>NC_041398.2:216983249-218388249 GCF_900747795.2 Erpetoichthys calabaricus | reverse complement strand
AACACATCGTTTTTAATAACTTCTGCATTATGAGAACTAGGCAGAATTGAGTAGCTTTGTAAACTAATATATTACCTGTTCAGTGGTGTCAAAAAGTTACATTCCAAAAAAATAAAACTGTATAATTGACAGCAAAAAAAAGGCAGAAAACTTAATACTAACACCAAAAGAATCAAACTTAATAATGGAAAGGGTGAGGAGTCAGGACAAATCAGGCTAGGTACTTGTCCCTTCTAGTTAAGCCCTGTAACTCACAATGTTTAAATAAAAAACAAATACAGTAAATACATATTTATATGTATGTATGTTACTATATTGATTTTCTAATGTAAGTGTCCATTATTTATTTTTGATTACTATTTAAGCATTATTTTTCGTATTGAATTTTAATCGTTTATTTTTGCAAGTAACTACTTCTTTGACATCATGTAAAGCACTTTGAGCTACATCCTTTGTATGAAAAAGGTATAGAAACTCTGTTTGGAAAAATACTTTTAAGAATTGCTTAGACTGTGTAAGTGCATACATTCTTTACATCAGGAGACCAAGCTCTGTGCACATTTCATATTCTGCATCACTTATAAAGGTGCATTTCCAACATCTGGTATCAACTGAAGTGATTGTGAGTATTCTTAAATAAAATCAGCTAGACCAGGAAGTTTCTTAGTTTCAGAGAGCAAAGATAACCATCATCCACAAGAAGCTTTAAGTTAAGTTCTATAAGAACCAATTGTTTAATCGTACTGACCATGAAAGACATAAGAGAATTTCAAAGGCACTGTATGTATCACGACCTGCATTAAGTAATATGGCACCACCAGGAAACTGCAAAGATTAAAGAAAACCCTCCA
Source organism: Erpetoichthys calabaricus (assembly GCF_900747795.2). Lineage (NCBI taxonomy): Eukaryota > Metazoa > Chordata > Cladistia > Polypteriformes > Polypteridae > Erpetoichthys > Erpetoichthys calabaricus. The sequence continues at coordinate 218,387,398 of NC_041398.2, read as the reverse complement.
AAATTATTAACTGAGCTAGGAGAAAGCTCATCTGAGAAGCCATCAAGAGGTAGAACAGCCTTGTTTCTTCTACCCAAAACTGATCTGGGGGTAGAGTGTCAATACACAAGCTGTTCTGCACAAAAAGTAACATTCAATACTCTATACATTTTGCAAGAAGGTGCAATCAAACTACCAACATGTGGGAAAATGTCTTAAGATCTCACAAGACCAACACAAAACATTTTGGTCTTAATTCCAAAAGGTGTTTGGCATCAAGCATGGAGAGGCAGTAACATGTAGTATGTTGTAGTGGTTATGACTCTGGACTTCAGACCCTAAGGATGAGATTTCAAATTCTGCTGCTGACACAGTATATGCACACAGGGTGACCCATAAGCAAATCAATTCATCTGCCTGTACCCAAATGAAAAAACAAGAAATGTAACCAATTGTACCACAGTAAGGCATCAGCCAAATAAGTAAATGTAAAATGTAAACATGCCATGGAACTGCTCCTCTTCATTGGGTATATTATCTCATTAATATCTTCCTATTATCAGATTATTATCACCAGATATCAAAACAGCACAGTGAACTCAACAAAGTAATGATTTAAAACATTCATTCAAAGCAAGGACTACATATTCCACATAAATGTTTTGCGTTACATAGAAAGGGCACTGCGCCCAGGCAATAACCCTCACAATCGGATGGAACTTAAATATAAATGGGAACAACATGGCAAAATCCAGGTGTGGTAAGTTGGAGGACACCCACACAAACAAACATAGCGATTGTCAAAATATTGGTTAATTGTGCATGTATACTGACACAATTTAGGCATTCAATGCTTTTTAAATTATATTTCCTAAATATAAACAATTTGTTTTAAAAGTTAGTTGCAGGCTCTTACTAAAGCTGAGGAAAATCTAACATACACGCCTGGCCAAAAAAAAAGGTCACACACTCTAATATTTCGTTGGACTGCCTTTAGCTTTGATTACGGCACGCATTCGCTGTGGCATTGTTTCGATAAGCTTCTGCAATGTCACAAGATTTAGTTCCATCCAGTGTTGCATTAATTTTTCACCAAGATCTTGCATTGATGATGGTAGAGTCTGACCGCTGCGCAAAGCCTTCTCCAGCACATCCCAAAGATTCTCAATGGGGTTAAGGTCTGGACTCTGTGGTGGCCAATCCATGTGTGAAAATGATGTCTCATGCTCCCTGAACCACTCTTTCACAATTTGAGCATGATGAATCCTGGCATTGTTATCTTGGAATATGCCCCTGCCTTCAGGGAAGAAAAAATCCATTGATGGAATAACCTTGTCATTCAGTATATTCAGGTAGTCAGCTGACCTCATTCTTGGAGCACATACTGTTGCTGAACCTAGACCTGACCAACTGCAGCAACCCCAGATCATAGCACTGCCCCCACAGGCTTGTACAGTAGGCACTAGGCATGATGGGTGCATCACTTCATCTGCCTCTCTTCTTATCCTGATGCGCCCATCACTCTGGAACAGGGTAAATCTGGACTCATCAGACCACATGACCTTCTTCCATTGATCCAGAGTCCAATCTTTATGCTCCCTAGCAAATTGAAGCCTTTTTTTCCCGGTTTGCCTCACTGATTAGTGGTTTTCTTACGGCTACACAGCTGTTCAGTCCCAATCCCTTGAGTTCCCTTCGCATTGTGCGTGTGGAAATGCTCTTACTTTCACTATTAAATATAGACCTGAGTTCTACTGTTGTTTTTCTTCGATTTGATTTCACCAAACGTTTAAATGATCGCCGATCACGATCATTCAGGATTTTTTTCTGCGCACATTTCTTCCTCGAAGACGATGGGTCCCCACTATCCTTCCAGTTTTTAATAATGCATTGGACAGTTCTTAATCCAATTTTAGTAGTTTCTGCAATCTCCTTAGATGTTTTCTCTGCTTGATGCATGCCAATGATTTGACCCTTCTGAAACAGACTAACATCTTTTCCACGACCACGAGATGTGTCTTTCGACATGGTTGTTTAAGAAATGAGAAGCAACTCATTGTACCAGTTGGGGTTAAATAACTTGTTGCCAGCTGAAAGATAATCGCCCATGCAGTAATTATCTAATAGGTGGCTCGTACCTATTTGCTTAGTTAAATCCAGGTGGCGACTTTTTTTTTGGCCAGGCAGTGTAGTTTTCCTTTAGTTGTTACATTAAAATGCTGTTTTTTGCATTAAAAATTGTATATTCTTCATTATCTTTAACAAGATACTTTAACATCCATCCATTTTATTTTTGAAACCAGCTTATCCATATAAAGAGCAAATATATTAACAGAAGAACATCACACAGACACCATTAATAACTATAATGGCCAATAGAGATACATTTTGGAATTACCTGGATCATTTAAACACTATGACATTCTGAAGTACTACACTGAGGGGAAAAAACATACACACAATGAGTGCCAACATTTAAACTACACAGGAGCAAACAAAGGCCAGCTTTGTTAAGTTGACTTCCAGGAGGTTTCAGTGCAGTGATGAATATCAGATAAACCTACTAACCTATTGCAATGTTTTTTTACTATATTTCAGACTATACCAACGCAAAGTCAAACATTTTTTCACAGATCATCTTATATAAGCTAATAGAAAATGAACAGCAGCTACAGTATTGAACCATAACTTAACTTTTTTTGGCCTAGTCTCTGGAAATACAAAAAAAGTAGTTGTAGTGTGAGCAATGATGGGGTTATGTCTTCCCAGACATCTCTGCAGAACATTTGTTTCTATATTTCTGCAATGTGGGCATTATAAAATTGGGGAACATGCTCAGGGTTTCATAGGGAATTTCATGTCCATCTTACTCACTTAACCATACCATCTATTTGAAGAGTTTTAAATCTGTGCAGAACTCCTCAGGTGACAAACCAGGGCAAAACTGTCTTTAGCTTTGATTACCATGCTATATATTACTATTTAGTACCAACATTCATGCCCTTAACAACCTTCAAAAGACTGTAGGTGCAAAACAATGTGCACATAGCATGAAATTGCCAAACTTGCTTAATCTAATTCAGGAAGCTTCAGACACAAGGCATATATAAACATTAGACATATTGCCAGTACACAATGGGAGCCACTCAAACACAAAGACACACTGAAACCTGAATGGGGCTAATTTATATACAAATACAAACGTATACAGTGGCTCAGTAGTTGGCACTGCTGCCTCACTGATCCAGCAGACAGGAACTGTAGACATTGTATCTGTGGAGTTTTCTTCCCAAATTCCAAACACATGACTGTTCGGTTAACTGCAGACCCTAAACTGGCTCTGTAGAAGTGTAGATGTGTTTTTATAATTGGCCCTCCTATGGACTGTTACACTATCCTTGGTTTGTTCCTGCCTTGCGCCATAATTTTATCTAAATAAGCTTTGGCAGTTAGAGAAATTAAAATATTGATTGGAAATATATTTTTTTGTATTAAAATACTGCAAGATGTTGTGTTTTCATTTTTAATTTCATAAAATGCATAAATGGTGTCACAGTTTATCTCTATTTTCACCTGTTTGACCCTTCTGGAACACATGCAAATCTCATGGGAAGGGGTTTTAGAATTTCCAGACTCTCAAAGCAAGTCTGTCCCCACTCCTCAGTGGCAAGATGGACGTTCATAACTCCAAAGCACGGTTCTGAAAATCCAGAAAATGGCTCAAGGATAAAGTGTCTCAAGAAGAACAGGCGTTGTGTTTTCTGCTTTTCCCTACAGAGAGGCATACAATGACGGACATTCCTAATGGTTCCTGAGTTTACTGTAGAACAAAAAACTCCACCTGAGAGGTCAGATATTGCAGTGATGCTATGTGAAGGTCTGACAGGATGTTTAAATCATAAATTTAGCAAAGGTCAACACGACTTGAAAAAGAAATAAGTAAGTAAGTTTAATTAATTAATTAATTACTAGTTTGTGTTTTGTTTTCTAATCAAAAATTAGCATTACCACACATACACACATTATTAAATTTGAGGAGCACACTCACATTTAAATTATTTAGAACCTGAAATACATTTTTCTCTGCATAGAAAACCAATTAATTGTCTTGCTTAGAAAGTCCAAGACCTGTATGGTGAAATCAGATTACTGTACATTTATACCCATGCTGGGCTAAAACCATACTGAAAACCATCAACCATGTGAAAAATAATGTTCTCCTTGTCCATATCAAAATGGTAAATTCTTTTTTTTTTTACATCTTTTTCTTTAACTTGTGCAGGTGCCTCAACAATGAAGAAATGCATACAATTATATATCTTTTGTATAGTATATATAATTTTTAGTAGGAATGATTTCAGTAATATTTTTCATTGTGAATGGCAAAACATAAGAAAAATAAGTAAAACTGTTCTCAGTCATAAAATGTTATTTAACATTATAACACTAATGACTTAATTAATAATGTTGCAAATGTAAATTCCATAGTCGCAAAACAAAGTACAAGTGATTGTGCCCCACTCAATACATTTCTGTCAAAGAAGGGCATTTCTTTATGAGTGCTGTTTCATATTCTTCAACTTAAGAAATTTCTATTAATTTAACAGGAATATCCCACACCTTGTAATAACAGAACCTCACAATCTATAATTTTGAGTTGAATATGTACACAGTGTGGCCCCTTTGGGTTTCTCCCATTTTTCTTCAAAAAGCCTAAACGGTTGTAGAGGGAGTAGGAACAATAGTAATAATAATATGACATATCTTAGACTCAACCAGTTGGCAAAATAGTGGCACAGGAATGCTAACCCATGATGACTCCACAGCTGTTAACAAAGAAGCTGGTGCTGGGTTTCTTTTCCAAATAGCCTGGTTCATCTAAACCAATAGAAACTCGATTAAACTGACAGCTGGTGAGTAGAGAAGCCACTCCATTAACCTAAATACTTTGTCATGTTATTCTTTCCTGGAACAACTCCAGAATTTTCCTAGCCTTGTGGCATGGACATTCTTCCGATTTAAAAAAAAAAAAAAGCCAAATCACAGATGGTTAGATTGCTGCCAAGAAGGGGTGTACCTGTAGCATTTCTGACAGCATCAATGAACCCATCATGTGCCATGAAAACACACTATCACCATAACACAACCAAAAGTATGCTGCGTTGTCAGTGCAAAGAATCAAAGTACAGTCTTGTGGTGTTTTGCCATATCCTGGTCTTTCCCATCTATGTAAATGTGCAGGGACCAGGACTTATATAGAGCACTAAGTCACCACAAGTTTTCTGTTCTAATATATCTTACTATTCCTCATATTTTGAGCTGCAGGCTGATAATAGATCATCGGTTGCTTGGCTGATGTAATGTCAAACTACACTGGTCCCATTAATCAACGGACTATTTTCTAGCTACAGGAATACCAATGACTTTTATCAGTGTTGGCCCATTCTCACCAAAGACAATGTCATACTTGAAAAATCAGGCAGAGTTGCTATTACACAAGAGGATGGCACATACTGGTACCTATTGCCATGTAGCATTTAAAGCAACTCAAAAATGTATTATTGTTCATTCTCTATGACACACAAGTCTTTCATACATACTATCTCTGACAACAAGGTCTGATCAGTATGATGCTGCTAAATCAATTCAGTTTACTGTTACATAGTGCCCTTCCCTGAGTATATGCTCAAAGTGACTACATAAATCCACAACCAAAATGCATCAACAGCAAACTGCTAAACTAAACATTTACATACATGAACAAGAAAACTACATTAAATACACATCAAAACAGAAGAGTTTCAATTTAATCAATACAAATAAACCATGACAATATAAAGTCCGTTAGCATTATAACCGAGATATAGCCAGTTGACGATGGGGGTAAAACAAAGACTAGACAAGACTTTTCCATATTACTGAATAAAATAAAACTCTGGGGGGTCCACAGAGAGTTATAACAGACAAAACAACAGCTCTGATCTGAGCCAACTAACCCCCCAACCCACTTCTGTCAGTGGCTGGGTAGTCAAATGTGGGAATGACAAGTGCATATATAATAAAATCACAAATCAGTTTGTATAGTGATGAAGCACAAAGGACACACATACACCATTATATATTACACTACAAATAAAAAAATCAACCTCTTGAACAACAATTGAAAATAAACAAAGGTGCAAGAATCATATAGATGATTATTTAAAAAGTTTATCCGTTTAATAAGTACAGTTATACAGAAGGAAATTAGATTACACAATCTCTACATAATTAAAAAAGACAAATAGAGAGTGCCTCTTGTGCATCTATGGAAAACTAAATTGTTACTTGAATTCTTCCAATCCTTTTTTCTTGTCTGATATTCTTGACATCATAATTAGCTTAACTATGTAAAGCACAAAGACTTGGAAATACGTAACATTCTTTCATTGTCTGTCAGGACATACTAAACTATTTTTCAGAAAATGTTTCTTTTCATACAATGAAAACACTCCAACTAGTCCATCAATAGCCGTTTAGTTGAAGGGAAGAGCTCTGTGCGCATGAGAGTTCACAATTAATGATGCTCATCTGGAAATCCAATGTATACAATATGAATAAGTAATGTGGATGTTTTGGACCTCACACATAGAAGAGAAGTTTGTCTGTCTGATGTCTCATATTTTAAATGCTATGAATAAATGGAATAAAGAAACAATGCCAAGCCTGCGGCTGAAGTCTCCATACCTGTTTAGACATTGGAGAACACCTGCTCCATCAGGCAGCACTCTATTGGCTGTCAGAAAAAGGAGCAAGCAGGACTGTGCTGGAAGGTCATCACATAGTCATGTAATTTGACATGCCCAGCAATTTTTAGTCATTTAGATTGAAATGGTCCCATGAGAGCAGTACCTGCAACCAGCAAGTCTGACATACCCTATGACTAGAAGTCACAGAATGTGACATTGGCTTACACATCTTAAAGATATGTGGGATCACTTAATCATTGACTCTTAATTGACCTGGGATGAAGAATTGGGGCCTTCAATAGACTGGGACATTTTGTCCAAGTGACCTTGAATGAAAATTGATTTAAAACATTTATTACAATGTATGTACAGTGTATGTATTTATGTGTGTGTGTATATACATATATAGAATATTATACCTATAGATACAGTATATAGATATATATTAGATACTAATTATACCTATATATATATATATATATATATATATATATATATATATATATATATATATATATATATACACACACACATGTTCATATGTCAACAAACATAAAAGAAAACGTTAACGGTTAGTGCAATGAAGTTTTAATTGTTAACTCTGCCACCTTCACTCCAAATAGGTTTACAGTTTCCATCAAAGAAAAGATTAATTTGCTCATGCAAACTTAAATATTTAATATTCTGCTATTTAAGCTCACATTTGCCACATGTCCAATCACAAAGATTTGCATAAATCAGAATAAGAAAAAGATAAAGTATCACAAAACACAGTGTTAATCCTGTAATACTGCACTTTTATAAAATGCTCCCTCATCAGAAAATGGCATGTTATTTACTTGTTTCCCTCATAGAAAGGAATTATAAACAGCAAACATCTTGTAAATGACACATGGGTAAAATGTAAAAGGTGCATTCAATTCTACAAATTAACTTCATTATGAAAAAAAATACATTTGGATTGTCCCATAATGGCACAATTTTATTTCCTTAAATCATCTAAATCCAGTACCAATTATAGAGTAATTTAAAGATTGTTCCTAGAGCCTTATTTAATTAAATTGATTCTTTTTCTCAATTTTCTACTCTTCCCTACATGACATTTAAGCTCATTAACAGAAAAGGTTCTTCTCTGGTTTAGCCTTTTGTTTTTAAAAATATACTTAAAACTGCACAAACCATAAAACACAGAATTTTGGAGAAATAACAGTCTGAGAATAATTCTGTTTCCATTTCGAACCAAACAAGTAAAACAAAATTATTTAATATTTAAAATCATCTCTATTGCATCCCCATTCAATTTTCAGTGTAAGGTACAATGGAAGACTATTTTTTGCTTCGCAAATATGATAAAATGTCAAGTGAAACTTTATTGATTTCCAGGTACAAAATGGAATTGGTATAAATCATCACATAGTATAGGTATGCATAAGGCCAGGTGTATCTTATCAATCATTTCAAAGTTTTCAAAGTTAAATTTAATAAAATTAAGAGCAGATACTATTCAAGCCACAAAGGTGCCACAGTTCAACTCTTGTCTTGTGCTCCAAAATCCAAATACTTCTGGAAATACTAGTAACATGTCCTAATCTTGTAAGTATTTTAGTAAAAGAAATCAGCTAAAATATAATACTGTATAGAACAATAATTTAAATACATAAGGAGGTTTCAGAATGGGTGGATGCATGGATAGTACCGATCATATTAGGTTTTGTGTGAAATAAGTATATTTTTATATACACAACAGCAGACAGGAACCCAAGATGATTTGAATGAATCTTCAATGAAAGTACACAACAACGCATGGAATAATCAAGCCGGGCGGCACGGTGGCGCAGTGGTAGCACTGCTGCCTCGCAGTTAGGAGACCCGGGTTTGCTTCCCGGGTCCTCCCTGTGTAAGTTTATATGTTCTCCCCGTGTCTGCGTCGGTTTCCTCTGGGTGCTCCGGTTTCCTCCCACAGTCCGAAGACATGCAGGTTAGGTGGATTCTAAATTGTCCCTGGTGTGTGCTTGGTGTCTGGGTGTGTTTGTGTGTATCCTGCGGTGGGTTGGCACCCTGCCCGGGATTGGTTCCTGCCTTGTGCCCTGTGGTGGCTGGGATTGGCTCCAGCAGACCCCCGTGACCCTGTGCTTCGGATTTAGCGGGTTGGAAAATGGATGGATGGATAATCAAGCCAGAGCACAGTATTATGGACTAAGGTGCAGCCCTTTATTACTTACTATAAGTGACCCAAATGTTGCACAAGAGGTACTTATAAACAGATAAACAACTCAAAAAATCTAATGGGACATGGTACAATGTCATATTTTTAACAAACTGATCAGGTAAGAGCCTCAGAAATATTTTTGTTATACTGCATTCTCTCTTTTGTTTTATTCAAACTCAACATATAATATTGCAAAGTAAGATTAAAAGTAAAAAGTAGTAAACATTACTACTTAAATAAAATAGCATGAGTACACATAATTATTTTTCAATATCTGGGTTTTTATCATAGTTTATAAAATTAATCACTGTATTCACTGCCCTAATTACACACTGTACAAAAACAGTATATGTTAAGTCATAATTTTACTGCAAATCCAACCTGATATATTGAATAGAAAGTGTATTCTCAGTTTCACTAATGTGTGTATCAAACATTCTCAGGCTGTTTGTATATTAATATTAAAAAAAAACAAAAAAAACACACAAATGCAGTAAATGCAAGATGGCTTTCAAACTTTCAGGTGATTCAGATTATATACTTTTATACTAGGTATACATGTCTATATTAAGCTTCCCACATGATAACAAATCATCAACAACTGAGTATAAGTTGGGTGGCAAGATGGTGTAGCAGTTAGCGCAGTACATCAAGTAACCTGGACTCAAAACTTTCACCTGGATAGTGTTTGTATAGAGTTTGCTCCTCCTCTCTGTATCTGTATGATTTTTCCTTCCACATCTCAAAGGCATGTGCTTTGGGAGCTGTGATTTTAATTTGTAACTCCAGCTTAGCCCAATGTAAGCATGTGTTAGTGGACCCTGCAGTTGACTAGAGAAGTATCCAGTGTTGGATCTCGTCTTGAAACCAAATATTGCCAAGTTAGGCTTCAGAACCCTGCAACACTAAATTGGATTATGCAGATTCGAGAATATTCTGTTGCAAGTTTCCAAACAATGGTAGTATGAAGTGATTTGATTTAAAAAACTTAATAATATCACATTCTTACTTTGTCTGTATAAGATGTCCCCCTCCATCCCAAAGGTATAGTTGGGTTAACTGTTAATTATCACAGTAATCTACAGTCAAGTGTTTTGGAGCCTTGAGCTATATCTAATCTCAACACAGGTAAGATACCTGAATTTATAATTTTTTGTCACAAGTTGTGATCATTGTAACCACTTAATAGTACTAGTTATGCAGCACAGTAAATAAGCCAATTGTCAAAAAAGAAATCAGTTTTGATTCCTCTGTCCCATTTCAACCTTTGATGGTCTGGTGTTTATTGGTTTCATTATAGGGTGCTGTTTAAAATACATCATTTGTCTTAATATTGTCTTACCTTGTGAAAAAAACATGTATTCCCATTAAAGCCCATGGGCCATTATGGACCAAAAATGTTCTGTGTGTCTAACTGTTCCAGCTCTTTGTCTTTTCAACACAAATACTATGGCTTTACATTTTGCGAGATATGTGAGGAATCCCTGGTGCTGGTCCCATACAGGCTTACTATATTTGATGAAGGGCCTGCTGCAACACCTACAGAGATGTTATGTTGTGGAAGGTGTGTATTGGTAATCTATATTTCAGGTAAATCACACTCAAAGTGTCCAATGACTGTAGAAAACTTTGGATAGGATCGTATCAAGCAAAAAAGTAATTTCACAGCATTAAAGCCCTGACCACTGTTACAATAAAGCATTTTAAAGTATATACCACTAATCGTAAATGTAAAATCTGAGTCAGCTATACTCTCACTGACTTTTGCATATTAAACCAATGGAAATAGACAAGCAAGAATATTTGGAAGGAAAATAAATACAACTTCTTGTGCAAGAAACCCACTTCCTCTTATTGATAGCTAGAATTCAAGGCATTTTTATATTCTGATATTCAGTATCCAATTACTAAAACTTAACCAATAAGTTGTGATAAAGATGTTGCAATAAGAAATTCTAGCACTTAAGTGAAAATTAATACAATTTAGGATGAAGTTAAACATATTCTATAACTCTTAATTACGTATGTTTTAATTCCAAATATATTTGCTAAACAATGTAAAGTCTTTGATGTATTTTATAAAAGGATTTGTGTTTTTTTACCACTGACTGTAATTATGTTTCTTCTCCAAAATTGCATACTTGCCATTTCCTTGCTCAAACATAATTTAAAAAGCCAGGATACAACGGTACCAGTACAACTTTGTGATAGTCAAGTGGGTTACACATTCAGTCAGCACAAGTTCAGTGTATAATGAGAAGCAGCAGATACAGACTAAAGCTTTTACATAAGCCATACAAAAGGAACCACAGCTCAAACAAAGAATCTCAAAAATACCAAAATAATAACATTGGTGCACTGTACTAAGATACATTTTTCATTGAACTCTTACCTGCTAGTCTGGAATTCACATAAGGAGGAGAGATGTTATCATGTGAGCCAAGGTCCCGGTTAGCCATGTGGTTATACTGAGAACCATCTGCATAGTTCTAGAAATTGAAAATACAGAAAGGAAGAAAAAATAACATGCTAATCTAAAACAGATGAAAGGCAATAATAGCAACATCTTCACAAATATCATCAGGAAAAGAATGAATTCAGTCAAACACATTTGTGTAGCGTTACACTGCACTGAAAATGAGGAACATTTCCACATTGTATTTGATACTCTTGAAGCTTTATCCATTCATTTTAAACTACCTGCTTCTTCTCTTTCATAGTTGTGGGGGAAGGACAAGAGGATTAACAACACTTGTCCAGTTCGCTCTCATATTTCCTAACAGCTGTAAAAAGTATTTACAATAATGAATGTGGTAAAATGTGCTGGTGAGTCTAATGTGAATAATCATTAGCAAACTCTCCAACAGTACCATCACGACTTTATTTTGACCAGCGGTATAAGTACCTCATATATGTCTGCCATTCTGGAGGTACATTTGACGATAAATGAGAAATGTGGTCACACTGTAGTTGCTCCATTTCGTAAGTTAAATGTAGCATTTAAATCACACCTCTAACTATACAGCTGTGAAGGCAAAAAAGAAGCCCTGTATATTTTGTTGTTCCTGGCTACACAACAACATACAGCAAACCAATATTTTTCCATTTTTTAACAAATATTTTGGGATTTTGGTGGCACTGTGACACATTGGTTAAAACTGATCCCTCACAGCTCCAACATACCACTCTTGATTCCAGGTCTGCGCCACTGTATATGTAACGTCTGCATATTCTCTATGCAAGCTTTAATCTGGAATTCTCATTTTCTCAGACATCCATGGTCTCTAAACTTACCTAATATGTGGGGGGCATGCTGCCGCACAGATTCAAAAATTTGGGTTTGAATACTATGTTCAGTCATTATTTGTGTGGAGTCTACACAAGTTTTTCTCTAGATACTCTAGTTTTCCTCTCACATACCAAAGACATATATATTAGGTGAACTGGCAATTATACATTGATTCTATATTAGTGCGTGCACAGGTGTGTGGGTGGTCAGTACAGTGTACGGATACTCCTTAAGTTAGTTCCTGTCTGTTGCCCAAAGCTGATGAAATAAGCTGTAGCCCCTCATGAGTCTGAACTTTACAACATAAGATTTTTAAGTGACAAGTGTTTGTGTGAATTTGTGCCCTGCAATGGGCTGCCTCACTATTCTGTTTTGCATCTGATGCTATCAGGACTAGTACCACCAACCACGACACTGTTTTGAAACAAGTGGGTTAACACTAGAAGTGCCATGGTCAACGCTAATTAGCGCTGTTTTTAAATCTTAAATTATTTCAACAGTGTGGACTTCAAATGTCCATGTTGTTGCAACTCTGAAACTCTATTCCGAAAAAATTATTTAATGATATTTTTCTTTGCTTTTCTACTTAAAAAATGCCCTCTATACTGCCAATATCATTGCAATTATACATTGATATGTAGGTGTGAAGTGCTGTTTCTCTCCTGCAGCTTGTACTTGACTGCATTTGCAGGCCCTTTTTACCGCAACAGATCCTCTCCTGAAACTCTTATCAACATTATTGAACATTATTTCCCAAATGTGAAATGTCGTTGGTCTCCAGCAGAAAACTATAAGCTAATCAACAAGAAAACGTCACATTTCCTATCACTCAAACTGTTTTTACTATGTGTGTGCTGTAGAAAAAAAGCAAATCAGAAAACTGTGGATGTTCCAGTTAGTTCACTTAGGTAATCTATCTATCTATCTAAAACACAACTATAAATTCAATTAACATCGCAATGCTTTTTATGCACAGTTGAAAACAAACTACACAGCCAGTATGAATTCTAGTTGAAGAACGGCGAACATGCGACATATGGGACATAGTGGACAGAGCAATCAAGCTGCTAATGAAGACATTTTTCAGTTATGATAGACTGACAATGAATGTAAATGCAAGAATAAACTGATGTCTTTCTTTGTGAAAATGGAAGGACAAATGCAATGTGTTGTTTGGCTGTAAATGAGGCACCTTTTAGGATAATTTGAGTTCAGCTATCTTTAAATGTCAGCACATACTCTGAAATACATATACGCACAATCGACTTACTGAGTCACATACATGTGACTGATGGCTGATGCACACACATGCAAAGACAGTCTAAAGTTTATTCTTGTATTTGGATACCTATACATCATCAAGTGTGTCATTTCTGTGAAAACATTGCAAGTGAGCTGCATTAACTTGTAGATCGCTTCTGTCCACAATGTACCATCTTGCATGTTCTCCTTTCCCCCACTTTGTTAGTGTTGGTGTCGGTTTAGAACTGACAATATGTGTGGTGGTTATAGTGTTAACAAAATATCTGGCCTTTGGAAATCCTTCTAGAATGAACTCTCTGATTATTGGCCTATTTGTGATTTGCAAAATCAGATGTAAAGCCACATGATGCAAATGAAAAAATAAGAATGAATGGATGGATCCCCTTGTACCCTAAATGGATGTTAAAATATGAGGAAAACAGTGTTGTGAACATATCCGTTAACAATGTAAGCTCATAATAAGACATAAGCACATATAGAGACAAAAACATAAAGGCATGTAAAAAGCTTAATAGCATATCTGTGGATTTAGGATGTTTCACAAGGCAGATGTGTCATCCTACCAGACTTGAAAAAGAACCAAAATACACAGAGATGCAGAGAGAGAGAGAGAAAGAGAAAGAGAAAAAAAGAGTATAAAAGTCAGAAAAACAGAACAGAAGACAGAAACAGAAAGATTCCATGTGCTATTTTCTCTTTTACCATAAACCAGTATTCTAAACACAATTCACAAGATTATTCACAAGACACACATTTTATCTATATTCTTTAAACAAGAATAATATCTAAATAAGTAATAAGCTACATCATAAACACAGATAAATTTAAATTTAGATCTTGAGCACAGGTTTTACAAAGTGTCAAAAACAAAGGCTTCTGGGCAAGAGGTATGATTTAAATTAAATGATTATAAGTTTATTATGAAAAATGTTTTGTAGAGTGCATGACATAAAAAGTGTATTACACAAAATTATCTGTTTAAGTCTTTCATATAATGTGAGTGGAATCACTGACAAATGATTAACTACATTTATTTTGAGTTAGAAGCACTTTAACTGTTCATCTAAAAACATAACTAACTATTTTGAAACTAACCTACAATTAAAAAGAACATTCTTCTATAAATATATATGGATAAGGCTACAGTACATTAATAGCAAAAACAACAGCAAATCTTGCATAAAAACAAAAAAAACATAAAATAAGGAAACATCTTGTAACAAATGCTTTTTCTGTGAAACTTCTAAAATATAAAAAAAATCTCTTGAAGACATTTCTGGCCAAAAAATAAACACATTTGCAATTAAAAAATCCTAAATAATTCATTTATAACAAATAACAATTTAACAAAATACAAATGTTAACTCATGTTGTTTGGAGTTAGTATAAGAAACACACTCACACATGTGCTGTACATAAGGTGATGTCAATTTAGGGTGACGTGTTATATACTGAGAGAGAAAAACAGTGCTTGTAATTGCAGTATGGGGTGTTTCTTTAAAATAAAATACTTTATTTTGAACCCAGGACTTTGTGTTTGGGGCATCCCTGTTGATCACAACACATGTGTTATACTATATATATATATATATATATATATATATATATATATATATATATATATATATATATATATATATACACATATATGTGTGTGTGTGTGTGATAATGGTAAATTGCATACTAAGTGTCAATACAGCTTATACTGCTTATTTGTTCTTCTCAAAGCTCTTTTTCTAAGTTTATTTTAATGTAACTCTGAAAGCAAGCAAAAATAATTATTATGCTAGCAAAATCATTATGCAAAATGAACCTGAAATATTTCTTTTCACACTTTGTTGCATACTAAAATATGTAGTGATTTCAGATTTGCTAATTTCCCTAGAAATACAACGATGTAACCCTCTATTAATTACACCTTTGCCTTCAATTCACTTTTCCTGGTGAGGGTCATAATGGCAACATGTTAAACTTGACTGCCCTGGCCACCATACCTCTATCGACTTTGAGTTTCTGTTAAATTCTCAGATGCTTCCAACCCCCTTCACTCAATATTAACAAATTAGTAGCAGAGTTTTTTGGGTTTTTTTAAATCATACAAATCATTTCTATAAAAGTGTTTTTTATTATACTGTACTTTAGATAAAGACGTAAGCAGAAGAGTAAAGTTTTTTCAGATTAATTTATTTAAGTTACTTTTCAATTATAAGACATTATTAATTAAAAGATTATGTCCTAACTTCATATTATAACATATCAAGATGAAACATGAAACATACTTCATGATTTTTCAAACCATCAAAAGCCTGATTACCAGCCATTATCTGAATTGTAGAAACTGATGTCTGAATATTTTTAGATTTAAAAAAAAAAAAAAAGTGAGATTTTATACGCAAAAATCCATGTCTAACCAGTAATCGATGAAAGTCAATTTAGTAATGTACAATTAAAACTATTTAACAGCTACAGCAGCTTTATTTCAAGTTATTTAATGATCTTTGTCTATTGTTATATATGGTATAAACATTTTATTAACTCTGGTTCCATTTACACAGTACATGTCTGCACACACACAAAGAAATTTAATTCAGCTTCTATGAAAGCCGTAGGATTTAAACTTCCATAATCAGTTTACAGGACAGAGGAACACAAGCTGGAGTGCTTAAACACATTCCCTATTAGGTATCTCATATTTGTTTTCAACACTGTCCTTCTTATTGTTTTTCACTGGTGAGAAATTATGACCCTCAACCAAGCTAGCAGAAACATATTTCTAGATAGGTAACACTGTTGTTCTTTCAACCTGGAGGAGCCTCAAAACAGGCATGAATTGTAAACAGTAATTCTTAAAAGGCAAGTTAAACATTTTGCAATTTTAACTTGTAATCATTCACCACTGTACATAACAATCAAGAAACACATGCAACTGTCTCTTGTTAAGAGTGTATGTGATGAGGGCACTAGCCCACTACAGATAACACTTGAATGTTACCTGTGTATGGTGGATCTGCTCCTGTTCAGTTTCATGTGAGGAATAGGTTATAATGTCCGAATGACCTGAGGATTCTTAAAAAATATAATTAAGCATGTGAATGCATCAGTTTTCGTTGGTACATACTTAATGTTGAGCACATTACATGCTACTTCTCTACATAAACAGCAGCATACATTTCATTAATTTTCCGTTAAAATACCAGCATAAAATTCTTAACAGATTTTAGAGCTGGCGTATACAAATAGACACTTAAACACTAGAAAGGGGTACAATCAACATGAAAAAGGGATCTTGAGTATGTTTATATACAGTTTAACATATGAAGCACAAATAACAGCACATACAAGCGAGATATACCAGTTTTGGTTAAAAAAAAAAAAAAAAAAAGTTAAATATGCTTGTGCACAATTTATATTATCATGTATTGAATAGTAAACTGGCACATCAAAAGCAGAACAAAATGAACAGCTGATTATATATGGTTGTTGGAGTTAGACGGGCTGGTCTGAGTGTTTCAGATATCACTGATCTACTGGGATTTACACACACAACCATCTATAGGTTTACAGAGAATGGTCCGAAAAAGGGAAAATACCCAGTGGGCGGCAATTTTCTGGGAAAAACTAGCTTATTGATGCCAGAGGTCAGTGGAGATTGGCCAGACTGGTTCAAGCTGATAGAAAGGCAACAGTGACTCAAATAACCACTTGTTACAACTGAGGTATGCAGAAGAGCATCTCTGAACACACAACATGTTGAACCTTGAAGCAGATGAGTGACAGTCGCAGGAGACCATGCCAGTTGCCACTCCTGTCAGCTGAAAACAGGAAACTGAGGTCTACAGTTTGCACAAGGTCACCAAAATTGGACAATAAAAGATTGGAAAAATGGTGCCTTGTCTGATGAGTCTCGATTTCTGCTGCAACATTTGGATGGTAGGGTCAGAATTTGGTGTCAACAATATGAAAGCATGGATCCATCCTGCCTTGTATCAATGGTTCAGGCTGGTGTTGGTGATGTAATGGTGTGGGGGATATTTTCTTGGCAAACTTTGGGCCCCTTAGGACCAACTGAGCATCATTTAAATGCCACAGCCTACCCGAGTATTGTTGCTGACAATGTCCATCCTTTTATGACTACAGTGAACCCATTCCAACAGGATAACGTACCATGTCACAAAGCTCAAATCATCTGAAACTGGTTTCTTGAATATGATGAGTTCATTATAGTCAAATGGCCTCCACAGTCACCAGATCTCAATCCAACAGAGCACCTTTGGGATGAGGTGACACAGAAGATTAGCATCATGGATGTGCAGCCAATAAATCTGAAGCAACTGTATGGTATCACGTCAATATGGACCAAAATAACTGAGGAATATTTCCAGCGCCTTGATGAATATATGCCACCAAGAACTACAGCAGTTCTGAAGGCAAAAGGGGGTCCAACCTGGTACTACTGGTGTATTGTATTGTATTGTATTGACCCCCTTCTTTTTGACACCCACTGCACGCCCAGCCTTCTTGGAAAGGGGTCTCTCTTTGAACTGCCTTTCCCAAGGTTTCTTCCATTTTCTCCCTACAAGGTTTTTTTTTGGGAGTTTTTCCTTGTCTTCTTATAGAGTCAAGGCTGGGGGGCTGTCAAGAGGCAGGGCCTGTTAAAGCCCATTGCTGCACTTCTTGTGTGATTTTGGGCTATACAAAAATATATTGTATTGTATTGTACTGTATTGTATTGTACTAGCGAGGTGTACCTACGGTAATAAAGTGGTCGGTGAGTGCATATGTGTATGTGTATATATGTTTTTTATACATATATAAAATTCTGAAGATATTACCACTCAAAAAACCTACTCAGAATTGCAATAATGCAACTACTGTATGTGTACACTATACATACTTTTATTCATATACAGTATATGGACTGTTTATATAAAAAGTACTAGAAAGTCTTATAACTTAGTAACGAAATCTACCCAGAGAAAAGGACTGTAAAATGAACAAATAATTTAGATTCAAACAAAATTACCTCAGACTCCTAATAACTATCAAGTTTATCGGCTCAATGATTAAAATAAAACCAAAAACTTCTACCAAGTCAAATTTATTGCCTAACAAAGTGAGACCAAATCTTTTTTGAGCCATTCAAGAATCTGAAGCTATTATCATCTTAACATGTGAAAATTATTTTTCACCACTCTTTTGGAAGCTGTGAAGTTGAAAAATGTATAATGGAACAATGTAATAAAGACATTTCATTTGTGTGTTATGTTCACCAGTTGCAGGTGACCTGCCACAAGGTTTTGATAGTCTATTCATCTCATTATCTCAGACTGATTTTACTAGTGAGGCATCTAAGAGAAGTATTTTTTTATTTTTAAACCAAAGCAGATTGAACTACCACTACTGCAATATTATTAGCATTCAGAAAAAAGTGTATACTAATTAGTCACATACCCGATGGAGGATCTATAGCCAAAACACTGTCACCCTAACGTGCTTTCCCTTTCTCAGAAAAAAAATCACACAGATTGATAGTAGACTGCTGAACACAGAGAGCTGTAGACTTAGTGAACATGAACTAAATTTTCAGAAAGAAGCAACCTGCAACCAGCAATGCTTTCACACCTTATACTATTAAAAAATATGCATCTTTAGGTTTAGATAATGATGCTGCATAGTTCTCATTCTGGTTTCTGCAAGCCATGTTTCATTTCAATGACCTATTCTTAAAAATGTTCACCCTAGTTCCTCAGGGAAGAATTCGACGATACAGTATACATAACAGATAAATCTTAAAACAGATGTTCTGCTTGACTTACTGATGGAAAGATTTCCAGAAGAAGATGATCATCAGTGAAGGAAGTGTTTGCACCTGTAACATTATTTCCATCTTTAAAAGATACAACTAGCTAGGACCTCTTGAATCAATACCACTAGAAACTAGAACTGCTTATGCAAGAAGAGAACTGCATTTTTTTTGTGTTGCCTATAAATGCTTGCTAGCTCTCTTGGTTTACTAAGATATGAAATGCACATTACATGCAGACAACTGTGCATGTAATGCAGGGGTGTCAAACTCAGTTTCATCAAGAGCCAAAAATAACACTTTATATATTCAAAGCAGGCAAGAAATTATCAACAAACAACTATCACATTTACAAACACAATGGTAACTCTGCCCTTCATGATTGTGTATTCTGTCTTGCAACTCTGTTAAAACTTTCTGCCCACTTTATCAGCTTTTCTTTCTTGGACATTGCTGTAGGTTAGGAAAGCTACCAACAGCCTCAATATGAAAACCAGCATTGAGGGAAAAAAATATGTCAGCTCATATGTCCAGGCCCAAATGAGAATTTGTAGCTAAAGAAAAGTAACATGTGTTACAATTGCATGGCATTTGACCACATTAACAAAATGGTTGTAAATGTGCTAGTGATGGATCACACAGACTACATTCAAAACTGCATACCTGTTACATTTAACATGTGTGGAAATACAAATGCATTTCCTATCCACATACAGCAATCAAGTTTGCAGAAAAGAACAAGACAAAAAAAAAAGACAAAAGAATCATGTAGCGGGGGTGGCAGCAGTCAGCAGAGCCGCAGAAGAGTGGCCAGCCCCGACATACCTGCATGGTGGAGTGGCAGAAGAGGCATGTGTGAGGTCGAGCTAACCCTTTAGCATCATGCTAAAACATAGAGGTTTTTTATGGAAATGTTGCGTGTAACCTTCTTTCTACTTTTTCTTGTTAGGTCAGTTATCATTCTAACTACAGGTTAGCAGCTGACCTGCGCTGTACTTTACATATAATCATGAACAGACAATGGAGATGCAATTTAATGCCAGGTTTAAATATAATCTGGCTAGTTTATATATACTGTAGATACAATCAATACATGAAATGCACATTGAAAGAGGTCTTTTAAAAATCTAACAGTCACCACAGGTCACATGTAACATTTCTTGAATACTGATGAAGTGAGCCGCTTTAAAAAGTTACAAGAACCAAATCCAAAGGGCCTTGAGTTTGACACTCCCGATCAAATGTGAACAGAAGTTTAACATGAACTAATGTAATGGTAAAGCACAGATGCACTTGAAATAGCTACAAGATAAGAAAAAAAAGTAATAGCACAAGGAATTAAATTAGAAAAATAACTTGCACTCACCATCAGAGAGAGACTCCATACATTTAATTGTAAACTTTGTGTTCTTTCAATGGGAAGGAACAATACGTATATAGCTGGTGACGTTTATGCCCTGATTATTGTGAATTTAGTTTTAGCAGTCTGCCATCAACTTGCACTTATGCCTTATCATTACTACTGGATAATTGTACATTTTCTGTTAAGAATTATTTTCTCATTTGTATGAGTTGTTTTCATGCCATTGAAAACTAACTAATCCAAACATCCATTTATCCATCCATTATCCAACCCGCTATATCCTAACTACAGGGGGTCTGCTGGAGCCAATCCCAGCCAACACAGGGCGCAAGGCAGGAAATAAACCCCGGGCACGACACCAGCTCACCGCAGGGCACACACACACACACCAAGCACACACTAGGGACAATTTAGAATCACCAATGCACCTAACTTGCATGTCTTTGGACTGTGGGAGGAAACCGGAGCACCCGGAGGAAACCCATGCAGACACGGGGAGAACATGCAAACTCCACGCAGGGAGGACCCGGGAAGCGAACTCAGGTCTCCTTACTGTGAGACAGCGCTACCACTGTACCACCGTGCTGCCCACTAATCCAATCAAGATTTTTTAACTTCTTTTTTGCATAAGCTCACCTTTTTAAAACTTTTTTTTTTTTTTTAAAGGTTTGGAATTTTAATTTCATACAAGTAGAGCCTAAATCAAACTAGTGTTTAAACTTGGCAGAAGGGCAATTACAAGAGCCAGCACAATACACAATACAACAGTTGAAAACAATTCAATATGTAATAAAATAATGTTTTTAATAATTTACTTAACCGTTTAAACAAAAATGTTTATCAGTAAGATGCACTTTAGGTTAAGAATTACAAATGTAACAAAATGAATTTAATCAAAGCAGGAAAGAGGCCCTGGAAAAGAAAATGTGGACTTTACTAAAACCATCAACATTAGTCCCAGAGCTGTGGCACTGTATCCACTGCTCATCTCCCTTTCATTAATGGCAAATTTGATTGTTAATAAGTCATGAACCCTATTTATGGTGTGCCTCAAAACAAAACCGTTCTAAATTGGTATAACAGCTGACATACAGTACTTATAAAATATTCAAACAAACAGGGCACTCCCATACCTCAGAGCTAACTATATTTTAGAACTAGCAGCTACATATAAAATCAAAGTAAGTGCAGTGTGTATAATGAGCTGATTATTTAGAATTTACTGTTGCCAAACAAACAGGTACCTAACCTATTGGAATAATACCTTACAGTGGTTTTACCTTGGCAGAAGAGCCAAGAGTGGTTAAAGCTCTATCAAATTAATCAAAAGTATCATACTATAAACTTTGGGAGTTTTCCTCATAGCTATAATTACCTTCTGGGGATATCCATGAAAAATCACAAATTTAAGTCAACCTGAAATTAAGGTCAGCAAGAACATCCAGCATGGTGTAATGTCTAAAGAAACTAGCTGTGTTCTAATTCTACAAAATTCATGCACCTAAACAACTGTCCTGAGACCTCATCGTAGCATTAGCCAAATGTAGCAAAGAATTAGTGAAAAGAAAATAATGAGGAAAACTGCTGAGGAATTAATAATAAGACATCCAACAGCTTCGATGGTATTGATTTTTTTTTGAGGAATTACTGACTCACAAGTTTGGGTCATAGAGGAGTTTCTTCAATTTCTCAGAGGAAAATAACAGTCTGTATATTGCCTGGTTGTATGGTTTTCATTTTAAGTTTTGCAAGAGTGAAAAAGTAACAGCTTCCAAGAAGTTATTCAGCTGTGTGACATTTTAACGTTATTGTTGAACAAGCAGAGCATAGACACAAACAAATTTTCCTTTACAAACTTAGCAGATTTGAAAGAAATTATTAATTGCTTTTCCTCAGTGCTGCTTTGCTACTGGATAGCTGTACACTTTCTGTTATGAATTGCTTTCTTGTCTGTATGAGCTACTTTCATGCCATTGTAAACTAACTAACCCAAACAGGATTTTTTTTTACTTCCTTTTTGTTTCAGCTCACCTTTTTAAAACATTTTTTGGAAGGTTTTAGTTTGCAGTTCCAAATTGACCCAGTGTTAGTATGAACCACCAACCTATCCTTTCACTCACTGCTACAAAGCACTGAGCCCCTTACACTGGACTAAGCAAGTTTGAGAATGTTATGTTATGTGCTACTTTTGTGAGTGTGCTTTAAAAATGTGAGATATCCATCTGAATGTGAACCAACAAGCAAGTGACAGAAGTTCAAGTCTATACAAGATGGCTGAGAAACTGTCAACACCTTAAAATGCAGCACACATTACTTAAAAATAATTGTCAGGGACAAATTAAGGTTTTCTAATAACAGGAATTATATTACTAAAACATTCATCCAGACAGCTATTTTCAAAGCGACTCAATCCATTTATATGTTCACAAACGAGCTGAAGCATTCCTCAGAAGTAATGGGCACAATGAAGGAACCAGTCTGGATAGCAATCGAGTCCAAACTACTAAAATGATTCTTTTCTTTTTTTTTGGACAAAATTGTTTGTCATCTGACATTTGTTGTAAATGTTTCGCACCACTGATGAAAAACATAACAAATATTCTCACAGAAAATGATACAATAACTGTCAGTTCTCAGGAGAACCATAGAAAGGACACCACCCAAATCCACAGAACTAAAATATGCAGAAAACAATCAATAATTTTATTTTTGGATATAACATTGATAAAGATTGCTGACTAGACAAAAAGAAGCAAAAATTAGACACTTATCACTGATGTAAGGTAGTATCTGAATGTGTCACACAAACAGTTTTAAATTAAATAATATATAACATTTACTGAGGATATAAAAAAGGTATCATGTTGAAAAATATGTTCATCAAGTCTGAACTTTTACAGTTAATTTGCAAGGCTGTATATGTGTCTTAATTAGCATATGCTTTGCACTAATATCGGCCATTACCTGACCAGATCATAAAAGGGTTACTTTAAAAAGGAGCATTGACCACACAACAGAAATAAAAAATTTCTATCCAAGTTTATGTTACAGGGGAATGTTCATATAAAAAAAAAAATCTTGAATTACTGTTGTTATTGCACTATTTCATTTATGCACAAAAAACAGTTTGTTCATCTTTAAGGCAAAAATCTGTAATCAGAGTATTTACTTTTTACCTGAGAAGGTAATGATTTAAGGAACTTCTTATCCAATATAAGCTAATACATAGGCATAATAATTAAAGCACACTTACAATTTTCCCTATTTTTGATAAGAGAAATAAAAATACAACATTCTCAAAATCTAAGTCAGGATAACAGCACAGGACAATTCACTCCTACTCCCATAGTCATGAACTACTGCACCACTGTGTCACACTATAGTGAGTCTATTCAAAAATGTATAAAAGGTTGAATATTCCTATTCCAAAATGCCTGGAGTGAAAAGTATTTTGGATATTTTCAGATTTTGCAATATTTACATATACATAATGAGATATCTTGCGGACATACATGATCAGGCAGGGAAATGCAGCCAAACAAGCTAAATAACGATGCACATGTACAATAATTCATATCACCAAGCCATCATTATAATGTGCATTATCATGACAACATATTAAACCTCAAAAGAGATGAATATGATATACAGGTTCTATTTTAGTTCCCTTTTAAGAGGATAAATTCTACGTATTTGCACTGAAGAATTATTATTATTATCATCAAGCATCGTTTCCTTGTGCTGTTCAATGCTTCACGTTGCTTTGTGGCACTATAAGCTTCACAGGGGAATTCCACTCCCATCCCTCCCTGAAAAAATACATTTGTATTAGATCTGCAAATACATCATTTACAATAATTTTTTGGCGTAAGGATATTTTCACGCTCGAGTCCAAGTAAAGTTTTATAAAAGAGACCTCTGGTGTGGAATTTTCCACTTGTGTCGTCATGTCAGCTCTCAAAAAGTTTTGGAATTTGGAGCATTTTGGATTTGGGATATTTATGAAGATAAATTATATAAAATAATGTTTTTTCAAGAACTATTTTTTAACTCTGACAATAAATGTATTTATAAGCAGAAAATATAATTATTATTTTACAATGTTGTGCCAAGCATAGAGGTGGGCGGTATGACCAAAATTCTATATCACGGTATTTTTTCTAAATTCTGCCGGTTTCACGGTATTAGACGGTATTTTTTTCCCCATGCATGAGTGGATGTTAACCACATTTTCCACTGCAATTACTGCAGTAGACTGGCTAAGAATAACCTATTAGACTGTTATGAGAATTGTACATCGTACAAAAAGACATTTTAATGTGCACACAAGTATTAATCCAGGTTTGCATGGCCCTATAAAGTGATAGTTTTCAAGTGGGTGGCACTAAAGTGAAGGAATCACATTGCATGACAGATGCAGTCAAAATATAGAACCTTTAATTGAACAAATATTGCAAAAGCTTAAACTATGATTTTGACAACATATTTTCAACCATCCAAAGAGGCATTTAGACTTAGTAAAATATCCAGAGGTGTTTGTCAAAAGTTGGATTGCACTGAACACGTCTTAGAAAAGGAATAAATAGTAAATATTTTTTGTAAACCAACTACACTTTCTGTTAATGTTAACAATCTCTGTCCACTGACACGTTAAAGTGACTTTTTAAACAATTTTACCATCATTGAACTGCATAATATTTAAACTAATAAATAATAACAATAAAATACATAATAGTATTACTGATAGTTGCACCATTACTTCAAGGCTTCAAGCCCAGGTGCATTACACAGTATTCAACAAATTAAAATAAAATAAAACAAGTGCAATTTTGGTGATGACAATGTCATGACATCTTACCAACTGTACCATCATTTAGGCAAACTGCATTAATATGGACCTTGCTTCAAGCTAAGCTATATACATAAATAATAAAAACTGCAACTTGCATTTATAATGCTGTTTGTGGTATAGCCCTATGGAAGCGCATTAGGGCCACTGTGAAGAAAAAAAAATATGGACACGGAAGAAAAAAACAAACTATATGTCGAGAATAAATTCGACATGTTGACTATGTCAAGATTAAAGTCGACATTTCCATTTTATTCTCAGTTTATTTTATAATTAAAGTAGAATGTTGTAAACTAAACTTCATCCTAAAATCAATGTTTAATTTACTAGATTTTCTCAAACCCCGTCACAAGTTAATGCAGCACATCAAATACTTTGTGTTAATCACCACACGATAAACGTCTTTGTGAAATTAAAACTAGTTATTAACTTAGCCGACGGAGTGTTCAGAACTTTAAAAATATCTTCGTTATACATGTCTAATTATGCCATCCATTCAGAGTTGCGCCCATCTCTGAACGAGTCGATAGCACATCGCAGAATGAATACAAGCAAAACATACACTAGCAAGTACAAAAACAAGTACAACTTGGCTTGCAGTATTATCCAGTAGTATAGAAACAGTATTTACACATCTGACCTTTTAAAAATAAAGTATCTCCAGGCGACGAATGTGACTCCTTTTTTTCGGCAAAAGTTCTTCTGTTCATCACATGTTCAACTTTACTTTTAGTTCAGTTTCAGAATGCTCTCTGTCCATTTTCACCGCGCAAAATACCTATGCTACCGCCCACTATTTGGTGGTGTAGCAGTGAAAAAGAGCCCTAGTGCAACAAATCTGTGTTTAGCGGTGTAGCAGTGAAAAAGGACCCCACTTAAACAGTTTCCCGCTGCGCCACATTCCGAACGTCGTTTAGGCAATTTAAACCGGTGTTGCGGTATAAGAAAAATACATATCATAAAAAAAATTAAAAACGGTTTTCGGTATGAACTGGTATACCGCCCAGCACTAGCCAAGCATGTAACAAAAAAGTCTCGGGATACTTGTGCAAGCTCAGAGCATCTGCCAAAAGGTCTTTATTAGAGCTACTGTTATGTACAGTTGTACTGTTTATGTGACTGTCAAAAACAATTTGAACTATAAGTAAAAAGACATATGGCCGGCTATTCTGGTAAATATAACAGCATTTATATAAACAGCCTTTGCTCTTTATCAAAGTGTGAGCAATTCTTGTTTATCCCATTTATGTTTAAAATATTTCAAGCAATGTCTTTGTTAATCAAAGCTACTGAACTGTGACTGATCTGATGGCAAAACATTTTCTACCACTTTATCAATAATGAGAAAAGTAGCTTAGATTACCACCACTTTTCACAAAGCAGTCTGTGCTTTGATCATTGGCAGTTCCTCTCATTTCAGAATGTCAGGAAGTCTAAATGACCTGCATAAGACCAAACAATGACAACTGGATTTATGCAAGAAATCACACAAGATGGAATCTGAAATGACTAGTCTAGGTATACACAAGCCTGGGGCTCCCCAGACTCAGATGTTTCCATATAAACTACTCAGCAGAAAAACACATTCAGCCAAATTCCAAAAGGTACAGTACTTCAAAGCACTGCTGATCACTCCTATGAAGAGTCTCTACTATAAAATTTAGAGTAAGGAACCTTGATCTTCCAAACAAATAAACTGTTGTTTGAGTAACATAATCTGTTGAGGACTGTGTATAAAATACACTATGTTGTATTCTGCTCTTGTTATAAAATAAAATGTTGAGGATTTATGACACCTTGCTATGTGGGGGAGGTAATAAAGTGATAAGCAAAAGTAAGACAAAAACATGGACAAAAAAATCCCATATGAAGAGCGTGCCATTCATTTCATTAGTCAAGTCAAACAAAATCTAGAAATGTGATGAAAGGCTCAGCACAATTGTAGACAATGTTATTTGGAAACACAAATCATGTAGGGTTATAATTCTAGCAATACACTGTACCTTAAAAAATATATATTGCCTTGTCAAATTTACCTATTTCATACAATAAATGTGAACTGACTGAAAGTAAGGAAATAGTAAACAATAGCTTTTCTTATGGTAAAAAATATTTCTCAGTCAAGCTTAAAAACCAAAATCTGATGTTTACTATGAAACTAATACAACACTCAGCAAATTACTTAAAACAGATAGCTGCTAGCTCATCTTTTTGCTGTTTTTAATTATTACTTGATGTAATTTAGCACAGAATTCAATTAGGTTTTTACTGGTTACCAACACATTATGCCAAAAAATTTTTAAAATAAAAATTATAACAGTTATTAAATGCTTGATATTGTTTCCTCATAAGGCAGAACAGGCATAATAATAAAATAATAACAAATGTGACCATTCTGACCACTGACATTTCAAATATATATTTTGTTAGCCATCACTACATTATAAAATGCTGACTTGAGATCAGTAACAATTATCTTGCTTTTCAAAGACTCTACACTAAATGACACCAATTAAGCTGATCAAACAATGTCAGGCTGGTACTCAATGTACCATGACAATTCTCTACCAGCCATTCAACTTATTTGAGGCAACAAATACAATATCAGATTTTATCCATTACTGGGAGAAACACAAGCAAAATAATTTCAGTACTTTTAAGAAATATCAAAGAAAGTACATGGCAAGTACAAATTAAATGGCAAGAAATGAAAAAGAAGTATATAGAAGATAAACTACAATTAGGTCCATAAGTATTTGGATAGTAATACAGTTTTCATACTTTTTGACTCTGTGCACCAGCAATTGATTTGAAATGAAGCAATCAAGATGCGATTGAAGTGTAGACTTGCAGTTTTAATTTAAGGCATTTAACAAAAGCACTGTATGAGCCATTTAGAAAAGATAGTCATTTTAATAAATAGTCCCCCATTTTCAGGAGCTCAGAAGTATTTCGACACACGAACATAATCATAAACATTACAATCATGTTCAATACTTGGTTGAAAATCCTTTGCACTCAATGACTAGCTGAAGTCTGAAAACCATGGCCTTCTCCAAGTGCTGGGTTTCCACCCTACTGATGGTTTGCCAGGCCTTCACTGTAGCTGTATTCAGGTGCTGCTTGTTTGTTGGACTTTCGGGATTCAGTTTGTCTTCACTAAGTGAACTGCATGTCCAGTTGAGTTAAGGTCAGATGACTGACTTGGCCTTTGAAGAATATTCCACTTCTTTGCTTTGAAAATCATTTGGATTGCTTTCACAGTGTATTTTGGCTCCATGTCCATTGGTACTATGAAGCATCGTCCTATCAGTTTTGCAGCATTTGTCTGAATCTGAGCAGAGAGTATAGCCTTATACACTTCAGAAACCATCCTACAACTTTTGTCAGTAGTCATATGATCAATAAACACCAGTAACCCACTTCCATTGGCAGTCACGCATGCCTATGCCATAACACCACCTCCACCATCTTTCACAGATGATGTGGTATGCTGCTGATCATGAGTCATTCCTTCCCTTCTATATCCATCATTCTGGTACATACTATATTCATTTGTTCAAAGAAAACTGCTCCAAAACTGGATTGTTTTTTTGAAATATTTTCTGGCAATGTCTAATCTGTCCTTCCTATGTTTGAGGATTACCGATGGCTTGCACCTTGGGGTAAACCCTCTGTATTTACTTTTGTGAAGTTTTCTCTTGTCTTCAATGGTTGTCCAGGCCTTCAGTTGTTGCTGGCCTCACCATTGCATTCCATCTCTTTAAGAACCTACCAGATGGTTGATTTGCTCACTCCGGGTGTTTATGCTATCTCTCTGATGGGTTTGTTTTGTTTTCTCTGCCTAGTGATGCTCTGTTTTTACTTGCATGGACAGCACTTTGGACTTCACATTGAGAGTTCATAGCAACAACTTCCAAGTGCAAATTCCACACTCAGAATCAACTCCACACCTTCTACCTACTTAATGGTTAATGAAATAATGAGGGACCTGCTCACACCTGGCTATGGAACAGCTTGTCAGTCGATTGTTCAAATACTTCTGAGCCCCTATAAGTGGGAGGACCATGTACTAAAATGGCTGTCATTCCTAAATGGTTCATACTATATTTCTGTTAAACCCTTTGAATTAATGCTGAAAAGCCTACACTTCAATCATGTAATTAATTCTTTATTTCAAATCCTAAAGCCAAAATTATGTAAATGGTGTCACTGTCTAAATACTTATCGGTCTAACTGTATTTTCACAGTTTATTCATATGCAAAGGACTAGTTAGTTTGTGTTAGGTTCTAAAATAAGATTTGGAACACTAGAATCATGCTCACATTGCTTTTAAATACAGGATGTTTTTGATTTAGAAGGAAGCTAGAGAACAATGAAAAAAAATCACATGTGGGCATATGCAGAACATGCAAATGTCACATAGGAAGTAACAACAGGAAATTTAGCCCTGGTCCATAAAGAGTAATAAGTCGGCAAATGTATTTTACACTAAATTATTGACTGAAAGAGTTAAATGTGATTAATTCCTACTCTTTTTACTTTCTATATTAAAATGTTCTAAACTAATTTATGTTAATGACACAGTGTAAAATACAATACTTGAAATAGTAAAAATAATATGCTCAAGTTTTTCATTGCTATCAAACAGTGCTGTAGAACTAAGACAAATATACTTACTCTTGATGGACTGGGACGACTACCATTACACCAGGACCCAGAGCTTGTTCTGTCTTCCTGACCTAGAGAGGAAGGTGAAAAATATTAATAATCAGATTCAGAACTGACCTTTAATTATTTGTACTTGGTTACTACAAATAGTTTTCATATTCAAGCATGTTTAGGATGATCAGCAGACACTTGAGTCCACTCTCTCAAGTAAGTTTGATAATTCAAGAAAGTCTTTGATGAAATATTTAGTAAACACTTTAATGTCTTAAACATACAAACTAAAGCAAATGCTTAAATTGAGGTAAATTAGTTCTGATACATTTATATTATACATCAAACTACATATCAACATATATTGGTTGTGCATATTTGCAGTAACTTAAATCAGATTTCCCAGTAAACAGAGATTGGCCACATACATTCCTAAGCAGTCCTGATAAATCTCTGGGTAAACTACTTATATTTATGCTAACACACAATTTACCAGACTGCGCATGTTTTAGATATCTAATGTTCAAGTCCCATAAATAAACTATCTGACCACAAGAGCTAAAAACATTTTTCTTCCAGAAGCAAAGCGCTGGATAAACAGCAGCTATAGTAAATGAGCTGGGTTTTTCTAGATCTTCTGAACATTCACACTATTGATGCAATTCATGCAAATGAAATTTATAAAACTAAATTAATTAAAATTAAGAACATAACACAAATTATAGTAATATATCAGTGTAGGCAAAGAAATACAAATCAATGTCAATCTAAATACTGTAAGACATAAAGGAAATATCTGAACATTTAGGGCTCATTTATACTTCACGCTCAGAATGCGTACGCGCCCGCATCATGACCACCATGCATTCTGAGCATTCATTTGATGCGTCCTCTGAGCAGGTCCTCAGAAATTAACGCGACACATGCGCGAGTTGCAGTACCAGCAAAAAGTCGGAGGGCGCAGAGTGCTAAAAGTTGGAATGTGACGTCAGAGTCTCTGTTTACTATCTACATGTGACAGAAATCGCTTTGCGGATCCTACAAGATCGGTGTGCGCGCTTCGATATTTGATAAATGGTTCGATGTGGTGAAGCAAAATGCAGACAAACAAGCGTCACATATTCCTGATCGTAATGACACGATACGTTTTAAAATTCTCACATACCGTCTTCTGTGCTATCTTTTTTTCTAGGGCTTCCTCTGCTCCTGACAGCAGCGAATCGCCAGCAATACATCGCCACACTGAGCACATTAAATGTATGATATTCCAACTCTCTGCAAATTTAGAAACCTTAGATTTATACTTGGTATCACTTTCATGATGAAAAGCATTAAAGTATGTATATTACATTTTACAGATAAATCGGTAATTTCGTTTAAATAATGAATACTGTCAATAATTACACACATGGGGCGACACAGTGGCGGAGCGTTAGCGCTGCTGTCTTGCAGGGAGTCACGTCGCTGATAATCCCTGCCTGGAGTTTACACGTTTTCCTGCTGGGTTTCCTCAGTGTGCTCCAGTTTCCTTCCAAAGATATGCAGATTTGGGGATTTGGTGCCGCTAAAATGACACTAGTGTATGTGTTTGCTTGTATTCACCTTGCGATGAGCCGAGGCATCGTCCAGGGATTGTTTCTCACTCGTGCCCAATGCTTGTTGGAATGGACACATCCCTGGATTTAATCAATAAACATCCTTTTCAGAGATATTGCGGTAAGGTGTCATCGGAATTTAATGGGTGTTCTAGGCAATTCACAACACAGAGAAGCCGAATATGTTCTCACCGTGATAATATCTCGCACTGCCACCTGACGGATTCCTCCAGATTTACATAAAGTACGTGCGCAAGTATAAACACTTCAACGCTTGCGTAGCAGAAGCGTCCGCTGCAGCATGCGTCGCGTGAAGTATAACTCTGGCCTTAAAGTGTCTGTTACAACATCTGCACATTTTTCATAAACCCAACCTAAATACAGAAATATACATTAATCCAGAGAATTTTTTGCCACAACTCTGTAACAATGTGACATTTAAAACAGCTCAATAAGAAAAACTGCTGAATTAGATATACTGTCCACATTATTACTATATATAGTAATTATTATACTCTGTCACATTCCTTAAAAAGTCCGTAGTAATATACTAAGCAGCACCTTCCTTTTAAAGTCAATTAATTACTAGTTTTGGAGTTTTTCAAAAATATGGATGCACAACATCCTCATGGACAGCCACAGCACACTTTTTAACAGCATTACAAGAATGCTGCGCTAAAAAACTAAAAGATATATTTTTATATGCTACTTACACCATGTAGCTTAAAGTGATGGTGGAGAAAATTTTTAATGTCATGTTTTCATTTGAATTGAAGATCTGACATTCTCCCTAATTCATTGGTTAAGAGTAACGTTTTCAATTCAAAACCATATTATTATATGAATGCGTTTTTTTCTGTTTATAGTGTATGCTGGTTATTCAGGAAGTAGCCATTAATAATATTTTAGTAAAAAATGCTTGTTTGTTGTGTTTTCAGAATATGACTTGATAACAGACATGTGGATTGTATGACTCGAGTAATATGAGACTTTTTTTTCCCATGGATGTTTTTCACATTCTTTGCCGTTCTACAGCACTGGTCACTATTGGGTTCTATTATCTCATAATCTTTATTCTGTTGTTCTGCATGAAAACATGAGATGATTTTTTTTCCTTGGTCATTACTACAAAGTACTTCGGGTAAGTATCATAATATCATTTTTGAGGGAAGTACACTTTAATGTTGCTTTGGTCACATACTCTGCTGTGATTAGGCCAAACAAAAAAACCATCTGACCTCGAATTATAGCCAGCAATTCAATGTTGATTGATTCCACAATACAAAACTGCCCATTTCAAAAAAACAGCTGGCCCAAACACAGACATATTTATTACTAAGAATGAGCAAAAGTGATTGAGTACAAGAATAGCTATTTATAAACATGTACTTAATTTTAACCAAAGAGTAAAAGATTATAATAGCCAACATATCTATCGGAGCACTGCATCAACTGTGAAATTAGTAATCATTCCATATCTGCCTCCTTGTAGGAAGACCATGTCCTATAAAAACACAGCATCTCTCTTAATTTGCTTTAGAATGGAAATCAAAGCAGGTTATTAAGTTCCGTGAATCTTAAATCTAAGTATTGCTTTTGTTTGATGATATTATTACCATAACTAGTCTACTGTTTGTGCAACATGCACATGAGAATTGCATTGTACAATGTGCACATGACAATAAATTTGAACTTTACCTTAGATTAAATTTTTTTATGTGAACTATTGACATATACACCACAAAGACTCAATCTAAATCCATAAACTATAAAATGTTGTAATAATCTTAGACCCATCATCATATGCATCCAAATTTCCCCTTGGGATTAATAAAGTATATCTAATGTAATCCACACTATATAAACTGGATTAAACTTGAATATTTTAATATAAACCCACCTGTTGAGCATTCTCCCTTTTAATCATTTACATTATCAGTACTCACAACTTAGTTCACTCTGTTTCAATTGTAAGTGGTGGAGGACTTCCAGCACAACACAATCATACCACTGCATTAAACTGAATTTTTCATCCATGCTATGAAACCCACTTAACCCACCATTTAGTCCTCATTATCTTCCATATCCTTAGAACCTTTATTTCAGGAAGGTTATTTTTCTCTAAATGACTAGCCTCATCCATTCCTATCTTTGTAATCCTGTATTTTTGCCCCTTAATATCCTTAACATTTTTTTTTATTTTTCCCACTGTGCACTCACATTTACCAACCTGCCATAGCCTACCAAGTTTTATTTACAAACAATTTTTTTCCTTTGTCTGTGGTACTTATCTTTTTTCCTTCTGCATGATTCATGATGCAAAAAATAAAATATCACTGGATGGTTTAAAGCATGAAATTGTACACTCCATTGCTTTTCATGCTAGAATTGATTCTTATTTTATGGTACTTTTCAGATATCCTGCTGAAGTGGTGTGATAGGCTAATGTCAGATATGATGGTACAGTAACATAATTATGAAAATATTTTAAAGATAATTATGTTACACAAAGTTAAAAAATAATGTTTATAATATTAAGGCAAACTTCACAATCTATCTATTTTACGAATATCTTAAACAGTCACATGCCAAAATGTTTTTAAACACCCAACTTAAATTGATAATCAATCTGAAGTTATCAGTGAGCATTTGAATTCCAGATAACACACAAACCCAAAGAAAAATTACAAGTCCTAAAATCACCCAATACCCACATTTTTTGCGGATAACCAACCCAAATGCTGGTTCCTAGCAAGAGGACTTTAAGTCAACGAACTTTGCTCCTATATTAGCAACTAGAAGCATTTCCATCATCAGCAGAAAGAATGTATTTGCGCTCACACACAGCCGCACAGAGTCATTTTGCTGGCATGTGTGAGCTTAGCAACTGCTTGGGGTCTCATGAACAGCAGAGGGCCCTTAACCCACACAGGGAGAGTAATAAAGGATTGGGGACCAAAACCGGATATACATTTTAGAGCCAATAAAAGGCCAGAAACATCCATGGCTGCACACAAGGAGGAAGCAGTGGAGAATTTTATTTTAATCACTGTATCATCAGATGAGCTCACGTTTTTATTATTTAAAGCCTAATTGTGAGTATAAACACCAATATTTACAGTTAATTCAAATTATGTTTTCGATTTTAACTATTAAACATATACTACATATTTTACAATTTCATATCAAACAAATTACAGGATCACTGTAATAGTATGTTTGTGTAATATCATGGAAGCTGATTCACCTCTCCCTCCCACAAACCAATTCACTCGACTGCTTCCTTGGCAACCAGCGCAAAAATTTCCTACAGCAGGTGTCGGGAATCTTATGGGCTTCTGCATCAAAAGAGGTTATAAAGTTAACTAAAAATAAAAATCAGTAATAACAAGGACATATGAACAATATGACCAAGGTACCCTCAAGAAAATGCTGTCCTTTTGCACCCTGTCATCACTATATTTGTCAAAAAATGTTTGATGTTTTTGCAGAGTTTAAGTATAAAGTATCCTTAAAAAATGATTTCAAATTAACTGGGCACTCATTTCGCCAGTTAATTTGCCAAAGAAATCAGCCATAGGCTGATCTCTTTAAAAAGTTCACTTGAAGAGCATGAATCTGTATTATTTTAGCCTGAAAGCTCTTTTAAATAAAATACCCTGCCAGGAATCTACTCATTCATAGATTTTCAAAGCCCATTATCCATTTTAGTGTTGCTCGTATGACAAGAAACTTACCCTTATACATACAATAAAAAAATATACATTACCTATCATACTGGCTTAAGCATACCTTACCAGAACAGGAAAAAAAAACTAAATTTCACAGCCATAAAGCATAAAAGCTCCTGTTTGCTTTTATGTCAACTGACTTTATTCAAGATGACTTAAATGATGTGTCCTGCGGTGGGTTGGCACCCAGCCCGGGATTGGTTCCTGCCTTGTGCCCTGTGTTGGCTGGGATTGGCTCCAGCAGATCCCCGTGACCCTGTGTTCGGATTCCGCGGGTTGGAAAATGGATAGATGGATGGATGGACTTAAATGATCAAGATATAGCTTTCCACAGATTTTCTTTTTTTTTCTTTTTTTTTTTTTTTTAAATAGCTGGAGACAAGTCAAATGACGCAGAGAGCCAGGTATAAACTGAACCTGTAACCTCCTGGTTTAAAATCGAATGTCTTAGCCAGAACACCACTTTATCTACAAACTCAGCTTTTACAAACACATCTTAAAATGAGTTTGAAATACTAGAAGTATTTCAAAGCTTGGTACCCCATCCACTTCACTAGCTCAAGTGAGCCTTCTGACCTGAACAGATGTGCATGGCAGAAATCAGACATTTTTAGGACTGAAATAAAGAACTTTATTCTTTCCGGGGTGTAATTATTCAGAGCAAAATTTGTAATATTGCATTTGATGCCTCATGGTTTTGTTCCCCTCTAAGAAAAATATGGAAACCTTACATAATTAATAATTAAATAATTAAATGAGAATTTAAAATTACTACATAGGTTTAACAATGCACCTGATGAACATAAATCTGTCAAAACAGTCTGTTTAGTAATATATTTCCCCAAGCAACTTACTACTATATCGCTAAAATATTTACTTTGAGCATCTTGTAAGTTTTTCAAGTAAATAAATTTGTGTAAGTCTAAACAGTGATCATTATGTTTAGATCCAAGATATTAATAACAGCAATACACACTATTTTGGAGGACATTTAATATTTGCTATTCAGACAAAGAGACTGACATGCTGACATTTAAAGAAAGTATCTCCAATAAGCACCTTCACCAACCCTCTTAAAGATGGCTCTTCAAATAACGCACATGTTTCTATATGGAAGATTTTATAACCAGCAGTAGATGCTTTTCACTTCCAAGTGCAGTTTCATATGTAGAAATAACCCTTTCTAATTCAGTTCTACTGTATGATCCTGGCTGTGCATGCTTCATTGAAATAAAAAAGTGTCTGGAAAAACTTACTAAAATGTACTTTCTGCTACTTCACTACTGTGTTGTCCAAATTCTTTTTTTATGGTATTTAAGAATACAAAACACTATGATATGAGTAACCACCCTAATTTATTACACTGTCATGCTCTCCATCCCTGAACATTTTTTGTTTTAATGCAAGAAATTGGAGTGTGCAGTAAGGCAAAAAATCCATATCATTGTATAATTAAAATTTTGGTGGTTTTGGTACACACCGACATACAGGGGGTCCTTGGGTTACAACGTCTCGACATAAGATGTTTCAAGTTTACAACGCTCACTGCCATAAAAACTTTAAAAAATTGAGACGTGAGAAGGAAAAGGTAAGGATTTTTTTTTACACTCATTTTGTCTGTTACTACAGTACAGTATGTTTATGTCCTTTTCCTTTTTCTGTGGCTTAGTTGTTTTTTTAATTTTCTAGATTATGATTTTGCAAATGTGTTAGGATCAGTAAGTGACTTAGGCTAGGCTGTGTTTCGACTTACACCAAAATTCGGGTTACATCACTGTTGTAGGAACGGAACTGTGTCATAACCCGAGGACCCCCTGTATTGTGTTTCTGTGTACTATTACTAACTGAGCCATATCTTTAACAAACAACTAATGTACTACTGATAAATCATGCACAAAGGCACAACTCTTATCCATCAAAAACACTTCTTAACCCGTTTCTACTCAAATAGATTCAAAAGTAGATATTCACTTCTCTTGAATCAAAAGAAGTACAGTTTCTTTATCTCTCACTCACAACGTTGCCACCAAGCAGGCACAGCACATTTCATAGCTTTTTTTCTGTCCTACTGTCCAATTTGCATCAATGCATTAATCGGATTGAACAACACAACACTCTAGATAGGCTTACATACTACCTTTAAAACAAAAACACACTGACAGAAAATCAGATTTCCTCTTTTCTATTCCATATGCAGATTTAAATGTTTTGTGTTTTAAATTTAAATGTGTTTGCAAGTTTCCAGGGATTTTCAGCATAAAGGTAAAGCTATGTTTTTTTTATTTCCACACCAGACGGAGAATTTCAACTGATATACCATACCAACTGGTATATTGCCCACTCATATATGAAACAATTTTTCGCCTTACGTTGTCGAGTTTGTCATAATACAGTACCATCAACTGATACTGCTGGTTGCTGCTGTTTAGTATACAGTCACTGGCCACAACTCACTGCAAAGCAAAATTCAGATTGATTGTTGGCAGGTTATCATCTCACAGTTTGTTTCAAAATTCACAACTAGCCTGAAGGCAGGTAGCCTTTATTCAAAAGCTTGCTACCTTTTCACCTTCCACCTTTTTACATACTCTGCTGTTTATTTAAGGTAAACATAAGTTTCAAGCAACATGCCAAAATCAGGGATTCATAAAGAGCTGAAGCTGTAAGTGAAGATGAAATTGGTATAAAGCCCAAAGGGTCAGGTGTGCTCTGGCCTCCTACTCCATATCCAGAAGAATGCCAGGTTTATTCTTTTGTTTCCTCACTGATTCACTGTCAAAGAGCCTTGATTCTTCACTATCTAACAACCAAAATAAATCATTAGCAAAATCATTGTGTAGAACATATATATTTAATTCATAAACAAACACTTTATATTATTGTTTAGTGAGGATACTTTGCATCAGCTGTTTGCAAAAGAAACAGGTACTGATACAATTTGTTTGTAAAAAGTCCAGCCACATTTGCAGAAAAATGCATTTTATTAATCCCTGTACTTGGAGCTTCATCTTCTTTTCTCACAGTTCCAAAATTATTATTTTTTTTACTCAAGGTCACAATTCAAATAAACTTTTACATATTGTTTTGTACATCTTGAAACATTTGGATATGTACTAAAATAATAATAGATGCTAAAAGTTTTCTTGAGCTGTATGACACTCGGTAAAGTTGCTTGTTTATATTCAGAATTTTGTAACAATGGCAGTTGAAATAACATGACAGCAAAGTAATATTTTCATATGCTACAATGCAGTTGGCAAACTTTTTAATTATTACTTTGCCTATTTGTTTTGACTCATGAGGTCCAAAAATAAACTATATATATATATATATATATATATATATATATATATATATATATATATATATATATATATATATATATATATATATTTTAAAGATTCTACCAATGCAATGAAAAAAGTAGGACATGAAATTGTTATTTTCTTTTCTGCTCTTCCCTCTACTTCTGTCTGCAAACCTCATGCAATCATTCAGTTTTACCTTTTCAAAGTAATTCAACTGAAAGGACACAGATTCATTGAGGGCTCAATTTTTTGATTTAAAATTCTGTAACCTAAATACAGTAAAAGTTACTATGTTACTACAAGGTAACTCCTAGGAATAAAATTTTGTAATATTTCACAGGTACCTCAAATGGTGTTTAAGTTGTCCACTCAGAAAATGTCCATATGCCAAAGGTAAGGTTAATTAGCAACCCTAACCTGGATTTATACATGCGAAGATGGGTGATTGCCATAGACTATTTTGTCTATGGTGGCTTTTTGTACTACACCTGATACCGCCAGGTTAGGCAATGGTCTTTTGCAAGCATTGAATTGTATTAAAAATATGTTCAGTAAAACATGTTAAATTTAGATTTCTGAAAATGCCAAGGAACAATATTAGTATCATAAAAACAGAATATGCCATGCTAATTTTCAAGTAAAATACAACAGTGCTAGAGAGATGATAGAAGATGTACTGTGCTGGCCATTTATACTGGATCTCTGTCCCTTCTGAAAATAAAAAAATCTTTGAAAGTAAAATACCATTCTTTTAAACTAAAAATGCAAACACACACTGCTTCTAACCAGGATGAGAAGACTATATGTCAAGGCAATTATCAAGTGAAACACGCAGTGGATAAAACACAAAATGAACCAGCCTATTATATTGGAGATCAGTTTTATCCAAGGAATTCTGTAAAAAATTACAGATTGTTGCCTTGAATTTAACTATTAGTAGCTTATTCTTAGGAAATACAACAAACCTTGCCTTACTGACAGGCTGCTAGCAATATGCAAAGTGGAACAGGTAGAAAACACTTTTGCAAATATAGAAAAATGTGTTTCAATTTATAAACTACTAGTGTGTTTTTGACTAACACTACCCAGTCACTTATTTTCAAAATGTACAACTACTGGCATAAATCAAAATAAACAGGAAGTTTGAGATTTTGATCTATTATTATTAGATTATTCTTTAGGCATGTCAGAGCATCTACAGATGAACCAGGAAACACAAGATCTCCTATATCTTTTAGTCAAAAACTGTAATATTTTTGACTCTGTCAAATGCCTGTTTATAAAAATGTACAAAAATGCAATCACATCAGAAACTTAATACAAACTGTAAAAATAAATAAGTTCTATATTTAACATGCTACAACAGACAGAAAATGTAATTTCCATCCTTACTGATTTTATTTGGATTCTCATGCATATTTATAGATATGATGCTAATAATTCCTCATATTTTCAGTTGATCATTCTTTCTAATTATAAGCACAATATTAGTCTGTGCTTATGTGCGCAGAGTGTTAACTATGCAGGGATGGCATTAGGCCCCAAGGTCCCACACAGTTTTTCAAAGCTGTGCTGCCAAACAGCATGAAACTCTGCACTGCATCAATCAGGAGCTAATAAAGTTACACTGACAGACAAGACTATTTCTTTCACAGTGATGAAATTAAGCCAGGTTGACATAAAACAGAAAACTTATTAATATGGTTATCTTGCAAGTTATCGGAAAACAGCCTATACCTATTAAACCAATTTTGGAGTATATGCATGTATTGGGGACCAGGATCGTTTACATTTATAAAGTCACTTTCAGGGACAGGCAGAGGTTCACAGCAGTAGGTCTTCAATTTGCAGACACAGCAAAAAAAAAATTATCTTTTTAAAATTATGGATGTTTAATGCAGTGCCTTCTTTGTACTGTTTAAAGCATTTTGCAACAGTTTGTACAAATAATGGATGACTAACAAATACATTTCTTTCATCTATTCTCCCATTCATCTTTAGAATATGTACATGTTGGTTATTTTTGTTTTAAAAGTTGATTAGCATGTTTAAATGTATGTTTTCAAAATATGAAATACATTTTAAAATTTTACCTCTTGTGATATTGTGCAGGAGCAGCAAGGTGGTGCTTTAGTAACTAGAGCTTAAGAGCCCTAGATTAAAATTCTCCCTATA
Organism: Erpetoichthys calabaricus; assembly: GCF_900747795.2. Lineage (NCBI taxonomy): Eukaryota > Metazoa > Chordata > Cladistia > Polypteriformes > Polypteridae > Erpetoichthys > Erpetoichthys calabaricus. The sequence goes on along the minus strand of NC_041398.2, from coordinate 218,346,443 downwards.
TCTATAAGAGTTTCTGTTTAATTCAAAGACTCACTTTTTAGGTTAACTCGCAAATCTAACCTGGACCAGTATGAGTGAGTGCAAGTAAAAGCATAAATGTGCCAGTCAACACATTGATCGACTTGCACTGAGACACTTGTTGCTGGATATGGAGACCAGAAATGCATGCATTGAATAGATGGGTTTCAGCAAAACTGGCATTTTTCCATGGACTCATTTTTTTCCCCCAAAAAAGTAAAATTCACTATTACATGTCAAATATTATAAACTATTACATCTGCATTTTTAAAACTTTATTTTGAGAGGAACTGCTAGAACAAAAATTCGCCTTAATGAAATTAATTTCTCATTAATAATAAAGAGTACTTCTTTCCTTACAAGGCTAATTTTATTTTTCAAACACAATTCATTGTGATTTTTAATTTGAATGAATGATATTTTGCACAAAACTGTAATGAAATTTTCTTTAGATTAATCTGAAGTTAGACTACACTTACTTCCCACTTCATCATGTAACAGCACAAAGTGAATTTATTGCCAGTTTTCAGCTTTCAAACTGATAGGTGATAGAAAAGAAGATTTGTGTTAGGGACTCTATGTAACTGACACATTACCTAACGTTTCCATCTCAATTAATGTTTGATAAATCAAGAAGTATGCAAGTTTCCTGCTTATTCTATAAACAATTCACTGTTGGGAAGCCCTTGGGATTAGGTACAAAGCTTTCTGTCTTCTCATTGAGATGGAACCAGCTGTTAGATATTGTTACACTTTATTAGATTCAGCTCATGCTGCAAATAATTGGACACTTTACGTAAATCAAAGGAATTTAGTAATATTCAAAATGTTTTTCTTTTATTAACATCAAGATGAAAAAAAAATTGCAAAACTTTTTTTAACAGAATGTTAGGATTCCAATCAGGCTGACAAAAAAAAGGCATTGCGTTAAAATAATTTAAAAAACCTAAACTAATGGTATTTAACCACAAATTAACATACACTGAATTAACATGCTTGCCTACCTTTATCTAAAACTTCTTTTACGCTGGCCATCAGTTTCATAGCCTAACCACCATTATGCAGCAAATATGTACAAGTTTGATCAGAAAGGGTTGATTTCACACAAGGTTTCTAAGGGTATAATTTGAATTGGTAATTTGTAGCATCACTTCTTAGACTTCTGTGTTTAAAGTGTGGAATCAGTTAGCAAGTTGGCAAAAGATGTCTTTTTACACATGGTTTTACTATGATTAATCACTTTGTGTTAAAACATGAATATGTGCAAGAGTTCCAGGAAAAAAACTGAATAGGATGCTACTCCAATTCAGGGCCCACACACTCATATAGGATGATTTTAGAAGTGCCAGTCAACTTAACCTGCACATCATGGGAGATGTGAGAGAAAAAAACTCGCAAAACACCAGGATAATGTGCTAACTCCACACAAACAACAAACAGGACACTGGATATGTTAGACAGCAGCATGCAAGTTTCTTCTGTGAAAGACACATTACTTTAAGACATCCTATCTCAACCAACCAAAGTAAACAACGTGAAATTCTACATAGTTCTTATATGCTTAACTTGTAATTGAACCTCTTGAGACTGTGGTTCTTTCTAACCAACGAATGTTGAAATGTTAAACAGCACGCTAAACTAAACTAAACGAAAAAAGGTGAAAATGATGTCAGTGTTTGTGTAGCTCAGCAGTGCACTCTTTAATGTGGAGGAAAAAAGCTTATTCACATTTAACAAAACACATTTTTCTTATAACCCAAGAATGACACACTGCAGTTAAGTTTCTCGTCTCAACACAAAATCTACAAAAACTTTGATGTGAAAAGAAAAAAAAAAAAAAAACTTCTGTAAGTAATCAAAACAAGTAATTTCTATGAACACTTTAGTGTGTGATGGAACATGATTCAGTAGAGGACATTTAAGAGTTAGATCAAATGCTGTACTATTAGACTCATTTGCATCCATTTCATTCTTTGAGGGTTTGTCTCTAATACTTAGTCCTGTAGAACTAATGTGGGTGCACATTCCATTAATTTTTTGCTTTAACTATACACACCTACTAAATTAAATATGTAATTATTCCCAAATCCCAATTTTATTATGTAAAGCCAGAAAATGTGTAACCAGAGTTGTCTCTGAAATGTTAACATGTTGGATCTTGAGTGTCACAAAATGGGTTATGCTTTAAATAGTGGACAAGCAAAGATTTACTTTAATATATACACACACGTGTACATACTGTATATACATACACACATATACATACATATTCACATACACATATATACATATACATACACACAAGTACTTGTCAACTTACAATCATTTGACTTATAACCGCTACTGTCTCTCACAGGCAAACAACAGTTTTCGCTAAGCCAGCTCCATATATGCCGTGACTCATTCATCCTAATCTCAGTTTATTACCTGGAGTGGTTTTGACTACATTCAGTTATATTTCTCTTACAATTAAAGGAAAAAAGGCAAAAAGAATTAAGGTGATCAAGCAGTATGAGAGAGGGAAAAAAGTGAATGCAATTGCACGTAACTAAGTTATCCCATCATAACTGGTGCTTATTGCAACGCAGAAACTGTACTGCTGTGCTCTGGCTTTGAATTTGGTTAACCTCCAGAGCTTCTGCATTGTCACTCATAATGCACCTCTTTGTGCGAACTGCCACGAAGCAGTAACGAAACTGCACTGAACTCCTTTATCTGTTAATGGTTATTATTAATGAACACTGGGAGAGGCTAACACTCACATAACACAGACAATGCAAAGGATCTGTGAAGCTGTTAAAGGTTTGGGACCAATGCGAGGAACAGTAATAATGAAACAAAATAATCATCTTATATAATACACTACCATGGCTGTCCGTTTGTCTGTCCAGGATTTAAAATCATCTGTAGCTCACAGTTTAAACTATTGACCTGAACTTTGGTACACATATACTACATGACGTCTACTATCCGCTTTCGGGTTGATGATTGACCTCCAAGGTTATTCCTCTTTTTATTTTTATTTTATTGTAGAATTAACTTCCGGCAGCGGCCAGCAGGGCGGCTGTGCAGCGCATGCGTACGGGTGCCATTCTCATCCCTACCACCTTCTCCATCACTTCCCCTACCTCTTCATATCTTAAATCATTCTTGACGCAGATTGAAGACTTAAGTGCCAGCTTAAGTGAAAAATTAAAGAAAACATAGTAAGTAATTGCAACACAAACACTGACTTAATCAGTTTTAACGCAAAAAGATGCTGATGAAAGAAGAGAAGAAGCAGGCCGCTAGGGTGGAGAAAAGAAGAGCTGCTCAGGAAGCAGTAAGCGTATCAACCTCTGAGCAAATGAATGCTAAACATACTGAGAAAGAGTATGAAAACTAGGAATGCTGAAGTGTATTCGTGCACTGCACTGTTACTGGTAAAAAAATAATTTACAAAAAATAAAAATAGAAATTGTACACAATGTGCCAAGAAAGATGATAAAAATGTTACAAAACAAATAATAAGACTTAAGGGATTTATTATACAGTACAATACATACAGTCAGGTTTGACTACATATGCCAGTTCGTCTTATGTCCGGATTGACTTGTGACCGTTCCGTCGGAACTGAATTTGGTTGTAAGTTGACGACTACTTGTATATACACATACATACATATACACACACACAGGGACAAATGTGGTTTCCTTATTTTAAAGATTTAGTTGGCTTTTTTCGTTTAAAATGTAATGACAGCTTGCTTAATATGAATTCCAACCCAGTTACAATGTGGATTGTTTGCACATCCTCCTATATACAATTTCATACTCTTAATCCATTCTTTAAGAGCCTGACCTCAATTTTTTGAACATATGGCCAATAACAATAGCAGTAAAGATGCACTGGAGGGATAATTTAGCTTTAATGTTATTGTTAGAGCCTTATAACTGTAGACTTACTAATCAGAAATCATACAGGATCAGTTTATGATTACAAGATTATTGTATAAAGTTTCTTTCAAACACAAGAAACATGAAAACAACCAAGGACCATCTTTCTATATGTAGATGATATATTATGGGATGTATAGGGTTTTTGTTTTTTTTTTTTAAAAAGGGCAAAAATCATTTTCAAAACTGGCTGATCATTTCATCAGAAGTATAGTTTAAATATAGTTAAGTGCCACATGTTATTTTTCAAGGTCAGCATGGTATTTAGCTGGTTAGTTTAAGAACCTCAAAGCTTTAGACTCCTAAGTTGGAATCTGTTCACTACATGTTCTCCCACATCTACATTGTTCTGCGTTATTTTTTCCAGGTAATTGTGTTTCCCCCTTAAATTCCAAAAACATGCACATTAGTTGATTGGCAAATCTAAATTGGTTTGGTATGTGTGACTGCACAGTGTAATAGACCGCCACTCCATGACGGATAGTTTCCATCTTGTGACCAGCACTGCTAGGATAGACTTTAGTGCTCCACAGCCCTGAACTGGATTAAGTAGGTTTGGTAACAGATGGATGGCTGTCATTACTCAAAGAACATACTGGTACAGTACCAGTTTTTGCTTTTTAAGATGTGTCAACCATAACAAACAAAAACTCATTCACTCCAATAATCATAGGTACTGACACGAGTGTGACAAACATGACAGTTAATAATTAAACTGATGTTAAAGGAATTAACATTAATTCAGTTCCACAGTACATTATAGTAGACACAACATGGAAGGAAAGACAATTGCACTGTATAGCAGATAGCAGTGCTAGTACATGTACATGTATCACCATCTTTCATGTGATCATTTTGTTTATATTTTCATACAACAGGTATCCTTGCTTTTACAACTGAATTAAAAGCTAGACATGGTACATAATTAGAGTGCTAGCAGTGTAATGTTATGGTCTACTATGGAAAGGGCAGACATTTTTTGTCCTTTGATTTTTCCTTGGCAAAACATGTGTCCTGCTACACTGCAAGAATTGTTCTGTATTGGTTTGTGGAATATGACAAAGAAATCAAGGTGTTGAGCTGGCCTTCAAATTCTCCAGATCTCAATCCAATCAACCACCTGTGGGATGTGTTGGAAAATCAGTCTAATTCATGGAGGACCAAACTTGGAAAACTTATAGAACTTCAAGGAAACACTCCTAATGTATCAGTGCCAGATAACACAGGACACCTTCAGAGGTCTTATGGAGTCCATGCCTTGACTGGTCAGCACTGTTGTGGCATCACGAGGGGGACCTACACAAAATTAGGCAGGTGGTTTGGATATATATCTACATACATACTGTACACACACAACATATATTTTAAGGCTGTAAAACAACTGCAATTATTAATTGTGATTAATTGCAAAATGTCACTCAATTTATCGTAATTAATCACATGTTTAACTAGGGTAGTTCAACAATGTCAAAAAGTCCCACAGGAATGTGACTACTGTACAACTTATTAGCTGATCAAACTGTGAAGAAGTATGCCTTTCACATAAATCGTTAATATGTAACACATTTGTGCCGTGATATAGTAATGTTTAAGAATTGTCCGACCTTGTTGAATTATTTGTTTTAGCCCTGTACCTTCAACTAAATTTTGAGTTCTATGATCTGATGTGATCCATTTTGCAATAAACAGCAGTATTTAATGTTTTTGATTTGTTTCACTAATGGATGTAAGTTGAGTTGTACATACAACAAACTAAACTATAAATGTTTAAATATTAAACATAAAAGTATTCAATTACATTAACATTTATTTGTTTAGCAGATGATCTTATCCAAAGCAACCAACAAAAGAGATTTAATAAGGTCATTATTGTCAATTTCAGGTTCCAGTTTTGATCACTTTAAGTACAGTTCTGCATCTAACTTCGGCTTATTCCTATATTTATTTGATTTTTAATGGAAGGATGTAGGTTTCCAAACACTGGAAACTTTGTCTGAAACAGCAGCTTTCCATTGTGGATTAATATTAATAAGACTACAATGCAATGCTAGACGCATGTAATAACTGTTCACGTTTGTCTTTGTTCTTCATTTTATTTTCTTCTGCCAAACTCTGCCAATTTTTAAATCTGTTCTAAAAATAATAGTATAAAAAAACAACAACTTCAATAAATCTAAAAATCTTATAACGCTGAAAAACCAGACCATAGAGAGACAGACACACACACTGTGCAGCCCACTCATGCGGGTGGAGGACTGAAAAAGACAGCACTCTGATTTGGCATGGGCGATGGACACAGAAGAGGAGAATGTGGGTGGGAAAGACAGGAATGGAGCCTCACAGCAGGATCACCATGAGACAAAGTGGTGGAACTGCAACACAGCTGAGAATGGAGACTCAAGTTGAGGTGCAGTGAAATCTAAGGTTCGGATAGGTCCCACTTTTTATCCATTTTTCTTTTCCTCACATACCACCCGACAGCAGCTTTACTTTAATATAACAACTGAAGAACATTTTCAGTTACCTGTATGTTTATTTAAAACCTAAATAACTTAAAGACGATCTTAAATTTAGAATAGATTTTTTATAATGTCATCTTTGGCAGTTTGAAAACCATTGAGTTACTGTAGATAGCAAGGTGTATCAATTAATTCAATTAAGAAAAAAAAAATAGAGAGAGTATATTGTGGCACCCGGCTGGGGGTGGTACCCAGCCGGGATGCCCAAGAAGACCAGAGGAGGGCTTGTGCCTCCTCCAGACCACGAGGGGGCGACCGCCCTGGTAAGCTCAACCCTGTAGGGGCCCATGGTTGCCACCAGGGGGCACCCCCATGCCTGGAGAGCCCTGGACCCCAGCACTTCTGCCACACCAGGAAGTGCTGGGGGGAAGACAAGTGCGGACACCCGGAGTGCTTCCGGTTACACAGCCGGCACTTCCGCCACACTGGGGAGTGCCGGTGGAAGATTGCTGGGAAGCACCTGGAGCACATCCGGGTGCATATAAAAGGGGCCGCCTCCCTTCAGTAGATAGGCTAGAGTCAGGTGGAAGAGGACAAGGTCTGTGAAGAGAGAGAGAAGGAGGCGGTCTGAAGAAAGGCATACTGTGGTGTTGGCCTGGCCTGGGGTGATTGGTGCTGTGGCACTGGGGTTTGTGCGTGATAAAATAATTGTAAATAGTGTAAATAAACGTGTGTTGGACTTTAATAGGATGTCCGTTTGTCTGTGTCCGGGGCTCGTTCCACTATATATTATATATATATATATATATTTATACAGTGTATATATATATATTTATACAGTGTATATATATATATATATATATATATTTATACACACACACATATATTACATATAAAATGCACACACACACACACACTGCATATATAGATATAGATATTAATTCACACTGTATACTGAATATAAAATAAACGGAGGAGATTGGTAAAATGATTCTGTCAGTCAAGATGTACAAAAGGGAAGCACTCAGTCCATAAAAATCCTGACAAGAATTTATAGCCTATTTTCCACTGAGATCTAAAACAAAAATTCAAATATAACACCTGACTTGTATGCTTAACAATTAATTTGTAAAATAAGATTTGTAAGAATATATGGAATTAAGGTATCTCACTCTTTAACATCTCACCTATTGATCTGATCAATATGTTTAGGTAAACATCCACATTTATGCTCTTACAGGTGCAAAATGGAGGAAAAAAATCCATTTGGAAACACCAGATGTTTACAGCTGTATAAAAGCAAAGGGCCTTCAGAAAGCTGTTTCTGCAGGCTGCTTTCTGGAGATATTCGTAGTTGTGCTTGCAGGCTGATTCACAGCTTGACAACAGTCATCGCAATGAGTTTATAAACTTAGGAGGTTAACACTTGTGGTTAGGGAAGGGGGGTGGAGGATAGGTAAACAAAACTGAGTAAATCTACGAGTTGACTTCAAGTAAGTGCTTCATGACTACTGTGCACATAATGAGCTACAGGGAGCAAATTGCCTATATTAGCATTGCAAAATACTTTAGTAGTAGTCCAGTTTTATGCTGTACTGCACTTAATGTCCTGGCTAAAAGCTCTGACCATTTCTCCTGTTAAAAAGCATCATTATAGGAAAACAGCAAAATTGCCTTCAACCCCCACCCCCACCAAACTTGTATGTGATCAAAGCCAAATATCTTGAAAATTGATACCAAATAGACTCTGATATTAAAATGAGAGTAATTATAAAAAGGAAGCAAGGAAATTATTTCATCATAGAGAAGCAAAATTTAAACCACTTCTTCTTCAGTAATACTTTAGAGTAACAAATAGTCAAGCATTTGGAGAGAGCAATCTGCTGCAGGAGTGCCAACCTTTAACTAAACTGCTTGCAAAGTCAGCTACTGTATTTTAGGCAAGAAATGCAAAAAAAAAAAAAAAGTTTTTCCTTTAACTGCACATGAAAAAATCTATATAAAATTGAAACATCATTACATATATACATAAAGCATAATGTTACAAAAAGTCTCATGCTGAAAACATCAAACGGCCATTTAGTCAAGCAACACAAGACAAAAACAAATAAACAAAAAGCAATTTCTCGTTTTTACACCAAATGGAGCAGTTTGAAAAGTGCTTATTTTCAATTCAGGCATTTTCTGAATTAGCTTTTGCCATTACTGGGCTGGAAGGGATTGGAGTCTGGTTAGGACTCCAGTCTGGTTTAGGACACATCCGCAGACATCAACATTTACCAATGAATAATCTGAAATAGACATTTGCCTTACAAAAGTGTTTTTGGGTTGTGATAAGAAACAAGAGGGCCCAGAGAAAAAAAACACATGAACATGGCAGGAAAGTGCAAATTCCACATGGGCCAAGATCAAGCTAAGAATCTAACTGAGGTCACTGCAGGTAAAAGTCGGCAAAACCAAAAATCATACAACCATACAACCAAAAACATGCAGATTTCATAAGAGAAACGCTGAATAACATTATCAGCTACTGGACAAGCCAGCACTCACCGAACACAATAATAAAAGCATGACAGACAGAAAATACAGCTCATTACTTTCATACAAGATAATTCTCTGTATTATGTAAAGTTAAGTTTCTACATGTTTTGTTTCCCACCCGTAACTCTGTCTTTGAATCCTCCAGGGTATTCTTCCACAACAAACTTGTTGTAGACCAAAAGAAAAAAAGGGAATGAAGAAATCTGCTTTGATATTAAAATAAAACATTAACATTAAAAATATTGTTGAATTTATTAAGCGACTATATCTATTTAAACAATAGCACTGGAAGTTTTGCAGAGAAAAGCAATCATGTGTACATGCCTGAACTGTAGTGAACATCATACTTCTCACAGTCTCAAGGAACTAAATGATTTTAGCTTTGAAAGAAGAATTCTATTAAGAGACATAGTCCAGATCTTCAATAGGTTTCAATAAAATTTATCCAGCAGATAAGTTAAATGCTGAACTGAATCACACACTTGAGGACACTGAATGAAATGTCATAAGCAAGGAAGGACTTCTTCATAAAAAACCTAATAGGAGTCTGGATCAAACTAGTAAGTCATATACTTGATGCGTAAATTACAAATCTTGACCATAACTGGATAAGATACTGGGATATTCTAGCTATTAGTTAAGCTTGATACATTAATCTGTGGTCACAATTTGTTTCTTATAAAAAAATAAAATATGTGCATGTGAACTGTAGTGGATTATCATGTCACAGTAGGAGACACAGGAAATCGAGAGAGAATGCTGTGTTAGATGATAGAGGGTTATTAAAGTTTTTTTTTCCTTTTGTTCTTTAATTTAGTAATTGATTTGAGTAAAGTAGTAGAATAGGAAAAGTATACACATATAATATATAATAAGCTTCATCAGCATTAAATTGTTAAAAAGTATAGCTCAGCCCCATAAAGTTTTTTTTTTGAATAGCCTTCTTAAATAGGGCTACTCAAATGGCAATCCTTAAAAGTCTCACCATCAGCTATACAGTGTACCCATCTTTGATTTGCAATCCTAAAAAGTACTCACACTCCCCTCACTTCATGAAAATTGCAATGTAACCTACTTTAGTGTCATGATTGCAAATACAAGAAAACAAAAGAGAAAATCTCTCAATTTTACACATTCATGGTCAGATCGGTAGCAGAGAATTTCAAGCCCATTGGCACCACAATGTCAAGGATTCTAACATGGAAACTCAACACATCTGTTATAGTGAACTAAGTTTTTAGCTGTCATTCTGAGACAGTTAAAGTAGTTTCGAGTGTCACAGGAAGCAATATTTTCTATAGATCTGTTACTAAAAGAATTTTGATCTTCCTCATCATTTCAGGTATGATGATGCCTTTGCTGAGGACAAGAAGCAGCTAACTAAAGTGGTGTGCACACCTTCTAAAATTATTAGATGTCAGCACCTCTGCTTTTCTAAACTGAATTGTAATGGCATTAAAATCTTATCTGAAACGTCATACTTCTTCTTCTGTCTGGTAAACAGTTTTGATCAACTAAGACCAGGATTAACAGATTTTGTGAAACTACTTATCCAGAAGCTGTGAGATGCATACACTTAACATCTTGATCTTAGGAGTCTCCTACACTAAGTTGATGGATATATTGCAGTGTGTTAGTATAAAATCACTGTTGAAGAATGGTGAATATTATTGCTGTTATGTTTTAAATTTGTATTAACGTTTTATTTGTTTAGAGTTTTAACAAATCATATTTCATGAAAGTGATGTTGATATGCTAGCAAAATATGGTAAGCAAATAAGAGAATAAAACCAATTCTCAACCTTTTATATCAAATTAGTTAAATTCATCAGTTCACATGCTAGCCACAACAGACTGAAGCAGCAGAAACAATGCCAAGATTGAGCTCTGTTTCTACCTTGCCATTTTAAATAGCTTTACATAAAATAAAACAATGAAAATTAAACTACGAGTAATATCATTAATCATGTAATGTTTCGATTATGAAAGCGAACAACTAATAATTTATTTAGCTATTTTTGCATTTGAATTTCTAATACATATAGTGTATTCACACCAAAACTTAAGACTGATAGCATTACAAGGTCATCTTTGAGGAAAGAGGTCATCTGAGAAAAGGCTTTATTTAAATGTAACACAAATAGCAATGTTAACTAAATCAACAGACCTTCCCAGATGATAAGGATTTGATTCATGCCAATTTTATTTTTGTATCCTCTCTATTGTGTATATGATTGGCATCTTTGTAAATGTTGTTTCTTACACTTAAAATTTCCACCCTTTTACTTTTTATGAATAATCTGTTTGCATCAAATCTTTAATGAAAGCTCTGACTGTACTCAAAATGTGGAAGTACTAATCATTCATTATATTGTTTTATGCTGAAGCACACAGTATAAAGTTGGATCACTGCTGATTACTTAAAAAAATAGAATCTGTCAGTGTCTGTAAAATAACTAACTCCCTTCTCCTGCTACTGAACTCTAAGTACATATTCAAATTATACTCTTACTAACACCCTTCTGGATATGCATATGCTGGTTATATACATCATTTAGCATTTTGACTGCATTGTGGATATGCATATGCCTGGTTATATATCATTTAGCATTTTTTACTGCATTACCTTTAAAGGTGAAGTTATACATTCACTGTAGAAATTAAATGGCCTTTCTATCTAACATCATTTACAGCTATATGAATTCAGTAATTGCCAGTTTCACTTTATTATAGTTTATTAGTTTAAGCTATAAAAATTAATTAGTATAAACATTTATCAAATTAAATTACATTTACATCCCTACTTCCTATGTATCCCTTTTAATCAATGACTGAGTCCATTAAGCTTCATTGTCATGCTTGTTTATGATGTGTAAAACCATCTTCTGCAGTAACCTTTTTACTCAGTGGGCACAGTGGGTGACCTTACCTCCTAACTATTGTCCACTATTACATAGCCACAAACCGCATCATTTTTGTTTTTTGAGAACATAGTGGATAATGCATTGAGTTAAATGCTTTGTGCAGAATTTGGAAAATTCACCATCTTTCAAATGTTTAATTATAATATATTCATAAAGACTATGATGGTATGCTTTACATACAGTATAAAGAGCAAAGATGATATAGTGAAACACATAAAGCGGGGATCTCCACATTTAACATTTTAAATATAAAGAAAAAATGCTATCATTGACAGAAGATTGCCAAATAACAAATTGCTCTGCAAAACAGGCAACAATAAATTATTTTTTTGCAAAATCTTAACATAACCTTCTGCCATGAACTTGTAATATATCACAAATTGCTAAACAATACATTTTCTTTGATTTCTTACTTGTATGGCTGATTTCACTTCAGTTATGTGGCTATGTAATTTACATTTTGATTTTCTGGATAAAACAGGGCAGGCATTTTTTTTATTATCAACTTTTTATGGATAATATGCATTTACAACTTATTGTCTACAGGTACCAAATATTTGCAATCTAATGCAGTCTAGTGCCCGAACGAGCGTTTGCTCACAGAGTCCCGATTGAGGCACATTATCAGCATTATGAGGGAGCATCAGTTACGGCATTACGGCCATGTGACGCGATTCCCTGTGGGTGATCCAGCTCGTAAGATTCTCATTGTTGAGGACCCAAGTGGCTGGACCAGGCCAAGGGGATGCCCACATAACACCTGGCTGAGGCAGATAGATGGTCATTTCCCGGAGGGTGGGACTGGACCATGTGTCTGCCTGGAGGAGTTGCACACCAGGATTCAGAGATGTTTTGTCGTGTGGTGGTTGTGGCAACACACTGTACCAAGTGCATGCTCCCCTACTTGACCTGACCTAGTGCTATACACGAGATCTTGTGGAAATCAACATAACTTTTGCAATATCTTTAAAACTGGTACCCTTCCAATTCAAAATATTATAACCAATTAAGCATATTTTGTTAAACTGTAACATCTTCTTCATTTTACATATTGCTTTTAATTGCAAAAGGAATATATTATTTATAAATACCATAAATAAGCTTTCCTTAATACATTAAGAAAATCCTCTTCAAAGAGAAAAACTCGAAGGTACAAAATGCAATATATAAAGGTAATTACTCAGTCTGGTCCAGAATAATTTCTACCGGCAACATGAATTCCAAGTCTCATTACATACAAGATTTTTATGTATGTGCAAATCATCACAGTATTAAATGTAATAATTAAGCCTTGAATTAACAACTAGTAACAATTTTTACAACTTCTACATGCACTGGAAGGGGAAACGAAGCATACAACAGAAAAGGAACTGTGCAAGTAAGCAAAAGTAATTCTGTAAAAGTGAGACACAAGGCTGGTTAGTTTAGCCAACAAGGTAAATAAAATGAAGTACAAGAATAATTATGTCCTGCCTCTCTTACAAATTAGTCAATTAAAGTGCCAATCATCAGGGTTATGTTTGAGAGGTCATTTTCTAAGAAGAAACACTAAAATCAATTATCTGATGACAAAGAGATGAACATTTTAAGACAACAGTCAAGTACACATATGAGTCAATAACACTAGAAAATTCAACTTCCTTTTAAGTAAAGACTTTGTATGATTTCCACTAATTCTACTAGCTACTGTAGCTAGATCATTTTCTCTAAAAAAATGCCTGGAAATTAAAAAGGGCATGTGGAGATTTTAAAATAATGGAAATCTTCACCATTAAAGTAAAGGAAAAATGTTATAAGCCTATGTAACATCAGATACAACCATTAATCATATCCTTCACAGATACTGTTTGTCATTAGCATAGGAACTTGACTTCATCTTTGTAATTTGAGTGAACTGTAAATGAAGTCAGGACTTGACCACTTATCCATTATTAAACAAGATAAAATAAAGTTGGTTGTTGTGCAACAATCGCCTTTCAGGATCCCTGGCCATTTAACTGGAATGAAACTTTCATGTGTGAATGCTATCAACACAGGAAACTGCAGGGTTACTATGTTATGTGTGAACACACAAGTTTCACTGATGTCTAGGATGGTTAATTCCAGAATTTGCTACATCGTATATAAGAGAGGTGAGTGTTGCAAAACACCACCAAGATGAAAATATTCTCTGGAAATAGGCAAGCCTAACATCTTTTTACAAAACCTTGCTTTCCCTTTGGCTAAAATAACCTTATTTCTCCTGCTTTTACATCCCTGAACTTATTCATTGAGGGAATGATGATGATGACTCATTAAGGGAACTATGAACTTAAAATAAAAACATTCTGAAGGAGAACATCAGGCAGACATTTGAAGGTGAGCCATAAATCGTTTCTCCAGAATGAATTTCAAGAAGCAATAGTCTGTTTTGAAACAGACAAGTCAAATTCCAAATCCTGGATCTAAAGTGTATAGTTTATGACAGATGTCAAGATGTCTGCAGCAGCTGAAGCAATTTTTTAAAGAAGTATGGGCAACAATTCCTTATTGTAACAGAAGGATTATTACCTATATTGAATATATTTGGATCCTGTCAAAGCTGCAAGGGTATGTGCAACCAGTCATTAATCTGAGTTTTTGTTTTTTTTTTTTAATTCAAAAAGGAGTGAACTAGATTCTGATTAAAAAAATATTGGGATCATTTTGAATGGATCCAAAAAGAATACACTATTCAGACAAACCTAGCTTTTCATTGCCTCCTGATCTAACGTTCTCTAAAAAATGTCTAGTTGAGATTTGTGGGCTCCAAAAGCAATGCTTTCAACTTACTAGTTGGTAACTTGTCCCATGCATCTATAGTTATCTGTGTTAAAATATTTCCTACTCTTTTGTGGAATCATCCATGAATCAATTTCAATTTATGCTTCTGAATTACTGTTGAAGACTACATCTTAAAATAGCAACTGGTATCCACCTAACTTCCTTCTTTCATAATTTAAAAACACTTCGGTCAATTTATCCTTGAGACTGTATAAGATTAAAATCTTCAGCTCCTTAAATCTTAATTAATAGGTTATATTCTAAGACTGTGAGATTGACATCTGTATTTCCTTGAGGACTATTAGTTGATTTCATACTAGAATCTTGGAATTTTATAAAGTAAATGGTACAGCATTTGCAGATCATCAATGTCCATCCCAAAGCAATCATTTGATACATAATAAACTATACTCAACCGCAAAATTTGACATAGATCAGAAACTCTAGTGTATAATTACCTAATGCAACCAAAAAACACGATCAACTAAAATTAACTCAACTTCAAGTTCCTGTTCCAAGAGGTGTTAAAGAAAATAGTAAAGCAGCAAATGAGATAAGAATTATATGCAACTCAATGTAAACCCTCCTACAGATGTACAAGTGTCCAAAACATCACCATTTACAATCCATTGTAGCTGGTTATAAGGATAATATTCCATTGACATGGTTAATGGTGCTGGAGAAATGGATTGCATGGCTTGTTAAACAAAATGTTACATTTAAAGTACAGAATATGATTTTCAAAGACTGGCTGAAAAACATGTGTTAAGTGAATAGCACTTCACAGAGCTTTGAACAATGGCAGCTTAAACATGCAGTAGAAAGCAATATGATATTTGATAAAGCAGTAAACAGAATGCACACAAGCATAAATGAGAAAACTCCAATCTGAGAATTTCTGCGCTGAACCCTGCTATAGTTTAATCTCATTTTATGGCACAATGGCTGAAAATATTACACTGATGTATCTATATCTATGTTTCTGTATCTATATTATAAACACCCAGGCCTGTTTCCAGGAAGAAGTCTTGGTGTGCTTGATATTCACAAGATTCTCTTTGTTGTGTTGAAATCATTTCAGGATCATGAAAAGCTGAAGCCTAATTTTGGATTATAGATTGGTTAGACCATACTTCTATGACACTGGCAAGAGCCACACTACTGACAGCACAAACCACATGTGTGAGATCAAGCTGGAAAAAAACAACTCATCACTGGTCATGGAATTCCTTAGCAGTATCTGCAGACTGTTGTTTTAGACAGGGTGGTGTGGTTTGGTCAATTCAATGTACTGCTTCCACAATCACCTTTTCACTAGATGAAGGACATAAATGGAAAGTGGGTGATCCGTTACTGCAGCTATACTGAAATATAATGTATTGAACTTAGTTGTCTTTCACATGACAAATTAATCAAAACTTTCTTTTGTTCATAAAATGCACTTGAATGAAAGTAAACAAAAGGCAGCTATACCTGGAAACACCACAGAATAGAAAAATGACATAAAAATACATTTTGTAGATGTAAACTGATGCAGATGCAAAAATAACACGGGGATCATATATAACCAAATGTGCAATAGGTAAAAAAAAAAAAAACAGTTAATTTAAAGCAATTCAGAACAAGTATTTGATGTCTTAATTGTAAGAAATTCAACAGTAAACCATATGTATATATGAATATACAAGTCTCCCCTTGCCACTTCCAATATAATATGCTTTTAAATGGCAGATGATCACAAGAATAGATGCATTCAAGAATAATTTAAGACTGCCATTTACCTAGAAATAAATCTCCGAGCTCTATTTTACACATATCTACAGTGTGATCTAAATGCAATTCAGTACTGCAACTCTTGAAATGCAGCAGCATATAGCTGAAATATCCATACAGGGCAAACCAGCTCAAATCATCATAAATAAGTAGGTAACCATAATAAATATTAAATGTCAAGTTAACATATAGTGAGATAACCTCTGAAACAATTTAAATATCAGCTGAATTTACCGACAAGAATTATACCATGAAACACACCAAATATTAAACTTCTATGGAGAGTCCACAAAACGGTTTTCTGTGCCTTGGGCCATCACAAAATTTGTGCTGACTAATTAGGATTAAACCAAATATAATAAAACTGTACCTTGTTTGCAGGATCATCATCTTGACTATGAAATGACATAAATAATTAAGCATTATAACATTCAGAACAAATCTAGATTTGAATAATAATAGTATATGATCAGACAAATGTCCTTTTCAGGTTAATGTTCTTGCATAAATATTATTTAGGCCAATTTTACATAATGTTTTTACTTTGCATGGCTCTATAATGAGATGCAATAGAATTACAAAGCCCATCACAAATTAAACACTCAACTATCAGAGACATCAGAGATAAAGAAGGAAAATCTCATTTCTTGACTACAACTCAGTAAAGTAAAATATTATTTATGTTGAAGATTTTAACTAAGAAACCCTCCCTTATAGACTAAGAAGAGTATGTGTCACAGAAGCGGAAGATCATGTTCTGACACCATTGTACTAATTACAAGGTAGCACAGTACCCAAGCTTACTCCAGCAGATAGCATGCACAAAGCTGGGACCAGTCTACAGGTATATAGATTACCAAAAGAGGCCATCTGAAACTCACTAATTAAACTTTTTAAATTATCTTTTAATTGACAATTCTAAGTTAGCCCTGTAGGAGTATGGTGGGTATATAAAAGAATCATGCCCTTTGTAAATATTCACATTTTGTTAAATTACAGCCTAAAATGAAAACACACACAAAAGTATTTTTTCAGTTTTACTTACTCGATGCAACCTACAACATCCAAGTCAAAGATACAACAGCAAACAGTTTGGAAAAATAATGGTAAAAAAAATAATCACTGAGATTGATAAATGATTCCTCCCCAAGTGTAGGTAATGACCTTCTCCATTGCACTGGGACTTGGGACACTTGTCAGAGTGGGACAAAATACTGACAAAGTCTTGAAGAAAGCCTGCTGCCCTCTGCCAGAAAGTTGAAGATGGGAAGAAGGTTCACATTTCAATAGATCAATGACCCGAATCAGACAGCAAAGTTGACCACATAGTGGCTGAAGGAGAAAAAAAGTGAACCTCCTCCTTTTACCAAACTGTTGCTTATATATCTTTGACTTGACTTATAGGTTGCAACAAATAAAGCTGAAAAAAATATTTGTGTGTGTTTTCATTTTAGGCAGTAAAGCAACAAAATGTGAATATTTTCAAAAGGGGGTGATCTTTTTGTAAGTGTGTGTTCATGACATTGGCATCCGTCTTGTATTGAGTGCCAGGAGGAGGAGGAGGAGGTTAGGAGCACGCACTGATACAGTGCATTGCCACACCTACCACACGACAAACCAACTCAGGATCCAGATTAGGACCCGAGTGCAGCCATACAACGGGTGACACCTCAGCACCACACAACTTCAGATGGAGTGGAACAGTGTGAGGTTTTTTATGGTGGCTGAGATAAGCCCTAATTACAACAGAGACTCTGAAATGGCCAAGGTAGGAAAGGGACAAGCACTTTGAAAAGCTTAAAAACAACCAATGTCAAAGTAAATGCAAACTCCACACATTGACTAAGCAAAACTGAAACCAGAGGTCAGAAACATGAGAAACTGCCACATCACCACACCACTCCAAAACTGTGTTTCATTTACCACTCGGTTTTCAAAAACACCACTTTGCTATAGAAAAATATCAAACAAAAAATATAAGTACAGTTCAAATGGAAAATACTAAATCAAATTTTAAAAAAAAAATGCTAGCAATAAAAAGAGGAATCTATGACCTGTAACAAAATTAGACCTGTATGATGCCAAATCCAAATGTCTCAACTCATTTTTATTAAACTAGAAAAGCTATTCTTATTTTATTACCATAGATGTTAATGAATTTGTGATGAAAGACCATTATATAAATTCAAAATTTTAAAGTATTTTAATACATTTAATATTTTCCTTAATATAACTGTGAAAAGGCACAAGTACATTTAGTTAATGAGTTGTTGCAGTTTTGCACCCTTTATTTAAGATTGTGGCATTCTCCTCTAATGAATTATCCAATGTTGTTGCGCCAACTGAACTGTAAAGGTGAAGTATTATAGAATATAACTGAATAATTCCTTTATGTTTTAAATGTTATGTTTAGCTTCTTCCAACAACAAAATTTGATTAACACACATGATTTATTGTTAAACAGTCAATTTGTAAGTATGAAGTTGGACAACTTCATAAAGCCCAACTCTATTATAAGAATTGATTTTTACCCATTTAAACTACGAAACTCTAAACACAACCAGTGTTTGTCAAATAAAGACAAATTTTTGTGCTCTTCAGACATCTAGAAAGTCAAATTAACATTTCTAAATCGTAATCCCATTCTCATTACTTCTCCCTCGTCTCCCAATAAAATTGCCAAACTGGTACATTTGGACTTTTTACAATTACAGGAAATCAACATTTAAACAGCAGAAACTAAACATCAAGAATATCAACCATATACTACCATACACTATTAAAATAAGTATTATATTTATAAAGCACAATTCTACTTGTGGGCTCAGTACACTATATTTAGTCATCTCATTCTATTTAAGGATAGGTTAAGTACAAAATGGAAAATCCAAAAATAACTGAATTATACATACTGTGTCTTTACGTGCCATGGTAATTTTAATGAAAACTAAAAACATAATTTATGCTACAAATAAACATATAATGCAAAAATGCTACTAAGCTCTGCGAAAACTAAATGTAGAATAAAGTTATGTGGAAAAAGAGTGCACATTTTCCAGAAAAAAAATAATCAAGTAAATCTTTCTTTTCTATCCTTTTTAAATCATTTTCTCCCAGGAATAACTGCAGGCTCTTGATTTTAAAATTCTATATTGAAGAAAAAAGAATATTCCGTTGACCATTTTAAAAGAGAAATTCTTATAAATGGTAGACATGCAAGTTCAATTTACATGCATTTTTCTGTAAGAATTTAATAATGTAACTGAACAAAATATGAATGAACTTAACCTAAACCCTAACACCACACCATTTACCTTTAGTAGTTCATTATCATGCTCTTACACATTATATTTTCTGAAAAAAGCAATGCAACTCCTACAGCCTGACTAGAGGATTCAAGCTGCTATGCTGCTTTCCCACATCTTCACTTTAACGTAACCCCATTCGCTGTTTGGTTTAATGGAACCCTCAGCGTAAATTTTACATCAATAGTTGAGTGATCTTCTAATAAGATCTAACCACTAACTGATCATTTTCCTTTTTTGTAATGCTACTTTAAGTAAAATACGCTAAAAAACAGACAGTGTCTCATTTAAAATTTACACTTGTAAATATTGTACAACTATCTAATCTTGATTGTTGTAAAAGCAAATATATTCACTGGGATTCAGTTAAACATAATATTTAGTAATAGTACAAATATAGAACTTACATACTGCTCCAAACATTACATTAAAGAGAGTGTCAGCTTCCTACTACATGATGCTTTTAATAAAAATTAAAATATCTACATACAAACATACACACACACACACACACAGTGCTACCTGAGGGAGATTAATTATAAAAATACATTCCCATGATTAAAAAGGTAAAGGGAATCTTGTCCAATTTTAACTTATAAATCAGAAAAGCACAAAAGAAATGCTTGCACTGTGACTTCCCAGCTTTATAGTCTTAGAATCAATCCACTGCCTGGTCACTTTCTCTTCTCCCTGAATTTTTATGGTTTTTAAATGACATGCAGGTGAAGCTGATTGGCAATACTAAATTGGACCAGTATGAGTGAGTATACGCAGGAATGTTTAGGGTGGGTTTGTTTTCAGCCTTGAGCGCAATGCAACCAAAAGAGGTCCCAGCTCCCCACACACTTTGTTTATCCATCAATTTGTTTATTCCAGCAAAGAGAAACTTAACAGCTAGGCAGGCAAAAAATGCTGCAATTTAACAAAAGTCACTGACCTCAGTCACATCTGGTTCCTACACCATACCAAACATCTGGTTTCTTTAATGTTTGACATAGTTTAAATAAATGACTTAAAATCAAAAGCATAGTATTGATAAAGATGTGATTGAAACTCATTATGGGAGGAAAACAGAACATTGGTAAAGTAATTATCTGATATAAAAATAGTCTAATGTTTATTTTAATAGCATATAGTGCTTTTCATAATTCAGAAACATACTAAAGTGCCAAGTAGCTTCAGCAACACTATGCAACATGGTGGAATCTGAACTTGCAACTTTTAGAATTTCAATTCACAGTCCTTCACTTTGGAATCACCTTCTCTACATTTGACAAAACAAGTATTAACGCACTTAACACTACAAATTTTGCTTACCAAAAAATGTACATTTGGATGCATTTGTTTTCATAAAAACATAGCATCAACATTTCTAAAACATGAACTTATATCAACAGAATTTCATATGAATATTCCATTAAATTACACTTAGGCTAATGAAAACAAAACTTTTATCATTGACACGTCCCATATTATCACATCAATGTAATCAAACATTATCACATGAAGTAACAAATATTTTATCTAGTTGATGCCAATTGTGTAGGAGAAGTAACAACATGAAAAATGGAATAATGCAGAACAGAGGTGTACAAACTCACATAAACATATATAAAAATGAATGTATCAATATATTTTTATATATTTTGAGAAATATATCAACTATTTTATTTAATACTGTATATTTTTAATTTAGTAAACAATGGCAATCGAAAAAAATTGTGACAGTATGAAAATGCTAATAAAAAAAGGAGTGATAGGTAAATTTACTTACACTTAAGTACTTAAACAAAAACAGAATAAAGATGAGGTATTTCTTGTTTTACCTCATCAACTGCATTGTTTCTTGAAGATACATGCTTAAATTGATTTGTTCCAAATTAGCACAGGAGTAGTTTAGGACTGATAACACTGTGACAAGTGAAAATAACAAGATGATGTGAAAAGGTGATGTTAAACAGGTGAGGCAATTGTGTTCTAGAATACGAAAAGCCTCCAAAAATGGTATAGTCCTCAAAAGTGAGGCTGGGTCAAGGCTTGTCAATTTATCAGCAAACGAATCAATTAATAATCAAGCACTATGAGACCGATGTTCCTCAATTACAATGCAGTTAGATTTTGGGTGTTTCACCCTCTATAGTGCACATTATAATTAAAAGATTAAAGAAATCTGATAAAATTTTGGTACATAAAGGGCAAAACTGAAAACCACTTTGGAATGTGTGTGATCTCCGATTTCTCACATGTCACTATTTCAAAAATTATCACACATCTGTAATGAATATCATGACATGGGCTCAGGAATTCTAGGGTCAACTTTTGTCAGTCAACACCATTCATTGCTACATCCACAGATGCAGTTAAGACTTTACAATGCCAAGCAGAAGCCAAATATCAACACTGTCCAGAAGAGTCGGCAACTTCTCTGAGCTCAATTTCATCTGAGATGGAAAGTAACAAAGTGGAATCATGGTCTGACAAGTCAATATCTCAAATAGGTTTTTTTTAAAACAGCACTTGTATTCTTGGGGCCAAAGAGGAAAAGGACCATCCAAGCTGTTATCAGCATCAGATCCAAAAGCCAGTATCTGTCACAGTATTGGGGTGTGCCAGTGCCCATGGTGTGAGTAATATGCACATTTGTAAGGGCACCATTATTGCAGAAAGATATGTACAAATTTTGGAGCAATATATATGCTGGCAGCCAGGCACTGCCTTCTCAAAGTATGTTCCTACATTTTCCAGCAGAACAACAGCAAAACACATTCTGCCCAGATCACAAGTGCAAAGAGTACAGATAGTACATTAGCCGGCCTGCAGTTCTGACTGGTCTCTGATTAAAACTGTATGGGGCATTATGAAGCATAACAGATGAATGGGTGAACATTTCACTAGCTGAACTTAACCAACTTGCATCTTCAATACACTTAAGTGTTATTAAAAGCAATGGTGATGTTACACAATAGTAAACACTTGACGGTCCCAGCGTTTTTTGTAGAGCATAATGAAATTTCGCCTTCCCAGTTCAAATGGAACACAGGATTAATATCTGAAGAAATCTCAGATAAACATGAGGCAAACATGACAACTTCAAACAGACACCAGACTGATAATTAAAGTTGGGTCATATATAAATGACAACAAAAACAATGTTGGAAAGTTGGTGCTATTAATTCCAACTGGTTGACTTATTTTTTGCAATCACACATAAATGTTTCAGAGTTGTAAGTGTAAACACAAAACTCAGATTGATTGAAATATTACAGAATAATATAAATATTGCTGAACAAGTCATGCATATTTAACAATATGTTGTCAAAGCTTACAGACTATGGCTTTGATGAGTGTCTGTCACTGGGGGAAGGGTGTCCTCTTACAATGAACACAAGTTTATTTATTGGCCTTCGTTCTGCACACAGTGCTGGCTCATCTCACGGGGCTCTGTAAAATCAACCTTTAGTAGATAGATGGGATCTCTAGAGAATATTAATAAATCAAGGAAGATGGGCACAAATTAAAACCTGAAATGCTGCTTCTGAGATGAGCAGGGCAGAAGAAATTTTTCTAAAGGAAACAGCTGGAAACAGGAAGCCTGCAAGAGCTTTCATCCTGCCTTCTTTGATACAGTGCATTTTGTGTCAAAAATAGAAGGAGATTTATGCTGGCAGAATCTTATTTCATTAGAACAAAGAAAAGTTGGATTTGGGATTTCACTGGGGTTGGACTATCACAAAGCAAGACTAAATATAACATTTGAGTACATATATAAATGCATTTACAACAGTACATTGAGTCTGAGATTTAGAAATGAAAAATCAAACATAAAATAGAGGTAGAGTATCACATAAGTTAAAAAAAAAATTATATATGGTATATCCTATGTATTAACTGGAAAATGTGCTCGGCATCCTTTCAGGGAATGAAAATTGTAATTAACACAGATGAATCTAAACAGGTTTTGTTAGAAATGTGATGTAAATTTTTAATAATTACTCAACAGTAAAACATACTGACAAATGCTTGATTGTTTCTTGTACGTATAATATATTGCATATGTACAGTACTGTATATGTTGCCTTGAATTCATTATGATGCATTTTTTTCCCCAGCTGTGCCATTGTATTACTGTCACTAATTTGTGGGAGACCTGCAGGTAAATCTTTCTTTGTACAATGTATAGGATGACAATACTATAAACTTGAACTGAACTAATTATAATAATGAAAAACTACAACCCTTAGGAAGAAGACTGTGACTGAAACATATTATTCAAGAGTTTGTTATAAATTTGGTGTAACCTAATAGTCAGTCCTGCTGCCTCAAGGATTTCGCATCCATTGAATGCCATCAGTGGTTGTCACCTGTAGGGAGTTTACACATCCTCTGTGTATGTGAGCTTTCCAACTTTAATACAAATCTTTAAAAAGAAAAAAAAAGTTTTGCTTTTGTTTTTTGGGACTAGGTTATAACAATAGCAATTACAAAACTATATTTTTTAGAGAAAAAAAAATGCCATTTTTATACCTCTTCTAGTAGGGTTACCCCAAAGAAATCTTCTTAAATTGGTGCCTTCTATCAGCTCTCATCATTACTATCCTTTTGCAGTGTACACAACAAGGGCAGGACAACCTTTTCCCTTCTGTTAAAAATTTCCAAGTCATTTGTATCCACTTCAAGTAAATCTTCTGTAGTGTGACCCATCAAAGTTAAAGTTCTCCAACTGTCTTCTTGGGTCTATTTCAGGAATGATGCCACTAAAGCTCTATAAGACAGGAGCACCATAAACCCACTAGTACACCTGCATTGAAAACCAAGAAAATAGCAGAAACTTCCAATATTCCAAATTTTAACCTTCATTTTCCAAGGATAATATCAAGCTATGACAAAGATACATTTTTTATTGACTGACTATATAAAGGATTCAGAATCAAATAGTCTGAGGCTAACCCAAAACCATAATCAGTGGCAGAGGATGGGAAAGGAATTGATCTTCCCAAAACTTCTCAAACGCAAGTATGGCATAAAATGTTCTAGAAAGTCCTGGGAAACTCAACAACATAGAAAGCGTAGAAAGATGAAAAATATTAATCATTTACAAGTTTGCCAAAATGCACTTAGATGATCCTCAAGAATTCTGATAGAATTTGCATAGACCCATAGGTTAAACATTGACATGAGCCCTGTTACATAAGCACAAGAGTGGCCAAGGATGGTAACGATAAAAAATTATATACTTCAGCGTTTGGTTAATTAGCTGCATCAGGACCTGGAAAATGTGCCAGCGCTCAAGTAATCATAAATTCTGCTCTGCATCAGAGGCATCTTCAGAAGAATGAAGACTGCACATTCATGACCATGACCTAAAGCTTAAACATGACTGGGTTATACAGCACTCTAATGACACAAAACATACAAGGATATCTAAATTAGAATGACCATAGACAAAGAAATTTTGACTTATGTAATGACGGAGTCAAATACCATCACTAAATCTCATGTTCACATGTCAGTTGCATGTCAATTTTTTAATACATACTGAAACTTTGTGTGAATCAGGTCAATGCTCACATTTCAACACAATTTTACTTCACTGTTTATTGGTCCCTTTCTGAAAATTCAGAAATTGTCAAACGGTTGTTTTGCTTTCAAGCTTGTCACGTTTCAATCCTACTTGTCTTCGACTCATCTCTGCTTTTCAAATGTTTCTGCGAACATATAGTAGTGATCCCTGTCTAGCAAAATTGTGGTAGTATCTGAAAGTTAATGTTCATTAAAAGCCTACAATTATTACTGAGCTGAAGCAATTCTGTTTGAAGGAGTAAGCCAACACTGCTTCACAGTACTATGAGACAGTGATCAATAACTTCTGATTGCAGGTGGTATAACCAGTTACCGAGTCCAAGGGTGCAATTAGTAAGTTTTAATAATAAATAAACTGAGTGTAATTTGTTCATGTAGGGCTCCTTTTATCTGTTATTAGGTTTTGATTTAAGATCAGATGACATTCAATGTGAAATACTGTAAGTAATAATTCAAATGGATCAAACAGGCGACAAATACGTTGTTCATGATACAAAAATACTTCATACATAAATGTTATGACAAATTTGGAGAATTAACCAAGTAATAAATCTTTACAAAAATTCAAAAAAGCAGTAGGGCTTCAAAACAATTTTTAGTAATTGGCAGATGGTACAGAGGAATTACTTGGTATAAAACAACTTGGATGCCAACTTAAACATCACTTAAAAATGCAAAATAGAAATTTTAAGATAGAATTAGCAAACATGTTTCTTTGTAGTAGTATCATTGTCTGTTTATTGGGAGAAGTTTCACTTCACAGTGAAATGAATAAGCAGGCAGTTCAAAATCCATAGAAATATACAGTACATTCACAAAATTGTCTAACTCAGGGTTGCAAGGTTGCATTGCAATGGGAGCACGGTAGGAAAACAACACACAGACCATATCAGTCCACTGTCGTAGACCAAAATTTGGAAAAAAAAAATGTGCAAACTCTGGACAACTCTATTTATTCTAAATAATTTCTTACAGCATCAAAGAACTGCTGTTCCATCTTTTTCATGGTGTATGTACAGTTCAAAAGTAATTTAATCATTCTCTTGAATATCTTCACTCTTGCATTTTGCTTGAATGCTTATAACTCTTAACTGACGAAATGTTATTATTTAGTCTGCTATTACACAGTTTCACTATTGACACCATCTTGAATCAACAAACAAAGACATAAACACAAACTGTAAGGGAAATCAACATATTCCACATAAAACTGAGCACTTACAAAAAAAATGGCAATTGAAAGAATAAGAGACTTTGTTAGATCCATCCATCCATTATCCAACCCGCTATATCCTAACTACATATTACAAATTGGAATGGAATGCTGGCATAGTCCTGGGTTCAAAGTTCATGTTAGATCATGGTCTGTATAGAATCTGCACATTTTTGCTGTGGTTAAGCTTTTCTCTAGGTACTGTCATTCTCAGCTCACATCCAAAAGGCATGCAGGTTCAATGGCAATTACAAACTAGCTCCCCAAAACTCCCACTTCCAAGATTAGGCTTATGTGTGCATATATATATCAATCAGTCAATCAATCAATCAATCAATCACCTCAGTGATATACTGGATGGCACTGCTGCTTCAAAGACTGCCTAGTCAACCCTCTGTGGGGAATGTGTACATTTTCTCACTTTTGCTATGGGCTTTTCTAAAAACGCTCATGATTTTTTGCCCACATCTCAACAACATGCTTGACTGGTAACTGACATCTTTAAAATCGGGCTGTTACGAGTGTGTAAGTCTTATAATGAGTAAGTGCCCTATCTAGGGTTGGTTTTTGTTCTGCACCCATTGTTGCCTGGATAGACTCTTCCTGCCCTCAAATCTGAAATGGATTAACCAGTTTAGAAATTGGATGAATGGCTGAATCATAATCATATAAGAAAACAACCTATTTAGACCTATTTAGACCTATTGTTTTGAATATTATAACAGCCATTTAGAGACCAAGAAAAATTAAAAATGGGTTGCTGACAAAGTTTTCTAATACTTAATACAGAACCCTTTAAAAAAATGAACGCTAATCCAAAGGCCAGTCAAAACCAAAACACAACAATTTCAGTAGCACCATGGTAACATAACATTTCTAAAAAACTTGAACTTTATAACAATAGGCAAAAATGAGGTTGCCCAAATTATTTTATCTAGAGGAAATAATGCAAGCTTCAAATAATACAAACAAAGCACAGAAGAATGGCTAACAATTTAGTAGCGTGTGGGTCCTCACTGATGCGTGCAGCTTTTGCATTATACAAGGAGGGGAGCAGTGGAGGAAACCACACAGCTCAAGATTTATTTATATGCTACATCAGAGGTCTAGCTTTATAAAGCAGCATGAAAACAATAAAAACGGCAAGCGGACTCAGTGTGTGCCAAACTTGGGTCCTGAGGGTAGCTTTCTGCTTGGTCTGGAGCCCTGTTAAAGTAAGCACAATAGAAGCAGGACATGCCTCATTTCCTCCATCTCGCCAATACAATCTTTTCAGAGATGTTTATGAAGTTCCTTCCTCTTTGGTCCAGGTATGTGGTCATCATTTCCTCTGACTAGTTCCATCCTGTTGATGGAGGCTGGTGATTTTATTTTTCTTTTAGACCATTCTTGAAATGAATCGAACAATGAACTATGAACAAATCACTGGTTCATCTTGTTAAACTGCATTACAAAAACACCTCTCCTAGAATTGAGGCCTTACTATTGAGAACAGTTTTGCATGTCCCATGTTACCAGGAACAAAGTGTTCTATGTGGAGTTAGCCTGATCAAACTGGTGTAAAATGACAAAGCAGACAAGACATAATCCAAGTGTTCACTACAATAAAGACCATTTTAATTGCAAGTGAACCTCACACAGGAATGCGATGTTGGTACCCACCCCTAAAGTTTGTTTTGACCAACAAGCATCTACCTACTGTATGACCTAAAGATTCCAGTTAAGCTACCATGTGGATTCATTAAATGCATCTCAGTGCTAGGCAGGTGACAATAATCCAGACATATTGAATATTAGCAATGAAAACTGCCTCTTAACATGTGGGATTGTCTCTTCAGTCAGAGAATGGTTGAAATCAACCAGCTAAAAATAGTAAGACATAAAACCCTGTGCACGGCAATGGCTATGGAAACAGACTTCCTGTTCTGGGGTGGTCCGTCTCCTCCTTTAGTAGTCTTGAGTCATAACACAGTTGTCATTTCTGCATGTGGAATACAGAGTCACTTCAATAAGACTTTGAAATTCAGAGAGGAAAACTTTAATGTTTGCTTTTATTACATACGGTAACCTATAACATTGCATAACTTAACACATCTCAAACTTGGTTAATTTAATTCAAGGTTATGGAGCCTGAAGCCTATTGCTTCTAAGTTCCAAACAATTATTCAAAGCTCTTACAGACTCTCCCTATCCTCTATCTGAATACTTTTTTCATGCTTAACATGCTTTAGAAACTACCAAAATGTAAATGTTTTTAATGAATCTACAAGGTAAATCAGGATGAAAAAATGTTAAGACATTTGATGAATGATAAAATCTTAATTAAATAATACTTATTTTAATTATGACCTAAAGTAACTGCAATCAATTTATAACTATGGTAAGAATGAAACCAACATCGTTGGTAAACAAATCAAACTTTAACATTCAATTAATTACTTTTTTTTAGCCACATCTACTACTGAAATTAAATTCTGATGTTATAAGTTAATATTGTTATCTGTGAATGGCCATTTAATAAGCACTACATGAATGCAATGTGTGCTATACTTGCCACTGCCTTTTAAAAAGTCTTATCTTCACGATTCATCAGCCACAACCAATGAAAGTAAAGTCTACACATAAATGTTGTAAAACAATTAACTCCCACTGAGGTATTTATTACATCTATAAAATGTGAGAAGGAGCTATACTCAGGATAATAAGGGGAGATAATGCAGATAAAAGTCTTGGCCAAACAGCCATTCAGTGTTACAAGTCTAGGAAATGATGTTTTTCTCAAAGAGCCAAACAACCATGTTTAATTTGAGCATTCCATCTATTTAGATAAAATCAAATATAACACTTGCAGCAAGAACAGAAAATATACATGGCAAATCTTATATTTTGTTTACTTATTTTATATGTAACATTATTAATAGAAAACAAATTTACAAGTTATAATTCGTATGTTTTTTTGATTCTGAGGACTGTTAGCAGAATTAATGCCACTTAAGCCAGTTATTAGCAATAGTAACACTTAATAATTCTTTGCATTTACATAGCGCTTTTTCTCACTACTCATAGTGCTTAGCAATTGCAGGTTAAGGGCCTTGATCAAGGGCCCAACAGAGCAGAGTCCCTTTTTGGCATTTTACAGGATTCGAACAGGCAACCTTCCGATTGCCAGTGCAGATCCCTAGCCTCAGAGCCACCACTCAGACAGAAATGAAACTCTGCTTTGAATATGTTAAAACTTGAGTTATGTGGTGTGTTTGACGACCAACAGAAAACCTCATCATTAAAACATTTTCATGCCACTTCTGCCTTCAATATAATTTTTAACATTGATTATTTTAGGGTATTTCAGAATAATGGGGTTAATTCAAACACCAAAACAATTATGTTAATAAGTTAGAATACTGAAGTATCTAGTAAAATTGAAAATATTTTGCTCTGCCATGCTCATGCTCTTTGGGAGAACGCTATAGTATTGTATGTTAAATGAATAAATGCCCCAGCAGCAAATCTAAGTGAAATGTAATATGGTACGGTTGACAGATGGAAATGTAAAAAAAATAAATAAATAAAAGGTTTAACATACAGTATCTTCTTTGATTCTTTGGAATTCAGAAACATACTGTAAAAAGGGATTAAAGTATTACAAATTAAAGGTGCATTTAAAATATACAACAAAAGGACTCAAATTCAAATAAATAAATAATTTCAGAATAGACAGTATTAACAACCTATTAACTAACCTATTATTAACTGTAGCTATTTTTGCCAAAATTGTCTTCTCCATACATTCACCTATTTATCCATTTTCTTAACCAATATATTCCAACTCAGTGTCACAAGGAGAATGAGTCTGTTCCAGCAACACAGGGCACAAAGCATATTGCGCAAAAATCCCCACATAAATATATTACATTAATCATATATTTTGACAGTAAAGGGACTGTAATACAATAAAGTTAAAACAATAATTTTAAACAGATAAGTGCAAGTAAACTGACATTTAAGCAGTGTTTTAGCTGTCAATATCATGTCATTGTTTCAATGTACAAGAATTTTTAGGCATAATTGTTGCATTGCATATGTCACAAATGGCAAAGAATTCCACATTTGCATAAAGTAGATGTGTTTGCATAGGAACACCCCCATTTCAGAGATGCTGCAAAATGTTCCTGATGATCCCCACACTTTCGCACTGTGGGGGAAAAAAAAAAAACTTACAAATCATTTGGAAAATAATTTTTCCATGTGTACTGAAACTTTTTCTTGTGGTTATGGAAGCCACTTTATTATGGGTTGTTTTTGATGAACTGACGAACCCATAGAAAATCCTACATCACTAAAGCAGCACGTCTTTCTCTACCTGACAACATGAAGTGTTTCTGTTAAACACTGAATTAATTTAAATGTTAAAAATTATTATTTAAAACAAGCAATGTATTTTATTCCTATTACTTTTTTATTAGTTTGTATATAGTTACAGATATAAAAAGAGTGTATTATAGACATATTTTTAATAAACTAATACATCACCTAACTTAATAGCATGAGTTGTAATGGTATGATGTAATTGTAATTATATATATTATATATTCACACACACACACACAGATATGTAATTAATTATTTAACATTAATTGGTTGCATTAAGTTTTTTTTTATATTAACCATTCACTGGTCAATGTTTCTGAGTGTTTTTAACAGTTAAATGATTGCCAGCACAATTGACAATCATTTAAGCATCAAATTACGGCCACATTTATTTAAACTGCAACAGCCAACAATGGACAGAAGTCTAGCCATAATTAACCAGACATATACATCTACCTGAGGAATCAGGAAAAACCAGGGAAAAAATAATTAAATAAGAGTAAATGCCCAGAACTGTAAGTGTAATTAAAATAACATGAAACGACATGCAAAACCACAGGGCTTAATAAAAAAGAAATATGCAATAAGTAATTGGATATAGTTAAAATGCATATGCAAAAACACATACATATCCAATGTAAAAAGACTTGTTCAATTTTATTTGAGTTTCTTAAAGTGTCGAATTATTAATGTAATAGAGATACATTAATATATTATGGCAAAGAATACTGCTAAAAAAGAAGTAAAAAATAAAATTTGAAGTTACAGAGCTTTCATCTAACTCTAGACAACTTGTCATCAAGTCCCTCCCTTAACATTTAATAACACAAAAAAGCCTGAAGAAATGCCAATAAATCTGTGATAATACATCAAACCACTCATGTTCAATCCATTGCTTCTATTCGAAGAGGCAACTTGTTGAAGTTCACAGTGACACCTTGCAAGTCCCACCTCTTAATGTATACAACCACTTGCAGACAATGAGAAGGCAATGTGAATATGCAAGTCACAGCCCAGCTGTGCACATGAAACTAAAATCATCATGGTGGCACAGTGGTAGTGCTGCTGCTTTGCAGTAAGAAGATTGTGGATTCGCTTCTCGGGTTCTCCCTGTGTGGAAAGCGCTTTGAGTAGCGAGAAAAGCGCTATACAAATGTAAAGAATTATTATTATTATTAAAATATTTTCCAGGTCTAGGAAACAACGAAGCTACAACCTGAAACTCGTGCAGTAAAATCGACTTAAGTCTACGTACTCTAAATGCTATATGCTTCAAAAGTGTCATATCAAACCACAGATTTCATTCTTAATTTGAACTGAAAAGATGTACCTATAGAAATTTTGTAATACAGTTATCCAATTACAACAATGTCAACAGATTTAGTGCTTTAAGGTTTTAGTACCTTGAAATGGATCAGCAATAAATAATTAATATTAAGAGATAAAAATCAATAAAACAAATGATATATTGAAAGCACTCTACATAAAAAGTTAACAGCAAAAAATTGTTAACTTACTTTTACTTTCAAACTTTATATATTTGATTATTTTACACATATCCAATAGCCATCTCAGTAACAAAACACAAAAGCAAACACCAGAGAAGTCATAAGCTAATTATATGCAGCATTCATATTAGCAAGCAATAAAGTCTGTCTGGAGTTACACTTTAAGACCTTTGTAGCAAAACAACGAAAGCCATGTTTTATGAAAGAAAACTCAAAAAAAAAAACCATCTTTTTATGTGACACTGCTAACTTACAATACTGTTTGGACACAATTTATACCTTTTTTCTTTAAAGGAAAAAGTTCAAACACTAGCAGCTTCTAGAAATCCCATAAGTCACCATGTCTGCTAATCGTGTATAAGCTCTATTCATTGTTTTCTTTCAGCGACAAGTTCAAAGGCAGCCTCTCTACAAATGCCACATGACTGTGAAACTACTGAGTCCAGTGTAATTTCCAAAGAGAAAGACGCATGGCATTTTTTTTCTTACAAACAAAAATATGAAATTTTGAGAGACTGCTGCAGTTGCTTTTATGTACTTTGTATAGTGTTTGTCCTCCAGACTGGTTAGAGAAGCAATATACCTACAGTAATGTATATCACATTAGATTAAAAAAAAGTAAATACTCGAAGGGTTGACTGACTGTATTTACTTGAGTTCCCCCATTAAGGGGGGGGGTGACCCTGCAGCTGTAAAGGAGGGGACTCAGATATGTAATATGAGAAATGTTCACTCAACTGGAAGGCCTTTACAACTTGCCCAAGACCAGATACAGTTTTTCAACCAGGATTACTGGAGTCCTGCTGGCTAACCAGAATTGGTGAGACACAGACATTCTGTGAATCAGGTTGTTTAAAAAGATTCTGTGATCAGGGGTGTAATGTAAAATTGGGCCACCAGTGGGAAAAACAAAATAAACAAGCTCTATTTTATAGCACGTGTCTAAACTGCACACAGCATCAAGGCATCTTACAACTACAGATTCACAACAAAAGAGTAGTTATGTATTTTTTTGAAATGTGGTGCTCAGACAGGTCACACAGAGAGCTGAAGTTCAGCACAGAATTAGTAATGGGTAGTTTCAATGTTCTAAATAATAATAATAATAATAATAAATTTTATTTAAATGTAACCTAGTTACAAAAACAGCTATGACCCTGATACTGTAAGAAAGTCACAATGAGCCAACCATTGGGAACAGTTATTGGGTAATAATTGGCAGGCAAATAAAAACAATACCCAAAACACTATAAGAGATCCACATAAACACTAATTTTAAAAAAAAGCTAAGAAAGAATAATAATTACTGTTACCTTGGGGCATTCAGATATTTGTTTTTGCATATATGATCATTAGCTTCACAATGAAAATGTTGAGACTACAAAGGTAAGCAACAGCACAAAAAATAGAAAAGACATTCAAGAAAAGTACAGCTGTGACACCAACAAAAGGGACAGGAATGTCAGAGTACTCCTCATAGCTTGTATCTTTAACATGTCATAAACAGCAAACCCATGAAGCAAGAAAGTGAACACCTAAGACACTATAGCAGTAACTCTTGCCTGTAAGGAAAGAGAGCAGAAGTAGTTTGTCTGACTATCAGAGGATGTCCTAGTTGGTACACTTGGTAATTTTAAGGTGTCCACTTTCAAAATACAATTACTTCTTGTAGGCTGTGTACATATGCCATATTATGGGAACATCACTATCAGATTATATAACTCCTGTCACATCTACAGTTCTTCATATCAAGTCATAAGTAACCTATTTATAACACATAATGTGCACAGTGGCATCATCTAGTAAATCCGAACTGTCAACAACAGCCTCTTTAAAGGATTTATAGAAGTTTATCATAAAGGGTCCCTCTTTTCCATCTGTCCTCTGAAAGTCCAATAATTTCTTCAGAATAAGGTACTACGACAGACTTTGAATTAAGAGTTGCTTCAATATATATAATACAAGCTCCAATGTTTTTCACTGATGCTTTAAATTCAGCTTCTATAAAAAATTAAGTTTTATAATGCAATGCCAGTTTCACTTGTCAGTTTTTGCTTTGTCAATAATTTTCTTAGCTGAAGTTTTACCCTAATGGTGAAACACGGTCA
The DNA here is from genome assembly GCF_900747795.2 of Erpetoichthys calabaricus. Taxonomy (NCBI): domain Eukaryota; kingdom Metazoa; phylum Chordata; class Cladistia; order Polypteriformes; family Polypteridae; genus Erpetoichthys; species Erpetoichthys calabaricus. Next base: position 218,311,909 of record NC_041398.2, on the reverse strand, counting down.
TGTTCAAACAATATGCATTTGATGTCTTGTGTCTCCTTTTCAGAAAGAAAATCCACTGCTGTTCATAATGGCTGAATGTGTCAATTTGTCAAATTAAACCATTTCCATCTTACCGCTTTATACTTTTTGAAATGCAGTTATCACAGCTACAACATAACTACCAGCCTATAAAAAAACCTATTACATTTAAAACTTGAGAATCATTTGCCAGCAAATATGTTTTAAACAGCTTCTGCTGCCAGACTGCACAGAATCAGCTAACGCCATCAACTGCCTTCTTCACTGTATGATTTGTAAAGCATCCACAAGAGCATTCAAGTCATAGCTTTTTAAACAACATAGTCGAGTTCAATTTTTCCTGATGCATATTTAACAAACAAATAAGTATCATAAATTGGTTTGTTTATCGAAAAAAATTAAGATATTTTGAGAGAGAAATAGAGACAAAGCATTTCAAAGCCACATTAGTGTGTAATGAAGTCACTGATGGACATAAATGGAAATGATATGCTATTGAAGAGAAAACAATTGTACTAAAAATGTTGAACAGACTTGACATTAATTTTCAGTACAGTATTACCTTTACAGCTTTAAATAGTTAAAGAGCTAATTTTCTGATCCTAGGAAAAAGGCCCGACAGTTCAGTGGCATCCAATTAAAACAATCTTAATTTCAGAAAATCCGTTTTCTAAAATTAATCATAATTCTTTATTAGCACTACCTGGAATAATAACAGATGGAATAACATTGTGTTATGATAAATCTGTACTTATCCACCCTTTTATAACTCAGTTGGAAAAGAATTTTCCAAAAAATCTTAAATTGGAAAAAAAAACAAATTCTCTTCATTTGGCTCAGTTGAGCAATATTTCAGAATTTAAGCAGATTTCATTAAATTTTAAGGTATACAAATGGGACCTATGCCAAACCTTTTAATTTTAGTTGTTGTTTTATTCCATATGAAGAACAACTTTAAATGGGGCTCTCTAGTCACAAAGTGTTCATAGTTAGACTGGTGTTGCATGGTGAAATGTATTTTATTAGTGGGTATTTTTATTTAAATTTATTTAAAGAACACTTGAAAAGAAAAAAGTCAGAAACAGACCAAATAAAATACAATTAAAATACATTAAATACAATACAAGGCTACTTTAATAACATTTCTCGCTTCAGCAAGTATAGGTTGCTTAAGTTTAAAATCTAGTTGATAATGGCACTAAACAGTGTAGAATAGACTGAAACTATTGGCTGGCTATACTCTTCTGATTCTGCTTCACTAAACTGTACACCAGGAAAAATAAATAGCTACTGAAATAAGAATAAAACAATTTTAAATCCGTTAGAATGAAGTATGTAATTCGTTTGAACATACCTACAGGGCTCTGGAGATTTTCTGTTTCAATGGAATAGTTTACTACTGTAGGATATTTTCTTCACAAAAACACAAAAATGGAATTACCAGCTACGACATGCATTTAGGGATGTGATCATCTCCATCCTTGAATTCTCAACTTCCTTCTCCTATATATAAACAAACCCTCCAATCAAATATCACATTGCAATAGCAAGGCCACCAGAGTCCTCCACCAACATTAGTTTTGCATGAAACTGAGAACTTGTAGGGAAGAACTACTTGAGACATAAATGAACATATGCTCCCAATGTGTTTGAGTACTTTGCACATACTTAACTAAAGAGTACAGTGGCATTACCCTTTCAGGAGATATCTTGTCCTCAATCTACTATAGACAACTGTATGAAAAAGTTAAACTGTTGTCTTATACACAGTTTTTGTTCATATTTTCAGGATTCACACCTAATTTTTCTCCCAGTACATTCTATCAGATTTATTAGGTAAGATGACAAAGAACTGTAAAACTATACTATAGATTATACTATTTGTATAATCTATAAATAATATTATACAAATATTAAATATTCATTAAAAATCTAAAATCGATTGAAGGAAATCTGATGGAACATGTGATAGGCTCTGGTCTCTTTACCTGGGTAAGAAGATGGATGGATGGATGGATGGATGGATGGATGGATGGATAAAAATAAAAAAAAATTATATATATAGCATCTTTCCCAATCAACATTATGCATTATGCATCTTCATATGCATGCCACCACGGTCAATTTATTTGCTCCTATCCTGACTGCTTAAAAGTTAATTTCTACAAGCAAAAAAACGAGGCCAATGCTTTTAAAATAAAAAAGGATGCAAAACATCACATCACAATTACACATTATAACTGAACCTTCTCATTCCTATAAATGACAATATAGAGATACAAAAAAAAAAGATGTGTAGAGTTAAGTCAAGGCTTTTTCTACGATTTTATGAAAATTGTTTACTCGAGGAAAGGCTTATGGCAGTCAAATTAATAAAGAGAAAAAACTGCAGTGTGTCTCAAAATGCAATCACAATACTTAAAATACTGAAACGCATACGAAAACTACAATATTAACTTACTATAACCCAGGTCATCTTATCACCATCTTATTGTGGGGTACCTCACAATTCCCTGCCCTAGTTCCTAATGCTTGCCTTAAATAGCATTTGATATGATTACATGAAGGAAGAAGATATAGAAGGAGGGCATAAAGTCCTCTGTCATTTACTGTTTATTGACATTCACTTTTTGGGTGACATTATTTGGCAGATTCATCTTAACTTTCAGTTCATCCTACTGGGACACAAAGGATTCCATCAGAGGAAAGCTTGCCCATGATAGATGAATGATAAATCTGTGAAATTAGACCAGTTCAAACAGAAGATGCTTTTATTGCCAGCAAGTCCTAGCTAACCAAATTTTCAATTTGGTTTTCCAGGTCTCTTGGAGTGGTGGCTCTGAGGCTAGGTTTCTGCAACGGTAATCAGAAGGTTGTTAGTTTGAATCCCCTAAATACCAGAAGTAACTCTACTCTGCTATGCCCTTGAGCAAGTCCCAGGTGGTTTGTGTGGTGGGTGTGGCAACACGCTATTGTCATATGCTCCCAAACCCTCTCTTCTCTCAGATTACATAATCCAGAGTAACTGATGAATGTATCAAGTCTTTTGAAAGCCATCTACCAATCAAATTCCTGAACCTGCCTATTGTAATTCAGGGTTGCAGAAGCAAATCCCACAAGTGGACACCACTGACCAATTTTGTCAGCTGTTCTGAGAAGACATGTAAGAAAAGAATTTCATTGTACCACAAATAAAAAATGTATGCACAGGATGACTGCTTGGTGATCATATTGTTTTGTATAAAAATGCATACTTCAAAAATGTTCTGAACTGCTGTTAAGAACTGTTCCAATAATGGACTTGGCCATCTTTACCACCTACCAAATGTAATACTTCTTTGAGCCTTTTTAAATTTCTGCCATTAGTAGACCAAGACAGTAGTAAAAGAGACAAGAAACCCAAAGCTGCTCAATTTTCCTTCTATAACCCCATTGAAATTAACCTATCTGGGTATGCTCCTTGTTTTGTGAAGCCAGCAACCAGTTTCATGGTTTTGATGACATTTAAAGAGAAACTATAGTCATTGGACCACAAGGCTAGGTACTCCACCTGTATCTGTAAACCGTTGGCAATAAAGCCTACAATGGTAGAGATATCAGCCAACATTGTAGTCAGTGCTAAGGATTAGTGTAGCAGAGATAAAGCAGATAAATATAATGACAAAAGCAGCTGAGAAAACTCTGCTTTTACTTTCTATGGATGGTATAGTTTCAAAGAAAATACACTTTCCCACATAAATCCAAACAATGCCCTTAAAACGCAAGTCTCATATCTCATAATAAAAGCCTTTGTAAGTACTTGTTTTTCTAATGCAAGACATCTTTCTCCAGCTGGGATGCTTTCGTCTTCCAGATCTGTCTGGAATACAGTGTCCTCACCCTCCTCAAGGAGAACAGGACAGCTTTGAAGACACCTTTGAATTTTATTAAACCTGAGAAAACAGAAACGGTGTTGAGTTTTATTGAAGATTAATGAAGTTTTCTTTTGTGTTTTTGCCTCTTTTTGAGAGACTCCAAAACTGCTTCTACCAGTTCAAGAATAAAGTGTGCTTGGAAAAGAATTGTTTGGGCATATAATATTTTATATATACAGTGTATAAATAAAAGACTGGGGCCTTCGGCCACAAAATCTAAAATCCAATTATGGTCACAACTGCTGAGACTGGGATTCATGATCTTGATGATCAGATTGTAGGAGATTAAAGTATTAAATGCTGAGCTATAATCCATCCATCCATACATTTCCAAAAGCGCTTATTTGATTACAGAGTCACAGGGAACCAGAACTTGCATCTTTTCTAACAGCACTGGACAAGACATTTTTAACTAGAAATGAAAGACGAATCCAACATAGGGAATGAGCCCATACTTTGTAATAAATTTAAAACTGTCAGTCAGATTAATACACGACATTTGCAGTGATGGAAAAAAGAAAACATTCTTGAAAAAACCCCACAAGCATTCAAGGAGAACATGGTGGAAGACAGTGTTTGAAACAAGAAACTTCACTTCCTAAGGCTGCAAGGCAGCAATCCTAATCAGTAACTAAGCAGTGATTTATGAATATTGGTATGTTACTACTAAACTAGGTGGAATGATGGCAAATAATGTAGAATTAGCCCAATCATTAAAGTGGGACATAGATAAAACATAGTTGTGGAAAGATTTGTGGCAGATGAAACTTAACATAAGAAAATCTGAGGTCTTACAGGTAGGAAGTAAAAATGTCAGATTTTAATACATAGTTGGAGGTATGAAACTTTAAAGTACAACAATGAGAAGGACCTAGCAGCTGAAGTGTACTCATGATTTTCTAAATCCAGACAGCGTGCAAAAGCCATTCAGATAGCTAAAAGGATGTTGCCTAATATAATCTGATGTATAGAGTGCAAGTCAAAGGAAATTATTCTTAAACTACATACTGAACTAGTGAGGCTTCACCTGGAATTCAATATTCTGCTTTTGTCTCTTTAATGCAAAAAAGACATAGGTCCTCTATACAAAGTCCAGAAAAGAGCAACTAGGCTGAATTAATTAGTCATGCCTATCAGTTCAGCAAAGTATTGAAAGAGGTGATCCTTTTCAGATTAAGCAAAGATTAAGAGGTAACATGATTGACATTTTTTAAAATTATGAAAGAAGTTACTACAGTGGATCCCAGTTGTTACTTTAAATTACGTTCTTAAAAAAGGACACTGGGACACAGATGGAAACTTATTATGGGTAGACTCACACAAAATTTAAAACAGTTTTATTTTCACACAGAGAACTAAAGACAGAAATAAATTAATTTATTAGTGTGGTACACCATGGTACTTTAGTCATTTTCAAAATCTGATTTGATGATATTTTGGAAAATTGGGAGAAAAGGACTAGCAAGCTTTGTTGAGCTAAAGAACCTGTACACACCACAACTGTTCTAATGCTGCAATATAAAACAGCTTTTATTTATTGTCTAAATAAGACAGGTCATATATTGACACCTGGTCTCAGTCTACATAGGATGTGCATATTCTCTCTGTATCAGTGTGCATTTTTCACCATGATTACCAGTTTTCCTCCCAAAGAACTGTGTGTTAGGATATCTGCCAACTCTAAACTGGCCCCATGTAAGTCCGAGTGTTTGTGTGAGTGTCACTTGTAGTAGACTATGGCCCTTGAGTGGGACAGTATTCCTCCTTACAGCAATTTCTGAAAAAATAGGCTTCAGCATTTGCATGCCTGAAATAGTCCAGGCCAGTTCAACAATGGTTTGAATAGTTTAATGAAGGTCTTTCCAGTGAGCTTTCATTTTTTTAATCTTTTAGTATTCATCAATTATACCTAGGATCTAGTGCTGGGCGGTATACCGGTTCATACCGAAAACCGTTTTTTATTTTTTTTATGATATGGATTTTTCTTATACCACAACACCGGTTTAAATTGCCTGAACAACGTTCAGAACGTGGCGCAGCGGGAAACTGTTCAAGTGGGGACATTTTTCACTGCTACACCGCTAAACACAGATTTGTTGCACTAGGGCTCTTTTTCACTGCTACACCACCAAAAAGTGGGCGGTAGCATAGGTATGCCGCGCGGTGAAAATGGACAGAGAGCCGAAAAAAAAGGTGTCACGTCTGTCGCCTGGAGATGCTTTAGTTTTAAAAGGTCAGATGTGTAAATACTGTTTCTATACTACTGGATAATACTGAAGGGCCAAGTTGTACTTGTTTTATTTGTTTTCAATAGAGTGTAATGTACCTGGGTACTGTGTAATATTGTGACAACATGTTGACTTTATTCTCATACTTTGTCATTAAAGTAGAACATCGTAAACTAAACTTCATCGTAAAATGAATATTTAATTTACTAGATTTTCTCAAACCCCGTCATAAGTTATATAGCACATTAAATGCTTTGTGTTAAGTGTTCCCCGAGCTTCTTAAACTGACTTCCTCTGCACTAAGAGGAGGCAACGGCAGCGATCGTCGCACAGAATCCATTCACATGATATTCATGCTCTCTGAACATTTAGAATGCCAAGATAAATACTTGATATAAATAAATACCTGATATAAATTCTAAATTTTTAGAGAGCAGGAATATCATACAGTGAATGGATTCTGTATGGTGATCGCTGTCTCTTAGTGCGGAGGAAGTCAGTTTAAGAAGCGTAGTGATTAACAACTGGGTCGGGGAACACAACACAAAGCATTTAATGTGCTACATTAACTTATGACGGGTTTGAGAAAATCTAGTAAATTAAACAATGATTTTAGGATGAAGTTTAGTTTACGACATTCTACTTTAATTATAAAGTAAACTATGAGAATAGAGTGGAAATGTCGACTTTAATCTCGACATAAACGGCGAGAATAAAGTGGAAATGTCGACTATATTCTCGACATATAGTTTTTTTTTTCTTCCCAGTGCCCGTATTTTTTTTTCTTCACCGTGGCCCTAATACGATTCCGTAGGGCTATACCACAAATACAATTATAAATGCAAGTTGCAGTTGTATTATTTATGTATATAACTTAGCTTGAAGCAAGGTCCATATTAATGCAGTTTGCCTAAATGATAGTTAAGTTGGTAAAGATGTCATCACCAAGATTGCACTTGTTTTATTTTATTTTAATTTGGTGAATACTGTGTAATGCACCTGGACTTTTGAAGCCTTGAAGTAATAGTGCAACTATCCGTAATAATACAATTATTTATTTTATTGTTATTATTTATTAGTTTAAATATTATGCAGTTTAATGATGGTAAAGTTGTTTAAAAAGTCACTTTAACGTGTCAGTGGACAGAGATTGTTAACATTAACAGAAAGTGTAGTTGTTTTACAAAAAATATTTATTTATTCCTTTTCTAAGACATGTTCAGTGCAATACAACTTTTGACAAGCACTTCTGGATATTTTCCTAAGTCTAAATACCTCTTTGGATGGTTGAAAATATGTTGTCAAAATTATAATTTAAGTTTTTGCAAAATTTGTTAAATAAAAAGGTTCTATATTTTGACTGCATCTGTCATGCAATGTGATTTCCTTCTCTTCATTAGTGCCACCCCCTTGAAAAGTATCACTTTATGGGGCAATGCAAACCTGTATTAATACTTGTGTTCACATTAAAATGTTTTTTTTGTACAATGTACAATGCTCTTGACAGTGGAATAGGTTATTCTTAGCCAGTAATTGCAGTGGAAAATGTGTTTAACATCCACTCATGCATGGGAAAAAAATACCCTCAAATACCGTGAAACCGGGATAATTTAGAAAAATACCATGATATAGAATTTTGGTCATACCGCCCACCCCTACTAGGATCTTAAACTGAGATCTTATCAAAAGTTTTAAGTTATTGAATGTTTTCAAAAGTACAGTAAAACCTCAGTTATCTGTCACTCGATTAATCGTCAGGGAAAAAAAAAAAAAATTGCAAGTGCCTACCTATTATTATACTACAACTGCTGTGTGTACACTGTTAGCTATTCACATTGGAACAAATCTTCCTTGTGCTAGTGCCTAGTGTTCTTCCCCAGCACCAAGTGTCATGCTGCATTTTGAAATCACAGTGTCAGTTACGTAATTTTAATAGCATTTTGTAGCTTTTCTATTTTGTTATAATTAATCTGGTATACATTGTTATAGCTTATAAACATATGCGTGTGGTGTTGGAATTGTCACAAAAAACTAAAACAGTGAAAGTGCTTCAAGTATTTCTTCAATTTGCAGAGTAGGAAGAGAAACCGTGAATGAAATAAACCAGGATGCTGACAAAACTGAAAAATGTGCCAAAAATGGAACCCATTGATGGTAATGTGTCTAGTGTTTTGGAGGTGTACTCCGTAACCCAGATAACAGGGTATAAGACAGGGCACTGTTTGTTACAAAATGAACACTCCAAGTAAAACGTAGAAAACTCTAATACCTCTGAGTTGTATACACTGGTCATTATAATAATTGTTAATACAATATTATATTTAGTTAAAATAGTTTTGCTTTGCAAACAAATACGACCATTAGCTAAACTAACCTACCGCATATCATTTTTAAAGTCACAGCCTCGGTCCCAAACTCTGATGGATAACCAAGGTTTAACTGTACACAGTGAAACTGAATGCAGCTATGAACTGGAATATAAAGTTTTCCCTTGCCCAGTAATGAGGCCAAATATGATGAAAGGATAGTGGGAGACTGCCACCCAAGGCCATGTTTTTAAATACTTTTATCAATCCACAAAAGGCAAATTGTCCTTTCTCAAGACTTTTGAGGGTAAGAGTCCAAGGTAAGCCATTGTACAGCAACCCGGTGCAATTTTCGGGTTAAGGGCCTTGCTCAAGTGGCCATGGGAGTAGGACCCCTTCTGGCAGGAACAGGATTTGAACCAAGAACCATCCAGATACCAGGGCAGATCCTTAGCCACAGAGCCACTACTCCACCCAGTGCACTTGGTAGCAGTACCCCTCTCATTTAGTTGCCACTGAGACACCCACAGGGCTGCATGGGAGTTGTAGTTCTACCTGGCAGCCTTGTTGGGGTCCTTCGGTGCCTCTTAACGAAGCTGCTAGAGGGAGGCTCCCTAGTCATGTCAAGGTTCAGGCTGACCCCTGAAGTGCTTCCCAGATTCAATACCACGGTACCAAAAGTACTTGCAATCAAGCTTGAAAAGGAGCCTTCTGCCTCTACATCAGAAACAGAGGAAAACAATAATTACCTGGAAAAGGAAAGGAATACTGTATAACATTTCTGTTTTGCCTGTTAAATGGATTACTAGGAGTATTTTATTTTTTGTCCTAATAAAACCAATCTTTCTTGGAATGGGAATGTGCATCTGGCATAGTTGGCGAGTTTAAGAGTATAAGATGATCATTCACATTTTTCAAATGTATGTCTGTAACAACTGTTGCCTATTATAAATTGAGGAGTCAGGAAACTAAATGATTAGAATAACTGAAAATTGGGTAAGAAGAACAGTTTTCCTAACGTTGATTATGTCACATAATCCATTTAGGGCTGCTTGTGGTACAATATAAAAAGCTGTCATAATAAAATGATTACTCTGAATAAGCAATCATGTTATATATGAAACAAATCATACCTGTACCACTCCTTGATCTTATATTTAATATAGACAGTCACTCAACAAAATTCTCAGTTCTTACAATTTTCATAAAATAAAGAATCAAAACAATTAGAGAAATTGTAACCTTAATAAAAAAGTCACTATATCTATTGCAAGTCACAGATTTTACAAATATATAATGACTGAGTTACAGAGTTATTCCATAAAGATTTTGATACCAGAGTTTAGATTCTAATGTCTGCTAATGCACTGCATCAAGTAAAAGTTCAACATAGTATAATGTTATTTACTAAATTAACTACAAACTGCTGATAATGAGCTTCCATTAGCCTTTCTGTATTCACTTCAATGGAGGTAAAGTAGCAGCATATTTCAACTTTTTTGTACCTTTAATCTTATAAAAACTTAATGTTTACAGAAGAAAAGACAACCTATGAAATATTTTGACCTGTTATGGCCTTTCAACCTAATTAATATTTTTCATTAATTAGAAATTTACAAAAATGAAGAAGTCTGTATTATGAAAGAAAAATAGCTGAGAACAGAATTTTATTTTTTCAAAGTATGTTACCAAAGTAAGTAACTCACTTTTCTAAAGTCTTTTTAACATGTATCAACAAGACTCAATTAAAAGAAAGGGGAAAAAAAAACAGGTTCTAGTCATAATTACAGTCCTTGATTTCAATGGCAGGGAAAAAATCAACTGCTCACGGCAACGCACTCTTAACAAAGGGGTTTTGCTTCCTGTTATTTTAACTCAATGTAAATCTAAAATTAGAACATCTGGAAAAAAAACAATAAAAGGATAGTAACAAAGAAATAAGCAAAGCAAATTAGCCTCTTGTACTTTACGTGCTTCTCTATGAAACACAGTAAAGTAGGAAAATAAATAACAGATTGGTAAACTTAACGCAGCACTGAAAATATGAACAAACAGAAAATGAAAAATGTTGGTATCAAATATAAAGTGAAAGAAAAAAGAAAAAAGCAACTAGCAAGTTCAAACATTCGTCACTTGAATGGATGGTTTTCAATGTTTTAAAGAGAAGCTGCAGATGCTTGTTCAATAAAGTAGATTATAGGAATTAAGGCTGTACTTTAAGAACCCAGAAACACTTTTTAACAATGCTCAGCATTCAGATGTACTACTTCTTGTGAAGTTTTGCCAGCTACTGTTCAGATGTCCCACAGCACAGAAAAAAATATGCACTAAAGATACATTTGCAGATTAAGATACATGAAAATTTACACCTATTAAAATGATTGTCTTATTTACAGATTAAAGCGCAATTTACATTTTGGTTATTTAAATAAACACAGGAAATAAAGTATTTTCCTGCAATCAATTTAAAGACTTACAGCATGGAATGGGGTGAACAATGTGATCTGGTGATGAACACACTGAACTAATGTATATGATGCAGTTTCATATCCACAGTCATATGCAAATCATCTGTCCAACAACTACTCTAAATACAGGCATGTGCCTTTGTAAGTTGTACAGTTCAAGTAAAGTATGATGGTACTTTGAAAGCTACAAATGTGCTGTATAAAACACTGTATCCTAGGTATTGTTATGTGCTTTACTAGGATATTCCACAATGCTTCAATGCTGCACTGCCCACCGCTGACTTTTTACTCTGACTGGCTATATGCATTTTAATTTCTGGGTTATTGGGGAATTGAACAATCCCAGTGTATTACTCAACTGCTATATTTTTACAATATTAATATTACTAAAGAAGTCTAAACTATAGCAAAGACAAAAAACAAATCTTCAGGCAAAGAAGGTATTATAAAGCAAGAATCTGCATTGGTATAAGGTCAATCATCCATCCATCCATTATCTAACCTGCTATATCCTAACTACAGGGTCACGGGGGGTCTGCTGGAGCCAATCCCAGCCAACACAGGGCGCAAGGCAGGAAACAAACTCCGGGCAGGGCGCCAGCCTACTGCAGGGCACACACACACACACAAAATAGGGACAATTTAGAATCGCCAATGCACCTAACCTGCATGTCTGTGGACTGTGGGAGGAAACACGAGTACCCGGAGGAAACCCACGCAGACACAGGGAGAACATGCAAACTCCATGCAGGGAGGACCCAGGAAGCGAACCCGGGTCTCCTAACTGCAAGGCAGCAGTGCTACCACTGCGCCACCATGCCGCCCTAAGGTCAATCATATTAGTTAAAATAGAACTCCTTACTGACAGATTTTAAGCAAAAGTACAGTTAAGCTACTAATAAAAGCTCATAAGGGCATTAGCTCCACATTTCTTCAAATATAAAAATACAAAGCAGTTAATTTTCTCAAAACAGCTTCATCAAATTTAGGTTAGGAAGGAACAGAGCCTATCCAGCAGTATATGGTACAAGAGATGAACTAGCCCTAGAGAGGGCCTGTTCACATAAACATCTAAAATGACATGTCTATCTTTTGTGTTAGGAAAGCAAGAGTAACTGGAGGAAAGCTCAGAAAAAGACATGGGGAAATGCCACACAAAAAAGGACTGGCCACAAGATTTGAGCACAGGAAGAGGCTGGATGTGAAAGGCAGTGATGCTAACTGTAGCCACAACTAAGCTTTTCTTCAAAATAATATAATTACAGTGAATTTATAAAAAAATTCGGACATGAGCATCAGTAGGCTTCACACCCTAGGAACCAAGTGACCCGAACTATAACATTTCAGTAATTTTTTACCACTCTAATGATGATCTTTCTGATCATAAAATACTGTAGGTCATTACGATAGCACTGGAAAAGAATTTATAATTAATTGCAGAATTACGGTATTTGAGGGTTCCACTCAAAGAGTGCCTCTCTCTCTTGCACGATTTGGCTCAAAAACTAATCAGCACATCGTCATCTCAAAACACGCTTAAGTTTTGAGTTTGGTATTTTTACGTCCAGCTGTTTTAGCTCTAGACCATTCTCAAGAAACTGTGACACACAGACACACACACACAAATACATACTGACTGACACATCACCAAGATATCTATGTTTTTGATATTAGGGGACCCTAAAATGTCGAGACCTGTCAAAAACCAGAGATCGATATTTTTGATGAATCTAAAGCTTTCGCTCCTCCCCCATAGAAGACAGGTTATGGTGGGTGAGGGCACAAAGCAAAAATGGTTATAAAAAAAATACTGTAGTAGCAAACTTTATGGATAAATTAAGAAGATATTGAGGCTGCATTGAAGAAACTAATCAATTAGAATTAACAAAGAACTGTAAAAAAATGTGTGTGAATATCTTTGAATTGTGGAAGGGAGTCGTGGCTGAAGAAGGAGACACAAAGAATTTGCCAACTCTATATCATTCATAGGTCCACCTGGAATGAAACCGGAGGCCCATATGTCCGTGCCAAGCACAGCAAGTTACACAGGATGTTCTCTGTGATGTTCTCTGTTATCAAAATGAAAATGAAACAGTATTACAGTTGCCAGCAGCTGTTTAGACTAGACACCACAAAGCTTAATACCTGGGAATTTGACAAATAATTCATTTAATTTTGATTACTTATTAATTAAATATTTTCTAAATATCTTACGTCTGTCTCTTTCCTGATTTTTACTTGCACTAACCAATTGGAAGTAGGGCAAAACTTTTTTCTTATATTTTAGATGAACATAGATTACTTGTTTACAAATAAAGATCAGCAGGTAAGCATGGGTTCAACTTTAAAATACTGCATGAGTCTGACCCATGGGAAAGCAGTTTTAGTAATAATACTACAGAATAAGAAATACTGAACTTTGAATTATATGTCAACATGCTTATAGAAAAACTGGGTGCAAGGTGTATTAATCCTTGGATATGACATTTGGCCAATTTAGAGAAGCTATATAAAATAAAGATTGACTAAAACTTATGAAAATGCATTAAAACACTTATTTCACACCCTCTGACAACCACCTTTTTAGGACTCCTCAAATATATGTGTTAAGTAAATGATGGGTATTTGAGCAGATGAGTTAATCCACTAGAGTAAAAAACAAATGGTGTATTAGATGCATTATCTCTACTTCATAAATTTCAAAGAATCCAGTCCTTGAAAATTCCAAATAGACTAATCATGTGTTTGCATTCATAGGATACACAACGAGAAACAAAACACACACACACACACACATGCACGCACACACGGGAAAAGGTAAATTCTGACAGATATATTAAGGTAAATATAAAATCAAACACTCCTCATAATTTTCTTAAAAGTGTTTTTTTATTTAAACAATAATTTTAAAAAGTTTTCATTGTTACAGATAAATATTAACTATAACAATATGACAAGTAATTTTAAAAGAAAGATACTGAGACTAATTCAACAAATTTCCTGAATAACAGAGGCTTTATTTACAAGTAGGGAACATAATTAAAGCCAGCAAGCACATTTTTAACATTAACAAGAAAAAATGTGAAGGTTCATAAGTTACCAGTTTGACAGACAGACAAACGATTGGATCTTTATTTGCCCCAAGGGGGAATTTGGCTTTAATAGGAGCTCAGGAAAAATATATACATGATTATAACAGAAAACAACCACCCCCTCAAATATACATAAGCATTATAGAAAAGAAAAACTTCTGACTTGGCCTAATCATAACAGAACAGTCACTGTGAGGTATTATAAAGGCATATGCAAAAGTAGTAGTAGCTTTTCTCAAGGCATATCTAATACTAATTTGCTAGCTAAAAGTCAAAATGCTTGTGTGTTAGAGAGCAAGTGTGCAGCACTGTTCATAAAAACTTTCAGTTTTGCCTTTATTCTGTCCTCCACTACTAACTCCAGTGCATCAAGAGTACTGTACAATATATTCCATAACTCTGCCAGCTGATTTGTTGGACCTTTCTTGAAGTGGTTTTGCCAGCCCAGCACACTACAGCCAAAAAAAAAAAAAAAATCACACTGCCTATCACCAAGTTATAGAACATGTAGTAAATGTCATTTCCCACATCGAAGGAAAACAGTCTCCTAAGAAAGAAAAATAAAGGTCTGCTCTGCCCTTTCTTATATACTTCCTCCATGTAACTTGGCCAGTCCTGCTCATCTTTGGCGTAGATCCTAAAGTACTTGCAGCAGTAAACTACCTCCACATCCTCTCCCTTAATACTGAGCAAACGCAAAGGCTCTATGATGCTGCAAATGTCAATATCCAGTTGCTTGCGGAGTGGCAGACAATTCTCTTTGCAGCAAAGAAAAACTACATGCACATCTTTAGCAATCCTTCCCTAGGTGTTTTAAAAAACACTATAGAGAAATACATATACACTGTTTTTGTACCTCGGGCATTTTCAGTTTAAATGACTTATTCATGGCTTCTTGATAAGCTGGACTACTCACGCCAAGCAACATATATGCACAGACCATTCTCAGCCGCACTCTACACTATCTAGGTTTCAATTTGGCAAACTGAGTATCTCGATTAAAAGTAAAACAGGAGACCAAATGGAAAATCAAATGCTTCATTTATGGACTTAACTTCCACTTCACCATTACAGTCTAGTATAACATTCAGAAAATAGGTGCCACTTCACAGGTCCATAGGTCAGTGTCATGATTACTTCTTCCCTTACCCTTAAACAAGTTATGTGAACTGTTCTACTCGGAACCACTGTACACCCACTTGCCATTCACAAACAAGCCAGTCTTTTCCAAAAGAGGACCATAGACTCAGATTTAGAGGTGCAGATCCTTATCCCAGCTATATCACATTTAGCTACAAATTGTTCCAATGTGCAACAGAGACAACACTCTGATGTAGTAGAAAGAACAGCATAAACCACAAAGAGCTGAGATGCAATCCTTAATTTCTCAGACTGGACACTGTACAATGTTTCATTGTGGCTTTACATTCTGTCCATGTAGTGAGAAGTCAATTTTGTTTGACTTCTCACTAAAGCCATAATGGCTAACATAGTAAAACACCCTAGTACATCCTGTCCATGAAAATCAAGAATTGGGGAGAAGTCCAAAAGCACCCTTAAAGGAACACCCACCCCCCCACCCCCACCCCCAATGAACAGTCTAAAGATAATGTAAAACTATGTGAACATAACTCTTGCTCTGTAAATGCAGAGAGTATTTGGCACGTATAGGTACTCTCAGCACCCCATACTCTTGAACCATCTCACACATGATAGTATTAGTTACATGTCAGAAGCACATCCCACATTCAATAATCATGTATAGACAGTATAGGGAAACTCCCATGATCCCTCAAATATCAGCGCAAGGGTAATTAGATGGCTCACTGTTCAGTCACCAGGGTAAACTCTGCACTGTTCCCCTTGGATCTGAGGTTCAACAATCAGATGGCCGAGAGAAAAATAAAAATTCTAGCATTGAGGACCTTATCTACATAAGTTTAATTTCAACACGGATAAGACAGCTATATTTTAAGCAAATCAGAAAAATAAAGAACCTGCAAGTTCCCACATACCATTATCTAAAAAATGAATTACTGTCAATTACATCCTGTAAAAGTGAAAAAAAAAACTCACAGTATGACTACCTTTTTAAAACCATATTTCATTTTTTTTTTTTGCTTTTTTAACATCTGGCATGACAAACAGATATGTATCATTTGCAATATTGCTTACCTTTCTTCAGAAAGCACACAAAAACACACATTCGTATACACCTTTTATACTCAGTGGTATTAAACATGACTTAAGTTTTATTAATTACATGATGGGTTATATTTCTCCACTCTCATCACATATGAAGGCGTACTCTAGGAGCAATCTCTCCAGCAGCTCTGTCGCAATGGAAATGCAATCACCTTCCTGATCAGCTCCCCATCCCCAGGAAATGGCCATGCAAAACAGAAGGCTGTGCAAACTATCAGCTGCACAAAGAATTTCCTAAACCTGACATTTAAAAAAGTACAGTAATAAAGTGAGATTTCTATCTTTAAAGATCTTACTTTTGATACTTAACTACAGGAGAGACCATTTAAGAAATTATATCTGACAATAATTACAGAGAAAGAAAAACTGATACATTTTCAGCATTATGTCATGAAGAAAACAAATGATCAGCAAAAATAATTACTGGCATTGTAAGAGTACCTTAATGATTAAAGCCAAGTATTAACTGTTTTTCAGTTAGTAATGCTGTTGATTCAAGGGAGTTAATTATAAGACACGTTTCCAACCCAAAGACCTCACCTGTCGCTCTAGTGTACATTGACCACTTCTACTGACCACCTCTACCTACTCTTTTCGGCTCAAATCATTCTTACAATCAAATCATGATAAATATTTCTTTGAACAGGTATGAATTTATTTCAATAACCATGTCTAATTGCATGGTAAGCTTTGTGGTGTATTTTAATGGTCAAGAAATCCAGTAAATGTTACAATTTACACTTATCAAACACATCTGCAGGCAACTTTGCAAATAATAAGATAATGTAACATTTCAAAAAGCACTTAATTCACTTTTTGGTCAAGGGGGACGAAGCCTTGCTTCAGCCTTGCTTGCATCATCGCAGCACTGCACCAGTTCACTACAGTGTCTACACCCACATTCAAAATGGGAGAATTTACAATAAGTGATAACCTAATATGGCAGTGTGATAGGAATATGGAAGGGGACATAGAGCACCCAGAGCAGAAACCCATGCAGACATGGGAAGACATGCAAATGCCATATTAATGACAACAACCGATGTAGAATTTAAACACAGGAAGCTGGTCCCATGATGCAGTAATAATATCCTGCATGCCATCCAATTAACAGAATATATTTGTAAAATACAAGATGCAGTATTACTCATAGCGTCAACATCAGACTAAAAGTCATTCAAATACAGTTAACATGTCCAACATTAAAATCTAATCATTTTTAATTTATACAAAATGCTTAAGATGCAATAAGCAAATGAAAAATTTCTGTACATTCATAGATTAGGAAGAATAATATATGCCCTTTTAAGTAAGTAACAAACCATGCAAACATTATTTTGATTTCTGCAAGAAAACCATAATTTAATGACAAGCAATGACATGGTATCTGTAGAAAGATATTAATCATACTGCATATTCTACTGCTTTTTAAACATAAAAGGTAATTTATACTTCTTTTCATTTATGAATCTGAAGTTTTTATCCTAAATGATAGTCAACTTGCAGTGGTGCTTTATTTTCTAAAGCTGTAGTCAGGTCAGGCAGGGCAGTTTTCACTGGATTATAAAATGAATCAGTGACAAGACTAAACTGTCCATCTTGTAGTTTACAACCATACACTTTGGGGTGACCAAGAATCTGATCTAAGACTCCCACCCACGTCAAACAGTTAGGACAAAAGATGTCTGAAGAAAGCCAATTCCACCTTCTCAGACTTAACATACCTCAACAACAAGCAATTCTGTAATATTCAGCATTATACTAGCAGACTCACAAACTGCTTTTTAGTTTATTACCTATAAAAAAAAAGAAACTTTAATACCATACAAATATCTGCATGACTTGTGACCAAGACACCATTATGTGCGCACCTGTGCAATCAATTAGTATTTTAATGTTATAGACCCACTATAGCTTGGTTTCATGTATTGTCCGATTGTTAATTGTTCTGTGTAATACACTTTTTTTAATTTGATACAATTACATACTTCTAAATATTAATTTTTGCCATTTTAATATATCTGTTTTGACATTGTACTATATACAATATTGTCCCTATACGCTTCTGTACCAGTTAGACTTGCAACAAAACACCTGGTTAATGCATCCATCCATCCATTTTCCAACCCGCTGAATCCGAACACAGGGTCACGGGGGTCTGCTGGAGCCAGTCCCAGCCAACACAGGGCACAAGGCAGGAACCAATCCCGGGCAGGGTGCCAACCCACCGCAGGACTGGTTAATGCAGTGACAAGAAATTACACTGAACAAAATAACATACATACAAACTGTCTATGTAAAATAACAGGTTTTACCTAACTACCTACCTGTTGTGTTGGTTTATTTTGTAAAAGCATCATAGACAATCCTTGCTCCTGATGACTAACTCTTCTTGTTTTCAAAGTAATGTATGTACTAAATAAATAATTGCCCCCAATATAAACAGTTGCAGTAATTTGAAAATGTGCACGTAAACAGAATAGAATGTGATTTTTTAATGTTAGCATCATGTCAATGAAACGTGGCAGTAACACATCTGCCTGGTTCAGAAGTAAAAGTTTATCTATCCTAAATACACAGCCCAAGGCCACAAATGATACACTGAAATGTCAGGTGATTTTTAGCATCTTTAAGCTAGCAATCAAACTAAAAGAATGTACTATATTGAACTGTATAGAACTGCAGGACAGAGCGAGAATCAGTTTTCATTACACAGGTCACTGACCTTTCTCCACTGCCTAAGCGTCACAAGTGAAGACTTGATTTTTGAGCCATAGTTTTATTTATCAAAAAGTCCTCCAATCAAGGTATTAAACATAATTACCATTTTACTCAGAGATCAGGAAGTCTGCAGGAATGAAAACAAGCAGATATGTTCGGTTGGTAAGGTCAAAGTTGTGAAATGGTAATGTGACACCAACAGTCCAAAAACAACATATTATAAAAACCAAGGAGCAACCCCAGCAAACCTAGAAATCCAAGATAATTCCACGACAACTCAAGAAATTTCAAAAAGGGTGTGTTTATTTAAAATGAAAAACAACAAGGTAGGATAAATAAAACTAAAACAAACAAAAAAGTATCCGAGAGCATGACAAAACCAGTAGCTTGCTGTTACACTAGACCTTAAGCTATTTTAAAAATGGATGTTTTTATTAAAAATGATAAGCAAGGAAGAGATAATAAAATAAAATCATCTATCAGAGATAATGATAAAACCATAAACCTGATGATATTCTGGGCCTTTCACAAAGAGGCTTGAACCTCTACCTGCCAACAAAAAAGTGTCTGCGTGTTAAAAACAAATTACACAATTATTTATTCCTCAGTTGGCTGAGGGATATTAACAGTTATATCATTTGTATGTTTATTTATATTTATATGCACATAGGAATGGCTATGGTAGTTAACACATTCTCTCCCTCCCAGTACAATACAGTAATTTTCTATAATACAACCACTCTTTCTGAAATCTCATATAACATGGAAAATTTCGATCCGATTTTGTTTCAGATTTTCGTTAATGATATACTAGCCTTTCATTCATCTTCTATGTCATTAGCTGAGTAAACATCTATACATAAAAAATGATTCTAAGCAGTTTAATGGTACATTCAGACTTCTACAAATATACTGTCATATAAATTAAACAGAAAAAGTAGTAGGGGTGGTATGGACAAAAGTAACAGTAGAATTAAATTTTGATAGGTTCAGTAGATGCCAGTATAATAAGAGAAAAACATACTTTTTAATATATAACAAACATGTTACTCATTACATGTGGGGGCCTCTTATCCATTGAAATGCACTGCTACTTAAACAGATTCAATTGCAGGTATTAACCTCTCTTGAATTGATAAAGCACAGATTTTTTCTCTCTCTCTCTCTCTCTCTTTCTCTCTCTCTCTCTCTCTCTCTCTCTCACACTCACTCACTCACTCACAGTACAAGAAGTTGCTTCTTTTTGTTCTACCATCCAGTTTGCACTGACTCGCCAATCAAGTGGTACCACACAGCAATTTTGGTACTATTCTTAAAGGGCTCAGCTCACGCATTACACACAATTCACTTACAAATCCATACACAAAGACGTTACCTTTAAGACACTCATGCTCTGAAACAAAAATCACATTTCCTACTTCCTTTTCCACACAGGATTTTGTGTTGTATGTTTAAATATGTTCACAAATTTTCAAGTAATTTCCAGCATACTGGTAAAATGTTTTTGTTTTTTTTTTTTTTATAATATGAAATTCATACCAGAAGTAGAACTTCATCCAGTGTATAGGGATAAAGTAGTATATCACTAACTGATAGCCACAGAGAACATAAAATTCAGGAAACACATCAGCGAATGATGTATAGAAATGCTTGCAATGATCCTGACTCGTCTCCATTTTCATTGTTCTGTGATGTAAGCGTTGTATCTTTTAGTGCTACTTCAGTTCTTTAAACACAGAACGTAATAAAATATCCTTCTATAATTTTGCATTAATTACATATATTTTTTTAATCAACAGGTTAACCACAGATATAAAAAAGAAAGCTATAATGCAGCCTATATAAAAGTTTACAATAAAATTTACAGCTGCAGAAAATTAACATAGTTGGATGTTAGAATTTTGGCTGGTATTCATTAATGATCTCATTTAATTAACAGGATGAACTACTGGTAACTTCAAGTGATAACTTCAAATGAAGTAAACTTCTTTTTTTCTCTGCTATCCTGATGGTATGGGGAGAGCAGTACCGGACTTATGCTGAGTACGTTGTACTTTGTTCATTGTAATGCAATCCTTAAAAATCAGTAAAACTTAAAAAATGAATGGATGGATAAATAAATCAATAAATGCACCATTATTTTATAATCTTTAGACTTAAAAACTACTAGTATCTCTCTATTGAATATCATTTGATAACTTTTCAAGTACTCTGTCCTCTTCTTCACTGAACATGAACACAAACAAAATATGTTAGAAGCTTTAAGATTACCAAATTATTTAAGAAATGGCTCTGGTGGTAATTACTGGTAGATAATTCTGCACAACTGTTTACTTCATGTGACATTAAACTTTGACGACAGCTAGTCAGTTAATGTAAGCTTCAAATTATAGGAATGAAAGCAAACAAAAAATAAAGTTAGTAACATCTTTTCAACATCTACTTTACCATGGCCAATAACCGTCAAAATTGAAAGATTCTGAATATAAAGAAATAGTGGCTACCAAGCAACGAACAAAGAGGATAGCAGCTTTCCTCATCTTAAAAAGAAGCAAGCAAATGACCGATTTGAATTAAGAAAAAAAAACATTTAAAGAAATGGCACAACATTTCAAAACATGATCAGAAAAAAATGTATTCTATTTCTTTCAATAAAAGTAAATATAAAATGTTGAGAACATTGCGAGTATCTGGTTAAAAAGGCAAAAAAGGTAACTTCCAAAGGTGTCTGTATAAGATGTGCAACAAATTGTTTTCTAAAATCACCAACAATAACTAAAAGTGAAATATAAAAAAAAAAAAAAAAAAAAAAAAAAGAAAACAACAAACTTGTTTTGTACTACAGTATTGAGCAACACTGGACATCACATTAAATTTGTTTTGATTTGCCCATATTCTTGAAGTTATGCAAGGAGACTGAAAAAAAGGGATTGATACCATTAGATACTACTGACTAGATAATAACTACTAGGCTAAAGTGTAGGCTTAAAGCCTCTGTATATTGTAATACATTTATACCATATCTGTACAAAGGAATTCCATACTTTAAACCTGGGCTTCATTTAACATTTTGTGAAGCTTTAAGCAACAGAACATAAAGGCTGAACTTCATAAAGTTATATACAATTACAAAGACATTGAAACCATGGTATTTATAAGACAAAATGTATACATAGAGCAAAAATTAATCATAAAATTACTACACCTGCCTAACATATGTAAAATTGTGAGGAATAGTGTAAACACCTTAAAATCTCCATTATCTGACATACAGTATATACAAAATGTTAACACAGCCACAAAAGAAGAAAAAAGGGGAAAAAAATAAATGCTTTTTGTGAATTTCTAGCATAACAGATAGACTGAAAGTGGTGCCACACTGCTGTACATTTACTCATTTTGATGCCAGCATATGGACCAATCCCTGGAGTAACTCAAAACCAAACAGCAACATGAGCTGCTGTCAATATTACATGCAAAGCAAGGGGAGGGAAAACATTTTTTTTTTTTTTTAAAGAAAAGGTGCTTAATATGTTATGTCATATTCTTTGGCATTTGACAAAATATGGGAGGCCAGCAGGGGCAGGAACCAAAGTAAATCATGATAACACTGTGGTTACTATGATGATCAATAGCAACCGTGCCACATTTTTCACCAAATACCATAATGTCAAAAAAAAAAAAATAACAACTCGGAAAGTTGTAAGCAAGGTGGCTTTCCAAATATTTACAATAAACTAAGCATCAACAAAAAGTGTCACCACCGTGCTGACTGCACAATTCATTTGGATTCCAGTCAAGTAATCTACTCTAAGTGACATTGCTAGATATTATATTTGAAAAGAGAACATAACCCTACTGCTCCAAAAGGAAAAATCCTGGTCGGCAACCACAAAATGAATTAAAAAGTGATACTACATTCAGCATATATAACGATGCTCCATGCAAATTTCCCAAATTATACCAAATAACAGGATATTAAAGTATCAAATTAGAATGCTATAAACAGAACCATCTGAGTGCTCATGAATGTAGGATCAAGGATGAGAAACTCAAAAATGACCCCAAGAGGACCTGACACAAACCTGGCCAACTGTCTAGATACTGGCTAAACGCCTGTAAGCAGCCGCTTGCTACAGGGGAAACAATACAGAACAATCCATAACTAAGGGAAAATTATACATAAATATAAAAAATGTGTATATATAATGAGTATATACAGTATTACACATGGGACTGTCCTGGTTGTGCAAGGGGGTCCCTGGTGTCACAGTGGCTTTTGTGGGTTTCATCCCACACAATGATATTTGTGCCCAATTATTTGATGGCTCTAAAGTGGCCTACTATAAAGGCATTTGCACGTTCATGGTCTGTTTGATTGACCCAAATCAGGGGATATTTCGTTACTTTGTTTCAATTAAAATTTAGTTTAGTTATGTTTCACACAGTAAATGTTCAAGCTAACTAAACAAACATATCAATAAACATCCAGTCAGCATGTTGTGAACTTTTTTCATTGGGCAGAAACAGTTTTTTTATTCAAGGAAAAATCCTCATAAAGGTTCAACAACAGTTGTGTTTGCAGACCGCTGCATTTTCCATAATTATTTGGTTTATTTAGCAAACACAGCTCTATCAACAAAGCATTTATTACTGAACAACTGGAAGAATAATTAACAATAATGAGCTACTACATATGGTACGAAAAGGACACCTTTCAAATAGAGGAGTGTACAAAAGAAGACCAGCTCTGCTGAGGGCATACACCGATGTGTTTCAGTTTTATGGCAGCAGACATATCAGGAGAGTTTCATTTAACTGTATGATGTTGTGTATTTACTCTCCAGTAGCCAATACGTGAATGGTATCTCGATTTAGTTTATCCCAAATTACGTGTACAGTCTTATCCCTTGTAAATGTTATGTACATATATTGAATAAAGTTTACTTTAGAATGCTGGATTAACATTTAATATACAGTACTGTATAAGACAAAGTTAGAGTGCATTCTTTTCTGCATTGTGCATAAAAATAAATCAAATTGACAGGACATCCCACCTGCGTGCATCACTTTTGTGGTGTAAGATTGCGGAGTTTGCTTGTCAGTCTCACAGTGTACTTGAAGTGCACTTCTTGCCACTTATATATGTACTTTGGTGGACCAGATTGTGAATTTACTCCTTTTGTTTCTTCAACTGCAGTCTGAACACATGCAAGAGAAGCTCTGAGTTACAGTAGAATTAGGTGCAAGGCTTTCTAAGATTGATAGGTAATTGTGTGAGGTGTTTTATGCAAACTCTGTTTCACCTGCACCTATGTGCATATTTAATTTTACCTTTTATTGCTTTTAAATTTTCCATGTTAACCCTTGACTCATTATGCTGTGAATGAGATTCCCTAATTACTGGCAACAGGTATGAAGTGTGACGTTTACAGCATAAACAATTTCTGCCATAATGCACAGTATTTCATGTACTTAGATCAGTCCCATGTCAAACCACATTAACACCTCACGCAACCTGTTCTAGGGTTTACTTTATACACTGCATTGTGACCACCCTTCCCAAAGGGTCTGGGAAAAATTGTTTTGGTCCACACAGAAGAGTGTGACTAGCATGTTCACATTCACCTAAATGAACCAGACTTTAGGAAAATAGCACCAGAAGTTGAAAAAAACATGCCAAAAGAACTAGGTGTGAAAATGCCTTTTGTTGGACTGGGTGTGCACAATTTAAGGTCTGTAATGACTGCATTTCCATGTAGTTTTGATAAGTAGTCAAGTAAGGTTAGGAATCAGACTAAACATGTTTAAAAAAATGGATGAATATATACTATTTAAATATGTGAGTGAAGGTTAAATGAAGAGATTCACACTCAATTGCTGTAAATCTATGGCACACTGCCATTGTTTGACCTGTTCAATTAATTTCCTTCTGTAAAATATATTTGGGTGATAACAAAAAGTCCATTTGGAAACCATTTTCTGTCAAATCATTTCCTCTATATTTTTTAGGGGTCACAATAAACATGTGGTTACTGTTGAGTCCAGTGAAAGCAATACCCTAAATAGGCATCACACACTGTCATACATTTTTAAAATGATCAGGCACCCATAATAAATAGGACTAAAGCAGGTTGGGCGCAGATTGGATTGTATAAGGATTATGTCCTAACACAGACAACCATACTAATATATAAATACTCTGACTCTATAGATTTTTTTTTTGTTAATACAATTGGAGGTAGGTGAAAAAAACAGGCACTTTGTATTGTTTATTTCTTATGTTATTTGAATTAATTTTCTTAAACTTATGAAGGACTAGCACCCCAATTAGAGTTGGCTCCTGCCTATATCTCAAGCTACCAAGACAGGCTCCAGGAAAAAAGGACATCAACCATGGATAGAGCAGCTTTAGCACATCCAGTTCATTCATGTATGAATTAACATGTGATGAACACTACTATCTAAAATGACTTTACCTAAAACTGGCACAGTCCATGTTTCTTTTAACCACTCCAGAAATGGTGCATCACATTAATGGTAAGTGTATTTTCAAGTTTAAGTTAAATTAAATTACATCACTGAATTCTTATAACTTTACTCTTCCATACAAGCAGAAATATATCTAACAACAAAAAGGCAAAAAGGATGCAATAGCTGCAAAGTGAACATAATAATTTGACAACTTCATGCTTACTAGAATGTTCCAGTAATTAACCTTCAATTTGCATAAACACTGGCCAATTGCAATACAGTCTTTACCTGCATACCGACATAAAAATAAAAGCAGACTGATACTGTAAATTGTTTTTCCATTCAGATTGTTAAAACATTCAAAAAACGGAGAAGATTTAATCCATTTCTTTTATCACAGGAAGATCATTTTCAAGGGTTCTTGATGCTGCTGCTCGTTCCTCAGCAAATTATATCAAATGTCTTTAACTACATTAGAAAGCAATTACAGCTTAATGGCTGTTTAAATCCATTATCAACATTCTTCTAACCTTTTAATATTTAAAGATAATATTTAATTTGTGAACATTAATGGACTGTCAGAATTAGCACGTACATATTTAGCTTTTTCAGTTGCATTGAAAGATAAGGCACTACCCCCAAAACAAAAATGTCACAGAAACTCAATCCTCCCCCTCACTTCCCTGTCAAATCCTTTTCCACAAACATCCCAGTGTTGTCGCACACAGGTCACCAGTTCAAAAGACCAATGGAAACTGCCAGCTGGGAATACCAATTCTTGGCTAGTTACCTCTTTATTTTAAAACTGCAAATGTATTCAGACAACCAGCATGTCTGGGACATTAAATACTGAACATGTTCTATGTTTAGAGCCTTCACAGGGATTCATAACCACCCCTTTCTTAAAAATGCACTCGCAAAGAACTCAACAGGCTTAAATCGTTTAGCTACCGTGTGTAAAATGGCATACGAGACACTTTTTATTGCATTGTTTGCTGAGATCGTATCCCTCAGTTTGTCATATTCATTTAATTAATCTAATTAGTGGTTTAGTGAAACATCAGCCGATAAGAATATTAAGCAAATAATTAAATAATATCAAGCATGTCCAAACATAGCTCAGTACAAAGAATAAATTAGTCAAAGTAAAGCACATGGTATGTATACTTAGAATTAGCCATAATTTGGTTCATTTTCTTAACTGCTGTTAATATTATTTACACAAGAATGTAAATTTAGTATCAGCAGCAAAAAGAAATACTGTTGCATGCTTTAACTCAAGCAATAATAATAAACACAATTTTGCATTAAAACAACTTTTCCTCCCAAATGGCAGACATGTACACATATTATTAAACATAAGAAGCAAGGGGAAAAAAGACATCTTTTTGGTACTAATATAAATTATCTGAAATTGGTAAGCGCAAGATTATCATACTGTAATTAGTATGACAATGGCTACAAAAAATGGTATTAACTAAGCTACCATGCACCTTTTAAGGCTTTAAATCCTTACTTTCACATGACAGGGAAGGATGCCTAATTTATCAGACCTCTGCGCCACTTTTTATTTCTGGCATGCATTCAGTCCTCACCATATAATATGTCAGAGCAACAACTCATGGCAATACAGTAAACTGTACTGATCGTATAATGCGAGGAGTTACACATTTAATCAACGAAGTCTACAAAGATGCAGAAGAAAAATTGTTGAATAAATGTACTGACACTAATTCTTAAAGAATTACTCTCTAAGGAAATATTATTTCATTCAAACCTTAATGAACTATAAGTAATGCCATATTTAAACTATAAGGTCTTTGTGAAGAAATCCAATCTAATGGGTGTGGTATTTATAGTACTTTGCACTATCAAGATGCAGCCAAAGCATTTACACACACATTTAACTTAAATCAAATGTGTGAACGCTGTGATGCAGTGATGGAGGTAGGATATCAACATGGATCCCCATGTGTTTTTAGAAGCATAGATCATTTCCAAAATATTTTGTTTCAGCACAGAAAGTTTATGATATTATAAGCTTTAGTACTTTCTATCATTATTTCCTCCACTTTCACTCGGACAGAAACTTGATATACAACACGATTCAAGAGTGGTGAGACTATAGTTTGTTAGGTGCTTTGATTATTCCAATAGCTGAGGAGCTTTCAAATGACATGAACAAAATTTGAATATATGTTTAATCGTTGTTACCAACACTTTTCTCTCTTGTTCTCTCTCCTTTTAAAATGTCTCATGCAGAACAAAAATAACATAATGAAGCCACATCTTTCAGTGAAATCCAGAAAGATCAGATTGGATAAGGGTTAGGGGAAACACCTCAGAATTCAATACCACATATGAAAGCAGCCTGTATTTAATCTCTGAAAAGAAAAAAAATACAAATTGTGTTTTTTTTGCTGTTTACACTGAGGTGTTACCCATTGCATAGCTGCGCTCAGGTCCTAATTTGGGATACTAAGGTGGTTCATCGTGTGGTGAGTGAGGTGACATGCTGAATCACTGCATACTCCCAACCTCTCGCACACCAAAAAGTGATCTGTGCCAGATGTGTAAAAATCAGAATCAAGTCACATCCGTGTGGTAGTGCAAATATAGCCTAAGGCAAACCATCTAACTATCCATTCTTTAACCAGTACAGATTTATAAAGACACACAGTCTAGCCTGGCAACAGAGGAGCCAATCCTGAACAAGGCTTTCACTTGAAAAGTACATACACAACCTTGCAACTCATTCATGGTTGCCATTTACCTTAGTTTGTAAATGTCACTGTAAGAGGAACATGCAAAATGCATGCCAGCACTGCACAGGCCCAGAATTGAAATTTAGGAGTCAATAGCTATAATTTAGCAGTACTACCAATGCACTCTATGCCACCTTCATTCAAAAGAAGCAAGGATGTTTTATAGTATTATCAAACAAAATCAATATGGCTGTTTTAATGAACTGCTAGAGATCACATATTTGATAAAGTCGTTTCCTTTTTTCAGGATCATTCCAATGATAAATAATAACAAAGTGCAAAAAAAATAAAAAAAAAAATAAAAATACAGTATATACATACATACACACACACACATATATTATATATAAATAAAATGTTCAATATATAAATACTGAATATATACACACACAAAAACATATATACATATACACAAACACACTTCTCAGCAGAATCAAAATCACTTTAAATGTAAATTTCTGTTCTCATAACATGGACTAGTGATGGCTATGCTTCAGATATCACTGGCAAAAAAGTTTGGAAACTGTCCTGTCAAAACAGTATGAATTCTACAGAATGAAAAACTTATCTTGGTGAATCTTTCTAACAAAGGTTTCAGTGTTCCGGAAACGGCGGGAATGGATCCATCTGTCATAACACTGTCATCACAAAATCATGAAAATATTAAAATGTACGATAGCTCTAATGATTTACCCTAAAGACAGACATGACTGGTGGGTCTGCAAACATCTGCCAAAATGTTCTACTAAACAGTTAGCTACAATCAAAACTAAGGAAAAACATAATGTTGACATTTGGGAACAATCTATAGTAGGTGATAATCTTAACAAAATAATCAGCCAGTAAACAAGTATTCCCATCTCTCTCTATTGATCAAATCCAGGTACATAATCTCCTTCAAATATCATGCAAAATGTACTGCTACGTGTTGCATCTAATATTTCTTCCAAATGCAAAATACACTTACAAAATGCATTAAGTAATCATTCAGTTTAGAGAACAAAAAAAAAAAAAAGATCACAGAAAAGCATTTAGTTTTTTTTATTATCAACTTTTTGCATGCCATTTCCTGAACAACTAACATACAAAGCTGAGAAATAAAGGCCTGAGACAGTGTCAACACCTTCCAACTGTTACATTCATGAAAATTCAGGCACTTTTCTGTTACAACTTGCCAAAAAGTATCACTTATTCTGTTATACATGAAAAATGACACAGTACTTGAAACTTTCTATACTGAAATGTGCAAAAATCAAACCCAACTTCTACCAACCTTCTTAATAAAAAGGACTTCAGGATGCAGGAACTCAAAACAGACAAAAAAAGATTCATAGGGAAAGGTGCATCAACAGCAGTCTTGATTTAAAGTAGCACAGTAAATATAGCTCTAGTATTGCATTTGAAATTTCAAAATTTGACTACTTGTTAGGAATCAACCTTGGTGAGACATATGCCCAAAACTGCAGGTAAAGTCTGTACCAAAAGATTAAATAAAATGAATGTTTGGATGTATGGATTTAGAGGACTACACAAAAACTAAAGGGGCAAGCAAACTATGCAGCTACACTGTAAACTACTACTACACTAAAACAAAAAAAAAAAAAGAAATGATAGCCCCAAACATAATACAATAAGTAAATTTCTTAGGTTTTTAACTTGAGTAACTGTTGTGTTGTGGCCAGTTGTGTCCATGCAGCAGCATGTTTAGGTGGCATGCGATAACTGGTGAAGTGCCCTATTTCCTTGAGAATGAAAATGCTCTTCAGTTTCTTCTACTGTTTCATTTTTTTAGTCTTTGCCAGCACATTGCTCTCAATAACTAAGCTTTTGATTTCTGATGGGCTGGGACCTCAATCTACACTAATTGCCCTAATCCTCAGTGAAGTATTCCTTTGAACTCAGTATTAAGAGTTTTTAATTTTTCCAATTATAATCTTTACAAGCATCCTTTCATTGTCGCACCTTCAACAACACCTTCCATCTGAAATAAGAACTATGCATAAAGCATAGACCTAATACAAAGACAAAACAGCATAAATGTCGATAGTTTGCTGTAAGCACTGGTGCAAGACAGACTTTTTCAAACATTTACTGAGTAAACACACTTAGACAGGCTTCTCTTTAAAATTACATGTTGAAAAAAGATTAAACTAAACTATAAGTTGTACTTTAAAAATAAAAGAACTTAAAAGCACAATCAATTTGAATACAGTCATTGAAATAAGTCAACACTATCCTTCACTATTGTAACTGCATTAAGATATATGACTGGCAACCAGCATAAAACATTCATAAAAGTTAAAATTAAATTATCTTTTTACTATTACTTGAATACTCTTCAACCCTGAATTGACTTAATCAGGTTGCAGAATATTATGTTATTATTTAACTACATCCAGAAACCTGAAATTGGAAAAAGAAGATTTAGGAAATGGGAGGATGAACGGTAATATTCATCTTTATAGTGAATACATATATAAATTTACATACACCCAAACACACACACACACACACACACACACACACACACACATACACATACATATATATCATGCAAATACATATACATACATTATGTACATAGACAAAAGTCAAGTTGTCAGATTTAGCTTCAATAAAGCAAGACAGTGTCTAGGCTACACTCTCCAACTTACACACAGACACGTTTTCTACCCACAGACAATGTATCAGTTTATGTTTTCACATGACTTAAACAATTCTTAAGACATAATTTTTCAGAAAACAATAATATGCAAAATTCCTATACAAGTTAGATTAATGATTCTAAAATGCTGACAGAAACTCACTCACTATACAGACTAATACAGGAAATTTGGCAGGCAACACAAAACAAGCAAAAAAACAAGTTAAGAGCCTACCAGTGACTCCATTTAATAGATTCACCTGCCTGGAAAGAGATATCTTTGCACAACAAAGAAAAAGGTTGTGTATAGCAGCCTGAAGATTAGAAGTTACAGGTGGAACAAAGCAAAAGATACAGAATTCATAACCTAGAGGATACAGTTGATAGGGCGAGTAGTAGGGGGCAGAACTTAGAACACTGGAATGATCTTTAATACTTTGAAAAACAATATTTAGAGTAGCAAATACATAACAGCTTTGAAGTTGTACATCAGCTTTCAGGAACATAAATGGCCAAATCATGACAGCCCTCACTAGCTTGTACTATTTGCAGATAAGAGAGTGTGAACTCCACGCCAACAACTTCTACTTCTCGCCAGCAACAAAACCTTAAATATCACATCTTATCCAAGCAACGCAACACAAGAAGGTCACAAGAAATGATTGGTAGAAAGCTACACACAAGGGGAATCAGACAGCTAAACTGGGATTCTTTAAAACACCAGACCTCACACAAGTTATCACACACTTTAGTAGAGGAGCTAACAAGAAAGCATTTGGCAAAAATGGGTGTAATATGAGCAGCCATCCTATGAAATATCATCACTGTACACATACGCCCACATGAACATGCTCTGGAAAAAGAGCATCTAAGGGGCTATGCTGTCAGTGAGCAACAAATACTGATGCGAGAATTCAAAGGCAGATACATGTTGCAGTTTTCAAAAATCAAATTCTTAGCACCATGATGCAACTGTAAATGCTAAAGGAATAATGGCAAATTAATTGTGTGTGAGGTAAACTATATACAAAATTAATAAAAAATGAATGCCTATAGTTTTTGTATGAATCAATAAACATGAATTCATGAAGAGCGCAAATCTAATAAGGTGGTATCTCCAAATTGGGCCAAGGTTTGTGTATAAGATGAGACTAGCCATAGGTCCTATCTTCTGTCTTGTTCTCATCATTGCCAGGATAGGGTAAAGTATACAACAATTTATAATTTATTAAGTTCATATAAAAACAAATGATGGAAAGCACAGACAAAATGTAGCTATAATTACACTATTTTTACAGTATATTAAGTTGCTTGATAGGCCTGCATTGTGTAATGTTCTAAAGACTACCAAAAACAATTTTTTAGGCATTTATAGGGGTAATGCAAACAAAAAAATTAAGGGATCCTTTCTTCTCCTACCAATTAAGAGCGTTCAGGCTTTTTTTTTTTTTTTTTTTTTTTAAATTAAGCTTCCATTGAATCTGTCACAGCTTGTCAAACACAAATCATGCAACAAACTATTTCAATTATTTTCCTTATTTAATTTGCTCTAAATGCCAATGCCTTGCATTTCTACGAGAAGTGACACAGAAAACCAATGTTTAAACTGTTTTAAGAGTTTCACTGTAAGATTAGCTCTGGGTTTATACTTCACTTCTGTAACTGAAGAAAATAACACAGATGCAAGAAAATTAATGTTAAAATAAAACATTCGGAAACCATTTTAACTATAGTATCTGAAAGAACTAAAAATTAAACTGCTACGTTGCTTTTACCCAAAAATATCCAATGAAGCAGTGCCTACAACTCCTATTTCATGTTTCCTGGCCCACCTTCTCAATGCCGTCCAAAAGGATGATTTTGATTTGCTTCCTTCTTCTAGCAGAATTATGAAAGTAGATAGCACTAGCAGGAAAAAGAGTACAAATAAAGAGCATTTTGCATTTACAAGAATAAAAATAGTGATTTAAACTAAGCAAATTAAATATTTGAATACCATACTTGGCATTTTAGCAAAGGTAGCAACTGCTAAATTGTGTTTGCACATGGCAGAAATGTGCCAAGTGCAGCGATTAAGTATCACTGGGGGAGTGCCTGTGTGAAAGCTAAGGTATTATCACCTCAGCTAGTTAAAGTTGTTAAGTTTTTAAATAAAATTTAAAAAAAAAAAGTTTGGGTTACTTCAACAACACTTAATGCTTATTACAGCCCAGCTGAATTCAATTTGTGCACCTAGTGGAAACGTAAGGCACGGATATACCTTGCACCTGCCTCGCCAAAAAAAAAAAAAAAAAACAAAAGTCATTCTGCACATTTTTTTACTTTTATACAATGCCCAAACATGCCACAATCTATTAATCACCCCTACAAAATTTCAAGTGAGGAAAGCATATGCAGTAGTAATGCATTCACAATAAGTTCATAAAGAAAATAGTCAGAGTGAGACAAACCATGAAGTCTACATGATTAGGGAACTTTATTTAACTGCATAAATTTTCAATAATTATGGCAGAATAACAATAAGAAGAATTAAAAGTCTAAACAATAAAAATAAAATAGTTGGTCTCCTATAAGGACAGAATTCAAAACTATGCACCACGTTAAAAACACACATAAATTTACATACTTATCTATAGTGTCACAACAGAAACACCCAATAAACATTTACAAGCCACATGGTGCACCTTGTGGCCTGCTTTTCACATTAACTACAGACTTGCTCCTGCACTATAATCATAGCTTTGATCTCCAAAGAAAACTGCAAGACGGGTTTCATCACTGCCATGAAAAAAAAAAAAGTATCCCACCCCAACAGCCCGCTGCTGAAGCTAAAGGGACTAAATGCCTTGGTTTGTTTTAATGTTCTCTGTTGAACACCTGCAAACATCAAATAAACTTGCAGTTTCTATGCTGGGGATTGACAAAAGCCTTTCATGTGAGAACTGTTCCATGGGAATGTCCTGACAAAGGCTCAGGTTTCAGTCGTCTCCCTCAAGAGATGCAGGAGAAACAAATACAGCAAAACGTGGACGTAAAAGTAACGCTTGTAGCAGCTCCTAAATGTACACATTCCATTACTAATAAAACCATCTCAGTGAAAATGTGAGGTAAAAAAAATGTCAAAAACCTGTGCACTGTTCAACACATGAGTTCTCTCAGACATCTTTTACAATTTACTTTTCAAAATAAACAATTTTTCATCTAAGACATTGCACTACAGATCCATTTTCCTGCCAACAATCGAAAATTTAGACATGTTATCAAAGGCATTATTGTCTATAAATCACATTCAGATAAAAAATAATTCACTTTTTGACAAATGTACTGATGCCACAAAGAGATTATTCCATGTTTTTTTTAAACTGTAACAGGATGTCACATATCAAGCCTCACAATAGCAACCAATGATTCAATAACATGGCTAGCAGAAACAAAGTGCAAAGTGAGGGTCACCTAAATGATTTGCTAGTAAATTATATTTTCTGCTCTGACACACAAAAAAGAAGCAACCTAGCATCAAACAAAAGACATAGGGGAAAAAAATGTTAGTTTACGAATAACCTGAAGGAAACAGCTGATGCTCATGAGGTCAGACTATCAAATGTTAGAAAAGCACTGTTTTACTGTACCCTTTATCAAACCAAAAAAAAAAGCAGCACTGGGTAGCAGTGAAAATGTTTGTAATGTTTCAAAATGCATATGCTAAATACTACATGTGCATATAAACACCTCCCAAAGACTTTTAAAAACTATTACATAATGAGCCAGCATCTGATTGAAATGTGCATCATTTTGCGAAAATACAATGAAAATTCACCAGTGCAGTTTCAAAGACAGCAAAAATTTTAAATGGATAAGTTTATCCATCTTATCTTTCCTATTATTTTTTGTATTTTTAAATTTAGCTGCTTGTTTACTTAGTACTATATAAACCCAAACATACACACATATAAAGTAAAGCTGCACCAAAAAGTTACTTATTGCCATTGTAACGTTTGTAAAACCAAGCTTCCATGTAAAAATTAATAATTATAATTATATCCAAAAAAATAAGCGTGTTATATGATGTTGTATACGTATCAACACACATACACATGCAATGAGACATAACTATGCCTATAGAGAGAGAGATAATAATACGGAAATATGCATAGCCCACCAATATGATATCTTCCAAAGGAAACCACCCCGAAGGCCAAATCTAGTGCTGCCAGAAAGGTGTCAGTCAGCAAAATCACCTTACAGCCAGCGAGTCAGCTGCTTCCGGATGCCCCGTCCTTTTAGTGATCATGCAAAAGTGAAGGAAGTATTCTATCCAAACTCTAGAAAGAATAAGCAACCTACATGCAAACACAACAACCCCACATTCAACCTCCAATAAACTCTTTATGTCCTTGCATGAGCCTGCAGCAGATGGCCTTAAGCTTGAGCTTGCAGATTATTATTCAAGGGGCACAGGTTTTCAGTGCACTATGAAGAATTGGTACTTGTGAAAAGAAACTGGTAATGCCTTTTAAAGATATTACAAAGATTCAAAAAAGACTACACTTTGAGAAAGCTTTGGACCACTTCCTATCTTTCCTGAATGTTGCCTAACTAATTTGACATGCATTTGGGATTTTTAGAGTGCTGCTACAACGTGCCAAATCTCAGGAAAGCATTTAATAGGAATTTTAAACATTGGCAATTTAAATTTTAATTCCAAAGCACTGAATTCTTTCATCCCCATATATTACACACTTAAAAATATGTTTTTCTACAACTCATAAATAACTGATAGAAATAAACAAAGTTCCAAATGAAAGTAAATAAGTAAAACACAGGAAAATGAATTGAAAATCTAAACTGCAATATAATCAAACCAAAAATGACTTACAAAAAGGTTAAAAAAAAGACATAATTACTTGTCACCAGTCTCATAAGTATTCCTGTAATGTTCACATGCCTGCATTGCTATATGGAGGTTTGAATGTGTGAAAATAAAAAAAACTTTGGAGAGTATTAAGGCCTTTCTGAAAAAAACTTAACAGGGTCAGTCTTCTCTAAATCCCAGATCACCCCAAAAAAAAAAAAAAAAACAAAACACCACAATGAACTCCAGTTTCCTAATTCTACCTCCCTTTATCAAATCACATGATACAGAACTACCACATAAAACCTTTAGTGCAGGAATGTACTAAGAAATAAGACATGGCAATGTCAAGTAAATCAAAAGATATGTTATGTTTATAAATGGTAGCACTGAATTGGATCTTCTGCATTCCCTCTCTATCATTTTCCTAATCCTTGCCAAGCTACATCTTATTAATCTCAGAATAATCAATGCAGCAATAATGCACAAAAGGCTAGATCTTATCTTAGACAATCGTCTATCTTCGAGACAGTAATGTATCCATTCTTGATGAAAACCAGAAGTAAACAGTTATAAATAAGACTAAGTTGATTTGGTGGGGTATTTGCATGTACTGTATTAAAAAAATAAACAGAAAAGGGCAAAAACAATTACTCATCATTCTTTAAAGATTATATTATATGACACGATATGATGATAAAAATAAAAAAAAATTAAAAGCAAAAGGTGCTTGCCAGCTTATCCCCAAATATCCAGTATGTTGCTATGGTAAGAGCCCAGACACTGCCGCTGGCACCTTCAATCCTGACATTGTGCCAGGACATCACCTAATGAAGCAAGCTTCGTCAAGGCCCACTAACAAGAACCAACTCTAAACAAAAATCCTTTATTTGTTTGTGGGGGATGGGGAGTTGCAAAAATAATTAAGCATTCAAAAATGCCTCAAACAGAAAATTAGGGTAAAATTTGTTCATAAATTGTTTTCCGCAACAAAGAGTTTAAAAATTCAAACTAAAATAATATTTTTCTAGATTCTTCAAAAATATATAAAGGATTACTTATTTACTTTCAATTCTGTACTATAAGTATTCTTGGTAAAAAGAAATAATAGTCCAGGACTGTTTTAAAGTTTAAAGTACACAGATATACTCCTCATTTGAACCAAAAAAAATGTAGTGAAAATAACCAATTACTGTCAAAAAAAATTCAATAAGATAAACACTGCCTTGACCTTTGTTAATTTTACAAATAAACTGAAAGACTGTAAAAATTATACATATTTTAAATGTTCTTGACGTTAAACCAACATGCGAAATAATGAGACTAATGGGTTCTCTATAACCTTTATGTTGAATTGGGCAGGTCCTTGATGAAATCCAAGAGTTACAAAGCATGAATAGGCAAAAGAAGCTCGGCATTTTAGGTTCATCTATTTGTCGCCACTGAAATGGACCAAATAAAGTCAGATACTATTAAATTGCTCTTACTTACATATGACCTAAAATACAATGCTCAACAGTGAATTAATAAGCAATGCTCACTAAGAAAGCAGTAAACTAAATATGACAAGGCTGAATACTTTTTTTGAGAGATTTCAACAACAAATAAATCAAATTGGTGCAATGCATCCAATAGGCATACAGCTGAAGCACTTGTTCCCCAATTGCACTTGTACACAATCTATTAAGACCGATCAAAAATATAAACACACCAACAGAAACACAGGGTTTCATTATTCAACAATCTAAAATGATTTTATTGCCTTGTGTTTTGCACATTATCACTGCTAAAGAACAGTGATCTTAAACTGTATTCGTCTTTTTTTTTCTTATTTGTGATGTTAGGTTTATTAGGGAAAAAAAAATCTCATTGTATTACTGCATTGACACCAATCTTTGTACCTAATGAGCACAGATAAAAGAACCCCCCCACCACTACCATCATGAGCGCATACACACATACACACCCACCCACAGAGTGTGAGAAAGTATATTTTATTTGCATCAGGATCTTTACACAATCTGTTCAGCATCCCTGTTAATTTTAAAATGACAACAAATAATACCATATCAAAAATGTATCATAAATCTGAATGGATTTTTTCCCTTTGTCAAAAAAATAAATTTTCAAATGAAACAAGAGCCAAATCTACAACGCCGCAATAGAATTTCTTCTTCTTCAGACAATTCTAAACCAAACCATGAATTTCAAATCAACTACTAAAAACAAACTGAAATTACTTAGAACAAGAAACTAAACTTAGAACTATCTACAACACAGAAAAAAAAATTTCGATTAACCTGTTCAAGAATATATTAGCAGTAGCATTCAAATGAAAGCTCAGTATGCAATATAACAGAAAACAAAGTGGTAGCAAATTCGTATCCAATGTGTCAGTTTTTCCCCCAAGTTTCCAAAGGCACGAACATACACACATGCACACGCACACACACTTCAAGCTCAGATTTACATACTTGTGCCTGTGAAATTTCCACTTCCAAGTGAGGTTGGTCCATTTTTTCCACTGCTTACAGGGGGGGAAAACATCTAAAAGAAAACAAAGCTGAAGTTAAAACAAAGGAATAACCCCCACGCGTGTAGGCCACTGCAAGTTTAATCTTCCTAAGCAAAACATTTAGGAACTCAAACACAGTACGTATTACAACTTAGCAATATAAATGTAATAGAAAAGTGTATACTAAAACACAAACATATATGTGACAATGAGTTTTCTACTTATACTATATGTGTATATCTCTCACACATAAAATGGTCAAAACACATTCATTATGAAAAGAAAACAACATGCACATTTAATTTTAAATCAAATACTCTTTTCATGATTTATAATGTGCAGCTATAATGGAAACCTTCATATTAAAAAGTCTGCCTGAATTAACTGTCATCCATAACAGACTGGCAGGTCTACTGAGCTACAGAACTAAGGACTATATTATGAAGGAGATGTAAATCCACTGAATGAGGAGTTTAACAGTAACAGTTAAATATAATCACCTCTCCTTAAGTCAGCACTTTACAAAATAAACTTTTTGAGGTGCAATTATTCATTTTATCCTTATAGTTAATGCAGGATGCTGAATGACAATCACCCACATGAAAAGTTGTCCAAAAACATAGATTTCAAAAGCATGGCCAGAGGCGACATTTCCTGTCCTAACTCCCAAAACTGTCTCTCACAAGACAGTTCTTGTCCAGTGTTTCCAAATACTGCTTTAACTCTCCTGCTTTTCCAAACCCACCTGAGCAGGTTGGGATCCAACATTGAGAAATGAGGATTTGCAAGAACTCTTTATTTTATGTCAGACTAGAAATGTTCTGTACAACTCCAAAAACATTAAATTGATAAAAGGAGCAGAACAAAGGAAATCCTTAGGATTGTCCACAACAAACATTAACTGCTACATACTACACTTTTTACTTTCCTTACTACTACAG
Organism: Erpetoichthys calabaricus; assembly: GCF_900747795.2. Lineage (NCBI taxonomy): Eukaryota > Metazoa > Chordata > Cladistia > Polypteriformes > Polypteridae > Erpetoichthys > Erpetoichthys calabaricus. The sequence continues at coordinate 218,272,766 of NC_041398.2, read as the reverse complement.
ACCTTTCGCTTTTATACGTTAAAAATGTGCCAATTAAAACAAAAAAAGTGTACTGTTACAGATGTCTACTACACTTGTATTGAAAAATCTGCAGGAACGACAAAAGAAGAACAAAACAAGAAAAAAAATACTTAAAAGTGAGATATACTACCATTGATGTTGGGAACATTTTCAAATCGCTGTTTCTCATCTATAAGACAACAAAATTACTAAGGCAATATCATTTCTTTTTGGAAAAATTGTTTCATTTTTAAATCTACATTATTTTAGTACTTCCTACATACAAATTAAAACACAGTACATAGCAATACGTGCAGAAATACTACCCATATTTTATTCTTTACCTCAAGTAAATAGAAAATGAAACAACAAACATTACATTTTACTAGACACTGCACGTATATCTAGCGAATTCTTTGCACAATATTAACAGCTGGTAAAATGTACTTACCGCACTGAAATCTAGTAAATCGCTCAGTTCTTTGTCTGTCCCTAAGGCAGCCATTCGCTGTTGATGATGCATTTTAGCAAAATCGCACAAACCTAAAAACATGGAAACAAATCGCGATCAGAAGCCACCGGGTCCCGCACTGACTTGCCGAAGAGAAGGAGGAGGAGGAGGAGTAGGTGGGGGAGGAGGGGGTGGTAGTGAACGAAGAAGGAGGGGGCGCGTAAAAAAAAAAATCAAATCACTGTTTGAGATGTTTCTCAAAATCCACAAGATGTCCTGGAGTCAGATGATTCCGCTTTGCATTGTGATAATATGAAAAATAAAAATTAACAGGCAAAAAAAAAAAAAAAACAAACAAACTGCCACCCTCACCCGATTCAGTGCTTTTCAAAGCATCATTATGCAACAGGAGGTTCGCACCGAAGGAATAGAAACAAAAGTAACGTTTTGCGGGAAAAGGGAACGAAACAAGGTAACAAAACACCCCTTTGTACGACCCAGCTCTTTTCCAGCTTGATCTCAAAGTCTTGCTGTGGTTGCTAACAAAACCGAATACGTAATTGAACGAAAATTTTTAATGGACAAATAACAGAAGAAAGTGCAAGCAATGTCGGGAGGGTAGATAAAGAGAAGCGAGCACGTGCACTAAAGCGTTTAAGTGAAAAAGTGACAAGATCGTGGTCCCAGATGAAGAATGCATAATGCGCACCAATGCATTTTTTGGGGAAAGTGAATAAAGAAAAGTGATACATACAGTGGTGTCCAAGAGGATAAAGGGCTGGCAATGTGTCAGTGACTGTCTTCCTCTACCCTAAACCGCCCCCTCCCATTTGTATTAATCAAAAGCTCCCTGATGGGCGATTTAGATCCCCGGTTCAAGAAGGCCTTTTTTCCCCCCACCTCTCATTTTAAACTCTTCTGCGTGCCCCCTATAAACAGAACAAGTAAGGACAGTTGTCAAGCAGTACCTTTCATACAAACGGATTCGTACTCTCAAACAACCCGGTAACAATGCCTCTCTTCGCCGCCGCAGACAACCGCAGAATCCTTAAAATTGTGATTCCCGTCGAGGTACTTGTTTCGGGTGAAAGCAAGAAGTTCTCAACTCGAAATTCAGCATCAAGTCAGACCCGGCGCGCCTCAGCAGCCAACGGCACGATAATAAGAGGAAGAAAACGCATGTCACTCAAAAACAGCAGACGATCGCACGAGCTGCGCTTTGAAGACGCTGTCGGTTTGTTTGAAAGTAATGGGGAAAAATCCATAAAAGCAAACCATCTGGCTGGATTAGGAACAGTAGAATAACAACAATAATCATTTACAAGTTAATGTCTGCGTCCTTCAAAACTATATGGGTTAAAAAAAAGTGCAAATGTTTTCGTCATATTAAAAGGTGACAGTCCACCAAGAATGAATTTCATAAGCCATGTAGACAGATGACATCCTCACTGATTCGGCACACTCATCCAGTTTCTACAATTCCCAATTAAATATCGGTCATTTTTGTGCTTCTGTTTTTCACTTTTGAGTGGAGATGGAGGAATGGAATACTGAAGGTAAATAACTACGGCGACCTACACGCAGTCTTGTTTCGACTTGTATTGGTGTTTGGCATTGTTTGGTCCTGTACTGCATAAAGCTATTTAAGGTGATCTGTAAATCGTAGTGTGATGATTCACGTCGTTATATAAAAAGTGAAGATCAAGCGTTCTAACAGCACGTTTTCTTTACAATGCAATTTTATTAATAATGTTTTAACCTAAACAGGCATATAAAATAGTACTGTATGTACATGCACGCACAGATCAAGACCATTAAGAAGCGCACGTGCGCTCGTAAAGGCGGACAGACTTGGGAGTTTTTTTTTTTTGTTTTTTTTACACACGCAGCCGGCAGCAAAACAAAACACCAGCAGCTCATACTTTCTTCGCCGTTAACATTAAACATTATTTAAAATGAGTATATTTCTTGATTATCGCAGCATCCGACATTCTACCAGTTCCAAGATCGGCTACTTTGTGCATATAGGAAACACATTATTTTCAATTTAGGAGCTTAATAATTTAGCACCAATAGAGCAAAAATGCACAATCTCCATGCAAACGAAATCTATGAAATGTCACTTTTGAAGTTAAAGAAAAATAACGGTTATGCAGCAGACCGGAAAGTTTATAAAGTTCCGCGCCGTAGATGCCAAATGAATCTGGAAATCCAAATGAAAACCAGCAACTGCAGAATAGATCTCTTTTTAAATACACAAAAACAATAACAAAAAGTGCATTGGCGAAGAAATCGCTTTACCTTGATCCGTTTATCCCCGACAAGCCACTCTTCTAAGCACTGTACTGTACACTAAAATATAAATAATATTCTTAAAGCATTAAAATATTTCCGAAGCCCTAATATAAATAAACATATATATATTTCTATTTAAAAAACATGATTACAAGCTGATTCTGGCAAAACGCAACTGTAAATCCAGGTGTTTCCCGATGTTTTGGTTGTATTTTTGCTTCTCGGATATCCCATTTACTTTCTATTGACTACCCCAGCATGTTTCACAGAAGCACGCAGTATGTCCCATCCACATCCGGGACGCACGTGACCCTCCAAGTCCGGGTCACGTTCTTGTGACGTAATTGCACCCCCACCCCTCAAGCCTGTCCTTCACAAGTGCCTGAGGGTCCTAATTGGTCAGGGTATAGGAATGGAAGCGACAGTGGTTTGTAGTTGTTCTGAGCCGAATTAAAGAAAAGGCGGAGATCGTAATAAGTAATGCATTTTGGTTTATTTTTAAAACTTTTGAAGTGGCGTCACCTTATCTCTTTAAAAGGGAACCCATTTACTCAAAATAGGCAACATTTTATTTCTTTTACTTTTGATTTCGAAAGTCTCTTCGACGGACAAGCGTCCTTAGAGAGCACTAATTCAGTGTTAGAAAGCAGAAAGGAATGCAGCGTGCCGAGGTTGTTTTTCTCTCTCTCTCTCACTCACTCACTCGCACCCTCTTTGCGAGCGATTTGAGCAGCATTGCCCCCTCCTCCGAAATTAGGCGAGACGCTGCACCTCGTGAGGTCGGGATGAAATCAAAGATACGCACCATCTGCCACTGACAGGTTTTGAATGAGGAAAACCCGCGAATCCGCTGACATTACGGCGTTACCCCAGTGGGAGAAGACTTGTTTCGTGGCCAGCACTTGATAGATTTTCAACAGAAGGAAACCCAAGGTTGCCACCTAACAGTTTTCACCGGAGAGTAAATTGTTTTGGAAGAAATCAGCCTATCGAGTGTCTAATAATCTTTATCTAAAACTTACCGTACATGATAATTGAAGTCATTTGCACATGTAAATGGTTGCAATAGAGCCTTAAGGGGTCCCGGTCAAAACTGAAAGTCTGATCTGTTCAGTAGTGGCATTTGCAGTCTCATGTCATCTGTATACAAATAACCGTTTGTGAAATGAGTTCTAGTTTCCTATTTTTTCTGAACTGCAGCAGGCCTTTATTAATCAGTCATATTTATGTATGATTTTGCTGACAGATTGCTACCTTGTCAGGGATGAATTCACTTGACTGACTGTGAAGATTCAACATTTTCCCACCATTCTCTTGAGTCCTTTAGTAATGCATTCATTGCATGTGCAGCATTCCAAGAATGTGCTGTAAAAAGTGTGGGCTTCTCAGATTGCATGCCTTTTCGTTGTTTGCTGTCAGCACACTTAAAGATAAGTTCAGACTTAACTGCGAAGAATAGTGCAGTTGGACATGATGACAGTGTGACAACAGGATTAAACCCTATGTGACGGTGACTCGGGAAGCGCATTTTTTTTGCCTGTGTCACCCAAGAGATTCATTCATGCTATAATAATTACACCGTCTAGCACAAGCTACATATAGCATAGGAGGGCATCTACAGTAATTCATTGAGTACCATTTAAGTGATGTTGTAATCACAGATTCCTGCCAAACAAAGATTCACGAACGTGGTTTTGAGTGATGCACACACATTCCTGCTTTGATGTGAAGATGGAAAAACAGAGTTATAAAGGTGATGCGATTTGGGTGGCAGAAGTGTAAGGGTGTTGACAGCAGTGTTGCTATGAGCTACAGAAATCACAGGAACATTTAGAGTAGTAGTTGGTAATGTGCCATTCCCCTTCTTTTTTTTGTTAGCTTTGATTTCTTCCATCATAAGAAGTTTTAAATACCACAGGTTCTAATATTTAAATGTTATTCTTTGCAATTTGGCTTTCTACTTTGACTTTTATGCCTTTGTTGAATCTCGGGGTGATTTCTGTAAGGATACCTATACATATGCACCTGCATAATGCTCTCTATCAACCCAATTTACTTGTGTTTAGGTGCCTTTTGGAAATACACCTTTTTATTCAATTTTATTAGATCTGATAAGCATTTCTCCTACAAGATACCTGCCGTTGCACTAACAAAGCTTTTAAGATACATTTTTTTGTCTTTGCAAGTTACAGATATAATTATGTAGTATTTCTACTCCCTTGTGCCCATTTTTTCTCTTGTCTTCTATTGCTTTGATACCCACACCTTCATTCTTGTATGTATTATAACTTGTTTTATAAGTTGCCTTGGATAAAGGTGTCTGCTAAATAAATAATAATATATGTGTCTAGGGATAGGTTCAAATGAGATGTTTTGCATTCTCAGGACTACTTAAGTGGGTTTGGCCTGTTGTGTTGTTTCCCAAACTAAATGGACTGATGCTCTTTAAATTTGTTTTAAGTGTATATGTTGTTATCCATTACTGCTTTTTGTGTTCATTGGGACTTTTCAAGATTATTTGTGTTGTTTTTCTTTGCACTTGTACATGACTGTGTTTTTTGCAACCTGCTGTTTAAACTAAAGATTAAATGATTGATTGGCTGTCTTTTCCATTCATCGCTAATGGCTGACTAATTAAAGCATTTAAATGTTATAGCATCACATAATGGATGTTTAATTTTTTACTCAGTTTCTCGTAAAAAATACATTTAAGATTTTTATTTAAATAACATTAATCATAATTTTGTATTTATTATGGAACGTCCTGGTTTGCTTCCAACCATGTGTCTGCTGTTGTTTGTTTAGTCCCTGTCTTCTTGATACCATGAATTGGATAAGCAAGTTAGAAAATGGAATAATTTTTTTAATAACATGCATTGACTGAAAAACATCAGACCTATAGTGTAATGTTGTAACTGTTAGGAAGAGCTATAACTTTCTAATCTTTATTCATAAAGTCAGATTTATTCTAAATTGCATACTAGTCATTGATGATTATGGAAGGTGAAGATCAAAATACAGAACAAATCATGTCTACCATTAGATGTATGAATGTGTATATATATATATGTACTCTATTGTACTGTACTGTGTGTACGTACATACAGCATGTATATAAATGTACATATTGATTTTGCAGCTACGTATGTGAAGTGCAAATTGAGTAAAATTAACAAACTAAAAATAATGCAGTTTACCTAATAATAGAATTTTTTCTTAATACTTTCATAGACATACCCTCCATATCAGTTTACTTAGTCCAACTTTATTTTGTATTTTATTTTCAATACTGTCTATAGTAATAATCATCACCACATTAGCAACATAAGATAGCATACAAGAAAACATTGGGACAGCATTGTGAATCCAAACATGCTGTCATCAAACAGCAGAAAATACAAGTGAAGTGAATTTTAGTAGGTGTTTATTAACAGGTGTGAAATATAGTACTTACATATAATGTTAATTTAAAATAAAAGTGTAAGTACTGAGTTCTATAATAGTATCAAGCCTGTTAGGACTACCTGCGGTGTAACTTGTTATTTATTTGAGGAAAAATACACCTGTCTTCAGTAATGAAAGATGCAGACAGTTATTGCCAATTTGTCTGAAACAAGGCTCTTGACTAATTAATTGATAACCAGTAACTACACTATATAATTCAATAACAATTCACACATTCACCCACAGTATTATCCCTTATTGAAGTTACATATGATAGGACAACTCCATACATAAGCAAGATGTGGAAAGCTACCTAGGTATATGAAAATATTTTAGTGACAAATATGTGGTAAATGTGTGTGCCATAAAAGTCTCATACATCCTTAATCCAGTTTAGGGTTTGGATGTGCAAAGCCTAACCTGGTAGAATCTGGCCCAAGGAGGGAGCCAAAACTGGACAGAAAGGCACGTCAATCACTGGACCGTTAATGCACATAGACACAATTGTACTAGGCAAATTTTGAATTGACAGGTAACTCTTAGTGATGCTGGAGTGTTCTCCACACAGGGAACGCTCTGATACAGTGACTGGATTTGACATTTGAACGCAGGAAGCTGAATCCATGAGAGAGCAGCATTGACAACTATGCCAGTCTATGTTTTTTGATGGTAATCTTTAACTTTTTAAGTGTTTCATTTTAGTTAAAATTGTAATAATATTATGTAAAATGTTAGTGCTATTGTTAAGAATTATCATTGTAGTTGAGCAAGTAATTCTTGGTTTGTTTTATATATTTTTTGCTTGAATGCACATATAATTGCTGGCATAGGTACAGTACATACTCAGCAGAGCTTGAATGATCTACCTGTATTTGTGTGGGTTTACAGCAGATATTTCACTATCCTTCCATAGTGCAAAGATATGCTGCTAGATTGATGGAACATCTTTAAATATTCCTCATATGAGTTTTACATGAGTGTGCCTAGCTGTGGTCAGTATTAGGACACACTCCCATCTGCTTGTGAGTGTGTACTAGAAAAGTATGTTAAAAAAATAGATGAAAGAAAGAGGCAAGAGGATGAGTACTTGCATTTTTTTTTTCTAAAATGTTTTTGTCTGCCAGTAATCTTTTGTTTTCTATTATTATATTTAAAATGTAAAGATTTTATTTTACAGGGAGAATAAAATCGAATTATTTCTTTTTAATTAAATAGTAAAGTGTATTTATTCTAAGATTCACAATAACATTAAACATGTCATGAGTCTCTCACTAAAATCTGAAGTGCTCATACTAGAGTGTCAAGATACTTCTTTTACAATGGAGATTTAATTTTATATATAAACTAGTCATTTGCTGTGATGATTAAAGTTTCTTTACTACTTTTTTTTAATTACCAGTGTCTTATTTGTTTTCTTTCATTGCACTAAAAGAAATCCCATCTTGCAAGTTGACCAAGAAGTATACAGCAAAGAGTATTTAGCTTCCCTCCCACTCTTTACTTATACAGCTTATAAGTGGGAGGCGAGGCGAAAAAAATACAACTCTGAGTGTTAAATTATTTTTCTGTTTTTGCTTATTTGTTCACTTCAAATTATGGGAGAATTCTGTGTTTTTCATTTTAACAAGATTTTATTAATTTGATCTTTTAGGAAACCAAATGAGAATTTGTGTAAAGGAAATTTACCTTTTAATTTTTTTATTTGATAAATTGATTTCCTTTATGCATGACAATTTACCATGCATGCTGTATGTGCATTATTTAAATGATTTAAGTAAGTTAATTTTTGTTATTTAATTTACTTAAATTTCTTTGCATATACTGTAAATACATAAAAATTAATTGTGCTTCTTCAGTTTTGTATCTGAGAAAACACTTGAAATAATACTTCTAAGACAGAAGTGTAGTGTAGGATTATTTCAAAAGTGACATTTGGGAAATGCCAGCATTGTGCAATTAATTATTATAAAATTTTACTAATGCTTGGAATTTATTAAATTAATCTGCCAATCCTTCTTACAAAGTTCAGTATACAATATATGTTCATTTTTACTTGTTAGGACCAGTGGTTTTTCTTTGAGTTGGCAATATAAATTATAGTAAACTGACCTCTTTTATGAATACATGTACCTGTTTGTCTAAGGGTAAAAGACCATTATTTGCATCTTCTAGTTCAAAGGTAGGAGTGTTTATCCATCTTCAGTTTTCAGCTGCCCTGATTTTTGTCTTCACAAAATCGTGTGAGTCCAAAGTTTGCACTCATAAGACAGGAACAAATTGGAACAACTAATTCCCTCTATGAAAGGTTTATACCTAAAGTATATCATTTTTTGATTTACATTTTAATCATATATTTTCACATTTTAGAAGAATTAATTTAATCAATTAATTAAAAATCATTTATCATATTAATTTAAATCATATTTAAACGATTATTGGAAAGTATCCATCCAAGTTAAAAGTACAAAAAATCCCATTTAAACACTATAGAACGTTGCACATGATCATTCCAACAGAGTAATGGAATTCACAAATCTAATTGTATACATTTATAAGAAGTTTGATCATGTTACAGGTATTCTTGGAAAGAAATAAGGTCTGAGTAGCGACAGATCTTTAAATGTATGAGAATAGAAGTAAAATTAAAATACATTTTGTTAATTTTTCTTGTATGTTTCTTTTCTTTAAGAAAGATTCATGTTAGGCAGAAGCTTGTAATATTTTCTTCTTTCCCATTACCTCTAAATATTTGGTTTACTCAGTAATAATTAATACTTTTATGTATCTTTATTATGTTTATGTGTAGCTGTGTGCTTTTTGAGAATTGACTGAGCAATCTGTTCCATGACATAATATGTACACCTTTCCTCCGTATGTATGACTGTTGTTTGATTTAAAATTTGTATTGTGTTTAGAATGAAGTATAGAAGCAATTAACTAACCCAATGTTACTGAGTATGATACTGAGTTGTAAATGGTTGAAATTAATGCTGAACTGTTTTATATACCGGTAATAATTTTTGTAAATTTGCCTGAATGAACTTAAAGAAGTGTGTAGATCATGAGAAAGTATTGGAGGGTTATGAAACAAGTAGTGATGGCTATTATAATTTTTCAACATAACAAGTATAAATAAGTAAATAAGTAAAAACAAATGTCCTCCTTCCCTCAGCACCCATTGTTCTAAAAAAATTTGCATACTATAATACAATTGGGGGAAAAAGGAACACCCTTTTTAATTCACTTTGACTGCTTGTTTGCCTGAATCAAATCTTTGTTTTTGTTAAAGGAGCAAGAATTGTAGATTTAATATGATAATAAAATTATTAAAATTAGAAATAATGACCAAAATTAAAACTAAATATAGACTGTATACTGTATATTTTTAAATCCAACATTTTTTGTTTTACATTAAGTTAAAATCTGAAAAGGCTAATTTCAAATAAATTGTATGAATAAAGTTAGCAAGAATCTACAGAGAGCAGATGTAAAATGCAGCATCTAAACACATACAGGAGAGCAAATTTAATGATTATTTCTGAGTAATATTATATACCGTATGGGAGTAGAACTACTGCATAGATAAATTTGCTTAATAGTGAATGATAGTTGTACCTCCTAAGGCAACTTTAGAAATCTTAGATAATTTTTTGTGTTTATTTCCAGGAAGTATTAAAATATCTTAGCTACGAATTGCTAAATCATTTATGTGTGTTGTTTCAAAATCATAACAAGTCAGAAGTGAGACATTGTCCAAGTTTAAAGATGAATCTTCAATTGTTACATATTATTAAAAACAATAATTTTCTTTCTTTTTGTTTTAATTTTAAAACAAGTAAACCACAATGATACATTCTCTTTCTGCAGGACTAAAATCCTCACATTTTCTCTTTTAGCAAATTGACCATGTGTCACTGAATACCAGATGAGACAGAAAGCACACGCAGCACATCCTTTCTCAAAAGCTATTGGTTAGTAGCTTGTCGCTAGGTGGATACTTTAGCATTCAGCTGTTAAGTGTCTCATGGGTTTACACAATTTGTTACAATTTATAAAGGGGATATGCAGTAGAGAATGTTAAAAAAAGAACAGTTTATTTAAGGGAAAACATTGGCACAGCAATCTGCCCAGTTAGATATTAATGAATACATTTAAACACATCAGGTAATTATTTGTTAACATAAAATTTGAATGAATTGAGTCTACTTTATTCTTAATTTTCCTTTTTACATTATGTTACATTGGACACTGATTTTTATTCATTTTTCTATTGGTAGATGACCTTTTCCAGACTACTCTAGTTACATACATCTACGATCCATTCAAATGTTATTTATAGTGCTCTCTATTTAAAAGTATTCACACGATTTATAACTCCAGTCAAGTTTTTGTATATAACTGATCATCCTAATTAGCTCATACATTAGGAAGTACAATGTTAGAATCATTAAATATGTATTTGCTTGTTAGTATGCTAGTTCTAAAAGTTCATATGACAAATGTATGAGAATCTAGCCCTAAATTTACAGTACATTGTGACAGCAAAGTATAAAGCAAGACATTATACCACAGTCAGAATTTATAATACATCAATCACATCATGCTTATGTAGCATTATACCTATCAGTGTAATTTCAGTGTATTTATGCATTATTATAATGTACAGTATCTCCTTAAATAATTTTGTGGTTAAGTCTGCATTTTTAAGCTTTGTTCAAAACTAATTGCAAATAAACAGTTTTTTCAGTTACACACTAAGTGCACTATAACAGAATCTACTGTAGTTACAGAGGTGACTGCAGTGTAATTGCTGTAAATATTTACCATAACTAAAGTGACATAACCTGAAGGGTAACCAAGAACTTTTCAATTGGATTTGTGAGGTTGGTTAATCATTTACATATTTGGTGGTGTGGTATTTTCACAAAGTTTGATTTTGTACAGTACTTTATTTAGCAATGCAAACATAAGAACATATTTTTAGGCTCTAACTATACTGGAGGATTTTACTGTATATGAATTAATTTAAAAGCATTTGCATTGAGTTATAAAGAGCAATTACATGTTTTACTGTGTATTTCTGATCTTTTTATTACTTGCTGGATATCTTGCGTAACCTGAATATTTACTTAATTAAATTGATTATTTAGATTGATTAATTTTGTTATGATCATTTTTAATGTTTAAATTAGAAACACTCAGGTTCATTTTTAATTGTGTGTTGCTCATGGGCCTAAAACAAAGACATTATGTTACTATTTACCATGGAAGTGCACTGTACCCAGTGATTAAAGACAAAATCATCTTAGTCTATATCAGCATTTTAAAGATAAAATGAGGTTCATTCTTGAAAGCAGGCTTTCATACCTTCTAAAGATACAGTTTATCTTGCATTTTAATATATTCAAATATTTCCTGAAAATGTATATATGTAAGCAAACGACATCACATTGGATGGAGACAAAATGGCAAATGCATCATGCATAAGAGTAATTCTTCAAAACACGTACCAAAAAAATATTCTTTCTTTAGCTTTGATTACAATTTAAAAAGGGATGTAATTGCTTTAGACATCTGAATGAAATCAAAACAGAACAAAGTCCGAACAAAGTTTGTCTCTGTAGAAGTATGAATCAGATTTGTAGTACTTCCTTTTTATTAGTGTGTGTGTATATGTTATAAGGACTATATTCTTCCATGGTACAGTAACTCTTATCTGTTTTCCTACATTGTGCTGCTTTCTGTATTATAATACTTTGCACATATTACAAGAATCCAAACCAACACGCAAAACAATAATTTTAAGTATTCTAATGTAGTGAATTAATATTAAGCAACTGACATTTTCAAACCTTCTCCATCCCAGTCAGAGTCACAAAAGGTCTTTTCACATTTTCTAAAAATAAAATGCACACATTCTGTTATTTATTTCATGAAATTGAATTATGGGAAATTGTAGAATTCTTTTTTTTTCATGACTCTGAATGTTGTTCATCTTTCATACATCCTCAAACAGTAGGCCAATTCAAAGATGACTCCCACAAACAAAGGATGAATAGACAGGGTGACTAAGATATCAGACAGTAATCCACAAAGTTGCTGCCACAGTCCCAACCACTCATAATTTTTCTGACCATGAGGAAAATCACATAACATGCCAGTGCTCAAGTGTACATAAAGGTTATAAGCAATTATACTGTATAATTGTGGTTTTAAAAACCTTTGGATAAAAGACATTAATTAATATATATCCATCCATCTTCCTAACCCACTTATCTGGGGAAGGGTCACAGGGCAGCTGGAGACCATCCCAGCAATTTGGGAAACCCTGAACAGGGCACGAGTCCACCACAGAGCCGCTTCAAGCAGGAATACAAACGCACAATGGGGCTAATTTAGAGTCTCCAAATTAACATAATAATTATACATAAAAGTAATATAATTGATAGGAAAAAAATGTAATTGGCAGAGATACTGTGCAAGTCTTATTATTATCCATATAAAATGGACATCAGTAGTTTGTTGGTTTGACCCAGTGTAAGGGAAGCAGGCTTACTATGACCATGGCATTCCTATTGTACTCAGATGTTAAGATGTTGGCTGTTATGGGGGCATTAAGCAATAGGCCATATGCTACAAAATATATATTTTGCAGGAGATAATATTATGAAAAGAGGGTTGAGAATGTGTGGAATAGATAGCAAAAAGAAATTAGCTGAATATGTTAGGAGGTTCACTAAGTACTGCGGTGGGTTGGCACCCTGCCCGGGATTGGTTCCTGCCTTGTGCCCTGTGTTGGCTGGGATTGGCTCCAGCAGACCCCCCGTGACCCTCTGTTTGGATTCAGCGGGTTGGAAAATGGATGGATGGATGGGTTCACTAAGTAAAACCCTTTTATCAACTCAGTTTTTCAGACAAATGTAAAAATTATGATTAAGTTCACAATCACAGTAGGTACAGTAGATGCATTCAACAAGATTGTTAATACACTAGCATGTTGTAAAATATACAGTTCACTGACATGGACATTAATAAAAAAGGTGAGAAAACAGATTAGTGGTGTCTGGGATGTCAATATGAGGGACTTTTGAACCAAAATGGAAAAATGACGGAATATGTCTTGTAAATGGTACGTGAAAGGACAATATAACAACAACAATAATATTTATTTATATAGCACATTTTCATACAAATGATTTAGCTCAAAGTGCTTACGTTTCCTTTTAATAACAGCAGACTTGTTGATATAAGCACCCTGCTTCAAGTTAGAAGGAAAGGAGCCATGAGAGCACCTAGAACAATTTTGATAAGGAATATAATGTACTCACATTAATAGAAGATCAAATGACAAACAGAAGTGGAGCAAGTAGATGGTTTGAACCTAACTTCATGCAAAACACAGATGGTTGTTGTGGCGGTTAAAAAAAAAAAACATGCTTCAGCTCTGATTAAAGCCATTATGTGTGAATAAATAACTCTGGAGTTCACACTTATTATTCAGTGTTATTTAATTTAGAAAATTACTGTACAAAGCCACCACTTCATGATTTATAACTAATGTTCATAATGTTATAACTAATTTGGTACTCATTTTCCTGACTTCTAGATTCAGACAGAGACTTTAATTTATGTAAAACCATTATTATGGTGAACACCAACCCAAACCACTTCTCCAGTGCATAGCTATAGTAGAGTTATGTTTCATAATTGACATACTGGAAGGTGAAGTCTTGAGTTTGCAACCTTTTGCTTAATAAACCAGTACTTTAATGACACTGCTTCTTTCTTATGTCTTCTTCTTCACCATAATTATTGGTATTCTGCTGTTGTCTATATCACCTACAGCAGAAATATTTTGTCTCACTCTGCTTCCACCAGATTTTACTCTTCATCTATGCAAGAACAGGATATGGCTTTTGATATGAAGGATATGAACCTTGTGACAAAGAAAAGACATCAGTATAAATGTGCTATCTTCAAACTGTTATCATTGGATAACATATATTAAGAAAACTTGAACCATGAATAAGAAAAGGGTAACATGGTAGCATGCTGATTACTAACCTTTGGACATAGTTAAGTTTTTTTTGCCAATACACCCAATTACTTTTACATTTAAAAAATATGCATGGTATTTTAATTGGTAATTGGATAAATTGTCACAATATATTTTAGTTTGAGTGTACCCTCTGATGGAGCTGTGTTACATCCAGGGTTGATTTCTTTATGTACAGTGTTGCCAGAATGGGCTCTGTAAGGGACCCTTAAAATATCATTTGCATGCTTACCATATGCACTCATAACAGCTAAATGACTGATAGGAAGTTTTAAAAAACTGAGCCTCCACAAGTCAGAGACTGGTCATGTATAGTTTTATTTTAAACTAAATAGGCCCACCTGTTATTTGTACATTATCCTGATTCCTTGGAGTCCCATGTGGGTTGTCTAACTGGCAAAGCAACTGTGAATTTGGAAAGCAGAGCAAAATCGTAGCAGAGCTTATGGATTCACATAAAGAGTTGTGGGAATCTGGAACAAAGTATTCAGTCATGCAGTTGAACATTTAAAAGGTATGAAACATTGGGGCAACTATTAGTTAATCAAAAATGCCTGATGGTCAGATGATTGTAAAATTCCTTATGTACACATTGCACCATAGATGACTAGGGGCATATTTTACCATGCATGGCTAATTTGGTACCTGTACTATAAATGACAAAGTATGCAATTCGTCATTTTATAAATCAGTATTTTGTAGTTCAAGGCTATTGGAAACTGGTGATAAAGATTAAATAAACTCCCTGTCAATGTACTCTTGACAATATATGGTGCAATCCATGCAGCAGTCTATTCATTGCTAATCCTGCTGTATTGAGTATTTGATTGTGAGGAACTGTAGTTGCTCTTTGCACAAGACAGTTGACAGCCCTGGATGGGACCCTTGTCCTCTGTAAAACACATCGATATAAACTACAACACCCAGCCATCCATCCAGGTACTTTTTTTTTAATTAAAATGTTATTTGTTCAAAATCTATCCATTGCCTAAGAAGTTTTATAATATGACAATCAAACATAATTTTTAGCAATTGATCCCTGAACTATCCAGGCTCTCACCAGGTTACCAAGGCCTGTTCTAGGGTAACTGGGTACAGGCAGGAACCAGCCTTGGACAGGGCATCAGTCTGTTGCAGGCTACAGTTATAAACACATCCATACTCACTCTTATAGGGCAATTTTACAGTTAATACTCTACCTGAAACATGTGGAACGCTACAAATGTTCCAAAATGAGACCCACTTAAACACTGGCAGAACAGACGCAGTCCACACAGAAGGTTCTCCAGTTGGCCATTAAGGTGGGTGTGTGTGCTGTTTACAAGAAGCTCTATTTACCTGACATACCACTCTGCAACTTCTGTTCTGATATTTTATTAAGTAGCTGGTTATAAGTAAATAACCGGTTCTCACCTTTCACAAGTATATTCTTGAAATCAGTATTTGTAGAATTTACAAATACTTTGGGTTTTTCAAAGTAAAACATCGCAACCCTTTTTCTATTTCTTTGAACACTTCTCTGAAAACACAGTTTATCATTCACTCCTGCTAATGGTAACTTAACTCATTTTAAAAGAAGACATTACACTGGCTCACAGCACATGTGTCATTATTGACTCCCACTTGAGAATTTGTCCCCAGCCCTAATACCCACAGAATACATTTGAGAGTTTCATGACAATTTCTCCTTCATGATCAGCCTTCCCTTAGAACCAAAGCTGAATTTCTGAATGCAATGAAACACTGTTGCCAAGTCTGTCTTGTTCCTAATGGCTATTTGGCCCATTATGAACATCATTTCAAAAATGCCTTTTATCCCACATGTGTACTTTAAACCAGGAAATGTGTCTTCAGTGCAGTGACAGTTTTACATGATACCTGTTCTACCCCGTGTGCAGGAGTGAATTGAGTTCATTTATGACTCCTTGGGGTTTTGCAGCTTTAGCAGCATATCCTCTATTTTTCACGACGATTATATAAAAAGAAATCCTCATAAGCCTATTACAGTTTGAAACATGCATTTGGATGAAATAATCACAAAGATAATTATAGACTTTGTTTCAGCGTAAGACACAGTTTTGTCAATGAAAGTAGTCTCTGGAAGCAATAAAATAATGTGGTTTATCACAGTGTCACTGGTAATTAAAATAGGATGTTCAAATTAATAGTGTTATTAATATCTTGGGAATCTATTTTGTACAATAAATCTTTTTTGTTAACAAAAAGAGGAGGAACAATAAATTAGAAACACCTGTTGGTGAACTGCTAATAAGCTCTAGGGTTTAAAGTGTGTTAGCACAATTTTGGCATTTTTTGCATTACTGTATCAGCAAGTCTTAATTTTTCATTAGAGTCCTGCAAGGTACAAGATGATCCTAATCAACTTGCATCTTAATTCCATTAGTGCCTTTGGTGACGGTGTCTTGTGCTCCAGCAGCAGTAATGTTTTCCTCGGCTTAGCCTGCTTCTTTCTTGACAAGTTGATGATTTATGTGCAGTTGCAGATATTGGGGCATTGATTCCTTGGATACTTTCCAACTGTCTGTCTAAGAACTGTCTAAATGTGGACTATCATTTAAGCTTTATTTTCTACAGATACTTTTAGAGCAAATAACCATCACAGTATCCCCTTTGTAGGGCATTTTTAAAGATACACCTTATAATGTGCATAGGTTTATAATAAAACCTAAAGTATAGACAAATCAAAACTGTAATTATGTGCCATCCTAACTACAGTTTATTTGAAAGAACTTTATTACCTCCATGTCACCAATGTGCTTCTAATTAGCGGAAGAAAAATATGAAAGTGAAGCAAAAGGTAAGTCTGCATGCAGCATAATATTAAGTAGAACAGAGAGAATAAATCAGATTACTGTACCGCGGAAAAAATTAACACAATGTCAACACAAATTTTCCCCAAGATAGCATGCTGAGCTGCCTACTCTACTCCTTGTTCACCTATGACTGTGTGACCAGACAGAGCTGCAGCTCGATCATTAAATTTACTGATGACGCTACTATCACAACCATGATCACAAGAAATAATGAGACATCTTACAGAGAAGAGATTGGCCTTCTGATACAGTGGCGTCAAGATAACAATCATACTCCTAATGCCAAAAAATAAGAAAACTAGTCATATACTTCAGGAAACAGACCACTCTACCATCTATATTAGAGGAAATGTTGTGGAGTGAGTTAACAGATTTACATTTTTTGAAGTTACCGTCACTAATGATCTCAATTGGGTTCACCTCATGTCAGCTAATGTCAACAAGGCTAATCAGACATCTGAGGAAAGCCAGGATGTCTCCATGTATGCTCACCAGCTTCTACTGGTGCAAAGTGGAGTCCTTCCTCACTTGGTGCATAACTTCCCGATATAGCATCTGCTCATACCGTATAATGACCACAAAGAATTGCAGAGGGTAGTGAAGTTGGTACACAATATTACTGACACACAGCTGCCATCTTCTCTAGACATACATAGCACACACAGCCTTGGTAAGGTGAACATTATAATTACAATCTTTCAACCATACTGCATAGTCATTTTTATCTCTTCTGTTAAGGCACACAGTTCAATACCATTTGCACTTGCACCACTAGATTTACAACCAGTCTATATCATAAGACTGGTTTATATTGTGACCGCTGCCACAAGGGGATGTGGAGGCCCTTCAGAAACCCCATCTTGAACAGTTTTTTAATAGAAAAGAAACACATTTTTCCAGTACCTCTTTGCGGGAGCAGCTTCTGAGTTGCTGGCTTTCCGTGCTACGTGTTCCTTGTGCGGGGCTACGAACATTTAAAAGATTGAACTGCAGCTATCCTGAGGTCTCTCATTCTCCTGTCTGTCTTCCCCCAGACTCCCTCTGCTCCGCCGGCCCGCTGGATCCCCTTGATGAAGAAGACTTTGTGTTCCTTTGAGCAGGAGTTGGGGCTGATGCGTCAAATTTGACAGCTGTTCCTTGTGAGGCCGGGTCGCCTCTCTAAGAGACTTGTGTTTGTAACTGGCAGAACAGCAATAAAGTTTCTGTTCTGTGGAAAACCTGCTGAACTCTCCTGTTCAACTTTGTGACCTAAGCTTGACAATATTATAAATATATATATATATATATACTGCGGTGGGTTGGCACCCTGCCCGGGATTGTTTCCTGCCTTGTGCCCTGTGTTGGCTGGGATTGGCTCCAGCAGACCCCCGTGACCCTGTGTTCGCATTCAGCGGGTTAGAAAATGGATGGATGGATATATATATATACTGCGGTGGGTTGGCACCCTGCCCGGGATTGGTTCCTGCCTTGTGCCCTGTGTTGGCTGGGATTGGCTCCAGCAGACCCCCGTGACCCTGTGTTTGGATTCAGCGGGTTGGAAAATGGATGGATGGATGGATATATATATATATATATATATATATATATATATATATATATATATATACGGTGACCAGTAGGAGGTGCCACCGAGCCCCCAAACCCCAGATACACAAGACCCAACGCAACTCCGAGTTCAATGAAAGGACTTTTAATCTACACAGCTCAATTATGACAATTAATACTACCAATATACAGTTTGAATGCTCTCTCTCTTTCTCTCTCTCTCTCTCTCTCTCTCTTCTCCTTTCTCTTGCCTTCTCTCCTCCATTGAGTTTCACCTGCTGCCTCCTGACTTGGACTCCTTGAGGTATGCCAGCAGGCTCCTTTTATGTTGAACATGGGTGTACTTTTGGTGGCACATTGTGGCTTGCTGGAAGCACTTCTGAGTCATATGGAAACTTGGGAGGTAATCCCCAAGGAGTGCCCTCTATCATCATCCAAGGACTCCTACAGGACTGCGTTTCCAGACTTCAGTTCCCATGCAACCCTTTGGGTGTCCAACCTGGGACTATTGGCGAGGAGCACTGCCGCCTATTTTTATGGGGAATGAGCTGCTTCCAGCTCTCATCAGTCCATTATTCTTTCTTGTATCCCAGCCAGGATGGGAATTATAAGATGTATTGTATGTATAGATGTATGTATATATATACTAGCTGTCCCCCGCAGCTCCACCCAAGTAGTAGTGAAATAGGATAGTGAGGAGGACCCTGCCCGGCTCCCTACTCCTGACATCACGCTTCCCCCTCTCCTCGGCTCGCAGCCTCTGTCTCGGATTACAGAGAATATATTGTTTCTGCAAGCAAACGATGAATGTTGATGCGGTGAGAGAAGTCGCTGGGTTTGCTGGAGCCAATCCCAGCCAACACAGGGCACAAGGCAGGAACCAATCCCAGTCAGGGTGCCAACCCACCGCAGGACACACACGAACACACCCACACACCAAGCACACACTAGGGCCAATTTAGAATCGCCAATCCACTTAACCTGCATGTCTTTGGACTGTGGGAGGAAACCGGAGCACCCAGAGGAAACCCATGCAGACACGGGGAGAACTTGCAAACTCCACGCAGGGAGGACCCGGGAAGCGAACCCAGATCCCCAGGTCTCCCAACTGCGAGGCAGCAGCGCTACCCACTGTGCCACCGTGCCACGCTCCATTAAGAGAAAGATAAATAAAATTCTGTTAATGGCCTCATGTATGTATAGCTTAAGAGATATGCCTGTCTGATTAGTGTTTAAAAATACTATCAATATTCTGTGATTTTTCTTTTTTAGATTGTGGTTATATAACCTCTTTTCCTACATCCATCCATCTAGCGACTGTAACCACAAAATCCGTTAAAGAGTCATGGAGAGCCAGAGTCACTCTGCTTATTCATTCATCTGTCCATTTTCATGCCCATTTATGCAGCGTGGGACAGGAGAGATTCACAGCACTTGAAATCATCTTGGCACAGGGTGCTAGTCCATCACAGTGCACATTCCCATACACACCAACATTCACTCATTTGGAGCCAGTTTAGACTTGTCAATTAAGCTAATGTATAAAGTTCCTAATCGCCATACTTGAGTAAAAGTCCTGGAAGTTAGTTTTTATCTTGGGAAAACTATTGAACTAGAAGTTTTAAAGTATCTAATATTAAGTGTACCTAACATAAGAGACATACAGGCTTCCTCTGCTTTAAGAAGGAGCTAATTCATTCTTGAAAACCCCTTCATTAAGTGATTTTATTTCTAATGCAAACACCTAATTATAATTAATTGAATATTAAACATTTTCAAGTGTTCCATGGTGCCAAAAATGATCCCCATTTTTGCTGAAATAACACTGCACTGAACTACATGAAAATTGGCAGTGTTAGTTTAGTGATAACATTAGTTATCAAAGCAAACCTTAATAAGACATTGCCTTTCATTAAAAAACATTTAATGTCCTTAGTGTTTTGTTTATCTCTGAAAAAACTAATCAAAAATGTAGATTTTTTTTAACAAGAAAAAATATTATGTGTAACTAGAACCATGTAAATATCAAAATGCCAACATCAGTTGAATAGGAATGTTATGTCTAGTGTCCAGTGCTTTACCAATGCAGATTTAGCACACGTCCTTTGTGTGATATATTTGAACCAGTAAACTGCGCACAGCCTGATGCTGCAATTGGGACAGGAGAAGCATGTTTTTTGCACACTTTTCATGTAATATTCTTTTCTTTTGCTTGTGCACAATAGGGTAGAATGGCAGTACCTGATCCATACAATTGACATCCTCCTTGTATTATTGTAGGCTACATTTAGTACAGTAGAAGTGTGGTTTTTTTTGCACACTTTTTTATAATATTTTTTCTGTTGCTTGCATATGAGAGGGTAGAATGACAGTGCCCAATCCATATTATCGACATCTGCTTTGTATCATTGTAGGCTACCACAGTGCAAGGCTTCCACATTTCACCTGACTTGAATGTCAGTTGCCTCACTGTGAACAGTGCTCAGGGGGCTTTCTTGTAATTCCACTTCATCGCAATCATTTTGCCTTTTTGGCACTCACCTGCTTGCACTACAGTAATCCTTGAGGCGACCAAACTCACCAGGCATATCATGGCAGTCCGTAAAGTGTCATATGTATCAGTTTCACTATCTGTGTCAACATCTGATGTCATCACTAACGCTTGATTCAACTATTGATTCAGTTTCAGTTTGTTCTAAAATTGGCTTTATAGTTTCTCATTTACACACCATTGTGGTTTGGTTGAAGGCTACACTCAACTCATGAATATTGATGAGATACCTTAGAGTGGCAAAATGCATATAAATATTTATACTAATTTGCAGTATAATGGCAGTAGAATATTGTTCCGAGAGTTTTTCGGGCTTTACACTGTAAAACAAGTCATTAAATGTCAACTTGAGTTTGACTTAGGTTTAGCAGCAGAATTCTGAACCCAGTTCATGCTCAGGATTAACACAAAGGAGTTTAATAAAGCAGTCTGCCTGGACTTTATCATTTCTAGTTTCACATTTGAATGGATGACCTCTTGGTTTTCCTAGTTCACAATCTGTTTTGGAACCATGATGCCTAGAATAATATGAGACGACGTGTGCAACACACAAACACCTCTCTGCAGTCTGAGGATCTTGTCCTTTCAGGTTGGGCAGGCTGCTGTGAGGAGATAGTCTGAATGCAGTGGTATCATCTGTGGAAGGAACTGAGAGTGGGATTATAAATCTTCAATATCAGCCCTAACCCAAACATCTGTCCCACACCATTTAGAGACTGCTTTGAAGATGATGTCTGATCTATCATCAACTTTGAGAATGACTGACTGGGACTGCGTGTCGTCAATGTACAATTCCACCCTGTTTGTATCTGTTGTGCCAAGGTGTACTTGGAATGACTGTGTAGATGAATGGGTTTTAGCACCAGTGGCATGAATTTGAAAATCATGCCAGGTTCTTGTACACACAAATTTTCCTAAAGTCGGAGTAACCTTATTTTAGATAATTGAGTAAAACATTGCAGGGCATAGCTTGTTTGTTTTCTGGTTTAATATTGCAAAACTAACTACTGAATATCAGGGTAAAAGTAACCATTTTCTTCTGAAATTGTTGTGAAGCAAAAGTGAAAGCAGACAGAAGACTTTATACTGAAGTGTAGTGAAGCCCAGAGGAGGATGGCCAACCAGCTGGCCTTAGGTCATTCTGACTTCTGTGATGCAGAGACTGACTACCATCAGACTTAACTATTTGATTGCTCCCTTGTCTCGTCTGACCATGGCCCTCCAGAGGTTTATTCTTCTCCTATTGCCCCAATCTTAGGAGTTGTTTGTTTTCCTCTCCTCCGTGTCAGCTGGTCAACTAATCACATTCAGGAATCAAGAACTCCATCTATATCCTTAATCAACCTTAAACTACCATGGACTGTTTTATTTGCTTTTGTATCTGTTCTCTGAATCGAATAACATACAACTATCTCCAATTAATGTGTTGCCATGTACACATGCCTAAGTTAAATGTAGATATATACTGTATATATTTTTATATATATGTAAATTAGTTCTGGTTGCTCTCTTGCCATCTTTATGTGTAAGGCTTTTCATTAGAAAACAATATGAACCTGTTTCTGATAAGAGTGAAGGGTTGTTTTGCTCTTTAGTGTTTAAATTTTGTTTAACAATGCCCAGATTTATTTTCTATTTAGTATGCTTACATTTACTAGAGATTATTATAATATTAATCAATGATAAAATCCAAGTAACTATGGTATATCTTTATTGTTTTTGTTGTTCACTCTTTGGAAAGCACCTTGAGTTGCAAGTAAATGTATGATACAGTGCTATATAAATGACAGTGACAAAGTACATTTTTACTATACAACATACAATGCTGCATACATTTATGGGATGTGTATGGAAAAAAATGAAGTACCTGGGTAGACATAAAGATAGTGTATAAACTTCACATGGTGACCATTCTGAAATTCAGACCAGTACAGTGATATTGTGCAGTAGCAGTGCTAACGACTGTGTCACCATACTGTCAACCCTTGGTGGTGTAACCCAAGAAAAACTAAAATTAAATTTGATTAAGGAACAATTAAAGACTGTTTTTTTTAAAATGTTCAGCTTAAGAACAAATGCAGTTTTGTTTGAAAGGAGCGAACATGGAACCATGGCTTCTTAGCCGTCAACAGCACTGGACATTGAATTATTTATGAGTCTGACTGTCTCATTTAATATCGGTCCCTAAGAAATATTGTTTTGTATTTGGCAAACTGTCTGCATGTTGTGACTGTGCAAACCTACCTCCATTAAAAATGAAATGAGTAGCCCTATTCAACATTTTAGGACCCTCCAAGCTGTGCTTTAAAGAAGTTTGATCCATTTTGTTCCATCTACTGCTGGGACAATTTTTAGTCATCTGTAATCTAGACCAGGAAAATAGAAAAGAGTATTAAATGGGTAGAAGGTTAATCTCCTTATTATTATCAACTGACATTTGTCTTAGTACTCATCAGTTACACTTACAATTAGCTGTTTTTTCTTCTTATTTGTACTAATATTAAGCAAACAATCATTGTGCATCAGTGCTATTTCTTTGTCATATACTGTACACTTTTTCTTTAAATTGTAGTAGGTGTGAGGGATGGCCAGCCATTTACCCCGGCCAATACCCCCAGGCCGCTAGATGGAGCCCTCCCTGTAGCATGGAAGTGCCCAAAGACCAGCAGGAAATTATGGACAATGGAGTTTTTATTCCCAACCCTGCTGGACACCGTGGGGCCCACCAGAGGACGCTGCAGGGAGGCTCAAGGATTCTTACATGCCCTATAACCCGGAAGAGTGTCATGATCACATGACAAGAAGAAACAACGTGCTTCCGGGTTGAGGAAAAGGACTTTTACCCTGACCCGGAAGTCATAAGGACTTGTGGGATTGTTGGACAGGAACACCTCTGGGTCAGGGAATATAAAAGGACGATGGGAAATCCCAGTTGTTGAGCTGAGCTGGGTGGAAGGGTGGCAATGCGTCTGGGAGTGTGGAGGATTGTTTATTGATTAGATTATTGTTTATTAATTATATGAGATTTGTGGAGTGTAGGTGCTTTGTGCACATTAGATATAAAAAGAAATATTCATCTTTGGATTTTACCTGGTGTCTGACATGTGGTCTGAGGGTTCAAGGGGTCACGGAGACCTTAAACTGTCACATAGGATAGGGAAGACTTTTGGATTTTCACAATTTTTACTTTAAGGAGATATTTACTGTCGTCTTCTTGCTCTGGTCCAGAATAAGATGTTTGAATTCCTCCTCCGCAAAAAACACACACACACACCAGGCCAAAAAGTCCTGCAACATATGACATAAAACTTTAGAGAGCTTGCTTGCTTGCTTACTTAATTCAGATCAGTCCAGATTTTAGTGGAAAATGGAAGAACAAAGATATTTTTATATAATAATACATAGAACGCACAACAAACTAGCACCCCACTAATGGTGATACACTGCCTAGTGCCAATTTGCTTCTTTGTACACCTGTGTAGAAAAAAAAAGGTTTACAAATTGACAGGTTTGTAGTCATTTCCATTATGCCACTTTTCTACTCTGCAACCTCTCACATTTCTGCACCAAGTACACCTTTGGCAGTGTGTTGGAGGGGAGCGGGTTTATTCTGTGGCTAAGCTATCACCTCCTGCCATGAGGGTATTGCATCAAATCATGTTAATCCGCTAAAAGCAATTGAAACATCAATGGGGTTGCCCCAACTACAGAAATTATTCCTTTTAAGCACATTTAATATAATGATAGAAAGGCACTGGGAAAAGAAATTTTCTCAGTGTTGAGAAAACAGTCACCATTTTTGAAAGGACGGCTTTGAGGTTTAGTGGCTGACAATAGTAATGTATTTCCACCCAAACTGGTCTCCTGGGAGAATGTGGTGGTGCGAAAATTTCATCTTCGAGATTTGATGTGGAGGAGGAGGGCAAATGCCTGCTTAATTGCTTCATAGCATTAAAATGAGATTGTTCATGTACAGATTTTGAGTTGACACTCTTTTAGAATTCAGTTTTTAAAATGCTCCATTAACGTTTAACAAAAATAAAGGTAGGCCAGACAAATTTATACAGTAACTTTACAGCAAATACTGCAATACTGGTCTTTTAGAAATCTGTAGCTGCAGCATTGCATGAATGTGGTGTAGCTTAAGGGTAAAATTCCCAAACAGTCTTTAAGCCTCAATCCGGGGGTCACTTGAGACATTTCCAAAGAGGTACCATAAGCAGATCAAGTCTCTTCGGTTTTCTCCCCTTCATCTGTGAACTGAAAACAAAAGAAACATAACAGTAAAGCTCATATTAATTAATTAATATGAATCTCTAAGGTATGCCCGTCTGCTCTGATTGTCAAAGCACAACATGGAACATTGAATATTTATTTTAATTGAAATGTAACTATTTTTTTAACATGCTGATAATCAGCAAATGTAATGTATCCTGTTCATTATGAGCCGCTCACTGCAGTTCATCATCATTCATATTTTTTCTCCATAAAAACGAATGAAATAATTGCTTCTTGTTAGATAACACGATTCAAAACCTTTCATCTTTACATTTTGGGATATTTCACCTACATCTGAGTCTCTCCTTAGCATTCCTGCTATATCTCTTACATTCTTTTTTGCGATTTTTCTTACATTTTTCCCTAAACTACATGATTAAGAACTGATGCTTCTTGTTTTACTAAGCACAGGATAAGATTGTGGACTTCACAGTTGGAGAGATTCAGGCATGGGATAGCTAAACGTAGTGCCATGTGTGGTCAGCGGAAGAGAGGGAGGTATGTCATGAATGAAAGCAAACAGAAATTAAATAACTGGTCAAGCAGAATTAAAGAAAAGTTAATAGGTTTGTTAAATCCTAATAAAATCTGCTATACCTAATACTTGAACAAGGGTAGCATGATGGTGCAGAGGTAGCACTAGTGTCTCACAGTAAGCACACCAGGGTTCGCATCCTGGGTCCTCCATGCGTGGAGTGTCTGTGTCTTGTGTCTGCATGGGTCTCCTCCCGGTGTTCTGATTTCACCCCCCTTTGTCCAAAGACAAAAAGGTTAGGTGAATTGCTAACACTGTATTGGCCCTAGTGTGTGTTTGGTGTTTGTGTGTGTGTCTTCACCCTGCAATGGACTGGTGCCCTGTCCAAGGTTTGTTCCTGCCTTGTACCCTATGCTGGCTGGGCTTGGCTCCAAACCCACGCCATCTGCTACCCTGGTCTGTATGTAGTGGATTAAAAAATGACATAATACTTGAATGTTCTTTCTAATAGAAGTTCAAAAGACTCTTTGAGTATTTAATTTATTTGAAGGCAAATCAGTTTACTAGCCAGCAGCATACGCATCAAGTTAATTGTCTCTCTCTGTTCTGTACAGGACGTATCTGAAAGCCACTAATGTTAGTTAAACCATAAACTTTATATAATAGTCAGTTAGTTCCTTAAAGATAGTTGACTGGCTCAGTTGAGACTATAAAAACATGCTTGTATGTATGTATGCAAGTAACTTGATTATTTGGAAAGGTTGTACCAAACCAATGATCCTATTTGAACTAACAAAAGATGCCTAACAGTATTAAATTGTATTGGGTATCATAACAGTTTCATCTCACTCCTGACTGAAAATTATATCTAATATATATCTTTATATACTGTATATATATATATTTATATACATTATATATATATATATATATATATATATATATATATATATATATATATATATATATATATACTGCTTAAAAAAATTAAAGGAACATTTTGAAAAAACACATCAGATCTCAATGGGTAAAAAAATCCTGCTGGCTATCTGTACTGATATGGTAATGTGTTAGGAACGAAAGGATGCCACATCGTTTGGTGGAAATGAAAATTATCAACATACAGAGGGTTGAATTCAAAGACACCCTGAAAATCAAAGTGGAAAAATAATGCGGCAGGCTAGTCCATTTTGCAGAAATTTCATTGCAGCAACTCCAAGTCTTACTCAGTAGTTTGTATGGCCCCCATGTGCTTGTATGCATGCCTGACAACTTTGAGGCATGCTCATAATGAGATGACAGATGGCGTCCTGGGGGATCTCCTCCCAGATCTGGACCAGGGCATCACTGAGCTCCTGGACAGTCTAAAGTGCAACCTGACGGTGTTGGATGGACCAAAACATAATGTCCTAGACATGTTTTATTGGATTTAGGTCAGGCGAGCATGGGGGCCAGTCAATGGTATCAATTCCTTCATCCTCCAGGAACTGCCTACATACTCTCGCCACATGAGGCTGGGCATTGTAATCTACCAGGAGGAACCCAGGACCCACTGTAAAGGGTCTGGCAATGGGTCCAAGGATTTCATCCCAATTCCTAATGGCAGTCAATGTGTTGTTGTCTAGCCTGTCTGTGTGTTCCTCCATGGATATGCCACCCCAGATCGTCACTGACCCACCACCAAACTGGTCATGCTGAACGATGTTACAGGCAGCATAACGTTCTCCACAGCTTCTCCAGACTTTTTCACGTGTGTCACATGTGCTCAGGGTGAAAGTGCTCTCATCTGTGAAAAGCACAGGGCGCCAGTGGTGGACCTGCCAATACTAGTATTCTATGGCAAATGCCAATCGAGTTCCACGGTGCTGGGCAGTAAGCACAGGGTCCACTAGAGGACATTGGGCTCTCTGGCCACCCTCAAGTCTGTTTCTGATTGTTTGGTCAGAGACATTCACACCAATGGCCTGCTGGAGGTCATTTTGTAGGCTCTGGCAGTGCTCATCCTGTTCCTCCTTGCCCAAAGGAGCAGATACCAGTCAGTCATGCTGATGGGTTAAGGACTGTCTATGGCCCTGTCCAGCTCTCCTAGAGTAACTGCCTGTCTCCTGGAATCTCCTCAATGCCCTTGAGACTATGCTGGGAGACACAGCAAACCTTCTGGCAATGGCACATATTGATGTACCATCCTGGAGAAGTTAGACTACCTGTGCAGCCTCTGTAGGGTCCAGGTATCGCCTCTTGTACCAGTAGTGACACTGACCGTATCCAAATGCAAAACTAGTGACAAAACAGTCACATTTACATAGTTCAGTGCAAGAATATATCTGACATGTGTTGACTTTGTTTTACGTGATCATATGGTTCCCTATTCTAGTCTTCACTGCGAAGTTTCTGATAGTCATGTATTGATAATCTAAAATGAGAACATCGACATTTTCCTGCTATGGACCTTACTATCAATGTTTAGTGTCAGTACACTCTCAGAATCTTTAAAGATGCTATGATTACTGCAGTAAACACCTCAATAGATTAGTGTCTCAAAACAATAACAAAAGTTTTCAAAACAACAAGTACCTGTCATGATTTAGTCATGAATATATAGTCAGGAAGAATTCTCACAAATAAAACATTTAATTTCTTAGTTTTTCTTATGTGTTTTTTATTTTATCATTGTGATGGTGATGTGACTTTGTGATAGTTTTGGGCCTACGAATCATCACTAGAACTGCTAGTTCATAAGCGATTTTCCCGACCATGGCCATGTTACGTGTGGCAAAGTTGTCAGCTTCTGTGATGGGACTGCAGGCATCATGGCACGTGAGATCATGACAAAATTTGTATATAAGATGACGCTGTGGTGGAAGAATCAACTTTTTTAGTTAGCTATTTAAATGAGAAAATTATCTTTAGGTTGCCAAGACATTTACTTCTTGTTTTTGATTTAGATTTTTGCCCTTTGATTTTTGAAATAACACCAGCTTTGTGTATCTTCCAGTTTTGAACATTTGCCTATGTCTTCAACTACCCCTTTGGTTATGTCAATTAGTTCAGCTCCATTTTCATGTTTGTATTGGGCTCATTACAAAAAGGAAGGGGGCTTAAGACACAGAGAGCAAAGCTGAATAATTGTTGTATTTTATATTATACTAGCCATGGTACCTGCCAAAGACAGGTAATATAATAATTTAAAAATATTTACTATCTTGTGCCCTACATGTATCTTCAGTACCTTTCCTCTGCATTTTCTTTGCTGCTCTGTCTCTTGAGCATTTTTCTGTGAAGCCTCTTTCTCAGACTCTGCTCATATTTTGAGGCTCCTTTTTCACCTCCTGTCACATTTTGTACTTTCTGTCTTTGAAGTCAGTTCTCTCAGTGTGATTCCTTGCTCCTCCTCATGCGTCTCACACTTGCACTTTCTTTTTGTCGCGTCACTGAAGCCAAGCTGACTAATCAGACCAAAACCAAACTGACCAATCAGATTGCTCAGAGGGCCTGGACACCCAGAGCTTAGTGTTTTATTAGATAGATAGATAGATAGATAGATAGATAGATAGATAGATAGATAGATAGATAGATAGATAGATAGATAGATAGATAGATAGATAGATAGATAGATAGATAGATAGATAGATACTTTATTAATCCCAAGGGGAAATTCACACTCCCTGTAACTGACTGCAGTGCCTAACCAGCACCTGAGAGTACTGATTGTAGTTTATGCCTTAACCCTTCCTGGCTCTGAACTAAACTAACTATTATTAATAAATATAAGAAAACATAAGTTTTCTTTAATTAACAAATAAAATAAAAAAGACCACAGATTAATCAAAAAAGGTGAAAAAGGTGAAGGCAGGGATGTGACCCAGGCAAAATCATGAGAAATGAAATTCCTTATTCCAGTTATCAGTCGATTGTAGTTGTCATGACTACTTGGTAGATTGCTGTCTAATATAACTCAGATAGCAACTGGAAAAATTTATATTTATTGTACAACAGAAATCAAGTTGGCTAATTTTCAAAATATTGCAGACCTTCTTGTATTTAACTCTTCTTTTATTAGCCCGAGAGCAATCTTACATCATGAACAATTTTCTTATTATCTCTACTTCTTGACTTCTCGTTTATTAAGTAGAGGTGGGTAAGGATTATGGTGTAAAAGGAAAATCTAATAGAGAGAAATGGACAACATTGTAAAAGTGATAAAATTGTAATTGACTACCGTTCTGCCTGAAATTGTACAAGATAGGCTACAGAGACTGAAAGAAGAATGTTGGGAAATAAACATAACCAAAATAAATAACTTGAGAAGGTCCAAGCTGGGTAATCAAAAGATTGTGCACTACACCAAAATATCAAACACGTTAAAGTTAAAACAGCCTAGTGAAGAGTCATAAGCCATGGAACTTTTTACAAACAAACACCGGCCATCTTTTTTTTTTTTTTACGAGAATCCACGAAATCGGACTCTGCATACTGCCTGGCACAATATTTTAAAGCACTTCTTCTGTTAATTCCAAGCTGAAAAGATCTAATTGATTATATCAGAGGTCCGAATATAATTATAGCTGTGTCACACGAGTGAAGGGCTCTAGTGGCTGCAGTTCTACTGCCGCTCCAGGGGGTGGCACTGTGTCCTAATTTCTTTTTTCTTCCTTCCTCTGCAGACTGGATGGTTGATGGCTATAACACCTCTGATGTCACTTATGGAGCCCTTCCACCTGGACCCGTGTCTTCCTGCCAGAAGGACTGAAAACTGGAAGCTCTGCCATCTTTGTCAGTTCAATCCTGAACTCACATCTGAAAAGTCGTCTCTGCAATCATTGCGTGCTTTTTATTTTGGCTTGCAATTATGTAATATGGAGTTACCAGGATGATACCTCAACTCTTTATCATTGTCATAGCATTTATCTTACAACTGTTACAAAAATGTTCAGATTTTGCTAACTACTTCTCAAAAACAGTTATGTGAAAAAAAAGGCATTACATAACGTGCCTCCCTAGATTTGTATTATAACTTAAAACTACTTAACCCAGTTCTGGGTTCCAGAAGTCAAGAGCATACCCCAGCAAGACTGGGTACAAGGCAGGAAACAACCATGAACAGGAAGGCAGCCCGTTACACGGCCCACTCACCCACCCACTCACACACAATCAATTTGGAATCTCAATTTAGCCTAAAACAGACATCTCTCAGGATGTGAGTAGGAATTCGGAGAGCACCCTGAAGAAAATCGTGCAGACACAAGGAGAACATGCAGACTCCATGCAGACAATGCTGAATCTTAGGTTGCTGGATCTTTGAGATAGTAGTGCAATCCACTGTGCCACAGTGCCAATAAAAATCTGTATTGAGAAGAACAAAACATAACAATCAAAATCACAAAGGCTCCAAAAATCTTAACGTATAGGACAACTAAGGCTGTCTTCAGGATGAGGTGTCTCAGAGCCTGCTTTATTATACTGTATAACACCACCCCGTTACATGGCTGCTCCATAATTAATATTGCTTGGCAGTGATGAATAGAGTGTGCTGTTAGGGAGCAATCACACGTGAGAGGTGTGGCAAGAGTGCATTTCCAGGGAAAGAGTGGAGACCAAAGGTACATGGTGATGTCTGCAGGCAATTGGAAATATCTGCCCTGCTCTTGACTCCACTGAGCTCATTTTTTCAGAAACCACTTTGGGTTAAGTGTGAATGATATAAACTTTCTGCTACGCTAAATAAAAAAATAAACAATGAATTAATAATCAATTAAATTGGGTTTCCTCCCCAGTGGTATCACAACCAAGTAAAAAGTCCGACATGTACAGTAAGCAGGGCTTCATGTTTGCCCACTTGAGCTTGGAGTGTCAGATGTTGTGTCCCATCAGTTCCAGATATCTTTACAGGTAAAGCTTGAGCTAATGTGATTTATAGAAACAATCAGTAGTAAAAGAATAACAAAATGAAGCACTAATTGATAAACAGTTGTCTCTAGACTACATTGTGAATGGAGTGTGACCCAACCCTGGATGAGATTTCACTTCAGATTTCAGACTGAAGCTGAAAATTCCTGCTTTGTCTTTGCATGAAAATATGGTTTGCGATGTGCTGCTACAGTCAGCGGGTTAAGATGGTTCATTTGTTCATCATCTTTGGTGTGCTGGAGCATACTGTACAGTATGTGGATAACGTCATGAAATCAACTTTTTCTTTCAATGTGAGTAGCTTAATGAAAGTAGCTTCTGACAGTACAAACAATGAAAGATGATATAATAAAATAAAACTTCATCTCATTTTTGCACTATATCACTTCTAAAGAATCACAATAAATGTGCAGTTGTTTCCACTAATACTACAGTGCATGATTGAAATTATTTTTAAAAATTTATTTTGGAGCATATTCATACTATGAACAATGAATGATAACAA
Organism: Erpetoichthys calabaricus; assembly: GCF_900747795.2. Classification (NCBI taxonomy): domain Eukaryota; kingdom Metazoa; phylum Chordata; class Cladistia; order Polypteriformes; family Polypteridae; genus Erpetoichthys; species Erpetoichthys calabaricus. The sequence goes on along the minus strand of NC_041398.2, from coordinate 218,240,425 downwards.
TAAACCTTAAATAGATTGCTGAATGCAGTATATGATTTGCTTCCTTGCCATTTCCATTCTCTTCTTTATGTGCCGGCCTATTTTCTATTGCAATTGCATTCCCTTTCTAGTACATAATTGGTTTTGGACGCTTATACTCAATGTGTTCGTATGCAATAGTTGATTTTTTGGAGTGTTGTCCATTTTTTTTTCCTCCTTTCCACAAGTTCAGCTCTGATACATGCAGAACCCTCATCCTGTGTGTGTGTGTGTGTGTGTGTGTGTTTTTAAATTGGGTTTTGATTTGTTTGCTTTTTCTGTCTCTTATAATGACAGTTTCAATGCCAGTTCAAACTGTTGAGAAGATTCACATTTAGTAACTTTATTTAACAGATCACAGACCCATTCTTCATATAGCTTTCAGATGCTGCCCCTTTTTGTCTACTCCTACCCTTTGTGAAGTGTAAAAGCATTACACAACAAGGAGATAGTCTACAAAAACAAATATAGGATTTATAGTATTTTGCTATATATTTCCCCAGAAATTGTAAGAATTTGATCACCAACATAACTTAAAAGTATTATAATTATATTTAGACTGGCATTATTTAATAGCCGGATATTAAATAATTCGGCGGCGCCAGTAAGCAGTGTATTGTCTTCACCCAAATAGGGTTAAGTGGTTCAAATATGACTCCTCTTGGTTTAATTCCAGCGTTTAGTTCTCTAAGCCTAGATGTCTGTCTAAAAAGGAATACTCGAGGGGGCGAGCAGATGCCCAGTAAGATGACTAATTAAACCTAGCTTTAAGAAAACATCACGGGGGACCCGAAGAAGGCTTTTCACCAGCCCTGTCACCCTTTGTAAAGAGGGGAAGGATGCCACCTGCAGGAGAAGAACCAAACATCGGAGCGCCGAAGCCGCCGAGAAAAAGCACCGCAGCAACTTCTTGTGAGGCGTACAGTCTGCCTTTGTGCGAGCCAACTGTCAAAAGCGGGGCGCCTGAGCTAGGAAAAGAAAAGAGAAAAGGTGAAATCCCAGCTGATGCTTTAAGGTTCTCCTCACTTACAATATTTAACTAAACGCGATCACCCAGCTAATGCACCGTCAAAATGCATTCCTGATCCGTTAGTCCATTCTGACTTTACACGTATAAATGCTGACATACTTCTATTTAAAAATGCTTCTTTTAATGTTTTTACTTTTATTTTTTAAACGTATTGTTCGTACTGGAACTGCCACATACCTCTTTTAAAATGTCACACGGATGCACAAATTATTTAATTAACAATATTACACTATGTAAATTTACGTGTGAAAGAAAAGGTGGGATTGCTCCGTTTCGCTGTACATTGCCTAGCTGTGCCAATGTGATTTGTAGAAAGAAAATTCAAAATCCACACCAGCAGAAAAGATGTAGGAGTTAAAAACTGAACAAATATGCCAAACGACATGTACACTGTAGCCCTTATGTTTTGAAAGGCCATTCCAGACACCGACTACGTCAAGCAACAGTGAAAAGACTTCCCAAAAACAGGAAATTTCAATCAATAACACATTAAAGCCACCCCAGTGAGAGCTGCTATAAACACAGAGGATAGGGAACAGCTGAGCAGGGCCAATTCAAGCAAGAGCAGCCCAGGAGATGAATGGGACAAGTCTAGGTAGGGGGGGGACCTGCTGTGCTCATGTACTTAGTCAGATGGACTACAAGCAGCACAAAAAACGGGGCTCAGACTGTCCTTAATTAAACTGTGGTGCTTCCCCTCAGACAACATACAATGAATTGGATACACAGTGCATTCCGAAAGGATTCAGACCCCTTCACTATTTTCACATTTTGTTATGTTGCACCCTTATGCTGAAATCATTTAAATCTGTTTTTCTCTCATCAAGCAACACTTAATCCCCTAAAAAGACAAATCCTGAAATGATCACGTTGTCACAAGTATTCAGACCCTGTACTATGACCCTTGAAATGTGACGCAGGTGCATCCCATTTTATTGATTATCGTTGTCTGGGGTCACCTGTGTTCAATGGAATTGATTGGACATGATTAGTGATGAGTGGTGATATCCGCCACTCGTGAACGCAGCGATTATGCTGTGTTTGTCGGTGACCTTGTTCACGGAATATTTCTAATAAGACAAACTTTTTTTCCCAGTTGCCCCATGATGCTTTGCAAGGCCAGCATGATATCACAAAGCGATAGCCGGCAATAGAATGTGACAGCTCCCCGAGTAACTTAGCAGTGGGTTAAAAACTAGTGGATATTTAAACACAAAACGCACACACAGAAGGAAACTGGAATTGCCTCGGTCTTAAAGGTAACATTTTTTGTATGGACTTGTGTGTAATGCATGAGCCTTCCTCTTTAATAATAATACCCAGGTGTGAAAAATGCACATGCTTCAGTGTTGTGCTTATTTGGTAGCAGTGGCAGTGTATGAGCAAAGGTGTTAGGAAATTAAACAACCAAACTGTACATTTCTGTTTGAGAGAGTAAAGTAGACTCTTAAAAACAAAAGTGCCAAAGTAGATCTTCAGAGTGATGTAGTAGGGGAGCCAATTTTAGTTTAGTTTTTAAAGGACCATCCACATAGACATAACTTTATAGATAGATAGATAGATAGATAGATAGATAGATAGATAGATAGATAGATAGAACTTTGTTTGTCCCCAGGAGGAATATTTGGTGAAGGATTTAGAAAGAACCTTTATTTATTTAGATCTGTAATAGGGTCCAAAAATAGCCATGAATAGTTGATAACAGATTTTTTAAAAGGCCACTAGGCTCGTGATTTTAAAAGGGTCTTACATCTTATAATAACACAAGGTAAGTTCAGGTTTTCCTGATCTGTTAGTATTCAGCTTGATAGAATAAAATACATAAAATATTTCTGTTCTGTTCATAATTTAGGAAGCTTTTCAAAGCCCAAAGAACCCAAAAAACCAGTTTCATATCACTGCATGTGCCATTCTAAGCTATCTGTAAGTTGTTCCTCTTCCTGATTATCACAAATCATACGGTGTATTTATTGATTATGTGATTTTTTGTAGAATTTTGTAGAAATTCTCCTCAGTAATAGACACATGAAACCCAACATTCGTTTTGCAAAAAAAGCACCAAAAAGACTATTAGACTGTGAGAAATAAGATTCTCTGGTCTGAAGAAACCAAGTTTGGACTATCTGGCCTCAATTTCTAAGCATCATGTCAAGAGGAAACCAGGCTGCACTCATCACCCTCACAAGACCATTTCAATTGCAAAGCATGGTAGTGGCAGCATCATTCTGGGGAGTTGGGACTGGGAGACAAGCCAGTGTTGGGTTGAGAGAAGGAAAAGCAAAGTATAAAAATATCCTTAATGAAAATCTGCAATGGAGAGCTCCGGACCTCAAACTGGGCCAAAGGTTCACCTTCCTATAGGACAACGTCTCAAAGACAACAGAGATGTGGCTTAGGGACAACTCTGCAGATGTCCTTGAGTGGCCCACCAATTTTCTTCATTTCTGGAATGTTACAGAGGTTTCAGTCACATGTACAATGTCAGTTAAATGCCTCTCAAGTTTCTGATGCACATGTTTAGTTGAAAAGGTCTTTTAGTTTGCAGGACAAAGTTTTGAAACTGATAAGGTATTTATAGAGGTGTGCAAATTGAGTGAAATAGTGGAGTCTCATGTGCAATTGCGAAAATGAATAGTAGTGAGGAATTTATATATTTGTATTGTTTACAATACATATTTTGTGTGTTTTATTGTTTTAAAGCTAATCTTTTTAATTTTGTCCAAAATAACAAATGCTATTTAGTTTTTTACCTATTGTTTTGTTTGTTTTTTCTGAGGATACCCTGTATTGTGGAAGTATTGTATTGTGAAGCCATTATTCCAGCCTGTATTGTATGTTGATTCAGTGTATCATCTCATGCCTAGTAAGAATATGGGAGTGGGAGAAATGTGCCTTGTCTTAGGCGGCATTATTTAACATGCCAGCCCTGAGTGTGTTAATGTCTGAGCTGTATTGGAGGGACTGTTGCCTCTGTATCTACTATATATAGCAGTGAGAAATCCTGTGAAAGAAGCAGAGTATATTGGCATCTGAACTTTTATGAAATGGACGGTATTGCATTGATAATTTATTTCTTTGTGACTACTGTAGCTTTCCTCATAAAAACAACCACCACTTACTTATAATGAGGCTGAGGCTGAGATAATTCTTTCAAACAGCCTGTTCCCCAAGCATTTATCATATAAAGATCTGTGATGATTTTTTTTTTAAATTTTGGAATATTTTATCTTTTTGCCCCACTTTATAGCCACAATGACATGTCTCCATTTCCCCAGTACCGTCTTAGGCTACTGGTTTTCTTTTTGTTCTTTTTTCCTCCATCCACATTGGCTTCCCTATCACCACTTACTCACAGTGGAACATTCCTGGGACAGACTTCCACTATTGTACATGCACTTTGTTTCAAAGTAATCAAGTGTCAAAAGCTAAATTTGCACTTTTGTGTTGTGCTGTTGATTTTGGATACAACAAATGTCCGGTGCTATCTCACACATACATCAACACTCCTTCTGGCACTACGGCTACTAAGATTAAAACACTTGCAGCCCCACATCCCTTGAGACTCAAGATGTGCCCATTCCCATCAAGTCTGGATTTTCTCTGAGCATTCCTTTGAATTTCTCCCATGTAAAAACATGTTTCTATTGATTGGAATTTAAATAATCAACTTTATAAAATGGATATAAGGAAAGATGGATAGAGATCCCCAAAAAATGAACATGTTTGTCCTGATTTCTGAATCTAATATGTAAATCATTTGCCTTTTCTCAGGTAACAATTTACAGATTTAATTGGAGTATCGTAGGTTTGCACTTGGGTTCAGCAGATAGTTTTGTGACCTTATAGCCCCAGGAGAGAGGGTCCAAATCCTTTTCACCATCTGTGTGGAGCAGAGCTGCTTATACTCTCAATGTCTGAAAAACTATTTTTTTTCTGGATTGTACAGTTTTCTTTCAAAATTCCAAAAAAGTGCTGATTAGTAGTGTGCTTATTATATTGTACCAGAATGTGCATGAACGTGTTCTGCAATAGACACCTTGTCCAAGATTGTTTCCCAGATGCTGCCATATTAGAGTCTGGCTCCATGTCACCTTGAATTGAAGTAAGCAGTTCAGATATCACATCGATCCAATGAAATAGAATGCTACAGAGTGGAGCACCTTATTGTTCATCCACTGTACGCCAGTTTCATTCTCAGTGTGGATACGTCATTTCATTCTTAAGACATGTTGACAGTATTCTTGACTATTCTAAATTGTCCCAGTATGGGCATGCAAATGAGCTCTCTGGTAATATAAATGATGTCTTAAGGACCCTGTCAATTTGTAATAAAATTCAGAAAAAAATCAAAATCACTTGATCAGTAAGAGCTACTAATTTATTGAAAAAACAGCTGTCATTCAGCAGCCTTTATCGTAAATTATTTAATCAAGAAGTAGCGTTGCATGATGGCCCGAAAGTTAGTCTTGCAGCCTCACATCTTCAAGCAGGTAAATTTGAATCCATGCCTTGTTCTCCCCTGCATAGAGTTCACATATCTGGATGCCTTTTCTTCTGCATTCTCTGCTTTTCCATGCCCAACACAATAACTTGCACGTTAGAATTGACAGAAAACTGCAAAATGGCCTCAAAGTGTGAGTTACCCCTGGAGTGGCCTGGCTTCCCAAGTGGGGTTTGTTCATGCCTTGCTCCCAGTCCTGCAGGATGAACGGGTTTAGTAAATGAACAGATGGAAACATGAAACCAAAATGAGTATTAGACAATTTCAGTTTTTTCTCTTCAACAAGGTACTGAAAATTTGGAATAAACACATAACAATCAAGGGAGTTAAAGTGCTATAATAGTATTTGGTTATTCAAGAGGAAAAGCACCTATTTGAAAATGAGAGTGCATTTATTGTCTCAGTAATTATGCACAGTTAATTTGCAGGATCCCAGATCAATATTTTGCAGATTTTCTGTTACTTTTGTAACACGTACCGTATTCGATGCTATCAGGCATTTATTCACAGATACACGTTGTTCCTCACTGGGGTGTTTTACTGCGGTAAGTGTTTGCTTCCCAGTTAATAGTTTCCAATCAGACTTCTCCCATCTGCATTTTATCAGGTTTTAGTTTGAACTTTGGTGTAATTCTCATCAGCTTTGACACTTCAATCCTTTTTTTCTGAACTATATGACAAAATACTTTATTTAAAGCATTGCCAATTGGGACATTTTCTCTCATATGTTGTCTTTCTTTGAAAATTAATCCTCAAATGCTGAAGGTTTAATGTTTTAACGTACAGGAATAAAAAATGGTAAAATGATAGCACTTTGTTTGTTTATCACAAATCTCCTTTCTGGAAGGGTGTGGGCCAATAAATGTAAGCATTTCTGGAAATTTGCCCTTCTGCTTTCTGCACAGCACCATGTTTGTCAGATTATAATGATATGGTAACACATTCACATTTCAATGCATAGTAGCTGAGAAGCTGGTTAGAATTCACTTGTAATGGTGCCGTGTCAAGAGCAAAACTATCAGACACCAACTGTGTTTGGAGCCCAATTCCATGAATTTCACATCATGTTCAAATTATGTTAATACCAGAACTACCATTGAAGCAACAGCGCTCAGCATTAGGAACTGAACCTCTGCACCCATAGGATGGTCCCTATGAGTTAAAGTGCTTGTTGGCATTACAGTTACCTTAAGAGTGTCTGCACTTCTCTGAACACCACAATACCAATAGCAATCTGCTGCATGCTTTCTGTGGAGATGTAGTCAAATAGGACATAAATACTGTTGGACCTCAAGAAATTGAACATGAAGGAAATGCCACCTGAAAAGGAGCAGAACCAATTAGTAAAATTTAAATTAATAGGGAGTATCACTATAAAGTGTGATCCTCAGCTAGTAGCATTGTGGTCAATGCTGCCTGTTGGACATTATCAAAGGAGCAGTTCGGAATGGAAAAGGCAGGAAGGGAACTGGAAATGTGTGAATGAATATTGAGAAAAAAGCAAACACATTACAATTAAAACTAAAATGCTTAATCCACTCATTGAAATAACTGACTGAATTTGTCCATTTGACCACTGCCTAGGGAGATAAGTTGTGATTAATGTTTATTTTTAGCTCAGGAATACAAATGATTCACTCTGTACTAATATTCTAATGAATGAATCATTCTGACTCTAGAATGCTGTTAACGTAACCAGGGGGACATTGGAATGAACAAACTTCAATTAGCATGTTGGATTTGTGGACACAACAAGCTGGACCTGCTCTATTTGGATGTCAATGCCTTTAAATGTGAACCTGCATTACAACTGGGCAGAGCTGGCCATGTCTTATAGCCACCTACAAGCCTGTGACAGACAGCAGCTACTCTTTGGAAGGACCAGGAGAGAAGGGACAATACCTTCCTTGGGCCACAAGAGGTCAGCCACACTGGTCTGCTTTGGGGCCATGGGATCAGAGCTTAGATTACAGGGCCTTGGACTGCAGCACTTCCGCCACACCAGGAAGTGCTGCCTGAGGATCATTCATTAAAAAAGGGGCCGCCTCACTCCATTAGATGAGATGGAGTTGGGAGGAAGAGGACAGAGCTTGCAAGGAGAGGAGTGGAGGCAGCAGAAGAATCAGGAGAAAAGAGAAAAGAAAGGACTGTGAGCAAATTGTGGTGTTGTAAATTGGAACAAGAATATTAAACGTGTGTGTTTTTTTGGGCATCTGGTGTCTGCCTGTCTGTGTTTGGGGGCTGAACTTCCACAATATATATACAGTGGAACCTTGGGTCACGACCGTAATTCATTTCAAATCTCTGGTTGCAACCTGATTTGGTCGTGACCCAAAGTAATTTCCTCCATAGGATTGTATGTAAATACAATTAATTCGTTCCAGACCGTACGAACTGTATGTAAATATATATACGCTCTCTCGTGCGCTCTCTCTCTCTCCCTCTCTCTCTCTTGCTCACTGTATCGCGCTCTCTCTCTCTCTCTCTGGCTCACTCGCTGCACAGGGAGAGACTGAACACGTGTGGAAATCATCTGCACATACAAACCAGAAGGGAAACTGGCTTGTTTGTCACCCGAGTGTGTGGTTGTGAACAGATGCAAAAGTTTGGCGAACTTTTTGGTCGTAACCTTATTTGTACGTGGTCTAAGACGTTCGTGACTCGAGGTTCCACTGTATACTTATTTCATTTTTTTTTTTCTTGAGCTTCATGACTGGAATAGTGTGTTTTTGATAATGTGTAGTGTTCAAACATGGTGTTCTGTTTAGTGTGGTGGTGAAAAAGCTCAATTTTGGTCCCATTAGACCATAGAACCTAAAGAGTCTCCCATGTGCCATCTGACAAGCTCTATTGAAGATGTCATGTCCTCTTATTTTTTATAACAGTGACTTTCTGTTTGCCATTCTCCCATAAAGCCACAACTGGTGAAGCACACAGGCAACAGCTGTTTGCTGCACTGTCACTGCAATCTCAGATACTGTAGCTTGTAGCTCCTTAAATGAGGTGCAATTATACATTAAATTAAAACCCCAGATGACATAACTTTCAAAGACAATTACAGTAGCAGCACCAATGATGGTTTATGTGTGACTTATTAAAGAGGGTGAATACTTTTGCAATCAGTTATTTTATATTTTATATCAATTCATTTAAACCTTAATATTAAAGTATATTTTTCTGTTGATCCATGTCACAAAAGCCAAAAGAAATCTATTCTGATTCAGAGTACAACATGAAAATTTCTAAGGGAGTGAACACTTTTTATAAGTACTGTATATGTATATGTATATGTATATATATGTATACTGTATATGGCAGCATTAAGAAGAAAGACGCCTTACGCCTGGACAAACTGGTGAGGAAGGCAGGCTCTATTGTTGGCATGGACAGCTTGACATTTGTGGCAGAGTGACGGGCGCTCAGCAGGCTCCTATCAATTATGGAGAATCCACTGCATCCACTAAACAGCATCATCTCTAGACAGAGGAGCAGCTTCAGTGACAGACTGCTGTCACTGTCCTGCTCCACTGACAGACCGAAGAGATCGTTCCTCCCCCAAACTATGTGACTATTCAATTCCACCCGGGGGGGTAAACATTAACATTTAACATTATACAAAGTTATTGTCTGTTTTTACCTGCATTATTATCAATCTTTAATTTAATATTGTTTTTTTGTATCAGTAAGGTGCTGCTGGAGTAAGTGAATTTCCCCTTGGGATTAATAAAGTATCTATCTATCTATCTATCTATCTATCTATCTATCTATCTATCTATCTATCTATCTATCTATCTATCTATCTATCTATCTATCTATCTATCTATCTATCTATCTACTCCATCCTGGAAGTGTCACCTCATGACACTCAGGAAGGCATCCCAGAAGTTTCCCCACTGTAAATTATTTTAGTACGATGCACTGAGTGAGCTACAGTGATCTGTGCATTGTCAACAGCATGGTGGAAACTGAATTTTAACATATGAAAAGTGAACACATGTCGCGTTAGATAAGCCTTGTGCTCACCTGAAATCCCCACCAAAATGGGTCTGAGCTTTGCACATATCACATAACAAATTGCACTGGCTCTCTGCAGCAATGATTTGCATATCTTATATATAAACGTCTATGCATGGAAGTGTGTAGGTCTGTCTGTCTGGCCCAGAAGTGAGAGGTGGAGTAAGGGCTCAACTTCTGAGAAAATGGCAAAACAAAACTTCAGAAGAAAGACAAAGTCGCTTAGCTGCTAATGCACAAGCGATGCGAGCACATCGGCAAAAATGAATCCTCCTAGGAGAGAGATGTCCAGAGTAGTTCCTTTCAATTACCTGACATCTCTACATTTCAATTTTTTTCCTGACGATTTCAATAGTTTCTAAGACCCTAGGCTTTTTACAACACGGGCTTACACACTATAATATAATAATATAATAACTGTGATATTTACCGTATATGATCACGTATAAGTTGGGTCTTGAAACCCAAAAAATCGATCATAAAATCAGACCCCAACTTATATGCCCGTTTAAAAATGCAACACTTATTTATTTATTTATTTATTTTTTACATCTCCTTGCCTCCTCCAATCTCTCATCAGTTTCATAGATGCATCGAATTTTGTTGTAGCAGCGCAGTTACTAATTTCTTTCGCTACTTCAACAATATTTAATTTAAAACCAGCTTCATATTTTCTTCTGATCGAACACTCCATTGTAGATAAGGGATGATCTTACGATAAAGGTGTATGAGGGTGTGAGATACAAAAAACACAAATCAGTGCAAGTAGATAATAGTGCTTCGGAATAGTTTGGATATTACTGTGTGGTCGCGCAGACACAATGGAGAGAGAGAGAGAGAGAGAAAGAGAGAGAGAGAGAGAGAGAGAGAGAGAGAGAGAGGTTAGGAGAACACGCTCATACAGCGCATTGCTGCACCCACATAGATAACAAAGGCCGTGTGCTCCATCGTTCCTCTCTCAGGTGGGCGTTAGCATATCATAATCTCTTGGACCAATAGAGTGAGTTTTCTACATTTGACTTACATGACCGACATTATAAAATACTGGAAATTAAACTGTAAAATCGATTTATTCACGAGTATATACGGTATGTGTTTTTTTTTCCATCAAACATGGGTGGTCTTACTAAAAGGGTATTATCATCTAGAAAATTGGAGGACAATATTAATTTTCCTTCAATTTCATAGCAATTTTCATGCTAATGCTTATCCTGATTTTTATTATGGTAGGAGATATTGATCCCAAAATCTGTTAATGGGCAAATAGCTATTTTTTTAAATTAGGTAGGTAGAGTAATTAAAAATATATGCAAAAATATTTCATTATTAATATTATAAATAATGGGATGAGGGCAAACTGATTTAGACTGTTTTACTGATCAACTCATCTCTTAGGATGTGCCTTTAATCAAACAGATTTAGAGGGGAGGAAATTACACCAATTAAATTCAGTCTTAAAAAATGTATCTTTATCTACACTGTAAATGTTAACCACTCTGCACATAAAAGCTCAAAGTGTTAAAAGAACAAAATATAAAAGATCACCGGAAGCTCATTTATAATACCTTTATTTTCAGGTTTCCATCTATAACCTAGAAAGACACACAATGAGCCTGGAGAGACTCTTCGGCATAGCGAGACACCACAAAGTAAATGAGACAAAAGGACCCCTCACAGAGTCTACCCAAAGTGGCCAAAAGCCCACTTTTTCCTCCCAATACATCATTTAAATTCTCTGTTATCACTCTTGCCCTGTAACCCCCTCCCTAACCATGCACATAAATGTTTGATTAAAAGTACAGACTTTATAAGAAGCCAGCAAGAGTTACAATGCCAGGCTGGAATGCTTCATTACACTGTCATTGCAGACTAACTACACTGTTTCATAAAGCACATTCTAACTGATAGTCCTCTACTAAAGTGTGAACACTTTCTCTGCAGTAGCTGACGCCTTATCTAAGACATGACAGTTATGGCTTATTAGGTTACTGGTGTCAGATGAGCTGAGAAATCTCAGCAACTTTCCTTGAATTACATTGTCTGGCCTAATGAGTGTCTAAAGTGGTTTACGCCAGCCTTGTCTGTTTTAAGCGTACAAAGAAGCTGTGAGTTGAGAGCAATGTGTCATCGAAGCTCTTGGGAATGTCAAGTGCATTGCTGTCAGGCTGGTAGTTATCCAGGCGGACTCTGCCTTCTATCCAAAATTGAGTGTTGGCTAATATTTAAGCAGAAGAAAAGCTTTTTTTTTCAAATTGTTAGGATTTTAACATTACTAATAGGCTTCCATTTGAAATTCTTATTAATTCATTTTAATGAAGAATGGATAAACTCTCTCTGAATGTGGAAAGTTGACATCTAACAGCAGCATTTGTATGGTGCTCTGTTTCTTTCAGCTTAAGGGTGAATCACATATTCAAAGACACCAGTAGAAATTAAAGAGAAGTGCATTTAATCTGCAGCCAGGAAGCACTTCTTTACGGAAAGAGTTGTGAGAATGTGCCACAAACTACCAACTCATGTAGTTGAAGCAGAAACCTTATCAACCTTTATGAAGTATCTGGATGAGATACTGGGACAGCTTAGCTTTTAGCTAAACAAATGGGCTCGATGGACTGAATGGTCTCCTCTCATTTGTCAAATTACTTAGGTTGTTATGCTCTTATGTCTATAAAAACACTAATTTGGTTGAAAAGTGAATTTTTAAACTTGAATGAGAATTAAAATAAATGAAAAACAAGAACACATCATAACATTATTTAAATGTGCTAATTAACATCCAATGTCACCACTCTCTGGCACTATGATGAGTGAGTATAACAATCTCAACTGTAACTTCTGTTTTCCTAACCTGAAAAATCTCAAATACTTTACAGAGTCTTTATTTTGATGATGTCAGTTTAGTTTGTTATCTTTTGGTTATCGTGCATGCTGAACCCAAGAGGGGAGGCCCCTAACCCTACATTTGTCCAGTCTAAGGGGTGTTGTGAAATGGAGACACAAACGTGGCAAAAAATTGGTTTTGAGGCCTCCAAAATTATAATAAGGCAGGCCAATCCAGAAGAGGCTTACTTCAGACCAGTAGGGCTCAGAAAACAACATGCTGGCTTCCACCCTACGAGACCCCAAAATGGGCAGTTGGCTTAGAAAGTTCAGAAAGTCCTAGAAAATACAAAAACGCCTCACTACAACAACAACATTTATTTATATAGCACATTTTCATACAAATGATATAGCTCAAAGTGCTTTACAGGATGAAGAAAGAGAAAAGAAGACAAAATATAAAAAATAAAATTAGGCAATACTAATTAATATAGAATAAAAGTAAGGTCCGATGGCTGGGGAGGACAGAAAAAACAAAAAAAAACTCCAGATGGCTGGAGAAAAAAAAAACAAAATCTGCAGGGGTTCCGAGGCCAAGAGACCATCCAGCCCCCTATAGGTATTCAACCTAACATAAATAATCTCAATCAGTCCTCATGGTTTTCAGGCATCACATGGGAGAACTTGATGATGACGGTCATGTGAACCTCTGGCCTTCAATCCATCAATGTAGGAACATAACGGTGCTTTGCTCGGGTGGTGATGGTGCAGGTTGCCACCACAGAAAACCAGAAAAAGAACAGCAGAGAAAGTAGAAAGTAGAGAAGGAAAGCGTAAAAATGGAGATAAGCCCCATAAAGAATTTTTATAAAGGAACTTATTTATAGCAAAAATAGAACAAAATATAACAAAATGCTCTAAAGAGCAAAAAGAGGCAAAAACATGACTTGCTTACAAAGGCAATCCAAGGTAAACAAGTCCCAATATGAAATCCAAACGCAAAACACAATAACAAAAGCAGAAATCCAGAACCAGAAAATATCAAAAGAAAACAATACCTACAAATGCTCCAAAGAACAACTCACAGTGAACCACTGCTGGATTCTCTTGGTCTGCTCTCCAAATAAAGGCAGAGGGAGGAGCCAGCAGCAGTGATGTAATGATGGCCCTGCCTCTTAAGGCTCCACCCACAGAGTACAAGGAATGGCCCCATCTTTAAAGACAGTACATAAATACAAACATAGCAGAAAATACATTAGAAAATGAAAAATAATAATTCAAAAATAACAATAAAACATAAACTCCATACATAACAACGGCCTCTTTTTCTTGTGGTGTCATCACCAAGTATGTAAGAAGTCAGAGTTTCAGCAGCAGTTTTTTTGTATCACTGTCCTGTTTAAAAATGTACAGTTTACTACACAACAAATCTTTCAGCTGAGCTTTATTTTTTAAGGTGTCAAAGCACAAGAAAATGTTACAATCCAAAAGGACTTAAAACTTACAAATACAAGCTTACAGTCATTTTATTTTGGAGGTGAGCACAGAACTAATATACTGTATAAAAATAAAAGTCTTTACAAAGTTTTTTCCTTTGTCTTCTAACAAATTACCAGAATAATTTAACAATTTAAATTTGTAGCCATTCACTTTATTATACTAATCTATTATTTCATCTCAAAGAGCACATTTTCATTTTTTTAAATGGGCAGCTATAATGTTTTGCCGCAATGCCATCTGCTTATCTAGTCACTCTTCTTTATTCCAGTTTTCATGCTTTTTGTCACCATTATCTCAACTGAATAATTACAACAGTGTGACTGATTCGGTCATTTGAAGTTGAGCAACCAACCTTCAATTCTAATTTTTAATCACTGAGATAATGAGTTCTGTTTGCTAGAGGCAAATAGATGACATTATTTTGTCCATCTAAAATACTTCTGTATTTAATTCTAATAGCTGACTAGTAAAAATTTTCAATCTAAATACATGTTATAATTGTTTATCGAAGTACGCAAAATGTCTGTGTGAAACATATGGTCTTCTAGGCTCTTTAGTGCTACTGTTCTGCACTATGCCGAAGCACAAAGGCATGTTTTATGCAAGGAGTATTCCTGACTCAAACATAAACTGTGACCTCATCATTTCTGAGTTACTTTATAATGGTTGTATATTATTATATTAATCTTTTCCTTGTTTGCTTATTTGGCAGGAAAGCAGCTGGCAACAGGAGCTCAGATTAAATAGGTAGTGGCAAGGAAGCAGACAACCACCATAACTTACTGCAAGTATATTGTAAATACAACAACACATAATAAACAGTGGCATGGAGACATGCATCTAAGTGGACAAAGAATGATGATCAAGAAAATTAAAAAAAAAAAAATCTGACATTGTACATTCAAATTATTAGGACGACAATATTAATAGTGAGTACGGTTTCCCTTTGGTCTCAGAACTGCCTCAGTTCTTTGTAGCATGGATTCCACAAGATGCTGGAGCTTGTGGTCCATGTTGACATGATTGCATCAATCAGTTTCTGCAGATTTCTCAGTTCCACGTTCATGCTGCAGATCTCCTATTCTACCACATCCCAGTGGCGTGCAGATCTGGTGATTCGGAAGGCCACTGAAGAACACTGACCTTATTATCATGTTCATGAAACCAGCTTGTGACATGGTGTATTATCACACTGGAAGTATCCATCAGAAGATGGGTAAATTGTGGTCATCAAGGAATTCATGTGGTCAACAGTGATACTCAAATAGGATGTGGCATTCAAGCAATGATTGATTGGAATTAAGGGGGCAAAAGACAGAGAGATATGAAAGGCACTATAAGATACATAGATAGATAGATAGTGTAAAAGGATCAGACTCGACAAACTTAAAAAGGTTTGGGACAGCCACCCGTATAATATCCCTGGCTGCAATGGGTTTTGGAAGTAAGACAGTCGTGTCTTTGAAGGAGTCCAAACAAGAACTGATGATTAGTGGTTAAGATGGTGGCTTTAAATGCCAAGACCGGAAGTGATGTAATGGAACCAGAAGTGACCTCCTTCTGATGTCATAACCAGAAGTTAAGCTCCTCTAGGCACTGGAACCAGAAGTGATGTTCTTCTAGGTGCTAGAACCGTAAGTGATGTTCTTTTAGGTGCCTGAACCGTAAGTGACGTCTTTAGGGATGAGTCAGACAGGTTTTCCTGTGTTTGGTTTGTAGAAGTAACAGAAGAAGGTTTAGTGCACCCCACCACCCCCTGGCTTGGTGTGGAATTACTCTCACTTGGTCCATACAGCTTCCTCCAACTCGCACGTGTGTGACAATAGATAGATAGATAGATAGATAGATAGATAGATAGATAGATAGATAGATAGATAGATAGATAGATAGATAGATAGATAGATAGATAGATAGATAGATAGATAGATAGATAGATAGATAGATAGATAGATAGATTCTCCACTTCATTACACCACCACCAGCAGCCTGGACCCTTAACACAAGGGTGGTTGTTTGCATGGTTTCATGCTGTTGGTGCTAAATTCTGACCCGACCATCTCTGTGTCTCAGCAGAAATTGACATTCATCAAACCCGGCTATGTTTTTCCAGTTTTCAGCTGTCTAGTTTTGGTGAGCCTGTGCCCACTATAGCCTCAGCTTTATGTTCTTGACTGACAGGAGTGGAACATGACATGATCTTCTGGTGTTGTAACCCATCAACCTCAATGTTGAATGTGTTGCACAATCTGAGATGCTTTTCTGCTCACCACAGTTTTTGTATTGAGTATTGAGTGGTTATCTAAGTTATCATAGCCCTTCTGTCAGCTTGAACCAGTCTGGCCATTCTTCTCTGACTCCTCTCATCAAAAAGATGTTTCTGTCTGCACAAACTGCCACTCACTGGATGTTACTTTGTTTTTGCATTGTTCTGAGTACAGACTGTTGTTCAATAAAATCGCAGGAGATTGGCAGTTACTGAAATACTCAGACCAGCTGTCTGGCACCAACAATCATGCCACAGTAGAAATCACTGAGATCAGATTTTTTTCCTCATTCTGGTGTTTGATATGAACATTAAATGAGGTTTCTGACCTGCATTCACATGATTTTATGCATTGCACTGCTGCCACATAATTGGCTGATTAAATAATTGCTTGGATCAGCAGGTTTGCAGGATTTCTTCTAGTCCAGGCCAACTAAGCCATCCTCCCTTTTTCAGACATTATAGTTTCATATGCTAGATGCTACAGTCCAGAACTGTTAATGTTGTGGTGCAGCTGGAGTCTCATCCCTGGCTTAACTGTGTTTTCTTTTTCTTTATCTATAGTCTTTTTTTGCTTTCCAAATATTATTATGTACATTTGGTTGTTGGTTTTGTCTTGTTTTTTTCAAGTCAAAGTTATTTCTTCACAATTATAGTATATATGCGTTTGACCCACAATGTTGTCTTCTTTAATTAGGCGTTTTCTATAAATGTGGCAAAAGAAAACATGCCTTCCATGTTTTCGATGCATGCTTGTGACAACAGTAGGGACCTGGCAAAAATCATTGATCCACATATTCCTGCTACTATTTTTCTCAAGGTAAGGATGCGTTTTCTATTTGCTTGAGTGATAGCAGTGGCCTTCGTGAGAGGAGTTCTTATATAAATACAGAAGTAAATCAGCAAGATACCAAGCTTGTGGCACAAACTGCTTAATGTGATTTTGCCTTTGGAGAGGAAACCAAAACCCCTGGGGGGGTGAAAGGTTGACGCAGGACAAGACAAACACTGAGGTAGCATGCATAGGTGATTTTCTTTGAAAAAAAGCTGATACTCATAATATTGGTGATTTTTGTGTTTATAATGACATGTAAAAGCTATTTTACAATATGTGTCTAATCTCAAGACGCTGACCAATACTCAACAACTTTCTTGGCTTGAAAAATGGATATATTCACATCATTATAAAATTCATGGACTTGCAATTAATTTTTTTTAATTGATAGAAAACACTTAATTTCAGAACATAATTTCATGTGGCAAATGTATATATATCTACTATGTTTGTGAAGAAAAAACTTTGACTTGAAAAACACCATCCTATCCTATAAGGATTCTGATTCTGAATAGCGGTTTTGGGCTTGGTCTTTTAGGCATCTTCTTTTGCCTCTGTTGAGCACTTTCCTGTATTTTTCTATTTTAGATAAATATATACTCGATTTATAAAGATCCCTTGCTGCCCTTTTTGTTCACAAGTGGGGGATTTATGATTACCCTTCTTCTTTTGGAGCTTTGAATATACTTGTAGACATTTTGTATTGTTATGCCAGCTTCCTATATTTGGGGCCTGCTCCAGCTGAAGCCAGCAGGTAGTATTTGGGACCTGGCTAAGCTTAGTTGAGCCTCTTCTGGGCAGGTTAATCAAGACACTGACCTGCTTCTTAGCTTATTTTTGGAGGCCACACACACATTTTGCCTTTTTGAAGGCTCCATTTCAAAACAAAAACTGTAAAGCTTTGGGGTCTCAGCTGGGAAAAATCAAACTTAATGAATGTAATTTTGGGTTTTTTTGTAAGGAAAAGTGCTGGTGTGTCCGAAGTCCAGACCTTCCTCTTGTCAAACTGACACTGTTCTTCTGATGGAAGTGTCTTTTATGCAGCGTAAGTCTGGGGAGACAGGAAGTGATGTCAGTAGTCTGTGGGTGGGACTTTCTTTGTTCTTATAACGGGAATGAAAGGTAGAGAGATGTGCAGGGTGTAACCCACTTTCAATTAAATCTAATGATCTCACAGGCGGAATGGTGGCTTTGAGGCTAGAGATCTGCGCCCTGCAATCGGAAAGGCTGCCAGTTTGAATCCTTGTTTGTTGAACCCTTGAGCAAAGCCCTTAACCTGCAATTGCTTCATCCTGGGTATGACGTTAATCTGCATCCAGCCCTGCAAGCAGGTCCTCCAACTTACAGGGAAAACTTGGCGGGTTGGTGGCAGGATTGGCACTCCAGCCACCATAAAAAACCTCTCACTGTTCCAGTGTGGTGCTAAGGTGTCACCCACTGCACTGGGGTCCCAGTCCAGGTGGTTCATTGTGTGGCAGCACACTATCAGCACATGCTTCCAACCTCTCATGATGTCACAATGATAGATAAATATGTTGATAGAACCTTGAACTGTTAGATGAATTAGATTGTTTAGCTACAGGTGGAAAGGTTTAGAGGCATGTGGTTCTCTGAACATATGTCATAGCGTATGGAATATAATTATTATACAAAAGCCTTGAACAAAAACAAAAAGTTTTTGTTTTTTGTGTGCATTGTCAACTTTTTCCTTTTCTTTTCATGTAAACTGGTTGCTGTGAATTTCACTAAAACTTTTAAAACAAAGATACTTGGACTGTGGCTTTTTTTGACTTCACATTATACTCTCTGCATGAACCTTTCCAGTAGGTGCATTCTGGAAACTGTTGACAAACGCAGCTACAGACAGTGTAGCTATGTGAGTATGAAAGGATAAACTTGCATCAGACATTACACCTCTATGTACTGTACGTTGATTCTGCAAAACTAATAGTCAGGCCCTTTGAGGTAAACTTTTGTAGTATGTTGTTTTTCATTGCAGAATTACAAAAAATAATATAGCTTACGCTTTTTTTTCATGTTTAAAGCCAATGAGGTATTGCTCAAAGTAATTGTAGAAACATCATTAAGTTTTCATTGCTGCAAATGAGTGGAACTAAATATATCCATCCATCCATTACCCAGCCCGCTATATCCTAACTACAGGGTCACGGGGGTCTGCTGGAGCCAATCCCAGCCAACACAGGGTGCAAGGCAGGAAACAAACCCCGGGCAGGGCGCCAGCCCACCGAAGGAAACTAAATATATTATAAATGCAAACTAAATCTGCCATCTGTCACACACGTGCGCATGGGAGGCAGCTAAAGGGCTTGAGTGACGGCAGTTCTGAGACATGCCGGGAGGTGGCAGAGTGCACTGACTCTTTTTCTCTCTTGCCTGCAGACCATTCCCGGGAGATTCAACCTGGCTCTCATGACATCATTTCCGGGACCTAGCCAATGGAAGGAGACCTTACTGGCTCTGGCCCCTCTGACGTCACGTCCGGGCTCGAACCAATGGAGAACGAACACGACCCTGATCCTTATGACCTCACTTCCTGTCTTCCCCTTTAAAACCCTGCCCTTTTTCCTAATTCCTCAGTCTTATCTTGGACTCAATTGTATGCACATCAGTGCTGTGTATTTCATAAAAACGACTTTTCAGCCAGGATACCAGATTATACGGGTGGCTGCCCCAAACCTTTATCGGAGTATGTCTCATTTGTGTCTTCAGCACCTAAAACATGCAGGTTGGACATACTCAAACCAAACAAACTTAACAAAAAAAAAAATCTGCATAATAATGTAATGTCAATAATACAGGTCACAACTATTTCTGAAACAATCGCCCCAACTGAAACTGGCTGTGGTTGTGGTGAGTTTGAGACTAAACCTGAGAGTGAAATTAGTTTCCTCACATTCTTTAGAAAGAAAATGTGTACATGAAATTGGTTAATAGTAATTACGTGTAACTGGATTTATTTAATAAAAGTCTGCTAGTGGTTATTCTTTATATTGATAATATTAATAATTTGCATTGCAAGTGTAGTAATTGAGTTTTTCACTGGCTTTGTTAGAGCAAGATCTAAATTAACAGGTGGTTACTTTTACTTTAGAAACCAAAAGAAGAATTCCCTTTCTTGCTTTTAAATTCAAACTACTAAGGTGACTCATGTGTTCATATAGTTTGACCCACAAAATTATATTTTAGAATTGATTTAAATCTTGTTTATATCTTTATCCTTACTTCCTAGCCTTAAGCAAATTATTCATCTTTGCAAAAGAGCAGCAAAAGCAGGTTAAAAACAAGTCATCCTCGACATATTTCATCTAGATATAATTGTAAACATTTGTCATGTGATTCATACAATATTTTATAATACTAGTTCTTAACCTCAGGATCCAGACCGCTTGAAAAGTCACAGGAAAGCATGTGGAAAATGAGTGGGGTTAGGCTTTCTATTTACATTTACATTCTTTCATTTAGCAAACACTTTTATCCAACGCAACTTACAAAGGAAGTCAACCTAATTGATGAAACATCAGTGTTTGACTGTTTGGGAACAAGTGTTACAGGACAAGGGTTTAAAACTGATCATCACAAGTTAAGACTTCTTCAATAAACAGAGTGCCTCAAGGCTAATTACTCTTAGCAATTAAGAACCTAGAGTATAAGGAAAGGTTTAAAAAAAACCTCCAAATCCTTACTTTGAAGGAACATTCCACCCAATATATATATATATTTTTATATGTTACTTACCCCATGATCAAGAAAAAGTTTTAATGTAATGTTTTTAGGGAGACAGTACATAACAAAAATTCAAATGGAATGCGACTCAATATTGACCAATTCTGGTTAATGGTTAAAAAAAAAAGTGAAAAGCATCCATGAAATAAACAGAAAACAATTCTCATGTAAGTTGTGTTGCATAATCCATACGCCTTTTATCCATTCAAAACCTCAAAACATGCAAAAGAGACACATTTTTTGTTACTAATACTTCTGGATGGTTCAGCGTAAAAAATACAAATGAAAAGCACATACCCATAATGGATAATTGGAGATCCACCTCGTCTCTTCTTTCATTGGTTAAGAATCCTTCCTTCAAGTATAGTATTTATAGTAAATATAGTATTTTGAAGTGCTGGGAATAAGCTTGACTAGTAATGCAGTAACGCATATATCTGTTTTTTTAAGCAGCAGAGGTATTTTTATTTCAATAAAATAACTATTGCATTATGTTACTTGTTACTTTAAAAAGTAATTTGACTACATAATACCTTACCTCCAACACTGGAAAAAAGTTATTCAGTTTTTTAGTCATGTATTAATTTTGACGCCAATTCCTGGTTATGATCTTGGCTTGAATTCTGACTGTTATGTCCCTTGATCCAATCATTGAATTCTTAACTGTCTCTTTTGAATCATTATTGTTATAAATTAAGCTAAATGAATGATTTGGCATACATTGTTAATGCCCAGGGCAGCATGGTGGCGCAGTGGGTAGCGCTGTGCTCTGGTTTCCTCCCACAGTCCAAAGACATGCAGGCTAGGTGCATTGGCGATCCTAAATTGTCCCTAGTGTGTGCTTGGTGTGTGTGTGTGTGCCCTGCGGTGGGCTGGTGCCCTGCCTGGGGTTTGTTTCCTGCCTTGCGCCCTGTGTTGGCTGGGATTGGCTCCTGCAGACCCCCGTGACCCTGTAGTTAGGATATAGCGGGTTGGATAATGGATGGATGGCTGTTAATGCCCAAGAAGAAATTGTCTTTTCATGTGACCTTTGGGGGTCAGAGTTCTGGGTCAGTCATTGTACCACACCCCTGGAGCAATTTTCAGGTTAAGGGCCTCACTCAAGGGCCCAACAGAATAGGGTCGTTTCTGGCAGTAACGAGATTTGAACCTGCAACCTCCCAGATACCATTACAGATCTTTAGGTACAAGGCCACCACTTCACCATCTAATTTCTTACTTGAAATCCACTCTGTTTTGTAAGCTCATTTCCAGAACTGAAAATGTGATCATCCAAAACTCAAGGTGGAAAAACATTCAGACATGATTAATAAAGAAGGCACCACATTCAAGGATAAATAAAGCCGCATCATGTGCTAAAATAACACCTCAGTGTGGTCCATACCCCTACATTTTCATTTCAAAATGCAGACATTTGTGTTTATTTTCACCTTAGATCTACACTACCCTGATCTTTTTGACTGACAATAAATACTTCTAAAAACACCCACCAGAGTTGGACACTGTCGACGTGTTGCTTCAGTGTAGTTGAGTGAACACTAAGGTTTTTGTAAATGCAGACCCCAATCACGCTCTGGTTGGTTCTTCCTTATTAGACGACTCTTCCTTGACTGGATCCTGCTCATTACAAACATCTCATCCCTTGACTGGTCACTTTTCATGAAAGAAAAGCATCATAACGGGCATAGAAGATTTGCTTTCCATGGCACTTGTTGTGCTGATTACTTGTATGCATCTAAATTGCGTTTTGTACCGTTTGAACGCTGCATACATGCACAAAAGGCAAATATTTTACCAGTCGCTACAGTTTTGTGATAAATCCCTTTATTATTCAAAGGGTGGGGGTGGGGGGGGAGGCTTTACACAGCAAAATTAATAACAAGTTGTTTAATGAAGAGTGCAGATGTAGAATGCAGCTGAGCTCACAAGAATACATGACAGAGACTTTAAAACAGAAAAGACATTAAAGCCAACATCTAGACGCATGCGGGTACGTATTTATTTATTTTCTCTATTGAGTTAGCTTATGAACAGTGATCAATGGATTAAAGTGATACGTGGGCAATTCACTGTGTTTCCTTAAAGAATTTCTGCCCAGGCACATAAAGCAATGAAAGGTGATTTTCATGTAGCTCTAAATTTTTCACTTCCCAGTCCCTTCATGGAGTTTATCCGCCAATGCACGCATACCCTGTGTTGGCAAAGTTCTACATCATATGTGTTTTTGGGTGTTTCAATGTGGACATGGATTCTTTGGTAAACTCCAGTGTGGACAGAAATGGTTTTTGCTTTGTCACATAGGCAGCTAAAGGGCTCAAATGGATGTAATTACATGCCAGACCAGGGGATGGCAGTGTTCGCTGATCCTTTCTCTCTTTCTTCTACAGACCAGCCGAAGGAAATCCTGCCTGAGTCTAAGGACGTCACTTCCGGTTCCAGGCACACTGACATCACTTCCTCCAGCTCACCTATGTAACTGCCATTATTATTTGTTACTCAGTTCTGTTTTAGACTCCAGTATGTATTTTTGTTCAAACTGCTTATTCCAAGTATATGGCTGCCTCAGACCTTTCTCTGTTTCTTGTTCTCTTTATTTCCATAGCTTAAAAATGTCATTTCTAATTGAAAATGTAGTGGTGTGGAAGTAGACTTAATGTGCATATGTGGAAACACATTTTTATATACAGTACACAATTTTAAGGATTACTTTAATGCTATAAAAGTTAATTTAATTTTTGCTGTACAGAGTCCTGAAGCTATTACAAAACAAGTGCCATTGTAACATCATCTCAAAATCAGTTTCCAACATAATTATAGAATTATTGGAGATCTTTTTCTCCAAGTACCGTAGGATAATAATGCTGTATGTTTGTTATTGTCACATATTTAGCATTGATAATGCTACACTTGATAGCAATTTGAATCAGAGCGAGACAAGAATTAAATTACAAATGTATTTGCACATATCATTTCCTTTAAAATGTACTTAGTAGAGTAAGTAAATCTATCAATCATTTATATACTGTTGTTAGTCTGTGCAAAAGAAAATCTCTGTCTATTTACATATACTGTTTGATTCTGTTTCAGGTGGGATGAACAGCGTGTGTGTCAAAAGTTCTCTAGCGCTGTGCCTTGTTGACATCATTTTGACTAATTTATCAGACTGTCAATCATTATTTTGCATTTTGCATTCTGTGCTGCTCTTTACATAAGTGCCAAAGTAGCAGAACCACACACACACATTTTTATCACCATTCCAATAACCAGGGACACAAAGTGTGCAAAGTACCAGCCATCTTGTAGGCAGTATGGCATTGCCTTTCCTCTACTTAGCAAAGAGTCTTTCTGGTTGCTTATTCTTTAAACAGTTCTTTCAAAACCATACAAAGCTTGTCCAAGCTAAATTTTTTATTTGGTAAAATTAATTCACAGGTTAAACTAGGGCAGAAACATCTGCCAAAAAAGGACCAAATTGATAGTGACTAGCGCAGCACTGTCTTTGCTGCTGCTGTCTCACATTTCACAGAGGCCGGGTTTGAATCCCTGTCTTGACATCGTCATTGTGGAGTTTTGGATGGTGCAAAGTAGACACAGTATTGCAGAGGATTGTTACATCACATTGCTTGTGCTGCCATCTGATTCCTGACTGGAGTGTCTTCTGTGTAGAGTTTGAGAGTGTACACGTACAGTATGTATGCCCATCCTGCTGGTTTTCTTCAGTCTGCAGTCAAAGACAGACTACACGACAAACTACTTCAAAGCCAATTGGTGGCATTTGGTGGGTGAGTGATTGAGTTGGTAAGGGTGTGTACATGAGTGTGTCTTTTTAATGGGACTGGAATTCCAGGAGAAGCTCCTGACTTGTCTCTGCTGCTATTAAGAAAGGCTTCAGCTTGTCTGTCCAAAAAAGTGCAGATTTTAAAATTAAATTAAAATTGGGTGATGGGTGAAAATCCAAATTATAATACCACATCTTCAGTCTTGCTTGTTACCTTACTCAGCATCTTTTTGCGTGCAGCAAGTGTTTTACCATGGCCTTCCTGTGGAGCTATTAGACAGCCTATTATATGTCAGTCATGTGGGCACCAGGAGCATTTCAGGGGTTTGTGTTGGACAAATATGGGGAAGGAATTGAGCGTGACACTGCCGCTAACATTTTTTTCATCTATTTCCTTAGAATGGAGGAAGGGAAAACCCTGGAGGACCACTGAGCTCATTTCTGCTAATCGTGAACCCTTCTGGTAGTATCTTCGGAGGAGATTGGAGTTCTACATCTCAGAGGAGTCCCTGCTTAAAAAACGGAAACTGCCAATTGTTTTGTTTTGGTACGATTGTGCCCCAACTTCATCCTTAGTAACAGTACAATTAAATAGGGCAT
Source organism: Erpetoichthys calabaricus (assembly GCF_900747795.2). Lineage (NCBI taxonomy): Eukaryota > Metazoa > Chordata > Cladistia > Polypteriformes > Polypteridae > Erpetoichthys > Erpetoichthys calabaricus. Next base: position 218,215,322 of record NC_041398.2, on the reverse strand, counting down.
CCTGCAGAACCATAATCCTCAATTCTTTGTGTGTTATCTTTATTTACAATGTGTTTTTCTGCATATTCTGGGATTTCGACAAATAAGGAATTAATTTCTGGTGTTATTTTCACATTTTGCCTAAAAATGCACAAGTTGATTTTCAATAACATTTTGGTTTTCTTTCATTACACAACATTGATGTGCCGATGACATAACAGATGTTACACTATACATATGGCATTTTTTGCACAACACATTTTTTATGGCAATCTTTAAAAGAATCTTTAGCATCAGATTATTTCCCAACTAGACCCTACCAGTAGGATTTCATTTTCTTTTTCGGTTTTCATTTTGCCTTCGGTTCTCAAGTGTCATCTTATCTTTTTGTTCTTGGTAGCCCCTGTCTAGCTTTGATGTCACAATCCCAACCCTTGCTTTGCCTTACCACGTCTTTATTCTAATTATCATCTCCCAGTATTTTTTCAGTTTCACAATAATCTCCAGACACTATAATGTGTCCATAACACTTGTGCAATTTGTCCTTGGTCCGCCTATTATTTCTATTCAAATTGTAGCATTAATCACAAGACGTATGGTAGCGTGTTTATTTAAAAGAACTTCTGGACTCATTCAGTGCTCAGTCATTGAATCGTAAATTGAATTTATCTGAATCACTTAGGTCTGTTGCAATGCTTATCTTCATCTTTGTTATTTGAGCTTCTGTGCTTTGACTGATTTTTGAAATTGGTTTTGGTTTTTAATTTATCTTCTTTCTATATCCTCACTTATGGTCTAATGTTACTCTGTTTGTCTATTTTACATCCCTGGACTAAAGGGTATAACCTACTCTGACAGCATAAGGGTGCGTTCACAACACTTAATGATGCTGACACATTGCATTAGTTCAGTTGACTGAAAAATATTTTTCTGCTGATTTCCATCTGAACTCAACATCTGATGCTTCTTGTTTCAGTGTCCAACAAAAGTCTGCCAGCATTGATGGATATCTCTTGCCCCGATACCTGCTTTTCCATTGTTATATTGTCCTGTGAAACCTTTCACCGTGTCCATCACCCACTGCACCAAGATTTAAGCTAAAGAAGATTAAGAGGTGACATGATTGGAGCGTTTAAAATTATGAAGGGAATTAGTGCAGTGGATTGAGACTGTTACTTTAAAATGAGTTCATCAAGAACACAGGGACAGAGTTGGGAACTTTTATGGGTAAATTTCACACAAACATTATAGGAAGTTTTTCTTCACACAGAGAACCACAGACACTTGGAATAAACGACCAAATAGTGTGGTATAGACAGTAAGACTTTCAAAACTCGACTTGATGTTATTTTGGAAACATTAAGTAGATAGGACTGGTGAACTTTGTTGGGCTGAATCGCCTGTTCTCGTCTAGATTGTTCTAATGTTCTAATTTGCAAAGACGTCCAGGTATGAATGCATACAATTAATCTTTAGTGACATATTTAATTTCATGGTTTGGTTTTTGAAGCATGTCGTTAACTGACTGGGAGTAGTTCGGTGCACAGTAGTGGCCAAGAAAATTCTCAACAACGTTCTTGAATACCTTCCATGCCTTCCCCTTTGACCCAATTAACAGATCTTCTAACTGCTTGTCATTTATAACTTATCTGATTTGTGGACCAACAAAAATCCCTTCCTTAATCTTGGTATCAGTTATTCATGGAAACATCAGCCTCAAATGAAATCCTTCAACTTCCTAGTTCAGTGATTTCATGGAATTTTTGATCAGTCCAAATTTTATATGAAGAGCAGGCACAAATATCTTTGTTGGGTCAACAAGTGGTTTATGTGGCACACTTTTCTACCCTAGAACCAAATGGTCATGGAGCGCCCAGTTCTTTTTAATGTAATGAGACTCTTTAGCACAGTTGTGCCAATGACAGTACTTGGCATATCCAAGCTGCATTCCTAGTAGCTGTGCTTCTACCTTTTAGATCACTACCAAGGGTCCAGTAGTAATTGCTGCATTATATATGCATACTTATAATATCAGAAGAGACCACAAAAATAGGCAATGAAACAGTACATGATAGAAAAATGTAAAGATGATTCTTGTGATTAGCAGTCCAAAATCCATTAAATACAAACTAAAGTGTTCAAGAAGCAAAATTGTCACTGTCCAGTGTAATTCATTGATACTAAGCCCACCAGAAAAATGGAATCACGTTAGAATACCTAAACATTATTAAAGAGCTCATCATGACATTCATTTTAACATATTGGAATCCAGGATTCAGACAGGCTGGGTGAAGAGCAAAAGGACAAATGGGAAGGAGTTAAGGTGGGAGACCAAGCCAAACCATAACAGATTCCCCAAGATTTCTTTATTAGAGTGTGCTATTTTGACTGTACCCTCTTTGCATATTAATTTCTTGTTATATTTTGTTTTTATTTTTTTAATCCTTTGTTTTATTTTCAGTAATGCTGAATTTTTTTTGGCTTTGCTCAGTTATTCACCTCTGTCTGTGTAAGGACAGGTGAATGAAGAAATTCAGCCATAAGGCCTTTGCGATGTAGCTCATTTTTTCAGGCTACTGATGGAGAATGTCATAGCTTTTAACGCCTCGTTGTGCTTTCACAGTTTTTCTGCCTGCTGCTGCTAATAATCCGTGGCAACTCAGTGGCGTGTTTTAAGCAGAGTAAATGTGCCTGCCGGTTGTGACAGTAATATTACTGAATGACTGAGCCATGATGCTAAAGTACACATGCCTCCTGTCAACATGCAGTTCTTCCCATAATTTATATATCCAGTCACTCAAAGAGAGAGGTAAAGACAACGGCCAAGTGGGGACTTTGGCCAAACACAAGGTGTGTATATTGTAGGGCATTACAATGACTGCCCCTGAATGTAGGCATGGCATGACATAGAATGCCCATCAGTTGTTGACACTCAATTTTTATATTCCTCCCAAACTGCCCTGTGGTTCTGACTTTGTTTCCTGCTATTTTTGCTTAACCTGTCATTCAGAGATACAGCAATCCATTAAATGTTGGTCTTTCAGCTTGTATCTCAGCGTCTGCTTTCTGCAACTGCTTTAAATTGGTTTATACCCTATCTTTCAGGCAATGGACTCTATACTTCAGATGAGGGTTGCTCATCAAAAATGACAGGTCAGTCTGTTGTAGCACCCCAGGGTTCAAACTGCTGTTTTTTTCTGATTTATTTATTACCTCTCAAGTTGTTGCAGTCTTTCTTGATGTATTTTGACAACATCAAAACTCATTGTTTCTCTTAACCAAGATGTTACTGATCTAGATTTATTATTCACCAGAGCCAATAAAACTTGATGGCAGGCATGGAAGAATGCAGTTAAATGGCAACAACACAGGGATTATTTAAACTGCTCAATTCAGACATGTGACCAACCTTTTAAAATGAATGGAGTCTTTGTGACTTACATTGATTTGATGTACATGTAAGGCTTGACATGTTAATGAAGATACTGTACATGTATACATACATTATACCCACAGAACTCCTTTTCCTGAACTCACTTTAGGAAAACAGAACAACGTTTTCTGCTATTATCTTGACTGCTGCAGCTCTTGAGGGCTTCTGCCATTATACAGTGTCTATGAGAAGTATTCACCTCTTGAAAGTTTTCACATTTTAATTTATACAACACTGAATCACAGTGGATTTAATTTTTTTTTTTACTTTGATCAGCAGAGAAAAAGTTTTTATTGACAAAGCAGAAACAGATCTGTGCAGAGTACTGTGCAAACACTATCGTGGCTGTTTGTTTGTCCTTCCAGGATTTTAAATCACTTGTAGCTTGCAAACCGTTTGGCCGATTGACCTGAATTTTGGAACACATGTACTATGTGACGTCTACTATCCACTTTCAGGGTGATGATTGACCTCCAAGATTATTTCTCTTTTTATTTTTATTTTATTTTATTGTAGAATCAACTGTTGGCATCAGCCAGCAGGGTGCATGTGTACAAGCGCCGTTCACATCCTTACCACTTTTGCCATCACTTCCCCTACCTCTTCATATCTTGCCAGCTTAATGGAAAAATTCAAGAAAGCGTACTAAGCAATTGCAACACAAACACTGACTTAATCAGTTTTAACGCAAAAAGATGCCGACGAAAGAAGAGAAGAAGCGAACCGCTAGGGTGGAGAAAACAAGAGCTGCTCATGAAGCAGCAAGCGCATCAACCTCTGAGCAAACGAATGCTAAACGTACAGAGAAAGAGGATGAAAAATAGGAATCCTCAAGTCAAGTGTATTCACTGCACATTATTGTACTGTGCACCGTTACTGGTTACCAATATAAAACTCAAAACAATTGATCACATAAGTCTTCTTCCCATATCTTATTCATATGATCCCAGCCTTCATAAAGTCAGGCTCTCCCATATTTCTTTAGGCTTGTCACGGTGAACTGAGCTGTGCACATGGTAGGGCTCCCTCAGGCCTCTTGTAATAAAGGACATCCAACAGAACCATTGCAGCGCTGATCTCAACTCTTATTTAAAGGAAGATTCCACAAAAAAGTGGAGTGAATTGTATAGAAAGTGACTACTGTGATAGCACTAAACGACAGGGCAAGAAGAGTCTGCTAAACGTTCGGATGCCTCAATATCTTTGAGGGATCACTTTATAGTAAATATTTCTTGCTCTCTAGGTTAGTGGGAAAGGAAACATCAGATTTGACTTGATTTGATTTTAGTAAAATAGAGCTTTGTATGTCTGACTGTATCCAGCAAGGAGTATTAGCTGAACGAATGGTCCAGTGGCAATGCTGAGAAATACACTGAAGAAAATTAGTTCCCCTTCCATTACAACCTCAAAGTTAATAACAATCAAGAAATATTCCACCGCAACAGAAATAATCATTTTATACTTAGGTTATGTCCACACTGCTATGTTTTCATTTAAGACAGGCCTTTTTTTAAATTAAAACAATCTCCATCCATACTAATATTTTTACACAACTTGTGAAAGGATCTCTGGCCACACTAAAACGACTGCAAACGCGTAGGACACTGGCACGCACATGTCAGAGGAAAACCACTTAAAAAGGGGTGGTAATGGCGTCGACCACAGGATTTATTTCAGATATGTAGTGACTGCTAAATGATTTGCTTTTTGTGTATGTACTGTATGCAGCATTCAAACTGTGCAATTTAGATGCATACAGGTAAGTAACACAGAAGGCACCATGGAAAGCAATTCTTCTAGGCCTGTTTTTTTATTTTAGTGAATGAGATGTTGGATTGAACAGTATTCCATCATGGAAGTATCACATAATAACCACCAACCAATCATAGAGTGAAGAGAGCCTGTGTTTACAAAAATTTGCAATTTTCCTGTACACATTACGATGCTAAGCCTGCGTTATTAGAACTATACGACTCTGAAGAGCATTTTCAAACGTCTCCGTTTTCAGGTGTTGGATTAATGTGGACAAAAGGCGAAAACAGGAACTAATATCTACATTTTTAAATGAAAATATGGTAGTGTGGATGGGGCCCTAATTTGCATTAAATAACCATTCAACGTACAACCCACATCAGGCTTTGCCAGGAGAATCCCATCTGGAATTGAGCAGAATGAATGCTGCTGCTGCTGCTGTTGTAGTTAGAGTGCTCTTGTGGTCTCTCTTTTTCTGTCCCAAACTCTCTCTTTTTTTTTGTTTGTTGGTCGAGGCTCTTTCAGTGCACTTGCCGTTATTTTCTCCAGGTGTTGGCAGTGTGTACAGCAAAAGGTAAAAGGCTGTGAAGGGCACAACTCAAAAGACTTGATGTTGAGCAGGTCAGAAGTTGTTTTATTTTAGTGCTTTTGGGTTCCACTAGTTGTGGTTTTTTTAAGTGCCACAGGATGGTAAAACTTTTTACAACTTTAACAGTGGCATTTCTAGTTTAAGGGCCAGTGGAGCACAGTCCCGCCAGATGTTGTGTAAGGCTAGTGTACTGTGCTGTGCTGGGCTGGTAGCATCACTTCAAGAGAGGCCCACCGAATCAACAAGCTAATTAAAAGGCCAGGCTCAGTTATTGGACACACTCTGGACCCCCTGGAGACAGACAAAGAGAGAATTAAAACAAAACTGAGTGCCATTATGAAGAATGCTACACATCCTGTCTCTGACACACTAAGACTGAGGACTTTCAGCCAACAAACTATTCAGCAGAAGGGTGTCAAGAAACACTATGGGGGCTCCTTTATAGCAACAGAAATATGTTTGCATAATGCTTCACTGCAACTGTGACAGCGAAATCAAAACTCTTCTTTCTTGTGAATTTTCTTGTTATATAGTATTTCTGGTGAGTATTCATAACAAAGTGTGTGTATATTTATTTAATTACTTAGTATTCTACCTATGTATGTATTTATTTATTATTAAAAAGTCAGATTTTCCCCTGGGGACAAATAAAGTTCTATCTATCTATCTATCTATCTATCTATCTATCTATCTATCTATCTATCTATCTATCTATCTATCTATCTATCTATCTATCTATCTATCTATCTATCTATCTATCTATCTATCTATCTATCTATCTTCAAGTCCTTTCTGACTGATAGGCAAGAGTTTGTTAGTCTTGGCAACAGCAGATCCAGCTCAGCGCCAGTCACACAAGGAGTCCCTCAGGGCTCTGTACTCGGCCCTCTTCTCTTCTGTATTTATATACTTCCCCTTGGCCATATTATTCTTAGCTATGGACTGGGTTATCATTTTTAGGCAGATGATACTCAACTCTACTTCAATGTTAAAAGTGGAACTTCATCAGAGCTTTCTCAGCTCACAACTTGCCTCAGTGAAATTAAAACCTGGATGGAGCAGAACTCTTTAAAATTAAACTGCAACAAAACTGAACTCCTGCAAATTGGGACCAAAGTGCAAAATAAAATGAGTTCCTTCCCAGTCAGTCTTAGCGGTGATCTCATCAGACCTGCCTCTACTACAAAGAATCTTGGTGCCATTCCTCCCTTTCTTATTCTTCCCACATAAATCACATTAAGAAACTTTCTTACTTTTACCTCCGTAACATATCCCATGTTTGCTCCTTGTTCTCCTTTTCTAACGCTGAGAAATTTGTCCATGCTTTTATCACATTCCGCATCAATTATTGTAACTCGCTGTTGGCAGGAGCCCCTTTTAATCTTATATCACAGCTCCAGTTGATTCAAAACTCAGCTGCAAGAGTCCTTACACGAATCAGCAACAGTGAGCACCTCACACCCATCCTGCTTCGCCTTCACTGGCTCCCTGTGTCTTACAGAATCAAATATAAAATTCTACTAATAACCTACAAAGCCTTAAACGACTTTGCGCCAAACTACATCAGTGACCTTCTCCATCACTATGTGCCTGCCCGCCCACTAAGGTCCTCTGATTCTGGCAATCTTGTTGTGCCCCTCACTAATCTTCTCTCCATGGGTGACAGGGCCTTCAGCTGTATAGCGCCCAGACTCTGGAATGACCTACCGAAATTAATCAGGTCAGCTGACTCCATGAATTCTTTTAAAAAACAACTCAAAACTCATCTGTTCAGGAAGGCTTTTAGCTCTACTTGACTTTATTACCCTTCTCTCAGTTTACCTCTATGTCAAGATTCTCATTTAACGTGTGTGTGTGCGAGACCATAAATTATGTTGTCTGTTAGGCTTTTCTCTGAATTACTATCTTACTCCATCCATCCATCCATTTTCCAACCTGCTGAATCCGAACACAGGGTCACGGGGGTCTGCTGGACCCAATCCCAGCCAACACAGGGCAAAAGGCAGGAACCAATCCCGGGCAGGGTGCCAACCCACCGCAGTTCCTTACTCTTCTTTATTTATTTATTTGGTTTAGTACAATGCTATGTACTGTATACCCTGCCATTCTTTCTTAAACTCTGTGAAGTGCCTTGAGCATGGGAAAGGCGCTATATAAATAAATTGTATTATTATTATTATTATCTAATAAGCTTACTTCAGTATTTTAACATTATTAAAATGTTTAAGATAACCCTTACTTATGTGTTCTTAAGCAATTTATATTCCAGCTTTCTGTCATATACACAATGTAATTACTTATCTCGAAAAAAAATTGCTTCTTACAGTAAGTGCATGGTGGAGTGGTGGCTCTGAGGCTAGGATCTGTGCCAACAATTGGAAGGTTGCCGGTTTGAATCCCATAAACTCCAGAAGAGAGTCTACTCTGTTGGGCCTCTGGTAAAGGTCCTTAACCTGCAATTGCTCCGTCCTGGGTATGACGTTAATCTGCACTCAGCCCTACAAAACAGGTCCTCCAACTTGCAGGGAAAACTCTGGGGTTGGTGGCAGGATTGGCACTCCAGCCATTGTAAAAAAACCTCACACTGTTCAGTGTGCTGCTGAAGTGTCACCTGTTGGACGGCTGCACTCGGATCTCAGTCCAGGTGGTATAATCAGCGCATGCTCCCATCCTCTATAGTAAGTGCAACTCTCTTCATGCCGAGTGCTGCCACCCTGTATCCAGCTGAGGGACTGGACCAGATGGTTGTACGGTGTTCTCCGTCATCTAGATTGTGTGTGCACATGTGCAACCTGAACTTTCCAGTTTAGCAATTGGACTTTAAGATCATCACCCAGTATTAAAATGAGGATGGCCTGTTGTTTTTGTAATTGCACGTTTCAGCTTCCAGTTCAGGCTTTTCATGTTCAGCACACGCCAGCAAAGAGGTACAAAAAGTCCAATGCCATTCACTCCCTTAAAGGCAGCCACAGTAATTTAATTCTTTTCAAGACATTATGCTGCACCTTGATTCTCACCCACTACTATGGAAGGCCCATGCTAAATTTGAAAACTGGCACCAAGGAATCCTCCATCTGGGGTCTCATTTATGAAGGCTGCATTCACACAAAAAGAGGCTCAAAATGGGCATATGCAACTTCCCACACAAACATTGGAATTTATAAAAGAAAACTTGACGGGGAACATGCATATATTTATGGGAACTCTGATCCAGGCGTATGTAACATTTCAGAGACACTGGGAAATGATGGCACCCTTAATCAAGCAATGAAATGCTGGCAAACCAGTTAAATGCCAATTTACACAATTAACACACATCACTGAGCCATTATGACTATGCGTGTTGGTGTGACAAAAATATTACACTTCAAAAACGATGAATATGATGTACAGAGTCCGTTTTAATTGCTTTTTAAGAGGGCCAATGCTGCGAATTTGCACGGAAGAATTTTTTTTGGTTTTTCCTCAGTTTATATTGGCTTCCTGTTGTCACTTCTCAGGGAACTGGCTGACAGGTCAAGAATATCTCAGGCAGGATTCACTCCATCTTGCCAATTGGGCTGGAAGCCATTAACCGACCAGCAAGGCACTACATCCAGTTTTCGTATGTTGTGGGTGAACATCCATCCATCCATCCATTATCCAACCCGCTATATCCTAAATAAGGGTCACGGTGGTCTGCTGGAGCCAATCCCAGCCAACACAGGGCGCATGGCAGGAAACAAACCCCGGGCAGAGTGCCAGCCCACCGCAGGGCACACACACACATACACACACAAACACCAAGCACACACTAGGGACAATTTAGAATTGCCAATGCATCCCTGCATGTCTTTGGACTATGGGAGGAAACCGGAGTACCCGGAGGAAACCCACGTAGACACGGGGAAAACATGCAAACCTCATGGGTGAACATACAAAAAACAAAAAAAAAAAACATGCTTTTGCCAACATAAAATGGAAATCTGCAACAGTGTGCGGTTCTAATAAAGAATTATACACTCATATTGAAACAAGGGCACCTAGCGAGAATGAAGCTGCTTTTGTTAACCGTAGGCAGCTACACTTCATTAACATACAAATCTTCTGTGATGCTAAGTTGAGACTGACTATCGTCACGACTGCACTGGCATAATGCCCCATAAAATTACAAATACAAGTGAGCGGTAATATGTTTTTTCCTTCTTCCGTTACACACACACTCTGCTTGTGACCAGTGATGTGCTTTGTCGGCAGAGATCAAACTTTTGCTTTTTACTCCATTATTTCCATCATGGTGTGGCTGGATTTCACAACATTTCCAGCAGCAGTAACATATTGCCATTCATATTTTTGCACTTACTTAGGCCACCAAATAAAGGTTCTTTGCATGCCTCTAATTCAGAGATGAGAACTTCTTGTGCTATGTAGGAGGCTGCTCTACCAGCCAATGAAGCTCTGTAGCTTCGAGGCTGTACAAGTATGAGGTTGATAAGCACGGTCCATACATGGCTGTTTAAGGGTATAACCAGCCGTGGTTTGAGACGTTCACAAATGCACATTTACAAGATGATTGTAATTTATAAAGGGTAAAGTGCGTAGAAATGTGTGTACGTCAGGTTTTATAAATCTGATGTTTTTTTTGGGGGTTTACGCATTGTCCTGATTTTTGCTGTACAGTGATCCCTCGCTATATCGTGCTTCGCCTTTCGCGGCTTCACTCTATCGCGGATTTTATATGTAAGCATATTTAAATATATATCACGGATTTTTTGCTGGTTCGCAGATTTCTGCGGACAATGGGTCTTTTAATTTCTGGTACATGCTTCCTCAGTTGGTTTGCCCAGTTGATTTCATACAAGGGACGCTATTGGCAGATGGCTGAGAAGCTACCCAACTTACTTTTCTCTTTCTCTCTCTTGCGCTTTCTCTGATCCTGACGTAGGGGGTGTGAGCAGGGGGGCTGTTCGCACACCTAGACGATACGGACGCTCGTCTAAAAATGCTGAAAGATTATCTTCACGTTGCTACCTTCTGTGCAGCTGCTTAGTGAAGAGACATGCTGCACGGTGCTTTGCATACTTAAAAGCTCGAATGGCACGTATTGATTTTTGCATGTTTGTTTTTCTCTCTCTCTCTCTCTCTCTCTCTCTCTCTCTCTCTCTCTCCCTGCTCCTGACGGAGGGGGTGTGAGCTGCCGCCTTCAACAGCTTTGTGCCGCGGTGCTTCGCATACTTAAAAGAAAAACAGCCCTATTGATTTGTTTGTTTTCTCTGTCTTTATGACAGTCTCTGCTCCTGACGCACACTCCTTTGAAGAGGAAGATATGTTTGCATTCTTTTAATTGTGAGACAGAACTGTCATCTCTGTCTTGTCATGGAGCACAGTTTAAACTTTTGAAAAAGAGACAAATGTTTGTTTGCAGTGTTTGAATAACGTTCCTGTCTCTCTACAACCTCCTGTGTTTCTGCGCAAATCTGTGACCTAAGCATGACAATATAAAAATAACCATATAAACATATGGTTTCTACTTCGCGGATTTTCTTATTTCGCGGGTGGCTCTGGAACGCAACCCCCGCGATGGAGGAGGGATTACTGTATGTGCATTTTCATGCTCAGAATTGTGCAAAGTTTAATTAAAGAGGCTCCTGCTCCTACCACTTTATGGAAAAGAAGCCAGCAGTACGACACTCCAGTTTACAACGAATGTAGAATCCTCAAGAAGAAATATTTAGAACATTATTTTCTTTAGTTGTTTGCTGGCCTTCCATTGACCATCAAACAGCCAATTGTAAAGTAATTAGTGCAGAAATGCAGTGTACAGTTCAGGTCATGCAGTGTGATTAGTCTGTGTATTCCCCCATGTTTTCATGGGTAGTCCTTTTATAGCTCAAAGCCATTTGATTCTAAACTTGAGATGTTGCTGTTTCAATTTTATGTGGGTTGTTCCGTCCTGCTTTAAGACTACAATCATCATCCCCCTTGCTAAAAAATGCCCACCCACCTGCCTGAATGATTACAGGCCGGTAGCACTCACTCCAATCATCATGAAGTGTTTTGAGAGAATGCTGTTGGCCCTCATTCAGAGCAGCATACCGGACACTATGCACCCCCTGCAGTATGACTACAAGCCCAACAGGCACTACATTATTCCCTCTCCCATCTGGAGAACAAAGACTCCTACACCAGGATGCTCTTTGTTGACTACAGCTCCGCCTTTAACACGGTTATCCCCCATAAACTCACCCATAAACTGTCTGCACTTGGCCAGCACCCCACCCTCTGTGACTGGCTCCTAGACTTACTGACTGGCAGGCCCCAGTCTGTCAGGATTGGTAATAGGATTTCAGCCACCATTATCACAAACACAGGAGATCCACAGGGATGCGTGCTCAGCCCCATCCTCTACACCCTGTTTACCCATGACTGTGTCGCCTCTCACAAAGATAACATCATCCTAAAATTCGCAGATGACACCACAATGATAGGACGCATCACTGGTGGGGATGAGGCAGCCTACAGGAAAGAGGTGGACAGTCTGGCATCATGGTGTGAGGACAACAACCTCACCCTCAACACAGACAAGACGAAGGAGATGATAGTGGACATAAGGAAGGAGAGGAGACCTTACCGGCCAATGTTCATCCAAGGGCTTGAAGTGGAGAGGGTGAGCAGCATTAAATACCTGGGCGTCCACATCAGTGAGGACCTCACTTGGACACTTAACACTACACAGCTGGTCAAGAGGGCTCAACAGCGGCTGTACTTTCTGAGGAGGTTGAGGAAGTTTGGTATGTCGACTAAGATCCTCAGCAACTTTTACAGCTGCACTGTTGAGAGCATCTTGACCAGCTGCATCACCATGTGGTATGGCAACACTACTGCTATGGACCGCAAACTCCTGCAGAAAGAGGTAAAGACTGTTGAGAAGATCACCAGGACCCCACTGCCCTCTCTGCAGAGCATCTACAACTGCAGAGTCCGAAGGAGAATTGCCTCGATCCTCAGGGACCCCACCCATCCCCAACACGAACTGTTCACACCTTAGGCAGGAGGTATAGAAGTATAGGCAGGAGGTATAGAGGTATAGAAGTATGAAATGCAGGACTTCCAGGCTAAAGAACTCTTTCTTTCCTAAGGCCATTAGACTCCTAAATAACTGACTGGAGTTTATAACCGTAGTTCACCTCATTCTATCTACCTCACACAACTGTATTTGACTTGTCCTTCACACACCTACCTGCACATTACACTTTATACTTCTATTCTGTTTTTATACTTTATGCTGCCTCTGTTACTTATTATCTACCTGCTACTTATTATTTATGTTTATCTTTATACGTTGGTTTTGTCATTTGGTGTGGACAGCAAAGAAAGAATTTCAATTTACAGGGAAACGTGTTTCCTTACTGTGCACATAACAATAAACTTTGAACCTGAACTTGAACTTGTCATAGCCAATATACTTTCTTGTAGAATGGGTGCCTTTGAGGCTCTCGCTTTACTTTGCATTTAAATCTATGTAGATATATTTTGTCAGATGATAACAAATCACGTTGTTGTGTCCTTCACCTCAGAAGCTATTACAATATCTTCAAACAATTTGCTATTTTTAAATCTCTTACTGTACATTTAAAGATAAAATACGAATATGCAACAGCATAAATTAAATTATTCAAGTGCAACTATGCAGGCAGTGATTTTACATAACATAGCATAGCATTCTCAAACAGGTATAATCTTAATTCATTGTTGCAGTAAGTCTGTGTCAGCAACATCAGCAAAAAGCATTTCCTGAACAGGACGGCAGTCCATCGCAGGACCATCTAACACTGCACACGAACAATTAAACACTCACACACAGCCAGTTTAATGCTGCAAATTAACGTAACCTACATGGCTTTGGGAATGCGTGAGAAAAAAAAACTTTCACACATGGGGAGTCCATGAGGACAATGACGGGGTGAGATCTGAACCCAAGATTCACGGAAAGCACTGTGCCAGCATACTGCCCCGAAAGTTAGTATTCATAGTCCCAAAACTCTGCTTCATTATGAACAGTATGTGTCAGCTTTAAATTATTGTAAAAAAATGAGATGTGGATTGATGAAAAGAAAGAAAGAAAGAAAGAAAGAAAGAAAGAAAGAAAGAAAGAAAGAAAGAAAGAAAGAAAGAAAGAAAGTGCAGTCTCCACCTTTCAAGACACATTTTTGCACGCACACATCTGGCTTCAAAAAAAAAAAAAAAATCACAACACTTAATATGATGCTTTCCTTTTATATAACTGAAGATGAAATTTGCTTTTCACCAGTATTCCCCATCCAATTTATGGTTGCTTGAGTAATTTTACAAAGAAGAATGAGCAAAACTGTCAGTATCCGCATGCACAAAACTGATAGTGGCCTGACTGTTCTAAAAGACTCGTGAGTGGAATTTCTGCCAAAACTATCTCAATCAAAGAGAGTGAATACTTATGTGGTTAGTCATTTTTAATTTTACTTAATATTTATTTAGACACATATGTTCAAGTCAAAGCTGATGGTTATTGTCATGTACAGTAAGCTATTGTTTTCTTAGCGTTATACATTTTAGTGTTGACCTGCGGCTAAACTCTGAAGTGAATGCTTTCATGGTCAGTAATATAATATACGTTAACTAAGGAAAAATCCAGTGTGGTGCTGAAGACTTTCAATATTAAAATATAACAATACTTTGTTCATTTTTATTTTAAATGTATTATCAGTTATTGGGAACCAGCTCCTCTGTCACTGCCATACGAATGACAACCCCATGGCCTTTACCCCATCAGAGTACACCCTGCTCTACATTATTGCTGTCTGAAATTCAACCACTGACTTGCATGCCAACAGGAATATCAAGCGTTATTCTAGAGATACTTTATAGGATTGCAAAGTAAATATCAAACAACATGTGATTTTAAATTAAATGCGATATTACAGCATATTCTAAGAGCATTTTCATAGCTATTAAAAATATCTGTCTATCTCAGATTTTCCAGCAGTACATCTGTGGGACTGAGTAGCTAGCTCTGAATCCCATGCTTTTTTGTTTTGTTTTTTATTTAATGAAGCAGGATTTACTTTAAACTCTGAACAGATGGTCAATCTGGTTGGGAGCACTCGGGCTGGAAGTATGTCAAATCTAAATCAGCTTTGGTCAGGAGTAATTCAGCCATCTAATAGTTTGGGAATAACTCGATCTACATTTAGTCCAATTTAGCTCACTGTAAAGGTAATGATGGAAACTGACAATTAACAAATTAGAGAGGAATAACATTTCTATGTAACTAGTAGGGTGCTATGCAAAGACAGATAGGCTTTCAGTCATATTCTGTGTATGTAAAACAATAAAATAAAAAATCAAATAATAGGATGTTTTCCTTTCAAGGGTAAGAACACTGTTATAAAATGAATGAATAATGGCTGGCTAGTCTGAGACTTCTGCTTCAATTTCTGTTCAGGATACCTCATTACATCAAAACTTTTTACAGAATTGAAGAAAAAGTATAATATTAACTTTAAAATATCATTTGAAAATGACCAAATGCTATCTAGATTGGATAAACATATTTTT
The DNA here is from genome assembly GCF_900747795.2 of Erpetoichthys calabaricus. NCBI lineage: Eukaryota > Metazoa > Chordata > Cladistia > Polypteriformes > Polypteridae > Erpetoichthys > Erpetoichthys calabaricus. The sequence continues at coordinate 218,199,996 of NC_041398.2, read as the reverse complement.
TTACCCAGATATCCTAGAAGTGGTACAACATATTATTGAGTATTTTGGTTTGGCTGTCCAATTTGTCATTTTTTGTCATCTACCTTGAAGAAGATGAATAGAGGTAATAAGGAAACCATTAATAGTTTTGGGCCCTCTTCAAGATGTCTGCGCATTTCAATCAAACAGACATTATTTAGACAATCAGACACGATTACAAGGTGTGTAAAGCATTAAACAAGATAGGCAGTGGGATGAAGTAACTATGGGATTAACACCTGATCAAGGCACCATGCAGCCACCTGTAATGTTGGAATGCCTCAGCTGTCCATGATGTCGAATTCTTTAACTCCTCTCATATGAAGCCTGGAAACAAAGAGAACTGAATTAAGAACATTTACGTTAGGTAGAGTGCCCAGGGGGCTGAGTGGTCTTTTGGCCTTGGAACCCCTGCAGATTTTGATTTTTTTGCCAGCTTAAGTTGGTTAAGTTTTTGTTTTCCTGTCTTCCTGGCCATCTGACCTTCTCACCGGGCTCATCTTTAGAGACTTACTGTACATCATGTCAAGAGCGGTGTTTGGGGATGGCTGGTGGGATGACCAGCAGGCGCCCGTGACAGCAAGGGGTCCTCTCCCACTGTAACGATCAAGTGTCCTCGTGACAGAATCCCCAAGGCTCCCAGTGACACAAGTGAGTGTCCGCAATGGCAAAAGCAAGATTGCTTTAAACGCCCAGATTGTCCACACACTACACTGTTAAAAATATGAACAACTCAGCTCTGTTCAAGTCACCCAGGAACGTTTTGGGGTCTTAATCTGGGCTTGCTGTAAAAGTAATTTCAACCAAATTATATTGTACAATGATATTAACATATTTTATGAACATTACTCATAAATATAATTACATTCTACTATCACTCTTATTTCCGAATATGACTCACTATCGCAAAAATGTGTCCATCCATCGTTCCACTTTCTTAAGCCGCTTTTCCAGGGAAGGGTTATTGGGCTGCTGGAGCCCATCCCAGACACCAGTCCATCCAAGTACAAAAACATGCAATAAACAAAATTGGGATAACAAAACTATTTGATGAAGGGATAGGAAAATGTAGAAATGGTCCATCTTTCAAACCAGCTAACCAAGTGTCTGAACACACCTGGGCGTCACGCCATGCACACGTTGTTTTACTTATTAAATATGTGCGTTGCCTATTAACTGAATTTTGTAACTGCAGAGATTTCACTTTACTTTCTTTGGCATCACTCGTACGATTAACCCAGGGGTTCCCAACCTGGGGTGGCATTTCACGGGGTGCGACAAAAAGAGGAAGGTTGCATCCCAATTTGCTAAAATGAAGTGAGGTGCATTGTCTGACTTTATTGAGGTTCACTTGGCGTCTTGCAGTGTGCTGTCATTTGTAGGTCATTTGTTAGTTTGTGTTCCTGTTCTATAAAAAGAATCAAACACTGAGGGCACAATTGTCAACTGTGAATGAACCGCAGAAATACGCGTTCTCGTGGGTTCCTTACTGCGGGAGGAGCCTTCATAAAGGTGAATAAGGCGACGAGAATGGAACTTGGACCTAGCAATGATCTGTTGAGGTGGGTAATGTCTACTATTGATTTCTGAGCAAGCCCAGATTGTGAAACATCACTGATTTCAACATTTGAGTAATGCTTTTGCTGGGGAGGGACAAGGGGGACTGAATTGGATGCAGCCCCTGCTGCTCACATTCGGCCCATCTCTCCTACTGGTGGTCCTGGCACTAGTGCAGCAATTTTAACTTTGTGGTCCATTTGTTTCTGAGCTGCTGTGCAGGTGTTATCAGATGACCAAGCTCCTTGACTCTTTCATTGCTTAGTGGCGCGCCACCACCTGCTGCCTCACAGGGGTCTCCAATCCCCCAAACCCCATGATCATTGATCGTTTGTCATTTCCTCGTGTCACTTGATGCTTCACTGGATACCTCAAGCCCTGGATGGTCAATCGAGTGCCTAAGCTTCACAGAGAAAACATTTACAAGATTATTGAGATTTATAAAGGTAAACTACTGAATTTATATGTTAATTTTAGGCACAGAGTTAAAAGCTTATTTTTGTGAGTAGTTGTAGTTGAAAAATTAGAAATTTGATTTCTTCATCTTCAAATGTGATACTACTTTTGTAGAGAGTGCAAACACAAACCAAACATTTTCTAGGAGTGCGGGGCATAGAAAGGGTTGGGAACCACAGCATTAACTAACGATCAAATATATTTACAAATGCAGGCAATGGGCATATGAGGTAAGAGGCTACTTAAGTAATACTAAAAAAATGAACTGTTCCAGCAGTCACATTTGCGTTTCTTCCCTATATGACTGTCTTAAAAAACTCAGACAAGTGAAGCTTATCACCAATAAATTACACAATGTCAGGTTAACCATCTTCATAGGCCCTGTGTTGTTGTTCTGTCCCACAGATGGATATTGAATTGGTGTAACTCAGAATGAAAACTGTTTGAAAGGGCCTTGCTTCTCTCGGTTCATACTTTAATTGAAAGCCCCGGTGTGTCCAGTGACTGGCTTAGGCCCAACACATTAAGCCATAAGATGTAAATTCAAGAAGTCGTGCAGTGGTTATACCTTGGAAATTCGTTTTTTCATTTACTTGCTTGACATACAAGATCACCTTTTAAGATAAATTTTGATACAATTATAATTCGTTCAGATTTTAAAATATTATTTTATCCAGTTGTGTTTCTTAAGCTTGCTACACCATACTTATTCTGGTGCCCGGGTTATTCCATTTTCTTTATCTATTGATAGGAGCCTTTATATACAAGTCATGCCAAAAACTCACTTTTCTTGAAAAGCAAAGTAACAGGCAAAAATGTTGAAAATCCATCTGATAACAGACCTACGTATTGAAAGCTTCTATAAATATACTTAATTCTTAAATAAACCACTTTTCAAAATAAGCACTTGTGTCTCCCCATGGCTTTTGTTCCACGTTCCCAGTTCCTGGTCCTGTTGAGAGACTTAATGCATTAAAATAGTGGGCAGCTGTTGCTTCCTGTTGTTGACTATGGTAATATTATGTACACATGACAGCAGGGAAAGGGCAAGTTTAGGAATTCTGTAGTGCACACAATACAATTCTCGCACTTATTTTATTGAGTGACTTGGCAAATCACCAGTGTGACCTTTATAAGAAATGTGCCAGGAATTTGCTATTTAAAGGACTCTGGTAGCTGTGGTTTAGCATGGAATTACATATATACAGCAATTTAGGCCAAGAAAATCCCATTTATTTGTACTTGGATTGAAGTAAAATTTAATTTTGAAACCTTGAAAATGTAATATCTTCTGGTGGTGTTCCAGCAAATGTTTCCTTTTATCTTGACCATTATTTGCAAAATATGCTTTGCCAGCAAGGGGTGAGGAAGGTGGGGGTAATTTGGGTTACAAAATATAATAAAATACAAGAAGATGGAAAAATTAAGGTAAGGTGACATGTTGTAGATTGATTAGCACATGCAAATGGTAATTTCACCGTATTCTGCACATGTCAATAATGATCTTATAAATCAAGGATCTCAAACTCCGGTCCTGGAGGGCCACAGTGGCTGCAGGATTTCATTCTAACCCGTTTCTTAATTAGTGACTTGTTTTTGCTGCTAATTAACTTCTTTTGAATTAATTTTAATTGACTTGCTCTTAAAGACTCAGATCCCTTAATTAGCAGTCAAACAATAATGAGATACAAAATGAACCAAAACATCACTAGCAAACTGTGTCCATCATACAATATCTGAGAATAAAAAGGGTGGAGGTCTCAGGAATGTTAAACTGCTCAGGTCCCCAAAACATTTGAGCAGCACTCTTAGAAAAATAAAGAAAAAAATCAACAATTTTGAAAATGTCTGCTGTTGCACAATGAGAACAAGAACAAGCCATGGAATTAAAGAACGGGTTTAATTAATGACAAGAATCGGCACCTAATTAAGCAACTGCTTGGAGTGAAATTGGTTGGAGTTTGAGGACCTGACTTAGTTTGTCTCACTTCACATTTCAGTTCTATTTAAGTCAGGGGTGTCGAACTCCAGTCCTGGAGGGCCGCAATGACTGCAGGTTTTCATACTAACCACTTTCTTAATTAGTGACCTGTTTTTGCTGCTAATTAACTTCTTTTGCTTTAGATTTAATTAACTCGACTCAGACCCCTTAGTTCAGGGGTGCTCAACTCCAGTCCTAGAGGGCCGCAGTGGCTGCAGGTTTTCATTCTAACCCTTTTCTTAATTAGTGATCTGTTTTTGCTGCTAGTTAACTTCTTTTGAATTAATTTTATTTGACTTGGTTTTTAAGAAATGTTTCCCTGAATTTCTTCATCATACCTCTGAATTGCTTCATTTCTTTACTTAAATGGCATCCAAACAGAAGTGAAATGTGAAGTGAGTGAGCCAACAGGGGACCAACTAAGTCAGGGCCTCAAACTCCAACCAATTTCATTCCAAGCAGTTGCTTAATTAGGCGCAGAGTCTTGTCGTTAATTAAACCCGTTCTTTAATTCCATGGCTTGTTGCTGCTCTCATTGTGCAATATCAGACATTTCTGAAATTGTGAATTTTCTCTTTTCTAAGAGCAGATCAGCATTCCTGAGACCTTCACCTTTCTTTATTTTCAGATTTTGTATGACGGTTTGCTTGCCATGTTTTGGCTCATTTTGTATCTCATTATTGTTTGGCTGCTAATTAAGGAAAAAGAAACCATTAAGGAGTCTGAATGTTCAAGAGCAAGTCAATTACAATTAATTCAAAAGAAGTTCATTAGCAGCAAAAACAGGCCACTAATTAAGAAAAGGGTTAGAATGAAAACCTGCAGCCACTGCGGCCCTCCAGGACTGGAGTTGGGCACCCCTGCCTTAGTTCTTTCTATTTCCTTAATTAGCAGCCAAACAATAATGAGACACAAAACGAGCTGCCATGTGACCAGCTAACCACATTATCTGAACATAAAGAAAGGTGAGGGTCTCGGTAAGGTTGGTCTCTCAGGTCAATAATCAGAAATTCAGAAAATCAACACTTTGGGAAATGTCTGCTATAGCAGAATGAGAGCAGCAGCAAGCTATGGAATTAAGTAACGGGTTTAATTAACAGCAAGAATTGGCTTCTCATTAAGAAACTGGTTGGAGTTTGATGTTCCAGTTTGGCTGGTCATCTGTTGGCTCGATTCACATCTCATTTCTGTTTGGCTGCCATTTAATGAAGAAACAAATCAATTCAGAGGACGGAATCCTTAAAAACAGGGCTATTAAAAGGAAGGGAAAAAGAGTTAATTAGCAGTGAAAACGGGTCACTGATTAGGAAAAGGGTTAGAATGAAAACCTGCAGCCACTGCGGCCGTCCAGGCCTGGAGTTCTCACCTGTGATTTAAGGAAAGAAATGAAGCAATGGAGAGGAACGATGAAGAAATTCCAGGGAACAAATCTTAAAAAACAAGTCAATTAAAATTAATTCAAATGAAGTTAATTAGCAGCAAAAACAGGTTGCTAATTAAGAAAAGGGTTAGAATGAAAGCCTGGCCCTCCAGGACTAGACTTTGAGATCCCTGCTATGAATCATCCATGCAGTGCCTTTAGATAATATTCAGTTATTTTTCTTTGTACACAATTTGTTGTGTTGTAGATTTAGATTTAAATGGGTAAATTTGCCATTTTTGCCCATCAATCTACGTTCAACAATCCATAATGAGAATAAGTGAAAACATGTTTTCAGAAAGGTTTGAAAATTTATTAAAAATCAAAAATGAAATCTCTCATTCAAGAAAGTATTCAGACCCTTAATTCAGTATGTTGTGGATGCCCCTTTGGCAGCAATTCCAGCTTGAAGTCTTTTTGGGTAAGACTCTACAACAGTTTTTCCCAACCTTGATCCTGGGACCCCCTGTGGCTGCAGGTTTTTGTTCCAACCAGATTCCTAATCAGTGACAACACCTGATAGCACTGATTTCATTTAATTAGCTGGTATTATTTTTATTTTATTCTACATTCAGAAAAGCAAAGCAGCATGATTTTTACTTTTATAAGACATTTAGAATTATTTCTTCTTTTGCTATAGATTTAAATGCTTAGCTCTTTTTTGTTGATTTCATTCTATTTTGCCCTTTCTCTGTGCAGTTATTTCCCATTCATTGTATCTTATTAATGACAATTAAAAATAAGCAGAGCAGACACGCTGGCAAACAACACTGAATAATCAAAGGCTGCATCTACTTTAGCATCAGACCCACTAATTAGTAAATAATTAATTAATTAAACAATTAAAACACCTGGAAAAGTAGAATGAAAATCAAAATGAAAATATTGTTAAAAAGAAAAAAATACTTTATTCCCATATAACTGCTTGGTACATTTAAAAAAAAAAAAAATATATATATATATATATATATATATATATATATATATATATATATGTTTTTTTTTTTTTTTAACCAAACTTTGTTTTCTAATTTCTATATTGTTCCCAGAACACAGAACTTGGGAAATAACAGTTCACTTAATTAGCCCAGGAGTCCAATTAAAAACAGAAGTTGGTTGGGACCGAGGTTGGGAAACACTGCTCAACAAGCTTTGCACACCAGGATTTGGGCAGACCCACTCAAGCTTTGTTAAAATGGATGGTAGGCACCTGTAAACTGCCATCTTCAGATCTTTCCGCAGATGTTCTGTGTGGTTTAAGTCTGAGCTTTGGCTGGACTACTCAAGAACTAGTCTTGCTGAAGACAGACATATGATATATATGCGTAGGGAGACAATCATGAGTGAATTTAGATAAAAACTGGATGGGGACAGCTCACTGAGTGTCACATTTCTAAACCAATCCAACGTGTCATGAAGGTGGTGCTCAAGGTAGGGGTGGTAATTTTGTACTGCACAGAACAGCGGAGTTCTTGTTAATTTGGTCTCACAGACAGCAAGCTTCTGTTTATGATGAATCATCTACAGTCATAACGTCTCCTAAAATACCCTAGACATATAAAAGTGTGTCGTATGTGCAGAGAGCACATTGCACATTTTAAAAAGAAACATAACTCGATTCAAGGGAAAAACCTTTCCATAGCATCAGATTATAAATTGGCATCAATGGACGAATGGTAAATGTGAATGATATGTTGTTACAGGTGCTGCGTGTACTCTCTGTTCTTCAGCATTACGATGATAGTGTTGGAGTTGATGTCAGCTTGAAAGAACTGTCAGCTGTGCCTGTGAAAATATGAACTGCAAAATATGCATTTGAAATAAGCACTGGGTGACACTCTGTCCAAAGGACTACAATTAAGAGAGCTGATCATGAAGAGCCACAGGAGATGGAGATTTCAGGACTCAAAACACCTAAATCAAGAAATCTGCCTAACGCCACCAGTAGATACACAGGTGAGGCTGCACAACATCCACATTCTAAATAAAAGTCTAAACGGATAACTAAAGAAGTTTAACATTGCTAATTGGAAATGCAAACATGCCGTGATAAAATAGCCACAGCGTTTCAACACATTGTATATCCACAGACCACAATGCTTATCGAAAGTCCCTCCTGTTGATATGTCATATAGTCATGTAATGGTTAAAATGACAGAAAGAAAGTGTAGCAGACACAGGCACTCCTCAAATGTGTGTCCGGTAGCTGTGGTGGTCTACGCGTGTCTGTCTGTCTCTACCTCCTCATTACAACGTGCAGGTTAATTATTAAGCTTCATTTACCATGTGCTACTGAGCTCCTCAATGGATAACAGCAATTTTATCTTCTTATTTTCTCTCAGACTCAAGTCTTTTAGTTCAGTATCTTTTGCTCTGGCGCAGTCACACCACAAGTGATTTAAACTTCATGGACTGGAGAAATTAGGGACGGGTGTTTTAGGAAGAAGCACTTTGGGTGTAGCCTTTGCAGATCAGGATTTTCTGCTATTCACTACACAATATTTTAACGCGCTGTCCCCGGTCTTGTATTCTCAGTCAAGAATCACGCCTGGCTCTTGACAGTCCACTCATCCACTCAGAAGACTACATATCAGTCTGTCCCTCACAATTTGGATCTAAACCAGCCCACCGTGGTCTATGGAGACATATATAAATTTCCTTTTCTGCTCAGTGGCCTCATTGGGATATGAAAGAGGACCGGAGGAAAATGTAGAAATGGAAAAGTGTGACATAGAAATTCAGCATCTGTCTGAGAGACCTCTTCAGACATTAGTTCGTGAGCAAAAAGAGTTATCTAGCCATACGTTTATTTAACTTTCAGTTCTTATAATGTAGTGGGTTTATCAATAGGGATGCAAGTGCTCATGCTAGAATGATCTCTCACACTTTCCTGAAGCCATTTCCAATGTGAGACACAATCATGGTGCCCAGGGAAAATGTTTTATGGTCCTGATGGATAAAAGATGGGGCCCATCATAATATAGAGTTATTCTGTTTTATCTTTCTATCATAGTCTGTGCCTATGGTTCATTGTGTGAACAAAAACTTTCTAACATTTGTGTAAAGTTCACCCTTAATACATTTCCAGCTGTATCTCAGTTTTCTATCACTCAAAGTGATAAGGTCGAACTTTTTAATCTCTCCTCATAACTCAAACCTCTTTTGGTTTAGCAGTCTGTCCATTTTCACATACAAGCACCATCCTGGATGCTATCACACTGCAAACACCAAGACAACATTTAAGAACTGATGAGTATTTTGTATTTTACTCATTGTGTGAAGTCGATTGTGTTTAGTTAATACAGTGTAGGTGGTAATAAATGTGTTGTTTATTTGTGTTATGCTTTTTTCGTTTGTTTTTTCTACATAGAGTTACCTCCTTTTACAGAAAGCAAGCACAAATAAGAGTTTCTATGTCCTAGTGGTTATTGACAAATAAGTAAATCTTCATCCTGCTTACCTCTGTAGCCATAAAGCAAAGAGAAGAAAAAAGAATGACAGATAAAAAACTGCATCTAAATTAGTGACTCCATGTCTGTTACAAATCATTTTATTTTTGAAACTGAAAGGAGTTTAACAGGAGTAGTGTTGATTGGTGAAATTCACCAAAGTGTTTCTCACAACTAACATGTTGGGTTCACTGGTGACTTTTTTTGCCAAAATGTTTTCATGATAATTCACCATTCAGCCAGCTTAGACAAGCATTTTTTTTCCCAGCACCCCATCATACTTTGTGAGACCAGCGTGACATCGGAGAGTTATAGCAGCCATGCCAGATAGGGATGTCACTGCCTGATCTGTGCTACCTGCCTAATTTGTGTCATGCATGAACAGAACTTCATGCATGTGTACAGTAAGTGTACTCCACCTCACTCTTTATGCTGCTGCCCAATCTGCTCCATGAATTAACCCTTAAACGGCCAAACCGGCTATAGTCGGTACCCAATGTAATTTCCTAGCATGCCGGAGGTGAGTATATTCGGCAACATACATTCATTGAACGCTGCAAACGGCTAAAGTCGGTTCCCAGTGAAATTTTACAACATGCCAGAGCCAAATATATTTGACGACATACATTCATTGAACTCCACAACTGACTAAAGTTGGTTCCCAATGCAATTTGCCAGTACGCCAGAGCCAAGAATATTCGGCGACGTACATTCATTGAATGCTGCAACCAGCTACACTTGTTTCCCAGTGCAATTTGCCAGCAAGCCGAAGCTGATCAGTCTGTGCCATACATTTGTTGAGCAGCCAGCTCATAACCACTGCCTCCGTCTGTAGTACTGAAGCATCACTGTCTCTGGGTTTCAGCCACTGCACTAGACTAGCCTACAGTTATCAGCATTGGCCTCTCTGTGCTTGCATGCAGCCAGTTCAAGCGCAGTTGGCTCTCTGATTTACTAAATTTTATCAAAGGTGTCAGTTGCACTTTGTACATATTGTACCAATAGTTTTTTTAAATAGTTTTTACAGTTCATTGGCAGTGTGTAAAATGATCAGTGTTGCAGTAATTGTGATGCACACTTTTTTTTTTTACTTAAAAAGTGCAGCAAAAAAGTATTTGGCATCCAGGGGTGCATTAACCCCCAAGTAGGTGGCAGCTTAAGGGTTAAGGGAATAATTTATGGTGTATAGTCGCATGTTACCAGATTGGTACTCCAGCTGGATTTGCACCCCACATACATAGTATTTTCAATTGAAGGGCACATTAGCTGATCACATTGACAATTTTATGAATACCTTCACTGTACTTTGTGTCCTCACCGCTAGATTAAGCATGTTATGCTCCATACTATGTAGTGCAGATCAGGCAGTGGCAGGGAGAGCCCCCTGAGTATGTAAATCTGATCCTTAGCATCACAGGCTCTGTAGGTGTCAGTTAGTCATGCTGACTGGAGCTCGGGAGAGGCAGAGAGAGATAAACGACTTGGAGTAAAATGTTATCTCGGGGAGGCCTAGCGGTTAGCAATGCTGCCATACTGCTCAGATCACATTATTGGCCACAATAATCAGTCCAGCATAGTCGGCAGACGCTTCCTTAGCCCTCAGTGACCATTGCACTATTATAATTAATTACAGTTTTTCCTTCACTATTGACTTCAAAGCTTTTTACAGAATTTACCAAAATTCCCAAACATTTACACACTATAAACCAAACTCGATGTGAAGCAAATTCAGGTTTGCTCATCACTAGTCAGAAGATATAGAGTCAGTTTTGTATACGGTGTTTCAATGAACCAATCGTCTGTCATGACATGTTACATCACTGAACAAAAACTGTTTTAGTGTTTCTAGTTAATCAGGATTTGCCACAACTGGTGTGAATATGAGAAGTAGTGTATGGTAAATAAACTCAAAATGGAAAGGATGAATAAAATGAATAATCAACCAACCAAATCCCCCAAAATTCACAGCAGGATGGCAAAGCCAGCGATAATGATGATGTAGTCAGATGTTACTGCCTTCAAGTCTTAATAAACCTTTGCATAGTTCTATGAGTTGGGTATACTAAAGAAGAAGTTTTGTGTCATAAATTATTTATATTAAATTATTATGGTTTGTATTCAAATAAGTTGTAATCACTTGTACAATGTTTCATTTTTGTTTTTCAGGATCAAGTACTACAGTGTTGTTCAGATCCTGTATTATTGGCTTGTAGTATATTTTACAGATTTATAATACCAGAGATAGGAGTGGGGGCTGAATAAACTCTTCCCTATTTAAAAATTCATTAAACAGTCTCTAAAGGTACTTTTGATTAAAAGTCGACATCCATCATGAAAGAGTGCATATCCATAAATAAGTGGTGGTTAAATCCAATGACTTGAAATAAGAAAAACTCAAAATAAACGAGTCACATTATTTAACATTTCCAGTGATTTTCAGGCTTAACAAGTGGGGAGCATTTGAAATCTTTCGTCGTGTAGTCTGACATCCCCAACAACTCAGTCCATGCAGTCTTAAACTCACCCTGACAAAATAAGGGAACTTATAAAACCAGACAGGAGGCGAGAAAGGCACCTCGAAAATAATGATGGAGTCTGAGAAGCAGGCGTTATGTGAGTGTGCTTGAGAAAGGGAACACCCGCGAAGAGAGGTTCACACATTCAAATATAGAGGAAAGGTGCTGAAGGTACACATAGGGCAAGAGGTAGCAAATATTTTTAAATTATCCTACATTTACGTATTTGGCGGACACGTTTATCCAAGCAACTTATAACATTTATGATACAATTAGTTACAATTGCTTTTTCAATTGGAGCACAGGCAGGTCAAGTGACTTGCTCAGGGTCACACAGTGTCAGTGGTGGGAAATGAACCCACAATTTCAGGGTTTGAAGTGCCAAGCCTTGACCACTACACCACACTGCCTGCCTGTCCTATGAGATGTCTTCAATAGCTAGCATGGCTAATAATGTAATAAAATATTAAATCAAGGTTGTGTTTGCAATCCAAGGGATTTATGGCCACCTTTCACAGGTTGGTTCATTGACATAGTGCTACTTGCACAACACTATTAGCACTTTGTTCTTCTATAAAGCACACCGCAAGCAGAAGATCCGAACTGAACTTGAACAATGAAGAGCCAGCCAGATATTATCGTGGTTTAGATAAATAATTAAAGTTCTTCTTTTAGGAATCTGAAATTAAAAATCAGAGCAACAGCCTAGAGAGGGGCACTGTATCACGGCACGAATACAACTAGACTTAAAGAAAGAGGAGAAAACCGCAGCAAGAATATGAATACTTGAACTTAATCAACCGAAGTCATCTGTCCTTCGAAGACTTGCTGACAATACGTTTACCAAGAAGGAGTGAAAAGCTGGATTACTCCTCACACAGACCACACCCTCACTCTTCCCGTCTTTTCTTCCACCACCACCCCCTCCACACACACACACACACACACTCCCTCATCTGTCTGCACTCAAAAAACCTCGAGGGTTATTCTGTAATGTGCTGGAGACCAATTCGTGGGACACCTGGTGTCTTTGAACAGAATGATTGATCGAAAATTCCTAATTACATTCCTGCTGAAAGTGTTATTTTTAAACTCGAGCAAATGAAAAAAATGGAGGTACATTTATTTATGCATGCATGTACGCATTTATGTTATTTCTCATCAAGCACCTGTGTTCAGCTCCGTGAGCATGTCAAACATGGGAACTGTAGCACATTGTTAATGCCCTTGTAATTCAGGCAGTGAATTTCTCCTGTAACCTTTCAGATATAGTTATGCTGAATGCTTCTCTGGGAGAGTCGACCACAGGCATCTACAATTTCATCAGTTTATAAACATGTGTCTAGCAGAATGACATCATTTGAAAGGGTGGTCAGCATTTCTTTCTCCTGTTTCCTTTTTCCTTCTTAAGTTTATGTTTCTGTGTGAAAGTAGAAATGCTGTGCCAAGCAGATGGCAGTGTGTTTGGCACAGGTGCATAAGGATTGGCGGCCCAGGAGTTCACTCCCAGGGCAGTGTTCTGAAAATTTTTAATTATAGGTATTTTAATAGATAAAGACCAATTGAGATTCACATCTCACGTCCTGAGAGTAACATCAGATTAGGCACTGATATGAATGAACAAATTACCTAAAATATAAATAATAAAACAAATCAGAATTCATTATGCAAAATAAAATTAAAAAGCAAAATAAACAATTACAGTGCTTTGCCATCTGTTGAAATAAGCCCTGGGGTAGCCCATCCAATATTGGAACATGCCTGAAAGGAAGCATAGCTTGAAGTTCAGGTGTGTGAATATGTGGAAGTGAGAGGTCGATATCTGGAGAGGTTGGATGCACTGCAGTCCTTGTGGCATTAAAGCTGTCGGAAAAGGGGAACGAAAGGCAATGTCACCAAAGGACCACGTGTAGCCATCAGACTCTGGAGTTTGGAGTTACCAGTCTGAATCTCTTAAGCCTAGTCATTAGTTGGCAGACTTTAAATAATTGTTCCAAGGGACACAAAACAAATCAAATTAGGCAACACAAATTGTTAAACATCTTTTATTTCGCCAAAGCTAGGAAAACAAAATTAACAGACAATGACAACAACAACAATTTATTCTTGTATAGCCCAAAATCACACGAGGAATGCCTCCATGGGCTTCAACAGGCTTTGTTTTTTGGCAGTCCCCCAGCCTTGACACTCTAAGAAGACAAGAAAAAACTCCCAAAAAGAAACACTTGTAGGGGAAAAAATGGAAGAAATCTTAAGAAAGGCAATTGAGAGAAAGAGCCCCTTCCAAGTAGGCTGGACATGGAGTAAATACAAGACACAAAACACAGAACACAAGTAATCATCTTCGCAGAGCTAGATGATCAATCTATCATGGCCACCTCAGAAATATAACAGTATAAACTACAAGGGAAAACACAAGAACAGATTATACCATACACTAAATACAAAACCATCACATATGAGGATACAGATTTGCTCAAATACATCAAAAACCAAGTAGAAACTCGTTAACAAAACTAATAAACAACAATATCTAACCATCAGTTAACTGCTGAATCATGACCAGATTGTAGAAAAGGAATCAGACAAGCCAGACACAGTCAGAGTCCTGGAGACCCTACTGGAGCTACTGGCCATTCTACAGCCGAGACACTGCTGGACCAGCCAATCTGATGAAAGGACTTTTCTACCTGATGATTCCAGTGCTCCTTTATCTGAGATGACTTTTTCATAGGCAGCCAAACAGCTTAGCAGTACTGCAGTGGCACCAAGTGCCTCATGAGGATACCGAGAAGAAAGACAGTATAGGCAAGGGTTAACAGTTTATAAATATTGTATTACTTATATTTTAGTACAAATGACTAACAACAGAGATGCAGTATGCACAGCTACTCAGCAGCTCTAGTCAGGGTATGCCAAAATGAAGTAGTGAATCTTCTGCCTGGGCTTAAAAGCTGAGACTGAAGGGGCATCTCTTACAGTAGCAGGCAGATCATTCCACAGCTTCAGAGCCCTGTAACTAAAAGCTTAACCTCCCACTGTTATTTTGTTAATCCTTGGAATCATAAGCAGACTGGCATCTTGAGAAGTTAATGTGAGCTCAGACCTGGTCTGGTTTTAACATCCTGGCACTCTAAACATGTTAGAAATCCCCTGGCCCCTCAGTTCAGAGTAGGCTCACAAACAAGCATGTTTTGTTATGTCAAAACTCCTCTCTCGATGCTGGAATGCATTGTTGCTGTCTTGCACACAGGAAAGACGTTGATTTGCATAGTCTGACTCCAGCATTGTTGACCCCTGCAAATCCATTTCTCAGTGACAGATGGCCGAGAAAGCCCTGGTTAGCCAGATTACTACAAAATAAATGGGAGACTCCTTTGGAGAGACACGTTGTGGATTCATTAGTAAGAAATCTTAAGCAGGCTGCCACCTTACTCTGAATTTTGGATCGTTCAACACAAAATTGATTTGAAGTGGGATGGGATGTGATTTTACTGTTTATATTTCATAAATATACTTGAAAGTTTGCTGAAATAGTCATTACTACTATAACAGTTTTTTTTGCATAATAATATACATATGTCATTTACAAATTGTTTTATCAAAACATTGCTGCAAAAGAATTTAAACAAACAAATATGTAAAATCACTGCATAGTTTTTAAAATGGTATATTCATGAAAATGTCAGAAATGTGATAACATTGAATTTGAATTTTAATAATAATTTTAACTATGTTAGAATAACACGCCTACATAATGACTGTGCTATGATTCTATGCCTTTTAAAATTATTTCTGAATTTCCTGGTCATTTATAAATGTTTTTAATTTAAGCTCTTGCATTATTTTTCAAAGGGGAATTTCTGTGTTACTTTATTTTGTTTTTGGGCATCATCATTATAATTTTTTATTTTATTTTTTGTGCTTTGTTTATGCAGTGCTGCACTCTATAATGTCTCTCCTATGTTGTAATGTTTGGTGTCGGATAAATATGGTGGCACCTGCATATAGAATTAACCCTCTGTGGAAAAGAAAAAGGCTTCATGGTGTTATGGTACGGGCAGAGGTGTTGCTCTGGCTTAAGTTTGTTTCTTTTTTGTTTAGTTGTTTTGTTATTTAAACTAGCCACATTACCTGTGTAAAAGAATACACTTAAAAATATCTGATATCTCTCACCCTCTGTATACCTTTAGTGCCTTTCCATAGTATCCTCTGGATTTCTCTTGACTGGCGATCCCTCACTCGAGCACGTTCCCATAAAGTCCCCTTCTGAAAATCTGTCATTTTGAGGTGTCTGTCCATTTTTATGCTCCCATCTTTGAAGGTGACTCTCAGCGTGCCTCCTACACCTTATCTCCTCCTCATCTATCTTACATTCACGTTTCCTCTTTTGATCATATGACCAAAACCAAATTGACCAATCAGATTGCTCAAAGGAACCAGATACACACACAGACCTTAGTGTTTTTTTATATAGTAGATGTAATGAATCACATTATGTTAATTCTGTTTTTGGTTTCATTTGCTCATGATATTTATGTAAAATATTCAGGTACTTAGTTTTGTCGACCAGAGAGATTTTTGTCGGTTTCTTCTGCTCACTTTTTTGGATTGTGTGACCTGTAAAGACAAATTTGGACCTTTAAGAGCTCAAGCTTATTTTGGGCATGTGAGGATAGGAGAAGCCTGCCTGTTGCTTGAGGGTCAAGGCTGCCTGGAGGAAGGCATGTCTTTAGGCAGCCCAGAAGATGTACTGGCCTGGTATTGTGGGACACCTTTTAGGTCCTTACCAAGCTTTTATTATTTTATGTGCTTTAGAATCATAGCACACAGGAGTTTATGTTTAAGATTCCCTGTAGTGAGGTTCATCTTCCGCTTATGACTCTGGCTCCTACTGCATGACTATTCTTTTTGTTTCTCCCTTTCAAACTTGACACTTGGTGTTACTTACCTTTGGCTTAGGCTCTGCCTTTCATTCTGCGTTCTTTAAACAGTTACCATCTCCCAGTTATTCTTTCTCACAATAATCCCTGTGTACTTGGTGTGCTCATGATAAACTGAAACCATAGTTCTCAATAAAAAATGTGAAGATATCAGGACAACACACACTAATTGAATAAATGGATCATCAGCGGGGTCGGCTGTAGCTTTTTTGCTGCCCTAGACAAAAGTGACAATTTCACGTTCGATCTATGGAGTCTTGAAGGCAATTACTACTATATACATATCTTTGCAGATTACTGAACACTTTCTTGGGTGTTTTGCACACTTATGTCTGATTGAATAGCAGGACAGGGAGCCTCTGCCTTGAAGGTGCATACAAGTTATATGTTGATGTATGTTGACTGTCCCTTGGACAGTAATATGAGTCGTACCTAAATTATATTTCGAAAGAATGGGGGGTGGGGAGAGTCCTCCATGAATATTCACATGAGTTGCACAAACAGCATGAGGGTTCGGTGGCAGGAGGGAGAATTAAAGGATTTGGAGAAATTAAGTGGATAGGATTGGCAAGCTTTGTGGTGCGGAATGGCCTGTTCTTATTAAAAGTTTTCTAAAGTTCTAAAAGTGTTTTTTTGTCAAGTCCAATATTTCAGCAGACTGTGATATAAAGCTACTGCATACAAGGAAGATTGATTCATAGACTGACTGACAACACACTTTTTTGCTATTTACTAACAAAGTAAGAAAAACGATTTTCACTAATGGCACAATCTCACGGCCTTGAATGCCATAAAAATGAAATCTCATAGAACAGTTAAATTAATCATGATAAAGTCAGAGAAACCCACAATGGTGCTTCATATTTCATAGCCAGAAAGGGCAATCTTAGAGCCTGTTTACAACGGTTGCAAAGTCATCTAACCTGTATCACATTTTTATTTTGATTTTATTTATGTTTCAAATACAAAAAGTTACAAAGAACTATAATTAATAACACTACACAGTATCAAAAATCTAAATTTATTTTTTTACTAAAAAAAATCAATTATAGGAAAAATATTTCACCCACATTATTCCATTAACAGAATGTTCAAGCAAATTATAAAAAAAAAAAAAAACAATTTTAATCCGTTAAGTAGTTCTCTCGTGAAAAGCAGACAGACAGACAGACATTGGATTCTATATATAAAGAGACCAGTAACGGTGAATACACTTGACCTGAGCATTCCTAGTTTTCCTACTCTTTCTCTATACGTTTAGCATTCATTTGCTCAGAGGTTGATGTACTTGCTGCTTCCTGAGCAGCTCTTGTTTTCTCCACCCTAGCGGCCCGCTTCTTTTCTTCTTTCATCGGCAACTTTTAGATAGATAGATAGATAGATAGATAGATAGATAGATAGATAGATAGATAGATAGATAGATAGATAGATAGATACTTTATTAATCCCAAGGGGAAATTCACATACTCCAGCAGTAGCATACTGATAAAAAACAACATTAAATTAAAGAGTGATAAAAATGCAGGTATAAGAGACAATAACTTTGTATAATGTTAACGTTTACCCCCCCGGGTGGAATTGAAGAGTCGCATAGTGTGGTGGAGGAACGATCTCCTCAGTCTGTCAGTGGAGCAGGACAGTGACAGCAGTCTGTCGCTGAAGCTGCTCTTCTGTCTGGAGATGACACTGTTCAGTGGATGCAGTGGATTCTCCATGATTGACAGGAGCCTGCTCAGCGCCCATCGCTCTGCCACAGATGTCAAACTGTCCAGCTCCATGCCTACAATAGAGCCTGCCTTCCTCACCAGTTTGTCCAGGCGTGAGGCGTCTCTCTTCTTAATGCTGCCTCCCCAGCACACCACCACTTAGAAGAGGGTGCTCGCCACAACCGTCTGGTAGAACATCTGCAGCATCTTGTTGCAGATGTTGAAGGACGCCGGCCTTCTAAGGAAGTATAGTCGGCTCTGTCCTCTCTTGCACAGAGTATCACTATTGGCAGTCCAGTCCTATTTATCATCCAGCTGCACTCCCAGGTATTTATAGGTCTGCACCCTCTGCACACAGTCACCTCTGATGATCATGGGGTCCTTGAGGGGCCTGGTCCTCCTAAAATCCACCACCAGCTCTTTGGTTTTGCTGGTGTTCAGGTGTAGGTGGTTTGAGTCGCACCATTTAACAAAGTCCTTGATTAGGTCCCTATACTCCTCCTGCCCACTCCTGATGCAGCCCACGATTTCAGTGTCGTCAGCGAACTTTTGCACGTGGCAGGACTCCAAGTTATATTGGAAGTCCGATGTATATAGGCTGAACAGGACCGGAGAAAGCACAGTCCCCTGCGGTGCTCCTGTGTTGCTGACCACAATGTCAGACCTGCAGTTCCCAAGACGCACATACTGAGGTCTGTCTTTAAGATAGTCCACGATCCATGCCACCAGGTATGAATCTACTCCCATCTCTGTCAGCTTGACCCTAAGGAGCAGAGGTTGGATGGTGTTAAAGGCGCTAGAGAAGTCCAGAAACATAATTCTTACAGCACCACTGCCTCTGTCCAAGTGGGAAAGGGATTGGTGTAGCATGTAGATAATGGCGTTTTGTTATTTAGCGTTATAACTGATTAAGTCAGTGTTTGTGTTGCAATTACTTAGTATGTTTTCCTTAATTTTTAACTTAAGCTGGCACTTAAGTCTTCAATCTGCCTCAAGAATGATTTAAGATATGAAGAGGTAGGAGAAGTGATGGTGAAGGTGGTAGGGAATGAGAACGGTGCCCGTATGTATGAGCCTCACGGCTACATTGCTGGCTGCTGCTCAGAGTTGATGCTACAATAAAATAAAATAAAAATATAAAAGAGGAATAACCTTGGAGATCAATCATCACCCCAAAAGCAGATAGTAGACATCACATAGTATATGTGTACCAAATTTCAGGTCAATAGGTCAGTTTGCGAGCTACAGGTGATTTAAAATCCTGGACAGACAAACGGACAGCCACGGTAGCGTATTATATATAAAGCAGATATTCACCCATTCAGTGATTATTTATATCCATTTCTTATGCCTTAAGGCCTGCATTTATTTTATATTATTTTATTGTCTGGAAGTATAGCATCTTTTGATTTTTTTTTAATTTTCTATTACAATTTAAACAAATCTGTAATTTAAGAAGGTTACAATACGAATGTCCCTACAGAAATTAGAATTGTTGCTGTCTCTATCTTTCTTCCTGTATTGTTCTTTATAACTTCACATGTCTGACTTGCTCCCATGCAGTTATTTAGCTGGTATAGAAGAACAAGCTAGACAATGTCTGCATGGCATACCATTCAGGTGCATTCGGAGACTAAGTTATCTGATATGAAAAGGTGGAGCATTTTGCATTTTTTATTCACTTCATCCATTATATTTTTGTTTATTAAATAGTTCTGTAACAATGAATCATATTCAAAAGTAACAGCGGTAATAGAATGCAGTTATACGTGTTTGTAGACTCCATTAAATGCGTCCTTTTTAACATCACTATACATTGGAGTTAAAAAAACGGAGCATAAAGGAGCTTATGGTGGCCCCATGGCTTTCCATACACAGCAGACTGCAATTCAAGTGATTTGAAAATGGCATCGATTGATGTGTGTTAGTGGTGGAGGGTCTGTGACTAACTGTTGTTCGATTTTCTTAAAAATAACAATTTTTGAAAGTATCGCCGATACAGTAATATCCAATAATTAGCCATTGAAAAATATCTGTTAATACAAAATGACCAATACTAGAATGAAATCAGCATCGATATTACCCTATAAAAGGAGAAAAGGAACTGAAATAAATTCCCCATCTAGCTGTTAATATTAGTTCAAACACAGTAATCTGTTAAAATTATATGTATAAGTCAGAACTTGGAAAGGAACAGATTTATTTTATAACGGGAATACAAATGATATACAATGGGCAAGAAGATTAGGGGCCTACTGCAGTTGTTCATGAATATCAGGGACTGAAAGATCAGGGGCTTAGGACACAGCAGCCTCCCACCTCCCGACGCCACTGTCCATTTATAAACCCATCATATATTTATATTAGATAGGGCAGCTGGCCCTTTCCCGTGTTATTCATTAACTCACATGTCATTTAGCTGAAGGTTGATAACGTCGGTTCCTTATAATAATAATCTGCAGATAATATTGTTGAGTCAATTCAGTCTTATATATGCTTACATAATTGGTTTGCCCTTCCATTTATTTCCAGAAAAGTGGCTGTTTTTGGGAAGGGTGCTGCTCTGTGTGCGGTTGGCACTTAACTCTCATTTGACTGGCATTTAACTGGTGCCCTGTCCAAGGTTTGTTCCTGCCTTGCGCCCTGTGATAGCTGGGATGGGCTCTGGATCAAACGACTCATAAAATGACATAACAATAAATCAGTAAATGTAAATTAGTTAATGTAAAGTGGTCTCAGACCAAGACGTTACCCTTTTATTTAGCCTATCCAAGCCTTCTTAATATATAACAGTTTAGAAGAATGCCTGAAAAAAACCAAGTATTTCAGAATAATAGTGAATGGCGTTGGGTTTCTGTGTGTATATAGCTGTTTGTTGAAAACATCCATCACTAGCATCATACTATTTTCAAAGGGTGATACGATTAACAGGGCTCAATGATGCTGTCATGGCACAACAGTATCAGCAGGCTATTTACTTCGAAAAGTAAAGTGTCAGAAAAGCACCTCCTGCTACTTCACAAGTGTATCCTCACCTTTAACAGAAGCGATCTCTTAGAATAGAGCAGGAAAACAAAAAACCTCCACGTTCATCATAAAAAAATGCAAATAGCACACAATGTGCACGCTACTAAAAACAAACACAGCAATAGAAATGTAATTAATCAGAAATGACTGAAGAAAAGTTAGTTGCCATTCTTTAAATAAAATTGCTATATCGTAATACACTTAAGTCATGACAATCTTTATTGCAAATTTCATCTCCAATATATTTTATTCTTCACCTTGCATTGAAGAGATTTTAGTGTTATCATCAAAACCTTGTTTTTTTTCGGTCACGAGGTCATGTCCTGGGTGTCACAATCAGTGCTAACCTTGCTTTGCCCCACCATACATCAATTTATCAGGCAAGCTCTCATTTTTCATTTTTAATGTATTATGTGGAAAGGGAGAAAGCGCAAAAAGAGTTGACTCAGCCTGCACCCAAGTCACAAATGAGTCCTCTTGAGTAGCCTTGAGTGACCTGTCCAAGCAATATTCATTGCCGGTTAAGAAAACAAATGACCTCAGAGCTGTCTGGCGGCTTCCATTGTTCTGTTTCATTAGGACGGGCTGGGGGTGGGCGAAGCAAAGCTACAATGTGAGCTGGGATCAAAAAATCTACTTGGCAAATGTAATGAATCCAGTGTTGCAGTTCAGAGGAGCCACTGCCCATGGAGAAATTTAAACAACATCACGATATTATGCCAGAATCAAAAGTGTAACTAATGTACCAATCAAAGTAATAATAACTGAAAGGGGTGGATGGGAAGGGGGTTAATTAAACAAAAATGTTACAAAAGGTAAGTGAAACAAGGTGTAATTGCCGGTGGTTTCACTGCGCTCATGAAACATTAGACTTCCATTTGGTTTAATTGACTTTTCTGGCGTGTACAAATTACAGTGCCTGGTAATTTCTTTGTAACACATAGACCAGGAAATGTTGATTTACAAGGATGAGTTTATCCAGCTTCATAACATTAAAACCTAACATTTAAGAAAAGTTAAAAGCATTTGCTTCGAAATTAGCAATTTACATTTGAAGAGGAGCCATACTGATGAATGTGTTTTTGCCTCCGATGCTCTACTACTACAGTATCCATAGTCTATGATAATTTGTTTTAAACGGGAAAGATGTGTATGCAATGAAAAACACATCTTCCAATTGGGATGAACTCATTCATTTTATATGTTAAAAGGTATATATTTTGCAATGGATTTTAAACAAGAATGTTGTAAATTCAGTGCCTCACTGGGTATAACTCCGACCAAGTCACTTAACTTATAAACAGTGAAGGCATTAAAACTATTATGTAGTGTTCACTGTTGAATTATGCTATGTAAAATGTTTACGTTACCCTGCCAAGGGTATATGATGTTTCGGTGGTTAGTGCAAACAGCTCACAGAACCAGGGCTTGATTCCTAGCTCAGTGCCCATCTGAAAGTTGCATGTTCTCCTTGTTTCCTCCAACATGCTAAAGCGTCACATTCGATTCCCTAATGAACCTAAACTGGCCACTACGTGAGAGTGTAGACATGCGCCTGAATGTGCTCCACAAAGACACCTTAATCACAGTTTTTTCTGGCCTTGTGTGTTAGGCTTCCATCAATCCCTGGCATCGACAGAGTGGATTCTGATTATCATTGGTCGGCGAAAATCGCTAATGCATTTTTTCATATTGAATATGCTGTGGGGCGGCACGGTGGCACAGTGGGTAGCACTGCTGCCTCGCAGTTGGGAGACCTGGGGACCTGGGTTCGCTTCCCAGGTCCTCCCTGCGTGGAGTTTGCATGTTCTCCCCGTGTCTGCGTGGGTTTCCTCCCACAGTCCAAAGACATGCAGGTTAGGTGGATTGGTGATTCTAAATTGGCCCCAGTATGTGCTTGGTGTGTGGGTGTGTTTGTGTGTGTCCTGCAGTGGGTTGGCACCCTGCCCGGGATTGGTTCCTGCCTTGTGCCTTGTGTTGGCTGGGATTGGCTCCAGCAGACCCCCGTGACCCTGTGTTCGGATTCAGCGGATTGGAAAATGGAGGGATGGATGGAATATGCTGTTTTTGCCAATGACCTTGTTTGCTGACTGCTTCCCTGGAAGATTGCTATGCAGCTGGCTTAGATATACCGTATATACTCGCATTTAAGTTCTGCCACGGATAAGTCGGGGCTTGATTTTACCGTATAATTTTCCAGTATTTTATAATGTCGGTCATATAATTCATTCATTATATTTATATAGCGCTTTTCTCCGTACTCAAAGCGCTATCCACACAGGGAGAAACCGGGAAGCGAGCCCACAATTTTCCACAGTCTCCTTACTGCAAAGCAGCAGCACTACCACTGTGCCACCTGTGAGGACCATCGAATATACGTCGAATGTGGAAAGCTCACGCTATTGGTCCAAAAGATTATGATATGCTAACACCCACCTGAGAGAGTAACCACGGAGCACACTGCCTTTTTTTTCTATGTATTGTGCCTACGTGATCACGTTCGCACTGTTTTGCGTTTTTTGTATCTCACACCCTCATACACCTTTATTGTAAGAGCATCTCTTATCTACAATGGAGCGTTCGATCAGAAGAAAATATGAAGCTGGTTTTAAATAAAAAGTTGTGTGGCAAAAGAAATTGGTAACTGTGCTGCTGCAACAAAATTTGATGTGTCTGAGTAACTGGTGTGAGATTGGAGGAAGCAAGAAGATGTAAAAAAATATATTTATCTAAGTGTCATATTTTTGAATGGGCGTATAAGTTGGGGTCTGATTATATGATCAATTTTTTCAGGTTTCAAGACCCAACTTATGCGCGAGTATACACGGTACATTTTTTCCCAATGCCTCATGATGCTGTGCAAAGCCAACATGACATCACAGAGCTGTAGCCGCCATGTGCAGAACTTTCACACATATGCACTTTTAGCATTCTCCACCACCCATTTTGCAATATTTTCATTTGAGGGGTATATTACTTGACCATAATAAGAACATTATGAGAACTGCTACCAAATATACAGTATAACACTGATCCCCATGCACTCACTCACTCGCCACCACACCACATGGTTAACTTCTGATGCTGGCTGAATGCATGTGTAATTAGCCACATACTGAAGCAAAGACTCAAAACAAACCTTAAAGGAGCCCTTCCCCTCACCCTCTGCTGAGTCAGAAAACACATGAGACCCTGTGAAATAATAATAAAGAAAACTGCACTACAACATGTTTTCATCTACTTGATGGAAGAAAAAAGTGCAAAGCAACTACTGTACATGGAAAGATCGAAAACAAAAGAGATGTTCCAGCTTCAAACAATAGAATGAGCTGGTCCCATCCCACCACTTCATGGCACCGCCAACCTGTGCCCAGAAGACTGGAGCTCTCTTAGTTCAATTATACTGTAAAAGATCAGACTGACAAAGATAAAATCATGTATGATTGAATGAATGAAGCAATAAATTGTGGGCATGTCTTCTCAGACGCAAGTTCATTATTGAACTCGAATAAGATGGCTGTTTCCCTGATTAAGTGGTCATGTGTAAGGAAAGGGCAGGTCCATATGGACGGATGACGAAGTGATGTCAGGGATGGAGTGGCCGTCAATCTTTCGTTCTGAAGAGGGTGAAGAAGTGAAGGCATTAGAACATATCACCAGGTCAGGTGGGAAATTAATTAATTTCCCATGCGCATGCATGTGCCATATATATATATATATATATATATATATATATATATATATATATATATATATATACTGTATATATATATATATATATATATATATATATATATTGTAAGGTTTCTAAATTCTTTTGGGGCTCCTCCCAATGGGACGACATGCCGAAGAGCATTCCAAAGTGCGATCACCGTGTCTATGGAAGATAGCCTGGGCTCCCACTGCTGTGGCAGTTCGCCGCGAAAACAAATCCAGAAATTTCGCAGTCACGCAATGAGAACCTGCCGTTAATGGGTGATGCAAGGAACATTATAACTGCAGGGCACAGTATTACTTGGCCACTAACCTGGCCACGACTCTGCCTGACTGCTGTGTCTGTGTATAGGAGAGTGGTAGACCCCGCTACAATAAATAACCGTGCTGTTCCTGTTTCAAGCGGAATAAAGCTGGTTTTGTTAAAGTACTGAGACTCAGCCTCGTGACACGTCACAATATATATATAAAAGGTATAGAAACATCTCAATGATGATCAAAAGAGTGGGATGCACCTGAAGCAAATTTCAAGTATCATAGTAAAGGGTCTCAATACTTTTGTCAATGGGGTATTTCAACTTTTTTTAAAAATAAATTACAAAAATTTCTAAAATTCTGTTTCTGTTTTGTTATTCTGGGGTTTCAAGCGTTGCTTGATGTGTGTAAAAAATTCACCTAAATGATTTTAGCACAAGGCTGCAATGTAAGAAATATAAAAGAGTGGAGGAGTCAGAAAACTTTCCACATGCACTGTATATGCTTGAGATTTAGGAGTTTCACGTTCACATAAGAAACTAACACAAGGCAAGTCTTCTTCATCATCTTTGTCCTTAACAATTCTTATTTTTATATGGGGTCTCTGTTTTTCACTAGACTTCTCAAGTAATAATGCCTTTAATATAGTTGTATAAAAGTAACTCAGTATCGTAGGAGTTCCCCTTGCAGATTGGTGGTTTTCCAGATAACAAAAGTTAAAATGAATGTGCAACGTCTGAATCTAAAAAGTCACATGCATTTATTTACCTGTTTCCTTCCACTAAAAATACCAAAATAAAACCTTTCTCAATGAATAGTACTGAAATAATCCTTGAATAATATTCTATACATACAATAGTAAAGGTTTGTTGTTTCATGAAGTTAGTAATAATGCTAGTGTGTGATTTCATGCATAATTTTAATTAAAATATATAGCTTAAACAACTACATTTAATTTCTTTGGACACCTCAGCATTTATATTTTAGTGA
The DNA here is from genome assembly GCF_900747795.2 of Erpetoichthys calabaricus. Lineage (NCBI taxonomy): Eukaryota > Metazoa > Chordata > Cladistia > Polypteriformes > Polypteridae > Erpetoichthys > Erpetoichthys calabaricus. The sequence goes on along the minus strand of NC_041398.2, from coordinate 218,173,964 downwards.
CAAATATTCTAGAAATGTAAAAGGTGAAGGCATGTTTTCTTTTGTAGGAAAATGAACATTTAGCGTGTGTGTTTTTGTTTTGGGATAAACATTCACAATTCTGGGGTTTACAAAGACTACTCCAGAAAAACAGAAGGTAAAGAAATTACAGGGAAATGAGAAAAAAAATGAAAATATACTTTTTTTCTGGCGGAGTGGAACCCAGCAGAGGTAGCTGTGAGCTGTAATTGCTGTCTGTTTCCTGTCAGTCTGATTAAGTTGCATTGTCCCTGCTCCAAGTGCAAGAATCTGCAGCTTCCCATAGCAGCACAGCATGGGTCACCTAACTTGTGTCGGCAGATCCTTTTCCACCTCACCCTTCTTGTGTCCTGTAAAGCCTGAAGAGTCGACGCACACTGATAGCTGATGACCTTTAATAACTCCACTTGCTGGAAATAATGATCTGATCTGTTTTAAAAAAATGTTGTAACTGCCGTCCCAGATCATAAGTTGGAGGAGTTTGCATATATTCTTTTTCAAGGTGCACTCTCCAGTCTTAATATACAGTTTATTACTCTTCTTTGCCAGGCTTTACTGAATATACCATAAAAATAATAAAACTAGCAAGATTGAGAATAGGTAAGATGCGGCTTTTGGATGTCTGTTTTTTGGGTTTCCAATTCTTTACATATGTTATGGAAAAAACAGCTGACCTGAAGACGTATTTTCACTGCTGCTTTGTTACTAACCAATGCAAATATTATAAATCTACACTGTGGTTTCAATAGATATCATCTCTTAAGGAATTTAACAGCCACATAGTTACATTTCAGCAGAATGATGAGCAAACCTTGCTGAATTCAGGAAATGTTTCGGAACTTCGCCAAAATCGACAAAATGCAATGAAGGAAATGAGGAAGGTAAAACAGATCTAGTTTAGAGTAGATTATTATGGTTCAATGGTCTTTTAAGTGTCCCTAATAGCTTCAGAAATGTCAGTCAGCTATGCTATTTGACTAAAAATGTGAACTGAGCTGTGAGGCCGTAGTGCTAACCACTGTGATAGCGTGCCCCCTGAAATAAAATGTACAGAATTTAATATCAGAACAGTAAAACTTCCTGAAGAGTGTAGCAGACAGGAAGCATGAACCTACCAAGCATTCCATTTATGCATTCCACATATTTGATAGCAAGTGCAACTGAAAAGTACAGTTCACTGCCGCTGCTAACAAAGAAGCGCAACAATAAAGCATGTGGATTCTTCACCCCTTCCTGTGTGCACTAACTGCAGAGTACTCTGGGTATTAGTAATGCCATAGGATCATATATTATAAATAGGTTACGTACAAGTCCATACGAAAAGAAATTACCTTTAATACATTAACATACCATCACAATTTCAGTTTCCTTGTGTGTATTTTGTGTTTAAATGTATTTGGAAGAGTTCTGCTAATTTTTAGCTCACAACTAGGCCGTAACATTGGCAGCTACAGCTCTGTGATGACGTTCTGGCCTTGCAAAACATCATGGGGCGCTGGGAAAAAATGTGTCTAAGCTTGTTGCTTACCGTAGAAACAGTCCTTACCTAACTTCTTTTCATCAGTCGATGGGTACTGTGCATTATTTAGGCAAGACTCCTGATGTATATTTTCCAAGGCTTTGGCAACCTTATACTCCTTTGTAAGCTTTTAAAGCAGTTGTACTTCATTGGCTGCCCTCACAAAGAAGTCCAAATTATTATTATTTTTTTTGTTCTTTCGGCAAATACCCCACAAGCCTTTCATGGACTTCTTTCATTGGGGAGAGACAATTTTTCCCAGAAAAAATCATTATGTCAGGTCAACAAGAGCTGCACTGGAGCAACATTGCATCTGCAATAACTGTATGATTACCAAATACAGCTCTGCAAGTAGATTGCTTGTTATCCAATGGCTAGAAGAGCACATGAAAATGATGCATTACTTTACATGCTATAGAAGGGATGCGCTTCTTGTAGGCTCTGGTGAGGGTCTGCAGTGATGTGCTTTAGTTTCATTTAGAGAGTCGACATATCAGATGAATTTCATGTCACTGTATGATGTTGGCTATTTACTTTTCAGTAGCCCGCCTTAAGAACTTAACCTCTATTTATTCTACCTCAAATCGAATCTCTGCTGTCTTTAGTCCAGTAAATATTTGTGAATAATGTTCTCTTTGAAATGTCGTCCTTCAGATAAGATGTAAAACCAAGGTTCTGACTCTCTGTGGTCATAAAAAATACCTGGGCGTCCTTCGTAAAGAGTAGGGTGTATCCTGATGTCCTGGCTAAACTGCCCATCACGGCTTAGTCATTCTGGCCCCCTAATCATCCCCTGTCTCTAACTGGCTAACCATCTCTCACCATTTCACCACCTAACAGCTAATGTGTGGTGAGCATGCTGGCGCAAAATAGCTGCTGTCGCATCATCCAGGTGGATGTTACACATTAGTGGTGGCTGAAGTGGTTCCCCACTCACTGAAGCACTTTGGGTAGTGAGAAGAGAGCTACATAAATGTAAAGGACTATTATTACATGGTATCAAAATGAATGTGTCTGAAGTGTTCGCGTCATGCCCAAAGTGCGACTGCATTGAGAGGACGCCCACCCGACAGCATTACTCTCGCAGTGTAGGTCATGGTGTGTGGACGTTCATTTCTCACTACCTCTGTATGTGGTGTGGTGTGCCTAGGAGTCAACTTCAGGTCTTGTTGACTCCGAGCTATGTGTTGCCGCTCCTCTCCATCTATTTGCAAATTTGGAAACTAACAAATCGAGGGAATGGGATATCACTTCCGGTTTCTGGGGATCCTTGACCACCTTCCGTCTCACCGCTTTCATAACCGGCACTACTCCCATTTTTCTACAGACTGATTAGAAACTCAAATTTGGAAAGACATAAAAACTCATGACATGTTAACTCATGAAATTAAAATATCACACCCAGACTTGAATCCGATTGAACATCTCTGGAGAGATCTTAAAATGGCTGTGCACCGACGCTTCCCATCCAATCTGATGGAGCTTGAGAGGTGCTGCAAAGAGGAATGGGTAAAACTGGCCAAGGATAGGTGTGCCAAGCTTGTGGCATCATATTCAAAAAGACTTGAGGCTGTAATTGCTGCCAAAGGTGCATCGACAAAGTATTGAGCAAAGGTTGTGAATACTTATGTACATGTGATTTATCAGTTTTTTTATTTTCAATAAATTTGCAAAAATCTCAAGTAAACTTTTTTCACGTTGTCATTATGGGGTGTTGTGTGCAGAATTCTGAGGAAAAAAATGAATTTAATCCATTTTGGAATAAGGCTGTAACATAACAAAATGTTGAAAAACTGATGCGCTGTGAATACTTTCCGGATGCACTGTAATATATATATATATATATATATATATATATATATATACAGTATACACACACACGCACTCACGCACGCACACACACACACACACACACACACACACACACATATATATATATATATATATATATATATATATATATACAGAAACAAGGGGTGGGCAGAAGTAGGTTTACAGTTGAGAATACGTGAAATACAGAGTTTATTCTTGTATTTTTATTTATATATTGATTATTATCTTATTTATTTGTAATATTTCTCTTCTTATTATTATTATTATTAACTCCTTCAGGACTAATTATTTTTTGGCCCAAGGCTGAATATTTTTTCCAAAAAACTCAGTTTTCTGAAAAGCACACAAAGCAATAGTTTCACACATAAATCAACATAAAATATTTATGTATGACAAATGTTCCTGTGTTTTCTGTTCCATGAGCCTCTACACTATGTGAATTCACATGTGTGTGCTTTGCCACATTACACTGCTTGCAGTATGTTGTACACTGGCATTGCTGTTTCAGGCATTTATTGTTACATACTGTGACCGCTGTGGTGGCTGGCAGCCGGGCGAAGGCCATCAGTGGAGGCCTTCTTCCAGCAGTTGTCTTCACTCAGCCGGCGGCAGTTGTCTTTGATCAGCTGTCTTTGCACAACCGGCAGTGGCTGTCTTCAATCATTTGTCCTTGTGCAGCCAGTGGTGGCCATCTTTAGTCAGCCGGCAGTAGCCGATGATGACAGCGATCACAGTATGCAGCATCAGATGCCCGATACAGCTGCACCAGTGTAAAACATCATTCAAGCAGCATACTGCTAGCAAACAGAGCCAAACTATAACTTAACAGGGTGTTTTGTCAACGTTTACAGCTGATTAACGCTCTCTACCCCTGCATATCGATTAATGTCGACATTCGCCTCAACCCTATATGTCAATATTGTCAACACCTGCCCTGAAAGAGTTAAAGTGTGCTTGAGTGTAGCAATCATAACCTGCAAGCCTTTTTCCATACAAACAACGGTACACCTACTTTTGCCCACCCCTGTATATTGTCACACATGCACATTGGAATATCTCCTCACAGTCTCAATTGAGGTATGTAATAACCACTGGGATAAGAGGGGGCACTGTCACAAATATTCTCTTCTATCCCAAATATAAGAACCCCAGCTGTCCAGCAGGAGGCGTCTTTTAGTAATCTGGCGGACGGAGCTCCCAAGCAAACAAACCCTGAACTTGTGGCTAAAGCTGAGCCTTGTTGTTCATTTGAAAACTGGGGCAAGACGCCTTTTTGGTCGAACTGTGTTATATTAAATGGGATGAACCAACTATTATTTTCGTGATCTGTCATTCCTGCATTCGGCCACAATATATACTTAATTATTTATGCATAGTACTTTAAAAACAGCATCTTTCTGAAGACTAATAGAGAAGTGGAATGCCACAGAATTAGTTATCTCTAAGCTAAAGACAGGACTGAAAGACCCAATAAATAAAAGGATTAAGGGTAAGAAGTTGTTTTGGAGTAAAACCTGCAGTTACTGCAGACTTTTATGAGTGGGGCTGGGACATCTGGTATGGATTTTGCAAATTCTACTCACGTGTGTGTGATTTGCTGTGTCTGGTTTATTCTGAGATTTGAACACTTTTTATGTTAAGTTAATGGGTAACTCTTAAATGACCTACTGTGATTGAGTAGGTGTGTGTAAATGTGCGAGTTTCTCCTGAAGTGGAACGGGATCCCATCCAGGACTGGTTTGGGAGTTGTGCCACATGTTGCCAGAGTAGGCCTCAGTAACTAACAAACATGTATTTGAGTAAGCAACCTTCAGGGGAAGGAGGAATTTATTGTGTAGAGCAGGTTCTTAGTAAAATAGTGCAGCCAAGTGGTGGTGAGGTGCTGGGAGTTAGCAAAGATGTGCACAGACATCTAACACATGTTGGCCTGGAATATCTGTAACGACAAACTAAAGACAAAAACCTACAAAAAACAATAGGCTCCATGTGCAAGAGACACACAGGAATTCGGAAATAACAACAAAATTGGACATAATTCTTAAATGTTCAATAAGCAGTCTAAATAGATGTACACTAAACATAAACTCTTACTGATAATGGACAATAACAAGGCAGGAAAACAAAGGCAAGCATCAAAGAATTAACTGTCAGGGGTGTCAATCCATTGACCCAACTTTGCAACTTTATCTCTTTTTTATTTGTTTTACATGTATAAAATTACTAGCAAAATACCCACACTTCGCACCAGAGAAGTAGTGTGTTGAAGAAGGAAACATTTTAAAAATAACGTAATATGATTGTCAATGTAATTCTCGTAGGCTTATTTTAGTATTGAGAGTGAATTTGATGATTGTAAAGAGTTTCATTTATGATTGTAAATGTTGTGTATGAGAAATGCACATTTTTAGGATGTAAGGATTTCTTTGTCAACGACGTTTGCAGTTCTGCCCTCGGGCTGTAAAATGACCAAGCTGTCTGCTGAGCTTACTCTTGAGCATGCAACATACAGTTGGTCGCGTGAGAAGCAATCATGTGTCAAGTCAATGGCGACCTTTTTTAGAGTCTGGCCCTGTGACTTATTTATTGTCATAGTGAAGCAGACCGTTACTGGAAATTGGAGGCGTTTGAATTGGAATCAGTATGGGCGAGGTGTAGAGGTAGCCTGAAAGAAGAATGAGCAGCCCTTCCACCCTTGAAGCGGTGGAGTAAAGAAGAAGGGAGCAGTGAGCACGATGAACAGCTGAGGAAAGTAAGGAAGCGAGTGAGGAGGCACATGAGCGCGGGATGTCGTTAATATATATAGGCAGTGTGACCGATAGGTGGTGCTATCGCTCCCTTGAACCCTCGGACAATACGTACCAGATAAAAGTCCAATATGTTGACTTTTTATTATAATAATGTACACCAAGCACCCTCCACTCCACAATAATCACAATACAATTCTCAATAAACAATCCTCCACTCCCAGACGCTTAGCCACCCTGCCTCCCAACTCAGCTCAACCCTGGGATCTCCCACAGTCCTTTATATAGTTCATGACCCGGAAGTGCTACTGATCCATCAGTCCATGTGATTAGTCAGCACTTCCGGGTCAGGTGAAAACTCCTCTTCTTCATCCCGGAAGTACGTCATTCCCTCTGTCGCCGTGACTAACACTTACTTCCGGGTTATAGGTGAAACCAAAGTCTCTGGGCCTTCCTGCAGCATCCCCTGGAGGCTCTCATGGTATCCAGCAGGGCTGTGATGAAAACCTCCACTGTCCATGATGCCCTGATGGAACTCGGGGCACCTCTATGTTGCAGGCAGGGCTCCACCTGGCGGCCTGAGGGTATTGGCCAGGATAAAAGGCCGGCCATGTCCCACAGCAGGGAGCAAACCACATGGTAGGTGTGCGGACAGCGGCCATGCGGAAAAAGGAAGGGGGACCGGGAGCGGCCCTTGTGCGTCTCTGCTATGAAATAAATCCTCTGTTAATGGAAATAAGGAATGCAATCGCCAAAAGGAGTGGTCAGTTTCAAAAGTTCCTTACAGCATAATGGTGAGAACCATCAAAAAGAAGACGTTATTTTCGAAAGTTCGTTACGGGGCACTGTGCAAAATGAAACATACTTAACATTTGTAAGTACAGTGTAAAGGATGAGCATAGGAAATTTGGGCTTCCTATGTATGTTGGAAGTCGCAGAAATAGTGAGGAGGGCTTTCCTCTATCTATATATACAGTTTAGGGGGTACACCTGATTCCCCCCCTTGGGTGTTGCAATAGGACATGACACATAGCTAACTTTTGTAAGAACACTGCAAGGAATGAGCACGCAAAATTTTAGCTTCCCACCTATATGGAAAGTGGGAGAATTAGTGATGAGTCAGTGAGGGCTTTGCCTTTTATATGTATAGATTTGGCTGGCGAAACTATTTTATTTCAGTGACCCAAGATGACTGCTATGTCACAATCTTATAAGAGGTTAGTCATGTGCTCAATGTACACTCACTGAGCAAATTCTTAGGACCACCTTATACTACTACTGGGTAGGGTCTACTTTTACTCCCAAAACAACCTCACTTCTTCATGGCATGGATTCCCCAAGATGTGGGAAACATTCCTTCGAGATTCTGGTCCATGTTAACATGATTGCATCACACAATTTTCTGCATATTTGTTAACTGCACAAATCCCAAAGGTATAATATTGGATTCAGATGTTTGTGACAGTGAAGGCCACTGAAGAACACTGAACTCATTGTCATGTTCATGAAACCAGTTTGAGACAACATTTGCTCTGTAACATGCTTCATGATCATGCTAGAAGTAGCCATTAGAAGAGTCAGTTGTGGCCATTAAATGATGCACATGGTCAGCAACAATACAATTCAAGCAATGATAGATTGGTAATAACAGGCCCAAAGTGTGCCAAGAAAACCTTCTCCACACCATTACACCACCACCACCAGCCTGGACTTTTGACACAAGGCAGATTGAGGGTATGATCTCATGCTGTTAGCACAAAATTCTGACCCTACCATTTGTGTGCTTTTTATTTACCTTGTGGTCATGATGTTAGCAAACATACAGTAGCTATGGCTCTGAGCATCTTCTTTCTCATACTGATTTTAAGCTAACAGCTTTATCTATCACCTTGTGTCACCTTATGATGCAGATGTTTGGCAGAAACACAGATAATTCCGTCTGAATGAATATCAGATATCTGAAAAGTTTAAGGAGAATCTCTCCACCTGACCTTAAAACGAACATGTGTGAACTCACCGAAAAGGCTTTAGAGGAGTAAAAGAATTCAGGAGATAATAATCTCTTTTTCCAGTTACTCCTAGACAATGATGTTTCTTGACTGACCTTCAGGATATTCACTTACTAGTCCATGAATTGGCTGTGGCCGTAAGCCTGCATACTTGTCATCTAAAGTCTGTGAATTAAATTGAACAGATTACAGTTCTCCACACTCTGGAGGTTCAACTGAACTGAAGGATTATTATAAGAAAAAGAACATTCAGCCACTAGGTGATGAGTGACTTGCCTTTCTCACACCTCACCCAAATCACACAGCCAAAGCCACACTGTGTCATTATCACTTGTTAATTCTGAACAATTCTCGGGTTTTTAAAAAGTCAAAACTTTCTATTATTATTATTATTATTTTGTTGCTACTTTATTTATTTCCATATTGAGGATAACTCGCAGAGAAGGGCAAAAATGCAAAAGGTCTTAATTCATTAAACTATAAATGAGTAATCAATTAATGGTTTATTTACACAATCAGATTACAAGAAACAAAAAAGAAAAATACTAAGAAAAGTAGAAAATAGACAATAAGAAATCAGAAACCATATACTATTTAAAAGAGGGAAAAAAGACTTCAACCTTGGAGGGTAAGGAAGAGCTGTAAATTCTGTTAAAATAAACCATCTTAAGAGGTAGAAAAACAAGCATAGGTAACGAAAAGCTAAAGACGAGGATATCCCACACAAAACACAAGTCACAGAACAGAAAATCAAAACCGGAAAGTTTAAACCTAATGTCCAAGAACCAAATATTGTTCTGCTAGCGACCTAGCATGAAGAATTTTAATAGGCAACTGAGAGACAAGACACGAGCGATACAAAAAAAAAAGTCAAAACCAGGAAACCAAAAACATGAGACAAAAAAAATCAATCTCAGAAATTGTGGCAAAAGTCAAATAAACAGAAAGTATTTAGAGACAAGGATTTTAAAAAGGAAGTTCTGAAAAGGTTTTGAACCTAATAACTCACGTAGGGAAACAATCATCAAGGTGATCTTTTAACCCGTCGGGTTGTTAAGCACAGGTCACGACCTCTGAGGACACACCCCTAACAACACAGGAGCTGTCCTAATAAGAAGAGGACAAAATGGCAGCGAAAATGGCACAAAATACTTAACAAAGACAAAGGTAAGTTTTGAAATGAAACGATGTTAATGTTAAATTTCGAATTATAAGGGTTAAAAACCAAAACGAGTGCTGGATTTCAAAAAAGATGCAAAAAAGTGCAGAAATTAATAAATACATCCAATTATAACAAACAGAATTAATAATTATTAATCCTAATAAACAACATCAAGCACATAGACCAGAAGGGCAAAGAGCAAAATCTCAAAAGTTTTTGACACATTGCGAAGAACTGAGGCTAGAGGTTTCTTATTTACAGTGGAACCTCGGTTTGTGAGTAACTTGGTTTACGAGTGTTTTGTAAGTCGAGCTAAAATTTTTAATAAATTTTGACTTGATAAACGAGCGAGGTCTTGCAGTACAAGTAGTATGTATATGCTTTGTCTGCTGAACGTCATGTGATCACAACTGAGCTGATGGTTGATCTCTTTCTTTCTCTCTCGCTGTGGGATTGTGGGCAATCGTCTCCTATTCTCCATCTGAGTAGGCGTGCCTCACTCATGTAGTCAACATCCGTATGAGCGTATACTGTTTACTACAGCATTGTGACTGTGCGTGTGTGTGTGTGTGCGTGCGCGCGTGCGCGTGTGTGCTGTGACGTGCGAGTCCCCGTCTTGCACCCCAAAACATAAAGCTAAGTGTCAGTACTTTAGCAAAACCAGCTTTATTCAGCTGGAAACAGCAACAGCGCAGTTATTTAGCGGGATCTGCCACTCTCCTGTACACAGACACAGCAGTCAGGCAGGGTCGTGGCCAAGTAGTACTGTGCCCTGCGCATTTATAATGTTCCTTGTTCCTTGTATCACCCATCGACGGCAGGCGCTTATAGCTTGCCCGCGATTTTATCGGATTCACTTTTACGCCGAACTGCTACAGCGCTGGGAGACTGCGATTGCTTTAGGATGCTCTTCTGCGTGTCGTCCCGTTGGGTGGAATCCCACAAGAGTTTAAAAACTCACTCACACCAGCCATGATTCGTTTCAAAGGTAAAGTGCAGGTTAATTTGTTTTATGTATTTTTACTTTATATTTTGTATTAATCATTTTTATATGAATAGTTTTGGGTTGTGGAACGACTCATCTGAGTTTCCATTATTTCTTATGGGGAAATTCACTTTGATATACAAGTATTCTGGACTGCGAGCACGTTTCCAGAACGAATTATGCTCGCAAACCGAGGTTCCACTGTATTTGTCGTCAGATGACTGCAACAAATTGGCAGCAGCGCCTGAGAATGACTTAAACCAAAACTTGGAGGCCCCACATTAATGCCGTTAATTATAATCGAATGGAAGTAAGAAATTTACAACTGAAAGAAAATGTTTGTAATGCTAAAATGGAATACAACAAAACAATAAAGAAACAAAAGGTTGTAAAACAATTAAGCAAGTTGCTGTGGCACAGTTTTGCATTCATCATTTGAAAATTTGTTAGATGCCACATTACTTAAAATGAAGGGGTTGTTGTAATTATACAGAGCTTTATTAAAAAGAAAAGAAAGGACCGATTCTTTGAGTAGAAGAATAAAATGACATTGTGATTTAAGAGTTACACCTTAAGAGTTAGTGCACTTTACCGTGATTTCTGTTTTGGCCCCGTTATTAAAGATTTTCTGATTGATTGACCCCTTATTTGTCTCACAGTTATGTTTCAAAGTGTTTCTGCTTAAACTACTGCAACTCAGGTGTTGAAAGCAATAAACCTATATATCATTGTTGGTCACACTGTGTGACTTAAATGACAAAGTCAATAGTTAAAAGTGACCCATTGAAAGCTCAATCATCAATCCAATTGAGAATATGAGGCAGTAGTTTACCAGTGCTAACATATGCTCCCTGTTCAGTTTCTAAGGTCTTTATCTAGAGGCTGGCCAAATTTCAGTTATGTCTTTAGAGACTGTGGCGTGGTACTACACAGAAGAGGGCTGAGGGACAGAGCTCAGCTGACAGCAGTAGGAATCGCTCCACTTGCAGTGCTACAAATCTTTAAGTAAACTGCTTTAGAGGAAAGTTATAATCCAGACGTGGCTCGTCTCTGGCAGCTACCACAGTGCAAATCTGCAAAGTGAAATGGCTTGTGGTATGAGTCCACAGCAATACACTTGGCATAGCCAACTAGCTGGCTTTGATTTGTGGAGTAGTGGATTTTTGCTGGGTACCTCATAGAACAGTGGAGGCTGAGTAGACAGCTCTGCTGATGTCACCAGAAAGCGCTCCGCTCTCAGAGCTCAGAAGCAGTATCTGCTTGGCCCAGGCCCGGAATGTCCATTGAGCTCAAGATGATAAAAGACTGTTTCAGAAGGCCGCTGTAATCCAGACATTGCGGGTTCGTGGCTGTCCACCTACAGTTACAACAGTGCAAAGGTGTGAAGTGAGATGACTCTTGGTGCGAGTCCAAAGCAACACAGTTGCCATAGCTGGCTGTCTTTGCCTGTGAAGGAGTGGAGTGTGCTGAGGTACTGTGCAGGACAGTGAGTGCTCAGTAGTCAGCTCTTCACTTGCAGCGTTCAAAATCAGTATCTATTGGGCCAAGGCCTGGAGTCTCCTATTAGATCAGGATGATAAGAGACAGCTTCAAAAGTCTTCTGTAATGCAGACGTTGCGGATTTGTGGCTGTCCACTACAGTTACCAAAGTGAAAAATCTGCAAATTAAGATGGCTTATGATATGAGTCCACAATAATGCATTTGGCGTAGTCGGCTGGCTTTTCTGTGAAGTCTGATGTGGTGCTACACAGGACAGTGTGGGCTGAGTAGACAGCTCAGGTAACATCACCAGGAAGTGCTCTGCTCACAGTGTTCAGAAGCAATATCTGCTGGGCCAAGGCAGGGAGTCCTAGTTCAGCTAAAGCCTGCTTCTGAGGGCCATTATGATCTATACGTCATGGGTTCAGCTACTGCAGTGCTACTCTCCATAACTAACATGGCTTGTAGTGCGAGTCAATGGCAGTACAGAGATGAAACTGATAGAAAATTGAAATAGTATGACTTTGGCAAAGTAGACACCTGACATAGTCAGTTAGTTTTAACATTTAGATTTTTAATATTCAGTTTGTACCATGAGCTAGAACTCAAATACGTGCTATTGTAGCAGATGATTGAAAACACTTCCTCCCGTTCAACCTTATCCACATATATTATTCTTACTATCTGAGGTCCCTGTAGTATAAAGAAGGAGAAGTGGGGTAACAATGAAAGAGACAACATCCTGTTTGAACATAGATGAAGCTCTATACGTGCACCATCAGCAAATTGTTAAAGATTCTTCATCGAGCAGTTGCTTTACTGCTAGTTTTTTTTCTGTTTTTCAGTTTTAATTTTAAGAATTTATTCTTTTTGTACACATTCAATGCCAGTCATTTCACAAGAGGGTGGAATCTAGACTGTTCTTTACTTTCATATTTTACATAGAAATGTGGTATGACGGGCGGCACGGTGGCACAGTGGTAGCGCTGCTGCCTCGCAGTTAGGAGACCAGGGTTCACTTCCCTGCGTGGAGTTTGCATGTTCTCCCCGTGTCTGTGTGGGTTTCCTCCGGGTGCTCCGGTTTCCTCCCACAGTCCAAAGACATGCAGGTTAGGTGCATTGGCGATTCTAAATTGTCCCTAGTGTGTGGGTGTGTGTGCCCTGTGGTGGGCTGGCGCCCTGCCCAGGGTTTGTTTCCTGCCTCGCGCCCTGTGTTGGCTGGGATTGGCTCCAGCAGACCCCCGTGACCCTGTAGTTAGGATATAGCGGGTTGGCTAATGGATGGATGGATGGATGTGATATGACTTTTTATTGTATATGGTGTGTACTATTTGCTGTATTTACTACTAGGACCTGTTTCTGCTTCTGCAGAAATAATATTAAAAACCATACTTAGAAAATCAGCATGCTTACTGTTAAGTAAGTAAAATGCCACACTCATCTTCACCTTCCCAAAGTGCCATGCTCCAGCAATGTGGTTTGTATTTGTACCGAGTTACAGCTTTGTTTTAGCCCGACATTCTATTATATTTTTTATATCATGCGTTTGATTCTCCATTACATTGTAGTAGACTTTTCAACAAACATTTCAATGTATTTAGTTTTATTTTTGTTTTACTTCTAGCTTGAACAGTTTTACAAAGAAGAGTGGGCAAAAAATGCAGTGCCAAGATTGTGCCAAGCTAGCAAATGCAAGTTGTAAAAGACCAAAATCTGTCATTCATGACAAGTTGCTTCTACTAAAAGCCACCTGAAAAACATAAATTATTTTATATTATTTTCAATTAAAGTGCCTATAAAACATATTCACCCATTAATAAGTGGTCAGTGTCAAACTGAATATATATCTCCACAAAGAGGTCTCAATTAATTACAAATATAAAACAGAAAATAATTTAATGCACCTTTGGCAACCCTGACAGCCTTGAGGCTGTATGCACAGGTCTCTGTCTGCTTTGCACATCTGGACAGCACCATTTGTCCCCACTCTTCTTTGCACAACTGCTCAAGTTCTCTCAGGTTACAAGTGGGTCTTGAGGACATTAACATTGTTGTTTTTAAACAATTCCAGTTTAGCTTTGGTTTTATGCTTGGAATCGCAGTCTTGCTGGGAAACAAATGTTACAGTTACATTTATTTGCTTAGCAGATGTTTTTTTCAAAAGCAGCTTACAAAAGAGGTCAACATAATCAAGTTAACATCACTCAGGGAGACTGTTTAGAAACAAGTGTTACAAAACTGATCACAAGTGAAGAGCTCAGAACAAAGTACAAGCAAGTTACAATTGCCAAGTTACAAAAATCTAACATCTAATATCAGGTAGAAATTCACCAAACCAGAGAGTCTTCAAACTCTTCTTCCTAACATCCATTACATGATTACATCTTGCCTGAAGAAGGGGCCTGAGTTGCCTCGAAAGCTTGCATATTGTAATCTTTCTAGTTAGCCAATAAAAGGTGTCATTTTGCTTGGCTTTTCTCCTAACATCCAGGAAGTCAGAATTCTGAAAGGAGGTTTGCAGCTCATTACACCAGCTAGGAGCTACACATGACGAGTTTGGATTGAGATCTAATACCACTCAGAGGTGCCATCAACAAACGCCATTCATCAGCAGAATTGAATGGGCAAAAAAGAGCACAGGACCTCACGAGTGTCTCCATATATACTGGTGCTGACCCATTTGACCAACAAGCATCAAAGACTAACAAGTAGGCAAGCAATTGGGCCTTGAATTTGATATGTCCTGCTACAGGGAGCCAGGGTAGTGATCTGAAAAAGGGAGTGACACACAGCTGCCTGGGCTGGTTAAACATCAGATGTGCATTATGAATCATCTCCAGTAGTCCTATCTGGACCAGAAATTGTGCTGTTAAGCTCCCAAGGTGCAGGTTTAACCTCAAAAGCCTTCCAGGGGCTGCTGCAAAAAAGAATACCAAATGCATGATGCTGGCGCCACCGTGCTTCAAACTGGGGATGGCTTGTTTTTGACACTATGCAGTTTTCTAACATGCATTCAGTCTGATGGCCAAAAATCTCAATTTTGGTAGCATCAGACCATCGAACATTCTTCCAGTTGATGCCATGTGTCTTTAGACAAACTCTTTGTGATTTTCTTTTAACACTGGTGCTCTTTGCTACTAAAGTTGTAACTGGTGAAGGGCCTGGAAAACAGTTATTGTCTGCACAGTCTCTCTAAGTCTGAACCAATGTAGCCTGTAACTCCTTCAGAGTTCTGATAAGTCTCTTTATGGCTCTCTTCTTGCACAGTCAGTCATTTCTTGTGGCCTGCTCCAGGCAGATTTACAGCTGTGACATAGTCCTTCATGTTCTTAATGACTGATTTAACTGGGTATTTGCTTGTCTCCATTTCTCAACTTGTGCTTTTCACGAAGTTGCCTTGTGTGTTCTTTTGCCTTCATTGAGTAGATTAGGCCACCATTCTGACTCACTAGTTGGATCTTCCACATAATGGCGCATTTATACTTCAATCAGTTTAAATCCCAGATAGGAGACCCCCAATGAACTAATCATATGACTTCTAAAACCAAATGGTTGCTCCAGTGAAGATTTAGGTGTGTTTTATTACTTATGGAATCAATTCATTTGCATTTTATATTTGTAATTCATTTAGACCACTTTGCAGAGATCTGTTTTCTCTTTGAATGTAAAGAGTCCGTTTCTGCTAATCAGTGTCACAAAAGCCAAATTAAATCGACTGGGATTCCATGCTGTATAATGATAAAATGTGAAAACTTCCAAAGGGTGAATACTTTTTATAGACACTGTATAATTAACGTTAAAGGATTTTTAAAATTTCACAGTTTTCTTTTGAACAATGGTAAACAGCTCATTTAAACACACTATATTTTCACTCATTAAAGTGTTAAACAGACTACATTTTTATAGTGAACTTATAAAAGTTCTCACGCTTACTATACATACATACTGTAACACACAAGAGGCTGTGCTGTTTGCTGCCTCATCCTTAAATAAGATTTGACTGTCCTACAAGAGATGCTTCAATGCTGTTTAGATGGCCATTTAGATTTTGTTGCAGCCACAAGAGGTTTTTTGCAGCAGAGCAGCTGTTGTGTGTAATTGTACAAATATAGCCAGCCATTTAAATTAAATATTAATCCGGAACCACTGATATCTTGCAGAAAGAAACATTTGAGGTTCTCTAGTCTGCCCAGATGCTGCTGAAATGGTAACATTTTAATATGATACTCGCTTCGCTCGCCCACCCCCAGGGTTTAGTTTACCGGATGTACAATTGAAAGAGATTGTTATGGGAATTGTTACATATGCATTATTTTCACTTTCACTTTAAAACTTTTGTAAAAACAATACTTGTCCATTTGTTTCCGGCCCCGGGTGTGGTTAAATCTCTTTCTCGCAGGACGTATAACGCTGCTCGCGTTATGAAGGGAGGAAGGGGGGCTTAACGCACGCTAAGAAGCGGTCGGATCAGCTGCTGGCTTGTTGCTGCTGCTGCTGCTGGCGAGTTGCATGTTCTGCTTGTCTTGCTGCACGTCGATCATTTAAAAGCCTGTACAGCAGCTGTCCTTTTGCCACTTCACGGCTCTGCCGCTCACATTGTGAAGCCCCCTTTGGTGTTGGGGCTGAACGTAGTCTAAGGAGAAGCGGTCGGATCATCTGCTGGCTTGCTGCTGTTGCTGCCGGCGAGCTGCGTGTTCTGCTTGTTGCTTGTCGTTGTTTTAAGGGCTGGGAGTACATGACGTGTGTCTGCCAAAAGCATTCCAACAACTGCTAGGTTCGTGAACTTGTTTTAAATGTTGTCTCACTGCCTTGTCTCATGTGACATTAAAGTGTCTCTCGCATGATGTCAAATTATCTTCCGAGAAGATCACTTCTCGTCTCCCTAGTCTCCCTCCCAAGATTTTTTTTATAATAGAGAGACATTATCTTCCAGCTTGTGGGTTAAAAAAACCTTAAAATTTGGTTTAGATTTTAAGCTGCCAGTCCTTATTATATAGGTAATATGATGAATTGCGGTTTTGATGTCATCATTTTTGGAATTTTTAGATTTGTTTATTGGTTCTTTATAATTTTGTCGCAACACCAAGTTGTGTTTTTGGGTTTGGTGTTTGCTACCATATTGTGTGAGTCCTTCCATGGTCATGTTGTTTACTGTTGCTGTGCAACAATAACAAGAAAGTCATGTGACACATTATGTCATCTATGCGCAGATATTTTGACGCTCGGTTCGTGTTCTTTGCTTTGTCAACTGGCTCTGTCTGTTTCACTCATTACCCTGAGCCTTGTCTGCTCTTATTCACTAAGATGTTTGTCTGTTCCTGTTAGTTTTATTTTTTCTGGTCGTTTCCTAGCTCTAATCGTTCTGGACACGCTGGTTTTCAAGGTATCCATATAATAAGTATATCTGCATCTCCAACATTTCAAAAACACACCCTGTGTTTAATCTCTGATTTAAATGTTTTCCAATATTTTGCATTACAAGACTTATGAAGGATGAATGGGCGTTTATGTTCATGTATCACCTCAAACATACTCAAGTTGTCATGTGCTACCATATTTATAGTGGCTTAGACGTTACTAATTCCTAACCTGTGTGGACCGCCCAGACTGCCACCTGAACCCGACACAGACAAGCGTGGGACACAAGTTCAAGGCACACAGTGATTTTTTTTTTCTTTTTACTTCATTGGAAACACCTTCCCCCGTTTCCCACAAGTACAGCACAGTCTCACAAGTACAAAGACACAAAACAATTCTCTTTCTTCTCTCTTCCTTTTCTCCTCCACTACTCTGGTCAAGCTTTGTCTTCCTCTGGCTCTCCGAGCAGTGGCTTCTGGCTCCTTTTATAAGGCACCCGGAAGTGCTCCAGGTGCTTGATCACTTGTTTCCGGCAGCACTTCTGGGTGTGGCAAAAAAACTGCCAATACTCAGCAGCTCCTGCTGCAGCAATCCCTGGCAGCACCTGCAGACCCCAACAGGGCTGCACCAAACTCCAACTCCCAAAAAGCCCTGCTGGAGTCCTAGGCACCGCTGCAACCCAGGGGGGTTGCTATCTAGCGTCCAGGGGGAGGTAACGCTCTGGCCACACTTACTCTCCTGGTCCTCCCAGCGTTTAGGTGTCCCGGCCACATGCTACACCTGGTTTGGGGATCTAGGGAACTAGTTGTACCAGACAGAGCGGAAAGCAACACCAATGTTAACTTTTTAAGTGCTTCTTTGCTCCATGAATGTTCTTCCCCCCACCAGAAATAACCTGTCAGGATCTAACAGCACTCGCAGAAACAGATCTACCCTCGGCATATTTTGGGTGCACACCCTGGGACCTGTGAGAGCTGTTACACCAAATCCCAATTCAACCACAAGGAAACAGAAAGATCAAAACAAAGCAAAAATCTTGGAACAACTGTCAAAGGTCCACCACTGGGACCCTCTCTTTGACCTCAATACAACAGCAGAAGGAGGGCCTAGCTGGGGGTGGAAACACTTCCTGGGGTACCACCCACAAAATACAAGAAAAGGCGGAAGATTAAAAGACACCATCTGGGTGGAATCAGGAAACCAATCCTGTAAAACAGGGGTTCTCAAACTCAGTCCTGGAGACCCTCTGTGGCTGCAGGTGTTTGTTCCAACTAGATTCACAATCAGTGGGATAATAGTACAGTAATCCCTCCTCGATCGCGGGGGTTGCGTTCCAGAACCCCCCGCGAAAGGTGAAAATCCGCGAAGTAGAAACCATATGTTTCTATTATATTTTTATTTTATTAATTTCATTGTAATCATTCCATACAAATAGATCAATTTATAACCCAACAAAATTGAAGACAAATCAAGCCCCACCCCTGAGAAGGAGAGCTTAGCTAAAGGAAAATTGCTTAAGGCTTTTTAATAAGGCAACATTAAACAAAGGAAAGGGAGAAGTAAATATATATGTAAATAAGAGATGGAGAAGGGAGTTAAATGTGGTAATAGTTATTTCTCTTATTCTAAAATAATATTGATTAAATCCTGCCAGGTTTTGAAAAAAATTTGTACAGATCCTCTAACTGAGAATTTGATTTTTTCCAATTTCAAATAATATAAAACATTGGTTTCCCACTGACTTACAAGAGGAGAATTAGGATTCTTCCAATTTAACAAAATAAATCTGCGTGCCAAAAGTGTAGTGAATGCAATCACCATTTGCTTGTCCTTCTCCAATTCAAGTCCATCTGGAAGAACACCGAACACAGCTGTTAATGGGTTAGGAGGGATTGTGACCCCAAGGCTGTCTGAAAGGCACTTAAAAATTTTGGTCAAAAATGATATTAGTTTGGTGCAGGCCCAGAACATGTGACCCAGTGAGGCAGGAGCTTGGTTGCAGCGTTCGCAGGTTGGATCCTGCCCTGGAAACATTTTGGACAGTTTTAAGCGAGACAGATGAGCTCGATATATAAGTTTTAGTTGAATAATTCTATGCTTTGCGCATATAGAACTCGCGTGAATTCTCTGCTTTGCTACCTTTCACTTGTAGAGAGACAGGAACTTTATTCAAACACTGCAAACAAACATTTGTCTCTTTTTCAAAAGTTTAAACTGTGCTCCATGACAAGACAGAGATGATAGTTCCGTCTCACAATTAAAAGAATGCAAACGTATCTTCCTCTTCAAAGGAGTGCGCATCAGGAGCAGAGAATGTCAGAGAGATAGAGAGAAAAAAGCAAACAATCAAAAATCAATAGGGCTGTTTGGGCTTTTAAGTATGCGAAGCACCGCCAGACAAAACAGCTGCAAGGAAGGGAGAAATGTGAAGGTAATCTTTCAGCATTTTTAGACGAGCGTCCGTATTGTCTAGGGGTGCGAACAGCCCCCCTGCTCACACCCCCCTCCGTCAGGAGCAGAGAATGTCAGAGCAAGAGAGAGAGAGAGAGAAAAGCAAACAATCAAAAATCAATACGTGCTGTTTGATCTTTTAAGTATGCGAAGCACCGTGTGGGAAGCATATCGCTTGACAACGCAGCCACAAGTAAGCCCAGCAAGGAAGGAAGTAATGTGAAGATAGTCTTTCAGTGTTTTTTGAGGAGTGGCCATATCCTCTAGGGGTGCGAACAGCTCCCGTGCTCACGATATATTTGAGGAGTTTTATTTAATACGTAATATGCGCTCTGGTTGGGTAGCTTCTCAGCCATCTGCCAATAGCATCCTTTGTATGAAATCAATTGGGCAAACCAACTGAGGAAGCATGTACCAGAAATTAAAAGATCCATTCTCCACTGAAACTCACGAACCAGTGAAAAATCTGCGATATATATTTAAATATGCTTACATATAAAATCCGCGATAGAGTGAAGCCGCGAAAGTCGAAGCGCGATATAGCGAGGGATTACTGTATATATATATACGAAATATACTCGCGTTTAAGTTTTCCCACGGATAAAGTTGGGGCTTGATTTTACCGTATAATTTCTGGTATTTTATAATGTCGGTCGTATAAATCGAATGTAGAAAACTCATGCTATTGGCCCAAGAGATTATGATATGCTAACGCCCACCTGAGAGAGTCCCCACGAAGCACACAGCCTTTTTCTTTCTATGTATTGTGCCTACGTCACCACACGGTAATACCCGAACTATTCCGAAGTGACGTTTGCACTGTTTTGTGTTTTTTGTATATCGCACCCTCATACACCTTTATCGTAGGAGCATCCCTTATCTACGATGGAGCGTTCGATCAATAGAAAATATGAGCTGGTTTTAAATTAAGAGTTGTTGAAGTGGCGAAAAAAACTGGTAACTGCACTGCTGCAACAAAATTCGATGTGTTGGAGAAACTGGTGCGAGATTGAAGGAAGCAAGAAGACGTAAAAAAAAAATTAAGGGTCACATTTTTGAACAGGTGTATAAGTCGGGTCTGAGTTTATGATCGATTTTTTGGGTTTCAAGACCCGACTTATACGCAAGTATATACAGTACCTCTTTTCTATATAAAAATTATAGAAAATTAAATTTTACTTTAAACACATTTTGACATTAAATGACATTAAATTGTGTTACCAAACCGCAATAAATGGCGACTAAGAATATAATTATATATATAATTAGCTGTTTTTTTTTTCTCTTCTTGTATTCTACGTTCAGAAAAGCACAATAGTGTGATTTTTACTTTTACAAAATATTTAGATATATTTTTTCAATACCTTTAAATGCTGACCTCATTTTTTTTCAATTATTTTGACCTTTTTCTGTGTAGTTTACTTTTTTTCGTTGTATCCTAATAATGACAATTAAAAAGAAACAGAGCAGGCACCTGAGAAGACAACACTGAATGATGACAGGCTGCCACAACTTCAGCGATAGACCCACTAATTAGTAAATATTAGATTAAATACACAGAAAACCTGAAAAAGAACAATGAAAATCAGGATAAAAATATTGTTAAAAAGTAAAAACAACATATAACTGCTTAGTAAATTTATCAAAGTTAATATCGTTATTTTTACATTAACACCAAAACACAGCAACTGGGTCACTTCATTAGGCAAGCATTCCAATTAAAACAGAAATTGGTGGGAACAAAAACCTGCAGCCACAGTGGGTCCACAGGACTGAGATTGAGAACCACTGCTGTATGGGACGCCATTGTCCATCATCCACATTCAGTCATACAGGGCAAATGTAGAGTCACCAGTTAACTAAATACTCAGTGGGAGAACGTGCAAACCCAGAACTCTGGAGATATAAAACACACCACCAGGCTGCCTTCCACAATTTCATTTTCTACGGTTTGAAACAGACATTTCCTCTTTAGCCTAATTACCTGTAATATTCTGCTTTAGGATTGTGATACTTTTTGTCATTTATTGTAATTGTTAAATTCTTATACAGCACTTTGAGGTATTCTATTGTGGTGGCTTTTATATAAAAATGAATTGAACTTAGCCAAATCATTTCAAAGTTTTGTAAAAGGCTGCTGTCTTCATCCCCAGCAGCGTGTGGAACCAAATATTTTGCCGATACTTTGAGCTTTAAATTTCAAACACCTCTGTACTTGTTTAGGTGAGACAAAGTGGTTTGTAATTACAAACATGTGTGTGTGCAGCTTTCAGAGCCAAAGTTATGAAGCCCCAACATGTGTTTTATTAGCGAAAACACCTGGAGCACAGGCCAGCAGGTATGTGGTCAAAGTCAGCTATTCATAATGGATAATTGTTTTCACTTTATGAACAGGTTTGCTGTGCACAGCACTGCTTGCTGGACACATGCTTGTTAACTGCTGAGAAAAGTGTTCAGTCTGTAAAGTTACTCACCTCAATGGTGGGGGTGGGATTGGCGACATTATAACCTTTATTCTTCTTTGCAAATTAATATTGGGAATGAGGTGGTCTGTTTTCATTTTAAGTGGCAGTTCAGAATGTCTAAGCATACTTCTGACCCAGCAACACATTCTTCTATGGTTGATTGTTGATATTCAGGTGTTTTAGATTTCTCACTAAATACGTAAATATATATGTCTGTATGTCTGTCCGCTTTTCACGAGAGAACTACTTAATGGATTTAGAATCACATTACAATCACAGTAGAACACTCTAGACGAGAACAGGCCATTCAGCCCAACAAAGCTCGCCAGTCCTATCCACTTATTTCTTCCAAAAAAACATCAAGTCGAGTTTTTAAAGTCCCCAACGTCTTACTGTCTACCACACTACTTAGTAGCTTATTCCAAGTGTCTATCGTTCTTTGTGTAAAGAAAAACTTCCTAATGTTTGTGCGAAATCTACCCTTAACAAGTTTCCAACTGGGTTCCCATGTTCTTGATGAACTCTTGTATCACCCCAGTCCCAAAGGTATCATGTCCTAGTGAGCTGAATGACTTTCGGCCTGTTGCTCTGACGTTACATGTGATGAAGACTATGGAGCGGCTGCTGCTTCACCACCTGAGGCCACAGGTACGCCATGCCCTTTACACTTCTCTAGCGCTTTCAACACCATCCAACCTCTGCCCCTTAGGGACAAGCTGACAGAGATGGGAGTAGATTCATACCTGGTGGCATGGATCGTGGACTATCTTACAGACAGACCTCAGTATGTGCGTCTCGGGAACTGCAGGTCTGACATTGTGGTCAGCAACACAGGAGCGCCGCAGGGGACTGTACTTTCTCCGGTCCTGTTCAGCCTATATACATCGGACTTCCAATACAACTCGGACTCCTGCCACGTCCAAAAGTTCGCTTACGACACTTCTGTCGTGGGCTGCATCAGAAGTGGGCAGGAGGAGGAGTATAGGAACCTAATCAAGGACTTTGTTAAATGGTTTGACTGTACACCACCTACACCTGAACACCAGCAAAACCAAAGTGCTGGTGGTGGATTTTAGGAGGCCCAGGCCCCTCATGAACCCCGTGATCATCAGAGGTGACTGCGTGCAGAGGGTGCAGACCTATAAATACCTGGGCGTACAGCTGGATGATAAATTAGACTGGACTGCCAATACTGATGCTCTGTACAAGAGAGGACAGAGCCGGTTATACTTCCTTAGAAGGCTGGCGTCCTTCAACATCTGCAATAAGATGCTGCAGATGTTCTATCAGATGGTTGTGGCGAGTGCCCTCTTCTACACCGTGGTGAGCTGGGGATGCAGCATTAAGAAGAAGGACACCTCACGACTGGACAAACTGGTGAGGGAGGCAGGCTCTATTGTTGGCATGGAGCTTGACAGTTTGACATCCATGGCAGAGTGACAGGCGCTCAGCAGGCTCCTATCAATTATGGAGTATCCACTGCATCCACTAAACAGTATCATCTCCAGACAGAAGAGCAGCTTCAGCGACATACTGCTGTCACTGTCCTGCTCCACTGACAGACTGAGGAGATCGTTCCTCCCCCTAACTATGCGACTCTTCAATTCCACCTGGGGGGGTAAACGTTAACATATACAAAGTTATTGTCTTTTTTTCCTGCATTTTTATTACTCTTTAATTTAATATTGTTTTTGTATCAGTATGCTGCTGCTGGAGTATGTGAATTTCCCCTTGGGATTAATAAAGTATCTATCTATCTATCTATCTATCTATCTATCTATCTATCTATCTATCTATCTATCTATCTATCTATCTATCTATCTATCTATCTATCTATCTATCTATCTATCTATCTATCTATCTATCTATCTATCTATCTGCAGTAACTCATTTTAAAATAACAGTCTTGATCCACTGTACTAATTCCCTTCATAATTTTAAACACTTCAGTCATGTCACCTCTTAATCTTCTTTTGCTTAAACTTTAAAGGCTTTTTTAATCTTTCCTCATAATTCAACCCCTGTAGCCCTGGAATCAGCCTAGTCGCTCTTCTCTGGACCTTCTCTAGTGCTGCTATGTCCTTTTTGTAACCTGGAGACCAAAACTGCACACAGTACTCAAGTTGAGGCCTCACCAGTGCATTATAAAGGTTGAGCAGAACCTCCTTGAACTTCTACTCCACACATCGTGCTATACAACCTAACATTCTGTTAGCCTTCTTAATGGCTTCTGAACACTGTCAGGAAGTCGATAGCTTAGAGTCCACTATGACTCCTAAATCCTTCTCATAAGGCGTGCTCTCGATTTTCCGACCGCCCATTGTGTATTAAAACCTAACATTTTTACTTCCTATGTGTAATATTTTACATTTACTGACATTAAATTTCATCTGCCACAAATCTGTCCAAGCCTGTATGCTATCCAAGTACTTTTGTAATGATATAACGGATTCCAAATTATCTGATTATCCTCCTATCTTGGTATCATCTGCAAACTTAACCAGCTTGTTACTTATATTACTATCTAAATCATTTATATATTTTAAAAATAGAAGCAGCCCTAGCACTGACCCCTGTAGAGCACCACTCTTAACATCGGCCAGTTCTGATGAGGTTCCTCGCACCATCACCCTCTGCTTCCTGTGTCTGAGCCAATTCTGCACCCATCTAAAAACATCACCCTGAACTCCCACTTCTTTTAATTTGATGCCCAACCTCTCATGTGGCATCTTATCAAATGCTTTCTGAAAGTCCAGATAAATAATATCATTTGCTCCACTTTGATCATCTACTTTTGTTGCCTCCTAATAGAATTCCAGCATGTTAGTAAAACACGACCTCCCTCTTCTGAACCCATGCTGACTGTTCAGAATAACTGCTGCCCTTGCCAAGTGTTGCTTAATCTTATCCTTAATAATTCCTTCCATTAATTTTCCTGTGATGCATTTAGATCAGGTTTTTTTATATAATTTGCTTGAACATTCTGGTTGATTTTGTGACTTCTATCATTACTATAAGTATCATAGTTGGCTTGCAGTACCTATTTATTTGCGAAAATCCGAGAGACACACAGCGGGTCAAGGAGAGGGGTGCGGGGTCCTCCTCACTCACATGCTAGCCTCGGGCTTAACATAACCTAACCTTAGCTACCAAACGAGAGAACTACTTAACGAATTTAGATCGGGTTTTTTTCTATAATTTGCTTGAACATTCCGGTTGATTTTGTGACTTCTCTCATCACGCTAAGACTCATAGTTCACTTACAGGAGCGATATTTTTGCGCTAATCCGAGACAGAGGCTGTAGGCTGACGGGAGGGGGAAGCGTGACATCAGGATTGGGGAGCCGGGCAGGGCCCTCCTCACTGTTCTGTTTCACTACCATGCGGGCAGAGCCATGGGGGATGGCTAGTATATATGTATATATATATATATATTGTAACAGATAGAGGCACTATCGTCCTCTTGAACCCTTGTTCCAGACACCAGATAAAAGTCCAATTATTATTTATTTTATAATAATAATGTGCACCAAGCACCCTCCACTCCACTATACCCAAACACTACAATAATACAATACAATCAATAATCAATACACGATCCTCCACTCCCAGACACTTAGCAACCCTTCCTCCCAGCTCAGCTCGCCATGTGGGATCTCCCACAATTCTTTTATAGTCCGTGACCCGGAAGTGCTTCTAAGCCCTCAGTCCATGTGATTACCCAGCATTTCCGGGTCAAACGACAACTCCGTTTCTTCATCAGCCCGGAAGCGCTTTATTTCTTCCAACCATTTGACTAGGATTTACTTCTGGGCTGTATGGAAAATAAACGTGTCTGTGTCTCCCTGCAGCGTCCCCTGGCGGCCCCGACGTTATCCAGCAGGGCTGTGTATTAAAACTCCATGATGCCCTGCTGGAATATGGGGCATCTCCACATTGCAAGGAGGGCTCCATCTAGCAGCCTGGGGGTATTGGCTGGGATGAATGGCAGGCCATATCCCACTATATATATATATATATATATATATATATATATATATATATATATATATATATATATATACACACACAATTGGCAACAAGAACTGCAAGTTGCGAGCGTGAGCGTAGTCTATTTTTTGTTGCTCCCGACTCTACCGCAGCTAATTAGTTACCCCAACTGTACAGTGGTGCGCCCGTCTACACTATAACTCATGTGTCTGTCATTCGTCCCACCCTCACTCACTCACTGTCACAGCTCACTACTCAGTGCAGCGCAGTTTATCATTGTATGCGGATCGGTTTATCGTCTGTTACATGTGTCTGTGTCTCTGTGTGTTAATTTGACAAACGTTGTTGTGTTGTTTAAAAGTTGAAATTTACGCAAGTACAGTAGTTTGGCGACAAAAAGAAAGAAAGTTGTTGTATCGATGGAACAAAAACAAGGCAATCAAGAGACTGGACAAGGGAGAGACAATGCAGAAGGTAGCTGACGACATTGGCGTTGGATGGGTAACAGTAGGAGACTGGAAGAAGAAACAAATAGAAATAGAAAAATGGTATGCATCAAAAGTTACGAAGGGTGCATTAAAAGAAAGAAAAACTATGAAAAAATGTGACTATGAAAAAGTTAGTGAAGCTTTGTATGTTTGGTTTACACAGTTCAGGGACAAAGGTGTGCCTATTTCAGGGCCTATTTTACAGCAAAAGGCATTGCATTTTCGTAATGAATTCAATGAAGGGGACCCAGATTTCACAACAAGTGTCGGTTGGCTTGACCAATGGAAGAAATGCTACAGTATCCGTCAGTTATGTGTTTGTGATGAAAAACTATCATCAAATTTTGAAGAAATGGAAGCATTCAAGAAAAGATTTCAGGAATGTATTGAAACTGAAAGCCTAACGGGTGATCAGATACTTAACTGTGATGAGTCAGGCCTTAATTACAAAATGTTACCTAGTAAGAGTGTTGCAGCCAGAACTGAAGTGGCAGCCCCTGGCTACAAGCGTAGCAAGGAAAGGCTGACAATTTTAGCATGCAGCAATGCTACAGCAAATCTCAAAATGAACCTTGCAATGATTAGAAAGTCCAAAAATCCTAGAGCCTTTAAAACAGTTTCAAAAAACACTCTTCCTGTAAAATACTACAGTCAGAAAAGCGCATGGATGAGCAATGAAATTTGCAAAGACTGGTTTTTTAAGAAATTCATTCCGTCAACAGAAAAGTTTTTGAAAGAAAATAATTTACCCAGAAAAGCAGTTTTGTTGCTAGATAATGCTCCAACGCACCCTGATGCAGAGGAGCTTCAAGATGGTGACATTAAGGCAATGTTTCTGCCTCCCAATGTAACCGCCATATGCCAACCTACGGATCAGGGAGTTTTAGAAACGATAAAAAGGAACTATCACAGGAAGCTACTGTCCACAGTGATAGAAGAAATTGAAGAAGGACAAGACATGATTGAAAAATTGAAATGCATCAATGTAAAGGATGTTGCTTATTGGGTTCCAAGGGCCTGGGCTGACGTAAGGGATCCAACAATTGCCAAATCATGGAAGAAGCTGCAAGGTGATGATGAAAGTATGGAAACAGAAAGCACAGATCAAACCGAAGAAACCATTCTACCTTTAGTGTAACGTATCCCTGGATGTGAGGATGCATCTTTGCAAGAAATTGAAAGCTGGATGATCAGTATGAAATAACTGATGAAGAAATTGTAGCTCTTGTCAATTGTGATGACAATGAAATTGAAGATCAAGATCAAGCACCAACTGTTCAGCCTTTCAGAATTTCACATAACAACGGAGTTAAGGCTCTAGAAACTGCAATTAAAGACATTGAGCAAAAGAAAAAGCTACAGGAATCGACATAATGATGCTGCAAAGATGGCAAGAATTTAAATCATCACAGGACTGAACTTTTTAAGTACAGTACATACAGTACATACTCTATTTAACTTCAGACAATTCTGTAACTGTAAGGTCATTTTTTCAGTTAATTTTTTCTGTTGTTTTGTTGTAAAACATGATTATTAGGTTCGAATTGTATAAAACTATAACATAGTTTGACGTTTAATAGGCTTTTTCTTAACACCTCCCATTATCCGACATTTTCGCTTATCCGACGTTCTGCCGGCCCGTTTATGTCGGATAAGCGAGACTCTTCTGTATGTAGACATCAAATCATTCACA
Source organism: Erpetoichthys calabaricus (assembly GCF_900747795.2). Lineage (NCBI taxonomy): Eukaryota > Metazoa > Chordata > Cladistia > Polypteriformes > Polypteridae > Erpetoichthys > Erpetoichthys calabaricus. Next base: position 218,145,769 of record NC_041398.2, on the reverse strand, counting down.
TTTTACTGCAATCCTCTACATCACTGACAAAATTTTATCATAAGAGATCCACACATAGGCAGAAAGGATACAACACTGTCCTGTTTCAACAGGCTCATGACAAAGCATGGAGTCTCCTATATCTCCATAATTGTGATACACATATGCTGATATAGGAGATTCCATGACTGTATTTGTTATGCATAAACACTATAATGCACTAGTAAGGCCGCACCTGGAGTATTGTGTGCAGATCTGGTCACTGCAGTACAAAAACTGTGGAGGGGACGCTGGCGCACACATGTTGCTGCCGCTCCTCCCTGTTATCAACACTTTTCGTTAAAATATGCGTTAAACTTAAACTTTTTGCAATTGTTCACTTTCTTTTTATTGTATGTATAGTTCATGGAAGCAATCGACTCGAACTGTGTTGATTTGGATTTACTTTTATGGACTTTGCCTTGACTGGGTTTGCAGCCTCAGGGACAACCGAATCTTTCTGTGGCACACTGGACGAGCCCTATGGACATTTCTTTGCACCGTGACGATCTATGAGTGGGGGATGGTCTGTCTTCTTGATTATAATTTATACACTGGATTGCTCTCGATTACTTCTATATGTGCTTATTGACTAAGAAATGATCTGAGGCTCTGGGCGATCCCGTCTGTAATACCCAGCGTTATATGTATGTGGCTGTATGTTGGAACCTCCGAATTTTGGTATCTTCATGTGCATTTTTTAATATCTCCTACTATGCTCTTTCTGCTGCTTGCTGCTCATCTTCGCCACTCCATTCTCCAATCGCACCTTCTCCGCTGTGCTGTGCTGCTTCTCTGCTACTATCAGATAAGTATTGCTCTCTACTATGCTAAAATACTCTCATGACAAACTCCTTAATATTGAACAGTTTGTCCAGAGCAAATGGTCAGACTGGAATGTCCTAAAAGACAATGGTATTGTGCGGCGCCCGAAATATTTACATTGTGGGTCAGGTTGCCGCCACAGCCGGGCAGCTAATGAAAGATTCACTGGCAGCATTTGCTCAGGAATATGCTGTACTACTCATGGCTTTGGAAATAGGAGTGTCAGTGTGCCAAATCTGCAATATGTTAAAATAAACTCTGGTCATGGATCTGTGCACAACAAACCCACATCGTTGTTTAACTCAAGATCTCTTAATGACAAAGCACTGGTGCTATCAGAATTCATTACAGACTCAAACCATTGTCTTTTTAGTGTCTGGCTCTTAAGCTAATAACAAAATCCAGTGCTGTCTCACTTATTGCGGTCTATCGTCCCCCGAAATACAATGCGTCTTTTTTATCTGATCTGACTGAATTATTAACCCACTTAAGTTCACTTTCCCAGAGAGTCATTCTTCTTGGCGATTTCTACATCCATATTGACATTACTACATGTAAACTGAGAAATTAATTCCTATCCTTACTGGATTGTTTTGACTTGGTGCAGCATGTTGATTTTCCCACCCACTCTGGTGGTCATATACTGGACCTGATCTGCACATCTGGATTATCTGTCGGCAACACTTATAGCAGTGATTTGGGACTCTCTGACCATAAAGCAGTGCTTTTCACTGTCTCATTACCTCTCCCTCCTCTTACCTGTAAACGTCAAATTTCTTTCAGAAACCTTAAAAATATCTGTCCCTCTGTTCTTGCTGGATCCATTTCTGATCTTTTTCTGTCTTCACCTATTCCATCAACACTAGATAGTCTTGTTGACCAATATAACTCAGCCCTTCATTCAGCACTCGATAAAACAGCTCCTTTAAAACATAAGGAGGTTTTCTTTAAGTGTTCAGTTCCATGGTATAATTCAGAGCTACGATCTATGAAAGCAACTGGCCGATGCCTTGAGAGATGCCTTGTCACATAAGACTGGCCTCACTGTTCACATCCAGGCTTTCTCTGACCATCAAAGGGCTTACAGGGATGCACTAAATGCAGCCAAGAGAACTCATTATGGCAGAATAATATAAAGTGGCCATGATAACCCAAGGATTTTGTTCTCTGTTGTTAATTTGTTAATTTATGAATTTCCCTTGGGATTAATAAAGTATCTATCTATCTATCTTTCTATCTATCTATCTAATAAATTACGTCAACCTGCATCTGGCCCAATTACCTTCTCTACTGAAGTCTGTGAAAAATTCCTCCACTTTTTTCCGCAATAAAATCAAAGATCTAAATAATTCAACTAACATAAATCCATCATTTATATCCTTCCCTGTCTTCCCACTCCATCCAGCTCCTTTTCTAAATTTTCACCAGTCACATCGACATTTGTTAATGACCGGCTTTGCAAGATGAGCCAATTACTTGCGTACTGGACCCCATCCCTACCACACTTCTTAAATCCTGCCTTCATGCCATAATCCCGACTGTTACGACAATAATCAATACATCCCTAGACACTGGGTTTGTGCCAGCCACTTTAAAATTGCTTCTGTAACCCCCATGTTAAAAAAGTCTGGTCTTGATGGTGACGATCTTAATAATTTTTGGCCTATTTCCCACTTACCTTTTCTGTCAAATGTTCTTGAGCGAGTTGTAGCCTCCCAGCTCACCAATCACTTAACCTCTAATAATTTGATGGAACCCTTTCAGTCTGATTTCAGGGCACAGCACAGCTGTGAAACTTCTCTTCTTTGGGTAACCAATGATTTGCTTATGACAGCAGACTGTGGACAAACCAGCATATTAATTCTGTTAGACCTCAGTGCAGCATTTGACACTGTTAGACATGACATTCTACTGTCCAGAATGAAGAATATGCTGGGTATCTCTGGCACTGCCCTCCAGTGGTTCGAGTCCTATCTGACTGATAGGCAAGTTTGTTAGTCTTGGCAACAGCAGATCCAGTTCAGCGCCAGTCACACAAGGACTTCCTCAGGGCTCTTTGCTCGGCCCTCTTCTCTTCTGTATTTATATGCTTCCCCTTGGCCATATTATTCGTAGCTATGGGCTGGGTTATCATTTTTATGCAGATGATACTCAACTCTATTTCAATGTCAAAAGTGCAACTTCATCAGAGTTTTCTCAGCTCACAACTTGCCTCAGTGAAATTAAAAGCCGGATGGAGCAGAACTCTTTAAAATTAAATTGCAACAAACTGAACTCCTGCAAATTGGCACTAAAGCACTACTTAAGAAAATGAGCTCCTTTTCAGTCACTCTTGAGAGTGATCTCTTCAGACCTTCTTCTGATACAAGGAACCTTGGCGTAATTTTTGATTCCTCCCTTTCTTATTCCGCCCACATAAACCACATTAAGAAACTTTCTTACTTTCACCTCCGTAACATATCCCGTGTTTGCTCATTCCTCTCCTTTTCTAATGCTGAGAAACTTATCCATGCTTTTATCACATCCCACATCGATTATTGTAACTCCCTACTGGCAGGTGCCCCTTTTAATCTTATATCACAGCTCCAGTTGATTCAAAACTCTGCTGCAAGAGTCCGTACACGGACCAGCAACAGTGAGCACATCACATCCATCCTGCTTCAACTTCACTGGCTCCCTGTGTCTTACAGGATTGAATATAACATTCTATTAATAACCTACAAAGCTTTATTTAAATGGCCTTGCATCGGACTACATCAGTGACCTTCTAAATCACTTTGCTCCTGTCCACCTACTAAGGTCCTCTATGGGTGACAGGGCCTTCAGCTCCAGCACCCAGACTTTGGAATGACATCCCGAAATTAATTAGATCAGCTGACTCCATTCATTCTTTTAAAAAACAACTTAAAACTCATCTATTTAGGAAGGCTTTTAACTTAACTTAACATTCTGCCCTTTCTTTCAGTTTAACTCTCTGTCCAGGTGCTCAGGATAATTTGTGTGTCTGTTATATCACATATTAGATTATTTGTTAGGTTTTTCTTTTAGTATTGAATTTAGTATTTTACTCTGGTTTATTGTCCTTTATTCTGTTTAATGCTTTGTTATCTATTTCATTGTTCTATTCAAGAAAACATTTGTATCCAATGTTACATATACCCTGCTGTTTTTTTTGTAAGACTCTGTGAAGCGCCTTGAGTATGGGAAAGGTGCTATATAAATAAAATGTATTATTATTATTATTATTAAAAAAAGACATAGCAGCACTTGAAATCATGCAAAGCAGAGCAACCAAGTGCATCCCAGGACTTAAGGACATGTTCTGCTGTGACAGACTTAAGAAAATTAAACCTGTTTAGTCTTGAGCAGAGGAGACTGCATGGGCACCTAATCCAGGTATTTAAAATCCTTAAAGGCATTGAGCAACATTCATTCTGTTTAACGGTGAATTATAAACTCAAGGACATCAGTGGAAATTAAGGGGAAGTGCATTTAAGGCTGAAGCCAGGAAGCCCTTCTTTACACAAAGAGTTGTGGGACTCTGGAACAAACTATAGAGACATGTAGTTGAAGCAGAAACCTTGACAAACTTTAAGAAGAATTTGGATGAGATATTGGTACAGCTTTGCTGTTAGCTAAACAAATGGGTTTGATGGACTAAATGGTCTCATCTCATTTGACACATTTCGTATGTACCATTATTATAGATATATGGGAGTCTCCATACTTTCATACTTGTGATACACTTCACAGGTGACACTGCATTTATCACTCACTCTGAGATGTATCTCCAGCACATTCTCTATGCCACCAATGCATTCTGGATCTCTTTAGCAATGCAAACAAGAAAAAGAAGCATGTATTTAATGGCAGAGTCCATGAGGCAAGCCTTTACCACCTCCAGCAATGATTGCTATCAAGAACACAGGTTCACTTTTCCTGTCAAAGCAGACATTAGCTCAGAAATATCACCATCTTAACCTTGTTAAAAGTGCTTTTGCTAGACTGATAAGTGGCGTTTTTTGAGATTAGTCCCTTTACATTTTATCTTTGATTTGGAGAAGATCTAATTCATCTCAGGTATCAGAAACCACAAATGTGATCACTGAAGAACTGTGTTTGAAAGTGACCGGATCGATTAGTTGATTGACATTAGTCTCGTAGCTAACGCATGAAGTCCTCTGGATTTCAATAACCCTTTTTAGTACTGTTCTCATTTACTTATCACATTGTTCTCTTTGTTACCTGCTCAATAAGTGGCAATGGTTTGATTAACCACTGGCATCGTATCCGTGCGAATGACCAATAAATTTTGAGTTTTGTGAATGCTGTAATGTACTGTGATGGTGAAACAGTGAACATTATAAGACTACAAAAACACTCCCATTGATTTAATGGTAGCACTCATTCTCTTAAACTGGGGTGACAAAAACTGGAGTGTAGGCAGAGTGCAACAAAACTATTATTATGTTATTGTGTTCTGGAATCACATGATCCATCCCAGATCGCTCCCAGGTGATCAGCCGCAAACCCATGATGTCCGGATTACTGAGGCGTCCAGAAGCAAATGCTTTTTCTACTCTATGAGCAATAGAGAAACTTCTTTGTCCATGCATGAGGCAGCTGTCCCTAAGCACTGCAAGTGGAACATTCCTGGTGACTTCAGCTGAGCTCTCAATCTCTGTCACTCACGCCCACTTTGTTGCATAGTACCACCATCAAATCTGACTTCAGTGCAAATCCTACTGACTATGCTAAGTGTTTTGTGATCCAGTTTTGCACATTTTCCATTAGGATAGCTGCTGGTTGCCAGCGATATGCCCATCCTCCTGGTGACTGCCTCTAAGCACTGCAGGCAGAGCATTTCTTGGTGATGTCAGCCGAGTTCTTTCTCACACACCCCATACCTTTTTTTGCCGAGCACTATCACTGCAACTGGCTTTGTTAACACCAAAAAACCTGGTTTTCTGCTGCACTCAGAACTAAATTCAAAATAAATACAATAAAAACCTGAAACGATTCTTGTGTACTGTTCAGAGCAGCAGCTAATCTGACACATGGGAAATCTTAACAGCAAAGCAAAATCTCTACAAGCATCAGCCTCACAGATTTTATGGACTTCTTTATAGATATATTCAATAAAATAAGACTCCTGACTTCAAAGCCATCTCCGAGACTTACTAATGCTATGTCACACCCACCTCGTTTTGTGCACGCTACCTTAGTAATTTTAATTTAACAGCTGTACAAATTACTTTGATTTCTAGAATGAAACCTACTACCACATCTTTAGACTCAGTCCACAAAAACTAACAAAAAGCTCAGTGATTTTTGAGGCAGCACCCATTTTTAACAAAACCAATTTATTTTTGACTAACTGGTAGTTTTGTGAATGTTATAGTTCAAGTGAGACATACCAATCTTAACTAAATTCAAACTGCTGAGTCCATATTGCCTCATTCCCAAAGGCATGATTTGCTGGGGCATCACCATCATACAGTAAAGAGCCCTATTAGCTTTCCAGAGTAGCAGAACATTGTTCTACGTTAGAAAGCTAAGCATTTTGTTTTTCCATTATGCAACCAAATAAGAAAAGAACAATATGAATCAGCTACACATGAACACTTAATTGTTTTAACTTGGATGTTGTCATCTTATAACAAAACGTTCATGAAATTGTTTTCAAAACCTATTGGTATGGCGGTTAGCACTCCTACTGTATAGCTCCAGAAATCCAGTTTTGAATCCCAGCCATATTTGAATCCCAGCCTCATTGCAATATTGTTCAACCATTGGACATCTTCGTTAATGAAATCCTCGCGAACATATGCTGATATGATTTGTCAAAAGAACATTGGACAGAAGGGGGCTAGGGGTATTCATCTTGACCCTGACAAGCAAGAAGAAGCAGGAGGAACACAGACACCAAGAAGACTTATGCCATGAAATGCAGCAATGTAACCTGAAGATACTGAACAGCAACACACATTGGATGTGTTGGCCAGTAACGTCTACTGTATGACAACTCCCGAAATATTCAGGATTTATGGTGATTTGTCATATCCATTTTCTTTTCTCTTCTGCTTTTGGAAGATTTAAGTATTTAATGTTAAATGACTGAAGATAAGTGTAAACCTTACATCTTCTTGACTTGTTGTTCTATCTTGCCATATGGTGTATAGACAATAGGAAGAGACATCCTCCAAAACAGAAGTGAAACACAGCAGCAGTCAATTCTGTGGTGAAGTGGCATCAGTAGTCCCACATGCAAATGCTTAGTGATTTCAATCTGGGTTTCCTTCCTGGTCAGGTGAGTGCAAAAATAAGCGAACAATAATTGGGATCAAAGATGCATGTGTGGGTCTACGGGTCTATGTAACAAAAAACCTGGGTGTGGGATTGAAATATTCCATGTCTTAGGATAGGGTCGGTCACCCCAAAATCCCTTCTCTTACAGAAACACCATCTTAACCTGTAGTGCAGATGTTCCTCAGTTGTACATACAGAACAAATGACATTTTGATGGTTTTTAATTTGATTGTGAGCCAGAAAGTCCTCCAAATGAAGAACAAAATGCACTCAAGTCAATGGTGGGTCAGATTTGACCCACAGTACATGGCTGTGTTCAAAATTTGTAACAGCTAGACCTTAGGATTTTTTTTTTTGCTTTTTGTAAATATAGAGCACATTTGTGAGCTAAAAGGATAAGGATGTTTATATGGGTTATGAACAAACAATTAAATGCAGTGGAAATTCCTTTCAAGTGAACAGTGGGACATACTGACCCAAAAGACAAGGCAAGGTAAGAATGTATGAGTAGCTGTTGAAATTATGGGATGTTTACTTTTATTACTGTTCATTATTTGAAGGAAATGTAGGAAAAGTCGCAAAGATTTAGTTTGTTTTTACCACTCTCAAGCACACAAAATGAGTCACATTTGACCCAAGGATGTTGTGATGGTTAAGAAAGTATTGATTTACATCAGGGATCCCCAACTCCAGTCCTGGAGGGCACCAGTGGCTGCAGGTTTTCATTCAACCCTTTTCTTAATTAGTGACCTGTTTTTGCTGTTAATTAACTTCTTTTGAATTAATTTTAATTGACTTTTTTTTTCTTCATCGTTCCTCTGAATTGCTTCATTTCTTTCCATAAATGGCACCCAAACAGAAATGAACTGTGAAGTGAGTGAGCCAACAGAACACCAGCTAAGTCAGGGCCTCAAACTCCAACCAATTTCACTCCAAGCAGTTGCTTAATTAGGCTCTGATTCTTGTTGGTAATTAAACCCGTTCTTTAATTCCATTGCTTGTTGCTGCTATCACTGTGCAATGCCATACATTTCTGAAATTATTGATTTTCTCTTTTCTAAGAGCACTGTTCAAATGTTTTGGAGACTTGAGCAGATCAGCATTCCCGAGACCTTCATCTTTCTTTATTTTCAGATGATGGACACCGTTTGCTGGTCATGTTTTGGCTCATTTTGTATCTCATTATTGTTTGGTTTCTAATTAAGGAAAAAGAAACAATTGAGGGGGCTAAGTCTTTAAGAGCAAGTCAAATAAAATTAATTCAAAATAAGTTAAATAGCAACAAAAAAGGTCACTAATTAAGAAACGGGTTAGAATGAAAACTTGCAGCCACTGGGGCCCTCCAGGACAGGAGCTGGGGACCCCTCATTTACATGAAACACATATTTAATCTTGTGGTCGGCGAGTAAAGAAAGGTCAATAAAAAAAAAGAATTTTTTTGGGGTACCAACACGGCCCTCCCCATTTACTAATGAAGTCCAAAACAAAAACCACACTGGATGGTGTGAAAAACAATAAAGAAAGGTAAGTGCCATGTGGCCTCTAATCATTTTGCTGTGCCGATGGGTGCTCACACTGGGAGCTTCTCTCTAAGGTCACCTCCACAATCAATGACACCTCCTTCTGGATGGTTGTCCCTTTGAAGCTCTGGGACAGGAAGGGGCGGGGTCAGTTGCCCTCACTGTGCAGTTTCTCAGGACTGTGGAGGAAGAAAATGACAAGACTGTTAGCAGCAGCATTCCCTCTTGTCCCTGGGTGGTATCACATGGATGGTGATCCTCAGATGTGCATGTGTGACAATCTAAATTTATAAATACTTTATTCATGCCAAAGGTATAATTTAGAGTTTAGAAGGAGTTTTTTTTCCCAGTATTGTACTGCCTTGTAAACTGAATTTCTCTGTAAGTACCTATTTCACTACACATAGCCTCCTGTAATAATTGAATACTTTATATTTACCTGTAATTTTGTTTGATCTTTTTAGTTTTTGTTACTTTGAAAAACTGAACTACTCATATGGTAGGTGAAGGTTCTACCTGAAAGGAGGAACATTCTTGCCTTATGTTTTGTATCTTTTTTGTTAAGTTTAAATTAATTGCCATGAAACTTGTTGTCAGAATCTTTGCACCACCACAGAAAAAAACATAAAAAAGAACAGGATTAACAAGATAAATGTACAAAAAGTTTACACTTTTGCAAAGCAAAATACACATATAAATGTAAATACACAACAAAGAAATAATCTAAAATAAAAGTAGGACCTTGATTGTGGTAGAGTCTTCAGTCTTTCCGAACTCCAGCAATGTCAAGGATGCTGCACAGGTGCTGAAGTCTGATTTGTGTGGTAAAGAGATCCCTTTTTAAACAAATAATTTTATATTCAGAGTGTTGCACCTGCTGAATCAAGTACAAAGCATATCATGAGCATATCAAATCGATGTTTTCAACAATAAAGCCTTTTACTTCACAGATTAATGTGTCATAAACACTGTAAAATGTGACACATATTAAAGGGAAAAATACACACATAGCAAAAAGGAGCCTTACCACGTCTGTTCATTTATACTTTGAAGATAGAATTTCACTTTAGGACATCATTCACATGTACTCTCTTGGTTTAGAAAGGCAAGTCAGCCCTAAGGAGGAAAATGTATGCTTGAAATATGCCATTTATAAAGTGTAAAAATAAATTAATTAAAAAAAGAAATGTACTTGTGCCTCCTAAGCCTAGGATGCAACCAATTTTCAAGCTGTACTTTACAAACTTTTTGGCATAGACAAAATTAGACAAGCACTTTAATACATAGTAATCGCATTCAGCATTTACATCTAATTACAGTGTTCACTCCAGACCACACCACTTATGCCATTTAAATATTTCTTAATATAGCAGCCATTGGATCACTGACAAACAAACAACATGATATCTTTGTGGTTCCTTTAGGAGTTATTGTATATTGCATGTATTATTTCTTGAGTTATCGAGTCTGAACCTTCTGTAGATCGCAGGTGAACTTTTTCGGTGAATTCCGCTGTGTGGTGTGAACTTTGCTCTAAGGTGTTTGTCTGTGACAAGTCATTCTGAAATGTATTGCATTAGTTTAACTACTCATAATTGCATATGGCAGATCAAAGTTGCAATTTAAATATTTAAAATATGATTTTGATTATTCAGAATCCAGTTTTGACACATCTGCAACATATCTGTGACTGTTTAAATCTTGTCAAGTTTGACATTTTTTATTGATGATTTTAAAGCGTTGCAGTAATTACATTTTAAGTAATCAAAATTCGACTTAGGCATATGTGTAATAATATTATGACAGTCTGGATTTAAATTGGAGATATCTGTAAACAGGTATTGAGCATTAAAATGTGAATTGCAAATTAAATACTAACTAGTTAAAATCAGCATTTCTGATAAATTCAGTTGCAATTTTTACTTGTTAAAATTTGCATTTCATATAACTAACATTTCTTTTTAGATATCCTCTCATCAGACATGTTAATCTATCGGTAAACATATTTTCAAAGGGAAGTACGTGTTGAGATAATCATTACGGCAGAGAGAACAATCAGCTAGATCGAGAGACCTAGTCAAAGTCAAAAATGAATGTAAAAGTCAAAAACAGGAGATTATAAGCTTGTAGAAACGAAGCCAAACTGAGAAGAAAATGGACAGGCAAGGATCTACCAGCAGATCAAAACTAGGATACAAAGCAAGAAGTGCAAAAGACGTTTTTGTTCTGCAAACTCAGTATAGAGAACAGCATCTGTGGGTGACTTCTTCGCATTGTTAGCATTAGGGTCTCCACCCCTAACTACACCGGCAGTGCCCTAACCTTGGGTATTCAAAATGGCAGAGTCTGTCATAAACAAAACAGCAATGGAAATGGTTAAAATAAATAGAAAATCCTAAGCTGAACATTGTACCAAGAAATAATGCAAACAAATCTTGCATTCAGAACCCCCACATACAAGGTCTCTAAACAACAGGACATAAAGTATCTGTTTCATTACCCAGGTAGTACTGAAATAGGAAAATGTGCACTGCCTACAGACCCTTCTTTGAATATGCTGTACTTAGGGTCTCTGTATCTTTCTCAGTGTACGTTTCCCTCCCTACTTCCTCCTGACAAATGTTGGTCTTCGCTATGAATACTCTGGAGATTCACAAAACACTTATCATTCTTAACAATTTTTGGAGCAAAAGGATATGATCAGGAGATGGAATATTACAGAGGACTGAAAAAGAATCAGAGTCAAAAAGTAAACACAAATGTCTATACCAAAAGTTACATTCAAAATATCCACCAAAACTAAAAAACAAATCCAAAAACAAAGTCAAAAATAAGCATAGCAAAGTCTTAAAACTAAATTTTATTTCTTGACTCTAACATTATTTCAGATTAATCCAGAACATTCACACCGCTATCTTAAACTGGTAGACCGTGACGACAAGCATGTCAAGTGATCTCCACATCATGTGACCGGTAGTGGGCGCATCAGCTGTAAACAATATGACTGTGGCCATGCAAAGAGAGTCACAAAAGGGCAGAAACCATAAAAGAACAGAACACAAAACAACTGTTTGAGAGAAACATGCAAAAATTCCAAAAACTAGACACACTGGATGAGGGATGTCAAAAACTTGAATTTCTAACAGTTTGGGGCTCTTCTGAAAGAATTATTGGGAGCCGAGTTAAGTCTATCTGTAATCTTCTTCTTCTGGGTTAAAGGTTTCCAGGCTAGAGACAGAACAGACAGATCAGTTATCTGTACATTTCCAGACTTTGCCCATTTGGGTATTCACTTTTATTTAATCCCTCTTAAGGAGTTTTGTCAATCTCACTTTCTTCAATATCTCAAATTCAAATTCTAGCTAGACAAAATGTAATTAGAGATAGCTACAAATCACATTTTAACCCGACAACTGATATTGCAGATTGTAGTGGTATAACAATTTTATTAATCCTCCTTTTTCATTTTTTCATTGGGTCTCGCTTACACTTATATAAAAAATATTAAGATCAATGCTTTTATTAGCAGCTTATATATCCTTTCAATATTTTAATCGAGCAATTATCTTGAATTACACTACATCTCTTTTTTGAAAAGTAAGGTTCACTGCAAACAACCAGAAAAGTGGTAATGATGAACATCAATCCAGTAAAACAAACCAAAACAGAAACAAAAATTACTAAGATAAGATTAAAAGACTATTAGCATGAAAGGACAAACAATTAATTTACTATTGACAAGTGCAGTCTAGTTTCTATAATTTTGGCAAAATATAACAAGTCTGACACCAGATATTTTATTGGTGACGCTAATATTCACCCCTGGAGTAGAAAGAACTGCCTGTTCAAAGTCACAGTGACGCCAAACACCACTGTGGAAAGAGACAGAATAGGCAAGACTTAGGAACATTCAGTTATAATGTCAGGATTCTTTTGAATGATTATTTCTTACTTTTGTAGATTTACTTAATATTCTGGATATATTCTGAAGGTTATTAATTTGTTTCTAAATATTTAATTTTATTGCTGCTCTGATAACACTGCTTTGCTTTCTGTTTTTCTTTGGTCGCCTTCATTTTGTGATTGTTTTTATATGGCCATGGCTGTTCTGTCAGCAAACTGGCAGATAAATGTTTATAGCAAATCCAGGAGCTCTGCTTAAAAAACAAAACAAAACACAAAATAAAAAAAGAGGTAGAATGTGAAATGAAACCGGAGTCCAATATGAGAGGCAATAATTTTGGTCAAGAGAGCAGTAGGGTCAAAACCAAAAGTGTACGTGAGAAAAGAGCATAATGGTGAACTTTCAGTTCTTTAGAGTTGTGGTGTATGCAGATTGGATAAGGATTTGAACTCATAGCTATCCTTTTATCCAATCACATCAATTGCTCATGGGTCACAACCTCAGAGGCCACACCTCTAGCAATGCTGGAAATGAATCCTAAAATAAACTAATTTGTCAGCTTGATGTTTTACGTACTTTTGTACTTTTGCTAGGGAAACTACTGTTGTTAGCTTTGGTTTTTTGATTTTTTGCAGAAAGACCACTGATTTTTGCTAATCATAACGTATTGTTGTCAGAGTGTTTGCCTTCTGTTTATAAATTCATCCCCTCCCAAGCTACATGTGTACTTGCCTACCCCTTAAGCATTTTTCCATCTCACTGTCTTTCCTTCTTTCTTAAAATAAAACTTATTAACATCATGAAAAGTAGTACAGAGAAACAAAGAAAGAACAAAAACAGAATACTAAGGAGGGCGAAATAAGATATGTATAGAAACATACAAATAATTAAAATAAAGAAAACTAAACCATAATCATAATACGCGGCTAATACACGCCAAAGAGAACAACTTTTTTAGCTGTACAGTAATCCCTCCTCCATCGCGGGGGTTGCGTTCCAGAACCCCCCACGAAAGGGCGAAGCACCATGTGAGAAGCATATCACTTGACAAAGCAGCCACCTTTAAGCCCAGCAAGGAAGAGAGCAATGTGAAGGTAATCTTTCAGTGTTTTTTGAGGAGCGGAACAGCCCCCGTGCTCACAATATATTTGAGGAGTTTTATTTAATAGGTAATACGCGCTCTGGTTGGGTAGCTTCTCAGCCATCTGCCAATAGCGTCCCTTGTATGAAATCAACTGGGCAAACCAACTGAGGAAGCATGTACCAGAAATTAAAAGACCCATTGTCCGCAGAAATCCGCGAACCACCAAAAAATCTGCGTATATATTTGAATATGCTTACATATAAAATCCGCGATAGAGTGAAGCCGCGAAAGTCGAAGCGCGATATAGCGAGGGATTACTGTAGTTCATTTCTGTTTCAAGTAGGCCCTAGTGCTAGGCTTGTGTTTCTGGTTACGTCTTTATTTTGGCCTTGACTTCTGATTCTCTCCATGCCTCTTGGTTTCCATGTCTAGTTTTTGAGCTCATGGATTTGATTGCTTACATTTTTTTGACTACATCTATGTCTTGTTGACCATCTCCTGGTCATTCTCACAATAACCCCTGTTGGTGTGAAACGGTGTACACTGCCAACACAAACCAGACTTACATAAATATTTTCTCATTGACTCGGATCAGGCATGGCACTCTTATTTCAGAGGCTGTCCAATTTCCAAACAAATACCTAACTGTTGTGATGCACATGTCAAAAAAGGAAGCAACATGAGACTAAGCAGCCAAAACCAAATGTTCCAAATCAGAAGATCAAAACGTGATACTAGTTGCTTCTTAAGAAATTTACACTAATAATAATAACATTTTTGTATCCACCACGGGATAACCTGAATGCACTATTGTCACCATATTTTTTACGTGGTGTTGCATGACGTCACAAGAGCAACAAAGCTGTCACATTACTAGTGTTAGTACCAAAAACTCTGTGCAAATAACAAAAGACAAACACTAAAAATAACGACTAATAATTTCATTTCAAATTCTATTAAAAAATTATTAAGAATGCAAAAATACATGCGTAGAAATCCATTTATACTATACTAACCTTTGTAAAATAATCAGTTAAGTTAGTAATAATAAATTGGAGTTGGTTGAGATGTTTGGAGAATTCAGGTCACAACACCAACATAACTGGGTTTAGCTCTCTTGTGCAGCACTCATTTCACAGCCCGTCCCCATCAGGTTCCTGGGAGGCAAATTCAAGTTTGCATCTTCTATGAACAGTAACCATCTGAGCTAGTCAAACCAAAAGAGACGTTCATTAACTAAAGTGAATAATCAAGCCTCTCACAGCGAGGGTGCCATTCCTTTTTGCAGTGGACTTTCTCCATTTGAGTTCTGCCGCACATACATCGGCTAATGCTTCACTTGCATGAAAATCAGCTTGTCTTCTGTGCAGCTGTCATGAAGCATTTTGTGCTTGACTGCACAATATATTGGTTTTGCTTATACTTATGACAAGGCAGTAGATTGCTAGGAAAAATAGATTTTTTGACTTACCAATTCAGCAGCAAAATCTTTAACAGAGTTAAAGAGAATTCTAAGTTGCTACACTGTCTGTATTGTACTATGCACATTATATTAAATAATATCATTTACAACATTTGGCACATAGATAAGTGCAAAACAGATAAGTAGGAGTTCATTATAATGTGTTAGGTACAGTGCATTTATTTCTAAAGTTTGCAACGTTAGGAGTATGAAATAAATGAAAAATGAACAAGTTAAATTTCACTGTGATGTTATATGCCCAATCGTATTGGAAAGACAAGAAAGACAAAAGAAGGAGAATCAGAAATTGGGAGTTGCACAAGTTATGGGTTGTCTCTTATGCCATTACTGCCCTTAATATGGTTAAATATAGTCAGAACTAAGGGGAAGAACGATCCAAAGGTAGAAATGAGACCAGGACAACAGGTAAGCAAGCAACTAGTGGACATCCATTGACACATGTCAAAGTCATTGTGACGGACTTTTAAAATGTACTGATATAAGTATAAAAAAGACAAAAACTGTTGGGATTACTCAAAGAAACTTAGAGAAAAATCAGCAAAATATTCAAGAAAAGCAGTGTGGTTTGGTGATTTCAAATAACAGTATGTGTGAAATTGAGATTATCACCACTATGAAAAGGGCTGAATGTGTGTTCACCGAATTTATCAACATGGAACTCATTGGATTATTAATAGAATCTGGTGGGACACACTTGTACTGACTTCAGCGAGAAAAAAATTGGATCTGAAAACAAAACAAATGGTTAAAACCGGGTGAAGCTATTGGCGAGTAAGGCAGGATCAAGCACTGGTCATACCAGTGACATGTGGTGAGGGTCATGTTATGTTTCATATCTCCTCATCACACACACAGGTAAGGCGCATATTTGGCTAAGAAAGAACGTTATATTTATATCGGCGAAAGAGAGTGGAGAGAGCGCATTTGCTCTGCACCCTCCATGTGTTCTAAATTTATCGTTGAATTTCCACAATTCATACTTATTCAATACAAATGAAAGTATAGAGTAGTGTACAAAAAAAAACAGATTTCAATTTTGACTGTAATTGAAATATTTAGTTGTTTTTAAAAGCTTTTAATTCTGATGCTTTAATCTATTTTAATACAGACAGCTCAACAAAAGGATAACAAGAAAAACAAAGGAGTATTTTATTTAAGGGCAAAATTTAGTTTTGGGTTTTTATTTTAGTCTGATCTCCTTTTTTTTTGTAAAATTGAAAACCGTTTAAGGTTATTTATTTTATTTGTAAATGAAGCTTATGCACTTATCCTACTCCACGAAAATCTCAGTCACTTTCTTATAAATGTCTTCCTTATTTTCCTTTAGTTTCAAAAGTCTCTTTTGGACTTTATGATATCGCTAACTTATTGACACCAAGAGCCTCTGCATAGAAGAACAGCAGCAACAACCACCTGTTGGGTTCACAGGCATCCCCTTCAGGGCAGCATGGTACTGTCTGCCTCACCTTGTGCCTTTCACTGAGGCTTTATGTCTGATCAGCAAGACTAAATATGTAACACACATTCATTAAAGATATTAGCCAGACTGTGGAAAGTCAGGGTGTATAATAAACGTGTCTGCAAACATTATATTGGCGACATATAGAGAGAGAGCGCAACAGGCACGCTCCAATTGCATGCATCAACCCCGTGTGTGAAGGAGAGCGAAGTCCGAGGTGAGGCGAGGTTCGTCACTGCCACACCTCGCGTTTCTCCCCTTGATTTAAACAGGAAATTCACCAATTCAGCGAATTTTGATTATAAAAATGATCAAAATTATTGTAATCATACAGAAAACAAATGTATAGCACAGACCAGTAGACAAATTTATTTTATGTTATCGTTATTAGTTTTTTTACTTTTCATGATGACAGGTGAGGCTCTGCCTCAAACGTATGCCAAAAGAAATCTCTTAGTCCAAAAGTTTGTTTTAAAAGATTTAGTGAAAATTCAAAGCAAACAATCCACACAAGAATAAAGAAAAAAGGTTGTTACACACGTAGAATAAAAGGCAAAAAAAACCTGGAAAATATGTCTCTTCCCTAAACTTAGCTTTTCTTGCCAAACTTCAGTTGTTTCTATACTTAATGATGCTTTATTTCACCTTCAATACGCTGTAAACGTACAGCACTGCACATTCAATAGAGCATATTAACGTTCATACTATTGGGCACGTTAAGGCCCAGTTTAAAACCATATGCCCTCCATGTGAATTTCCCATTGGGATTAATAAAGTATCTATCTATCTATCTATCTATCTATCTATCTATCTATCTATCTATCTATCTATCTATCTATCTATCTATCTATCTATCTATCTATCTATCTATCTATCTGCTTTACCCTCAGCAAGGCAGGTCACTGAGACTAATTTGTGGTCAGAGAGACAAGAAGTAGTTAGAATATACCAATTCAATTCAACTTGTGGTGGTCCCATAGACTATGCACTAATATATAGGCAAACATTTAACATAACTTAAATAACTAGCAAATGGCTCTTATACCGGGGTTCAAAGAGAGAAATAACAAAACCAAAAATGTTATCCCAAAAATCAAAGTCTAAATTGTGAGCCAAAGTCAATCTCTCAAAAAATAAAAAAATAAATAATACACATAGATCTCAAAGAATGAATCTAATCATAGAGAATGTGAGACTGCGCAAATTGATTTTAAATGGTCACACCAATTATGTCATCCTGGTTTATTGTAGGAATGGCGTCAAAAAAGACGGGAGAAAATTCATCAAAATAAAAAAATCACAATAAAAAACTTACTCCAGAAAACAAATTCCTAGGTCATAAAACCCCAGAATATATGTGTTATTTTTATCACTTCAATCCAAATAGCAATTACAACAATAGTGTTATACAGTTTAGGCACATGAATGTTGTGGAAGCAATGAATAATAAGTTTAGACACATTTGAAATATAGACATGGAGGATCAACAACAAGATTGTGGAGGAACCATGAACACATTTCAGATTTTTAATTCAAGCAGATACATCTTACAAAGAGCAAGCAAAAGCAGAACATTTTAAAATGTCAGTCTAGACAGAAACTTAAGAACATTAGGTATGTAACAAATGAGAAATCATTCAGTCCATCAAGGTTGTTTGTTTAGCAAATAGCTAAGCTGTCCCAGTATCTTCTTAATGGTTGTCAGTGTTTCTGCTTTAACTACATGACTCAGTAGTTTGTTCCAGATTCCCACAACTTCTTGACTAAGAAAAGTGTTTCTTGGCTTCTGTCTTAAATGCATTTCCCCTGGAATTTCCACTGTAATTGCATACATGATTCACCATTTAGTTGAAAGAATCTGGCTGCATCTGCTTTATCAAAGCATTTAAGAATTTTCCAAACCTGGGTTAGGCCCCCACACAGCATCTTCTGTTTGAGACACAACAGGTTTAATTCACAAAGTCTGTCAGGATAGGACATCACCTTAATATTCTGTCAGCACACTGACAGCACATTTTATGTAAGATCCAGGAGAGGCACATCAAACATAAAAAGGTCAAAATCAGGAGATCAAAATGCATGAGCAAAAAATTCAAAGCGCAAAGTCAAAAAATATGTTAGCAACAGGTCAGAATTCAGTAAAAGGTTTAGTAAGGGTTTTGGTGAATCGGCAGTTGAGATGAGGAAGTGAACTTTCAGATGACCTTTTAACTCACTGGGTTAATTACCCATGGGTCATGACCTTTGAAGACACACCCCTGACAACACAGGATGCTGAACTATCCATCCATCCATTATCCAACCCGCTATATCCTAACACAGGGTCACGCTGGAGCCAATCCCAGCCAACAGAGGGCACAAGGCAGGAAACAAACCCTGGGCAGGGTGCCAGCCCACCACAGGGCACACACACACACACTAAGCACACACTAGGGACAATTTAGGATCGCCAATGCACGTAACCTGCATGTCTTTGGACTGTGGAAGGAAACCGGAGCACCCGGAGGAAACCCACGCAGACATGGGGAGAACATGCAAACTCCACACGGGGGGACCTGGGAAGCGAACACAGGTCTCCTTACTGCGAGGCAGCAGCGCAGAATGCTACCACATTCATATCAGAAACACAATCCTCGAGTGTCACAAACTGCAGTCTGCCCACCATACACTCATCCACCTGCTTATCTCTGAGTTTACCCCTGGATGGTATTGAAGGCGCTGGAGAAATCAAAACACATAATCCTCCCAGTGCTGCCAGCTCTGCCCAGGTGAGACTAAGCCTTGTGAAGCAGACAGATAACTGTATCCTCCACTCCAATCTTTGTCCGATAGGAAAACTGCAGTGGGTCCAGGTATTATTCCACTGGAATCTGTCATTTATATAGATTAGAAAAAGTAACAACAGTCCAAAGATAGACTTCTGAGGGACTCCACTGATGACCTCACTCCACTCCATTCTCCTCTTATCTGTACTCTTTATCTTCTGCCGGTTAACCAACTTGGGGTCCAGTTTTGTAGGTTACCTATGATACTAACAGCTTCTAGTTTTAAAACGAATTTTCAAAATGGGATGTATCAAAGCCTTTTTAAAAATCTAAGTAACTGGTTGTATGCTTTGCCATCAACTGACATTGATGTATTAAAGAAGGAAAAGGTCTGGTGAGAGAAGCAAAGTACTTTAACCCAGATAAGAGGAAGAGACCCCACGCGAAAACCAATAATGTATTTCTAGGAATATAAAACAAAGGACCCAACTGTTCCCTCTGCTGAGAATAAATGGACGGGCATAACAGCAAACTGAAATTCATTGAAAATCTACTCCCCGGGGAAACTGGGCATGCTTTTGGGTAGAATCAGTATATTATTATAATGCTGTTGCTACATAAATTGCTACACAATGATCAGATTCCTACTAACTTGGATACCGCTTAATTACATGTATAAAGAATTTGCTTTCTCCTTCTTTGCTGTATACCCTATCTCTGTCTCCTTGAAGAAGCATCATCAAAAGTGTGGAAACTTTCAGCCACTTTGTGAGAGGTAGAAAAAAACAACCAAAAGACCCTCTGACATCAGATTTGTAAGCCTCCGCTTACTAGGAAAATGCAAAACACACCTGCTGTAATGCAGAGCAAGGCACGTGCTGAAATACATCTTCATCATCCTGATTAGCACCACCTGCACAAAACACACAGAGTACACTTCCAGTAATCCGAACCCAATTAATCCAAACTGCTGCTTAAACTGACTCTTGTTACTTTAATATGGACTGCTTTGATTTTGATGTGAATCATCCTACCTTTTTGCAGAGGTAGAGTAGTTAAGATTAAAAAATAATCATTCTATTTTATGTAAACAGCGGAGAGAAAATGATATTGGCAGAAGGAGGGGTGTGGGCTTTTATTTACACCGGGTGGGAGGAATTGTGGGCATTATTTTAAAAGCTGGAGCATTCTTTGAGTGCTTTTAGGCTGGAGCTGACTTGTACCGTGACGTAAGTTGTAGCTGACAAGTTCAGAAAAGGAAGATATTGATATAGAGTAAAGTAAAAAAAAGAGCAGTGTTTTTACAGTTAATACATTAATAAAAGGATATATGGATGTGTATATATTGAAAAAGTAAAAAAGCCAACAAAGATGCTTTTGTGTTTTTCTATCTACATCCTAAGCTTTTTACTTTGTTTTTTTGTAGTTTTTCCTGTCTTCATATAGACAGACTAATCAGGACTTTGTTTTAGAGCAACAGCTTCTCTAATTTTAAACAAACTCATCCCTCCTTTCTTGCTCGGCATTTCTATTGTATTAAGAACGCTTAAAGTGTTGTGACATTCTGTGAGTGATATGGCCAAGACTGTCACATCCTGTCATACCACACCCTCTCTATGTTTTTGACACACATGTTGCTTATGACATGTGTAATTTTTCACTGTGGCCACATCTCCCACTTTCAGTTACAATACAATACAATACAATACAATTTATTTTTGTATAGCCCAAAATCACACAGGAATCGACGCAATGGGCTTTAACAGGCCCTGCCTCTTGACAGCCCCCCCAGCCTTGACTCTCTAAGAAAACAAGGAAAAACTCCCAAAAAAAACCTTGTAGGGAAAAATGGAAGAAACCTTGGGAAAGGCAGTTCAAAGAGAGACCCCTTTCCAGGTAGGTTGGGCGTGCAGTGGGTGTCAAAAGAGGGGGTTCAATACAATACAATACAATACAATACACAGAATAGAACAAATCCTCAATACAGTATAAAAATAAAAATTTTAGAAGTACGGAGCAGAATTTAACAGTAGATGATATCACATAATAAGATTTAGATATATTTAGAATCCTGGAGACCTCATCCATCAAGCGGCGTCCCCCATTTGGCCATTCCACGGCTGAAACAGTGCTGGGCCAGCCAATCCGATGAAAGGACCCCTCCTTCCCACGATTCCTGCGATCCTCCATCAGAGATGACTTTACCTTAGGCAGGCAAAACAACTTGGCAGGTGGGCCGTGGCACCAAGTGCCACATTTGAATACAGAGAAGAGAAACAGAATAGGTGAGGGTTAGTATTTAATTATAACTACCATGTTACTTATGTTTTAGTGCTAATGACTAACAACAGAGATACAGTCTGTACAGTTAATCAGCAGCTCTAGTCAGGATATGCTAAACTGAAGTAGTGAAAATTCAGCCGGGATTTAAAAGCTGAGACCGAAGGGGCATCTCTTATAGTAGCAGGCAGACCATTCCACAGTTTAGGGGCCCTGTAACTAAAAGCTCAACCTCCCATTGTTATTTTATTAATCCTTGGAACCATAAGCAGACCGGCATCTTGAGATCTTAATGTGCGCTCTGATTTGTAAGTCATGATAAGTTCAGACAAGTAAGCCAGACCTTGGCCATTTAATGCTTTATATGTTAAAAGAAGGATTTTGAAATCTGCCCTAAACTTAACCGGGAGCCAGTGTAAGGATTTAAGAACTGGAGTTATGTGTTCATATTTTCTTGTTCTTGCAATAATTCTTGCAGCCGCATTTTGGATTAACTGGAGGCTGTATAGAGAACAGTTTGAACATCCCGTGAACACTGCATTGAAGTAGTCAATCCTACTAGAAATAAATGCATGAATTAATATCTCAGAATCCTGTTTATTTAGAAAGTGCCTTAATTTCCTAACATTTTTAAGATGGAAGTTGCATGGCAACTACAACCATGTGACAGTCTCCTGAAGCCATCCTGCTGCATATATTGACCAGTCGTGTCTAAGTCATTGAGCTCTAACATGTCATTTGTTCCAATGGCTTTGTCTAGTTGCATTATTTATGTTTTTAACCCACACTTCGTTCTTTGCCTGTGTGTTGCCTAATCATTTTACTTTGGATTTTGTCCTAGCTGTCTGTAAGTTTTCTGTGTGCATCCTCTGCTCTGTGCCTTCATTTTTACAGACTGGATTCCAACCCTTTTTTATTTTATCACATTTCCTTGGCCTCCACTTCTCCAGCTAATTAATACAAGTCCATTTTTAATATTGTCCTTTCAAGCACAGTTCAGTTACTGTGTGTTCATGCCTCACATTCACTGTAAAATTGCCTAACACTATTGCTAGTAGCCAGCTGAATTCCATTTCTGCAAAATTGTTATAGGTTCTGTTTTGTTACCGAGTCATGTAATACATAAGAGAGGGCATTGGAAGCAACTTGTGAGCCATGCTACACGTGAAATTGTGTAAAATTACAGTAACTGTCTGTGATGATTTGCAAGCAGTGTAGTGTGCAATGGCTGCTACTTCCCTGATTTTGTGTGAGATGTCCTTTGCCTAGTACTGTTCCTTTGCTAAGGGCCATGTCACATTAGACGACTTTTCCAGAGATTTTCAGCCCATGATGCCTGTTTAACTGACATTCACTGCATGCACTATACTGCTGTGCTCTGGCTTTGAATCAACTTAACTTCCAAAGCTTCTGTGTTGTGTCTTGAAAACTGCCATGAAAGAGTAAGGCCGGAGTTATACTTATACACGCGATGCATGCTGCAGTGGACGCTCCCGCTACGCAAGTGTTGAAGTGTTTATACTTGCGTGCATAATTTACATAAATCTGGAGGAATCCGCCAGGTGGCAGTGCGAGATATTATCACGGTGAGAACATGTTCAGCTTCTCTGTGTTGTGAATTGCCTAGAACACCCATTAAATTCCGATGACACCTTACCGCAATATCTCTGAAAAGGCTGTTTATTGATTAAATCCAGGGATGTGTCCATTCCAGCAAGCATTGGGCATGAGTGAGAAACAATCCCTGGACAAGGCCTTAGCTCATCGCAAGGTGAATACAAGCACACACATACACTAGCGTCATTTTAACGGCACCAAATCCCCAAATTTGCATATCTTTGGAAGGAAACTGGAGCACACTGAGGAAACCCAGCAGGAAAACGTGTAAACTCCAGGCAGGGAATATCAGCGACGTGACTCCCTGCAAGACAGCAGCGCTAACGCTCCGCCACTGTGCCACCCCATGTGTGTAATTATTAACAGTATTCATTATTTAAACGAAATTACCGATTTATCTGTAAAATGTAATATACATACTTTAATGCTTTTCATCATGAAAGTGATATCAAGTATACCTGTAAATCTAAGGATTCTAAATGTGCAGAGAGCTGGAATATCATACATTTAATGTGTTCAGTGTGGCGATCTATTGCTGCTTTCAGGAGCAGAGGAAGCCCTAAAAAAAAAGATGGCACAGAAGACGATATGTGAGAATTTTAAAACGTATCGTGTCATTACGATCGGGAATATGCGACGCTTAAATATAAAAGCACCATGAATACATCTGTTTGGCGGCATTTTGCTTCACCACATTGAACCATTTATCAAATATCAAAGCGCGCACACCGATCCCGTAGGATCCGCAAAGCGGCTTTCTCTCACATGTAGATAGTAAACAGAGACTCTGACGTCACATTCCAACTTTTAGCACACAACGCCCCCTGACTTTTTGCTGGTACTGCAAAATCTTGCCTGAAGAAGGGGCCTGAGTTGCCTTGAAAGCTTGCATATTGTAATCTTTTTAGTTAGCCAATAAAAGGTGTCATTTTGCTTGGCTTTTCTCTACAATGCGATATTGACAAAAAGGTAAAATTAAAAAGAGATCGAATATATGGACATAGGTGATATGACAGAAGTATGTAGATATTGTTTGGCTTTAAACTTTAAGTCGGAGACTTGTACATCTTCTAATTTGTGTTGCCATCAGGGAAAAGTAGTGTTTCTTCCCAGAGGCCTGTCCGCTAGAATTAAAAGTTTTGTTGTTTGGTGAAAGTGAAATCCACATACGCGTGCGGCAGAGACGTGAACTTGCTGGCGCATAGCGCAGGCAGGGGGGTTGGCGAGTGAAGCAAGCAGGGGGTGAAGCCCCCTAGTTTTTTTTTTTTACTTTAGACACCCACATTTTTTAAGCAATGTGGACTAAAATTTCTTCTTTGGCGCCTCTGGAATTAGGGGCCCTGAAGCTTAAGCTTTATTAGTTTCACAGTAGATCTGTCCCTGTGAGGAGCACATGTACTCAATAACTAGAAGTCAAGTAATGTGACATTGGATTAACCCAAGGAGACAGAACGCTTTGCCAAACAATAGTGAGAAATGTGGCCTTTCCAGAAAATCAGTTAATAGCTAAAGGAATCCAAAGTAATCAGCTTTACAGTACAATCCTAGCTGTAATAGTCTGCAGTGCTGTTTTCTCTTTCGGTTGTGTCTGCTCAAGGAAGTTTTGGTTTTTTTTCTAAGCATGACAGCTAAAGGTGCCTGTAGTCTTTCAGGCCAACCATCTCAGTATTTTCTGCAGGTTAAATTTATTTTAGTTACTTCTGAATTATTTATCCATCTTTTATTGAAAATTCATTTCATGTATTGTATTCCTTGTTTTTGGATACTGTGTTGATACTTGTGTCACATATGTCAAGTCATCCAGTCGTATGTTCACAATGTCTCAAAGACATATAGTTTGGCTAAAGTATTGCTAAATAAACCACTTCCAGAAAATACTCTAATGAATGAGAATGCAATGCTCAGATGTGAGCAAGCTTTTTAATTATAGTAACAGGCCATTGCACATATCTGTCTATATCTCCTACAAATTTATAGTTAGCAACCTAAATGAAGAGCTTTGACAACCATCCTGATATATCTCAACTGTGCATCTTTAAAACAATCAGTTTGTAGACACCCAACGGCAGACACAACAGTCTCTGGCTCAAGAGGAGCAACTTTCTGGAAATATATATATATATATATATATATATATATATATATATATATATATATATATATATATATATATATATATATATATATATATACATATATATATATATATATATACTCACTGCCTTTTTTTCTATCTATTGTGCCTACGTGACCACACGGTAATACCCTAACTATTCCGAAAAGACGTTTGCACTGTTTTGTGTTTTTTGTATCTCATACTCTCATATACCTTTATCAATGATGGAGTGTTCGATCAGAAGAAGATATGAAGCTGCTTTTACATTAAAAGTCATTGAAGTGGAGAAAGAAATTGGTAACTGTGCTGCTGCAACAAAATTTGATGTGTCTGAGAACATGCTGCGAGATTGGAGGAAGGAAGAAGATGTCGCATTTTTGAACGGGTGTATAAGTCTGGGTCTGATTTTATGGTAGATTTTTCAGGTTTCAAAACCCAACTTATACGCGAGTATATACAGTACATCTTTTCTATATAAAAATTAAATTTTACTTTAAACACATTTTGACATTAAATGACATTAAATTGTGTTACCAAACCACAATAAATGGCGACTAAGAATCAATAAAGATAATAGGCCACAGGACACGGGCACACGAAGGCCTGAAGAGATAGAGGAACATGCATAATGGGATTACAAATGCCAGTTTTAGTGCAAAGATGCTACTACAGTTCTACTACAGTACATAACAGTACTATGTGCAAACGTTTCTCCTGCTTGTTCGTCTCTTCATTTGTTTGGCAGCTTCAATAACAAGTTTTGTGGTGGGACAGCAAGCACAAAAGGTGGAGGATAAGTGACAGAGATCTCAGATGAAGTCATCAGGAAACGCTCCACTTGCAGTGTTAAGAGGTAGTCCTTGTGCACATGATCATAGGGAATTTTCCATTAGCTCATGCTGCAAAGGAGCTGGTACTGAGGGCCTCCAAAATTCAGACACTGGCTAACGTCAATTACCACAGTGCAAATGTCTAAACGCAGATGGATTGTGGCATGATTCCATGTCAAAACACTTGGCATTGTCAGCACAATTAGTACTATGGATGGGTGGAGTGTTGTGGTGGTGCATTGCAAAAAGGTTGGGAATGAGTGAGAGAGTATGTCCCTGTGCGGCATGTTGGCTTAGTGTTCTGCTCTGCTGCCACCTCAAAGCTCCATGAACCCAATGACTGTTTGTTTGCATCGTTTTGTCACACTCGAGTGGCTTTTTCCTGTGATTCTAATTTATTTCCACATCCCAAAGTTGAGCATGTAGCCCTAACTGCCAGCTCTCAGGGTACACAATCAAATGAAGAATTTGGTTTCAGAAAATGGATGGAGGAATGCATATACCCTGAAAAAAAATAAAATGACAAGTTGTTATCAAATATCCTCATGGCAGTTCTGCTGGTGTTTTCAATGAACTGCAAATACTTGGTTGTTTCCTGTCATTTTTTTTTCTCCTTCACTAGATTCCAAAACATTTTAAACAAAGCTCACAACTTGCTCATTCCTTACATGTATCTATAATAATCCCCTCAAGATTGTCTCTCAACATATTTTTTTTTGTCCAATCCACAACTGTGAAGCAGAGCTGGTGAAATTCTTCATCACACCTGCAAATCATTAAGAAAAAAAAAACTCTTAAGGCTGCACCCATCTGGTTAAATCAATTAGGGGCCGGAGCAGTAAGATGTGGAAACACATTTCAAGCTCTGTCGGCTGTTTCAGAGGGTAAAAGAATTCGGCTGGTAATGGAGGATATTTTGTCAGGCTTTTTCCAAGTCAGTTGAGTATTTGATATCTTGTTTAGCTCAAGTGGAACAATACATTAGCATCTTCTCATTCAAAATCCCTCGTAAAGGAAAAACATTAAATACTTTCACACAGTCACATAAATTCTAAAAAGAAGCACATGAGTGCTATTTGTATAATCTAGTTAGCAGTAGCTACCTGAATACTATTTTTAAATCAAAATAGAAAAAATAAAATAAAGCACCATCTCATCTGCCCCATCCATCCTTTAAATAAATGTGAGTTTATTTAATTTTTGTATGCTTAAGCAGATAGGCAGTGTGATTTAGACAGGGCTCAATGTAGTGTCAGTGATTTAAACAGGAAAGAGCAATGGTGCTTTTCTTAACATGGCCTGACCGACACCAAGCCTGTGGTTTTGATAAATAAACCTCCTAGGCCTGAAAAGCCCCCAGTTAAACGTATAAAAGTGTGTCGTACAATATGTGTGGATGAGGCGTAACATATGGCTTCCTCCCACAATCCAAAGACATGCAGGTTAGGTGGACTGGGGACACTGAATTGTTCCTTGTGTGTAGTGTGTTTGCTCAACCTGCGATGAATTGGTGCTCTGTCCTGGGGATGGTTCCAGCCTTGTGCCCTATGCATGTAGGGATAGGCTCCAGACCCCCACACCTCAGCTCAGGATTAAGTAAGCTTAGAAAATGGTATGGTATGGTATAGTTTGGGTGGCGTAATGGAATAACAGTTTCCATATCCACATTATACTTTGTTATTTAAAGACATCAGTGGATGAGTGACAAAAGTCCAAAGAGCCTCTATATCAGGAGTTGATGTAGAGGTGGCCCTTTCCTACAAGGACTTGGGGGTCCGTATCAATAGCAGATTGGAATGGACTAAACAGAGAGGAACTGTATAAGAAAGGGCAAATGGAAAGTGACATCCTTCACATCTTCTACAACTCTGTGATGGCCACTGCAGTTTTCTACAATGTGGTGTGCTGGTAACATCTCTTCAAGAGATGCCACCAAATCAACTAGCTAATTAAAAGGGCAGGCTCAGTTATGGGATGCATTCTGGAATCCGTGGAGGTAGAAGCAAAGGAGAGAATTAAAACAAAACTGAGTGCCATTATGAACAATGCTACACATTCTCTCTCTGACACACTCATACTGTGGACTTTCTAACAACGAATTGTAAAGAAGTAGTGTGTCAAGAAACGCTGTGGGGGCTCCTTTATATCAACAAGAATACACCTGCATAATGTTTCACTGAGAGTGCAACTGCAACGTCAGACATTTTCTTTCTTTTTATTTTTTCTTCCCTTTTAGCCATTGTGGTGTGTGTATTGATTTATTGAAAGTGTTTCTGTTAAAAGCCAAATTGGGGACACATAAAATTCTATCTATCTATCTATCTATCTATCTATCTATCTATCTATCTATCTATCTATCTATCTATCTATCTATCTATCTATCTATCTATCTATCTATCTATCTATCTATCTATCTATCTATCTATCTATCGTATAGTGCCTGTTCTCTATCTATCTATCTATCTATCTATCTATCTATCTATCTATCTATCTATCTATCTATCTATCTATCTATCTATCTATCTATCTATCTATCTATCTATCTATCTATCTATCTATCTATCTATCTATCTATCCTATAAGTCTCTTCTGGTAAAGGGAGAGATAAAACACACAATAATAATAATTCAGACTACATGAAAATAACACCGGCCACCATATCCAATGCACAGTGCCGTGAGGTAATTCACACTTGTATCTAAGTCCAATTTGAATATTTAGAATACAGTAATCCCTTGCTATATCGCGCTTCGCCTTTTGCGGCTTCACTCCATCGCGGATTTTATATGTAAGCATATTTAAATATATATCGCGGATTTTTTGCTGCTTCGCGGGTTTCTGCGGACAATGGGTCTTTTAATTTCTGGTACATGCTTCCTCAGTTGGTTTGCCCAGTTGATTTCATACAAGGGACGCTATTGGCAGATGGCTGAGAAGCTACCCAACTTACTTTCTCTCTCTCTCTCTTGCGCTGACGTAGGGGGGTGTGAGCAGGGGGGCTGTTCGCACACCTAGACGATATGGATGCTCGTCTAAAAATGCTGAAAGATTATCTTCACGTTGCTATCTTTTGTGCAGCTGCAGCTGCTTCCTGAAACTACATGCTGAACGGTGCTTCGCATACTTAAAAGCACGAAGGGCACGTATTGATTTTTTTATTTCTGTCTCTCTCTCTCTCTCTCTCTCTTCCTGCTCCTGACAGAGGGGGTGTGAGCTGCCGCCTTCAACAGCTTTGTGCCGCGGTGCTTCGCATACTTAAAAGCCAAACAGACATATTGATTTGTTTGCTTTACTCTCTGTTTCCTTTGAAGAGGAAGATATGTTTGCATTCTTTTAATTGTGAGACTGAACTGTCATCTCTGTCTTGTCATGGAGCACAGTTTAAACTTTTGAAAAAGAGACAAATGTTTGTTTGCAGTGTTTGAATAACGTTCCTGTCTCTCTACAACCTCCTGTGTTTCTGCGCAAATCTGTGACCCAAGCATGACAATATAAAAATAACCATATAAACATATGGTTTCTACTTCGCGGATTTTCTTATTTCGCGGGTGGCTCTGGAACGCAACCCCCGCGATGGAGGAGGGATTACTGTAGTTGAATAAGCACCAATATTCTCTCCTACCTACAACTTTAAAGTAATCTGTGGAATGCCAACCAGGCCGTTATGTAAATTCAAATCACTTCAGGTGCCCATACCCCCTGCCCACACTTTATTAATGTAAGCTTCTAAGTTCAGTTTAAACATTCACAACAGATTAAGGAGTGATAAAATGTATGTGTTGGTGTCCAGTTTTTAGCTAATCTACAGATAAAGGTGACAAATAGACCCCTATGTCCAGTAAACACAACTCTAATGTACTTCCAGTAGCCAAAGCCATCTGTACCAACCTATTTGTTGAACTAAGCTAATCTATACCCAATAAATATGGGCTCCCATGTCTAGTCTGAATACTCACAATAGGCAAGTGCATAATAAAATGGCCCACCGTCTTCAAGTAAATTTTAATAATAAATTTTTACATTTATATAATGCTTTTCTCATTACTCAAACCATTTTAGATAGTAAGGGGGCACCACCAAGCACTAATGTGCTGCATCCACCTAGATGATGGGTGAGAGATAGCTAGCCAATAAAAGACAAGGGATGATTAGGGAGCCAGAATGTCTAGGTGGGCAATTTAGCCAAGACAGTGGGAAAAAAACCCTACTCTTTACAAAGGATGTCTAGGGATCTGTTATGACCACAGAGAGTCAGGACCTTGGTTTTATATCTTATCCAAAAGACTGCCATTTTTACAGCACAGTGTCCCCATCACTATACTGGGGCATTGGGATCCACATTCAGACCACATGGTAAGCGCCCCCTGCTGGCTTCACCAACACCTCTACCAGCAGCAACCCAAGCTTTTCCTGGTTGGTCTCCCATTCAGGTACTGGTCGGGCCCAAACATGCTTAGCTTCAGGTGCATGACTTGTTCTGATGTGCATGTGGTATGGTCATCATCAGATTGTTATTATTTTTTTTCTCCTTCACTGCATACCAAAACATAAAAAAAAACAAAAAACTTCACAACTAGCTTATTCCATGCATACAGTATATCCATAATTCCACTCCTGATCATCAACAAATATTTTTAACCATGAAGCAGAACCCATCCATCTATACCCAATAAATGTGAGCTCTCATGTCTAATCTGATTATTCAGAATAAGCAAGTACATAATAAAATGACCCACCATCTTCAAGTAATTAAAAGAATATGGTTATCACCAGTGAGAAACTAAAAGAGATGACAAAGCATAATGATTTGGAGCACCAGATGGTGAAAACCCTGTTTAATGGCAGTTTGAAATGACAGGATACAAAACTGAAGAAGAATCAAGAAACAGTTCAACACATGATTGAATAGGTTAACGTCTTGTTCAGATGTGGGTATTCTTTGGAAAGCAGATTTCAGCTAAGAAAGATTGTTTTATATGGTCGGAAGCAGAAATGACGATGATCCTCAGTTCTGAGGGCAAGACAGGAGATGAAATGAGCGACAGCACCACTCCACGTACCGGGGAGGTCTTACAACGTTTGAATAAGCCCTGAACATGTCGGTGACACACACATGTCTGGCAGCAGACTGTTAATGTTATTGTACTGTACATGCAAATTAAACATATTGTACATGCACTAAGCATATCTCACTGGGCATACTCATCCGCCTTATTTTGTATAGAATTGACTATAAGGAAATCTGCGGTATGTTCAAATGAATAGGTCACAAAAACATAATGACCAAATCATCCATAACCATGAACTCATCACTCTAAAGTTGGGCACCAGGTCTAAAATAATTCAAAACCCAAAAATTATAGGCATACTCTAGGCTGTACTGCTCCAAAG
Organism: Erpetoichthys calabaricus; assembly: GCF_900747795.2. Taxonomy (NCBI): domain Eukaryota; kingdom Metazoa; phylum Chordata; class Cladistia; order Polypteriformes; family Polypteridae; genus Erpetoichthys; species Erpetoichthys calabaricus. The sequence continues at coordinate 218,114,168 of NC_041398.2, read as the reverse complement.
GTCTTGTGAAAAGATAATTTCCCCTCAGGGGGTTAATAGCAAAAATACCAAATAAGCTTCAGCATTAGAACTGGCCAGGCAGTCCCTTATATCAAAATCAAATGAACCTTCCTGCATCCCACTGTAAACATTACAGAAACAAAAACATTATGTATTATGAGCCCAGTAGTTGAGTTTTTGTTTGTGTTTCTTTCTGTTAGAATATTTAATTATCATTTGCAACCATGGAGCCTTTTATTTTTATTGTTGTATAGGAGATGGTACAATAATTTAATTTTCAGCACCTCAACTTTACATCTGTTTTGAGGTTTTCCACAAAAAGCAGTGAAAAAGGTGTAGGCCTCCAAATATCCTAATCCAGACCAGAATTCACCTGGTTTGGAACCCGAAAACCAGACCTTGCCTCTAGCCTCTAGAAGTCTAGCCCCAAACTCAAAGGCAGCATTCTGCCTGCACAGGCTGAAAACGGGGCTTAGGTGTTTAGCAAAACTTTGTGTGTACTGATAATAGTGTCCTAACATCAGGAGCAGCATGAGGCTAAAAAAATCACATTTCATTCTGTTTTATCGTGGCCTACATCTTGGCTGTTTCTAAAATTTAAGGTTTTGCTTTGATGAAAGATACAGTATAATGTTATCAATTTTTGAGAGTTATTTTCATGTGTACAGAGTGCAATGACATTCCTATCTGCACGTTTGACTGACACAGAGCAGGCTGCCACTGCCTTCATCCGGTGGCCTGAATCTTGCACCACTGGTTATGTATAATATCCATTTTCTAAGCCAACTTATAATATAACATCAAAAAATATTAGGTAATTGTGAGCGAAACAGCTGAGTTTTGTTTTACATATAGTTTTGTGAAACTGAGGCAAATCTTGAGTTGGCAACCACGAAACTCACTAAAAAGGGAATTTTGAGGGGTTGAAAGAAAATAACATTGCTTCTTAATATTTCTTTGCATTTATATAGCACTTTTCTCACTACTCAAAGTGCTCAGCAGTTGCAGGTTAAGGGCCCAACAGAGCAGAGTCCCTATTGGCATTTACAGGATTCGAACCGGCAACCTTCCGATTGCCAGTGCAGATCCCTAGCCTCAGAGCCACCACTCCGCCTGCCTAAGGGTTTGGTAACACAGTGTACACACTTTTGGACCTGTATATTCCTCAGAAAAGGGTCTATGTGAAAATAAATGTGGAAAAACTATTTTTTGGAAATTTACCATGGCTAAACACATAATGCAATAAGACTGTACTCTTAGACTAAAGCTGTAATCCAGCAAGAAAATAACAATGCTATACAGTACATTAATTGAGAAGAAAATGACCTGCGGCCTTAGATGAGATTTCGCTCTGGTTGGTATAAAACTTTGTGTGTGCTAAAAATAGTGTCCTTTCATCAATGCCAGCATAATTCTGCTGCCTGATGGGAACTGTAGTCACCATGTCAGAACTGTTTTTTACCTGGCCTTTCCTCCATTGCAGCCCCTCTCCCTGATACACCATATATCTTATACTTTAAGATGCACCAACAGAAACACACATGAAAAATGTTATGAAAATCGGTTCAGCCATTTTTGTGTGATTAACAATCAAACAAACAGCATATAATTTTATTTATAAATCTAAGCAATAAAAATATAAAATTATTGACAACTTTAATTGATGCAGAAACAAAACCCTGGCTAAACTCTAAGAACATCTCCCATAAATCTGTGTTCAGATCTCAGTCTGAGCATTGTTTTTGTGGAATGTGCATGTTCTCCTTATGTTTTCATTTTCTTCGTTTTTTCCCCCATACCTTCTAAACTTGCATGTCAGTCTAATTGCCCCTGTATGAGTGGTTGTGGGAGTTTAAGTGGGCTTCCCTAAGGTGAACCCATTGCTGCCAGAATAGACTCCGTATAACCCTAAACTGCAGCAGAAATGGTTGTGTACTTACTTTTGGCAATTCCCAAGAATCTTAGAGCTAATAACACCTGAATGAACTGATGCTTTAGCCCATTTGACAATCTATTCAGTTAAACAGTAAGATTTGTTTTCCTTTGGAAGCTACTATATTGGTAATGTTCTGGCAGGAGGAATTAGGCCATATTAAAAGAGACTAGATCAAAATATTGCTATTTATAAAAGGATTGTTACTTACCCTGTCTGATATTAAAATAAATTATGAATGGGAAAGTCATGGAACCAGTTCTGGGCTGATTTTCTACATAATGTACACATTCTTCATGGCTTGCATGGTGGTTCATATAAGCGCTGCTGTTTCACATCTCTTGGCTTTAAGTCTTCAGATCTTTGTGTAATTTTTTCAGGTGCTCCAGTAGTCCCCCCACATCCCAAAGACGTGTGTGTTACATTAATTAGCTATTCTAAAGTGGCCTGAAGTAAGTGACTGTGCACACCCTGTAAAGGAATGGCTCCACTTGCAGTGATATTTCCAACCCTTACACCCAATGTATCTGTGATGGTGTAGTCTCACTGACGCCAGACAACCAACTGGGTGGGAACAATTAGACAGCTCACTGAGCGTCACATTTCTAAACCAATCTAATATGTCATGAAGCTGGTGCTCAAAGTAGGGGTGGTGATTTTGAACTGCAAAGATCAGAGGTGATCTTGTTCACTTGGTTTGACAGACGGCAAGCTTTTGAAAATGGAGAATAGTCAAAAAGTCTTTAAAAAAGAACCCTATTAAACATATAAATGTGCGTCGCATTTTAAAAATTAACATAACCTAATTTAAGGGAAAAACCTTTCTGTAGCATCAGATTATACATTGACGTTCAACAGTATCAATGGACGAATAATAATTATAAACAATATATTGTCGCAAGTGCTGTGTGTGCTCTTTGTAGTTCAGCATTATAATGATAGTGTAGGAGTCAAAGTAAACTTGAAAGAATGTTAGTTATTGTTGTGATGTGAGATTTTACATATAACTTGATGAATATTTTGTATGTCTTTATTTGTAATTTAGGCATAGCAATGTAATTTAGTGTTTACCCCCCCCCCCCCCCCCCCCCTTAGGAATGGGTCTGTTTGAATTTTACGACAGGATTTGGGGGATGTGTCTTAAAGCAGTTTGCCAAGTGTTTCTTTGCTAAAGTGATTTCTACCCCTGCAAATAGGCTAAGGTGTACTTTAACATATGGTTTGGGGGCAGGTGTTAAGATGTTCTATTCCCCCATTGGTTTGAGGTATGGCTGTTTGGAATTGGCTTGGATCAGAAGCTTTTAAGTACTATGATGTCCTATTGGCTCTAGGGGTTTTACAGAACATCTATAAATCTATGTGTTTAACCTCACAATCTCTCTCTTACCAACCAACATCTGAAAGAAGCATCTCTCTCTTGCTAACCTGTGATGATGAAGACAACACAATGAAGAGCACAGCTCAGCAGCCATTTTGAACAGACTTGTGGCTGAAAGCTGAGCACCAATGAGGCCTTAACTAGAGACATTTAAGTAACTACAAGTCTGTGTGCCGCCTGAACTACATATCACCATTTAATCAGGTTGTATGGTTGCCAATATTCAAATATACTTTGCATTTTGTTATTATTTATGAATATTATCAATAATACATTATCTTATGTGTAACTTAACTTCTGCTTGTCTTTTTACTACATCTAATTGCCTGAGGTTATAGATATAGAAGGGAAGGTGGGGATAAGTTATATACAATAATACCTTATAAACAGTGGTAAGTCTGTGAGATTAGGCATTCTAAGGCTACATATTAATAATACAATAGGGGAAAGTAGAGCAATATATATTACTCTACCAAGACAAAACAGTTATATTTATGAAAATATGAAATGAAAATTATGCATTTGAAGTAAACGTTGTTTCACACTACATCAAAAGGACTGCCCTTATGAGAGAAGACAATGAAGAGCCACAGGAGATGCAGATTTCAGTACTCAAAACACCCAAATCAACAAATCTGCCTAACAACTTCAGTAGATGCACAGGTGAGGCTGCGCAACGTCCACCTTCTGACTTCACATCTAAATGAATAGCTAAAGAAGTTTAACATTGTTGTCTATTTGGAAATGCAAACATGCCAGGAAAAAATAGCCACAGTGTTTCAACACGTTGTTTATCCGTAGACCACAATAAATTCAGTTTGCCCTTGTTATGTCATATAGTGATGCAATAATTAAAATGACAGAAAGATATTGTAGCAGACAGAGGCACTTCTCTAAAATGTGGGGCCCAGTAGCTGCGGTGGTCTACGTGTGTGTGTGTGTGTGTGTGTCTTGATCTGTCTCCAGCACTAAAGCACTCATTACAACATGCAAGTTTATTATTAAACTTCAGTTACCTTGTGCTACTGAGCTCATGAATGGTTAGCACCAATTTTAGCTTTTGATTTTTTCTCAGCGTCAAGATTTCTGTTCAGTATCTTTTGCCGTCTCCCTAAAACCCCGGTGGTTTAAAACCCGCGGACTGGAGAAACTGGGTATTGTGTTTTAGGAAGAAGCCCTGTGAGTGTAGCTTGTGCAGCACAAGATTTTGCTGCTGTTCACTGCACACTTCTCATCTGAAACTAGTGATAGGGTTACCATTCAGAAAATGGATACATGTTTACTACTTTAGTTTTTTGTTATACTATACGGTGGCAAGAAAACCTATGTGAACTCTTTGGAGATAACCACATTTACATATAAAATTGTTGTAGAATATGGTCTGATCTTCATCTACTATAAGTTACAATGATGAACAAATGCAATTTGCTTTAGCTAATAATGCACAAATTATCATATTGTTTTTGTACAAATTGAATTCATGATTCAAGCATTCACAGCCGGGGGAAAAAGTATGTGAAGCTCTAAGCTGATGACTTCAACGAAAGCTAATTAGAGAAAGGAGTTAGCAAGCCACGAGTCCAACCAATGAAACAAGATTGGGGGTGTGGTTTAGAGATACTTTAACCAATAAAAAAAAGACTCAAACATTTTGAGCATATTAATCACAAGAAGCATCTGCTAATGCGAGGCATGCCTTGAAAAAAATGAGATTTCAGAAGTGCTATGATCGACAATTTTTGATTTGCATAAAGCTGGAAAAGGTTATAAAGTCATTTCAAAGAGTTTAGATATTCGTTAGACAAACTGTACATATATGGCGATAATTTAGTACTGAGACTCCTTTTTGTAGAAGTGCATGACCTGCCAACTTGCCTTGAAAGACACAACACAGAATGCTCAGTGAAGTAAACAAGAACTGTAGAGCAACAGCTAAAGGCTTGAAGAAATCATTGGGACGGGTTAGCATCTTGGCTCCTGAGTCTACCATACGTTAAACATTGTTCAGGCTTGGCGTCCATGGCAGGACACCAAGGAGGAAGCCACTGCTCTTCAAAAAAAGAAACATTGTTACACACAGAAGCTTGCCCAAGATCATATTGGCACTCCACTATACTATTGGAAAGTCCATGTTTCATGGACTGATGAAAAAAAGATTGAATTGTTCAGGAAGAAAAGGGTACCACATATTAACATGATAACATCATCCCAATGGTGAAGTAAAGAGTTTGGAGCATTATGATATGGGGATGTTTTGCTGAATTGGGGTCTAGACCACTTGCCATCACTGAGGGAAAATGAATTCCAAAGTTTATCAAGGTGTTCTGCAGGATCCTGCCAGAGTGCTGTCTGCCAGCTGAAGATCTGTAGTAGTTGAGTGATAGAACAATAACCCAAAAATGGCAAAGTGAATCTGCTACAGGATGGCTTCGAAAAAGAAAATCCGCCTTTTGGAGTGGCCCAGTCAGAAACCAGACCTTAACCCGATGGAGATGATGTGAACTAACCTCAAGAGATCCGTTCATACCAGACATCCTAAGAATATGGCTGAGCTGAGGCACTTCTGTAACAGAGAATGGTCCAAGATTCCTCCAGAACATTGTGCAGATCTGATCTGTAGCTACCAGGACCTCTAGACTGAAGTTTTTGCTGCCAAAGATGGTTTGACCACTTACTTTTTCACAGCATACTGTGAATGTATGATGGGTGTGTTCAACAAAAACTTGAAAGATTATAATTGTGTGTTAATTGTATTTGTCTATACATGTGACTTAGATGAAGATCAAATCACATTTTATAACCAATCAAAGCAGAAAACCATAAGCACTCCCATCTAATGTGTCCTTTTCTCAGCACAGGAGACATTTATTAAAAGTCTCTCTATGTCAGTGGCATTGTAGTATTCAACCATCCTAGAGTTCCTAGCAAGTCGGGTAAGTCAAAAAAATGATTACATGCCATTAGAGGAAATTTATAGTGGAATGAGTGAATTGAGCATTTGATTGTAAAATCCCACACAAACCTACAGAGGCCATGTGACAAAGCTAATAAATTTTGAAGATTTCAACTTAGGAAGCTCTTTATTTAAAGTCATTTTTAAAGAAAACCCCCTTGTGCCCTGTCTAAGAAGAATAAAACGTATAAAAACAATAAGTAAATGGAATGAAACCTAAATAAGGCAAATGAAACCAAAAAAAATCAACTCTGCTGCAGTCACTGAGTCGTAACTAACATGCTTGACTCTATAAAGTGGTTTGGGATTTGTGTGCAGATCAAGCATATTATATTAACATAAACATTATTAGCAGTCGTGGTACACAAGTTGCATGCCAAAGCCAGGGGAGACATAAATGCGAACAGAGGGCCAGTCATACTTGAATCTGCTAGTGCAACTGAATATGAAAGCCCTCAGCAGCACATGGACAATAATTCTTTTGGTTTTTACACACCATTTTTAAGGAGTCAGTAAGTATTTTTTAATATGTTTTAAACAGTAAAACATACATAATATCCAATAATAACAGTGTGACCATATTGTGTACCACAGCTGTAATTAGTTGGGAGGGGATTATAGAAAAGAGAACGCTCACCCTCAGGGGCTTTTGGGAGGGTGTACTGTATAGGACAGCTGGCCAACTTGGTAGCTGTTAAAAGAGCCGGTGCCCAGTGGGAACCCATAAAGGACTGCTTGTGTCATGTCTCCCACGGTACTTTTCTCTTTTGTGCTCCCCTAAGCTAAATACTGGATTGTCTTCATCAATCCATCCAATCGCGTATATCATGTCTGTGCTTCTCAGTGTGGTTTCCGGAAACAGCATTAAAGGGCTTCAGCTGTATAAAATAGTGTCACCAGCCTCATTAAAAGATTATATGTCTTCAGCCTTGACATTTTGAGATAAAATATGAAGTACTAGGAGTAGCTAGCCAAACACCTCAGGCTGTGTGTAACAACCTTATACATACTTATTTAAAATAATAATAAAACATTTTATTTACTGTATATAGCACCTTTCCCATTTATGGAAGTTTATATCATTAAAACACATAAAAATCTAATTTCACTATATTTAATTTCATGTGTTTGTTCATGCTGCGGTGTCCAATAATTAATTTGATGAATTAATGGATATATTGATTTCCAATTTTTATATTCATTCATAAAGTAATGTACAGCTTTGTAATGTGGCTTTGTAACAGGATATTCATTAACTTGCAGTACAGTTTGATGTGGGAGTCAGGACCAGTATTGCCAGCATTGTACAAAAAGCAGGAACCAAGACTGGACATGGCACCAGTACACTTAGGCACAGGCCAGTTTAATAATGCCAGTCAGCCTAACCTACATCTTTTTGGAATTACAGCACCATATAGTCACCATTCAGAGGGAGGACGTGGAAGTGGTGCTGAACCAGAAGTACCTGGAGCTTCACATAAACAGCAAACTGTTCTGGCCTGACAACATGGTGGTGCTGTATAAGAAGGGCCAGAGGAGACTCAGTTCTTTTGATGTGTGCAGCAAGCTGGTGGAGATGTTCAACCAGTCCATAGTAGCCCAGTGTGGTGTTCTACGCTGCAGTCTCCTGGGGAAGTAATCTGAGCTCAAAAGACACATAGTGCCTGAACAAAAGTATCAGGAATGCCTGCTCCATCACTTGGATAACCCTGGATACACTGGAAGCTGCTGTGGAAAAGAGAATGGTGTTGATATTGGATGCCATTATGAAAAATGCCCTCTGTCTACTCCAGGACGCACTCTCTTGGACCACTTACCACCACGGTGGGCTAACATGCACCTCTGGGGGTCTTTTCTGTCTGCTGCTATCAGGCAATTCAATGCTTTCTCCTAATGTCCGAGACTTAATGCTTATACTCTTTAAGTTCATTTTGCAGTTTCTGCACAATATACACTTATTTTTAATTTATTTATCTATCTATTGATATATTGTATTATTTGACCAGTGACCTGTCTGTTTATTTGTTTTTCTGTGTTTCTGCTGCTACACACTTATACAGTCCCCCTTGCTCATCTCATCTAATCTAATGTAATTTAAAAATCCTACATTTACTTTAAACATACTGGGAATTGAACGAGTGATTCTGGAGTTGTAAGACAGCACCATTAAGACATCCTTCAAAATACCGGTAATAATAACGCATTTACTTTCTATACTGGTTTTGGTCCTGGGTTACCTCCTGTCTTCATTGCATTTTGAACTTTAAAAGCCAGTTCCCTATTTTTGGGCCTATGTAGTCCGAAGCCTGGAATTGGAGGTCTGACTGCCTGGGGTAAGGATATTAAAAATGAAGTTTGATTTAAACTATTCCTCAGATTTCCTTGTGGTATAAAAATTGTATTGGTGTCAGTGTGGTTTTTATTCTCAGATGATACAATACTGTACTTATTTTATTGATTGAAGTCTACCTTTAAAAGCGGAATTTTATTTAATGTCTTTTTGGAATGGGTTCCACCATTTTGTGGATTGTGTCATGATGCAGGTCCTGGTTGCCAGGGGTGTAGCCTATAGGGTCACGACATCAAGCAATCATTAATGAGGGGTTAAAAGGTCATGACGGTGGTCATTTTGTATCCGAGATTTAGATTCAAATACTTCACTTTGTGATTCACCCTGACTTCCAGTTTTGACTTTGTTCTTTTTCCTTTTCCTCACTCTACATTTTTGTTTTTTTCTTATTCGGTCTTCATAAAGGCCACACATGTGCAGGCTTGTGAAGGTCCTGGTCTGCTTTTTGGGCATTTTTGAAAGCCCTTTTCACCACGTTTGCGACTCCTTATCACATTACATTGCACCTCATTACCAGTTTAATTCCAGGACCAGAGTACATTGTATTCAGTATTTTCCAAGGTGTCTTTATAAAAAACCTATTCCAGGGGTAAAGATATGTTTTTTTTATTATTTAGGTAATTTCAAATTCTCCAGGGTGGATGTACCCAGCAGTTGATTAGTAGGCCTATGTTTTACTGGTCGAGGTGGCTGTCTGGAACATTTAAAAAAACTTCTAAATCCCACTTTTTTAATATCGTATTTTTATGGATTTGCAACAATTATTAACTTCTACTGTCATCTGCTTTCTTTTCTGTGGGTGTTCGCCAGCACCACCTGATCAAAGTCCCGTGATGGTGGAACACAAGCAGATACCCCAACGGTGAACAAAAACATCTGCATCAAATCTCTTAGGGTGAAGCATAAAGAAAAAAAGGAGCAACTTAAGGCCATGTTAGACAGACTGCCTGGTGGGAGTTTGGTGTTTTTTGGCTTTGGAACCCCTACAGATTTAGATTTTTTTTCTTTAGAATTGCACCTATCGAGATTTTTGTTCCTATCTCTTCTGGCCATCTGACCACAGCATCGGATATATCATTAGAGAATTTAACACATTAGAGACTCTACATATAAGGACTTCACTTTTTCCGTTACCTGTATATCTCTGTTGTGATATACTTAACACTACATGACACGTGCAGTTGCAGACGCTGCTGCTACGCAGGTAGCACACTGACTATGCTTGCACACGTATTTTACGTAAATCTGGAGGATTCCACCAGGTGGCAGTGCAAGAAATCATCACGGTGACAAAACAACGTCTGGTTTCACTGTCTTGTGAGTTGAGGGAATTAAGATGTTAAAGTTAAAAATTCTTTGCATTCTGATGTTATTGCAAAGGTGTTAAAAAAAAAAAAACATGGCAAGAGCGGCACAGAAGATGGAACCTTTAAATGTTTCACATCATTACGATAGGGAAAATGCGACGCTTGTTTTGCCTATGTGAGAAAGGGATGAAGAACAGCAACATGAATACTTTCACATGTCAGCATTTAAGTTTGATGATTTGATTCACCGATACGAACCATTCATCAAACATCGAAGCATGTAGATTGACCCTGTTGGAGCTGCACGATGCTGATGTCACATACCAAATTTTTGCTGGTACTGCAACATGTGGACGCATCAAAAGAATGCTGGGAATGCACGGCAGCCATGTTGCATGCATGTAAGCATTCTGAGAATGAAGAAGAACCTGGCCCTAAGACTGCACTGATTTATTTTTACCTATTCTTTTTGGTATATAATTTATTCATTCATTATTTTTATTTATTTCTAAATCGCTTTTCTTTTCTTGTTATTTTTTTCTTTGTCATCTCGTAAAGCACTTTGAGCTACATTCATTGAATGAAAATGTGCAATATAAATAAATGTTGCTACTGTTATTGGCCCCGTGGCCGTTGCTTTCTTAAAGGCTCATCTCACCAAACACCTCACAACTGCTCTAAAATCGCTCTGCAGGGAAGTCATTCGTGCTATTAAGGTGGCAGCAATTTTTCGACAAACCCCAAAAAATGACCACTATAATCAGCAGTGATTTTTTTTTTTTTTTAGTTAGTAAGTTAAATTATTTTATTTATTTCCAAAGATTCCCACATTAACCTGGTATAAAGTGAAGATCAAATCTGAAATGGTGACTAAATGAAACTATTGTAAAAGCGTGGCAATGTTCAGTTTCAGCTTTGACAAGGTGCGAGTAAATTTAAGGACGTGCGAGTTGCTGCACACTCTTGCCAAACTGCCATGAAGTCTGGAGGAATGTTGTGTGTCAGTAGAGCATAACCGTCAAACTTTAGTTCAAAGGCAGCCGTCACTTTGAATTTCATGCAAAGGCTTTAGCGGACAATTTAGTGAGAAGAAAGGAAATATTTGGAAATTTTGTAGATGGAATTGATTTCATTGTGTGCGTGGTTTTTTTTTTTGGATTTTTAGATCCTCAGTAATAATTTACTTTACAATTTATTTTGATTATTTATAATGACTTCCACTGTATGTTTTCTATACAGGACACAGTGTAAAAGTCTCTATTTCCCACACTTTTTACTTTAGGGTATCTTCTGTCAACAATGACCCATCACATTCACTGGAACCTCTTCTTTGTTAGTAAAGAATTGGAATGTCTGAACTAAAGCAGCTTCTTTCAACTGAGATAAGTTTAAAAATTGACAGAGAATAGTAGGAGGAGTCCTAGCAAAAGAAATCTTCACAGATTATAGTACAGGAGTCTGGAAGACAGAGAGTAAAAAAAAGGAACATTTTATCCAGATTAAGAACAAATACGAACAAATAAAAATAAATTATTGTGTCACTGTATGAACCTTTTACTCTCATTTAATAGGGTAGGGAATGAAATTAAATCATTTAGTTTGTTATTTTTTTTTCTTTTTTTGAATACAATGTCCATGCTACTGAATAATTGTGTTTTCCTGTTTATCTTTTGTTGCCTTAAATATACTATTAAACACATAAATAAATGTGGATTACAACACATGCATTTATAGGATTGGTCCTGGACTATATGAGTCCTTTTGTGGTAGACCACCTGGGCCCACTGCAGTTTGCCTATTGGTCAAAGACTGGAGTGGAGGATGCAACTACCTATCTGCTACACAAGGCCTATTCTCACCTGGACAGAGATGGCAGCACTCTGAGGATTATGTATTTTTTTTATTTCTCCAGTGTCTCCAATACCATCTACTAAGAGATATGAAGGTGGATGATCCTATGGTGTCCTGAGTAATGGACAATCTGTCGGGCAGGCCACAGTTTGTGAAACTCAAGGACTGTGAGCAACACTGGAGCAAAACAAGGAACAGGCCTGTCTCCTTTTCTCTTCACTCTGTACGCCACCAACTATAAATGTAACAGCAGGTCGTGTCACTTGCAGAAATTCCCAGATGATTCTGCATTTATTGGGTGAATTGATAAGGGGATGAGACAGAATAAAGAGAGTCAGGTGGAGAAGTTTGTTTCTTGGTGCAAATTGTCTGCAACTTAACATCAGCAAAACCAATGAGCTGGTTATTGACTTTCACTGCACCAAAGAGCCTCTGTGTCCGTTCACTATTCTGGGAGTGCATGTAGAGCTACAAGTATTTGGGTGTCCACATCAATGATAGATTGGACTAGTCTTGTAACACTGGAGGAACTATAGACGAAAGTGCAGAGCAGGCTTTTTCTATTTAGAAGACCTCAGTCCTTTAACGTAAGTAGTGACATCCTTCACATTTCCTATAACTCTGTAATGGCCTGTGCGATGTCCTACTCTGTGGTGTGCTGGGCTGGTAACATCGCTTCAAGAGAGGCCCACCAAATCAACAAGCAGTTTAAAAAGGCAGACTCAGTTATAGGATGCACTCTGGAACCCCTGAAGATCGAAGCAAAGGAGAGAATTAAAGCATGACTGAGTGCTATTATGAACAATGCTGCACATCTTCTGTCTGACAAACAGTGAGGACTCTTGTCCAACCAATCATTCAACTAAAGTGTGCCTGCATAATGTCTCACTGGCTGCCAAATCAAATGTTTTGTCTTTCTTTTTAATTTTCATCGTTTTTAGTCATTCTTGTGTATGTTCAGACTATAGTGTGTGTATGTGTCTATATTTATATGTATCTGTCTCTTTATATGTGTTTATTTAGGGAGCTTCTATAAAAAGCACAAATTTCTACCTGGGAACAAGTAAAGATCTATCTATCTATCTATCTATCTATCTATCTATCTATCTATCTATCTATCTATCTATCTATCTATCTATCTATCTATCTATCTATCTATCTATCTATCTATCTATCTAGGAGTGTGGAATCACAAGTCCCAAACAATAAATATTAGGGTGCCAACCCGGTCATCCCTCTTTAATTCTGAACAAAAATAACAAAAATACAAGTGCGCAATGATGTGGAGGTAGAGAAACAAATGTCCTCTCCTATTCCTTCCACAGCACTGAGAAGACGCCCAGTGAGGGCCCCTGACTCCGCCCCTTCTTTCTCTCGCCTGTAAGTCACAGGGTCAATTGAAGGAGGCGTCACTCTGTGAGCAGAGCACGGTACAGGATGGAGCTCCTGTGTGACTGACCTACATGAAAAACGTAGATCATGAAGTCCGCATTTGGTTACCTTTTGTTTTCAATTATTTTCATTGCCTCAGCGCCATTGAGCGCTTGTACTTTGGTTGACTTTTTGTTTAAAGTAAACGGGAATGATCGGGTTTGTGCCCCAAAATTTACCGATTAAGACTTGAGATTCCTCACTTGGCTGCTATATATATATATATATATATATATATACTGTATATATGCCAATTAGTCCTTTAATTTTATATGTATTTTTGCCTGTTTATGTATATGTAAATCTTTATAACTTTGTTAAATTCTTTTTTCTTCTTTGTTTTTCCTACATAATCTTCTGTGCATCCTCCTGATCCACCTATACAAGTTGTGCTTATTCTGCAGTTAACCTTTGTATTGTGAGCATTTTGTTCCAATTTATTTCTCCATTTTCAATGTCTTCAATTTTTGTTATTGTGTGTATTTGGATGATTACAGATGCTTTCTATTGCATTTGTTTTCCTAAAAAATTGTTTTTGTGAAAACAGTATATTCACCAATTGGATTCTCTGCTCATTCCCTTCCTTTGTTTCTGCTTTTGAACATAAGCAGGTGACAGTTTTTACTTTCTCATATACGAAGTGTAGGGAAAGTATTGTAATCGTCCAAAGATTTGATTTTGATTAATCTCGACGTTTTAGACCTCCCTGTCTTTCTCGTATACAAAGTGTAGGGAAAGTATTGGAATCCTCCAAAAATTCCATTTCGAGATTTTGATGAATCTTAACATTTTAGACCTCCCCGAGTCCAACAATACCATTTTTGGAATTATGTCTGTTTGTCTGTGTGTGTGTGTGTATGAAAACACGATAACTTGAGCACACTTTCACTTAAGTCAACCAAATTTTGCATGCATAAGTATTAGGTACAAAATGTAGATTTCTATCAACTTTTGAGCTTTTTCCATTAACCAGAAGTGGCATTTTACCTTTTATTAATGGAGCTGCAGAGTCTAATTTATTCAGCTTTGCTTTTATAATAATTGTTTATTATATTATTAATTTGATTTGAATTGTTGTTAATGATTCTTTGATGTACATCATTTTCTTGCGGTTTACTCCTCAAATATCCATCCCTATATCTGAGTATACGAGAAAGTCTAGGGGAGACCACACTTGATTTTTTCTATAGACAGGGTATATAATTTTTGAACAGAGACAAAGTAGCAGAGACTCTAATTCACTTTTCACTCCCATTCCTGCAATTGACGAGGTTCCACTTGACCACCAAAAATTACACTTCTGGTCTCTGTCCCTCCCAGTGGGCTCTGACATTAAATGAGTCCAAAAGTCTTTGTCATTCTGGCCACATCACTCTACTAAGCACAGTATCTTGACAACCAGCCACAAATTTTCTGTCTCTTGCAGAAAATGTTCTTTTAGCCACACGTTTAGGGTCCCCAATTCTTTTCATGTCTCTCCATCCTTTTGTCTTATCAAAAAACTATAATAATGCTAAAATAACATCCTATATGTTTGTTAAAGTTTGCATTTGAAGGCGCGCAAATGTTGGGCAAAAAAATATCAAACATGCATTTATATATATTTTGAAGACAGTCCTTCCAATTCTGGGTAAAGGAAAACTCAGGCTTGTTCTGGCACAACTGAGCATTAGACAGAAACCAGCGGGACTGGCCTCTGTGTCCAACACACACACACAAAAGTGAAGTTTAGATGTGACAATTACCATATATATTCACGTATAAGTCAGGTCTTGAAACCCAAAAAAATTGATTATAAAATCAGACCCTGACTTATACGCCCCTTCAAAAATGCGACACTTAAATTTTTTTTTTTACATCTTTTTGCCTCCTCCAATCTCACACCAGTTTTTCAGACACATCGAATTTTGTTGCAGCAGCGCAGTTACCAATTTCTTTCGCTACTTCAACGACGTTTAATTTAAAACCAGCTTCATGTTTTCTTCTGATCGAACAATCCATCGTAGATAAGGGATGCTCTTACGATAAAGGTGTATGAGGGTGTGAGATACAAAAAACACAAATCAGTGCAAACATTGTTTCGGAATAGTTCGGGTATTACCATGTGGTCACTCAGACACAACAGAGAGAGACAGAGAGAGAGGTTAGGAGCACCCGCTGATACGCCGCATTGCCGCACCCACATAGAAAAAAATGGCAGTGTGCTCCGTGGCTACTCTCTCAGGTGGGCGTTAGCATATCAAAATCTCTTGGACCAATGGCGTGAGTTTTCCACATTCGACTTATATGACCGACATTATAAAATACCATATACAGTGGAACCTCGAGATACAATCACCTCTGTATACGAGAAATTCAAAATACGAGGAAAGTATGAGCGAAAAATTCAGATCTAAATACGAGCATTGGCTCGCGTAACGAGCCACGAGCCAGGCTGTGGGTATAGCTCGCGGCTTAGCAAGGGGGCGTGGTAGCAGTTGCGAGCCGCGATCTGCGGTGTCTGCGTTTCTCACTTAAGTGCACAGGTGGGAAACTGCCCACATCCATGATTGTTCCTGTGGCTGATGGGCTGCAGCTGCCATGTCCTCCCCGCATATATAGAGAAGCGCGAGCCGGTTAAGGGGGAGAAAAAATAAAAGAGAGAGAGAGAGAGAGAGAGAGAGAGAGAGAGAGAGAGAGAGAGAGAGAGAGAGCAGGCAGGCAGGCAGGCGAGTGAGTGAGTGCAGGCTCACGTGTAGCTGAACATTGAGCTGAACAGGCGAGCCAAACAGCTGAAGCAGGACGGTGTAGAGAAGGTCAGCTGCATTAAGAGTGTCTCGCCTGTTGCAGAGCCCGCAGGTGAGACGCTAACAGAGAAGAAGCACCGGGGATTGTCATCTGTTTTTTAAAGACGGCATCCTTTTGACGTTTTAACCTCGTGTTAAAGGATTGTTATTCTTGTGTATTTTAAACCTCCACTTCACAACTGTTTTAAGGATTATTTATTTAAAGATTTATTGAATGCTCTACTGCACTTTGGACACCTGTTTTGATTCTTTTAATAATCAGTTATATTATTTACCAGTGTTATTTATTAAAGGTAGACTACAGTATATATAATTTATCAGTGTTATTTGTTAGGAAAATTGATTTTTATGTTAATATATTTGGGGTGCAGAACGGATTAACTGGATTTCCATTATTTTCAATGGGGAAGTTTGTTCTAGATACGAGAAATTCGCTATACAAGCTCAGTGCTGGAACGAATTAAACTCGTATCTAGAGGTTCCACTGTATTATATTATGAAATCAAGTCCCGACTTATCCGCTAGAGAACTTATCCGCGAGTATATATTTTACTTGACCTCCACATCCTTCAGATCCACAGTAGCCAAAGGGGAGCACATTTGGAAATGAAGAAACCAAGTAAACTCCACACAGTGAACAAGCCGGACTTTGATCAAGTTTACTGGAGAAGTGAAGCAGCAATGTGTATCAAAGTGCCGCTATGTCACTTGAAAACTGTTTTCTGATTGGCAGCTATTAGCTCTCAAAAGACAGACCTTACCTTGAATCCTTTAGGGTCTCCCTTTACCAAATGACACTGCTGGGAAGTGAGTCTGACTGAATAAATGATCCTCTCGCACCTTTATGAAACTTCTTATGTCTCTACACCCTTGTTACTGAGCCACTCTCAGTCAGTCAGTGATTCATTATTAGCAGAAAAGTTAAAACCATTTTTATTTATTTAAACTGGCCTCTATATAGCATCTTTCAGTTTGCTTGAATTATGCCTGTGCAGACATAAAAAGGGAATTTTAATTAGAATAACAGAAGTCCATGTCAATATATTTAAATTATATTAATAAAATAAATAATTGGTTCTAATTTTATAGCCTTCACTCTGAGCTAAATTAAAAAAACAAACAGTATAAGCACAATGGAGCTGTGGTTTGTGTGGATGCCTTTATGCTTCTGTACTTAATCCCCTTCCCACTCACTTCCCTGTGTGGAGTTTGCCTGTTTTCTACATATCAGCTTTTAAGTTTATCTCCAGGTTTTTGGCACATCCTAAAGATGTGTGTTAGGTTAATTGATGGCTGTGGACTGGCTCAGTGTGCAGGGAGGGTGGCAGCGTATCATGTAACACACTGACAACCCATCCACAAATGGCTACTGCCTTGACCTCAGTTCTGCTGGGGTAGACTCTCACTCTTTGTTTGGGATATAGCAGGTTTGGAAGATGGACAGGTAATTCATGATTTCAAGCAAACTTAAAAGTTGATGTTGACTGCTGTGAGGTGCTGGGGAGGTTGTGTGTATGAGTGTTCCATCTTCTTGGCATGTCCAGACTCTGCAATGTTAGAATGGGGAGGCAAGATGGGGAAGGCTTGGGTTGCAGGGGAAGAATGGAGAGGAAGTCAAAGAGAAAGGCTCTCTTATTGTTTATCTCATTTTATGTCCCTGTATGGCATTTTTCATCCCATTTTATGTCCATCTTTATTCTGAGCTTTACTGGTTATTTTTTTGGCAACAAGGCTCAGCAAGGTCAAATACCATATATACTCACGTATAAGTTGGGGTCTTGAAACCCGAAAAATTGATCATAAAATCAGACCCCAACTTATACGCCCGTTCAAAAATGCAACACTTACATTTTTTTCTTTTTACATGTTCTTGCCTCCTCCAATCTCGCATCGAATTTTGTTCTAGCAGCGCAGTTACCAATTTCTTTCACTACTTCAACGACGTTTAATTTAAAACCAGCTTCATGTTTTCTTCTGATCGAACACTTCATTGTAGATAAGGGATGCTGTTACGATAAAGGTGTATGAGAGTGTGAGATACAAAAAACAGTGCAAATGTTGCTTCAGAAAATTTCAGGTATTACAGTGTGGTCACGTAGGCACAATACATAGAAAAAAAGGCTGTGTGCTCCACGGTTACTCTTTCAGGTGGGCGCTGGCATATCATAATCTCTTGGACCAATAGCGTGAGTTTTCTGCATTCGACTTATACGACCGACATTATAAATTACCAGAAATTATACAGTAAAATCAAGTCACGACTTATCTGCGGGAGAACTTATCCGTGAGTATATATGGTATTTAATTGGTAAGTCTTTTGTATCTTGAAAGATAGCTTCTAAAAAACAAAAACAGTATAATGTGGATCATTCAATAGGCTGTATTAGCTAAAACGTCAAAGGTCTTAATCATGGCCACTTTGGGTTTAATGTTTTGCATATCTCTTGGAATTATTCAAAACAATGTAGTATCTTAAACTACATCACTTGCACACATAACTCGCTGTATCGCCGTGGACTCCATAAAGCATCTCGGATTGAGTACTTGTTCTGTGATGAGCTGCTAGTTGTCAGATGCAAGCCCATGATGTCTGGCTCAAAATTGGTCTTCTTGCAGTGTGAGCCAATAAGAGAAGTCCTTTAGTCAGCGGTGTGCAGACTACTTCTGAACACAGTGAGTGGAGATGCTTCCCACAGTAGTGATGTCAGTTGACCCCTCTCTGTCTCAGCCACCACTTTCTCTGCATAACTTCGCCACTACGCTCCACCTGTCCACAGTGCAAATTACACTCTTGTCAACATGTGTATTGCCGTGGACTCACACACCACAAAGGATCTCAGTTTGCAGATTTGTACTGTGATGAATGACCAGAAGTCAGTTGCGAACCTGCACTGTCTGGCTCACAAGTGGTCTCCTTACAGCAGGAGAATTGCTTTAATCAGGTGCATAGAAGCTTCTTCTGAGCACTGCAAGTGCAGCACTTCCTAGTGATGTCAGCTGAGCTCTCTCTCTCTCAGCACCCACCTTTTCTGCGCAACACTTCCACTACACCTGCCTACCACAACTGCTTGTGGGATGCCTCATATTATATGGAAAAATAAACCTGCATTTTCTCTGCAAGTAACAGTTTAAGATTTTTTTAGAATTTGTCAAGAATTCATTAGTCTCACAGAGTAAGAAATATAATACACTCAACTGAGGACAAACACAAATGAATTTTGGCTTAAAAATGGGTGGAAACAATTAGCCAGTATACTGATG
This sequence comes from Erpetoichthys calabaricus, assembly GCF_900747795.2. Classification (NCBI taxonomy): domain Eukaryota; kingdom Metazoa; phylum Chordata; class Cladistia; order Polypteriformes; family Polypteridae; genus Erpetoichthys; species Erpetoichthys calabaricus. The sequence continues at coordinate 218,094,918 of NC_041398.2, read as the reverse complement.
GTTATATTTCTAAACCAATCGAAAGCTAATTTTGACAGGGCTCAATGTAGGGTCAGTGATTTAAACAGGAAAGAGCAATGGTGTTTTTGTTAACATGGCCTGACCGACACCAAGCCTGTGGTTATGATGAATAAACCTCCTAGGGCTGAAAAGCCCCCAGTTAAACGTATAAAAATGTGTTGTACAGTATGTGCGGAGGAGGCGTAACATATGACTTCCTCCCACAATCCAAAGACATGCAGGTTAGGTGGATTGGGAATACTGAATTGTCCTTAACCTGTGATGAATTGGCACTCTGTCCTGAGGATGGTTCCAGCCTTGTACCCTATGCTTCCTGGGATAGGCTCAAGACCCCAACACCTCAGCTCAGGATTAAGCAGGCTTAGAAAATGGTATGGTATGGTATGGGTGGCATAACAGAAAAACAGTTTGCAAATCCACATTATACTTTGTTAATTAAAGACATCAGTGGTGAGTGACAAAAATCCAAAAAGCCTCTATGTCTGGTCACTATTCAGGGAGTTGATGTAGAGGTGGTCCTTTCCTACAAGTTGGACTTGGGGGTCCGTATCAATGGCAGGTTGGAATGGACTAAACAGAGAGGAACTGTATAAGAAAGGGCGGAGCAGGCTCTTTTTATCTTACGAGACTGTGTTCCTTTAATGTGGAAAGTGACATCCTTCACATCTTCTACACCTCTGTGATGGCCACTGCAGTTTTCTATGATGTGGTGTGCTGGTAACATCTCCTCAAGAGTGGTCACCAAATCAACTAGCTAATTAAAAGGGCAGGCTCAGTTATGGGATGCATTCTGGAATCCGTGGAGGAAGAAGCAAAGGAGAGAATTAAAACAAAACTGAGTGCCATTATGAACAATGCTGCACATTCTCTCTCTGACACACTCACACTGAGGACTTTCTAACAGTGAATTGTAAAGCAGTAATGTGTCAAGAAATGCTATGGGGGCTCCTTTATACCACCAACAATACACCTGCATAATGTTTCACTGAGAGTGTGACTGCAACGTCCATCTATCTATCTATCTATCTATCTATCTATCTATCTATCTATCTATCTATCTATCTATCTATCTATCTATCTATCTATCTATCTATCTATCTATCTATCTATCGTTGTTATTGGTCCACCTGCCTGTATTACCTGATATGACATTTGTTCAATTCAGGACCCTAAAGCAACGCAGGAGTGGTCAGGTCAGCTCACTAATATTACAGACCTCTTCTGTCCAAGACAAACAGTATATAAAGGTTTGCCTTAAGGCCTTGTCACAATACATGACTTTTCCAGTGATTTTCAGTCACAGACTTCACTTACATAATCTTACCCAAGTCCACAGTTGTGGCTTTGTTTAGCTTTATATCCCCATTGACTCAATTCAACCTCTCTTAGATTTGGTTACGTCTTAAGTTGTGGGGGCAAGCTCTGTGTGTGCAAGAGTTGAGAACCAAAGAGCGCTCAGCTGGAAGTACAATGCATAAAATGCATCTACAAGGAATAGAAGAGAGACTCGTCTGTGTGATGTGTGTCTGTTGTACGTATTATGACAGAATGGAAAAAACAAAAAAATGGGTTGAGATTATGGCTGAATTTGGTGTACCTGGCAAACATTTGTGCAGCACTGGTTCCGTTTTTTGCTTTCAGAAATGGTGATATTTCAGAAATGTGAAACTGTCCTGGAAAAATAGTCATGGGGTTGTCTAACTCTTTCAGGGCTGATGTCAACTTTTATCAAAATTCAGGAGTAGAAGACAGTAATCGGCTGTAAACTGTAACAAAACTCGCCCTTACATTTTAGTTCAACTCTCTTTGCTAGAAGGAAAGTTACATAGCTTTGTTGATTTAACCTCGATTCCCTACGCGTAGCATGAGTAGCAAAGAGCAAACAACCTCTAAAACGGCATCGACATCTGGCAAGAGACCAAAGCGAATGTGCAAAGCAAAATACTCCAAGGACGTTTTATGTAATCTCGTTGAATAGGACTCTGACTTGTCGGACTCTGAGTTTGATGCAAGTGATCTGGAGATGGAAACCAAAAACGAAAGTGAGGTACCAGCATCATCTGATCGGTCCCCTGGTGATCGTGGTGTTTGCCTGGGAGGACCACTACTTATGATGACAAGAGGTACAAACCAGATTGCGTCACACTGCAACCGCCACCCACCTGCTGTGCGAAGTCAGGCAGGCAGCTGCCCACCATGCATTCCTGCTAACCATCGAGGTGCCCCAAACGCAGCCACTGCCACCAGAGATGCCCAACATGCGCCAACAGAAGCCACAGCACATAGCAACTTACGTTTTATGTTGACTTATGTGTGAAACCATTGCTTTGTGTGCTTTTCAGAAAACTTTTTTGGAAAAAATATTCAGCCCTCAAAGAGCTAATTTGTCTTTCCCCTATGATGTGTAGTTGTGTGACCTAACATCCTCAGGCAACAAGGTCAGCAAATCAGTCATCAAGTTTGGCACCCCCTTTGATAGTTATATAATGTGACACTGCCTTAAGAAAGGCAAGCAGTATTTTCAAAGACCTCAACTATCTTGTGTTGTCACTTTTTCTATCCTCTGTTACCAGGACCAGTCTTGGTGAAAAGAGACCAGGACCTAGATTCAGGAACTGTTTTTATCCTTGTAATTCTACTCAATAGCCATTCACATGGACAATATATTGTCTGATGTTGTATTTGATATGCAAGTAAGCGTTTCATTACTGGGTATATATTTATGACAAAAAACAGCCCAATCTAAGAGCCCTAAACATACATGGGTGAGAGGTCTGCCATTTGTCACCAATTCTGTTCAAAATTTTTATGGACAGAATTTGTGGGTGCAGCCAAGGAATGCAGGGTATCTAGTTTCTGACATCAGGATCGCATCTCTGCTTTTGTGCAGATGATGTGGTCCTGTTGCCTTCTTTTGAGCTGTGACTTCAGATATGCATCGGGGCAGTTTGTATCCGAGTGTGAAGCAGCCAGGATGAGGATCAGCATCTCCAAATGTGACGTCATGGTTCTTAGGCAGAACAACAACAACATTAATTTATATAGCATATGTCACAAACTCAACTCAGAGTCATAGACAGTTTTGGGGCAGCCACCCATGTAATTGGTATCCTGGCTGCAAAGTTGCAAAAATGTATAGAGCACTGATGTGCACAAAACTGAGTCCACAACAGAACTGAGGGAATAGGGAAAAGGTGGACGCTTTTAAAGGGGAAGACAGGAAGTGAGGTCAAAGGGGTCGGGCTCATGAAGGTCTTCAGCCATTGGTTCGAGCCCGGACGTGACATCACAGGGGCCAGAGCCAGCAAGGTCTCCTTCCATAGGCTCGGTCCTGGAAGTGACGTCAAGAAGGCCAGGTGGAATCTCCCATGAATGGTCTGCAGGAAAGGGAGAAAAAGAGTCAGTGCACTCTGCCACATCCCGGTATGACTCGGAACTGCCCTTACTCAAGCCCTTTAGCTGCCTCCCATGCACACGTGTGTGACAGATATTTCCATACAAATGAAGTAGCTCAAAATGCATTACAAGATGAAGAAAGAAAAAAGAAAAAATATAATAATAAAATTAGGCAAAACTAATTATCTATTTAACATGGAATAAAGTAAGGTCCGATGGCCAGGAAGGACAGAAAAAAAAACTCCAGACGGCTGGAGAAAAAAAAATCAAAATCTGCAGGGGTTCCAAGGCCACTAGACCACCCAGCCCCCATTAGGCATTGTACCTAACATCAATGACCTCAATCAGTCCTGATGGTTTTCAGGTTTCACGTGGAAGAATTAGATGAAGATATTCATGTGGACCTCTGGCCTTCAATCCATCAATGTAGGGACTTCACAGTGCTTTGATCAGGCAGTGGCGGTGTAGATCGGCAGAGAAAGTAGGGGTTAGAGTGGATTCAGAGCCATGATAAAAATGATAATTAAATGCATATACAGAATATCATGGTTACACTAAAATGAAGCTATAAGAAATCCATGTTAAAGTAATTTGTTTTAGCAGTTTTTTTAAAGTGCTCCACCATGTTAGCCTGGCAAATTTCTATCGGTAAGCTATTCCAGATTTGAGATGCATAACAGCAGACGGCCGCCTCACCCCTTCTTTTTAGTTTAGCTCTTGGAATTCTAGGCAGACACTCATTTGAAGATCTAAGGTTACGATTTGGAGTGTAAGGTGAAAGACATTCCAAAATATAGGATGGAGCGAGATTATTTAAGGCTTGGTAAACCATAAGCAGAAAAGGGCAGAGTGCCCTCTGCTGGTTGAGGATGAGGTACTGCCTCAAGTGGAGGAGTTTAAGTTTCTCAGGGTCTTGTCCATGAATGAAGAAAGATGGGAGCAGAAGATCAACAGATGGATTAGAGCGGCTGCATACATTGTACCTGACGAAAAGAGGATTGAGCCGAAAGCTCTCGATTTACTGGTCAATCATAGCCACGAGTTTTGGGTAGTGACTGAAAGACCTAGATTGTGGATACAAGTGGCAGAAAAAAGGTTCCTTTGCAAGGATATCTAGGCTCAGCCTTAGAGATTGGGTAAGGAGCACAGACATTCGGGAGGAGCTCAAAGTAGAGCCGCTGCCCCTCCGTATCGAAAAGAGTGAATTGAGGTGTTTCAGGCATGTCCAAACATCTGGGAGGACTCAGGACAGACCCAAGACACCCTGGATAGATTACATCTCTCAGCTAGCCTGGGAATGCAAGGAGTTGGAGGAGGTGGTGGGGAAACAGGACATCTGGGCATATTTACTGGATAAGCAGCAGAAAACGGATGATGAAGGGATGGATTGACACATTTGGACCAGCATCCAAAATGTGCAGATCCAATAAAATCAGGATTATAATGCTCGTAAATTTGATATGGCCTACTGTTTGCAATTACGACTACTGAGGATTTATGTTAATGTTGTATGCTGGTATTGATGTTTTATATGTGTGAATATCACCAGAGAAAACTCCAGGAAAGATATGTTGTTTTAAGATAAAACAAAAAGGCTAATAAAATTTTGACACCTGTAACATGTCAGACCACAAGCAGCCAAGGTTGATCTTTTATTCAGTTGGTGCAAAAATCAGCAGGTGACAGCAGGCATTCCCTGAACTTGAAAGGCCTGTGTTTTAAAATCCTTACAAGTAAAGGAAAAGGCAGCCCGGTTACAAGGCATGCAAATGTTTGTTCCCTTCAACGTAACGTGACCCCCAGGATGCACTGCCTGGGTTCAATTAAGCGCTGTAGCGTGAGAGTAGGAGGAGAACTGGTTCACTGCATCTCGCTGGTTTGTGCCTAGCATTCAGAACCCTCCTTTATAGTTACATCTGTTAGTTTAAAGGCTTCTTTTTTCAGTCCAGAGAGCAAAACCACTGTACAAAGAATAAAAACAGCTGCTGGGAAAATACCTTCACAGCCATAAATGTTATTAAAACCATTAGTGGTCTGATGTTTTCCTTTTTTTTTCCTTTTAGATATGTGTGTGTGCTTTTTTTGTGACTAATTTAAATGGAGCATTTATTTTGACTAATAATTTCAAAGGTTAATGGGAAGCATAAAGTTATTTTTGTTGTTAAATATAATCAATTACTTAAAGACATTTAAACACGTGTTGCCACTTAAAACAATTAAGCTGCAAGATGATAAACTGCTTGAGAGTCACTAAGCACTGTGAAATCCTGAAGGAGATAGGAAGGCAATGGCTTACTGCACTTCGCATTACACCGATTCAAATATTAAAAAGTAACCAATAGAATATTTTATTTAATCGCTTACATTTTTTCTGTTCATCAATGTAAGTGTCATTGGAATTTTTGATTACATGTTTGTTTGAATGTATGCATTTATTTCTTTATGATGAGATGTCAGCTCCAGCTTTGGTTTCCATGTGTGTTGTAATTTTCTTATAAATTCCATCTTAGTCAATACATCAGTTGTTGATGTAGAATGGCTGTAAGGGGGTCAGCAAAACTGTCACTCTGTCTGTTACAACTGATTTCGCACTGCCCAGAAGTTTGTTGTCTTCAGGAATGGTCTTAAGTGCAGTTTTTGTTTTCATCTTCTCCAATATCAACATACCAAATCTCAATTTTTAAGATAAGAGGTCTTTTATACACACAGTACATAATTTTGCTTATGTTTCACCCCAGAGATTCATGATGTTGCTGTTGTTTGTGAACAGACTGTTGTAAATGAGGCGGCACCCCTGCTTCACATCTCCAGAAGACTGGGTTCAATTCCTGGCCTGATCACCATCTGTGTATGACAGGCCTGTTCTCCCTGTGTCTTCATGTACTTGTTTTTTTGGTTTTCATTGGTACTTGGTTGCCTATCTGTAATAAGTGTATAAGTTTAATATGTCACTGTGCTCTGTGCAAATATATTTTATAAATCTGCCTTTTTCTGCTTACAGTGGCACAGTTGACACAGAGCCAGATTTAGCACTGGGGCTCGTCATTTAGAACTGCTAGGCAAAGCATAATATAAGACAAGGCAGATAAAGACAATTGCGAAACGGGCAGTCACACTGAGGACTGTTGTATAATATTTTTGTGTGTCAAACTCAGCATGAAACTGTATCCTCTTTGCCTTGTTTGGAATGGCATGGTTCACCTAAGTGGCGGCCTGCACGTTAAGAAAGAGTATAAAGCCTTGCAACATTGCCCGGCACACCTTTGAAGCCGATGGATGGACGGAAGATAACGTCATCTAAGCTGGAAAATCCTTCCAATACAGCGACAAAAATGGCAGACTCTACACATCGGGCCCCCAATACCCGAAAGGTCTTGTCATAGCTTCCTCGTCTGTTATGCTGCATAAACCGTCATTAAACGAAGCTAATGCTCTTTGCTGGATACACTCTCACATTACAAATATGAGTGTTAGGCTAACTGATGACTCTGAATGATGCTGGTAATGAATGTGTGTGCACATCTAGGGATGCTTTCTGCCTTTCTCTATATGCTGCTGAGGTAGAGGTTGTCATGTGTGTGCGCATAGGGGGTAGTTTAAGGGCCCTGTTGGCACTGTGTGAAAACCACCACTGATGTCACTTCCATTGTCCATCTGCCTAAACCCGACTCATCCTGTCAGAATTCCACATAACCAGTAGCTCTGTCATTGTCTGATCAGTCAGAACCAGACCCCCATCTGGGAAGACATCTTTGTTAACGCACTTAATCGTGTTTTGTTTTCTTTTTGAAAATGAATTATAAAGCATTTGCTCACGGGTGCTCCAACGCTCCCTCCTATCTCTACTTGTTATTACAAAGTAAAGAGAACTGAAGTATAAAACTTCACTCAAAAAGTTTTGGACATTTTGTTACACTGTAAAGGTGGTCACCCAGTGCTCATAATGGGATGGCTATAACAGAGGTTAATAAGTAGAGACAGGAGAGTCATTTGTGTTTATATTTATTGTTGAATTTTGACATTCGGGCGGCACGGTGGAGCAGTGGGTAGCGCTGCTGCCTCGCAGTTAGGAGACCTGGGTTCGCTTCCGGGTCCTCCCTGCGTGGAGTTTGCATGTTCTCCCCGTGTCTGCGTGGGTTTCCTCCGGGTACTCCGGTTTCCTCCCACAGTCCAAAGACATGCAGGTTAGGTGCGTTGGCGATTCTAACTTGTCCCTAGTGTGTGCTGGCTGTGTGTGTGTGTGTGTGCCTTGTCTGGGGTTTGTTTCCTGCCTTGCGCCTTGTGTTGGCTGGGATTGGCTCCAGCAGACCCCCATGACCCTGTACAGTGGAACCTCGGTTCACGAACCTCTCTGTACACGTACAAATTGGGTTACGACCAAAAAGTTCTCCAAACTTTTGCATCTGTTCACAAATACACACTCAGTATATGAACAAGCTAGTTTGTGCGCGCCAATGATTTCCGCACGTGTTCAGTCTCTCCCTGTGCATTCCCTGTGCAGCGAACGAGAGAGAGAGAGAGAGACAGACAGACAGACACACACACGCACACACACACACACACACACGCGCGTGCGAGAGAGAGAGAGAGCGAGCGAGAGAGAGAGAGTGGGCTGGCCACATAAGGCCGAGAAGGAAGTTTAAGAATGCACCGGGCTTGTTTTTAAAGAGACGGATTCAAGCATTGTTTTAACGTCGTTGTATTTAATGAAGACTTTTTTCTATTGGATTTTAACCTCCACTTCACTTCTGTTTACAGCAATCACTTTGTAGTGTGCATTGTTGAAATGTTACTTTTCTTGGTTGTTTATTAAATTACAGATTTTTCAATTTTTTATTTTTTTCCCTGTGCTTAAAACTCATTAAAAAAAGCAATAGCGCAAACTCTTGTGATGTTAGTTTTCTCTGTTGTTCAAGGTTTTCTCAGTGTTATTCAATGTTTTTACATTTAGTTTACTATTATGCTGTGCATTCTATGGTATAATTAACTATATTTGTGCTTAAAAATCTTAAAAATATATATATATATTTACATACAGTTCGTACGGTCTGGAATGGATTAATTGTATTTACATACAATCCTATGGGGGAAATTACTTCAGGTCACAACCAAATCAGGTTATGACCACGAGTTTTGGAACGAATTATGGTCGTGACCCGAGGTTCCACTGTAGTTAGGATATAGTGGGGTTGGATAATGGATGGATGGATGGATTTTGACATTCCAATATTTGTTAAAGGCACGATAAATAACAAACTAGTGAAGACAGTATATTTCACAAGTTTTCAAACTACATTTGCATTAATGAAACACTGGTGTACTGGTTTCTGCTACTGCTTTATGCATCAGAGACCTGGGTTCAGATCCTAGCCTACACGTAGTCTCTGGGGAGTTTGCATGTCCTCCATTTGTTGGTATGAGTTTTTCTCCGGGTACCACAACTTTCCGCTCTCATCCCAAAGATGTGCATCTTATTTTAATTGGTGACTCTGAATTAGTTTGCTATGAGTGACTGGTGATTGTACTGTCCAGATCTGGTTACTGCCTTGAGCATTCTGCTGACTAACCAATCTCTCTCTCTCATTCTTCCTGGGGCACGAAGCGGAAGCAGAAGCAGACAATGGCCGACAGTGAGATGAATCGCGTTGCAGTCGTAGTAGAGGAACTCCAGGCACTTGACGAACAGATTCAGAAACTCCTGTCCAGACGAAGATACCTTAGAGATCTGAAGGCTCGGCTGCTGGATAAACCGTCCTCGCCATCTGTAATCGGCGTAACATCAACCCCGCGTTGTGCCGCTCAAGTGAACTTCACCCCCACGCCTCGTAGGCGCGACACTGATGATGACCTTGGTGTATTTCAGCTATGCAGGTGGGGGTTCAAGGCCAGAACACCTCCATCAGCACAGGCAAGCATCTTAACTCAGAACCGGTTCGACCCTCTCCGCACCCCAAGTTCGCCTTCAGCTCCTGGTGATGTAATAGTGGTAGGTGATTCTCTTGTTAGAAACCTCAATATCGCATGCCCTAATAGAAAATCATTTGTTTCTTGTTTTCCCGGTGCTGGTGTCCGAGATATGATGAGACGTGCGGCGGCAATCTACGAGAAGCACAAAAACAGGGCAGTTGAAGCAATTGTTTTGCATGCCGGCGTAAACGATATAAGGCACTGACAATCGGAAATCCTCAAGGCTGACTTCACAGCATTAATTAAAAACACAAAGGAGAGGACTCCATCGGCAAAGATCTTCATTTCAGGTCCACTTTCTCTCGTCAGACGATCAAACGAGTACTACAGTCGTCTGCTAGGATTAAACAACTGGCTGCAGGGCTTCTGCAAGAATCAAAACATCGGGTTCATCAACAACTGGGACCTCTTTTGGGAAAGACCGCGATTCTTCAAGTGAGATGGCCTGCATCCAAACAGTTTCGGCACCCGGGTCCTCTCCGAAAACATATCACAGGTAAATCGTTTATCTTGACTATTTATCTCTGCTCTTAACCCTTTCCGAAATGCTACTGCCGTGCTAGGACATGATAATTGTTTAACAGAATCTTCCATAAAAGTGCACAACATAAATAGTGTAATAACCAATCTCAATGCACATAGAAAATCTAGGCAATACGGCATAAACACCAATAATTTAATTAAAATTACTACTTTAGATGAACAATGTATTAAAGCTATAAAAACAGGATTATAGATTAAACAAAAAATACACACAGAGCGGCGCTAATAGAAATAACCTAGTTCCTGGTCCAAATATCAATAACGCACATAGTATTCATCTCTGCCCCTCCGAAACATTAAATATGGCTCTATTAAATGTTAGAGCTTTAACTAACAAGACATTTTTTATCAACGATCTTATTAGTGATAAAAAAATAGATTTTATTTCACTAAGTGAAACGTGGCTTAACTCAGATGGCGCAGCTGTTTTAATTGAATCTGCGCCTCCGGATTACAGTTTTACTTGTGCAGATAGCCAAGGAAAAAGAGGCGGTGGCTTGGTAAACATTTACTCAAACCGGTTAAAATGTAAAGATGTCGGTTTTGGTAAATTCAAGTCCTTTGAGTATCTCGCCGTTGTTATCCATGGAGATTCTCACGTTCTAGTATTATCCGTGTATAGACCTCCAAAATTCAACGTGTCTTTTTTTGAGGAATTCTCTGACTTAATGTCAATTTTAATTATGAACTATAACACACTCTTAATAGTCGGCGACTTTAATTTTCATATAGATAATCAGTGTGACCAAAAAGTAAAAGAATTTATGAACCTCCTGGACTCTTTCGATTTGAGACAGCTCGTTAATCAGCCTACACATAAAGCAGGTCATACGTTAGACTTAGTGATTACTAAAGGACTAAAAGTTGATATAAAGCAGGTCGTTGATACGGGTCTATCAGACCATTTTCTCCTACTTTTTAATATAGAAATAATGATAGAAAACACTCATGAGAAGCATATTATTAAAAAACACTTCTTTGACTCATCAGCAGCTTTAAAACTTACAAACATTCTAAGCAATCAGTCCGTTTATAGTGCCAACTATAATAGCGAGGATAAAGTAAATAGTAAGGTGGAAAGATTTAATACTAAGGTGAGAACTGCTGTTGACATAGTTGCACCTGAAAAGACAGTTAAAAATTTTTCTGCCATTGTTATACCATGGAAGACCCAAAGAGTGTCTGATTTAAAGAGAACATGCCGTAGAGCTGAGCGTAAATGGAGGAAGACTAAACTAACTATCCACTATGAAATATTAAAAGTTAAAATAACAGAATACAATAACACAGTCCGTCTTGAGAGGCGCTGCTATTTCTCTAAGATTATAAATAACAAAATGCTAGTAATCCCAGAGTCTTATTCTCGACGATTGATCGTCTGTTAAACCCAGGTAACTCAAAGGAATGCCTCCTAAGTACTTCCAGTAAAACCTGTGAGGCTATTACTGTATTTTTCAATCAAAAAATTAATGATATTAGAAATAACATAGTATATCTCCCCAACACTATGGATCCTCCTAAACCCCAGCATTCCGTTATAAACAAATTAAATTCTTTCACTGGGATAGATTTACCTAATTTTCATAAAATAATTTCTCAAATGAAACCCTCCACCTGTGCCCTTGACCCAATACCAACAAATTTTTTCAAAGAAGTATCGGGCGTGCTAATTGATAATGTTCTTGACATAGTAAATTCGTCATTAGATACGGGGGTTTTCCCAGACTGTCTTAAGAATGCGGTAGTTAAACCCCTACTTAAGAAAAATAATCTCGACCCCTCTGCTCTTGAAAATTTTAGACCCATCTCTAACCTGCCTTTCTTAAGTAAAATTCTAGAGAATGCAGTCATTATGCAGTTAAATGAGCACCTCAATAAACATGCTATTCTTGATAAATTTCAGTCAGGTTTTAGAACAAATCACAGCACAGAAACTGCACTCGTTAAAGTAGTAAATGACTTGCGGGTAAATGCAGACAGAGGCCATTTATCTGTTCTCATCCTCTTAGATCTGAGTGCCGCATTTGACACCATTGATCATAATATTCTTAGAAATCACCTTAGTCAATGGGGGGCCTCTCTGGCAGTGTCTTAAATTGGTTTGAATCCCACTTGGCAGGGAGAAAATTCTTTGTTAGTTGTGGTAATTACAACTCAAAGACACATGATATCCTATATGGTGTTCCACAAGGCTCTATCCTAGGGCCGCTGCTCTTCTCAATCTACATGCTTCCATTAGGTCAGATTATCTCAGGGCACAACGTGAGCTACCACAGCTATGCTGATGACACACAGCTGTATTTATCAATTGCACCTGATGACCCCGATTCCCTTGATTCACTAACACAATGTCTAACTTGTATCTCAGAATGGATGAATAGTAACTTTCTCAAGTTAAATAAAGAGAAAACTGAAATCTTAGTGATTGGCAATAATGGATACAATGAGGCTGTTAGAAATAAACAGGATGCATTAGGATTAAAAGTCAAAACGAAGGTAAAAATTTGTTGTGAATTTCCCATTGGGATTAATAAAGTATCTATCTATCTATCTATCTATCTATCTATCTATCTATCTATCTATCTATCTATCTATCTATCTATCTATCTATCTATCTATCTATCTATCTATCTATCTATCTATCTATCTAAAAAGCTTAGGGTTAACTGTTGACTGCAATCTAAATTTTAAATCACATATTAATCAGATCACTAGGACAGCATTTTTTCACTTAAGAAACATAGCAAAAGTTAGACCTCTTATATCATTGAAAGATGCTGAGAAATTAGTTCACGCGTTTGTTTTCAGTTGACTAGATTACTGTAACGCACTCCTCTCAGGACTACCCAAAAAAGACATAAATCGTTTGCAACTAGTGCAGAATGCAGCTGCTAGAATCCTTACCAGGAAAAGAAAATCCGAGCACATCTCTCCAGTTTTGATGTCACTACACTGGTTACCTGTGTCATTCAGGATTGACTTTAAAATTCTGCTCATGGTTTATAAAGCCTTAAATAATCTCGCCCCGTCTTATATATCGGAATGTCTGACACCTTATATTCCAAATCGTAACCTCAGATCCTCAACTGAGTGTCTCCTTAGAATTCCAAGAGCAAAACTTAAAAGAAGTGGTGAGACGGCCTTCTGCTGTTATGCACCTAAAATCTGGAATAGCCTGCCAGTAGGAATTCGCCAGGCTAATACAGTGGAGCACTTTAAAAAACTGCTGAAAACACATTACTTTAACATGGCCTTCTCATAACTTCACTGTAATTTAAATCCTGATACTCTGTATATCCAATTCATTATAATAACTATTCATGGTGGCTCTAAAATCTGTACTAACCCCTACTCTCTCTTCTGTTTCCTTTTCCGGTGTACTTTTGGTGGTTGCGCCACCACCATCTACTCAAAGCACCATGATGTTCCAACAATGATGGATGGATTAAAAGCCAGAAGTCTGTATGACCATCAGCATCAAGTGACTCTGTGAGAACCCTAACTACAAAGAGGACTATTTCATTTATGTTAGGTAGAATGCCCAGAGGGGACTGGGCGGTCTCGTGGCCTGGAACCCCTACAGATTTTATTTTTTTCTCCAGCTTTCTGGGTTTTTTTTTGTTTTTTCTGTCCACCCTGGCCATCGGACCTTACTCCTCTTCTATGTTAACTAATGTTGTCTTATTTTAATTTCTTATTTTGTCTTTTATTTTTCTTTTCTTCATTATGTAAAGCACTTTGAGCTACTTTTTGTATGAAAATGTGCTATATAAATAAATGTTGTTGTTGAGGATTGAATGGCATGGATAGCTCCTGGTCTTCCTCAACCCTGAACTGGATATAGTAAGATTTGTAATGGTTGGAGCTCATTCTTTTAGTTTCAGTTATTGCTCCCTGCATCACAAGCCCAGCATTTGATAAAATAAATTGTCCTTTAATTTCTATTGGACCAAAGATGGTATGAATTAATGAAATATGTGGCAATTAGCAAAGAGACATCCTAAAAGCACCTAGTTTGTGACAGTCGTGGCTGCTAAAAAGATGTCAACTTCCAGCAGCAGTCTTCAGCTCCTCTTAAACCAGTCTCCAGATATAATCCCACCTGCATGTCCTGTATTTGCCTCTTGGTGTCTGAAATACTTCCAAAGGAAGATATTATAGTAACCCCCTTTGCTGAATTATTGTTTGACATCCATTAAGTCATGTTCTCTCCCCACGCTCTCAATGCGCAGCATCACGTCAATGTGTGTTTAGCTATTCATGTGATGAGATTTGGGGTGACACTAAACCAGAATGCCCTCACATAAAGTCTGAGTGATTAATAAAACATTCCCAGGTTACAGCTATAAAATTAATATTTGCTAGAAAGCCTTTCCTTTTGTTTTATTTTATTCTTGTTTAGGGATAAGGATTACCTTAGTGGATTTAGAGATTGAATGGTAATTCAGATTTCTTTCACATTTTGTCTTAATCCACATAACCATACACTCTCTTGGAAAATATTACAGAAAATTTATACTGAGACAACAAAAACCATGTAGCAATACAGTTTTGTCTTTAGAACAATTTGTAAAAAATGGCTATAATATTTACATGCTATTGAAGCAGGAATCTGCTTTCCTGTGCATTCACCACCTTATTTACACAATCAATATCTTGTTCACTTATCTACTACCACACTTTTTGATTGTTCTCTTCCTGCACCTGTTCTTAATCTTTCTAAGAAGATGATTGCTGAGGTCTTACCTCCTTCTAAGTTGCTATATTTTTCTTTTGCTTAGCAGAAGTGGCACGGGTGAAGTGGTAGCTCTGAGGTCTGGGATCTGTACTGGCAACTGGAAGGTTGCTGGTTTAGATCCCGAAACACCAGAAGTGATTCCACTCCATTGGACCCTTGAGTAAGGACCATAACCTGCAATTGATCCGTCCTGGGTATGACGTTAACTTGCACCCAGCCCTGCAAGCAGGTCCTCCAATTAATAGGGAAAACTTGGGGGCTGGTGGCAGGATTGGCACTCCAGCCACCATAAAAAACCTCACACTGTTCGGGACCTAATCTAAGATCCTGAAGTCGGTTGTCGTGTTTGTGGCTGCAGCAATGCTCTGTATCAGTACATGCTCCTAACCTCTCTCCCTCTCCTTTATTAGCAGAATTTATTAAAAGTAATAGCATTAATATTGTCATTTGAATATTAGAAAAATTTCATCTCATCAATTCTATTGATCTAATTTCTCCAAAAAACATCAGCTTGAGATTTGAAGGTCCCTGAAGATCCATTTCCTACCACCCTACAGTACAAGGTAATTCATTCCATGTATCTATGGTTTGTTGTGTGAAGAGAAACTTTGTAACATTTGTGCAATACTTACTCTTAACAAGTTTCCAGTTGTGCTCCCATGTTCTTGTTGAACTCATTTTAAAGTAAAGGCCTAGCTCCACAGTACTAATTCCTTTCACAATTTCATACACTTTAATCATATCACCTCTTAATTTCCTTTTGCTTAAGATGAAAAGGTTCAACTACTTCAGTCTTCCCGCATACCCCATATTCTGCACCCATGGAATCAGCCTAGTCGCTCTTGTTTGGACTCTTTCTAGCGCTGCTATGTCTTTTTTGCAGCCTGGAGATGAAAACACAGTACTCCAGGTGAGGCCTAACCAGTGTGTTATAAAGCTTCAGCATAACCTCCTTAGACTTGTACTCCACACATCATGCTATGTAATCTAACACTCTGTTAGCCTTCTTAATGACTTCTGTACACTGTCTAGACATCGATAGTGATGAGTCCACTATGATTCAATTGTCCTTCATATAAAGTGTACCTTCAAATTACACACCTACCATTATGTATTTACTTCTTTCGTGTCATACTTTACATTTACTAACATTAAAATTTATCCGCCACAAATCTGGCCAAGCCTGTATGCTTTCCAAGTCCCTCTGTAATGATTCAACCTATTCTAGATTATCTGCCAACCAGGCAACTATGCTGTCCATTTTATTTGTTGGCAGATGAAGTAATCTGAACAAAAAAAAAAAAAAAAAAAAAAAAGAAACAAAAAACACACAAAATGCGTTGCTTCCCAGTCCAGTGACACAATCCAATATCATAGTCGGAACAATAATAGCGTGTTTCTTTTTGGATTTTCTTTCCAGATTTTCCACTTTTTGAACAGCATACTGCACAGGTACAAGTTGGATTCTGTTTTTTTTTTCTGTTGGATATATATATAATCAATAAAAGGTCTACCAATAAGACACTCTGGATTGATCTACGATATGCAGGGTCAACCTGCATCTTTAGTGGTAGTTTGGACGGTGGATGTGTGGCAATGATTTGACAAAATGTGGCAATGATGACAAAATATCTTTTTGTAGTATTTCTTTTGTTGCCTCTGCATAACTGGATAGAAAGTCAATTCTTGATCATCACGATTTTCGCCGCCCATTATGCTATTGTAGTCAACCACAGCACAAGGCTTCTTAACCTGCTTGTTGCCTTTTGCCTGTACAGTGACTGTAGCTGCACTATGTACAGTGCTAAGAAGACAAACAACTTTCTTGTCCTTCCATATCAGTGCAAGCACTTTATCCTTTTGCCAAGCTACTAAACGCACCTCACTGTAATGTAGCTCTGCCAAAGTCTTCAGGTATGCCACGACAGTTTGGACACACGGTTTTATATGCATGTCTTTCTGTGCAGCAAGCAGCCTGCTATCTTATTCCCCTACCGCTGAAGCTAAACTCGGGCAAAAAGTTCTCCCAGCTCAAGTCTTGATGACAGGAAATGTTGAACACAAACCTAAAATAGAAACTTTTTTCATGTTATAGTACTAATGACAAAATTTTGACATTAAGTGTATAATCTGTGAAGACTGAAGTCCAAATATCAAATAAACACTTTCACAAAAGGTACTAGTATAACAACACAAATGTGCTTTTATTCAAGAATATAATCAAAGAAAAAGAAATTGGGTTAGGGTACAACACTAACTGTTTGTGTGGTGCAGCGGTAAGAACTGCTGACTCTTAACCAAGAGGTCGTGGGTTCAATCCTAGGTGCTTTCTATATTTACCATAGTGAGGTGCTCTTATTGTTACAATTATACAATAAAAACATACATTTGATATTGCAGTCTGTAACAGTCGGTGGTACTTTATGGTACTTGTAAAGGTTAGCGTTTATTTATTTATTTTATTCAGTTTTATTCTCTCAGTCACGTTCACGCTCCTCCCGATCTGACATTGCTCTTTTCAAATAAAGACATGCTATAACAAAGGTGAACTCAGATGAGGATGAGGGTTCTACTTCGGAGAAAGAGAACAGAAGCTCTCTCCACAAAAAACATCCACTCACAGTTAAGAATAATGCAGCTACACCAGGCATAAAGGCGAAAGATGGCACAGTTTAAAGGCAGCAACAGGTTGGCCATCATCCTGCCAATGAACCTGACACACGCAAGTCTTTCAACGAAACAACAGGGCTTACAGAGCTCGCCAAGGTATCGTGCAAAGTTCTATTTGCGATTATGTTTCTTGATGGTCTTTATATGAAAAACATTTATATGCTACTTATACACACATCGTATGTTGTTTACCTAAATTTATTTACTTATCTTTCTACAGCGTAGAAAGTCCCAAGTAGACTGCAGAGCTTCCTGTGTTTTATCAACATGGGCATGCTGACAAAGTACATGTGCAATGCCACTCCTTATTCAGGAAAAGATCACTTACAAAAAGTGTGATGTCAGCTTCCACTGCAGCTATTGACACTTCAGTATGCGAGCAATGGTACCGAGAATGCAGCCAGACTTCTTTTTTTTGGGCACATGCACCATCAGCATTACACTGCCAGACCTTAACACTAGCATCTAGAGTCGCTTGAATAAAAGCACATTTGTTTTGTTATACTTGTACCTTTTGTGAAAGTTTATTTGATATTTGGAATTCACACATACACTTCATGTCAAAATTTTGTCATTAGTACTATAACATGAAAAAAGTTTCTATTTTAGGTATAAGTTCAACATTTCCTGTCATCCTACATTTTCATAGATCATTGTAGACATGGAATACATGTGAAATGCGTGTATTTCAAAAAACAATATATTATTTACCAATATACAACTCCAGGCACCTCACACCCAGACAAACAGACTTGAGCTGGTAGAACTTTTTGTCTGAGTTGAGCTGTGGTGGTGGGGGGATGGGATAGCAGGCTGCTTGCTGCTTGTGCTGATCGACACATTTGCAGCACAAAAGATGCTAATAGAGAGGTGCAAAGGAATTTAATGTTGCCCAGGATTATCAGTATTTTTGTATACTTCAGGGATTCTAGTGTTAACCTTGATCCAGCACAGCATCTATCAAAGTCGGCACCAATGATATAGCAATGCCATACTGATTGTATTTCAGATCAAACATTGTCCCTTTCCCTGTCTACAGAACCAAATTCCAAATATATCCTGTTTCAGATTCACAAAGCTCGTAAAGCTTTATGCCAAATCTTTCTCTTTTGATGTGATGTACTGTATCCAT
The DNA here is from genome assembly GCF_900747795.2 of Erpetoichthys calabaricus. Taxonomy (NCBI): domain Eukaryota; kingdom Metazoa; phylum Chordata; class Cladistia; order Polypteriformes; family Polypteridae; genus Erpetoichthys; species Erpetoichthys calabaricus. The sequence continues at coordinate 218,076,451 of NC_041398.2, read as the reverse complement.
GACAGTCTGCCCTTATAAGCCACAAGACTTTAATCGATTCTGACATTGTGGTCCAGAATGTAAATGGTCTGAAATTTTACTACAATTCTCCCAAATTTTCTTCATTCTGGGTGCTGGATGAGTATTCTCATCAAAGTCTTCATTGTTGGTAAAGTGCACATATTTCATAATTAGTGAAAACCTACATTCAGACAGCCCAAGTGATTCTAGGTTATAACGCTTATGCAAGACGCATTTCTACAGTTGCCTGAGTAACACTCAGGACCCAGTGCTTTTAGCAGAGTTTTCTCAGCCTGAGTAAAGCTCGGGTCTAACGCTAACAAGACTACAAAGTGTAGGTCTATTTTTTAACAATACGGCACAAAAAACCAAGGTGTCAGTGAGTACAGTTTACTACACCATCAAAAGAAACTTAGAAACTGGAGGAAACTCTAACATGAACAAGTCTGACAGACCTAAACCACAAGAGAATCAGAAGACATGTTTCTGAGAGTCAGCAGCTTGTGTGACAGGCAACTTACAGGACAAGAAGTCTCAACTATGAAGAGAAGACTTCAAGCTGCAGGTTTGCCAGATGAAGTGGAAGTAAAAAAGCCATTGCCAGAATAGTCAAAAGTTTTAGAACACCCCAATTTTTCCAGTTTTTATTAAAATGCATGCAGTTCAATGTCTCAATGTACTTTAAAATTAAAGCATAGAAAGTGAGGGTTGCTTGCTTAATTTTTTTCTGAATGTTGCAATATGAATCAGAGAAGGAGATGTTAAAATATATATAATATGGCTTGGGTCTGATCGACACATTATTGAAAAATCACTTGAAGCTCTTGAAAGGGTTAAAAATATAGATATATTTAAACACATAATGTATGTTGAATTTTAATCAACTGAAAAGAAATCCTGATATATGTCTAGCAAAGTTATCTTCATCTAAGCTATTTTTTATAGCAAGGTAGTCAGTAGTGCTGAAAAACATTGCAGCAATACTCCGTGCAAAAAGATCCTTTTTGACCTGTTACTCCCCCTGCATTGTTCTGATTGGAGATTAGAATTTTCACAAATGTAAAATGCAAGTTAAACGTAAAGGGAATCAAAAGCTTTTTGCCTGTCATCTTAGAAGCCTACAAACTGTATGCATTCTGACAGGCACACTCACAGAGCACTTTTGAAAAATCAGTTTTACATTTATTTATTATGCTTGTGTGCTGCATGAAAAGAACAAAAGTACAACATAATGTATGCAGTATGAATAAGTAAAACATGGTTCACATTTTGAAAATAAATATAGACTTACAATTCTTCTAGGAATGGTTTAAAACAGGTGCCTTATTTCAGAGTTCATTTTCTTACTGTTATATTCAGAGTGAAAACGTAAAAATAGACCTTTAACTTTATTATCCCAAAAGGAATTTGTTCTACACTTCAAAAGCTCATAAAAGCTACTACAAAGTTAAAACATTTAATAGCACAGTAATTGACATGATTTGGATAAATGGTAAAAAATTAAATGAGAGGCAAACTGTTAATCCAGACTGTGATACTTAACATGTGTCAAACAGGAAAGAAAATGTGTGCCACCTCCAGAACAGTTACAATGGATCTGTATGCAGTCTGCAAACTGCCCTCTTCAGGTTTCTCCTCAAGTCTGTAGTTTGGTTGAGACACTCAAGGACAGTCAGAGATCTGCCCTGAAGCCACTCCAGCATAATCTTGGCTGTATGCTTTACATACCTTAATCCTTAATCTAAGGACGTGTGCACTCAGGAGCAGGGTTTCTTCAAGGACCTCTCTGTATTCGGCTGCATTAATTCTTCACTCAGTTCTGACCAGTCTCCCTGTACCTGCCAAATGCACATCTATGACATGATTGTGCCACCACTGTTTTACGATAGGGATGGTACTGGACAGGTAATGAGCAGTGTCTGGTCTTTGCTAGACATAGTGCTTGGAGATCTGCCCAAAGACTTCAATCTCTGTCTTATCAGACCAGGGAATCGTTTTCCTCAGAGTCCCTTAAACTGTCATTGGCCCTTTCCTGAAGATTGGTATCCGTCTAGCCACTCTATCACAAACATCTGATCGGTGGAGTTCTGCTAAGATTGTTGTCCTTCTCACAGGCTCTCCCATCTCAGCATAGGACTTTTGAAGCTCTGTTAAAGTGACCATTGGGTTCTTGGCCACCTCCCAGATTGAGGTCTTTCTTGCCCAGTTATTCAGTCTGGCTAGACATCCAACTCTAGGAAAAGTCTGAGTGGTTCCAGACTTCTTCCATTTCACAATTATTCTGTGTTTCTGGGAATACTCAAATGTTTAGAAATGGTTTTATTCCCTTGTCCTGATTTATGCCTCATCACATTGCAGAGTTGTGCAGAGAGCTCCTTGGACTTCAGAGCTTGTTTTTGTCCTAAGATGCAGTGTGAATTGTGAGACCGTATTGTATATACACTGGTGTCTGCCTTTCTAAACAATGTTCAGTCAATTCAGTTTGTCGTATGTGGACTTCAATCAAGTTCTTGACACATCTCAATGGTAATTAAAGCAAACAAAATGCACTGGACCATTATTTGAAGTGCCAGACTAAAGGAACTGAAAATGTGCATGAGATTTAATTTTTTTTTCTTCTTCTTTCAGCTGCTCCCATTAGGGGTCGCCACAGCAGATCATCTTCTTCCATATCTTTCTGTCCTCTGCATCTTGTTCTGTTACACCCATCACCTGCATGTCCTCTCTCACCACATCCATAAACCTTCGCTTAGGCCTTCCTCTTTTCCTCTTGCCTGATAGCTCTATCCTTAGCATCCTTCTCCCAATATACTCAGCATCTCTCCTCTGCACATGTCCAAACCAACGCAATCTTGCCTCTCTGACTTTGTCTCCCAACCGTCCAACTTGAGCTGACCCTCTAATGTACTCATTTCTAATCCTATCCATCCCTATCACACCCAATGCAAATCTTAGCATCTTTAACTCTGTCACCTCCAGCTCTGTCTCCTGCTTTCTGGTCTGTGCCACCGTCTCTAACCCATATAACATAGCTGATCTCACTACCGTCCTGTAGACCTTCCCTTTCACTCTTGCTGATATCCGTCTGTCATAAATCACTTCTGAAACTCTTCTCCACCCATTCCACCCTGCCTGTACTCTCTTTTTCACAGAGTCTGACACTCTTTTCACCTCTAAAACACTCTTGACATACTGTTCCTTCAGAATAACCCCTACTCCATTTCTCCTCCTGTCCACACCATGATAGAACAATTTGAATCCACCTCCGATCCACCTGGTCTTACTCCCCTTCCATTTAGTCTCTTGCACGCACAATATATCAACCTTCCTTTTCTCCATCATATCTGCTAACTCTCTCCCCTTACCAGTCATACTGCCAACATTCAAAGTTCCTATCCTCAGGAGACAAGAAGCTTGACAGCAACATGAGCACATATTATAAGATGTTTAAAAACCTAATTTCACATACACTTCAGGTTTTTGTTTCAGCCTGTATGTGAATTGGTACAGGGCAAAGTGTGTATTAGATGACAAACAAAAATTTACTTGTCAGTCTAGATTTGTCCTGTTCATCCCTTTCATTTCACTCAACTGAAATAATACCTGACAACCACATTTTTTGGCAGGTAGAAAAACTACATGGCACCCCCACATGACTTTGTCATCAACTGGAGCCACCATGAAAGCAAAAGTGGTGCGAGGCCTCCAAAAGCCTTCAGATGCCAGGCTGGGCCTAATATGTGTGAACACACGTGTGCATGCGAGGCAGCTAAAGGGCCTGAATAATGATAGTTCCATTCCAGTCCAGTGGGTGGCGAGGTGCACTGACTTTCTCTCTCAATTCTCTGCAGAGCATTCATGGGAAATCCCACATGTTTCCCGGCACCCATGAAGACGTCACTTCTGGTCCCGGGGTAACGATGATGTCACTTCTGGTCCTGAAGGCGGTACTTCTGGTTTTTATGGCGCCCTTGAAGACGTCATTTCCGGTTCCGGCGCACACTAGGACATCAATTCCGGTCCCGATGATGTCACTTCCGGTCTCAGCCTTTAAACCCGACAATTTTGCATACTTAAATCAGTTCTCTTTTTTGACGCTGATCTGTGAACAACGCAACAAATTTATCCATTTGCAACCAGGGCAAAATATATGGGTGGCTGCCCTAAAACTTTGATTTCTCCAGTTCATTCTTGTGACACATGCCTGCTTGAATTAGATCTCACTCCAAATAAGTTAAACTCCTAACCCCTCAGGCCTGCTTGTGACCTTGTGGGCCCAAAAGAGATCTAAGCCCTCAAAATAACTTAAATGTCCTAAAATCTCTATGTGCCTTCCACGAGAAGGTTAAACTATTAAACCTTGGCTTGGAAAGACAGTCTTCAAAAAGAATCTTTATAAAATAAGAATCAAAGGAGTTGCTTAAAAAGTAATCTGCAGAGAACAAATACCAATAACCAGTATCCTTAGACAAATCAAATATAATCAGAAAAACAGCAAATCAAAACCAAAAAACAGTAATATTCACAATTCATAAAAATGATCACAATGATTCCCACTTGAAAGCCTTTTCAGCAGGGTTTCTTAAATTTTTTTGTTATGACTCAATTTTACCCTTTTTAGCGTCTTTGATTATCATTCCTAGTTGAATGTGGATGATCATCAGAACAGGGAAGGGGGGGGGGGGGGTTGTTCCTCCTTGGAGAATCGTGGACAATTATTAGAAACTGGGGGAGAATGGGGGACAATCATTGGTGACCCACCGCAATGCAGTTTGGAAACCATCTGCAAACCCATCAAATATGACAGTGACACATGACCCAGTGGCAGTAACCTACAATCAACCCATAGTTTAAGAAACCCTACTTTATAGGAGTGTGGAAAGTTCACAATTAGATATTGACAGGTGGCCCTGCCTCCTGGGGTTCTGCCCAAAAAGAACATGGAACATAATCACATTTAAACAGACAGTGCAACAATACATAATTACATGTGACTGACTGAACTGAATGTCTTTGGTTGATTCAGCCACTTGGCAGGATTGGGTCTTGGCATCTCTACTGTGTTGTTCATCCATTACACAGTGAAGAAGGCCACTTAAGTTAGCTATGGGTTTTGGGGGTTGGGCTAGTCTATCGGTACACAGATGGCTGGAGAAGTCAATTCATTCCCAAAACGTTCTTAGACGGTGTCGACAGGGATGGAAGTCATGCAGTGTTGCAAGTCACTGGCTCTGGCTTTCCTGGCCAATCTGTATCTTTCTGCTGGGGTTGTCCATGCCATTGCACCCCAGCCCAGATTAAGCCCCCGGGTGACATAATGAACAGAGCTCTTTAACAGAGAGTTGATCATACTTTTAACAATGCAGCATGTGGTTACCCAGTTGTTTCATGCAGCGCAGTAATTCACTCTATCGTTCTTAGGGCATGGACACTATGACGTTTCATAGAGCTGGACAGGTTTATATGAGTTCCCCCTTGGTGATTTCAGGGTGAAGACACTCAATCGTTTCATCAAGCAGGGGATGGAGTTGTGTCTGACGAAAAGACCCCTTGCCATCAAGGGCCTCTGGAATGCCCTGATGGTAGTTCTGTCCTTGATTGGACCTTTCTGCAGGGAGGAGCACCAATCAATAGGGTCCCCATTAATAAGTTTCCACTTATCTAGATAAATGTATAAGGCTTTTACTGACAATTTCAAGGTGTCCTTGTACCATCCCTTTAGCCTCCAAGGGAATGTTTCCTTTTCTGTAGCTAGTCATGAAGTGATCTCTTGGGCAGGCAATGGTCTGGAATGCAAACGTAGAGCATCCAAGGAATGAATAGCATCTACGTGAATATAAGCAAATAATAAACATTGCATGGTTATTAAAATACTGATAAATCTTGCATCATCATGGCTTTTCAAAAGTGTAAGACCGTGCATTAGAGTCTACTTTATACATTTAGCACTCACGTTTATATGAGACGCCTGTGATTGAGTGCTTAGGGTACACTGTAGAAAATGTCCTTACAAGGGGATAACACGGTTTATAAAAGTTTATAGAAAGATTTATGTTTCAGAGTTCTGGAGTATTCATTCTTTGTATAACTGGAAACATTCCCATAATATTTTACCTGGAGGCATCAGGGATCTGCTTCACTTAATTTGTCATGGTTTGGAAAATGTGATTTTGTATTGAGATATTTGTCAGTCTCACACTTCTAGTTTTTTGAACAGAACTAAGATGCTAAACTTGATATTCAGAATAAGCCAAGAACCATCTTACTGCCTCAGCTTCTTTATAATATGAGTTTTTCACTTTCTTGTCTTTCTCTCCTTCTCCTCCTCCCAATCCTACTTTCATTCACGGTTGAGCTGCAAAATGCAGATATGGGGGGGCTCCAAATTAGGCCTGTTAAGACATTTTTAAAACTATTTGGCATGATCACGGGCATCTATTTTGAAGTGTGTAGTTAACATTTTTCTTTTGCATTGGTTAAATCATAATCCAAAAGGTGTAGCTTGCCAAGAAATGTAAGTTTCACTTTTGGCTTGACTCTGTGCTCTATTCACTGGCTTGCAGAGGGACATATCCAGATGGCCACATTCAGACTGTTTTAAATTGCTACCTTACTGAATTATCCGGCAAGACTCCAAACCCACTTAAAATGACTTCTGTCTTGTTTATTTGTTCATCTAATGTTTTGGGCAACACTTTAAAGGAACACTCCACCCAAAAACAGTATTTTTTCATCTGTTACTTACCCCATGCAGCTTGTAGCAATGGCTGAGAAAAAGTTTTAATCTCATGTTTCTACCCTGAATGAAGTATCTGATAAAATGGATGTGTAAGCTGACTGACATTGGACAACAGTAAACAATATTAAAATGTCTATGAAAAATTCTCATGTTAATTCTGTTGCATAATCCACATATCATGTCATCCAGTCGTATGCTCACAACATCCCAAACACATGCATTTAGACTAAAACATCTACTATATAATGAAACACTAATGTTGTGTTTCCATTTCCTCTAAACAATCTGATGCGTCACTTTGACTTTGGCGTGATTGGTTAGTATTGCTTTGGTGACGCAACGACAAGGAACTGCAACTGTGAGATGTGCAAAGAGGAGTAAAGGCATATGAGGTGTGCCAAGAGAGTCACCTTCAAAGACGGCAAGTATAAAACTGGACAGGAGATAAGAAATCAGGCTTTATTGGAACAAGTTTGAGAAAGGGAGTACCGGTAAAGAGATGTTCACACATGCAAATACAGAGGAAAGTCACTGAAGGTACACGTAGGGCAAGAGATGGCAAATATCTTTTATTTTATTCTTTTACATGCCTTGGTATCATAGCTAATTGTTAATAAATCACCCATGCAGTTTCACCACTAAATAACCCCAAGGTGCTGTAGTTGTGATTATGAATATGAATGTAACAATGGGAGGCAGGCCTACAGTTCAAATACCCATTTCTTCACTGTGAAGGACACTAGTGCATTTTTAGTAAATGTGACATAATGCATATTTTCCGCGCAAAAAAATGTAAGAAGAACACAAAGAAGATCGTAAATTGTTGGGGCATGGAAAGGTTACCCCTGTGTAATGGAAAGGTTGCTGACAGAAAAATACAAAGACTTTGGCATTCCATCATTGTAATGTTTTTTCCATACTTGAGTGCAAACAATGAATGAGGCTAATATGGTGGTGGAGGTGCTTATATAGCCAGATTGCCGGAAGAGGAAGGTTCAAATGACCGGAAGCTAGAGGTGAATTCATGCTTCTTTTTGCTGTTGCTGTTCAGGTCTTCAATATAAGGTGACAGCTCCAAACCCCATGTGTGTGTGAAATTATTATTTGACAAGCCCTGAAGTTGTCTTCCAAACACGTGTGTGTGACAACATGTCATGTCATCTTCTAAAGTGCTTAATCCAGACCAAGGTTGTGGCTTGCTAGATATGGGCTGGAGTCTATTCCAGATAACAAGGATGAAACCCTGGACGGGGTGTGAGTCCACCTCAGGACGAACACAACCACAAAAACCAAACACTTTGGGCTGCCAGTTCACTTAACCTGCAGTTCTTTGGACTGTGGGAGGAAACCGAAGTACCCCAGAAAATCCATGCAGACACGGGGAAAACATGCAAATTTCATGTAGGGAGGACCAATGATGCAAACCCTGGTCTCCTTACTGAGAGGCAGCAGCGTTACCACTGTGCCACCATGCCACCCTGCGTGACAACATTTTAGTGCATTAATTATTTTAAGCCTGTCCCTGTATTAAAGATAATAACTTAATTAATGTATTAATTAATAACTTAATTCCTTCCATTAATGTATCTGTGATGCGCATTAAGCTTACAGGCCTACAGTTGCTTGGATCTCCCTTTTTAAATAATGCGATAATATTTGCCATTTTCCAGTCCTCTGGAATTCCCCAGTGCGCAGTGACTTCCTAAGAACCTTTACATTTTTTGAGAACTTGTCACAGCGCTCTGTGCCAGCATTCAGTGAAAACTGCTATACAAAACTAAACTGAAATATTTCAAGAGCAAATGAGCATTTTAAGGCAGCAGTCCAAGTCACAGGCCAGGAAATAAGAGCTTGCTCAGTTAGTGTGGCTGTTGTAGGGCTCTGTACAATTCTGATTTGTCTAAACTGCCTCATAAAACATACATACTGTACAGTATATATATAATTCCATAAAAATGACACTCTAAGTTTGGTGGTGCATAGCAGGATATAGCACTGAGATACTTGGTTAAGTCAGTTTTATTAATTAATCCACAGCTGACAAATAGCACTTTGTAATAAACTGGATTTAATTTTCAATTTACAAACCTGGTGATTAATTGCAGTTGAGAAGGTTAGAAAATTTACGTGTAATTTACAGGTTTGGGCTGAGATTCATTCTTCTCTGGGGCTTCTGAAAGTGTAACTTAACTGGAAAATTCAACACTTTAACACATGCAATGCTTAAAAGCTGTTACTTTTGGAATTTTGAAATGCCTCCAGATATCAGTCAGAGCAATACTTATGATTTATACTGAAATATGCTGGTGAGAACAAGGCCGTGTTTTTATTAAATGTAATTAATATGCTTAACAAATGGTGCCTACTTTATGATATATATATGGATACAACTTATTTATTATATGAAATAACAGGATGCTATCATATAGACTAGAAACTAATAGCCAGTAAAGAATTAGAAACAATGTAGTGAAAAGTAATGAGCATACATACTATTCACAAACAATAATGCAGATGAATGGAAAATATAAATAGTACCTTTAAGGATTGATGAAAAACAGACATAATGCAACAATGTTTTACACCAAAATATAATAGTTATAGTGGAATAAGTGATAACAGTTATCATTGGAATAAAAATCCCAAATACAAATATAACTGTTAACAATGAAAAAATAACAAAGTATGTCCATCTGCCAAACTGAGCCATCCATGGGAAAGCTGCAGCCTATCACAGCAAGCACTGGGCGCAAGGCAGGAACAATCCCTGGATGGGGTGCCAGTCCTTTGCAGGATGAACACACACACACACACACACTCGGGCCAATTCAGTGTCACTGATTCACCAAACCTACATGTCTCAAACTTGAAGTAAACCCACATGGACATGGAGAGAACAAGCAAATTCCACAGAAGGTGCACCTGGGATGCAAACCCTGGTCTCCTGACACTTCCACTGCACCCCTAATAGAAAACAAACTTACAAATAATAACATGAAAATATATCAAACAAACAGAAAGGAAAAACAAGTATAAATGAAGTTAAAAAAATGAAAAATATACTATATAACACCAATATTACTATACAGTTTCCTAATTTCTTACTGGCTATTATAATAGTGCCATATTCTTTTTATTTACCCTTTACTCTAGTGATAAAGGCTTGTAGGATTAACATATGTTTCTATAATTTAATAGTATTTACTGCTCCCCTGCTGTTTTGTATGTAGTTGTTTTCCTTGTAGGGTTTCACATATTTTTACACATTTTTAACGTTTTTTTCTCTTTGTTTACAAAATATATGCATGACATTTCTGGATAAAATGTCCCTTATCTTTCTTTTTATCAATAATTGAGTTATTATCCTGAAAATCTCTCCTTTCTCTTTACAACCTCCTGCCATTTTTCCTAAAAACAAAGCCCCCCCCCTCCCCCCAACTCCTAATATATTTGTGCTTCTTATACCCAGGCATGCTATTATCCCATTACAGAGTCACCATCTGTTCCTGCCTCCTCCAGATTCTGCTACATCCTCTGGTCTCACACTCTGTTTAAAGTAATCCATGCACCTCTGACTGCAGGTGCCCCATTGACTGGCTCCATTGGGCACTAGCTGGGGATCAACCATAGGTCTACACCATCACATCAACAAGGGGCTTCACTTAATACACAAATTAAAGAAATACTGATGGAGAGATTGGTGGCTGGAATGCTATAATCTCACTTAAAAACTCTTTTTATAGGACTATACACCAAGAACTGCAATATAATGTAGGCTGTAAATCTAAAGTAAGTTACACTTTACAACTAGTACCCTGCCATTTACCAAACCATTTAGACTCCATAATCTGAATAAATAAATCCCTCTCTGCTTTTTGTTTTAACTCATTCATAATGTGAATTTCCCCTTGGGATTAAAAAAGTCTCTATCTATCTATCTATCTATCTATCTATCTATCTATCTATCTATCTATCTATCTATCTATCTATCTATCTATCTATCTATCTATCTATCTATCTATCTATCTATCTATCTATCTATCTATTAGGACTGGCAGAATGAGGGAACATTTTGAAGCAAAAATTAGTGTATCTTTATGCCTACCATATTTAATATTATGTGAGGGATTAAAAAAACTAGCAAAACCACTTGGTCACACAGTTTGCAGTGAACTAAGAATCAGTGGCACTGATGGCATAGTGTTGTGAATTCCTTTGAGGAAAGGAGAGGATTTTTAGATTTTTGGGTTGTTATGCAGGACATTCAGAAAGGCACAACCAGGAGAATACTGGCAGTCAAGCACTTGTTATAATTTGTTCACTTTGAAATTTTTTTTTTCTTAGGTAGGGGGCTTCGCCAACCGACACCTCTTCATTGGGAAGAAACATGACTTTTCCCTGATGGCAACACAAATTAGATGATCTACAAGTCTTAAATTTTAAATCCGAACAATATACAGTATTCAATCTCTTTTTGCTGTTCTGTTATTTTGACAAGTAATAATTTCCGTTTGTTTGTGCTAATGTGATCTTTACTATCATTTTTTTAAAATTTTTAATTTTAGTACTTTCATTATCTCTAACCTGCTCTGCATGTGTATCATGTCAACGTTTTTGAATTCTTTACGACTTTCTACTTTGTCATCTACTCTTTGTCTTTTATTTCCGGCCCCGGGCATGGTTAAATCTCTTGGCACAAAGTCTTGTCTTGTGGGAAGTGAAAGCATCTCTCTGAAAAAGTCATGTCTCGTCCCAGGCTAAAAAGTCTAGTCCCAGGATTTTTTTATTATGATAGAAAGAAAGAAATTTTTTGAACAAAAATATACAAAACATGGAAATATGAATTGCTTTTTCTCTAGAACTCTTCTGTGTGGTTTCCTTGCTTTATATTTTTACATAAATCTGTGCGAATGCCCACTTCCATGTTCTTCTGCTCCATAAACCCAGTCAGTGTGAAAAGTAATGCATGTGCCTGCTGCCCCACCCCAACTCCTCCCAGAATTACGCCTCTTTGAATATGCAAATCAATATAAATAGCCCTTAAGCTCAGCGTTCTGTGAAAAGACAATGGCAAAAGCATTGGGGGAATAGATGAATTTCAGTGAACACCAAGTGGAGGCAAGGAAAACAGTGGTATAAACAACAAAAGGAAGTTGATCGAGTGACATAGAGTGTCGGAGAAACTCGAAAGCTCAGCTTCACAAAGTTGCACAGTGCCCAAAATAAAAAAGAAGTTGTCAGATATCAAAGTTACCGTGAAAAGGCAAGTTATAGCCCACTGTCTGAGTGTCATATGAAAGCTTATTAGGGTACACAGAAAAGAAAAAAAAATAGGGACACAGTGGGAAAAAAGTTTGAAATGTCAACTTTAATCTCGAAATTTCCACTTTAAACATGTAGTTTATTTTGTCATTAAGGTAGAACATCATAAACTTCATCTTAAAATTGTTTAATTTACTAGTTTCTCAAATATCATTACCAACTAAAGTAGCACATTAAATGCTTTGTTTTGTATGTGTTCTTTTAAGTGCGTGAATCACTATGTGCTTCTTAAACGGGCTTTCACTTCCTCTGAATGGACACATTACATTTGTGATATTACAGCTATCTGAATAATTAAAATACTGAGATGTATACTTGATATCATTTTCATGATGATAGGAGTTAAAGCATGTTATTAAACATGGGAACACGGTGGCACAGTGATAGTGACGAGCTGGTGCCTTGTTCAGAGATTGTTCCTTCCTCCCACAAGATGCTTGCTGCGCCGTATGTGACCTTCGATGAAATAATTAATTGTAGCAGTACTGTCTCTTTCAAACGTACTAACCCCCAATTCCTGTCCTTCCTTCTCTTTCTCCAAGTAACCAATTGCCACACAATCAGCTCTGTAATAGCTGTTAAGCAATCTGTAAGCTTAGAACGCCAATTCTTCAAAACTTTTAAGGAACATTGAAATATCTTCGTGGTACATGTTTAATTATTCTATCCATCGGTCTTTCCGCAGTGTCGTGCCAGCCCCAGCAAGAATACAGTGCGAGGCAGGAACAATACCTCAACAAGGCGGCAGCTCTTTGCTAGGATTGCGACACTGTATCCTCACATACTTAATTATTAACAATATAGATTATTTAAATGATGTTAACATTTTATCTGTATAATGTAATAAACATATTTTGCTGCATTTCATCTTAAAAATGAAATCGTCATCATATGCAATACGCGCTTTATAAAGTTGCTCAGGTTGTGCAATATTTTAACTGTATCGCAAGTGTACAGTGAGATAATTGTACTTATAAGCACAAACAGTTCTACAAGGAGCACTTGATGGACTGATTGAGTGCGTTTATAGTTCTTGGGATGAACCTGTTTTTGAACCGCGATGTCCGTACAGGAAAGGCTCTGAAAGGCTCTGTTTGTCGGATGACAGCAGTTCAAATAGGCAGCATGGCTGAGGCAGCATGTGCTTGATTCTGTATACCGATAATTCTCTTACCGATCAGCTGCTCCGAGTGGTGCAGTGAGAGTAACAACGCTAAAGCAGCTATGGTATTTGGAATAGTTTGGCCATTACGTGGACCATTATATTGTTACAGGTTAATTACAATCAGATGCCTTAAACTAATAAACAATATGCAGTTAATTTCAGTGTATATGATAAAGCTGTGTCAGGGATGTGGATCTAAAAAAGAAAGTGAAACCACACTGGAACAAAAGCACTGCTTTGACGCTGGCTGGTGTGAAAATGTGCGTGGCTTTACGCCTAGTTTAGGTTTTATACATCACGATTTGAGCGTGGAAACTTGAGTACGCAATATTTTTGAGCGTACACACCGTTTATACATGAGGCCCCTGGTCCTGTTCTCTCCGTTGGGCACAATAATAGCAATCTGAGCAGGTGTCATCAGAAATACAAAATATCAACAAAATAATTAAATGAAAAGCCAAAGTTATAAAACAAACAAAAGTCTACTCAAAAATCTGATGGGTTATCCTATCCCTATTTTTTTCAATGGTAGTTCTTTAATTTTTAATTTTTGGTCCAATTTAGGACAGACTACAGAGTACATCTCAATCTTCTTATATAATACGCTACCATGGCTGTTTGTCTGTCCAGGATTTTAAATTACCTGTAGCTCTCAAACCGTTAGACCTATTGACCTGAAATTTGGTACACAGATGCTACATCACCTCTACTATCCGCTTTCGGGGTGATGATTGACCGCTAAGGTTATTCCTCTTTTTATTTTATTGTAGAATCAACCCTCGGCAGCGGGCAGTAGGGCGGCTATGCATACGGGTGCCATTCTCATCCGTACCACCTTCGCCGTCACTTCCCCCACCTCTTCATATCTTAAATCATTCTTGAGGCAGATTGAATACTGAAGTGCCAGCTTAAGTGAAAAATTAATGAAAACGTACTAAGTAATTGTAACACAAACACTGAGTTAATCAGTTTTAATGCGAAAAGAGGCAGACAAAAGGAGAGAAGAAGTAGGTCGCTAGGGTGGAGAAAAGAAGAGCTGCTCAGGAAGCAGCAAGAGCATCAACCTCTGAGCAAACGAATGCTAAATGTACAGAGAAAGAGGAGGAAAACTAGGAATGCTCAAGTCAAGTGTATTCACTGCACGTTATTGTGCAGTGCGCCGTCACTGGTCTTTTATAAAGGAAGTGCAATGACACCATAGGTCAGTAACCATGTTACTAGCAAAATGGTTAGTCTGGTGCTACAAACAATATGATGGCACCCATGCAACCACCTCACAAAGAAGCGATGCCCATAGAAAAATATCACACAAAAAGACAACAAAATGATGGCACAAAAATTACTTTAAAATAAATAACAATAATAATCACAATAATCACACATTGAAAATTAATACAAAACAACTCATGTTAACTTCAAATGAGTTCTTAATGCGTCATAACAGGGCATAATTTTGTAAAGCTGTATTTTGGTGCATTTAATGCATAAAGTACTTACTGTGATAGCCATAACCGTCTGTCTGTCTGTCCTCATAATAACTCGGCTGCCAGTTAATCCACTTTGTCGAAATTTGACCTATTTTTCAAGGAAAGTTTCCATTGGGATATCTTCAATAAAGTGCTCAGTACACATTCTTAAAATTTCAGAATCTACCATTGAAATTATGAACCCTATCTTAAAAAAGGATCTGAAATTTTCTGTCTGACTTTGATGACAAACTACTTTTCTGTTTTAATTTTACCTTGAGAACAAGTACTTACAGTGCATCCGGAAAGTATTCACAGCACATCACTTTTTTCACATTTTGTTATGTTACAGCCTTATTCCAAAATGGATGAAATTATTTTTTTTCCTCAGAATTCTACACACAACACCCCATAATGACAATGTGAAAAAAGTTTACTTGAGGTTTTTGCAAATTTATTAAAAATAAAAAAACTGAGAAATCACATGTACATAAGTATTCACAGCCTTTGCTCAATACTTTGTCGATGCACCTTTGGCAGCAATTACAGCCTCAAGTCTTTTTGAATATGATGCCACAAGGTTGGCACACCTATCCTTGGCCAGTTTCGCTCATTCCTCTTTACAGCACCTCTCAAGCTCCATCAGGTTGGATGGGAAGCATCGGTGCACAGCCATTTTAAGATCTCTCCAGAGATGTTCAATTGGATTCAAGTCTGGGCTCTGGCTGGGCCACTCAAGGACATTCACAGAGTTGTCCTGAAGCCACTCCTTTGATATCTTGGCTGTGTGCTTAGGGTCGTTGTCCTCCTGAAAGATGAACCGTCGCCCCAGTCTGAGGTCAAGAGCACTCTGGAGCAGGTTTTCATCCAGGATGTCTCTGTACATTGCTGCAGTTATCTTTCCCTTTATCCTGACTAGTCTCCCAGTCCCTGCCACTGAAAAACATCCCCACAGCATGATGCTGCCACCACCATGCTTCACTGTAGGGATGGTATTGGCCTGGTGATGAGTGGTGCCTGGTTTCCTCCAAATGTGACGCCTGGCATTCACACCAAAGAGTTCAATCTTTGTCTCATCAGACCAGAGAATTTTCTTTCTCATGGTCTGAGAGTCCTTCAGGTGCCTTTTGGCAAACTCCAGGTGGGCTGCCATGTGCCTTTTACTATGGAGTGGCTTCCGTCTGGCCACTCTACCATACAGGCCTGATTGATGGATTGCTGCAGAGATGGTTGTCCTTCTAGAAGTTTCTCCTCTCTCCAAAGAAGACCTCTGGAGCTCTGACAGAGTGACCATCGGGTTCTTGGTCACCTCCCTGACTAAGGCCCTTCTCCCCCGATCGCTCAGTTTAGATGGCCGGCCAGCTCTAGGAAGAGTCCTGGTGGTTTCGAACTTCTTTCACTTACGGATGATGGAGGCCACTGTGCTCATTGGGACCTTCAAAGCAGCAGAAATTTTTCTGTAACCTTCCCCAGATTTGTGCCTCGAGACAATCCTGTCTCGGAGGTCTACAGACAATTCCTTTGACTTCATGCTTGGTTTGTGCTCTGACATGAACTGTCAACTGTGGCACTTATATAGACAGGTGTGTGCCTTTCCAAATCATGTCCAGTCAACTGAATTTACTACAGGTGGACTCCAATGAAGCTGCAGAAACATCTCAAGGATGATCAGGGGAAACAGGATGCACCTGAGCTCAATTTTGAGCTTCATGGCAAAGGCTGTGAACACTTATGTACATGTGCTTTCTCAATTTTTTTATTTTTAATAAATTTGCAAAAATCTCAAGTAAACTATGTTCACGTTGTCATTATGGGGTGTTGTGTGTAGAATTCTGGGGAAAAAATGAATTTAATCCATTTTTGGATAAAGGCTGTAGCATAACAAAATGTGGAAAAAGTGATGCGCTGTGAATACTTTCCGGATGCACTGTATATATTTTTTTCTTTTGCATATTTCAACAGCTGCTCCCTAATGGCAAAACACTGAAATACCTACAATTGTGTGCACTAAAGCCAGAACACCTCACTGCTTCTTGAAACTAAAGCAGGTAAGTGACATGTGACATGTTTACTTTTATAGACATGGAATTCTTCATTTATGTAAAACAATGTCAATGATGGCTAAGTGACACTTAAATCATAACTTCTGTAGAATGAGGCTAAGTGGCATTTTACGCTATAGTAGTTACATGTAAACTCAGTATTTTCGTTACACAAAAAATAACCTTACGGCTGCATTTTCTAAAGATTACAATTATTGAGTATTTCTCTGACACTGTAGTTCATCAGTGCCACAGTGATCCTCTGTCTATCATATTTGGATGCAGACAATAAATTTAGCTTAACACTTGAACAGATTTTAAATCTCCATTGGTTATATATAAAGACAGAACTTTATTTTTCCCCTGGGGGAAATTTAGCTTTTTAGATCTTTAAATAAATACATACATAAATAGATAATAAATAAATAAGTAAATAAATAAATATACACACACACCTTGGTCTGAACACACACCAGAATGACTATAACGCAAGAATAGTTCTGACTTCATATTCCCAGTGAGGCATTATGCAAACGTATTGCTGTTGCAATAAAAGAGCCCCCATAGTATTTCTTTACACACTTCTGCTGAATACTTTGTCGGCTGAAAGTCCTCAGTATTAGTGTGTCACAGAGTGGATGTGCAGCATTGTTCTTGATGGCACTCAGTTTTGTTTTCGTTTTCTCCTTGACCTTCAGGGGGTCCAGAGTGGGTCCTATAACTTTTAATTAGCTTGTTGATTCGGTTGGTCTCCCTTGAGATGATGTTATAATCCTAGCACACCACTGCGTAAAAAAACACACTGGCCATCACAGAATTATTGAAGAGGTGAAGGAGGCTTCTTTAAAAAATGTATGTTTAACAAATTTGAACTAAAGTTAGCCACAAACCCTGTGTATCCAACAATGAACAACAATGCATGAATCTTTTCATCACTTGAGTTGTAATCTGTTGTGTATGAAAGCAATTTTAGCCATGTGATATTGTAAAATGGTATTAAAAACATATTTTATGTATACTACTAGTATATTTAATTACGTTCTATTATTGCTATTACTTTTAAATATGAATTACTGTTTCAAAAATATGCAATAAACAAAATCCTAATATCAAACTCTTTAAGTGACGTGACTAAAAAATTAAAAAATGCTCCAACTTTCAAAGCATCTGAACAAAGTCTGTGAACACACTGAATGTTACACCATGATATATTTTCTTACTTGTTTATATTTCACATAAGACTGATGTTTTTATGGCTAAGTTTAACTTCACAGAGCTGTGTAAAAAATGTCTCAGTTGTGAATTTTGCAATACCCTCTTTATGACTCAGTTTTATTCACAATTCTGCACTTCTGTTAATTTTTCTTTGACTTAATAACACTTTTCTTTAGGACCTTACATTTTTACTCTTACTTAAAATCATACTGATTTTAGTTTGTAGCTCTGCCATATAAATACAAATATGTTTCTCTGCTGTCTATCGGGTTTTGTGGGGGTTGTACTTACAGACTGAGATTGACAGCGGTGCCCCATAGGTGGGTACCCGGTTTCCTTTTTTTTATTTTTGGGAAGCAATTTGCATAAAGCATGCTATTTAAAGGGAGAGAAGACAGCCAAGAAGAAGACGGGAAAAATCGAACGAAGCAGATCAGCATCTGCCTGGGCCATGAGACGAAGTCCTGGTGCTTCTAAAGTCCTGGCGGTTAGGTAGAAGTCGGTAATTCTTTTTTGACTGGTGAATTGGGCATTCCGCTATTCCCCACAGACTCGAGTGAGCTTCTCGAAGACCTTACTGTTCTTTATCATGGTGCAGACTGACTGTATAGCTTTTACTGTGAAGACTTTTCGCTGCTAGGAGTCAGAATCTATTAGTACTCTTCATTTTACCTGCTGCCCACAGGGGCTGGAACTGTGGACTTATAAACTCAGGAAGGGGAACTGGTGGAGGGATATTCATATTGTATGTGTGAGTGTGTATGTACAGTGGTGTGAAAAACTATTTGCCCCCTTCCTGATTTCTTATTCTTTTGCATGTTTGTCACACAAAATGTTTCTGATCATCAAACACATTTAACCATTAGTCAAATATAACACAAGTAAACACAAAATGCAGTTTTTAAATGATGGTTTTTATTATTTAGGGAGAAAAAAAATCCAAACCTACATGGCCCTGTGTGAAAAAGTAATTGCCTCCTTGTTAAAAAATAACCTAACTGTGGTGTATCACACCTGAGTTCAATTTCCGTAGCCACCCCCAGGCCTGATTACTGCCACACCTGTTTCAATCAAGAAATCACTTAAATAGGAGCTGCCTGACACAGAGAAGTAGACCAAAAGCACCTCAAAAGCTAGACATCATGCCAAGATCCAAAGAAATTCAGGAACAAATGAGAACAGAAGTAATTGAGATCTATCAGTCTGGTAAAGGTTATAAAGCCATTTCTAAAGCTTTGGGACTCCAGCGAACCACAGTGAGAGCCATTATCCACAAATGGCAAAAACATGGAACAGTGGTGAACCTTCCCAGGACCAAAATTACCCCAAGAGCGCAGAGACGACTCATCCGAGAGGTCACAAAAGACCCCAGGACAACGTCTAAAGAACTGCAGGCCTCACTTGCCTCAATTAAGGTCAGTGTTCACGACTCCACCATAAGAAAGAGACTGGGCAAAAACGGCCTGCATGGCAGATTTCCAAGACGCAAACCACTGTTAAGCAAAAAGAACATTAGGGCTCGTCTCAATTTTGCTAAGAAACATCTCAATGATTGCCAAGACTTTTGGGAAAATACCTTGTGGACTGATGAGTCAAAAGTTGAACTTTTTGGAAGGCAAATGTCCCGTTACATCTGGCGTAAAAGGAACACAGCATTTCAGAAAAAGAACATCATACCAACAGTAAAATATGGTGGTGGTAGTGTGATGGTCTGGGGTTGTTTTGCTGCTTCAGGACCTGGAAGGCTTGCTGTGATAGATGGAACCATGAATTCTACTGTCTACCAAAAAATCCTGAAGGAGAATGTCCGGCCATCTGTTCGTCAACTCAAGCTGAAGCGATCTTGGGTGCTGCAACAGGACAATGACCCAAAACACACCAGCAAATCCACCTCTGAATGGCTGAAGAAAAACAAAATGAAGACTTTGGAGTGGCCTAGTCAAAGTCCTGACCTGAATCCAATTGAGATGCTATGGCATGACCTTAAAAAGGCGGTTCATGCTAGAAAACCCTCAAATAAAGCTGAATTACAACAATTTTGCAAAGATGAGTGGGCCAAAATTCCTCCAGAGCACTGTAAAAGACTCATTGCAAGTTATCGCAAACGCTTGATTGCAGTTATTGCTGCTAAGGGTGGCCCAACCAGTTATTAGGTTCAGGGGGCAATTACTTTTTCACACAGGGCCATGTAGGTTTGGATTTTTTTTCTCCCTAAATAATAAAAACCACCATTTACAAACTGCATTTTGTGTTTACTTGTGTTATATTTGACTAATGGTTAAATGTGTTTGATGATCAGAAACATTTTGTGTGACAAACATGCAAAAGAATAAGAAATCAGGAAGGGGGCAAATAGTTTTTCACACCACTGTATATATATATATATATATATATATATATATATATATATATACTGTATATATAAATATAGTGTATCATCACATATAAGGGTTATTTTGGGTTCGGGGTGGCAGATGGAAGGGATTGTTATGTTTTTTTTCTCCTGTCTTTTCTGTGATGTAAAATATTCCTTATGTGTTTCTGGATATTTTTTTTTGTCTCGGACTATAAATGCTCCGCTATCAGGTTTGACTGAACATTTTAAAATAAGGTGTGTATGGGTGGCTCTACAGGGTGTGATATTGGCCTATCTTTTATATCATCTGCCGCAAATTAGGACAGGTTAGCAGTAACGATTGTCTCGTGTCAGCATGGTGGGCCAAATTGTTACAAGTTTTTCTTTCATTCTGTGGCTTTGTTTGCTTTTGAGACATTTTAGTATGATTTATAATGTGTAACGGACACCATCTTGTTTTTCTGTTGTGGTTCGGTTGATAAGATCCTGTTGTTAGTTTGAGACGATTTTGACTCAATGATGTTGGCGCCAATGTGAAAAGAGTGTTGATTTCAAATGAAAATCTTTTATATGTGGTTTACTTATTGATTCTTTGGTATTCTGATTTTGTTGATTGGCTTCTTAAACTACAACTTTTGGCTACGTATTGGGTTTAGTGTCACAGTTCATTAGTTTTTCTAGTATTAAGCCTTTCCATTTCCATTTTCTTCTCTCTTTGCCCACTTTGTACTAACTAATTCCAACTTGTGGGAGTACACGCAGATCTAGGTGAGCAATTTTGCAATTTCTAATGTTTCTTTTAAGGCTTACAACTATTTTTATGATTATTTTTTTTTTTTACCAAAAGAGAAAATCTTAAGAACAGACTTTTAAAATGTCACAATGAGCCCACTGCACCCTGGAGGATATTTGCACACCTCTTAGAACATTACTGTGTTTTAATATTCCAGTAAAGCTTCTTTCAAATTGTTACAAAATCAACATAACTCCCAAAACAAATTGGCAGCTTTAAAAACAAAGTTTCATCACAGCAGCTTATTCTCAGTTTCTCTTATCCTCTGTCTTAAGGTCTTTGACTCTAACTTGTTTCCACTAAAAGTGCTGAAGGGACAAAAATACAAACCGCAAACCGCAAACCCACAACTATTTGCATTAAACAACCTGCCTTTCAATTGGAAACCATTCCTGCTTTCTTCGACTTGATAAAAATAGATCATCCTCTGAACCCACCCTCATCATCTGAGTCTATTAATTTTCCGTGAATTATTTTCTCCATCTGTATGATTTATGATTTTTTTTTCTATTCTTAATTCCATCTCCTGTCTCTTTACCCTCTTCAAACTCATTCTCTGAGGTTTTGGATGCTGTATATAAGATCTGGGGTAGGCTTTCTTTGAATCCTGACCCCAGTCGTTGTATGGAGTTTGTATGTTCTCGGAGGTCTGTGGGGCTTTTTTTCTCTATTTTTCCAACTTTCCATCCATGTATCAAAGAAATACATGTTAAGTGACTTTGAGGACCTATGGCTGTGAATGTGCCCTGCGATGGGATGGACTGTCACCCTGCCTGGTGTTGCTTCCAGACTTGAACCTAATGCTCCTGTGATAGACTGGGAGCTCCATGACCCTGCAGTTGATTTAAGTAATTCAGATAACAGATAGAGGAAAGGTGCACAATAATTATTACTACAGTATATGAGGTTTAATGTATGCCTCATACTTGTTCCGTTTGATATTGAAACAAGAAAAAACACAGTGGCTGCAGAAGCTCCTATTTTTATGCAACACTCAGAGTTACAGTGTGTATATGAACATAGTTATATCTAGAATACCTGCAAACTGAAAGTCAAGTCATGGCAATAACAGCATTGAAATGTGTAAATCATAAATAAATAAATATTTTACTTTAACCTATCAATGATAAACAAAAACATTTTAGCATGTTACAAGCAAAATACAACTAACCTTAATAGCCAACACCGTTACAGAATAGCAAAAATACATTTGGAACACAGGAAAATATGTAAAAGAATCACATTTTCTCAAAATATGTTATTTGGTCAATTAGTTATTGATAAAGAGCGTAAGCCCTTTTTTTTTAGTCACTTTGATCTCTGATCAGAACTGACACAAATAACTTGTGTTTGGACATGTGCAAGACATTTTCCTCACGGTTCCACCCCTACAGTTCGAGGCACAGCTGCCCACAGTTCTTTTCACATCATACTTTTCCATCACTCATCATTTAGCATATGCGTCAGCAAACAGTATAGTGTGCTACGTGTTTATTCTCACTGAATACACCAAGGACAAATAACCTCAATAGCTTTTACTGTTGTAAATGTCCCAATATCATGCTGATATCTACTTCAGATTTGCAGAAGAAATATATATATATATATAAAACTGAATCTTTATGACCGTTGTTGCACATGTGCGCATGGGAGGCAGCTAAAGGGCCTGAAAGAGAGTAATACCACGGCAGACCAGGGGGCGGCGGAGTATGCTGACTTATTTTCTCACTGTCCTGCAGATCGTTCACAAGAAATGTCGCCTGACCATTCTGATGATTGCACTTCCGGGCCTTCCGATGATGTCCCATCCGGGTCTGAGCCTATGAAGGAAGATCCTTCTGGATCTTACAAACAGTCGATCAGTTCTGTGTTGGACTTTGACATGTGCACATCAGTGTGATATATAAACTAACTCATTTTGCAGCCAGGAAGAATATACGGGTGGCTGCCCCAAACCTTTCTTTGGCTTCTTTGGTCCAATTATTTTTGACACCGTGTAGCTTAATGTACAGGTTTAGACACATAAACACAAGCAGACAGATGAACATACACATTTCAAAATGGTATCAGATTTCTCACTGTCCATCACCAGTTTTCATTTGCAAGTGTAGTAGTGGTAAAATTGTTGAGTAGGACAGACCAGAATTTGTTATTTTAGTAACAGTTTCCATCTTTCCAGAGGAAGTTCACAGACAGTCCCAGGCCATCCGAGAGCTATAATCCCATAATAATATCCTGGATCTCTGCTCAATGGACTGGGGAGTTTTGTTAGATACCGAAACCTTCTCAAACACAATTAAAAGCAGCAGCTCATCTATGTGGAGGATCCTCCTACAGTAGCACTCTTCAATTTATTATAGAGAGTGATACCTACAATCCTGTGGTGGGGCCAACTCTCAGATATTTGCACTCCACTTTCATCACAGGGAAGAAGATCAATTTGTAAACTGGGCACTTTGCTAAAGTTAGCTCTGATTTCACCATGACTATAGGACTGACACAATATTCACAGTACAACCAATCCACCGGCCAAGGTCACAATCTCTGACACCAAGGAACTTAAACTTTAGCAATGTGGCAACTCTCTCCTCACCAAACCTTTTTGTTCTTTTCCAGCAGAGAACTATGAGTTCATACTTGATGGTCTTGAATCTCAACACTTCAATGATAAACTTGCTTATAAACCATACATTTCAAGACTTTGCAGCTATGGTGAAACTAAAGGACAGAATCTTCTACGAGCATCAGAGATGTAAGCCGCATATAACAAATGTGTTTTACATTATCTGACACAGCACAGAAGTGACATCATAAATTGATGACAGAATTTACCTTAAATGTAGTTGTTATGTCTGTTTAAGTAGCATTGATTTTCTAGCTAACAAAAACTAAAAAAATCAAAATAAACTTTCAAAATGTAAATACTTCTCATTTTAATTATTTCATTTCTGATTTTTATTGGATTGATTTCTACCTGCTACCTACTACTTTTAAGTTATGTGACTCATTAACAGTCCAGTAAAACACATGGATTTTGCAGGTAGGAAAGACTATAAAGGACTTTCTTTAGAAATCACATGGTACAGTATGTCTTTCTTCACATTTACAATGAAACATAATTAAGTCACAAAACAAAATACTACTCAAAATCATACCATCTCTCCTTAAAATTACTTAATTTTCATCGTTTCTAATTTTTTTTCCCACACTCTTTGTTATGCACACTGTCTACTTTTACAGTGCAATCATGCCAGCACAGGGCAGCACCCATTGAAAAAATCAAAACAGCAAGAAATAACATTTAACAATACATCCAATCATAAATTAAATACTAATGTGTTCCTTATCATGATGTTACTGAACCATCAATGAAAAGCAATACCAAATGGGAAAAGAAACACATAAAAACAAATATAAAATAAACCATTCACATGTTCCTGACAGGAGCTTTAATATTATTGAGATTTTCAAACCTAAGCTTGATGCTAAAATAAACATACACAGCCTTGGAAATAATTACAGATCCTATATGAAACAGGCGTTACATAAAGTGTTATATAAAGACTTTACTGAATTTTTTTTTTTTTGGAAGTCTGCCTTATAAGAATAAGTTTAACTTAATTAAACAATAATTCCTTCAAGTACTCACATATACTTTTACAGATATAATAAAACAAATTTACTGAAGCACTTTACTTGCGGAATCCCTTTCCCTGAAGAGAAGTTTATCCATGTTTGGAAAAGCTGTATTATACCACATTTAATCCATGTCTCCAGACATGCCATTAAGAGTATTGGGGAACATATTAAAAGTAAATTGCACAAGGACGGAAAGATATAAGGGGAACACAGTGTAGCAAAAATGATATATAAATAAAACCCTTCTGTCACTCTGCATGGACTTTAATAGATTTTGCCCACTTGCTAACGCTTGAAGTACCACCAAAAGTATTCTCTTTCTCAACTTCCACCTGTCTTTCTTGACATTGTCCTCTCTTCATGCCAACTCTTGTGCTGACTCTAGAAATTGAGAATATCTGGCCTTAGGAAGCTCTAAACCCTAGTTAATTAATCACAAGTCTTCTCTTCGATCTAGACAGCCTATCTCTTCTACTTTCTAATTTTTCTATTTGCAGCAGCGGTCTGTACTCTGGACTCTCACCTCGGAGTACTGCACTCTCTACACATCCTTCTGCTGATACCAACATAGGAGAGACATCCCCACCCATAATTACAACAGCGCAAGTGAGCAGAGAGCTGAGGAAACTTCGTGCCAGCAAAGCAGCAGGTCCAGATGGAGTATCGCCACGACTGCTGAAGGTCTGTGCATCAGAGCTGGGGGGTCCTCTACAGCGCATCTTCAACCTGAGCCTGGAACAGGGGAAAGTCCCGAGGCTTTGGAAAACATCTTGCATCACCCCAATCCCAAAGGTATCACGTCCTGGTGAGCTGAATGACTTCCGGCCTGTCGCTCTAACATCACATGTGATGAAGACCATGGAGCGGCTGCTGCTTCACCACCTGAGGCCACAGGTCCAACATGCCCTCGACCCTCTGCAGTTCGCATACCAGGAGAAGGTGGGAGCGGAAGATGCCATCATCTATATGCTACATCGATCCCTCTCCCACTTGGACAAAGGCAGTGGCGCTGTAAGAATTATGTTTCTAGACTTCTCTAGCGCCTTCAACACCATCCAACCTCTGCTCCTTAGGGACAAGCTGACAGAGATGGGAGTAGATTCATACCTGGTGGCATGGATCGTGGACTATCTTACAAACAGACCTCAGTATGTGCGTCTCGGGAATTGCAGATCTGACATTGCGGTCAGCAACACAGGAGCGCCGCAGGGGACTGTACTTTCTCCGGTCCTGTTCAGCCTATATACATCGGACTTCCAATACAACTCGGAGTCCTGCCACATGCAAAAGTTTGCTGACGACACTGCTATCGTGGGCTGCATCAGGAGTGGGCAGGAGGAGGAGTATAGAAACCTCATCAAGGACTTTGTTAAATGGTGCGACTTAAACCACCTACAACTGAACACCAGCAAGACCAAGGAACTGGTGGTGGATTTTAGGAGGACCAGGCCCCTCATGGACTCCGTGATCATCAGAGGTGACTGTGTGCAGAGGGTGCAGACCTATAAATACCTGGGAGTGCAGCTGGACGATAAATTGGACTGGACTGCCAATACTGATTCTCTGTGCAAGAAAGGACAGAGCCGCCTGTACTTCCTTAGAAGACTGGCATCCTTCAACATCTGCAGTAAGATGCTGCAGATGTTCTATCAGATGGTTGTGGCGAGTGCCCTCTTCTACGCAGTGGTGTGCTGGGGAGGCAGCATTAAGAAGAAGGATGCCTCACGCCTGGACAAACTGGTGAGGAAGGCAGGCTCTATTGTTGGCATAGAGCTGGACGGTTTGACATCCGTAGCAGAGCAACGGGCACTCAAGAGGCTCCTATCAATTATGGAGAATCCACTACATCCATTAAACAGTGTCATCTCCAGACAGAGGAGCAGTTTCAGCGACAGACTGCTGTCACTGTCCTGCTCCACTGACAGACTGAGAAGATCATTCCTCCCCCAAACTATGCGACTCTTCAATTCCACCAGAGGGGGTAAACGTTGAACATTATTCAAGTTATTGTCTGTTTTTTACCTGCATTTTTTATTACTCTTTAATTTAATATTTTTTGCTGCTGGAGTATGTGAATTTCCCCCTGGGATTAATAAAGTATCTATCTATCTATCTATCTATCTATCTATCTATCTATCTATCTATCTATCTATCTATCTATCTATCTATCTATCTATCTATCTATCTATCTATATGGATCCCCCCTCTCTTCAAGTCACCTGTACTCAATTGCTTCAACTGTTTCTAATAAGTTTAAACCAGTGTCTGGTTTGTACAAAGCTTTCCTCAGAACTCTCCCTTTTGTGTGGAATTGCATCATGCTGGCAAACCATCTTTCTAAAAATTTGAATAACCTGCTCATGCAACTTGAAATTTGTCCAGAGACTGTACCCTACCTCACCCTGGAGATGTCATCTTTGTTCTGTTAAGGTCCCTGGCACCTTCCTCCACATGTTCTGGGAAAGTTCTCTACCTGTGGCTCTCTTGCTCTATGTGCCTTTGTCCTCTCAAGTTCTTTTCCTCCTGGACCTTTCCTCTCTTTCCCTTCCTCTCTCCCAGCAGTGTTTTTTAATGACTGCAATCATTGCAGCTAAGTTGCTTTTAGCCTCTTACTAGAAATCTTTGTCTCTCCTGCAATCTGGAAGTCTTCATTTTACAGTCTTACCATCGGATCCACAACTCTTCCATCTCTACTGTCCACCACTGACTTCATGCTATTCAGTTAGTAAAGAGCTGGTTGGAGGTTGCTCCATGAGGCAGTTTCTCCTGTCCCACCTTTCCTCATTCTTTTTTTCCTTACTTTGTCACTTGCTCCTGTATGTTTGTGCTTATCTGCCAGTGTATTGTGTTTCTGTTTAGTTAAATGTCTCAGGTGGGGTTTTGGGGTTGTTTTTGTTCTTACATAACCCAAAAATCATTTGTTGTTGGTTTCCTTTCAATTAAAAAAAAAAGAATCACAAGTTTAAATGCGTCACCCACCCATATGTTGGTATAAACCACTATAAGTAGCAATTAAGCCGGACATTTCTAGACACCTCTAGCTCTGGAAGAGAAAGCATTCATGAGCTCTACAAAGTAATGTGGCTGTGAAATTAAAAAGTACAAAACTTATAGCTAGTAACATTTAAACATGCAAGGAAACCTGTCCATTGTTTTTTATTCAGCTAAATTAAATTCTTGCATCTGTTCTCCAAATGAATGTTCAAGATGGTCCAAGGTATTGTTTACTGCATGCATGTGTCTCCTGACAGTTCTGCTGGTGTGCTTTTGTCCTAAAAGGTTTTTTTGGTTCACCATAAGCAGTCCCAGCAGACTGGAATCCTACGAGGTGCATTTGAGTCATGCAACTAGAAAATGTCTAAACTACAGCAGCATGGGAAACAAGTGTAGCATTTAGGTGTTAGGGTAAACATTCATACCTAAGTCACACTGAAAGTTATTCTATAAAAACCTTATAATTCTGTGTTATTTGTTCTTTTTTGCCTAATATTACATTTTCTCTTACAATCTGGTAACATTTACTGTGAAAAAATATGTAAAAATGAAGAAAATTAGAGAGGGAACAAGTACCCACTTTGAAACTCAACTAAAAACATGATACTATTTTAAGTTACAGTTTATCACAAAAAGTGTAA
Source organism: Erpetoichthys calabaricus (assembly GCF_900747795.2). Taxonomy (NCBI): domain Eukaryota; kingdom Metazoa; phylum Chordata; class Cladistia; order Polypteriformes; family Polypteridae; genus Erpetoichthys; species Erpetoichthys calabaricus. The sequence continues at coordinate 218,048,079 of NC_041398.2, read as the reverse complement.
GGTATATAATTTAAAGATGAAATTATAATACCTGATGAAAATCACTAATTGTTATGATTTCAAAGAGTGTGAAATGTATAAATACTCAACTCTGTGTTGTGCATGAAATAGTTCAAATGAAAGCGTTCATTGAACAAGCTCATTTTTCTAAGAACTTAACGTAAAGTATTTGTAAGTGAAGAACTTGAACGTTAGCTAGTTCAGTTTTATGTGACATTCTGGATCTGGTTTAGGTTCAGATTAAACGTTTTGCCTTACCCTGTAATGTAGGGGTGGAGCCAAATCCGAATACGGTATTCAGATAAGCACAAATAGTGGATTTTTACATATATTTATTTTGTACTAATTTTTTGCCATTTATTTGTATTCGGAGAAAATAACGTAAAATCAAATAGGCACTGTGTGTGTCTGCCTGCTTGTGCTTAAGCTGCACCCCCACTGACATGAGCACGCGGTGAAGCCTCGCTTCCGCTTTTCGAGGTCACTTTATATTTTTTCCCGTTGGACATGCAATATGTGACGCAAATTTTGACTGGCAGCGTAATACGTTAGTTCACCTACACACTGGTTCCAGTTACCATTTGTGCCACACGGTTGGAAATAGAGCAGCAATTTATATGTATAGCCTACTTGCATCTGTTTAATTTATTTTTTGACTGGGAGGATATTAGCACATATGGTTATACTTGTTTGTTGCTGGGTATAACTAAATAATATGTATTTAAATAAAAACATTTTCATAATTATTGTATTTTATTCAAGGACACTGTAATAGCCTAATTATAAGGCATTCAAAATTGAAAACAGTAAACTCATGGGTCATTTATTCTCTCTCACTCCTTAAAAATGACAAAATGAACTGAACATGAACTAGTTTAAAATTGAAATGCTGAACTATGAATATGAATTTATTCGTTTTAATCTGTGTGAACTGAACTTTGAGCTCGTTCTTCAGGGGTGTGAACTTCCACTACACTGACTCAATTTATCTAGAAGAATGAAAGCATTTAATCAGATGATGGTAACAGAACAATTTCTAATTTATTGATGAAAATGTAAAAAGAAAATATAAATAAAAGTAAGCTTGAGGACATATTGTGAGATAGAATTCTATACTGTGTATAGATTTAACAAAACACATTACCATATATTCATAATAATGAATTCAGATCTGTTAAAAAGAAAAAAATCTTTCTACGATTGAGATAACTTGTCTGTGATTCACTGGTGGCACTTGTGTCGATTCCTGACTTCTCCAAAGGGTTGCCCGGATAGACTCTGACCCTTTCTGTCATGGAATTGGTGGATAAAGAAAATTTGTAAAATGTAATAATGAAAGAGGATGACTTGTGACACTGTGCTCCGAAGAAATAATATAAACTGACTGCAGTCTATCGCTTATGTTGCGAAATTTCAGAACTTTGGTTTTGTTCTATAAAGTGACTAACAATTTTGTTTTAGAACCAAATATCACATTAAGTTGCTTCATAGCGTTAATAATTTATTTTGCTACCAGAAAGAAAAAAAAGAAACAAAATATCAGGTGTTAGTATGTTAGGTTAAAAATATAATGTAAAAGACATGAGAAATTGTAAAATATGCCTAAAGTAGTATATGCTAACAAAATAAGACACTGCAGCAGATAAATCAGAATTCAGGAAGCGGGCTTTGCAAGAGATTTTTCAGTGTTTTGACACTCAGCAAATGTAATCCCAGTAGAATACAGTTAACCATAGGGCTTTATGCGACCCAAAAGTACTTTTGGATTGATTCCATTGGGCTCTTATTCCCAGCAGCAGGAGAAAACAGTACTGTTTAATTTGAATAAACAAAGCATAGACATTTCTTGAATGAATATAAATAAATTTACATTGCAAATTTGTCTTGTAATTATGGGAAACCCCCCAAAAATGGATCAAATCAAGAACCTTTTATTTTTTTAGAAGGCTGGAAAAAGAGCAGCAGCTGCAATTCCTACATTTACATATATTTATTGGACTCCGTGATGGTACAGGGACCTGGGGCACAGTCGGTGTAGAGTTACCTTTTCAGCTCAGGCCTACAAAGGTTTTCTTTGTGTGTTCCACACCCCAAAGATGAATGCTAGGCTTACTGGTGTTGCTGAACTCTCCCAGTATGAAAATAGGGGTGTACATGGGTGTGTCTTTTGATGCCCCTACACTCATTTTTAAGGTTTCGTTCCTTCCATTTGATATTTCAAAAAAACCCAGTAATAGAAAAAGACGGAGGAGAAAATCAGGGAGACAGTATGGCCTATATTGTACCTGTCTAACAAATAAACTTGCCAAATGCACATTTAGAGCTTATCCCAGGAGCAATGGGATCAAGGTGACTGTGGGTTTCTTTCGAAGTGTGTCTTGTTAACACTTGATTCCTGGTTTGCTAAATCACTCTTGATGATGTCAGGTTAACCCACAAAATCCCAGTGTACAGATTAGGAATAAAATATTCACAAAAAACTCTGAATTTACACCCTAATTACTAATGGAATGATTTGATTCACAAAGTAGAAGTACATAATAAACAAGAATAGTTACATCAAGTATTTGACTTATTTAAATGTGTGCTTTAATTTAAATATTTAAAGTAGTATAAATATTCTTGATTGTAATAGAAATATGTCATTTTTCATACTCTGATAGAAGGCCTGCCAAAGGATTAAAAATCAAAAATAATATTATATTTGTAATCACTGACCTTGAAACAGTCTAAAATTGATACTGCAAATGCTTTGAGTTTGAAATTAATAATTTTTACTCTTCTAGGAGTGGCTTTTAGAGGGCTTATGCACTGCCAAGTTGCAACAATGCTTCCCAGGATGCTTCAGTATAAAGATCACCTCTAAAAAGTCACCAGTATCTGTGACTGGACCAAACTTAGTGATTTACTTTTCTGTAATTTCACAATCATAGATTATTTAAAACAAACCTTTGACCTTTGTCTTCAACTTTTTGTTTTCTAATTGGCCCTGACATTTCTCTGTATTGACTTTCCATCTTTACCCTTGCTTTGCTATATGAATCCATTCTTTCCTCTGCTCCTAATTCTTTAATTTTTGTACTTACTGCCCTTTTTGCAGGTAGCATATTGAGTTCTTCCCCATATTATTTATCCATGTATTCATTATTTTGTATTCTTTGATTTTGGGTTTAACTTGCACAAGATATCCTAAAATTCCTGTCTTGGGTTGCCAATATGATGTGTTGACCCCAAGTTTTGGTTTTGTCCTCTTATTTTAATGATTTCATATCTAAATTGTGAAACTCTTTATTTAGCTGTGAATCTATTTGCACATTTTAAGGATGATCATTTTGTTCTAATCCTTCCAGAGGAATTTTGAGTGCTGTTCTGTGTGTGTGCCGGCATATTTTTTATAGTAACAAAGACATTTTCTGGTTGGATGTTTTGCAACATATCAGATTGCCATGGTGCCCCTATTTATGATGGAGGCATATTATCTAAACGTTATCTAATAAAAGAAAAACTTTCACTAAAAAGAAACACCTACTAAAGAGTGCATGTACCAATTTTAAACGTAGTCTATTTCGTTTGTTTATTTTTGTTTTGTATTATGATTTTCTAGGCTTTGAGCATCACTGAACTTGGTCTGACATTTATTATGTTACTTTTAATTATTATCACAACAGGAAATCATGTTTTGTGAAGTCAATGCAGCAGACTTATTTAATCCAGCATTGTGGTAATACTGATTCAAGTCTAAGTTTGTACATATTTTGTTAATTGTATTGTGGTGTTGTACATGATTAAAGCTTTTCTGGCCATCAGAACTTAGTGTATTTCAAATATTTTTGGGTTTCATTTTGGATTATGGCATAATAGTTACTTTGGCTTTTGCCATTACGTGATTTTGGCTTTGGCATTGGCATTTTCCTCTCTTTATTTGCTTATTGTTTTTGTTTTGTTCCTGCCTTTTATCAACTTGGCAGTACTGCTTTTGTTTGAACTTCCACTATCTTGTTCACCTGATCCCCATTACCACCATTGGTAGGCTGGCAATTCTTTATTTATTACCATTTTAACTAGTCCAAATCTCTGCCACTTCAAATAATATAGAATAACAATTTTATCTTCTGGCAAAATCTTTATGAACAAAACTGTAAGGGCACAGCCACCATACAGGTAAACTTAACCAATAATTTGCTTCAATCCCTAAGATGCATTAGTATTTCTTTTGAATTTGTTGGATAGGCTTAACATATTAGAACCAAAAAATCAATGTATACTAAAGTTTAACTTGCTGTTTTGTGTATTTTATGACCACAAAATGCTTAATTTCATCCAAAATCACTCAATAAAGCATGTCAACATACTGTATGTATGCATTATGGAAAGTAAATGAAGTCTATCATAACACTTTCATTTTATTCTGAGAATTTTAATTCTTTTTGTCCTGTTTTAGTGAAGTCAACAGAGAGAGAAGGATCAGAAAATGAAGATGTAGTCAAGGCATGAAGTGGAGTCAGTTGTAATGTGCAACAAAGCCACATCACTAAATCAAAGTCAAGCAACAGGTTGTGATATTTGGAAACTGGAGTAATTAAGAAAGCAGGAGCATAGTAAAATGAAAAATCCACCATCATTATTATTATATTACTGTATATACAGTATTTGTGTTTTGTACAATAAAGTTGTATTAAAACTGTATCTAATGTTCTGATAGTGTCATGTATTGTACATTTTGTTTTTTGATTATATTTACTCTGTTATGCGTTCAAAATTCAGTTCAAATGAATTCACATAATGTGACTTATTGAGGGTGTGGCTTGCAAGCACTACTCAGAATGGCTGCACCCATAAAAAGAACAAAATTCCATCGCAGGTATTCAAAAGTGTAACAGTAAAATATAACTGTAACTACTGTATAAACATAAGTTATTCATAAAAAATAAGTAATAATTTGGTTAGATCTAAAATCAAAATGAAAAGTTAGAACTAAATAGATATTTTTAAATTGCCCAAAAATAAATTAAATGGAACAAAGCTAACCTAACAGTTTTCAGGTGAAAAAGAGAGCATTCTTCAGGCTGTTTGGAGCTCAGCCAACATGTTCAATTTTAAAAAAAAAATTTGGATGGATGCATTGGACATATCACTGTTTCATTTACATTTAAACACCCGTAAGCAGACTGAAACAGTGTAGATTGTTGTGTGACACATTCACTGATCATATAATTTAGCCTGACAAAAAGTTGAGCTAAATATGAAAGCCTTATTTTTAAAACTTGAAGTGGTCCTAGGTAGAGAGACGTAATTATTTGCCTGATTAAACTAGTTCCTAAGGAGCAGATAAAAGAGTGTAGAGCTGGAGAAAGGGAGATCATAATGAAAAAAAAGTAAATCAAAACACACAGAAACAAAAAAGTGTTTTAACATTCAAAAGCATACACGTAGATGAAACAGATTAACCAAGATCAGGGGGGTATTTTCTGTACGTCGCTTAAATCATCCGAGATCAGATGCCTGATCTTGGATGAGTTAATGCCGGTGAAACTCATCCGGGATAAGTCGGTTTTTCAAACGCAGCCGCGTAGCAGATTAGTCTAGCTGGATCTAATCATCCGAGATGAATGTGCGCGCCCGCGCTGATTGAATAGCCCATATATATTGAGTCTAGAAAACATGATCAGCAAGTCTTTGATAGGCTGCAACAAAATGACAAAAGAACGGGCGCATTTTTTTTCACACAAGCTGTGTGTGTGTGTGTGTGTATGTGTGTGTGCGGGTGTTAGTTAGTTACTCGAAGGATTTCAAGATTTAATATGCACAAGGGTAACACTGCAAAAGCAGCCTAAGTGGCCGACAAATTAATCCTATGTGTCAGATTAATTATTATTTAATATGTCATAATTCCAGATCAAACGTGAGCACAAGGAGAACATGGGAACAGGTTAAAGTGAAATACAAGAATATACTTCAAACTGGTAAATATTTGTATATAACTATTTAAAGAATTGTTGACGTAAAGAATCATATATAATGTAAAGAACATTAATTTAAAGCTAATAAGAAGGCAGACAAGCAAAAAACAGGTGGAGGTCCACGCGGTCCAGACCTAACCCCTGCAGAAGAGTTGGCTCTCCAGCGAAATGCCCATCACCCTGTTTCTGAGGGCATTCCAGGGGGAAACTCCTCCTCAGAACCAGTGACAGGATGCAGTGGTCACTTCATTTCAGGTAAAGAATGGTCATTGCATATATTTGTCCTCAATGTGTGCCATAGGTAGGTTCCATATAGCCCTCTTTTTTTGTTGGGTCAGTTGCAGGGACTGTCATATCCCTAGAACCTGTGTCTGACCAATGAGATATTGACGAAGGTCAAATATTTGATGAAGACATTGTGTATGATTATTCATAAGGAGGAGAGGTACATTTTCCAAATCAAACTCCACTCTGATCAGTCCCATGTGCCCCAATCATATTTGGACATCCTGGGTAATGAGAATGTTAGGCTGATTGTGGGATTCTTTATGGAACTGTGGGTGTTTTTACCTGTGTATTACCTACCTGCAATGGCATGAAACGCCTCTTTTGTCTGTACACGCAGGTGTCCAGGAAACACTACGAAAACCTGAAGGAAATATTTCAGAGCCAAACAGACTTTACGAATTGTTTGGCAAACTGCACTTTTAGATAGATTTTCTGCATCGCCTACAGTATATAAAAACCTCAAAGCAATGCATACTGTCTGTGTGGTTGTGAGAGCCCGACTTCGCCAAGTTTGACTTCGAATATAAGGTCCTAATAAATTTTTGAGGTACAATATTCCCCCTCGGCTAAAGCGGTATCTTTCGTACAGAATTTCCTCTGGGAGCAATAAAGGATCTTGCCGACCGCTCAAAACTCTCTCTATATGAAATTCTCTTCTTATAATTTGCATACCAATATCAATTGGTCGCTCATTCATGAACAGCGAAGTCATGACAAAATGAATTCTACTCATGGACACTGATTAAGTGTGTGAGCTAATCCTTGTTTACATCGAACAAACCTGCTCCGAGCAGGTTTGAAGATTAGGATGTTTTGCTATGACAACACATCCAGCAAGAGTTTCGAAAAACCGACAGATCCAGGATCAGGCCAAATCGTCAACAATTACATCCGGCTAAACGAGTAATCTACGTACGAAAAATATCCCCACGAATGTCTAAAAAGAAAGAACATTGATAAGAAACAAAGTTCTCCACCTGACTCCTTCTCTATCTCATCCCTTTTGTCAATACACCCCACTATTGGAGAATCACTTGACAGTTTCTGAAAATCACATGACCTGGGGGGTATTTTCCGATTACTCGTTTAGCCGGATTTAATTGTTGACGATTTGGCATGATCCTGGATCTGTCGGTTTTTCGAAACTCTTGCTGGATGTGTTGTCATAGCAGCACATCCAAATCCTCAAACCTGTTCGGAGAAGGTTTGTTTGATGTAAACAAGGATTAGCCACACACTTAATCAGTGTCCGTGCATGGAATTCATTCAGTCATGGCTTCGCCGTTCATGAATGAGCGACCAATTAATATTGGTGCTCAAATTATAACAAGAGAATTTCATATAGAGAGGGTTTTGCGCGATCGGCAAGATCCTTTATTGCTCCCGGAGGATATTCTTTTCGAAAGATACCGCTTTAGCCAAGGGGGAATATTGTACCTCAAAGATTTATTTGCTCCGTATATTCGAAGTCAAACTCGGTGAAGTCGGGCTCTCACAACCACACAGACAGTAGGCATTGCTTTGAGGTTTTTTGCAAGCGGCACTTTTTTATATACTGTAGGCGATGTGGAAAATCTATCTAAAAATGCAGTTTGCCAGGCAATTCATGAAGTCTGTTTGGCTCTGAAATACTGCCTTCTGGTTTTCATAGTGTTTCCTGGACACCTGCGTGTGCAGACAATAAAAGAGGTGTTTCATGCCATTGCAGGTAGGTAATACACAGGCAAAAACATCCAAAGTTCCATAAAGAATCTCACAATCAGCCTAACATTCCCATTACCCAGGATTTCCAAATGTGATTGGGGCACTGAATTGTACGCAAATCAGAATAATCAGACACAGTGGCTTCATCAAATATTTGACCTTCGTCAATATCTCGTTGGTCAGACACAGGTTCTAGGGATATGACATTCCCTGCAACTGACCCAACATAAAAAGAGGGCTATATGGAACATACCTATGGCACACATCAAGGACAAATGTATGCAATGGCCATCCTTTACCTGAAATGAAGTGACCACTGCATCCTGCCACTGGTTCTGAGGAGGAGCTTCCCCCTGGAATGCCCTCAGAAACAGGGTGATGGACATTTTGCTGGAAAGCCAACTCTTCTGCAGGGGTTAGGTCTGGACCACGTGGACCTCCACCTATGTTTTGCTTGTCTGCCTTATTAGCTTTAAAATGTAATGTTTTTTATATCATATATGATTCTTTATGTCAACAATTCTTTAAATAGTTATATATCAATATTTACCAGTTTGAAGTATATTCTTGTACTTCACTTTAACCTGTTCCCATGTTCTCCTTGTGCTCACGTTTGATCTGGAATTATAACATATTAAATAATAATTAATCTGACACATAGGAAATGAAACGCTGCATTCAGTAAGTACAATGCACACAACTTACGCATTTAATTTGTCTGCCACTTTTTGCCAGCCGTATTTTCTGGTTTGGGCTGCTTTTGCAGTGTTACCCCTTGTGCATATTAAATCTTGAAATTCTTCATATCCTTCAAGTAAACAGTCCTGCTCTGCTTGTCAGAAAAAATGCGCCTGTTCTTTCATCATTTTGTTGCAGCCTATCAAAGATTTGCTGATCATGTTTTCTAGACTCAGTATATATGGGCTTTTCAATCAGTGCAGGCACACGCAATCTTCTCAGATGTTTGGATCCATCTAGACTAATCTACTACACAGCTGCATTTGAAAAACCGACTTATCCCGGATGAGTTGCACCGGCATTAACTCATCCAAGATGAGGCATCTGAGCTCGGATGATTTAAGCGATGTACAGAAAATAACCCCCTGGTGTTATATTTATAGTCTAAAATGTACAGAGCGAAGAGAAAAGGAAACAGGCCTGCTCCTTGTGTGCTCCAGTGTTGCTCACAGTCTCACAAACTGCGGTCTTCCTGACAGTTCGTTATTCAGGACACCATAGGCTTGTCCACCTGCATATCTCTAAGTTTACCCCTTAATAGGGATGGCTGGTTGGTATTAAAGTCACTGGTGAAATCAGAAAACATAATCCTCACAGTGCTTTGTCGAGATTTGAATAGGCAGACAGATAATTTTGTTTTCCATTCCAGTCTTTTGACAAATAGGCAAACTTCAGTGGGTCCAGATGGTCTTTCACCAGAAGATTCATATGGACAAGAAACTGACTCTATGGTCTTTATAATGTGAGATGTAAGGGCCTCAGGTCTGTAGTCATTAGGCGAAGATGTGCCTTCCTTTCTTTGGACATAGAACAATACAGAATATTTTGCACAGCCACAGCACTTTTTGTAGATTTAGTGACAGTCTGAACAGGTGACATAGGATACCTCCTAGTCAGTAACTCAACTCTCAAGAATTTGAGGACACACTTTTCCTGTGTGTATCCTGCTAAGTTGTCTCCTCACTTGGCACCAGTTATTGACCTGTTCATACTGATAATCAGAGGTGGACTCATCACTGGCCATACCAGGGGCCTCATGTATAAACTGTGTGTACACACAAAAATGTTGTGTACTCCCTTTTCCACGCTCAAATTGCGATGTATAAAACCTAAACTTGGTGTAAAGCCACACACATTTTCACGGTAGCTCAAACCCTGGCGTACGCAAGTTCTCCGCTCAGTTTTGCAAACTGACGGCACCCAGCGTCAAAGCAGTGCCTTGTTCCAGTGCAGTTTCCCTTTCTTTTTTACATCCACATCCCTGACACAGCTTTATCATATACACTGAAATTAACCGCATCTTGTTTATTAGTTTAAGGCATCTGATTGTAATTAACCTGTAACAATATAATGGTCCATGGAATGGCCAAACTATTCCAAATACCATAGCTACTTCAGCGTTGTTACTCTCACTGCACCTTGTTCTTCTTTTAGCTGTTCCCGTTAAGGGTTGCCACGGCGGATCATCTTTTTCCATATTACTCTCACTGCACCACTCAGAGTATTTATCCCACTGTATCTGAGTGTGGAATCACAGCTCTACAGCAGCTGATTGGAAAGAAAATTATCGATATACAGCATCAAGCACATGCTGCCTCAGCCATGCTGTCTATTGAACTGCTCTCATACGGCAAACGCTTCAGACCCTTTCCTGTATGGACCTCGTGGCTCAGAAACAGTTTCATCCCAAGAACTATAAACTCACTCAATCAGTCCATCAAGTGCTTCTTGTAAAACTGTTTGTGCCTATAAGTACAATTACCTCACTGTAAACTTGCGATAGTTATAATATTGCACAACCTGAGCCACTTTATAAAGCGTGTATTTACATATGATGACAATATCATTTTTAAGATGAAATGCAGCAAAATATGTTTATTACATTATTCAGATAAAATGTTAACATCATTTAAATCTATATTGTTAATAATTAAACATGTGAGGACACAGTGGCGCAGCGCTAGCTAGTTCAGGGATTGTTCCTGCCTCACGCTGTATTCTTGCTGGGGCTGGCGTGCCACTGGAAGGATAGATGGATAGAATAATTAAACATGTACTACAAAGATATTTCAGTGTTCCTTAAAAGTTTTGAAGAATTGGCGTTTTAAGCTTACAGATGGCTTAACATCTATTACAGAGCTGATTGTGTGGCGATTGGTTACTTGGAGAAAGAAAAGGAAGGACAGGAATTGTGGGTTAGTACATTTGAAAGAGACAGTACTGCTGCAATAAATTATTTCATCGAAGGTCGCGCAGCAAGCATCTTGCGGGAGGCAGGAACAATCCCTGGACTGGGCGCCAGCTCATCACTATCACTGTGCCACTGTGTTCCCATGTTTAATATCGTGCTTTAACTCCTATCATCATGAAAATGATATCAAGTATACATCTCAGTATTTTAATTATTCAGAGAGCTGTAATAATACAAATGTAATGGATTCTGTGTCCTGTTGGAGGAAGAGAAAGCCAGTTTAAGAAGTACGTAGTGATTCACACATATAGAGCACATACAAGAACACATACAAAACAAAGCATTTAACGTGCTACATTAGTTACAATGGGATTTGAGAAACTAGTAAACGATTTAAAGATGAAGTTTATAATGTTCTACTTTAATGACAAAATAAACTACGTGATTAAAGTGGAAATTTCGAGATTAAAGGTTTTTTCTCACTGTGTCTCTATTTTTTTTTCTTTTCTCTGTACCCTAATAAGCTTTCATATGACACTCGATGGTGGGCTACGACTCACCTTTTCACGGTGACTTTGATATCTGACAACTTCTTTTTTATTTCAGGCACTGTGTGACTTTGTGAACTTGAACTTTCAAGTTTCACCAACACTTTGTCACTCGATCAACTTCCTTTTGTTGTTTATACCACTTTTTAAACCAACAAATAGTAAGTTTTTCTTTGCCTCCACTGGGTATTCACTGAAATTCTATTTCTCCCGTGCTTTTGCCATTGCCTTTTCACAGAATGCTGAGCTTAAGTGCTATTTATATTGATTTGCATATTCAAAGAGGCATAATTCTGGGAGGAGTTAGGGAGTGGCAGCAGGCGCGTGCATGTGCGTTACTTTTCATGCTGACTGAGATTTATGGAGCGGAAGAACGTGGAAGTTGGCGAACGCACAGATTTATGCATCTGGACTTTTTTGTGCATACGCACATTTCCGCTTTTGTCCTTACACCATGTTTTAGTGTGAATTCTATACACAGCGTTATGCATGACGCCCCAGGTGAAGTGGTAAGAACTATTAATGTAGTTGAGATTTTTGAAATATAATTTTGCTTTTTTGTGTGCCCCTGATTTTCTGGTGCCTCAAGCACGTGCTTAATGAGTAATCCAAAAATGAATAAATAGCTATTGTTGATAAATGGAAAGGAAAGTATCTAGCATCATCCAGCATTCTAGAAAAATTCTGCACTGGTTGAGTTTTCTTTAATTAAAAATATTATATTAATATTCAAAAATGGATTTCTGACAGTTCAAGGAAAGTGGGGGTTCAAGAAGAGAGCAGCATTTTAGACCATAGCATTTTTATAAATATCCTCAGAAAGAAAGGCTCTGCAGTCTTCAGCTATAAACCACTAATCCCACTGAGACAAAGTAATTAAGGTAACAGCAAAAAGTTGCCTAGTATAGGAAACCTTTTTATAGTTTTATTTTACAATATGTGTCCGAGAACATCAGTGGTTTTGACTCTGTTACTGTAACAATTTGAATTGAGCAGTTACTTTAGACTTAAATTATTGTTTCAGTGTAATTTGAAGTGCTGTATGGTTGCTCTTTTTAACTTCTTCCTAAACTTAACGGCCATTTGAATCACCTTAAAATGCAAAGCAGTTCAGAAAACAAATGTGAACTTGTAGCACTGTCTAGGCCTCTGTGCACACTGGTGTGACTGACCAGCAATATCTGTGATTAACAGCACTCGGGAGCCTTCTGTCACAGCACTCCGGACACATTTTACTGCCAGAGAAGTCAATATTTGTTGTCCTTCCAGTGCACCGTTAAGGCTAAACAGAATTATTTTCCATCTTTAGCTCCACAAAGAATGATATAACTTCACTACAACTGCTGATTTACTTGGTAAGTCCATAATCCTATCGACATTTCTGAGAAATAAAAGGAGACACATTATAAGAATTGTGAAAAGTTCCAGACTATTAAATAATGTGTGGTACTCTTGTCTAGCAGTCCTCAGAACCAGTGCTTCCTAGAGATATATTAAATAGAAACAACTAGGGACATCTTTCAGCCCAAGCAGTATATCATCCAGTGTCTTTGTTTTCTTGTTATCAGCTGTCACTGAGGATTTCACAGACAGGGCTGGATCCTCACCTTTGAACATATATAATTAATGGGAGCAAAATTTCCACTAGGCTTTATGGTCTGATGTATGTATTGCTTTTTTATTGTCCTGCCACTGTAAATTTATGTCCAGGCCTATAGCTGTAAATGACAGACACCACCTACATTTTGTCATTCATTTTATCAGTCCATTGTCCCTCTGTTATGTGATTAGTCCATTCATCTATCCACCCAGGACAGCACAGTGGCTTCAAACTGAATAAAGGCACAAATAAATATAGATCGGAGTACCACAGTGGCCCACTAATCAATGCTGCTTCCTTACAATTCCCAGGGAATGGGGTTCAATTTGTCTATGTCAGATATGTCACTTTCGATGCAGAGTTTACATTTGCTCATATAGACTGGCTTCTTTCAAAACAGCAAATATTTGCATGTTAGGTTAATGGTAGGCTTCAAACTGTCCCGGCATGTGTGGGTCCTCTGATGGACTGACACAACATCTTGCATTAACTTACTCTTCCACTGAGCACAAGCTGGCAACCTTGAGTTGCCCGCAGCTGGCATTACCTTCTTAATCCGGAGACAGCAATAGTCATAGACTGAGATGGGCAAAGGCAAATGAGGACAAAGAACAACAAGAGTGGTGCAAAAGTGCTTTGTGATTTTATTCTCTGAACAGTGTTCAAACAATATGCAGTGCAGAGTCTTATTAATTAAATAAACCAATAAATGATCCATAAAATCCAGTGCCCTTTAAAGATGTTAAATACCAATAAATAAAATCCATAAACAAGCAATAAAACTAAGGATAAAATCAAATGTCAGAACTGGTATTTAAACTCTTTGGCAAGTGCTCTTCATCACTCTTGCCTTGCCCTGCTCACCCATCATCCAGGTATGCTCAATAGGGCCAAGACAAAAGTAGTTCTCTGACTCAAGTCGTGGCCACCATCCCTCTGCCAGGACGTGCTGAGCCCAGCTCTATCTTTCCTACGCTAGAGTGTCCTAGGAGCCTTTCTTCCACTTCCTTCCTGGTCACCAATCCTTGGTGTCTACCAACATGAGCTGTGCCCATCTCTGTCTTCCCTGTGCTCAACTCGCCATCTGCGAGATCCCTAGGAGCCACATGATCGCTCCGCGATCCACCGCTGCAGTGTCCTTTGCAGTGCTCTATCATGGGGTTTCCCCTGACCACTTCATCGCCTTCAATCCACACTGGCCCCAGCCCGATTCTGCACCCTATCTCTTGTCTTTTTTCCTCTGTACTTCTTGATTTATGTACATTCTTTTTCAATCACCTCTTTTTCAATCCCCCCAGCCTCTTGTGTACTACTGTGGATGAGGTATCATAATTGCTATCTGTGGAGTGCCAATGTGAACAGCTGACTTAATCAATCAATCAGCTTACCTCCACTTCAAACACCCTGCAACAGCCGAGGTCCTCTACTACACCCGCACCCACAGAGCCAAAGTCACACTAAAAACATGCACAGGGCCCCTAACTCACTTCACCATAAGGATACCATGCCATGAAGTGTAAAATTGAAAATAATAATATTTAAAAATAATTAAAATCATATTACCTTCTCAAACCAGCATATTCCAATTCAGAATCACTGGAGCCCAGCCCAGCATCACGTTTACACTGAGCTAATTTAAAATCAGCAGTTATTATAGCACACATCTTAAAGATGTGGTAGGAAAATCTGGTCCAGACATTAGGAGAACGTACAGAAACTGTGCCTGGGATTCAAACTGAGATCAGTAGATCCATGGGACGTTAGACTTACCACAGCACTACCTATGAGTTCATGATTAGCTTTATAGAAGACTCTTGATTGCCACTGAACTGTGTGGCAAATACAACCAATAGTAAGTAGTGTATTTCACTCTGATTTATGTTTCAATTGTTGGTGTAATTTATTATTTTTATTATGTTATTTTGCTATATTTTCTTGTTTTACATATATATGCATCTTTATTTACACACAGATATAAAAGTATTTTAGCTTGTACTGGGAATTTGAGACACTATAGTAGCTGAAGACCATGGCCTTTTCTTAAGGTAGACGTAAAGAAATTAGAGAAATAGATTAGAGCTACAATTCTGGAAATTGCTCAAAGTTCTGATTATAGTGGGAAATAGGGGTGTTTTATCAATTATTGGACAAATACTGTACACAACATAATAAAAATGAATCTTCTTATATAAAATGCTACCGTGAGTGTCCGTTAGTCTGTCCAGGATTTTATATCACCTGTAGCTCGCAAACCTTTTGAACTATTGACCTGAAATTTGGTACACATATACTACATGAGGTCTACTGTCTGCCTTCACGATGATGATTGACCTCCAAGGTTATTCCTCTTTTTATTTTTATTTTACTTTATTGTAGAATCAAATCTCGGCAGCGGGCAAGAGGGCAGCCGTGCGGTGCATGCGTACGGGCGCCATTCTCATCCCTACCACCTTCACCATCACTTCCCCTGCCTCTTCATATCTTAAATCATTCTTGAAGCAGATTGAAGACTTAAGTGTCAGCTTAAGTGAAAAATTAAGGTAAAGTAATTGCTACACAAACACTGACTTAATCAGTTTTAATGAGAAAAGATGCCGATGAAAGAAGAGAAGAAGCGGGCCGCTAGGGTGGAGAAAATAAGAGCTGCTCAGGAAGGAGCAAGAGCATCAACCTCTGAGCAAACAAATGCTAAACATACATTGAAAGAGTATGAAAACTATGAATGCTCAAGTCAAGTGTATTTACTGTACGTTATCGTGCAGTATGCTGTTACTGATATATGAATATTGCTATAAAAAGGGATACTGCTATGCATGGTTACCATTGGTTCCTTCCTTGTAGCTCCACTTCATACCTCACTTGAGCTCAGTGGCAACATCATCTGCCTTGCTTTACCACTCTCTGTGAGACAATACAAGCCAGGAGACTTTCCATTAACCCAGACTATTGGACTTTACCAGAATAGAAGAGTCTCCAAAGTATTTCAGGTAAAGTTGAGCATCTACTATATAATAAAACTTTACTGTTAGTGTGTCTTTGTGTCTAATCCCTCTGAGCAGTCTGACTGTTCACTTTGGCTTTGGTGATGCTATCGAGTGAAGCTACAGCACTGTTCTGACCAGGCTAGCCTTTCAAAGGAACATTTCATTGAGTGCTAGTCACTCTTTTTCAGAGCAGAGTCTGATGCCAACATAACAAGCAGATCAACTGGTTCACTTCCTTTTGTTCACTTCCTTTGTCAAATGGAGAAAGAGTAGGAAAATGACCTGAAATTCTTTTAATTCTGAGCCATGTCATCAAAATATTTGGATGTGGTATATGCTATATTTATTTTAGTATATATAAATAAAAATGCAATATGAAGTTAAACTATCAGTATTTTGTGTTTATACTAAGAATACCTTTTTTATTAATTTACTGAAACTATTTACTTAGTAAGCTGGACTATGATCAGTGTTATCTTGTGTGCTAATAACAGAGTTTGAACCAGGAACACCTTGTGGTTTCCGCTCCAAAACCCCAGCCACTAAGCCACTTCTTACATTGAAAATTTTGCTTGTGTCTGAAATTTCATTCATGAATAGATTTAAAGTTTGAGTGATGCGTAGTATTGATTCTTTTTTTTTTCTTTCCTTCATGTAATTCTTGTAGAATTTATATTCACTAAACCATGGCTCTAATCCTTTGCCACAGAGGTTTTCAAAAGTATTTTATGATTAATTTTCCTTTACAGGATATCTTCTCATGAATGTCCACAGATTCATTTTTGAATCCACTTAGTCCAGTCAGGTTTACACGAGCCCCAGAGTGTGTTCAATCAGGCAGCATCAAGAAAATGAAGAAATTAATCCTGGACCAGATGCCAGTCCATTGAAGGGTGGCACACATTCAAATTCCAACTTTACGTTATGTAATACCAGGTCCATTTAGATTTAACAGTTAATTTTAGACACACATCTTTGGGATATGGGAGGAAAACAAGCCAAAAAAAACAAAGACCCTAATCACTACACCATCATGCCACCCTCTTTGCAAGCAAAGTGTGAACCTTTTAGAAACCTTATTCTATATATTTTCATTATTATTATTATTATTATTGCTTCTCCCATTCTGGACCAATTAATTATTACATTATCCATGTTTTGAATAAATGTCACCCATAGGTCCTAGCAGTTTTAATGGCATTATGACCACTTCTCTGGATGCCACTATTTTTTATTAAAGAGCATACACTGTGTGACTTGACTGTCCTTTTAATTTAAACCATCTTTTTTTAATATAACCATTACTGAGAGGGCACACGTGAAAAAGGATTTTGCTGTGCTTTACAATTAAAACCCTCTGACCTCGAAGATGTCATTTAACCTGCTTCAATTGCAATTGTTGGAAGAAGTGAATAATAGTGTTATGGGTCTCCTTTGGTTAAAATGTTCCTCAAATAAATAATTTCCTGCAAAGCCATAATGCTTAATGTAAATTTCTGCAGCATTTTAAAGTGAAGAAATCAAGTAGAGAATAGTGAGATCCCCTGAGAAACAGTATAAATATATATTTTGCAGAGGTTTCCAAGATATGATAATAAGGTGAAATGGAAAACAAATATGTGTGATTTCAGATTTATTTAGTGGCTGAAATTCTCTGTAAGCATTTCAAGCAACGAATTAAAAAGGCTGCAGTGTGACTTCAAGCTTTCTTCATATGAATAGAATTATTATGTTTGGCATCCCGTGCAATTCATAGTATCTTATATATAAATTATGACCCACCAGAATGTTCGTTTTGCTAAAAATCTTTAATTAAGTAAATATCCATTCATTTTCAAAACCTGTCTTTTCTGTTCTGGATTGTAGGGTGGTCTTTTGTGAACAGGATGACCTGCTATTGCAAGGCACACTCATGTCAGGCCAAGTGCACATCATTAGATTTTGTGATCAAACTAGAGACCCAGCAATTCTGTGATCCAGAAATGCTTTAAGGAAACTGGACAAAGTAAGAAAAATGATATTTGAGTAAATATATTTCTCTTGTGCATTTAGCTAAAGGGATCGTCTTTGGGTCTTTCAGAATTAAGTTAATTTGGTTTAGGGGATTCAGTATTCAGTGTTTTATTAATTTTTTTAATTCATACTCAGAATTGTATAAACTAATTATTTCCTCACAATCTATTCAAGACATTCACATTCCTTAAGAGGGGCAAAACAGTATATCTCAGTCTCTTCCCTAAAGTGAATATAATGCAATTAATTAGCAATAATATAAATACTCCATAATTTTTCATAGTGTGTGAATCCTGCCAAAAGCATTCCAGGGATATGTTAAATTCATAAGGTAAGTGGGCTGAGTATTGAGCCAAGGGAGGGTAAACTAGAGCAAAGCAACAAATGAAAGTGAGCCCAGATTACAGTAAAAGAGAAGAAAGAGTCTGTGGTTCTGAGAGAGGGAAAGCGAGGAACCACCTTACTAGACTGTCAGGGCAAGCACTCTGCAAAGCAAATTTCACAGGGCCAGAACACGCCTGGCGGAAACTCAATAAAAAAGCTGTAGTGAATTGCAGTAAGTGCACTGCCCACAGGGTTTCTTCCTAGAAGCTCCCCTCAATTTTCTCTTGTCCATGCACTATAAACAGCCGGGGCTGTAGCTGTTCTGTCAGATGATTTAAGACTTGATACCCATAAATAATGTTTGTTCTATCTATCTATCTAAATAATCAGCGTGTTTATGTGCTCATACATATTTGGGTTGAGGGGAATATCCTGATTAAGGCAGAAACCTGGTATCTTAATAATCGGCATTTACATGTGCAAGTAATCTTCTGGAGTTGTCTTTTGGCATAACGCTCTGACATCATTAAACTGCTGAAAAAAAAGTTAAACATCATGAAGTTGAAAATAAGCATGACAGCTGTGATCATTTTCTTATGTTTTATAAATAATAGAAGGACTCTTTCCGCTTGACTGTGTGATTGAGCCCTGCAAAGGACCAACCCAGTAGATGTACTTCTTGCCTTACATCCAGTACTGCTGGAATAATAATAATAACACAGGTGCTTTTACTTCAGTTAGATAAGTATTGTGTTATGTTACTTGTTACTTTAAACAGTAATTGGACTGTGTAGCGCACATTACTTTTACCCTACTGCAATCGAGGATTGTGTTGCTGAATTTAGCACTATACATTCAGCTCATCAACATAAGTTTAGAGATTTCTGAAATATAGAGAAGGAAAGAGAAGGAATAATGCAATCACCCCAACATTTATCGAAAGCAAATACATGTTCAGTCTGAAACAGTGCAATGAATATGCGCAGACTACAAAATCCCTAATGGTAACCCAGTTAAGGGTTTATACGGCCCCAGCATTATTCATGGAGAAATCTACCTCTATTTTCTCAGAAGCCAATGATTTCCCTAATGAGAATAAGGGTTTACATAACATTTTAGAAATCAGTTTTCTGTAAGTAATTGGGCTATTGAAGAACATGTAAACATGCTTACTTTTGCGTCAGGGTGCACAACTCCAGTGGATCATGGGAAGGATTGCCATAGACAAGGACATGTAAAATGCCAAACCAAAATGATGTCTCATATCAAAAAAAAACAAATTCAACTTATAATAGGTAACAGAAAGAAAATAATGACTTAAAATTAAAAAAAAACAAAACAAAACAGAAAGAGCAGCAACATCAGCCGGAAACACCACAAAAAATGAAATAAGAATGGCTATCATAACAGCAATGTCCAATTTCTATTCATGTATTAGAGAAATGTGTAAAATAACTACAGAAAGACAGAGAGTTAAAAAAAAGAAACTGAACAAAAGAGTAGACACTGAGAGAAAAAAGAGACTGTTACCAATTTAAGAGCTTAGTAGTACAAGGTAAGTGGAGCTTAAAATATTCTAATGAGTACGCTGACAGAAGAGAGGGGTACACACACACAGGTAGACCATGCAGGATGAGTAAGTTACACAGAGCAAGCAGATCTCTAAACCCTAGCCCGCCTATGTAAGCTTTGCCTTTGTTACGGGCAACAAGGAATTCCACCTTTCAATAATAAATACGCTTCTCACCTCGCCTTGTTCTCTTCTGCATGCGCACTCAGGATGATGGCCAGCCATTCTTTAGTTGTGCACCTAACAACTTCTGGTCACCTCTTCGTTGTGTCTTTTTTTGCACGTGACTCGTTAACATTCCTGACTCCTATCCCCTCATCCCCTCCGCCAGATTTATCTTGATTTAATTCTAATTCTTTGAATGTTTTGTGTTTCTGTCATTGTTCCTTACTCCATTTTGTTTTCTTTGGTACTTCTATTCTGTAAATAAATACTATAAAACCCCAGTATGAGTAAGCATGGATGTGTGTATGTTCCCTGTGATAGACTGGCATGCCATTACAATAACAGTTTCTGCCTTGCACCAAATTTCTTAATAATAGCCTCCAAACTACCATGACTATTGGTTTGTAAGTACATGAATGATGTCAACCATGCACATCAGAGGTCTCAGTCCATGGAGTGAGCAATCACTTAAACAATTCATCTGCTTTTATACTTTTTCTAATTACCATCACCTTATCTAATACTCATGTCATCTGGCTTTTAATATGCAGAACTTTACTACTTCTTCCAATCAACTAATGCAACCAGCAATTTCTGACTCATGTTGATTCTCACATTATTCTGAACACTGCTTCTTTAAGAGGGGTACTTTGTGGATTGTCCTATTGATCTTAGCACTGCTTCATGGGAGGGGTGTATGGGCATTCCTTTAAGTTTATGTCCACTTTCTGTAGGGCAGTTTGTTACTCATTTACCTCATTCTAACCTTGGAAAATTATGTTGGTAGTTTCTCTAAGACGAGGCAGAGACCTCTTGTGCTTTCAGCTTTAAGTTTCATTTAGTTAACCCTTGAATTATATTCAATCCTTTTCCGTGTATTTAATAATTCATTCTGTTTTGGATTCTTATTCTATATGTTAAAAAAAACTAAGGGAACACTTAATCATCACAGTCTAACATCAAGTCAGTTAAGCTTCAGGGATAGCAATCTGTCCAGTTAGGAAGAAAAAGCGATCGTGAATCATCGTCACCTGCTTTGATGCAAATAAAAGTAACAACAGGTGCACTTGAGAGGCAACAGCAAGACACCCCCAAAAAGGAAATGGTTTTGCAGGTGGTGGACACAGGCAATTGCTCTCTTCTTATCCTTCCTGGCTGATTCTTCTCTAGTTTTGCATTTTGGTATGCTGGTAGCATGAGATGGTACTGTGCCTGCAGCTGATTCAGGTTTGCACAGGTAGTCCAGCTCCTCCAGGATGGCACATCCATACATGCCATCGCTAGGCTTGCTGTGTCCTCCATGGAGGAGATACCATGAGAAGGACTGATACACGAGGAAAGCCGGACAGGGCCATAGAGGAACAGGAGGAGCACTGCCAGAGCCCTACAAAATGATGTCCAGCTGGCTACTAGTGTTCATGTTTCTGAGCAAACTGTTCGAAACAGACTCTATGAAGGCCCAGTGTCTTCTGTGCTCAAAGCCCATCACCGTGCAGCTCGACTGGCATTCGCCAGAGAATACACAATTAGCAGCTCTGTCATCAGCACCCAGTTCTCGTCACAGGTGAAATTCCATAAATAAAATTCCAAATCTCCAACCCTCCATGATTTCTCTACCAGTTGTTGTCTTTAGAACAGATGAGTAGAATATTAATTCTTCATTCTCCACTGATAACTTTTTGAACCCACCTGTCTAATCCCACGAGTCGTTGGGAGATGGTGCCTAATATGACAGCATTGGACACAAAGCAGGAACCAACCTGGATGAGTAATATTGTTAATATTGCTGTTGTTGTTATCTTTATACATTAATTCATTTGATTTGTGTGTTAGCAAGTTAAAAATTATTTTTATACAGTACACATTTTGTGTATTTGGTGGTGCTTCAAAGACTTCAAACTAGATTCCTATGAGTACTTGAATTCTCACAACTTTATTTCATATTTAACATAATATCAGGAAAGGCCTGTGAAGTCAGAAAGTGTCACAAAGCACAACTCAGCCTGAGAGCACTCCCTTAATATGTCTCACCAGCTATCTGGTAGCTGGCCATCCACATATTCTGGTCAGACATGAAAACTGGAAGTCTTCAAAGGCAAGTTCTGTTCTTCATCACAACAACACAGGGGGCTACCATATTGGGGAGTCTGTTGCAGTTATGCAATTTCTGGTGCTCTGCAGTTTTATTTCCAAATATAACGTGTAAAGCAGTTAAAATGTTTCTTGTAGTTCCTGTCGCATGAGTGGACAAACACAGCCAGACACATTGGCTTTAGCAACAACTGACTTAACGGGGCCAGTTGGCTGACCTGAAAGGATGAGTGTGGTGCTACACTGGTTAATCTGTCATCAGGAATCAGGTAATGAATTTGTATTTTTAGTTGCAACCTATAATGATTTTGATTATTTATTAAAGCGCAATGTTTGTAGACCATAGAGAATAAAGTTATATTTGCACTCTCTCTGGTCGTATATGATTTAACAATTTAAAAATAATTTTTCTATAGTAACTTAAAAATGATTTTGGATGGAGGTCAAATCTGGTATTATAAACACAAAACACAAAAAATAATTAGCTGTGAACAGCATTGTTAGATTTCCTTTTGAACAAAATCCCTCTAAATACAAAGAGGGTGTGCATGAACACTTCAAAAATATAAACTGATGCTTTTTATGGCGAAACGTGCATGTGGCTTAAACATTTAATTAAAGAAATAAGCTTGTGCTGAGTTACACCGCGCTCCAGCAGCAAACACCAAGGAAGTCAGAAACCGCATCCTAACCATACTGCAGATTGTTTTCACACACATTGTTTGCTTGAGTTTGCAACTCTGAAGAAGCTATAAATGAAATGTGAACAGCATATACGTACACAGATGTCTGCAATTACTGTTTCATATATCACTCTTTGTATTTTATCATGTACATACGCAGAATTTAAAAGGGACTACATGCAGTACTTTCATAGCTTTTTTAATAAGTTTGTCAAGTCCATATCTCTGGATAATACAAAAGAGACTGATAGATTTTTCTTATAAATATTTATGCTTATAAAATAGCTTTAAATATGTGTGGTGAAGAAATAAATGTGAGAGGAAAACAGGTTAAAGGTTGGGGAACCGTCCCCATGTACTGTTGTACCAAACAAGTGAGTTTGCACAGAGATTACGGTCAAGTTCATGAAAAAAAACAGTTGACAAATGAGTTTTTACAAACAGAGCAATTTACTGTATATGATTTGAACCGGAAGTAGGCGGAAGGAAGGGGTGATGTAATTAGAAGGCGACGGAGGTGATTTCATCAGAGGGCGATGGGAAGTGACGTCATCAGAGGTGGACGGACGAAAACACGGAAGTTTCTTCATGGGATGGAGCGATGTTTTCTGGGGTGGAATTCAAGGTGCGGGAGTTTTTCTAGTAATGAAAACAGAAAAGCATTAATATGCTGCCTTAAACCCTGCTCCAGTGTGTTTTCGCGCTCCATCAGGCCCTTCGGCTGCCCCCTAATCACACGTGTGCGACAGTGTCTTTAATTTCATGCATACATGAAACAGACATATATTTCATAGCACTTTTTAGTAAACTATAATGTCCATTCATCTATTCATTTTCACAACCTGTTATGTCCAAATTCAGGATCATCTGGACCCTGAGTCTGTCCTGACAGCACAGAGTATAAGGCAAGGTACCAGTCCAGCACAAAACACACACTCCCTGTCATACTCTTTCACTCTGGGCCAAGCACTAAACTAAGAGAATGTGACACTAAAGAAGGAGGATTGGACCATGCCTAAGATTATCACAGGGTAATTTGGCCAGAATTTAGACATGGACATGTACACTGACTGAACAAATAATTAATAATAATACTGGGTAGAGTTTCCTTTCGCTGTCAAAGCAGGCTCAGTTCTTTGTGGCATGGATTCCACAAGATGTTGAAATATTTCTTTGAGATTCTGATCCATGTTGACATGATGCCATCAGGCAATTTCTGCAGATTTGTCAGCTGTACAGTCATGCAGTGAGTCCCCCATTCTGCCACATCCCAAAGCTGTTCTATTGCATTCAGATTCGGTAACTGGGAGGGCTATTGCAGAATACTGAATTCATTGTCATGTTCATGAAACCAGTTTGATGTGGCTTTTAGATTTTGACATGGTGCATCATCATGCTAAACGTAGCCATTAGAAGGCAGGTAAATTGTGGCCATGAAGGAATGTACATGCTAAGCAACAATACTGAAATAGGCCGTGGCATTCAAGCAATGACTGGTTGGCATTAGCAGTTAAAAGGCGAGCTAGGAAAATATTTCCCACACCATTACATCTCCACCACCAGCCTGGATGTTGGTACAAAGCAGGTTGGCTGCATGGATTCATGGTGTTGTCAGCAAATTCTGACCCTACCATCTGTGTGTTTCAGCAGCAATCAAGATACATCAGACCAGGCTACATTTTTCCAGTCATCATTTGGCCTGTTTTGGTGAGCCTGTGCCCACTGTGGCCTCAGCTTTCTGTTCTTGGCTGACAGAACTGGACCCCAACAAGGTCTTCTGCTGTTGTTACACATCTGCCTCAAGGTTCAGCATGTTGCGCATTCTGAGATGCTTTTCTGCTCACTACGGAGCGGTTGTCTGAGTTACTGTAGCCTTCCTATCCGCTTAAACCAGTTTGGCTATTCTCCACTGACCTCTCTCATCAACAAGGAATTTCCATCCGCAGAACTGCCACTCACAGAATGTTTTTTTGTTTTTCACACCTTTCGAGTGAATTCTAGAGACTGTTGTGCATGAAAATCCCAGGTCAGCACTTATTCTCACAACAATAATCATGTTACAGATTGGCTGATTAGATAGTTGTACGGATTTTCAGGCGTACAAGTGTCCCTAATAATTTGGTCATTGAATGTACATGGCAGATGATGTTTGTTGGAAACAAATGATGGGTTTTGCAGACAGGATGTATTCAATGTAACAGGAGTGTGAAACTTGAAAATATAATTTATGAAGATGACCTGTAATTTGACAACAATTACTTCCCCGCTACTAATCTAATAATGTACTGACTGTACTATGTAGCATTAGTTTTAAATGGAAAAGGACTTTGGAAGAAGTCGCGATGTCAAACTAGCAAGCCAAAGATCAAAACTGTGAATTCAAGGACCAAAGCTAAAAGACAAGTCGAGAAGATATTTAAAGAAAGTCATGGAACAGGAAACAAATTGTTAACCGGAAAATACTAACTTTTTTTTTATTGGAAGAATCTAAAATCTTGGACAATCATGAAGTGAATGACGACAAACTTTAAACAGTCATGTTGATAGCGTCACATGTCACACACGCCTGCTCAATTGTAACTAAATGGATTCCTTGGTGTTCAAAACCCCTGAAACAAAGTTTGAAAACATGTAAAAAAACAAGGAACAGTCAGAAAAAAATTAAAATCATCAATCAAATCATGGCAAGTACGGTATTCAGGTGTGTCTTTAGTTGTCCAATTTAAATATTGTGTTGGCCTCAGTTTGATACCAAGTCATTAGCTTTCCTGCTCGTGTTCTTCATCTCCCTTTCCTTAAACTTTTGTGGAAACTTTGTAAGTCTTATTTTTTATTTGACCCATTTGTTTTTGGTTTTGGATTATTAGGGTTGTGTTATTGGTTTTTGGCTTTGATCACGTGTTTGGTTTTACACTTGTTTTGTATTGACTAATTAGGAGGCAACATTTGGTTTTGAACTAGAACATCATTCCTTGATATTTTTGAAATTTTCTTTGTTTCAAAAATCTGAAAAACTTTAAAAGAATGATTAGTTTTGTTCTTTGGGCCAGGGCTTTAAATGGTTCCTCTCATCCTTAAGAATAACATGTAGGCTTCAGGCCTTTGTTAAGGCCTCTTTTTTGAAGATTTTTGGTAGTTGTTTGGTCTAATCACAATAAATACCAGTGATAGACTGCTGCTAGCTGTCATGAATTTCAGTTTCTGTCATGTTTGGTACAAACTTGTTTCATACTTAAACTACTGTGGTTAGTCATTTTTATCATATTTCCGTTGACACTATTTTGTCATACTGTATATTGTATTTTTGTTTGCTCTCTGTAATTTGTTGCTGATTTTGCATGGCTGTGGCCACATTGTTTAAAATATACCTCTGCCAGTCCCCTGACACATTGTGTCATCAGAACCCACCTATAATAGATGGTGGTGCAGCAGTGTCAGTATTCTAGTTTTAGGATAATTCACAAAAACTTGAAACACTTCTAAAAGACATTTGGTTATGGTAATCTTTTTTTCCAGTCCATATTTGTGACATGTGTCATTGTTTTTTGACTTCTTTTTTTGATTTTGTTTCTATTGCCATCTCCGTTTAGGTGTTTCATTTCACTAGGCAGTAGACCGATTCCAGGATTGTGGGATATGAGCTATAATGAGAAACTGAATCATTTCAGTTTATCAAGTGAATTAAAATGGGATATAAAAGAAGTGCTAAAATTATAAAAGGAATAAATATCGTGGAGGACAGCTGTTGTTTGAAAATTATATTTTCAAACAGAACATTTGGTTACAGATGGAGGCTGGTAAAGGCTAAATTTCACAATAATGTTAAAAAGTATTTCTTCACCCAGAGAGCAACAAAGACATGGAATAATTTAATAATCAGTGCAATTGATAACAGTATTTTGAGGGCCTTGAAATCTTGAGAGTTTGTTGAAGGAGTTACACAGATATGGTTTGAAAAGCTATATTTGGCTGAACAGCCTGTTCTTTTTAAACTTTTTCTTATGTATTTAATTTAGAGTTGACAATTAACCTAACACATGTTTGAGATACAAGTGGGAAACCAGGATACCCAAGGAAAACATAAGGGGGGACATATAAACTCCACACAGGCAGTGACTGAGATGCGATTCAAAGCCAGTCTAGTGGAACTGCAAAGTGACAACAATAGCCACTGCTATACCATGTTATCATGTCATTTAGTATGTGAACATTATTATTAATACATTTTCAAATTAAACACTTCTCAGGAGAAATTCATTTTGTGGAAAAAGAAGCTTGCTCAGTGCTATTCTATCTGTCTATCTCTCTATCTTCAGG
Organism: Erpetoichthys calabaricus; assembly: GCF_900747795.2. Taxonomy (NCBI): domain Eukaryota; kingdom Metazoa; phylum Chordata; class Cladistia; order Polypteriformes; family Polypteridae; genus Erpetoichthys; species Erpetoichthys calabaricus. The sequence goes on along the minus strand of NC_041398.2, from coordinate 218,020,903 downwards.
GTAAGCCCTTGAATAAATCTAGAAATGGAAAAGAAAGGCAGAAACTCTGAGCATTGACCATCTACTATTACTAACATAATCAATGATTTTTAGAATGTAATAATTACACAAATATCCACCCATTTAAAATCTTCCAAGGCAAGAATGAAAGATCTCACTTGGATAAGTTTGACCAATGTACAGTATCAAATATTTTTAATTTCTAATAAAAGTTTGTTTGCTAATTTGTATGTTTTCACCACACCACTATCACAACTACACCACAACATAAGCAAACCTGACTGCCTCAGCTTGCTTCCAGATATGAAATGTGACCACAAGGGGGCACCACTGAGCCCCAAATCTCAGACACAATATTACCCCACACAGTCCCCGGGTTCAAATAAAGACTTTTTCCACAAAAATTAATCACCAAACATGCAAAAGCAACCAATCACAATTATAATCAAGTTATATAACATAGTCTCTTCTTTCTGTCCTTCTGCTTGTCTTGTTGAGTGTTGTCCACTGCCTCCGAACTCTGACTTATCCAGATGAGGTGGCAGGCTCCTTTTAAACTGGACCCAAGAATACATCCGGTGTCACAGTGTGTCCTCTTGGAAGCACTTCCAGGTCATGTGGAAATCAGGGAGGTCCTACCCTGACAGCGCCCTCTAATGACACTCAGGGATCCTGACAGGGCTGCACTTCCAGACTCCAACTCCCACTCCCATGTACTCCTGCAAGTGTCCAAACTGGGACACCTCGGGAGGACCACTGCCACCTGTCATATGGGAAATGGAACGTCTCCTGCTCCTGCACTTGTCCATCCTTTATATACCTTTAGCTAGGCAAGAAGTAATTTTCATATCCAGCCAGCATACCTGTCTGTCTTTTGTGGCACTTACACAAATAATCTTCAAAACTCTGTTGGTAATTTGCAAAACTATAAACCCACACACACACACACACACACAAAACTCTTACTCAGCCCAGTAAAGCTGAGCACAGCACATACAGAATTAAGGCCTTCATGTTTTTGCTTTGACTATGGAGTCATGTTGACCTTTCAAAGGTTTGGTCAGAATGCTAGTCATAGCCCTCCAGTCTGTTAGATCCATTAGTTGGCAGCACAAAGTCATTGGGGTGTGACACAGTCATTGACTGCCTTTCCCACCTTTAACTTAGAAGGGAGAAGAACTCCTTAGAGTACATTTGATGTCACTTCTGGTCCAGAAGTGACTCTACTCCGTTGGGCCCTTGAGCAAGGCCCTTAATCTGCAATTGCTACGCCCTGGGTATGACGTTAATCTGCATCCAGCCCTGCAAGCAGGTCCTCCAATTTACAGGGAAAACTTGGGGGCTGGTGGCAGGATTGGCACTCCAGCCACCATAAAAAGCCTCACACTGTTCGGGACCTAATCTGAGATCCTGAAGTCGGTTGTCGTGTTTGTGGGTGCGGCAATGCTCTGTATCAGTACATGCTCCTAACCTCTCTCCTTAATTAGCAGAATGTATTAAAAGTAATAAATAGCATTAATATTGTCATTAGAACATTAGAAAAATTTTGGCGACAACAGGCCATTCAGCCTAATAAAGCTCATCAATTCTATTGATCTAATTTCTCCAATAAACATCATCTTGAGATTTGAAGGTCCCTGAAGATCCATTTCCTACCATCCTACAGTACAAGGTAATTCGTTCCATGTATCTATGGTTCGTTGTGCGAAGAGAAACTTTGTAACATTTGTGCAATATTTACTCTTAACAAGTTTCCAATTGTGCTCCCATGTTCTTGTTGAACTCATTTTAATGTAAAGGCCTAGCTCCACAGTACTAATTCCTTTCACAATTTCATACACTTTAATCATTCACCTCTTAATTTCCTTTTGCTTAAGATGAAAAGGTTCAACTACTTCAGTCTTCCCACATACCCCATACTCTGCACCCCTGGAATCAGCCTAGTTGCTCTTCTTTGGACTCTTTCTCACTGTTCAGTGTGGTGCTGAGGTGTCACCTGTGGCACAGGTTGCACTCGGATCTCAATCCAGGTGGTGTGTCATGTGGTGAGTGCAGCAACACGCTGTAACCAGCGCATGCTCCCAACCTCCTCCTCCTCATCCTCCTGGTCCAACAAAGGAAGTCCCGCTTCATCTGACACATCTACTATTTAAACAAGCACCAAACAGGAAGTCGGTGTTCAGTATTGAATCAGCCTTAGCTGGAGATGGAGGTGCGTCTTCAAGAGTGTTTTGTTTGTCTTGAATTAAGGCTTATATTTGTGTTACTGTTTTTCTTTTGACACATAGCCCTTAAACGAGGTTCCTTCCACGGACCCCAACACTTTATCATTGTGTCTCTATTTTTCATTACAATACTTGCTACATTGAGCTATTTGCTTTTAACAACAATAAATTAAAACTAATTGAGCAGGAAATGTCTTGACTTTTTTATTATTATAGTTTTTCATCCTACTATAATCAAAATTGTGAATGAAGCAGGGTTGTAGTATACTGTATGGGGTATTGTTTGAAACAGTATTAAAATCTGTCTCCCAGTATGCCAAATCTTGCATCAAATTTCTAATCTTTTGAATGTTTAAAGTATAAATAGATGTGTCTTTCTCTTTTTACTCTGACATATAACAAAGACCAGCCTGATGTTATTTGCAAATGGCTTTGGGCTTTTTCCTCTTATCCAAATATGCCAACTTATCCATGACATCTGCACATGCTCTGAGTCACTATTGCAACTGCATATGAAACTAATAAAAGCAACTGCTTGGGATCAAAGTGAAAGTATGCAGAAATCCAGAATGTTTGAGCATGTCAGCAGTTTCCATAAATAACAACAAAGCTCCCTCTTTATGGTGGAAAAGATTTATGGAGCAGCTCTGTGTTTGTGGAGGATTTAACATTTTTGCCTACATTGAGCATCTTTAAAAGTTCTCTTTTCTGTGCCCTACACCTAACAGGTTGGCTACCAATAAATATAAAAAGGAAGTGCTGGAAGTGGCTAATTCTGGAATTGGAATAAACAGCTGAACACATGCAACAGAAAATGAATTTTCCAATGGGAGCTTATGCTCGTTATCTGCTGACACTGATTAAGTATTCTTCTCATTAGACCCCCATTATTTGCTTGACCAGTTAGCTTTCATATCCTGTCCTTTGCACAAAGTCAGCAAAAATTGGGGCAACCAGATCATTAGGGCCGAGTAACGTAAGTGTCAATCTCTAAATTTACAAAAAAAGCAAAGCACAGGTCTAATTAAAAAGAAGAAAAAAAAAACACAGTCACTTAACTTAATTGTGTGTTTTCACGTCATTCAGTAACAAAATGGGATGGAAGAATAAAACATTTACATTTTTGAATATCGAAATCTGAGTGAAGATCTACAGGCAGGAAGAATTTGCTGTTCCTCTCACCAGACCTCAAGGAAGCTTCATTTCATCAATGTGTGAACAAGTCATTATATAAAGTTAAAGCGTGTTCACTGATCTAAAAGAAAGGTGAAGTGACACTGTGTGAATCGCAGGCACAAGGCTTCTATCTGCAGAAAAGCATCACAAGAAATTTTCGTTGCTAATTTGCTAATTACATTTAGGTGCTGGTAATTACCTGCCAAGGTGCAATGGATTTATTTGTCTCCTTTACATTTTTCAAAATATCCTAGCTTAGGTGTAATTCCCAACAGTGTCCCTAATGGACCATTACAGCCTAGGAATCAATGTGGACCAATGAATGAAATTACTCGTTTATGCGCAGGCATTTTCTTAAGGAAATATCCACGTGATTCTTAAAGCTCCTGGTCTGCACAACTCTTAAATATTACAAGCTAAACAGAATGATTAGTTAGATGTGCTTAATACTTTTGCTGAATGTTTTCAGGTCCTTCAATTTTAAATGGAAATTTCTAACAACAAATTGCCTTTGATTTTTAATGGTATACAGGTGGATACAAAGCAAGTGTCAGCATCCTTTCAAATGGGAGGCCAGTGTAGAACTGATTCAAAGATGGCCGAACTGCTGATTATATGGGTTCCGGGCAGGAAGGGGCAGATCGGAAGTCACGTCAGAGGTGGACTGACCATCAGCCTTCCATTTTGAAGAGGGAGGAAGAGGAAGCTAAGCAACACAACTTCCTCCAGAGCTTCCCGTTTCCCCCTACTGGTGATGCTTTCTGTAGTCCATGGTTAGAACAAATATTTCAGATGATCGTTTCTCTTATAACTATGACCCCAGGCATCAAAACAAGCAGGGGTGAAGGTTCACACTTTTGTTTCTGCACTAGCTGAAATTCCTCATGTATAAACAGTGCGTACGCACAGAAATGTTGCGTACGAACATTTCCACGCTCAAATCGCGATGTATAAAACCTAAACTTGGCGTAAAGCCACGCACATTTCCACGGTAACTCATACCTTGGCGTACGCAATTTATCCGCCCGTGTTTGCAGACTGGCGGCACCCAGCGTCAAAGCAGTGCTACTGTTCCTGTGTGATCACCCTTTCTTTCTTAGCTCCACATTCCTGACGCGGCTTTATAAATACACTGAAATTAACTGCATATTGTTTATTAGTGTAATGCATCTGATTGTAATTAACCTGTAGCAATATAATGGTCCAGGGAATAGCCATAGTATTCCAAATACCATAACTGCTTTAGCGTTGTAACTCTCACTGCATCTTCTTCTTCTTTCAGCTGCTCCTGTTAAGGGTTGTAACAGCAGATCATCTTTTCCATATTACTCTAACTGCACCACTCGGAGTATTTATATCACTGTATCTGAGTGGGAAATCACAGCAGCAGCTGATCGGAAAGAGAATTATCGGTACACAGCATGAAGCAGACGCTGCCTGAGCCACAGCAAAACGCTTTAGAGACTTCCCTGTACGGACTTCGCGGTTTAGAAACAATTTCATCCCAAGAACTATAAACGCACTCAATCAGTCCATCAAGTGCTCCTTGTAGAACTGTTTGTACTTATAAGTACAATCACCTCACTGTAAACTTGGGATACAGTTATAATATTGCACAACCTGTGCCACTTTATAAAGCGCGTATTTACATATGATGAGGGTATTCATTTTTAAGATGAAATGCAGCAAAATATGTTGATTATATTATACAGATAAAACTTTAAGTTCATTTAAATAATCTGTATTGTTAATAATTAAACATGTGAGGACACGGTGCCGCAGCGCTACCTAGTTCAGGGATTGTTCCTGCATTGCATTGTATTCCTGCTGGTGCTGATGCAACACTGGAAAGATAGACGGATATAATAATTAAACACGTACTACGAAGATATTTCAATGTTCCTTAAAAGTTTTGAAGAATCGGCGTTCTAAGCTTACAGATGGCTTCACGTCTATTACATAGCTGATTGTGTGGCGATTGGGTTTTTGGAGAAAGAAAAGTAAGGACAGGAATTGGAGGTTAGTATGTTTGAAAGAGACAGTACTGCTGTGATAAATTATTTCATCGAAGGTCGCGCATGGCGCAGCAAGCCTCTTGCGTGAGACATGAACAAGCACTGCGCTACCGTGTTCCCATGTTTAATAACATGCTTTCATTCCTATCATCATGAAAAAGATATCACGTATACATCTCAGTATTTTAATTATTCAGAGAGCTGTAATTTCACCAATGTAATGGATTATGTGTCCTGTCGGAGAAAGAGAAAGCCCGTTTAAAAAAGCAGGTAGTGATTCACACACATAGAGCATATAGAAGATCAAATACGGAACAATGCATTTAACATGCCACTTTAGTTCCAATGGGATTTGAGAAACTAGTAAATTAAACGATTTTAAGATGAAGTTTATGATGTTCTACTTTAATGGCAAAATAAACTACGTGATTAAAGTGGAAATTTCGAGATTACAGTTGACATTTCGTGCTTTTTTCCCACTGTGTGCCTTTTTTTTTTTTGTCTGTACCCTAATAAGCTTTCATATGACACTCAGACGGTGGGCTACGACTCGCCTTTTCACGGCGACTTTGATATGTGATTTCTTTTTTATTTCGGGCACTGTGCGACTTTGTGAACTTGAGCCTTCGAGTTTCTCCGACACTCTGTCACTCGATCAACTTCCTTTTGTTGATTATACCACTGTTCAAACCAACAAATAGTACGTTTTTCCTTTGCCTCCACTTGGTATTCGCTGAAATTCTTATATTTTCTCCCGTGCTTTTCCCATTGTCTTTTCACAGAAGGCTATTTATATCGATTTGCATATTCAAAGAGGCGTAATTCTGGGAGGAGTTGGGGCGGGACAGAAGGCGCGTGCATTACTTTTCATGCTGATCGGGATTTATGTAGTGGAAGAATGTGAAAGTTTGTGTACGTACAGATTCCTGCATCTGGATTTTTCTGTGCGTACGCACATTCCCGCTTTTGTGCTTACGCCATGTTATAGTGTGAGTTCTACGCACGGTGTTATACATGAGGCCCCAGGCTGGTGTTGCCCAGGATGAAAATAAAGTGTTTCTTTCTCTTTTAATTGTTTGCGAAAAAAAAACAACTTTAAAAATAAAAGTAAATTAACAAACAATGAAGACTCACTAATGTGCTTGTCTTGTGGTCTTGTATGTATGTTATCACCCAGTTAACACTCGGAACTGGCCAACTCTATTTAATTTCAAAAGCAACAGGGGTGCGGTGGGGCTCAAACATAAAGAATGCTGGCAGTCACCTCCAGTTCGCCCTCCGGTGGTCGTTCCGAGCGTCAACTGGATGATAACATGCATACAAAACCGCAAGATAACCCCCCACCCTACCCAGAAGGGTGTGGGTTAGGGTTGATTTCACCCTACAGTATTTTTAGTTGACCAATGAGAAACATGTACCAGGTTTCATGAAAATGGCTCAAGCCATTCGGAAGTGATTCTGGAACATACATACATACATACAAACACACATACACTGACTGTTATATATACTGTATATATAGATATTATATGTTAACATCAGAGCAGAACCCAAGTAAAATACTTGTGACAAATTACCAAAACAGCCTGAATGGATAGCAGCAATTCTTTCTAGGAGTCTCTACACTGAATGTGCTTAGATTGCCACGTGGCTTTTTGTAGAAAGCTGATTGGTCTCTGGATGGAATTGATGGAATAAGAGGCATTGAGCTTCTCTATAGCTCCAAATTTTTGTCATTCTTGTGCTTTCTGGGTGTGCCTCTTGGACTGTTGGGATATTGTAGTTTAGGGGGCGACTCTGTTCTCATGTTTAGGCCTTGTGCTCTTTGAATAATGCTCGCTTGCCATGACTTATGTTCTTGAGACTTCTATCAGCTCAGAGTTTCAGTAGTAGCCTTTTGTTGGGTCAAACTTGTTTTTTTGTGCTTGTCAAGTCACAGCAGGTCCGTAGTTTGTAGTTTACACAGGTTCTGATCTGGTAATCTCTGTATAGAACAGGCATAGGATGATCTGACTAGTGGACCTTTTTCTAAAGAGGAAGTTTTATCACTACAGAAGATACGTGTCTTAATATTTAAAATATGAAAATAAATCACAATCGTTTAAAAGTATGTAGTCATGTTACCATTGAAGGCAAAGACTACACAAGCCCAAGTATTATTTTGGGTTTTGGCAATCAGTATATTTCAGGAGGGAGGGAGGTTGTCTCAGCCCCCACATAACTAACCACCGCAGAATCCCAAATTAGGACCCGAGTGCAGCCGTGCAATGGGTGACACCTCGGCACCAACATTTGGATGTTTTTATTTTGCTGTTTGCTTTCTCTTGCATATAACGAATACATTTGATGCTGCTATGATAAGCTTCTCACAATTCTGTAATTAAAAATGAGGATCCAATTTGATTGAATGGATGCGAGTACTCTGTGTATGTATGTATGAACGGATGGGTGGATGGATAGATGGAAAGATACTGGATTAAGTTCAGGTAACACGCTTCACAAGGACTTTGATGAGTTAGGAACCAGCACAGGCATTAAACGCTCATCCAGTGTTGCTCAGTAATTATCTGTGGCATGCTTAAGGGTACTCTCCCTTTGCACTTCTTATTCTCATAAAGTATTCACATAGAGATAATACACAGAAATGCTATCTCGACAGCACCATGCTAATGCTTAGTGAGGTGTCACATGCTATCAGCAGTTATTGCTTTTGAGTGACTGGCACTCACATACGTAAATTATTTATTTGTTTTTTCCACTGTTTATTTTACTTACTTAACAGGATAGATGCAGAGGGTGAAGTAAAATGAAGGTCACGGTTGTTCTAATGTAACTGGTGACATTTCTTGAAAAGAACTGAAAACAGTTAACTGAAATTCTTCTGAAGATAATTTCTAAAATATTGTTAGAATTAATCATTATATTACTTTATTTCTTTACATGCGTGTTTTACAATGGATAGAAAGGTTTCATTTAAGGTGGTTTTAAGTGAATCCCAATAAAACCTAATTGATGTGATGGTAAAGATAAACTTGTCCAAATCAAACATCTTCTGTACTCCTTCTGTGATGAGAGAATTGAAATATATTATATTCAGTTTCAATACGGCTAAAGTTATTAAATCTAAATGTTCATTCATATTTGTGTGGTTTTTCTATCATAAACATATATTGGACAAAAACTGCAATTAGTTCATTTCAACAGTTCACAAAAATCCTGTGTCAGATCAGCTTCATTTTTGCAGTTTTCATTGTAGCACTGGTTCAGCATTGGTTCCTATTTTTTTGTCTATACTTTATTTTCCAAAAAATTGTTATGGCTCCCATCCTTTTCCTACATTTTTCATCCCCTAGTCCAGCTCCCTCTCTCTTTCCTCTGCTTTTTTCCTTGGAGGAGTACAGTTATTTGTGCAATCTTGATGCTCATAACCGGTTGCTTTAACCTTTTATTAGAAAAAAGAATAAGACAATATAAATATACATGCACACCCAGTGCATCTCATGCATATTTTCATTGGCAACATACAGTCATGTGCCAATTTACAGCCAACCAAAGCCATTCATACTTACAGCCAAAGACCATAGGAAAACAATAGAGTAAAAATTTCCTAAGCCAGGGCACAAACGCTCTATGCCTTTTCTTTATCACATACTTACGACAGTGCTGCCATCATAAAAGCAGTGAAAGAAGCGATGGTGGAGCTGCAGAGGTAGTAGTCTTTTGGTTGTCTACCTTCTTGTACTAATGCAGCAACAAAAAAATGGCCACTAATTAGCAATAAGTAAAAAAAAAATAATAACAATAATAATAATTGTGCTTACAGAGTTCCAATCTTCGGGGCACTGATTGGCTATGCTACATTTTTTTGAAGCTGCACTTCATGCAGATGGCACTTGTTTTTGTTTCTTATCTGTGTAGATGGTAGCGTTTCTTTGCTGTTATGTCCTTGAGAGTTCCAAAGCCTGTAAGTCCTGAATAGTTTCTAAAATGCCCACTAAAGAGGGGAAATACCATCTAAAACCCCGGCTAGTAACACAGAGGGTTTTGTAGAATCTTTATAAATAAAAGATTTATTAATACAAAAATACTCAATTATAGGAAGAAGCTCTGTGGAGCTCAAAAGGCAAAAAGGGAACTTACCTGAAAAGGCAAGGGAAGTCCAAGACAAAGTCAAAAAACAGGTTAAAAAAATCCAGGAAATCACAAAAGCACAACAAAATAATTACAAAATCCAAGAACATGCCACACCACAATTGCTGTCAGATGAACCACAAAGAACTGTGGGTTGCCCCCACCTTTATAAGGTGGGCGCTAGTACCTTGTGGAGATGGGTAGGTGGCCTTGTCTCTTGGGGGTTTACTGTATATTAATATATGATCCCATCACTTTTATTGTAGTAGTTGGTTTGCCCAATGATCTGGTTCACACTATGTTTTGAAAATCAATTAAAATTTTTGCATACAAGCAAATGTAAGTGGGAAGCTAGTCCATTTATAAAAGGCAACTTTTCTCATGAAACGTTCTGGTTGCTGAACTTCATTTCAACAATTTTCCCTGGGGAGTCGATTCGCAATCAACTGATGATTAACACTGGCACAAAACTAAATATAATTAAGAATTAATTTGAAAGCATTGTGCAGGGTACTAAACTCAGTCCATTTAAAATCATGTACTTTTATGCCACCATAATAAAAACTTTTAAATCTCTTGCCAGCGGGTAAGGTCAAATTTATTCTTTTGCATGTATACAGGTACTCCTCACTTTACGACCGAGTTCCGTTCCGACGACTACGTCGTTAAGCGAATTGGTCGATAAGCGAGGAGCTTACGCCGGGAATATAGGATCGTTGTAAAATTATAAAATTATATAAAATTATGCAACAAACTTCAAATTTATTTATAAAAAGACATGCATATGTACATATTATCATTTGTTTATTTGGTTATCTGGAGCTGTAGAGGGTCCAGGTAAGGGAGATGACGACGATGAAACAGAAGTTGTACCTTCAAGGGCGGAGGTCCTGAATGTAACAGTCGAAAAAAAACTTGTAAGTGTGGTTTGCTTTGTAATCTTCTTTTTTTGTTGATAAAGTTCTCTATAGCACTTTAAAAGTTCACTCATCCCACATTCAACTTTATTAAAACATTCAGTATTTGGATCCATAGCCTCAAGTTCCAACATAGCCACATTAATTTTGGAGAACACACCAGCTAACCCATGTACCGTGAATTTCTTTTTCACTACTTCAGTTCTTTCCTCTTCTTCCTCTTCCAAATGCTGCATTGCTTCTAACTCTATTAAATCCTCATTTGTTAGCTCTCCATCGGCATAATCCACTAATTCAGCAATGTCTTCCACTTCAACATCTAAATTAAGCGCATTGGCAAGGCCCGCAATTGTTTGAATTACATCAGTTTGTTCAAGATTCGATTCAATATTGTTCGCAAAACTTTTTATGCATTTTTTCCATATGCATTGCATACACTTATCTGTCACTTCGTCCCAAGCTGATTTAATGTTTTTAATGCAATCTAAAATACTGTACGATTTCCAAAAATCACAAAGGGTTACTACGTCATTTTCTGTTGCTGCTACAGCTTGGGAAAAAGTTGTGCGCAAATAAAACGCTTTGAACGTAGTTATTGCGCCCTGATCCATTGGCCGTAGGACAGCAGTTGTGTTTTTAGGAAGATACACTACCTTTACGTCTGGGTGTAGATCATCAAGATGCCGGGGGTGGCCTGAAGCATTATCAAGCAGGAGAATAATTTTAAAAGGAACTCCCATTTTCAAACAATAATGCTGGACTGAGGGTATGAAGCAGTTCAAAAACCAATCTTCAAATAAAGGTTGCGTCATCCATGCCTTTTTATTTGCACGATAGTAAACGGGCAGACTGTTTTTACTAACGTTCTTTAATGCACGTGGGTTTTCGGAGTGATAGACCAGGAAAAGCTTTAACTTGAACCCAGCGGCATTCCCTCCCAACAACAACGTGATCCTGTCTTTAAAAGCCTTGAAACCAGGCATTGCCTTAGCTTCTTTGTGCATATAGGATCTTTCAGGCATTTTTTTCCACCAAAGCCCAATTTCATCCACACTGAATATCTGTTCCGGGCAGTAGCTGCCTTTTTTAATTATTCCATCCAATTCGTCAACAAATTTTTCTGCTGCTTCTACATCCACGCTTGTCGCCTCACCGCTGATTCTCCAATTATACAGGTTGAATCTCCGCCTAAACTGTTGAAACCATCCATGGCTTGCTGTAAATGATTCTGTCGATTTTTCGCCTTCACGTGCCTTCAAAGTCTCAAAGATACTGTGTGCCTTATTATTTTGCATCTGGTTGTCAAACCAGATCGCCAATAATTTCTCCATCTCATTAATAAGACCTTTTCACTGCCTAGTTATTATGGCTTTAAATCCTGTCGATGATTTCACCACCTCTTTCACTCTAATTTTATCCATTAAAATCGTTGAAATTGTTGAATGTGCCAATTTCAAGTCACATGCTATTTCTTTAACCATTTTACCAGCTTCGTAGTCTTGTATGATTTTTATGTTCATTTCAAGGTCGATAGCTTTCCTTTGTTTCTTAACAATTTCTCCAGATGATGCCATACTTTTTCTTTTCGTCGCCATCTGTACTATTTTGGGGTTCCAAATATGTAAAAAAAAACAAGGTTACACAGTGACTGCTTGTAGGAATGAAACTGACTGAAAAAGCGCATAGCAAGCCTATAGTACGCTCAGTGCGCATGTCACCATTCGCCACTGACCGACACTCAAGCTGAGAAAGGGGATTCCCCGAATTGCAGGTCCAAACTCGATTGGTCGTAAGTGCGAGTGGTCGTTAAGCAAAGAGGTCGTAAAGTGAGGAGTACCTGTATTTATATTTATTATTATGGTAAGTCAAAGGGAGATGAAATCCACTATTGATTTTGTTTTCAGAAAAGTCAATCTGAAGTTTCACAGCAGATTACTCTAAAGTGCAAAATGGTAGACATGGTCACAGCTTGAGAATTCGAAAACAGAATAATACCAGAAAATGAGGCAACTGATGACACTCTAAATCAATACTTAGAACTTTATTTGTCCCAACACACATACCAGAATGACTAAAAAGTAACAAATTTAAAAAGGAAGAAAAAATTCGGACTTGGCTGTCCCAGTCCCAGTGAGGCATTATGTAGACGTATTGCTGTTGGTATAAAGGAGCACCAGTTGCGTTTCTTGAGACACTTCTGCTGAATAATTTGATGGCTGAGAGTCCTCAGTGTTAGTGTGTCGGAGAGAGGATGTGCAGCATTGTCCATAATGGCACTCAGTTTTGTTTATATTTTACAGATACAAAAGATATTTTGTCTCCAGAGCCATTAGACTCTTTAACTCTTCCCAGCTGGGGAGGAGGACAGGTGAGTTCTGGGCCTGATGCGACTTATCTGCTCATAAGCTATATTAGGTGTATTAGCTATGCACTATATCTGATATCTCACTACTTGGTCAATACTGTATTACTTTTTCTTTTTTTTCATTATTACCCTACCAGTATAGGCTGTGATTCTATTTTATTTTATCTTAATACCGAGTCACTTTAGTATCTGTCACTTTAATATTATGTGCCACCTGTCACTTTGGTAGTAGTATTATTTGCACAATTCTCACTATACTGGCATTATTGTATGGACCATCTACATTACATGATTTGGACTGTAAGATTCCAAACCCAGTGTACCATGATTGCATTATTTCTACAGTGTTTGTTATTTGTGTAGTGTGTACTTAAATGTTTGTATTTATCTTGGTATAATTAATTATTGGCTACTGGTACTATCTATCTATCTATCTATCTATCTATCTATCTATCTATCTATCTATCTATCTATCTATCTATCTATCTATCTATTGTCACAATAACAGTCCACAGACATTAAAAAGGTTTGGGGAAGCCACCAGTATATTATGCCCTGGCTGCAAATGGGTAATTTTGGTTATGTTTTTCACAGGTTGGAGTCCAAAACAGAACTGATTTAAGAGTGAAAATATGATGGCTTTAAACGACGGGACAGGAAGTGATGTCATCAGGACCAGAACCGGAAGTGGCGTCGTCGGCACCTGGAGTGGTGTCATCAATAGCGCTGGAACCAGAAGTGCTGTCTTCATGACCGGAAGTGATGTCATCAATAGCATCAGTTCCAGGAGCAATGTCATCAATGGTGCTGATACCAGAAGTGATGTCATCAATGGCGCCGGGACCTAGCGGGATTTCCTGTGAATGGTCTGCAAAGGATTGAAAGAGAAAGTCAGTGCAGCTTGCCACCCCCTGGTCTGACGTGGCACCACTATTATTCAGGCCCTTGAGCTGCCTCCCAATCGCACATGTGTGACACTATCTATCTATCTATCTATCTATCTATCTATCTATCTATCTATCTATCTATCTATCTATCTATCTATCTACTTTGCTACAACCTCCAGGGGGTCCAGTGTATGTTTTTTTAACTGACCCTGCCCTTTTAATCTGCTTGTTGATTCGGTGGGTCTAACTTGAAGTGATGTTACCAGCCCAGCACACCACTGTGTAGAAAATTGCACAGGCCATCACAGAGTTGTAGAAAATGTGAAGGTTGTCACTACCCGCTTTAGAGTCTCCTCTAAGAAAAAAGAGCCTGCCCTGTTCTGCCCTTTCTTATATAGTTACTCTGTGTTACAAGACCAGTCCAACCTTTTGTTGATGTAGACCCCCAAGTACTTTGTGGACCACCTATACATCCACTCCCTGAATAGTAACTGGACACAGAGGCTCTTTGGTGAAGTGAAAGCCATTAACCAGTTCCTTGTTTTGGCTTATGTTAACTTGCAGACAATTCTTTCTGCATCAAGAAGCAATGTTCACTACCTGACTCCTACACTCTGTCTCATTCCCCATATGAATACATCCCATACATGCAGAATCATCTAAGAATTTCTGCAAGTCACATGACGTGGTGTTATATTTATAGTCTGGGGTGTACAGAGTGAAGAGAAAAGGAGACAGGACCGTTCCTTGGTGTGCTCCAATGTTGCTCACATCCGTATCAGAGACAGAGAATACTGAATACTGAGTCTCCTCTAATAGTAACCCAGTGAATCCGTAAGCACTGAGGGCCCACCATCCTGCAGCTAGAGACACTGTCAGCAAGGCACAGCATAGCTTTAATTAACAGAAACAGGCAGTGTGCCATCACAGCTTCCATTTTTAAATTTCTCTTTGTCTATATAAAACCCTCATGTCTTGAAATCTCCTTAAACAGGATAATCCCGATGATCATTCTAACAGTGCATGCTAAGTCCTGCTAAATCACTCACCCTCTGTGACCTAAGCTAAAGTACAATAATAAAAGTCAGTGGAAAAAGAGCTAAAAGAAGAAAAAAATATGACCGTGATCACTATCAAGACAGATGTAGGCAGCACGTTGTTAAAAACCATATTATTATTAAAGAGTGAAAGAAAAAAATAAAAGCATCAGGGAAATTAAATCAATCAGGGAAAAACTACACTATATGTTCCTTATTTATTTTTTACTAGTTAACACCTACTCCAAGAGATTTGTTTGATTTTACAATGGTTAGCACTGCCTCACAGCTCCAGGTTCCAGTGCTATCCCAGTCACTGTTTATATGCTATTTGCACATTTTCTGTGTCTGTATGGGTGTGCATATTAATCAGAAAGTACAGAGTGGTTAGGTGAGAATGAGTGGGCTCTACTAACATGATATGATAGGGTGTCTTTGGTTCTAACCTTGCCACCTGCAATTTTTTAGATTAGCCTCTGGCTCTACGAAGTTGCTTCCATCTTATCATCTCACTTCAGCATCTTAAGGGACTTCAGTTTCACATTACAGGTTTTCATACTTCTAATTTGATAACTGAGTTATTAAATAAGTAATCGCTATAATCTAATGAATAACTAACAGAAACAATTAATAAATGTTACCAGTGCTTTTTGTGACAATGCATACCATTTTTAAAAAATGTTGACATTCTGCTAGTAGGACCACAGGGACAACATGTACCTTTTGTGGTGGAGTGATGAACTGCAATGAAGGAAAGTCAAAGCAAAACTACTTCTAAACCGTCGACATTTGGTTATTAAGCAAACATTTCTGTTTCCCCAAATAAAATTCACTCTAAAGCTGTCATTGTTGTAATCTGTGTATTCATTTTTGTACATTTTGTGTACAAGTAATTTGTTTTGCATTTATTTTGTACGATTATTTTGGCACCTATACATTTCCTGTTTTTTGGAAAATTGCTGCCATTGTTATTTTTGGTCGCTGTGCCCATCGCCATTTATGTAACATGGTGGCCAAATGATGTATTGTGGCCCACCAAACGTAAGATTGCAGCAGATAGTTTTGGGCGTCCAGGTATTGCTTTGAATTATAATCTATCTATCTATCTTTCTTTCTTTAGCAGAACTCTAAAAAGCACTTCCAAGAATATTTAGTGTTAGAATGTATTCTTCATTTCCTTGACTTTGATTCTGGTTTTCTGTATCACATTTATCATTTCAAACTTTTATCTTTCTTCTCTGCCATTCTGACCCCTGGTCTGTCCCTGAAAATGAGCTAACTTGCTCCTTTCTCATCATCTTCCTGGTCACTCTTATATGCTCTGCTTTTTCAGTGGTATTGTTAACAGTCATAACTGAGATAGCTAGGATATCGATAAAAATATAACGTAAATAAAATAAAACAAAAAAAGTATGGCTACAGAAAATGTGTTCCACCTGTGTTTCTAGTTCAAGCCATCTTCTCTGAATTACCTGCTGGCAACGTCCTGTACAGTAGATTGTGAGCAACCGCACTAGGAAATGCGTGATTTCAAGTTTCTAAAAGTTCTGAAACATTGTTTTCAAAAACCAAACGGCTAATTTGTAAACTTACTCTAAACAAGAATCGTCAGGAGTTATTAACAAAAGACGAAATTATCACCACAGCCAAGACGTTAAACGTGTGAACCAAATCAAGACTTGGAAAACCAGAAACTAAAAGTTATTGTTTTGCTGTCATTTTATTTTTTTCCTGCACTTAGTACATTTTTTGCTGATTGTTTTGGTGATATCTTATAGTTTTAGCTGTTAGCAGCAGTGCAGTAAGTCTTAGTAACCTATTGACAAATCGATGGCAGCATTACAAACTTAGAAATGCTTTTGTTGTTCAATTTTATTTTTCTTAAGCTAAATTATTTATACCAAACAGACTCCTTAAGCTTTCAAAATATCCATAACTGCTGTATGGAAAAATACATCTAAAGCACCTAAAAATTCTAACAAGGTTTCCTAATTCTTAACAATAGCTGAACCCACAAGGGCTTGCTTTGCTTACATGATCCTATGTGTACAACATGATGAGCATGAGAGTATAATGAGCAAATGAAACATATTTCATGCACTAAAGCATCAATTAACAAGCAATCTGGCAGTCTTAGAATCTGTTTTGAAAAAAAAAAATTAGTTAATCAGTGTTCCCAACCCTCAAATTATCTTGAAAATGTCACACATTGATGCATGTAGCTGTTACCATCCAGCTCTATTGTGAAGTCACAGCAGACTTTTTAAATGATATAAACAAAATATAACAAGAAAAGTGAAGAAATAAGTTGGAAATAAACCACAAAGTTCACCAATTAACCAGCACCTCTTTGGAATGTGGGAAGAAAACCAAAGTCGTCTTCTTTTCTTGGCTGCTCCCGTTAGGGGTCGCCACAGAAGACCATCTTCTTCCATATCTTTCTGTCCTCTGCATCTTGCTCTGTTACACCCATCACCTTCATGTCTTCTCTCACCACTTCTATAAACCTTCTCTTAGGCCTTCTTCTTTTCCTCCTCCCTGGCAGCTCTATCTTTAACATCCTTCTCCCAATATACTCAGCATCTCTCCTCTGCACATGTCCAAACCAACGCAATCTCGCCTCTCTGACTTTGTCTCCCAACCGTCCAACTCGAGCTGACCCTCTAATGTCCTCATTTCTAATCCTATCCATTGTCATCACACCCAGTGCAAATCTTAGCCAGAAGAAAACTCCAAGCAGGCACAAGGAGAATATACAAGCAGCCACCAGGCATTGAGCTAGGCCTCAGGACACTGGTTCTGTGAGGCAGCAGCCACGCTAATCACTTCCCCCTTACCATACTGGCTTAGACACACATCTGTGAATTAAATTCATGCTTAGGCAGCCTGTTGCAGATTGAGTAAAAATAAAGATTGTTTAATGTGTAGCATACACATATTCCTTGACAGCAGATAAATTTAAAACCTATCTCAGCAGTGCTGGGTGCAAACTGGGAAACAGCCCTTGTGCAAGTACATTATAGGGTCCACTCATGCATGCCTGCACAGGGGCCAATTTCAATTAATAATAAATCAGCCTAACCTGCAAGTTTAGCTTAAAATACATGCAGGTATTATGCTGACCCCTTGAAGGTCACACTGTGATGTTTCACTACACTTCAGTTTGTAAAGTAGAAACAGAAAAACTACTGGTACAACATAGCAGCCTACTTCAAGCCCTGGGTGTAATATAAGCAGGGAACGACGACATGCTTTGGTCAATTTAAGCACTTCGGCAGCCCAGTAATGGGGTTCCCCATGGGCATTGTACATAGTTCATGATATTATTTCTTTTCATCTGTTCTTATCTGTACAGTGCTTAAAATGTGTAAATGTCAATGCTGTACGCAGAAAGTTAAAGAAAACCACAATTCAGTGTATATTACTTTTTGATCTAAACCTTCCAAAACTTTTTTTTTTTTTTTTTTTTTAATATTTTTATTTTATTAATTTTATTGTAATCATTCCATACAAACAGATCAATTTATAACCCAACAAATTTGAAAACAAATCAAACCTCACCCCTGAGAAGGAGAGCTTAGCTAAAGGAAAATTTCTTTAAGCTTTTTAATAAGGCAACATTAGACAAAAGAAGGGGAGAAGTAAATATCTATATAAATAAGAGATGGAGAAGGGAGTTAAATGCAATAATAGTTAATTCTCTTATTCTAAAATAATATTGATTAAATCCTGCCAAGTTTTGAAAAAATTTTGTACAGATCCTCTAACTGAAAATTTGATTTTTTCCAATTTCAAATAATATAAAACATCGGTTTCCCACTGACTTATAAGAGGAGAATTAGGATTCTTCCAATTTAACAAAATAAGTCTGCGTGCCAAGAGTGTAGTGAATGCAATCACCATTTGCTTGTCCTTCTCCAATTCAAGTCCATCTGGAAGGACACCGAACACAGCTGTTAGTGGGTTAGGAGGGATTGTGATACTGAGGCTGTCTGAGAGGCAC
Organism: Erpetoichthys calabaricus; assembly: GCF_900747795.2. Lineage (NCBI taxonomy): Eukaryota > Metazoa > Chordata > Cladistia > Polypteriformes > Polypteridae > Erpetoichthys > Erpetoichthys calabaricus. The sequence continues at coordinate 218,002,147 of NC_041398.2, read as the reverse complement.
TTAAAAATTTTTGTCCAAAATGATGTTAGTTTGGTGCAGGCCCAGAACATGTGACCCAGTGAGGCAGGAGCTTGGTTGCAGCGCTCGTAGGTCGGATCCTGGCCTGGAAACATTTTGGACAGTTTTAAGCGAGACAGATGAGCTCGATATATAATTTTTAGTTGAATAATTCTATGCTTTGCACATATAGAACTCGAGTGAATTCTCTGCTTTGCTACCTTCCACTCCTTTTCTGATATATTGATTAAGAGATCTTCTTCCCAATGTCCTCTTGGATCTTTGAAAGGTAGGGACTCTAATAAGATTTTATATATTGCGGAAATAGTGTTTGTTTCCTCGGAATTGAGCAGTATTTTTTCCAGCATTGTGGAGGGTGCAAGGTGGGGGAAATCGGCAATTTCTGTTTAACAAAATTTCTAATTTGAAGATAGTAAAAGAAATGTGTAGCTGGGAGGTTAAATTTTGAACGTAATTGTTCAAAAGATGTAAATATGTTGTCTATATAAAGATCTCTGAGCATTTTAATCCCAAAACTTTTCCAGGTATTAAAAACTGGATATACTTGCGAAGGTTGAAAGAGGTGGTTCCCTTGCAGAGGTGCCACTGATAAAAGATTTTCCATCTTAAAATGCTTCCTAATTTGGTTCCATATTCTGAGTGAGTAAAGCACAATTGGGTTATTAGTATATTTGCGATAACTTTCATATATTGGAGAGCAGAGCAGGGAATATAAAGAAGTACTACAGGATTTTACTTCTATTGCAGACCAAGCCTGGGTATGTGCATTTATTTGTGTCCAGGTTTTTATGGCTTGTATGTTTGCTGCCCAGTAATAAAACTGAAAATTAGGTAAAGCCATGCCACCTTCTGCCTGAGGTCTTTGTAGGGTCGCTCTTCGGATACGTGGGTGTTTTGAGTTCCAAATGAATGAGGTTATTATTGAATCTAACTGTTTAAAAAATCAATATTTATTGATATATATTGAAATGTTTTGAAATAAAAAGAGAAGTTTAGGAAGGATATTCATCTTAACAATGTTAATTCTTCCGGCTAGAGTGAGATGAAGGGTTGACCATCTATGCAAGTCTTGCTTAATTTTTTCCATACAGACGCCAAAATTTTGTTGATAAAGAGCTTTATGTTTACTTGTGATATTTACCCCTAGGTATTTAAACTGATCTGCTATGGTAAAAGGTAGGGTGTCTAATTTAATATTATATGCTTGTGAGTTCACTGGAAAGAGTATACTTTTATTCAGATTAATTCTAAGACCTGATATCTTTTGAAATTCTGTTAGTGCTGTTAAAACAGCAGGGACAGTGTTTTCTGGGTCCGATATATATAAGACCATATCATCTGCATATAGAGAAATTTTCTGTTCCAGTCCTTCTCTGACAATCCCCTTTATCTGATAAGAATATCGGCAGTGAACCGCCAGTGGTTCAATAGCGATTGCAAACAACAGTGGCGACAAGGGACATCCTTGTCTGGTACCACGTTCTAGTTTAAAGTAGTCTGAGCAAATTTTATTAATACAAACTGAAGCTTCTGGACTGGTATACAGTAGTTTAATCCAAGCACAAATATTCGGGCCAAACCCAAATTTCTCCAATGCAGTGAAAAGGTAATTCCATTCGATCATGTCAAATGCCTTTTCTGCGTCTAATGATAGTAATATCTCTGGGGTGTTTGATTTTGCTGGTGAATATATAACATTAAACAAGCGTCGGAGATTTGAAGATAGATGTCGGCCTTTAATAAATCCAGTTTGATCTTGTGATATTACCGAGGGCAGCACTTTCTCCATCCGTCTAGCTAGGATTTTTGAGAAACCTTCCAAAACTTTGTAAGTACAACATAACAGATTAAAGCAATTCATTAAAATTTGATTGAAACTGTCATTTTTACAGGATCTGCTACAGGGTGAAATTATGCAGTCATGCGCTAACTTACAGCTCTGTTTGGGCCTGGCCATTTGGCTGTATGTCAAGTTGGCCATATGTCAGTCACAGAGCGTGACTGCAGGTCATTGCAATTGAGGTTCTGTAGGACCGGTGTGGGTCATCTGTATGCATACTTTAACTCTCGGTGCAGAAGAGCACAAATCTATCTTTGCGTCTCAGTGGCCTCATGCCAGGTCTGTGTAAGGCAGTGTTTCTCAACTATTGCATCGTGCCACTGGTGGGTTGCGGGTCACTATTGTTGGTTCACAAGGAGGTTGCCTAAATGATCGTCAGCACTATGCAGACTTGTTTCGCCAAGAAGGACAGCCAATTGTCCACATTTCACCAAAGGATCAATTTGCAGTTGCTGCTGGTGGGTCATCAATGAATTTAAAAAAGTGATGCCATACCAGAAAGGTTGAGAAACACTGGTGTAAGGAAGGTGGTGCAGGCCACATACAAAAAAATTAGCAATGTAGAGCAGCACTGATCAAAATAAACCTTAAAGTGCCCTTCAAGAGTCCGAAAACACATGAGACGATGTGAAATAATCATAGTAATAATAAAAGATTTATTACTGCAGTTGGTTTTCATAATTTCTACAATATTATTACCTTATTGCTTTCCTTGGCCATATGTACAAATTGCCACAACTCGGTTGTTCATAAATCAGCAAATTCCCATTATTCTTAGTAATTAATTGTTTGAGTCCAAAGGAATACAGTTTCTTCTAAAATAGCGTTTTGCAATGAATATCCACAAAAGCAAGATATGATCTACGGTTTTATTCATGGAATGTTTATGAATGTTTTACTCATGAGCAGTTGTATGAATGTAGCATGTTCAAGAATAGGGAGCTCCAGTGAACTAAAAATATTAGTCCCTGGGGGTGAAGCCAAGTAACACAGCTAATACATAATATATTGTATATATGTTACTCTTTTAATAATAGCACTTTTTCCTTTTTGATAGCAGATACTTTATTGCAGTACCAAGAACTTCCTCAAGCTGAACAGCACCAAAACTGAAGCTCTTTTAATTGTCACCCCCCATCAACTTCGTTCCTCTGTAAATTGTATTTCCTTTTCTGACCATACCATTACCCTCTCCCCTTCTGTTACAAATCTGGGTGTCAAGTTAGACTCCCATCTGTCATTTCATACACATATCCATCACCTTTGTAAAACTGCATTCCTTCATCTCCGAAACATAGCCAAACTCTGTCCCTACCTCTCCCTCTGTGATGCTAAAAAGCTGGTTCATGCCTTTGTCTCATCCAGACTGGACTATTGTAATGCACTCCTCATCGGGATACCCAACAGGAGCCTTCAAAAGCTACAACAAATTCAAAATAGTGCTGCAAGAATCCTGATGAGGGTGCGGAAATATGAACATATCTCACCAATCCTTCGGTCACTTCATTGGCTCCCTATTCACCTCCGTATCGAATACAAACTCTGTTTAACAGTTTACTCGCCAGTGTATCCATGGAAATGTTCCACAATATCTTAAGAAACTCCTTATACTACAATCCACTATAAGAAACCTCCGTTTTATAAATACCTACCGCCTTCGCCCCCCGTGACCAAACTTCATACAATGGGAGACCGAGCCTTTGCAGCCGCTGCTCCACGGCTCTGGAATGCCCTACCAGAGAGCCTAAGAACACTGCAGATTGTGGGCTGTTTTAAAAAAGAGCTAAAGACTTTTCTATTTAGGAAAGCATATTAAAAAGAATGCTATAATTATTGTTGTTTTATCGCTGTTTTTATCTTGCTTTGCCTGTGTTTAAACTTTTTATGTTGCATTTTGAGATTTACTGCTAATGTAATGTGCCCTATAAATAAAATGCATTATTATTATTATTATTTTTACCAAATGGAATTATAACCTTGTTAATGTGAATTAAATATCTAGTTGTCTGACCTCTGATTTGAGTAGTTTCACATACGTGAGCATCAGGTGTGTCTCACAGGTTTAGGTCTGACTAAAAATATGGAGAAGATTATGGATGTGACACTGCCATGAATGCAATTTCCATTTGTTTTAAAATGGAAAACTCCCTGAAAGACTACTGACGTCACTTCCTGCCATAACACTGTCACCTCTCCTGCTTCAGCTCCTTAAACCTTTGCCACAAGAAATTTGGTGTTATTTTGAAGCTGGCATTCAACAGGGAGAAATATCTTAAGAAAGTAAGTCATTCTCTGCCAAACAACGATGATTGTGATGTTCTTTCACTTCTTCATTTGTGCTCATTCAGCAAATTCATCATCAGACATTAAAAGGGGTAACCTGTGGTGCCCCAATCCTCTTTTGGTTTTTGTTTCCTTCTTTGACAATAGATTTAAAGTTTTGTAACTATAAACTGGAACTAAACATGTGATGACAGCCCCCCAGAGGTGATTCTCAACAACACAGTTTATTAGCCTAATGAAAGCCTGAAAATTATTATCCTCAATTATAGTAAAACCCATGCTTTGTTAGGCACTTTTCTTACAATTAACCTCCATGAATATGTTTGTGAGGTTACATGTTGACTAACTGATCCTTTGACTTTTTTCATTATATATTTGGGCCTCTCTGTCAATTTCCAGGTTTGACTTAATCAGGGATCTTACAAATTGTCTCTTTTTCACCAGGAATGTGTAGAGAATGTTTTAATAAACAATAGCATGCAAAGTGTTTTCCTAACAGTATTGACTTATTACATGTATAAAAATTGGCTAAAATGAACAACAAAAATAGAAAAACTAAAAAATACCCACTTAAAAAAATAAACCACGGATAATGTGACATGAAAAATATGATGTAATTTTTTGTCTAGAAAGATTGAGAAAAAAATGAAATACATAGGAGATAAAACAGTCAATAGTGTGTTTTGTTGGTGTGACTGGTATTTTGCACCTCTGGAGATGCATGAAATGAAAGATAATTCTCATTGTAAAATACAGTTATGAAAACGATTAGGACTCAAGGATCTGCTCTTTACACCTTTTACTTTTAAGGTATTTTTATTCTGACAAAAGCCGCAGTTGAGCAGAACATTCCTTTATTAACTGAAATCTTCTATCGTGATCCATGGTGCAGTTTTCAGGTGTCTACTGCACATTGAATCTTTTAATTCTATTGGCTGTGTTTGAATATTTGACATCAAGACCAACAAAATTAAACAGTAAACAACATGCATGTCCAGAAAGCAAATGCCTGCATGGACACAACAGAATGTAAGCACAGTAAGGAATGAAAACGATCAGAAGATGAAGAAGTCTGCATAGTGGATCTTGTTCAACACCTTGGAGGTGGAGGTACCTGCAAGTAGTTCTGGTCAGAAAGCAGTCATTGCCAATCTTGGTGACAGCTTTTGAGTCAGTGGTGAACATCAGTGATAAGAGAAGCTAGCTAGGTAAGGAAGGCGGCCTTTCATGCAGTGTAACCAAAGGGATCTCCATATGTAATACAAATACAGTAATCCCTCCTCCATCGCGGGGGTTGCGTTCCAGAGCCACCCGCGAAATAAGAAAATCCACGAAGTAGAAACCATATGTTTATATGGTTATTTTTATATTGTCATGCTTGGGTCACAGATTTGCGCAGAAACACAGGAGGTTGTAGAGAGACAGGAACGTTATTCAAACACTGCAAACAAACATTTGTCTCTTTTTCAAAAGTTTAAACTCTGCTCCATGACAAGACAGAGATGACAGTTCTGTCTCACAATTAAAAGAATGCAAACATATCTTCCTCTTCAAAGGAAACAGAGAGTAAAGCAAACAAATCAGTAGGGCTGTTTGGCTTTTAAGTAGGCAGCTCACACCCCCTCTGTCAGGAGCAGAGAGAGAGAAACAAAGTCAAAAATCAATACGTGCCCTTTGAGCTTTTAAGTATGCGAAGCACCGTGCAGCATACTTAAAAGCTGCACAATAGATAGCAACGTGAAGATAATCTTTCAGCATTTTTAGACGAGCGTCCCTATCGTCTAGGTGTGTGAACAGCCCCCCTGCTCACACCCCCTACGTCAGGATCACAGATAGTCAGCGCAAGAGAGAGAGAAAGAAAAGTAAGCTGGGTAGCTTCTCAGCCATCTGCCAATAGTGTCCCTTGTATGAAATCAACTGGGCAAACCAACTGAGGAAGCATGTACCAGAAATTAAAAGACCCATTGTCCGCAGAAATCCGCGAACCAGCAAAAAATACGCGATATATATTTAAATATGCTTACATATAAAATCCGCGATGGAGTGAAGCCGCGAAAGGCGAAGCGCGATATAGCGAGGGATCACTGTATACCTTCAGGCCAAAGGCAGCGGTCAGAAGCACATTAGAAGGTGTTGTGATCTATTTAATTATTTTTTTATAATTTTTTGAATTATTATTGCTATTTGTGCTGCTAATATTTTTTACTGTTATTTCTTGATGCTGCGATTTTATCCACCATTTTTTATATGGGCACCTTCATTTTCTGCTGTATTTATGTTGTTTACACCATCGACCCCATGACTTTTCACATGGTTCACAGACTGTGATGTCATTGCATTGCCCATAAAAACCATTGCAGACCACATTACCTCATGTCCATGTTTGTTTTGTTATAAAAACATCCCCCAAAAAATTACTTTTCTTTGGTTTTGACTAGAAAGTGATTTATGGCTTTGTTTTTCAGTTTGTTTTGGTTTTCTTTCTGAAACAACCTTTGCCTACCTTTTTTGGCTTTTATTCACTATTTCTCTGTCAAAATTAACTTCCAGTTATCCTACAAAATCATAACTACAGCAGCTGCAGCAGTGGTTAAGGCAAAAGCTCATGTCTGGAAGGAATTTGGTGAATCAATTGAAATCGTTTTTTTGGGTGGCATTTTTGAAGTTCTGGCAAACCATTTAATGACTCAGGAAGGGCAGGCAGGATGTGGCCAAGTTGCTCTCAGCAAAGCAGGGAAAATATTGACATCATCCAGGCATATTGTCAAGAGGTAGAAGAAACACTGTGAGGAACTAATATGGTGTATACTCTCTCCTCCTTGGAGGCAGAAATAAAAACACTGGTTGGAGTTCTATGCATAGTTTTACAGCTTTAGCATCTTCCCACGATTTCATTTTGTTTGTTTACAGTAACGTCATTTTGTGATGTGTCCAGTGCGACGACTGAATAAAGGTTGACATGTGTGGTCAAGACGTATCTGTGTTTATGATAAAAGTGATAAAAATAACAATAAATAAAACTTTGGTGTGTGATGTTTGCAATTTAAGCTCCTTTTGGCTAACTTACTTCTTTTTGGTATAAAGGTCTTCTATTGTTCAGATTTTGCTAACAGATCGGTTTCATTTTTGGTTTTGACCCCGGCTTGACTACCTGACTGTGTTTCATCTCCTGACCCCTTTATTTAAATACATCAAGTACTGTCTCATTCTGAGGCAGATAACTAAGTTAGACGGAATTCTCCAAAATGCAGACTCTGAATGTGTCCATCAGGTTTAAAAAGAAATTCCAGATTACATCTTTTCAGCAATGCAGGTACCCAAGAATATTCCTCTGCCAGAAAATGTAATACTAATGCATTGACAGACTGTAGTGGTGAACTGTGTACTAAGATAAAACTCTTGACTTGCCAGTCAATCTACTTCTTCACCTTTGATCAAGCTGTAGATATTGACCAAATGAAAGAGACTTGCAATTCGTATAAACGACTAAAATAAGGTTCTGATGCAGGGTTACACGGTTTATTCTTAGTGAAAGGGTAAGGGCCTCAGCAATACAGGAGAAAAACTGATGTTACAAACTAAAGCCTGACAGGGGCAAGCCCAAAGGTTGACAAGATCAAGTCGACAAGCGAAAATGCAGAACTTAAATTACCACAGCAGAGTTCATTAATCAGAAAACCTACAAATTAAAATCCAAAGGCGAACAAACAAACATGAACAGAAGTCCATGCCTCAGCAACGCGTTTACAACCTTCTAGTCAAGTAAATCGAGATAGGGGTAGTCCCAGAGCTTCTGAAGTAAGGGGCCCACCCCCCTTGGGTTCATTATATAAAAATGAAGAAACACAGCTGCAAGAATAACATATAAATAAAGTAATATATAAACAAAACAATAATAATTGAGAAATAATAACATTTGTTAAACATTTTGGCTTTGTTTTACTCTATTGTTGCTCTGATGTCTGCCTGTTTAAAGACAAGGAACTTGACTGCTCCCTTTGCTCTTTCCTTTTCTTTGTTTCTTAAATTTCATTCTTTGTCACTTCCCTTTTGTTAGTTACTATTACAAATATAACATATGTCAAAATATAACAGACAGAAACAAGCATAAAGTGTTGGGGAATTCCCCGTATATAATCTCCTGGATGAAGAGTTGTCAATCACGACTGGTTTTCTGGTCATATGTATGAGATACAGGTGACAAACTTTATATCAACAGGAAGGAAGTTACAACAAAGCAGAGGAACAGGAAATAACAAGACAAAATGGAAAAGGACGTGATGGCTTCAAGAGGTGATGGAAGTGACGTGATCAGATGAGGACCGAAGTAATGTCATCATATGGGGACCGGAAGTGACGTCATCAGATGAGGGTGGAAGTGATGTCATCATTAGGGTACCGCAAGTGACATTATTGTTCGGGGGTGGAAGTGATGTTGTTAAATGGTTAGTGAAGTTTCCATCGTCTGGTTGGGATGAAAAAGAATTGTTATTCTCCTGTAGTTGTGTTGAAAAAGGGAAAAAGATGTTAGTACTTTTTTCCAACCTCTCTCTGTTGTACTTGGACTTTGGACCTTTTGGCTGCCCATGTGTGTGATACACATGATACAGAGATGGTTCATTTAATGAAATTCTCAATACCACAATTGTTGTGATTGTGCTTATTTTTATTTGTTTTTTTTGTCAATAATATATCTTTTACTTTCTCTTTTATTATTTCTTTGTGAATAATTTTATTTTGTTATTTATTTTATTCTCAACCATTTTTACCAATGTTAACATTTTTTAACATTATGTTATTTTGCATTTAATTGACAGTGTCTGGTGTCATGAACATTAGAGTGCTTATTGTAAAGTTCCAAAAACTGTAGCAAAAACCCCATAAGATTAAGGGACCGTCAACCACCGGTTTGTTTAAGACAAGAAGATACCTGAAATAACCAGGCTAACAAGTCCCAAAAACACAAATCTAGAACAGAAGCAGAAAAACAGCTCACGATAATAATAATCACTAGAAGTCACCAAAATCATCAAAAGCATTTAAATGAACCATAAGGGACTGCTTGTTTCCTCAGCCTTTATTGGGCTAAGGATAGTCCTTTGACAGAAATGGAAAAGTGGCCCCGCCTCCTGGGGACTAAGCATAAATACCTAGACACACAGAAAACTAAACAAATAAATAATAAACACGAGCAAAAAAGACATAAAAAATAACTCGAACCCCTGCTAGAGGAGGAAGCTTGGCTGAAACATAGCAAATGGTAGTCACGTGACCTGTTCTGTCACATCAACAATGTATAATTTTTTGGTGTTTACACATGGATAAAGCAGCTCCTGGTAGTTTACCTTTTAAAAATCAAGTAGTGAGGTTCATTTTGCTTTGCTGACTTTGGATTTGTTTCCAAGATAAAATTATTTTGTTTTAACTTGATGCTCGGTTTACATTTATCTTCAAGGTTTGACCCTTGCCTGTCTTGCTGCGTCTGAGGTTCATTTTAGCTCTCACAATACCCTCCGTGTACCCGTGATAAAATTCAAATACCACAAATTATTTCTCACACTGTCATATAGGCACTTTACAAATGGGGTAATCATTGATTGTCCCTTGTCATGTCGGTGCACTTAAGGGCTGACACAACATTTTCCTCCAACAGTCTGGACACTCTTGGTTTTCTTACACATGAAGGAGTTCCAGTTTTCCAATCTGACCTTAAGTATTCCAAAACTTAATCAAGAAATAACTCAGTTGTTGGAAGATGGAGAAAGAATAGCCGGATGATCACAGGCTCGATAGGTTCCAGATGACAACAATGCTTTTCAATGCTGTCATAAGACAAGTCCTGAGTTCTCATAAAAAAAAGAACGGTGGGGAATGGTCAAATCTCTTATTACAAGGTAAACACAATCTGGAGTCTTAAACATTATAAATAAGCAAATGAATAAACAAACACTAATGCTCCACTGGGCCTGCATGCTGTTCCACTGATAGCAGTGTGACTGCCAACATGAGTTAACAGCTTCCTGACATTGTGAAGCCACACAGCTAGTTCATTTCCCTTGTTTCTCTTGTTAGTCACACAATCTATGTATTAGCTATAGCAGTGGGCCATCCATAAAAGTCACATACAGTTCAGTTCTCTATGTGGATTCAACTGTTTTTTTCAGAGTTCTTTTTTTGGTTACTTCACAGGTTTGACAGTCCTGATACTATGCAAGAATTAACAAGATTCAAAGTTTTTTATTTGGAAAGGTTTTACCTGAATAACAAGAAATCTCGCCTCTCAAATGCATGTGCAAAAATAAACACAAAAATAGCCCATCAACCTTGGAGATTTAAGAAATAAACACTGAAAAATCAAAATGCCTGTTTATAATTGAAATGAATAAAATAATAGAAAAGTATCACATATTAACAATTGATACATTACTTAAGAAGTAGCCAACATCTCTGAAATAAATCAGATAATCAACTTCTACACATCATGTCTAAGGAAATGTCTAAGGAAATAGAATCTACAATTATTTTCCATTACGTTTCAAAGTGAAAAATTTGACAAAACACCTTATATTATTTTTAATAATATCATCAATAAACACAATACGGACAGCTTCATGCATGAGGTCACCTGATGGATGAACACTCTGCGTTACACACAGGACTGAATGATAATGGAATGACATAATATAAGTAGTCACACATACACTTAAGGGACAACTTCAAGGCCCTTGCAAATTAAGCAAACCCTAACCAGAACGAGTGGTGGAGCTGTGATTAACTATTCTTTCTCCTCGATCTGCAGCTCCAAGACAACACAAGAAAGACACCTGACCACACCTCCCGAGTACCCTAGAAGGTCCCGCCCATTCTGAGGCAAACACTATATATTTGTTTTATTCATCAGAAATGATTTTTCATTTCAGGCCCTTTATGCAAGAGACACAGAACTCCTCTACTACACACAAGTACAGCTACATAGTAAAACTTACGGCAGTCAGTTTCTTTATACGTTTCTTCAGTTTTGTATCCAGCTTTAAATGAGTCTTACCAAGAAGGTACCCAAAGTCATAATCTATGGTCTGCCCTCTTTCTGACTATGTCTCTATATATAAAGTCTGTCTGTCTATATGTCTGTCTGCTTTTCACACGAGAATTTGCTTGAACATTCCGGTTGATTTTGCGACTTCTCTCATCGCGCTAAGAATCATAGTTCGCTTGCGGTACCGATTTATTTGTGAGAATCCAAGACAGAGGCTGCAGGCTGAGGGGAGGGGGAAGCGTGATGTCAGGCGTGGGTAGTCGGTCTACCTCTGTGTTTTGGAGCATAACTTGCCGCCATATATATATATATATATTAGCTATGTAAGCCCGTGCTGTAAAAAGCCCGGTGTCCTAGAAACTATTGAAATCGTCAGAAAAAAAATCGAAATGTAGAGATGTCAGGTGATTGAAAGGAAGTACTCTGGGCAACTCTCTCCTAGGAGGATTCATTTTACCGACGTGCTTGTATATAAAATATATAAAACAGAATCAGCTATTAAATTGCAAAAAAATGCGTAATTAAATAAGTCACCTAATTATTATAAAATGCAGTGTCATTATTTTATGTTGCTTTAACAAATTAGTTACCTTTTTTTGGTTATTGCAGGTTTTATTTACAATACAGTTTACAATACAATTTATTTTTGTATAGCCCAAAATCACACAGGAATCGACGCAATGGGCTTTAACAGGCCCTGCCTCTTGACAGCCCCCCAGCCTTGACTCTCTAAGATAACAAGGAAAAACTCCCAAAAAAAACCTAGTAGGGAAAAAATGGAAGAAACCTTGGGAAAGGCAGTTCAAAGAGAGACCCCTTTCCAGGTAGGTTGAGCATGCAGTGGGTGTCAAAAGAAGGGGGTCAATACAATACAATACAATACAATACAATACACAGAACAGAATAAATCCTCAATAAAAAATTAAAAATGTTTTATAAGTACGGAGCAGAATTTAACAGTAGATGATATCACATAATAAGATTTAGATAATTTTAGACTCCTGGAGACCTCATCCATCAAGCTGCCTCCCCCATTTGGCCATTCCACGGCTGAAACAGTGTTGGGCCAGCCAATCCTATGAAAGGACCCCTCTTTCTCACGATTCCTGCGATCCTCAATCAGGGATGACTTTACCTTACTTGGCAGGTGGGCCGTGGCACCAAGTGCCACATTTGAGTACCGAGAAGAGAAACAGAATAGGTGAGGGTTAGTATCCAATTCTAACTGTCTTGTTACTTATGTTTTAGTGCTAATGACTAACAACAGAGATGCAGTCTGTACAGTTAATCAGCAGCGCTAGTCAGGATATGCTAAACTGAAGTAGTGAGTCTTCAGCCGGGACTTAAAAGCTGAGACTGAAGACTGAAGACTAAAAGCTGAGACTGAAGACCGAAGACTGAAAACTGTTATTTCAAAACAAGCTTCGCGATATTATTTAACAATGACACATTTATAAATGGCAGTTTTGATGCCTAGCCTATTTAAATCTTTCAGAATGATTCTCTTCATGATGGTTTTGTTACTTGTCAGTCAAGACCAATGGGCAAAAAAATCAAGTCAGTAAGAGCTTTGATAGTTTTGCAGATTAAATATATAGAGATCATTTAGCATACTGTGTGCTCAGACTAATAGTGTGTGTGCTTATTTTTCTATTATTCTATTTATGTATTTATTTATTTAAAGAGCTTCTGTAAAAAGCCAGATGTCCCCCTGGGGACAAATAAAGTTCTGTCTATCCATCCATCTACTACTGTAACTGTAGTGAGCAATGGGTATATTTATTAAACATAACAAGCTATACTTTAAAAGTCCAATAACCTAGTTATACCTTCCCACTGTTACGATCCACAAACATGCACCGGGGGCTAGACATTTGTGCTGTTCTCACTCCTTAATGTAACACTGCCACTCGCGGTCGTGCTTCCTGTCTAACTCTACATGATCCACCCAGAACAACCCACAGCTTTTGCATGGAGCTGATATTAATTCTCTTTCCAAAAGTCTCCATATGTCTTCTTGAATGTCCTTGAGGCATGTGAAATGCAGGGGCTCCCTGTCCCTGTCCCAGTCTAATAGGTCACCGTCACTAAAGCACATAGCATAGCATTTGAAAAGCAGTCTGTTGGCAGTGATATGATGGCATTTGAAGACAAATTGGCAAGATATTGGAAATGCTTGGATGGATAAGTGCTGTTCAAGATATTCTCATTGATGAAGATGTTCTCAATAGTTTAAAATTGATTGAGCACCATGTCAACACAGAAGCAGCTTGTAAAGAAACCATCATGAAGCATGTCATCAGGATTTGCAAGCCAACATTAATGTGTGCCTGTTTGATTTCTTCAAGGGGTCCTTTCCTCACAAAGAAAATCTCATCGTCCTCAGACAGGCATTCAACAGACATCAAATCCAGGATCCTCCCATGAACACCCACATCAGAAAGGCAGAACTAGTTCTTACCCTCAATGCCATCTCTTTAGATAAAAACTACTTCACCAGGTCAGAAGAGTTGCAATAGCTAGTAGAATGGAACCTAGCTATGCCAAAATCTACATTGGCTGGATAGGTGAGCTTTTCTTTTCCTTCTCCCTAGGCTTTGTTCTGGACTTGTACAAAATATATAACAACAATCGTTTTTAGTGCCACCTTAAACTCCAAGCTAGGAAGCCAGGAACAGGAATTCATTAATGATTTTACTAGTTTCCATCTATCAGGTTTACAGTCAGAGTTTCTAACAGAACTATAACATTTTTAGACATCAGTTTTCCAGGACTTACAACCTATCTATTACAAGCCAACTGACTCATAAAGTTGCCTTCTCTATAGCCCCTTTCATCCCTGGCAAAACTAAAAGCTCTCTACAGTTCATTAGACTCCACTGCCTCTGCAGTGATGAAGTTAACTTTTGTAACGAAACACTCAGAATACACTTCTCATATTGTGAGAAGGACTCACAATCAAGCCAAGTGTAGACCATGTGATATCCACACTAAGAGGAACGGCATTAATGAACTACATATCCCACTGAACCTTCTGTTCTGCAGTAACACTCTATCTCTACCATAGGTCATTAAACAGAATTTCTTGATCTTGCAGACTGATCCTTCCACAAAAGCCTTTTTTCCTAACCCTCCTTTGATCTCCTTTCATCGACCACCTAACTTAAACGCAAAACCTTAATTTGTAGCTCACTTTACAGAAGAAAGCCTCATTCATCAGCAGGCACTTTGAGCTGTAACAGGAGCTGCTGTGTCAATTGCAAGTATGTCACCATCAATACCCTTGTATACGGTCTGTCTGCTAAATTAAGTATTAAACAATGGGCCTCTTGCCAGTCAAAAAATTGTATTTACTGTACTGCATTTCTTGAAGGACGTGTCCAGCCATCTACATAGGAGAAACAGGAAGACGGCTAGCAGGTAGCTTCAGGGAGCAAGTTTGAATTGTTAAGATCAAAGACATTGACAAAGCTTATTGTTCTGTTTGTGGTCTTTCACAGCATTTAAAAGACAATAGAAGAAGCTAATCTCATTCTCAGCATGGGACCACATCTTTCTCCAGGTTTTAATGACCGACTAACTTTTTAATTTTTCCAGTCATCTTCTCAAATGGCACCTTCTTTCACGTACAGTCGCCTTTTCTTCTTTCATCTGCCCTGACGTTGGTCTCTTTTCCCCTCCTAGATATGTTACCTGCTCTTTCCTTTAAGTTGCTCACCTGATGAAAGCTATATAGCTGAAATGTTGTGTCTTTTACCTTCTTTACTTTAAAAGGAAATAACCTTTAAACTTTTTCCCTTTGCAGATTCACACTGATGCAACCCTCCAATAACTTCATTAAGCCACTAAAGACTTCTTCATCGATGTTGTTTTGAAGACCTCTAATGTGTGTGAGGATTTCCAATATATTTTCAGTTATTCTCAGTATGGCATCATGTATTAAATGATCTCTTTCTTTTTATTGTCTACATCTTTGCCATTTGGAATGCAAGTAGCGATGTAGCGCTAAAGGGCTTTGGCTGTCTGGTGCCTACAAAGTAACAGAAGCAAAGGATTAACCAATAGGAAGAGGTGGAGCCTGTTGGTCTTTGTCTTGAATGACAAATGATGAAACCATCATGAAAAGAGGCATTTTAAAATAAATATTGCTAGCATTAAATCTGCCAACGTTAAACTAAAACAAGACAGTTTTGAAATAAAACGTACAATAACTAAATGTAAGGTAACTATATTATTATACAAAAACAAAATAATGACCTTTGTGAGCTGGCCAAGTACTGGTCAAAACAGAACCGGGACCAACGAAGAATGTACTGTTTCATTCCCTACTGGCTACATCTAACATAACCCCATAGGGCAAAACACAAAAGAAAATAAGGGCTAAGGTTTAGAGAGGTCTCTCGTCTCGTCTCGTCTCGTCTCTCGTCTCTGTCTTGTCAGGTGTCGGTCCCAAAAAAAGACAGCTCAGTGCAGGCAGTTGGGCTTTTTATAACAGGAGGACCAGAAGGGGCGGAGCTAATTTCCCTCACTGGGTGGTTTCTCGGAACTGTGGGAAGAAAAGGAGACGATACAGTTAGCAACAGCACCCCCTCTTGCCTCGGCGGGTTATCACCTACCTCGAATGAGCAGGCAAGGAGATCCTCAGACACCTTGTATTTCAGACAAATTACAAGGTTCAAAGTTCAAGGTTGCTTTATTTAGTCATATTTACACAAGAAAACATGAATTTTGCCTTCTCAGTTGCATCTAATAACAAGACAGAAAGAAATGAAACAAAACAAATAGAGACAGGACAGGTTAAGGTAAGGCAGTTTGGTAAGCATATTTACACAAAAATTGTTACAGGATACATATCAAACCTTAATTTTCTCCGGTATTCCTTATTAAAAAGTCGTATGGCATCTTCCTGATTTACTGAAGTTAAGTTCTACATGTCATGGACGTCTGTCATCAGTTGAGATTATTTCTAGTTTCTGTGCCATTGTGCTCTGACACACACTTGCCAGATCATCTGCATCAGTCCCAATAATTTTATTTAATTATGTGCTCTTTTCATAATTAATGGACTGATTTGCGTTACTCTGGTTTTCTTCTCTGCAAGTAAGGTTAAATGACGACTCTAATTTCCCACCATTTAAACAAGGGTAGGTGGGTGTGTGAATTTCTTTTCCACTTTACAGTTGGGCACCAATTCTCCTGAACATGAAATGGAACAAGGTGTGGAAAATGGATGGAAAAAATAAAGATAACAAAGTCAAGCCAAGCACAGTGAAAAGAACATGAAAAGATATCACTTGCAATATAACAGAAGCAAAAGCCAGCCATCACAACGTGACAAGGAGAATATTAACTGATTGAAAGCAATAGTCAAATAGAGAATAAGATGGATAAATAAAGAAATGATACTTTATGTGTTGCCATAATGTGAGAGACTGAGAACAGGTGAGGCAATTCTGATTTTTTTTTTTTTTTTGTGTGTGTGTTTCCCGTCTGTTTTCCACTTGTGTTCCTCCGGCTCTGTGTCTATATTAAGCCAGGCAGCCGGCTCCCCCACTAACATTTTTCATCTGAGACACGAGTCAGAGGAAACCTTGCAAGGCGCAAGCTTTGCTCTTTTCTTTTTCTCCCAGTGCTGCTTTCTTTAACAGCTGCATTAGTATGCAGAGCAATTCCTGAGCTGCTGCTGTCGCGGCTGCTCCTCCACACAGTGCATGTGCTCTGCACAAGCCAGCTTCCTGCTGCTTTACACAGGTGGCTCGTCTGAGCCACAAAATTCTTATTTTAGACTCACGTATGCGCTCTTCCAGCTGCTGCCAGGAATCCGATTCACAAGCACCTGAACACACCACAAGGGTGTATGGGATTGACCACAGCCTGAGGCTGAAAAGGAAATAGCCAAGCAAGCTCATGATTCCTGAGAAACATTTCACTGCCTCCAAGTGACCAGAAATCTTTTGTGCAGCTAATATGTAGTGTGCAGATGGGTACAATTAAGATAAAAAGATATCTGGCGTGACACATCAGGTGCTCTTTGGCAAAGTCATCACATTTTCGTTTCCTCGGGCCCTGATAAACTGCAGTAAAACGCTTCATTCACATTCAGTCCAATTAACAGATACTGCCGCTCTCTTTTCAGATCAAATGTGTCCTGCCTTTCTCATAATGAACACTGCTGTGCTATGCAGAGTTTACATTTTTCGAACAAAACATTCTTAACATTTTAAAAGCTTTGTCTATATATTTGGAATTTGTTTAACGTATACTGCTTTTTATGATGAACACCGTCTCAAATTATTTTCCTGACACAATATATAATATTTGTTGCTAAAAAGTATTGAAAAAGAACATTTCCAGTGCTGGAAAACAGGCATTCCTCTAATGTCTGCAGGCAATAGTGAAGCGCAGTGGAGATTCCCAGCAGGTTTGGGGCTGCATTTCCATTAAATGAGTGTTGATTTGATCAGAATTGATGGCCCCCCCTCACTGCTGAAAAGTACAAAGCAGATTCATATCCATCATGCAGTACCAGCAAGGAGGAGTCTGATCGGTCCCTAGTTTATTCTGCAACATGATAATGGCCCCAAACTTACAGCCAAAATCATAAAAAGAAATAATTTACAATGAAAAGAGGAACAGAGAATCCTGCAAAAGATGGTATGGCCCCTCCAGAGCCCCATCATTGCGTCATTTTGAGATTAGTAATACAGTAAAGCCAATGTCATATTACGTAACTTCTGGCTGTAGAACATGTCATGCTTGCTGAAAATAAAAGATGCTGTCGTCACCAGACCATGCACAGCTGAAAATTGCTCGCCATGTCAGATTTACTGACTGCGTGATGACCGTCATGTTCGCCCCTTTTTCTGACAGCCAGTAGCATGCTGCCTGACGAAGCCGAGCTATATGAAGGGTTAATAGGTATGGTGAGCAGTGATATTTCAGTTCTGATATTAATTGTAGTTTCAGTTTTTATTTTATTTTATACAATTAATTTTTATAGGCGGCACGGTGGTGCACTGGGTAACGCTGCTGCCTCGCAGTTAGGAGATCCAGGTTTGCTTCCCGGGTCCTCCCTGCGTGCAGTTTGTATGTTCTCTGCTGGAGCATGTGTTGCATTGCGTGAAGAATAAACCTGGCCTATGACTAAAGCCAAACCGTTAGGGTGAGTCACAGACTATTTGGAGTGAGTCACTGAGGATGTCACATTACATGACTAGCCTTCACGAGATCTTACTGCTGACTGGCTAAGATTATGTAAATGAAGGTTACGACTGAATATTGCTGGAAATGTCATCTAATGTGACATGGCCTTAAGACAAATAAATCTAAATCTGCAATGGAAGTGTGGCCAGTTCTTCAAGAGGCTTGGAACAACTGATCATATAAGTCCCTTCAGAAATTGCATGATGATGGATCCTAAGAGAAAGGCAAAGGGTGGTCACATTTGTTTTCTTTTTCTGTGTGCTGTACTTACTAGGAAGTGTATCTGTTTATAATGTTACGCTAAGGTCTGTGCATTTGTCTGGTCCCTCAGAGCAGTCTGATTGGTCAGTTTGACTTTGGTGATGTGATCGAAAGAGGAAGTGCGAATACGAGGCACAAAGGGGAGGAGTAAAGGTGCAGGAGGCATGCTGAGATTTGTCTTCAAAGATGGGAAGTATAAAAGCTGACAGGAGGTGAGCAAAGCACCTCAAAATGAGAGTCTAAAAACCAGGCTTTACAGGATTACCCTTGAGAGAGGGAGCACTAATCAAGAAAGGCTCCAGACACATGAAGATACAGAGGAAATGTAGTGAAGGTACACATAGGGCAAGAGATGCCAAATATTTTTTCATTTATTCTGTTACCTGTAATGCAGGTAAACTTGAAAGAAGTGGTGAGACAGCCTAAAATCTGGACTACCTTACCAATAGAAATTGGCCAGGCTAATACTTTAAAAAACTGCTAAAAACCCATTACTTTAGCATAGGCTTTCACATAGGTTAATTTTATCGTAACCCTGACATTCTGTGTATACATTTAATTATCTTTTTTTTCATGGTTCCAAAATCCGTACTGACTCCTACTTTCTCGGCTGTTCTTTTTCCGTTTTTTCACGTTTTCCACAGACCACCACCTGATCAAAGCACTGTGCAGTCCCTACATTGATGGATTGAAGGCCAGATGTCCACATGAACATCATCATCAAATTCTTCCACATGAAGCCTGAAAACCATAAGGACTGATAGAGATCATGTTAGGTAGAATGCCTAGTGGGGGCTGGGTGGTCTCGTGGCCTTGGAACCCCTGCAGATTTTGTTTTTTTTTTCTCCAGCCCTCTAGAGTTTTTTTTTTGTTTTTTCTGTCCTCCCTGGCCATCGGACCTCACTTTATTCTTTGTTAATTAGTATTGCCTAATTTTTATTTTTTTTTGTTTCTTCATCTTGTAAAGCACTTTGAGCTACCTAATTTGTATGAAAACGTGCTATATAAATAAATGTTGTTGTTGTAGCTAACTGATTATTAAAGAACTAATTATGGCATTAGTTTAAAAGATATTTTATTCGTGAATGCCTAAGAGTTTAGTACAGTTACTGTATACACAGTATATCTAATGTTCTCATTTGCATAGCAGCTTCAAGTAGTTTCTCATTACCTAAATAATTTTGTATGACACTTGAAATCCCAGTCCTGTAGTCTTTTTAAATTCCATGTAAAGTAAGTCAAGACTATTATTGTAAAACAACAAAGCAAGTACTAGTCTCATTTTATGTGTCATGCATGTACGACTTTTCTGAATTTGCTTGATGAGAGACCTTTTTATTTTCGGTAGGACCCTTTATGAACAGAAAACCTCTGTGTTTGCTCTTCTGTTTCCTGTGGTACATTGACGATACCAGTACCATATGTGCAACATTGGCACTCTTACACTTGCTAGCATTTTTTTTTTCAGGAAAGAAATGTCACTAATAGACAACAAGGAAAACCCTGCAATGGATATAGCTTTCTCCATTTCACTCTCACACAATGTGGTAGTGTGAGAGCTAAGCTACAATTGCACCACTGCCTTTCTTCAAAGCTCTTTTTTGTGGTAATTGGCACATGTCTGTTTCCTGTCCAGCAAACGCACAGACCTGATACAAAGTTACTCTGGGTATACGCACATGTGCTGTGGCTTATTTTAACCAACATAAAGGGTTGAATTTTGGTAATTGAACCAATAAGCAATAAGAATTATTACAAAATTCTCCTAGGGTGCACTGTTAAAGGCCATATGTGCATGTGTGGTTAATTAAATGCTGTACGACCAGGTTTACTGCTTTCGTGCTTGAAGCTTCAGCCCTTTCATTGTATATTGTATTACTTAATGAAGTAAGTACAAGAACAAAAGATAAGACATGCAGGCCACAGCTAAGCAGATGTGAACTTGGACTGGGCTACTTTACAGTTTTCTCCAATCCCCATTTCATAGCCTAATTCTGTTTGTTTATTCTTGCTGTCTGATTGGCTAAGGATTCTCAGGGCCAAACATGCTGCAGAAACTGTTGCAATAGAAACCTCCCAGAAACAAGCAGTCACCATGTACCAGAGTGGACAGAAAAGGGGCAGTAATCCTGATATGTGCTGTGGGTTCTTCACGGACAACACGCAATGAGAGTGCTATCACCCTGAATTGACAGAAGGGCAACATAAGATTGTTAGGTGCCAAAAGAGATAGCCCATCTGGAATAGATGGCATCCTGCTGCAAAGGAAAAGTAGAAAGCCCAGAAGATATCTTAGAATTAATACCATTTTAAGGATACACAAGGCTCAAGAGGACAGGGGCAATCTACTCTCTGCTAGCAGGAGTACCGGAATATGTCACCAAGCTGGTTCATAAGTGCAGTGGCACATCCAGTATTCACAAGCTGAGGTGGGCACATGTCACTCCTCTTTTCAGATAACTGCACTAACTCCCTGTAGTGTCATATCTCTCAATTATAAAGAAAAATCTTGGTAGGAGACGAGACGTGATTTTCTCAGAGAGACACTTTCACATCCCGCGAGACAAGTCTTTGTGCCAAGAGATTTAACCACACCCGGGGTTGGAGATAAAAGACAAACAGTAGATGACAAAGTAGAACGTCGTAAAGAATTCAAAAACATTGGCGCGGTACACATGCAGAGCAGGTTAGAGATAATGGAAGTACGAAAATTCGAAAGTCTCAAAAAAAGGATAGTAAAGACCGCATTAGTTCAAATAAATGGAAATTATTACTCGGTGAAATAACGGAACAGTGAAAAGAGATCGAATATATTTTTTGGATTTAAATTGTACGTCGGGGACTTGTAGATCATCTAATTCATGTTGCCATCAGGGGAAAAAAAAAGTAGTGTTTCTGCCCAATGAAGAGGCGTATCCGCGAGAATTAAAAGATTTGTTGTTTGGTGAAAGTGAAATCCCGCAAGAGAAAATTTCAAGCCCTGCGAGACAAGAGCTTATGCAAAGAGATCTGGAAAATTCCTGCCCACAAAACCATGCACACGGTTCAATCATTTCTCATTTGTGTGAATGCTATTGTAAGACACACTTCTTATAGAGAGAAAGAAACGATATTCACTCACGGGCAGTTATACATTGCGTTGTCACGATGCAATTCCAAACACGGAATCAAAATTCAATGTGATATTGATGAAATGGTAAAAGCGAAAAGAGATTGAATAAAAGGACATAGTTGATATGACAGAAGTATGCAGATATTGTTAGGCTTTAAACTTTAAGTCAGAGACATGTAGATCATTTAATTTGTGTTGCCATCAGGGAAAAGTAGTGTTTCTTCCCAGTAAAGAGGCCTATTATTAAAAGTTTTGTTGTTTGTTGAAAGTGAAATCCACATACGCGAGTGACAGAGACACGAAGTCGATGGCGCATAGTGCAGGCAGGGGTGTTGTCAAGCGAAGCGAGCAGGGGTTAAAGCCCCCTAGTATTAATTTAAAATCCTTGAAGCTTGCCTGCAAAATACTCAATGTGTCAGCACCTATACATATGGAGACAATAGCGATGTCCAATGCTCCTCCTCAATCACTTCGTTCAGCTGATAAATGGCATCTGATGATGACTTCTCTTCATGGTATCAAATTACAATCCAGACTCTATTTGTGTGTAGCTCCTAGCTGGTGAAACAAGTTTTCCACTTCCATTCAAATTTCTGACTCCCCCAATGTGTTTAAGAAGTGTTAGATGACTCTCTTGTTTGATGACTTTCTGTCTATCTGATAGGTTTTATAACATACTGTGCAGTAGGAATTGTAACTCACTTGTATTTTGTTCTGAGCTCTTCAGTTGTGATGATCAATTTTTTAAACTTGTCCTGTAACACTTGCTCCCAAACAGTCCCCCAGATGATGTTGACCTCTTTTGTATGTCACTTTGGATAAAATTGTCTGCTAAGCAAATACATTTAAATTAAATGCAAACTTTTATAAGGGTTGATCCTGAATGTAGAATTGATTCCAAGGATTAGTCATAAATAAATCAACATTCTGGATTAAAGGACACTGTGCCATAAGCACTTCCATCTTGGAGATGGAATATGAACTGGGCAAAGACTCGGGAGAAGAGATCCTACTGCCTGTAAAGAGAGACATGGAAGTGAGTAATGAAAAGGGGCAGAGCTTTGTGCTACTATGGAGATGGATAACTGATGACATAATCCTGTTTTTTCCATCTAAAAATATTGGAAAATTAAGACAGTTTCTAAATATTGACTACTACAATGTGTTTTTCACTGGCTGTTCAAATCGTTCTTTATGCAGCTTTCAGTTAATTCTGCTGCAGGAATCATTACAAGAACTAGAAAGTACAACCACATAACTTCAGTTGTTAAGTACTTGCACTGGCTGCCAGTTAAGCTTAGAGCTGATTTCAAACACTCATTTCTTACATATAAAGCCTTAAATAGCGAAGGTGCTACCTGAACTTATCATCATCTATACTAATAAAAGGCAAAGCCCTCACTCACTGACTTACTCATCACTAATTCTCCAACTTCCCATGTAGGTAGAAGGCTGAAATTTGGCAGGCTCATTTCTTACAGCTTATTTACAAAAGTTAAGCAGGTTTCATTTTGAAATTCTACGTGTAACAGTCATAACTGAATCCTACTTATGTACATATATACGTCCATAGCCAGAAGCTCGGTCGTCGTGTAAGGCGGGGTTGCGTCCTGAGTCCCCCGGCCTCCCACGTAGTTGGCTGCCTGCCTATATTGCGTCCCCCATCCCCACGCCTCCCACGTAGTTGGCTGCCTGCCTATTTTACATGTTTGGAGAACCACCAATGCCTCTTAAACATCTTAGATTCACAGGTAACAATTTGAGTAGTGGACACTTTGATGTTTATCAAAGTTTCAATTCTAAAAAGCTGGATACGAAGTTATCGATGAAACCGGTTGTATGCTTACAACGCTTGACAGATGCCGAATGTCACTTCAACACAACAAGTCCTGCAAATACTAACGTAATTGAAACAAACCATGAAACTCAAACCGATTATGACAGTAGCAATCCAAGCTGTGAGAAAACAGTAAAAAGGAGGCGTGTCAGATGTCGTGGTACATTTTCTGATACAGCTAGACGGAAACAACTTCGTGACGCTGCTGCCAAATACTCGCAGAAAAATCCACAAGTTAATAGACACGCTGTCGCTAACTACTCGCAGGCAAATCCACAAGTTCATAGAGACGCTGTCGCTAAATACTCGCAAGCAAATCCACAAGTTAATAAAGACGCTGCCGCTAAATATTCGCACGCAAATCCACAAGTTAATAGAGCTTGTGTTTCTAGGTACGATCCCAATAATAAAAAGAGGCTCATACGAAAACAACAGGTTTGGCTCAAAAAAGCCGATTGTGGATTTGCGTACAGCCACCAAAACTTTGTAACGGCACGAGACTTCAGGTCACGTGTCTGCAAAGGAACCTAATTGAGGCAACTATTTTTACTGGCAGTGGCTCAGGGGAGAGAGTTTTTATTCCTCGCATCCCCGTAATACCCTCTGATCTCCCATTTCAATTCAAACGCCTCCAATTTACAGTAAGGCTCTGCTTCGCAATGACAATTAATAAGTCTCAAAGACAAACCCTACAAAAGGTTGGCAATGATTTGAGGCAAGATTGCTTTTCACATGGCCAACTGTACATTGCATGCTCAAAAGTAAGCTCAGCGCACAGTTTGGTCATATTACAACCAGAGGGCCTGACTGACAACGTGGTATACAAAGAGATCCTTAGCAAATAATTATTTGTATATTTTCCCTCAGTTTAAAAATGTTTATTTTTCTTCTTAATAACAATTTTAAGGCAGTACTTCGCCGCTGCGAAGCACGGGTATTTTGCTAGTTACTTATAAAATACAGCAGGCATTAAAATCTCAAGATGCCAGTCTAGTAAAGATTTCAAGGATTAACACTGAGCACTTTGAGACCTTCCTTTCATAACACTGTCCCAAAGCTGTGTATTCTGATAATGGTGCTTTTAAAAATAAAAACGGCCTGACAGAAAAGATTATCTGCATCCTGCCCTTTTAACAAAAGCTCCTAATATCTCCACATTCACACTGTTGAGAAGATCATCTCAGTGACCATTGCCTGCCTTCATAACACTTGGACAATATTTCCAAATTTCCAAATGCTTGCCATGATGCCACTTCAGCTCATCCTCAATGCAGCACCCTTCTTGTTTTACAATTTCTCATTACTTTCCATGTTGCGTCTTTCCTTTGGCTAGCAAATGCAACACACCTCAAATTTCAAACTCTGATGCTGGCTTATTGGGCTAATAAAAGATTTAACTTCATGTACTTTCCATGCCTTTGTTATACTAGCTGTAAAATGATGAAATTATATTGATTACCTTTAATTACATTGGATTCTAAATTAATAACATTCATTATTTGTATTTTTGGTCAAACTTCACTGGACATCAAACAATGTCATTATTGGGAGGAAGGCAGTCTTAAACATCCTGACACCTCAGTGCTGTGAAAGCTGACATGCCATGACTAGGACAAATAAATCCATTTGCAGTTTTTAAAAATTACTGAAGAATCACCTTCACAGACTTGATACATCTCATTTTTGTTTTTGTGTTTTCTTTTTACTACAAAGTTACTATTGAGCTTTGATTAATTTCTTGTGTACTTATTCCCTTGTCACTTCATCTGTAAAGTTAAACCCTTACGGTGGATTTCCTGTACTTTTCTCTAGTATGTGAATCTGCCTAGTATACCTGCCCTTAACAATTATGATTTCTTGTTTGTAAGGTCACCGTGTTATTTCTAAATTGTTTGCTTAAAAGCATCTGCTAAATAAATAACATTCATATAATTTCTAGATTATCATATTTATTACAAAAGCAATTAATGTTAACCCAATAGCAAGCTGTCCTAGCTTCTACACAGCCACCAGGATCTCCTACAGCTTTTTGAGAAGGATAAAGACTCTGATCGTCCATTCATTTTAAGAAGTCAGTTATTTCAGTTCTGGGTCATGGAAGCTGTTACTTATTCTGCAATGCATTGTGCAAGGCAAGAATGAACCATGGAGGACAAGGTGCCAGCCCATTGCAATGCAGCCTTTCACATAAGGAACAATTTAGATAAATAAAACTTTTATGTCCCCATGGGGAAATTTGATTTTTTTTTTATAATAACTCTTTAAATGATTAAATATATATACACACAGACACTATGGTCTGAACACACACCAGAATGAGTAAAATTTAAACATTTCACTTCACAGTCCTAGTCCTAGTGAGGCTTTATGCAGACGTATTGCTGTTGGTACAAAGGAGCCCCCAGAGCATTTCTTGATACAATATGGCTGAATAATTTGTTGCCTGAAAGTCCTCAATTAGGTTGTTAAACATGTTAACACATATAAATTAGAACATAACAAAACAACATAAGACATTTGGCAAATAAGAAGAGACCATTCAGTCCTTCCAGCTTGTTTCTTTAGTTATTAGCTAAGTTGTCCCAGTTCGAAAACATGAGGAGCTTTTTCTTCACACAGAGAACTATCGACACATGGAATCAGTTACCAAGTAGTGTGGTAGACTGTAGGACTTTAAGGACATTCATGACTCAAAATGCTGGCCCAATAACTCATCTAGGCACTTCATAAAGGTTGTTCTGCTTCAGCCATAGCCATTTATAGCTTTACACGTACGATGAAGGATTTTGAAATCAGATGTAAACTTGACTGGAGGCCATTGTGAAGACTCAGAAGTCATATGGTGTGTCCTAGTTGCAGTAATCTGTGCAGCTTTTGAGTTAACTGGTCAGTACAAACAGAACAATTTGAACAGCCTGTAAGTAACTCATTGCAATAATCTTCAATTTCAAATTCATGCATACATTCATTGTATGCTAAGAACATCTTAATTTTCCTATATTTTCTAGCTGGAAAAAGGTTTAGGATAGTGTTGCAGTGTGTGTAGTAAAAGATGACATACAAGTGTTGTGCTGATTCAGTAAAACTAATCTATAGGCCTACAAATTGAAAACAATGACAGAACATTGTTGCTGCTTGTGTTAATTCCATAAATTATTATATTGTTTTGTATTCAAAAACAAGTAGCTTTTGCTCATCCAGTCTTTTAACTTGTTGACAAAAGATTGGGAAAATGTCATTTGGATTAAAGAAAAGATAGAGCTTTTTTGGTTTTTACATATTGTGCTTATTTAATATGGGGTTTACACCTTTTTTTAAATGTGGACTTCATTTTGTCATTGTTTCATATTGCTTTTGTTATTTTTATGAGGCTGCACCACAGATTTGGGTACTGATTTTGACTGGCATTTTATTTATGTTACAAGCAGCTGTAGGCATTTTGTTGTAGCAACAAGGCGGTGATGCCATCATGCGATCGCCACACACATTGCCACATTTTTTGGCAACTATTTAAGGCAACAGTATGTGTCTTTCTTTATCCAAGTTTGTTTACCTTCCCTCCAAAATTCATTTTTTAATGTCACTTTTGTTAATTCTTTAATTACTATCACTTAGGTTAATGTTATTATTGCTTTTTGTCTAATTATGTATTCTAACTTTATTTTACTTATTTATTATTATGTTTCTATGTGTGAATAGATGTTTTTCTATGCTCCTTGTATTTTATGGGTGGACCCCCAAGAAGTGGAACCACCAGAACATCACCGCTAGAGACTTCCCCCAGCTCCATAAAAGAAATGCTGGAAGGTGGAGTCCCTTGTGGTTCACTGAAGGTGCTTTGGTGGAGTGTTGGTATATGTGTAAGTATTACTATTTCTATTGTCATTAAATTTTTATTTTTTTGACTCGTTTTGCTTCTAGGAATTTTAATTTAGTATTTTATATTGGGGCATGATTGCTTTTTGATTGCCTTGTTGGTAACTCCGTCTTCCTCTATCACACTTGTGAGCATTGTGTTTATTTCTGTATTTATTTATTTTTATGAATAAATCTCCTTTTTTTGTTTGTCCTTTCTTCCACAAGCCAGAGGTTTACAGCCATCCTCTCTCAGTGGGGCTGTTTTTTATATATTTTTTTAATATATATATTTATATATTTTTTATAGATTTTATGAAAATTTCATATTTAATTTTCACCTTTTGAAGCCAACGCCTATTTGGTTGAGTTAGGGTCAAAGCCAACAGGTTAGAGCAAGAACTCAGGCTACTCTAGAGTATCCTGATCAGCCAGTCTGATTAGGATTTGAGCCTGATTGATAATTATAATTTATAGAGACCCACAGCACTTTGACCATTTTATACTGCCACATCTCAACCATTTGTGGAGAAATACAAAACAAATCAGGTAGTATATTTGTGATCCTAAAGGTCATTAGACTTATGACTTTCTAGCTTGGTATTTTGAGTTCAACTTGTCTTTACCGCTCTGGTAGTATTTTGATTGTGAAGACTTGTGAAGACTTTGAATGCTGTTTTCTTTTCCTGGTCCTTGACTGCCTAGGTAGTCCTACTTGTCTTCCCCCTTAAGGCAGAACAAGAGATTATTTGAATATGAGCAAAAGCAGGTATTATGCTTTCTAATGATATCTCCCAGGGTTAGCATGTAAAGAGGATATAGTAAAGGTGCTAGTACTGACAGCCAAGAAAGACCACATCTAATTTCTGAACTGAAAGGGTACAATCACCACATTTCAGTACAGACTGGTGGAATTAGATAATAATGGTGTGCGTAAAACCTAAGTGAAATATTTTCCTCATCATATGACATTAGAAGCTGATTGTCAACACTAGATAATGATATTTCTGTACTTGTGTAACTTGTGAAAGTCAGGCAGAAACTTTTCATGTAACTTGTAATGAGCAGGACAAGACTGAAGCTAAGTTGTAAATACTTTAGAAAGAAGCGGTTAATTTAAAATAGGTCTGTAATTATTAAATGTACTTGGGTCTAGTCTTTTTTTAACAAACTAATTGTTTTAAGTGTGCATCTTTAAAAGTTTATTTTGCTAACAATCTTACTCGGATGTTGGGTTTTCATGTGAAAATATTGAGTGTATGGTTTGCTGTACCTTTTTTTTCTTTGAGTCTGATTTTTTTAAGTACAGTATGGATATTCTACTAATATATTATTGGTTTACGCCCCACAACATAACCTACTGACTATGGGGGAGGGGAGAAAGCTTAAGATTCGTCAAAAATTTTGATCTCTGGTTTTTGATGGATCTCGACGTTTTAGGGTATCCTGATACTGAAAACATTGATATCTTGATGATCGGTGTGTGTCTGTCTGTGTCTGTTTGTGTATCACAGTTTCTTGAGGACTAGAACTAAAATGGCTGGGTGGAAAAATGAACTCAAAACTTAAGCCTATTATGAGATGACGATATGCTAATTAGTTTTTGATCCAAATCATGCAAGAGAAAGAGACTCTCTAGAGGAATCCTCAAATACCGTAATTCTTCAATTAATTATGAATTCTTCTCGTCAGTTGCTATCATAATGACCTATTTTATGATCAGTAAGATCAGCATCAGAGCGGTAAGAAATTACTGAAATGTTATACAATAGTTTGGGTTTTAATTTTTTTAAATTTCATTTGTGTTTCTACAACCCCATGAGTGCCACCATTTTGTGAATCCATTGTTTAGACGCCATTCTTGATTGGTTTCATCTATAGTGATGTCTGATGCCATCTCTGTGATGGCTTAAATACTAGCATGATGCTCCATCATATATTTGATTGTATTTAAAAACAATAATTCTTTACCTGCACAACTTTCTGGTATTTCTTGATCTTTATTTTAGTGCTACTGTTATTGTGGCTCTGTGTTATGACCCCTTTTCTGTCCTGACTGATGAATTTCCTTGTCCTGTGCTTTCTCTGCTTTCTCACTCAGTTTGCTGGCAGTGCACCGATAACTTTTAATGCATTGCAAACTGTATCAGTCTATTTGTTAATAATGTTGATAATATGTACTGCCAGAACAGTGAGTGAACTTTTCATTAATTTTGCTGGGATGCTAAAAGTGGGATAATATGGGTGAGGTTGGCCTTCTTTTATCCCATATTTCTTAATTGCAGTCCAAGATACGTAACCAACACCAAATAATATGTATCTAAAATGGCATTTAAAAAATGAGTCTTTCACATGTTAAACCAATGAAGGCAAGACAAGAAATCTTCCATAAGATTTAAACACTTGGCATTTAACAGAGAGCACTTGAAGGGTCTTCTGTCATATCCTTGGGAGCAGATGCAAAAAGAAAGTTTGCAGATTGCCGTGTTCAGTAGTTAGCTACTCAATAATGTCATAACTATTTAAGATAAAAGATACTAATTCATGCCAATAGGTTATGTGGTTACTTCTTATTAAGGAATTATTGAAACAGCTTTTTGGCTGATTAAAGAAATATTTTCTGTAATGGAAAATATTTAAACAGTCTTTTAACCATTGCATTTGCTGCTGAAAAACTCCAAACTCCAAACACGACATGTAAGATTTTATTCTAAGCAAAGAATTAATATAAACTATTCTTAATGTTCAATTTTAAATTAACAGAATTGTTTCAAAACACTAACAAGTTAAATCCATTAAATAGCAGAGAAAAAAGAATGAACATGCTAATGTTTCGGTTTAGCTTCACTAATTTTTGCCATATGACATTTACACCCAGGCTTGAAAAGGAAATAATTTACTGGTGGAACACCCACAGAATGGTGGGACGGGGGCCAGGGCTGGTAGACAGAGGTGGGCGAGTGTGGTGAGCTTTTGGAGAAGGCAGTAACAGGAGACATTCTGGGATTGCGCCATTCATCTTCCAAGTTAATCCACTGTATTTATCATCCATTTCAAAAGGAACGTGACTAAGTGTGAAGCAGGGATCAGCGAAACATGAGATGAAAATCATATATAACGCATATTAAAAAGTCAGTCGCTTAAAATTGTGTATACTTACTTTGGCAAAAAATAGATGCAGGAAAAACAATTGTTAAGTTTATGTGGAAGTCACCATGGTTTGTTCAGGTGGTTGTTACTAGAAAATATTCCTCCCAATTACATTTACTTTCTTAAATTGTATTACTAAAGTCAGTACCTTAGCATTGCTTCACATTATGTACCGTGGTGGCACAGTAAAGGAATGGTTTGCATTGTTGCCTCACATTTGCAGAGTCCTGGGTATGAATGTCGGCCCAGGCATTGCCTGTGTGCACTTCTTACACCTGTTTGTCCTCCAGGTACTCTGATTTCCTTTTCACATCCCAAAGAGAGTAGGAAATCTCTAAACTACTCTGTATGAATATGTAAGAGTGTGACTGTGCCATGGTGGGCTGGCATTGCATTCTAGGTGAGTTATTGCCATGTGCCTAACCTGAAATTGGATAAAGCAGTAAATGGACGGAAAGGAAACGTTGCCAGGATAGACGACAGCTCCTCTGACCCTGAACTGTATTAGGCAGGTTCGATGAGTGAAGGATTATTGTGCTGCCAAATCTAAAGGGAACTTTGTGACCTTGCATGAATCACTGAAAGTAGAGCTATGTTGTTATGTAAAATTGTTTTAACAATAAGCAGATAATTGGTCAATTTGTAATCACAGAGCTGAATATTTATAGACTCCTGAAAGGATAACTATTGTTATTTTGATTCAAATGGCTGTATTCTGAATGTAAATGATAAAGTGGTTTTACAAATATAACTTTTTTGTGAGATTATTGAATACTTTAAGAAACTTTTATTATTATTTAAAGAACACAGTAAAGTATACACTCACCAGCAACTTTAATAGGTACAACTTGCTAGTACCGGATTAGACCCCCTTTTGCCTTCAGAATTGCCGTAATTCTTCATGGCATAGATTCAACAAGGTGCTGGAAACATTCCTCAGGGACTTTGGTCCATATTGGCATGATGACATCTTGCGGTTACTGCAGATTAGTCAGCTGCACAACCATGAAGCAAATCGCCCATTCTACCACATTCCAAAGGTGCTCTATTGGATTGAGATCTGGTGACTGTGGAGGCCATTTGAGTACAGTGAACTCATTGTCATGTTCAAGAAACCAGTTTGAGATGATTAAAGCTTTGTGACATGGTAGGTTATACTGCTGGAAGTAGCCATCAGACTGCGGTCATAAAGGAACGGACATGCTCAGCAACAGTATTCAGATAGGCTGAGGCATTTAAACAAGGCTCAGTTGGAAGTAAGGGGTCCAAAGTGTGACAAGAAAATATCCCCCACACTATTACACCACCACCAACACCAGCCTGAACCTTTGATACAAGGCAAGATGGATCCATGCTTTCATGTTGTTGCCAAATTCTAACCCTACCATCCAAATATCGCACCAGAAATCGAGACTCATCAGACCGGGCATAGTTTTTCCAATCTTCTGTTGTCCAGTTTTGATGACCCTGTATGAACTGTAGGCCTTGGTTGCCTGTTCTTATCTAACAGGAGTGGCACCTGGTGTGGTCTCCTGCTGCTGTAGCCCATCTGCTTCAAGGCTCAATGTGTTGTGTGTTCAGAGATGCTCTTCTGCATACCACATTTGTAACGAGTGATTATTTGAGTTACTGTTGCCTTGCTATCAGCTCAAACCAGTCTTGTTATTCTCCTCTGACCTCTGGCATCAACAAGGCATTTTCAACCCAAGAACTGCCACTCACTGGATATTTTCTCTTTTTTAGATCACTCTCTGTAAATGCTAGAGATGGTTGTGCATCAAATCCCAAGTAGATTAACAGTTTCTGAAATGCTTAGACCAACCCGTCTGGCACCAACACCCATGCCATGTTCATAGTCACTTCAATCACCTTTCTTCCCCATTCTGATGCTGATTTTGAATTTCAGCAGAATGTCTTCACAATGTCTATGTGACTAAATGCATTGAGATGCTGCCATGTGATTGACATGATATTTGTGTCAACAAGCAGTTGAACAGGTGTACTTAATAAAGTGGCTGGTAAGTGAAAAAAAGATTGGTCCAGAAATATATATACGGTGGTTAAGATGTATAGAGATTGAGATGCATTTGTTTGAATATATAAATTGGTTTGAATGCATCTGTTCAGATACATACATTAATTTGAATAGATCTGTTCTAATAGACATAAAGTATACTTATGGTCAAGAAAATTGCATACACATATTGTTTGAAGACATCTATTCATATATATAATTTGGTTGAGATATATATATTGGTTTATAAACCCTGATCTTGATAGATCCTGTGTACTGGTTTATATAGATCAGTTTAAATAGGTATTGTCACACATGTGTGTCAGAGGAACATTTTCTGTGCTCATCTAAGGTATGCGCTACCCTGCCGGGGCGAGAGGGGCATGCTGTCTCTAACAGTGTCGTCTGTTTTCTTCACAACAGCAGTGAGAAGACACCCCTTGAATGCAATTAACACCTGGCCCTTACAGTCAGAGGACTATAAGAGTCTGACACGCCCAACTGTTGGCATTTCATTTGGGCCTAGATTTGTCAAGGCACAGAGCTTCTCCTGATTGACCCATTCTTAACAGCCATCAACATTAGAAAACCAAGAAGGCTATTTATGCCCTTTCACTCTTTCAAGAATTAGCATTACAAGTAAAAGTGGGGACCCAATTGATATCCCAACACTTCTTGGGACTCCTATCGTGTTCCTTCCACCCATCCACTACATATATATATATATATATTTGCAGTTGGAGATCCACGAAGGGAGACAAAACGAATCATGTATCATAAAATAGTTTTATTCCTGAGCTTTCAACCCCTATCAGGGGTCTTCATCAGAGGATAATGCTTAGACTTACAAGAATCAAAGGCAATATATAGCAACACATTCAGTATGGGGGGGGTGGGGTGGGTGGAGGTGACTAAGTCAGTATGATCAAGTGGGGGGGGGGGGGGGGGTTGTATAGTTTAATTAATGTGTATATGTCCTTCTTAAGTTGGCATATGCTGGGTTTATGTCCAAGTGTCTGTTGATGGCGTTTTCATCTGATAGCCAAGACTCAGCCAACTCTCTGGCACTTTTTGTACTGGCCTTAAATTTTACTTTTATGCTGTCCCAGTTGAATGTGTGTCCTGTCGATTTAGTATGTGCATATATCAAAGATAGTGCGTCCTTTCTTCTGACGGCGTTGCGATGTTCCTGTACACGTGTTGAGATTTTTTGTGACGTTTGTCCTATGTATACAGCTGAGCAAGAATTGCATGGAATACTATAAACTGCGTTTCGTGTTTCGGCTGTCGATTTCTTGTTTTTAGCATTAAACAGGACCATGCGCAGATTGTTCGTGGGTTTATGTGCTATTCTGATGCTCCACTTGGTCAGGGTGCGTGCCGTGCCTTCTGACACATTATGGTGATACGGGAGTGAATGCCAGGTGGGGTGGGGGTTCTGATTTATGTCGATTGTATGCTGATTCCTTTGGCGTCTGCTGTGTAGACTCCGATTAATGAACGATTTTGAGTATCCGTTCGAGGTGAAAAGTTGAAAAAGATAGTGTCTCTCATTAATTTTTGTTTCCTTGGTATTACAATGCGTGTGGACTCGTTTAAATAGGGTTTTCACGCAGCTCCGTTTATGAGATACCGGGTGGTTGCTGGCGTAGTGTAGGATCTATATATATATATATATATATATATATATATAGTGACGCGTGAGTCACTGCCTTGCAGCCCAACACACGAGGCTTAGTCCCAGTACTTTAGTAAAACCAGCATTATTCAGCTTGAAACAGGAACAGCACAGTTATTTATTGTAGCGGGATCTATCACTCTACTGCACACAGACACAGCAGTCAGGCATGGTCATGGCCAGGTTAATGGCCAAGTAATACTGTTCCCTGCATTTATAATGTTCGTTGTATCACCCAACAACAACATGTGCTTATAGCGCAACCGTGATTTACTCGTATTTGCTTCGGTGGCGAGCTGTGAGCCTGAGGTTGCACTGGCAATGGATTAACAGTCTTCTGAGCCAGATTTCCAAGTAACAATGACACTTGCATTTTTCAACACTGACAGACTTGGTTATAAAGAGTTTATTTCCTCTGGACAGACTGTTAAACAGCAACATTACATGGAACTGCTGAGGCGTCTATGGGAAAGCATCAATAGTAAAAAAACATTTGGAGAAGTGACACAATCCAAAACTGAGTTTTAAGTCTAAGATTTTTTTGACCAAACAAAATGTATTGTTTGCTTTGCACCTCCTGTATTCACCATATCTAGCTCCCTGAAATTAAAATCAAGACTGAAGGGAAAAAGATTTGTTCCCATGAAAGAAACCCTGGAAAAATTTAGACATGGTAACAAAAGCTGATTAGAAGAAATATTTCCAGGAATGGGAGAAGCACCCGGACAAATGTATAGCATCTCAAGGAGAGTATTTTGAAGGTGACTAAAAAGGAATAATTGAGACTTTTTTAACAATTCTAGGAATTTTTGGGTACCCCCTCATACATGTTTATCACAAAAATGACATAACTGTCTGCAAAGTTTTATTTCAAAAGCAATGTTGGTTTACGGTCTTTGCTTCTACACCACATTTTCCTTTCTTTCCATTCACTATTTTAAAAATCCCACAAATCTGAGCCTCCTTCTCCCAGTTTGCCCTGCCCCATATCACTCCACCAGCCTCTCTCCCTCTATCGCTCTCTTTTCCTTTCATTACATACTCTTTTCAGAATATACTTCTCAGACATCTGTGAGTACCGCACAATTGCACTACACAGCCGTTCTTTTGGTTCACATACTCAGTTTTGAAATTGACCCCCCATGCAATGTGGGTTTCATAAAATAAAATTACTGTAGACAAATTTAAGCTCAAAATATGAGATCACTAGAAGAAAGTGAACACTGTTTGTAACTTTAAGAGACAGGACCCCACAGAGAAATCATTCTGACATACCACTCCAGCTATTTGTTTGTATTTTTTTCAATAATTACATCTGTTGGAGGGTGATCACTCACTTATAAAAAATTAGTTGTTTATCATTAATTGAGTGTTTTCTGTTATTCCTTATTGGTGAGTATCATTTAAGAATGATTTATGTCGGCAAGGCATGAGTCTAAAGGCAGTTTTTCATTAGACTTGGAAGTGCTAGCCAGTCATGGGGTTGGAAGGACAGAAGCACTTCCGTGTCAAGGACTATTTAAAGGACTGATGGGAAACCAGCAAGCGAGCCAGTGTTGGGAGGAGGTGGACAGTGCTTGCTGGGAGGTGTGGAGGACAAAGAGAGTAAAGAGAAATGTGTATTATTTGCCTGTTATTGTGACTGTGGTGTTTAAATCACAAATATTAAAAAGAAAAGAATTAAATATCTTCTCAGGGCTTTTACTTTGTGTCCTGAGTGTCTGTCTGTCGGGTTTAAAGAGGCAACAGTGACCCCTAGCATTCTTACAACTGAAAAACTGGATTCTAGACTTGATTCCCTTTTTGTAGGGAAAGGTGAAGTTGCACGGCTGCTTCTGAATTCTAATTAGTGATCAAAGATTCAGAATGATCAGAAGATTTCCATTTCACAAATGTATATCTCTGTACTTTATATAGCATTACCGCTCAACACTCCCCACCTCTCTCTCATACACACACCGCCACATGCACACACTGATGCTTAAGCCTGCAATCTGTTGTGTTAAAGTGAGAAAAGATGAGCAAATACCTGGTGTGTTTACTGTCCCTCCTTATTTACAAGGCAAGAGATTATGAGAGAATTCTAGCTCTGTAAAAAGTCTATTTGTTTCACATAACCCATAATGTCTTAAATCAAGGGCTTACTTGAATAATGCTATGCAAAAGATGTAGCATAAAAAGAATAAATGAGACATATTTATAAACTTCCATTTTAAAGTTTTGTTTTATTCTTTTTACACACAAACGAACATGCACGTACACACACATGCTGACATATTAGTACAATATATAGATCAAAACTGACCTAAATAGATATTATACACTATATTGTTTATATGTTTGAATGGATATATGTGTGTGTGTGTGTATGTTTAAAGAGATTTATGTATATTTTAATTTAAAAAAAAAAAAGATTTGTCGCTAATCATACAGCAGTCTGAATGAGGAAGACAAAAAGAGGATCAATGGTCAAAACACAATACATACAGTAGAAATTAAATAAGTAGAAAAATAGAAGCATAAAATTCTGACTGCTAAATAATCCTTTCCCTAAATTATTTTGATACACATATAAATTGTTCGTAATTTATCCAAAAACTAGAATGCTGGTGGTTATGATTGGTATTTTCTATTTTTTATGCTTTATGCTAAATAAATTCTGGCTAATTATATGTCTTTTACAGTGGCGTGCATTTCACACCTAGGCCCTCAGTAGTGCTCCGTCTGAATCAACCCGCCCCTCAAAAACTAATTTATGGTTATAAAAACCATCTTAATATGCAGAAATACAGTATAAAGAGCCGTTGCATCACAGATAGATAACTCCTGTAGCCACAATAAATGCCTTTATTGAATAGACAAACCAGGGGTGAACAAGTTCCTTTCTACTGCAGCTACAGCTGCGACGCACATAAAAAACATCAATAATAACTCATAAACTTGCAATATTATTTAGGAAAATCGCAAGATTTGACTCACCAAAAATTCGGATTATTTGTAAACAAAATCCATCCTCCTCTCTTTCCTCAAAAACAGTTCAATTACTCTGTCGTACAGATTATCCGTGCGCTTCAGTTCCATCACGAAGTCCCTTTCTATCGCCATCGAAGATAATGCTGAAAGTCAAACATACCCTGTCGTATTTCTGGCATAAGTTTTAATTAGCTTTAGGGCTGACAATGTCCGCTCGACAGAAGCAGTGGACACGGGAATGCTCACCGCCAAACATACCAATGTGTACAGCTGCCCCATGATGCTCTCATTCAGATTTTTATATTACACCATCCTATCCAATCAACGGGTCTGAATACGGTGATGTTGCCATACGCCTGCTAGAGGGCCCTAGTGAACAACTCAAAATCTGATTGGTTGAAGCAACGGTTTAATCGACATTTATTTTGTGTTAGAGGGCCTGCAGAACGGATTGTGAAGGCCTCCTGGCAGACTTCTTTGACTTTGACCCTGTGATTGGTTAAATGCTTTAATACGAAAATCATGTCTGGAAGCAGGCGCAGCACAACCATCGGAAAAGCTATGAAAGGAAGCGGACAGACTATGTGGAATTATTTATTAAGTATTCATGGACAGAATATAAATAACATCAGTTTGTGATTCAGATATTTTTTTAGGCCAGCAGAGAAGGCCTTGCAGGCCCTGACGGCCCAACACTGGTCTTTTGTGGGGTTTTTAACTTCAGGGATTCTGCTTCTGAAGTCAAATTTTAGGTTTTGTGCATTTTTGAAGAACTTATTAGCATTCTGCTGCAATGCGATTTGGTTTTTCCCTTGGGCACTGCCTTTTTGGCACAACATGATGTAGATCCCGGTTGCTAGAGGTGTGGCTTTCAGGGTCATGACTTTGAGTTGGTGAGAGGTTAAAAGGTTGTCTCGACGTCCATTTTGTATCTGAGTTTTGCAGATGACAAGCCCATCTTCTTTTGCAACTTTCAGTATTTTTACTTTTGAATTCCCAGTTCTTGAATCTTTACCTTTTGTCCCTGACCTTTGATTTTTATTCTTAGTTTGGCTCTGTTGATAAAGCTAGTGACTCTAGGTTTTGAACTCGACTAGTTATTTGACTTTGAGCATCTCCTGGCCATTTTCATAAAAAATAAATAAATAGTCTATCTTAAAGTCAGTAAACCAGCGGTACTGTAGTGTCACTAAAGCCAGACATATAATAATAATAATAATACATTTTATTTATATAGCACCTTTCCCATGCTCAAGGCACTTGCAGAATATAAGAATGAATGGCTGGAGACAACCATGAGTGAGTTTTGTTTAAAAGTAGATTGGAACAATTAGATGGCTTAGTGACACATTTGTAAACCAATCCAAGACCTCATGAGGGCAGCGCACAAAGTATGGGTGGGGATTTTGAACTGCAAAGATGAGAGGTGCTCTCGTTAACCTGGTCTGATAGACAGGAAGCTTTTGATTATGATGAGCAGTTGAAAAGTCTCCTAAAAAGACCCCCTACTAAATATATAAATGTATGTCATATGTGCAGAGAGCTAAAAATACATTGCAGCTAGAAAAGGGGATGGATCCTTACCTGGAGAGGAGGCTTCTAGAAGGCAGACAGGCATCTTGACCAGGGAAGAGAGAGGAACCAGACCTGGGAGAGATGGCCAGAACAGATGGGCAGACAACCCACTGGAAGACTTTCTATTCCCCCCAAATTCCCTCCATAAAGGCACTCATTCGGGAACCAGCAGGAGATGTAGTCCAGCAATACAGCCCCGCTCTGGACCATGGGTGCTGCAAAGGGGCGCTGCAGGGAGATGCACTCCCCGATTTATGGGACTTCTCCTGAGACCCAGAAGTACTTCCATTGGGCAATCGCCCTGGCATCAGAAATACTCCCGGATGCTGCACACAATCACACAAGCCAACTCCAGGTTTAAAACCTGGAGTTGGCTTGTGTGATTGTGTGCAGTGAGAGTCCTATATAAATCATGACCCATTGGTCTTTCACAAATCTGTTACCATCTATTTGTGGGTATTCACTTTATGGAGTCTGTTACAGATCTAATTAATGGAACCTTCATGTGGATGGGTATTTAAGAAACCAAAAATGGTTCCCCTATGGCATCGCTCTGCAGAACCCTCTGGCACCTTTATTTTTAAGAGTGAGTGGTTACTACATTAATGTAGAGATGGGCAAGTCAGCATTTGGTTTTTGGATTTGGACTTCTTGGCATTATTCACAATCTGAAAGTCAACTAGCAGATTATTTTGCAATTAAAAATAGAGCTAATCATTGTAGAATTTTTTGAAGACCATGATCCACCTTGAGGTGGGGTCTCAATCCTGTAGTTTGACGCAAACATTTTTCTTTGCCATAAGATCTTCTCTTCACAAAAGAATAAGGACACCATGACTGACTATCAAAATATTTTGAACTGCCCAAAATTTTTGTAAATTAATTTTCAAGCAATTGCTGAAACAGTATACATTCCTTTTAGTAAAATCTAGGCTTTTTAATTAATAATACATTGGTTTTCCAGGATCTCATCTGTTTTATCATGAAACTGGGAATTCCTTTGCTGGCAGCAATGGAGGCAGAACTTAAATGAAATAAATGACTACAAAGAAGTAAGCAAGTAAAATGAATTTATATTGAGCAGAATGAATCACTGAAGAATCACCAGAGATTTTATCTTCTTTATTAAAACAGGTTCCTTGAGATTATTCATGAGTAATAATGAAGAGGAAGAATGACACAGACTTATATTTATTTAAGTTAGTAATGATATTAGACTTCCTAAACGATAAGTAAATATAATGTATTTTAACTTTTGCTAGTAAAATACAATTCTGATTTTCTGATAGCTTTAAGGAAAGGCACTTTAACTCAGTGGTTAGTGTTACTTATTTATCCACAGTTCCAAAGCCCTGAAAACTTTCTGTGGGGAATTTGAAGATTCTCGCCATATTTGCTTTCCTCGGGTACTGTGGTTTCCTGCTACCTCCCACAAGTTAGTGTAAATGGCAACTCAAAATTGGCCTCACATATGTGAATGGTAATGTGTGTCAGTGTGCCCTATGATGGTCTGGAAATCCATCCTGACAAAGTCACATGATGGATAGATAATATAATATTTTTGTACTGCTGGAGGTGAAAATATGCAGTCCACGTGGGTAACAATGAACACAAGGTACAGGAGATGAGAGGGGAAGCTAAGATCTGACATAAGAAAAAGGAAAGAAAATAAGAAATAATACAAAACAAGTCCAGAAATGAAATCTATAGAATCAAACCCCCAATGCACACCATTGAATGTTTTGTTTAACTAGATCTTTAAGTTATAGAAAATGAGCTTCTCTTTTTGATTTGGTGTCAAATGATATAAAGGTAAATAACTGTATCTCTTTCAGCATTCAGTCAAAGGGCATATTTAATATCTTGTGGTGACTCTGAGCTTGTGACTGAGGAGCTATGCATTTCCCTAACTGCAGCAACTGCCTGATATGCCTGCCTCCAATGAGGTACCCGTCACATCAAACTGGTGAGTAGCTTCTCCCAGATGCTCCTGAATAATGGAATGATCTATCCTGCCCTGGACAGCTGGTTGTTTTAGGACCCTCTGGTTAAATGAGCCCTGAGAACTGGGCTGTTCATGTGAGCCTGTGCTCCACTACTGGACCTTGCCTGACAGTAATGTCAAAATCAGTACTGATGAATGATGTTTAAATTTGGATTTACTGTATTTTTAAATTCATTTTCAGTATTATTCATTTGTTTCTGTTGATTTTGTTCAGTCCATTTATTGTTTTGTTAGTATGTTCAATGTAGTATCATTTTTACTATTTGTCATTGATTTATTTTTTCTATGTGTGTGGCTGTGTTCTGATATATTCCTTGTATTTTGTGGGTGGAATCCCAAAAGGAGGTACCACCCTTACCACACCACTAAGGGACCACCCCCAGCCTTTAAAAGCAGGCTAGCAAAATGAGTTCCTTGTTTTTCATTAAATGCACATTGGAAGAGGGTTGTGCGAATATCGTTATTTGTTGTTTCTGATCATTTCTGTTTATTGGATTATTCTTTTGGATTTTGCTTTGGGACTCATTTCTTCTGGATAGACTTTTAGGCTACTTGTTTTTGCTATTTCTTTTTGTTGTCAATAAATATTTTCATTTATAAAGTTTTTTTTGGGACACATCTCTTCATGCTCCTTCTGGATTTATTTATATTTTTTGATATTCTTGGTATATTTTCGGACATTACTCATTTTTTTGCTAGTTCTTGTTATTTGTGGCCTTGTACATGTGTAGCCACCATGGCAAGGCCTATTTGTAGAGAGGCAAGTGAGTATTCTGGCCTGTTTTCTACAGATCTTTTTGAAGACCTTGCCCATTTTGTTGGAATCACAACATAATGTGCCTTTTATTTATTACTGCATTAGTTATTAAGTTTTGTCCAGGGGCCCAATATCGCTGAAAGATTTTGTTCCAGTCAGTTTCAACATCAGTGTCATGCTTGTAAACCATCAAAAG
Source organism: Erpetoichthys calabaricus (assembly GCF_900747795.2). Classification (NCBI taxonomy): domain Eukaryota; kingdom Metazoa; phylum Chordata; class Cladistia; order Polypteriformes; family Polypteridae; genus Erpetoichthys; species Erpetoichthys calabaricus. The sequence goes on along the minus strand of NC_041398.2, from coordinate 217,960,354 downwards.
ATTTAAAGGGTAAGCTGGAGAAAGAGTGAGATATAGCAGGTACACGGTTCTAAATGAATGGCCAGTTTTTAAATAAATAATCGCCGCACTCACCGCTTAAGAAGTAGTGAAGTAGTGTGGCCAGAGCGGTTCCTGGGTGTGATACGGGTGTGGGCATTTCCATACTGAAGTGCATGGATGCAGGCCCATGTCCATAATTGATACCGGGAGCTTCTAATCGCCACACCTGTGCCACGTCCCCAATATAAAAAAGAGGAGCACGAGTGCAGAGGGGAGAAAGAAAGAAAAGAGATGGACGGAGGTTAAGAAGGAGAGAAGAAGGCAGGAAACTGTAAGGGGTGAGGGAGGCAGGGAGCGAGCAAGCGAGAGAGCAGGCTCGCTGGTTAAGGCAGGCAACTGGGAGGAGAGCTCCTGGTATGAGTGTTTGGCCAACACTCTGGGGCTGAAGGAAGTGGTCACTGCAGCTGATCGGTTTCTAGGAGTTGGAGTGACCGGCAGTATGGAGGACTCGACAAGGAAGGCAACGGGAGTCGAGGAGGCTTGGGACGGTGAGCTTCAGCGTGAGCACCCTGGCCACTGGGGAACCCAAGTCTCAGTCCGGCAGGAGCTGTATGGAGCCAGGGGACAGAAGGCAGCTGGACCAGAAGTAAGGTCAGCTGCACCTGCTCATAGGGTGATGCCCCTGTTAAAGGGCCCATATGGGAGAAACAGGGGAGCAGCCAGTTGTACAGAGAAGGCACCAGGTTTTTATAATAGACCACTTCCAGCCTGTTGTTTTTAACCTTGTTTTAAAGGATTTATTTATTTTGGATTTCAACTACCGCCTTTATTTCATTGTTTTTATTGAGTATTTATTTATTAACATTGAATCACTGCACTTTCTTTTTGGACAGTGTTTGTTTGAGTATTTGTAATAAAGGTACTTAGTACACTTTTTACACCATCCCCTTGCTCCCAGTGTGATTTGTCCTCATTGCACAGCTCATCAGGTTACATTACCGATGATGTGGGGTTCAAGAGGCTCACAGAAGAGAGGTGGGAGCGTGGAGCAGGACCCGCATCATCACAAAGAAGCGAAAGACAAAAAGGTCAAAATCTGGAGATGATAAAGGACTGTAACAGCGTAGCCAAAGCTGGATAAAAAGAAGAAAAATCAATTTGAAAACAAGGAATTCTCAGGGAAGGTTATAACAAAGGTTTGTTTTTAGCAGTTTAAATAAAGACATGGTGAAATGGGTGACCGTTTAACAGCGTTATGCAATTACCTTTGGTGGACTCACCTCCCAGCTATGGGATAAGCTACTCAGGCAACTGGAGCAGAACTGTAAGGCTCCTAAATACACACAATATAGACACCAGAACGAAGTAAAATCCAAAATATAACAATCTGTGAGTCATTTTGTTTTTATTGATCCCATTTAGTGTATTTACATGTGCTCTGATAACCCTGTTATTCACAGAAACTCAGTTTCAAAAATTCCATGTAAACCCATATTATGGTTAGAAAAACTGAGATATTGGTCTTTGAGAAATCAGTCTAGTGTATGTAAATTTCTCTTTGTTTACCATATATACTCACGTACAAAAAATCGAAAGTACGAGTACGAAAAATCTATCATAAAATCAGACCACGACTTATATGCCTGTTCAAAAAATGCGACACTTACTTTTTTTTTTTTTACATCTTCATGCCTCCTCCAATCTCACGTCAGTTTCTCAGACACATTGAATTTTGTTGTAGCAACGCAGATACCAATTTCTTTCGCTACTTCAACGACATTTAATTTAAAACCAGCTTCATATTTTCTTCTGATCGAACACTCCATTGTACATAAGGGATGCTCTTACAATAAAGGTGTATGAGGGTGAGAGGTACAAATCAACACAAATTAGTGCAAACGTTGCTTTGGAATAGTTTGGGTATTACTGTGTGGTCACGTAGACACAATACATAGGAAAAAAGGCAGTGTGCTCCGTGGTTCCTCTCTCAGGTGGGTGTTAGCATATCCTGACCAATAGCATTTTTCACATTCGACTTATATGACCCACATTATAAAATACTGGAAATTATACAGTAAAATCAAGGCCCGACTTATCCGCGAATATATACAGTATTTGGTCGTGTAAACCCTTAACCAGTTTACACTTAAGAATTTCAGTTTCTGCTGTCTGTCTGTTGCTCTCTGTTAGCCTCTGCATGTGATTGCATATGCTTCCAGAAGCTAAACAATGTATGCACCCAGAAAGATCAATTACCTGAGGAAAGTACCCGAGCAATCATATTATTACCTTCTCCTGATTGGAATAATTTGTCTGAGTATTTCAGAAATCACTAAATTTATATTGCAAAGCTCAGCGGCCACAACCTCAGGAGCAGCACTGAAGGCAATGCATTAACAGTAATGTGCGTTATGTAGTCTGATCATTCACTTTTTAAAGTAACGAGTAACCTAATGCAATACTTATTTTATTGTACTAAAAACACAGGAGGTGGATTTGTAATTTAAGTGTTGGCCAGTGTAATGTGCAGCTTTTCATACTAAAAAAGAAAAAGTAACGCAAAAGTAACATACTGTTTGAAATGTACTGTATTACATTTTATAATAAGTAACTAAATAATAAATTTAGTTACTTTTTTGTAAGCAATGATAATTGTAACAAAGTGACATCGTTCTCCAAACTGCTCTGGAGACATAGGCTCCCTTGCTTGCTTTTGGATTCTCAATGGCCAACAAGTGGTGTTTAACTCTTTTTTGGGAAATTCAATGACTTTGGGGCATTTTACCAATTCCAAAAGTACACTTGCACATGTAAACAGGATATCTGCCTTAACTGGGTTACTTACCTTATCCCTGTTTTATGTGTGCATGTAAACACACTCATTGCTTAATTTGCTGGTCTTTTCCGTATTCTGCAATCACAGAAGCACAGTAGCGGGTGTACATTTATAAGATACAAGAAATATTTGTATTTTTGTATTTTTTCCAAAGATTTAAATTCTTAACTTTCTTTTGTTATGCTTCTATTCATTCAGAAATTATTTCTGATTATTTCTATTTCGCTTTTTTACTTTCTTATATACGAAGTACTCCAAAAATTCCGTTTCAAGATTTGACGTTTTAGTCCAAAAATGCAATTTTTGGAATTCTATCTCTGTGTCTGTCTGTGTGTGTGTATGGGTGTGTGTGTGTATGTAAACATTGAGTATGCTTTCACTTTGGTCAACAAAATTTTGCATACAAGTATTAGGTACAAAACATAGATTTCTATCAACTTTTGGGCTATTTCCGTTAACTGTTAAAAGTGATACCGTTAAAGTGATACTTTACCTTTTATTCAACTTTTATAATAATTGTTCAATATATTATTAATTTGATTTGATTTGTTGGTGATGGTTCTTTAATGTACATAATATAAAAATATAGTCATTGTCTTGCAGTTTACTCCTCAAATATCCATCCCCATATCTGAGTAGGCCTATACGAGAAAGTCTATTTTTCTAATTGAGTTTGTTCCCTTCACTGTATGCTAATAACAACAATAATGAGCGGAGACAACACCAGGGTAAAAAAAGTGAATGTCGAATAGCTGTAGCTGTGTTACACCCATTACAGTACTCATTAGTAAATTATGGCTTTAAGTGACAATAACACCTAGAAAAGACGAATGAAAATCATTATGACAAAAATCTTAAAAGTGAAGATTAAGAAGCACAAAACTATCCCATGTAGCATATATAAATGCTTGCTACATTTCAATAAAATATTAAACCCAGTTTTATAATGTCTGGATTGACACCCAAACAAAAAACTGGGAAATTAAAACTTACTTATTATTCCAATTGAAGTGAAATTAAAAGTAGAAGTTGTTTGGGAAGAAAACCAGCAGTCAAAGTGAGCTGAAAGGAGTGAACTTGTGAAAACTCTGCATTATAGTATTGATTCATTTTTATTTTCAGTGTATGCTCTGGAAATACTTAAGTGCATTATATGAATTTTATATACTCAGAGTAACTGAAGAAAATAAAAAGAATACAGCAAAAAAATAAAAAATAAAGCAACTGACTAAGGCATATGTGTTGTTAAGCTCCTTATATAACCAAACATGTCTCATCCCAGTAGAGGGCAGGAAGACAACAAATCCTTTCATCATTTCACATCCGTTTAAGTGTTGGAAGAAGTTCCTTCAAACTGATTAACTTTATTCTCTCAAAAATCACTTATCACAGAAATCAGCCTGTAAGTAGATACCTGTCTCTCTCTTCAGTCTCATTTTCCTAATTATGACAGTTTTCATTCTTAAGTGCCTTATTTTTATCTACTGTATGTGGCGATGGCAAAGAAGGGATGAAAGGTAGCGTATACTCTCATGCCGAGACAATTTTCTGAAAATGTAAAAAAAAAAAAGTTACCTGCCGAAAAAACTTTTAGCTTTTTCCTTCTCTTAAAGAATATTTTAAGCTTTTGCATTTTTACAAACATATGTAGTTCTGAAATAAAGAATTAAATAGGTTCATTTTATATACATTATATATATTCAAACAACAATCATATTGCTTTACATAGAAATATACTATTCATGCATGCATTTGCCTAATACCTTCAATTAAAGAGTATTGAGACTTCGAGTTCAAGTTAGTGACAAAAATGACACTAGGTAACAAAAGAATAAATAAGCTGTACATTTCACATAAATATCACATTTCAGAAATATAGCCAGTTTATTAGGTTTAAACACAGCAAATTTGCTGTTTTAGTGCAAAAAAAGGGACAATGCTTTTGTAAAAGATACAATTGTACTTTTGACTTGTTTGTGAACAATATAAAGTAGACAATTTGAACTTGAGGAGCACTGCAAGCCAGCAGTGGATTCTTCTCTTTGTTATGCTTTTCATTTACGTAAATGTCTTGTTAAACAACAGAACTCAGCCTGATAGACAACTTCAGAATACAGTGGGAGAACAGTGTAAAATGTTGTAATGAAAAGAGAACATAAAGATTTGGGGATTCACCCTGTATATTGTAGAAAGTAGCTGAGGGTAAAGAGCTGCGTGATCCTCTTCCGAGAAGACAATTGGGACTGCAAAAGCAAAGGTGGTGGGTTTTTACAGCTGAGGGGAAGGAAGAGGCGGGTCGTCTGGAGGGAAAAACAGAAGTGAGGTCATCGGAGGACGTGGTCTGAAGCCGTAAGAGGAAGAGGACTAGATCTTACTGCTCCTGTAAGGATGAGAGAAGAGGCATTGGTACACCTGATTAGCCCCCTATACCGGAGTTTCAGCATTAGCCAGATCCCCCTGCTGCCTCCCATGCACACATGTGTGAGTGACACTGTGTAATGCGACAGTGTTTACAGAAAGAAACACCCTGAAACCTCAACAACAATCTCTGTGCAGGATCTGCTCTTTTTTTTAACTCTTCCCATCACACTTATCTCATTAGTAAGTAATGTACCTATTAACGTATTTCAGGTAGACAGAATAAAGAAAATTTTTTTTCCTCCTCCTCAGAATTGTATAGTAATCTTCACTGCCTTACAAACATAACCAACAGACTGTTGAATTTCTGTTGAAAACAGCTCTGTGGTGGTGCTGTAGTTCACATGTGAGCTTTGCGGCATTTGGATGCTACTTACTTTCTGGATTAGTGGAGTTTGCATGTTCTGTTTGTCTTTGCAGTCAAAACGCATGTTGTTACGCTAAAGGGCTGCTCTACACTGGCCTAGTGTGTATAAAAATGCTCTGAGATGGACTTCTGCTCTACCTAGAATTACAGTAATCCCTCGCTATATCGCGCTTCGCCTTTCGCGGCTTGACTCCATCGCGGATTTTATATATAAGCATATTTAAATATATATCGCGGATTTTTTGCTGGTTCGCGGATTTCTGCGGACAATGGATCTTTTAATTTCTTGTACATGCTTCCTCAGTTGGTTTGCCCAGTTGATTTCATACAAGGGACGCTATTGGCAGATGGCTGAGAAGCTACCCAACTTACTTTTCTCCCTCTCTTGCGATGAGTTTCTCTGATCCTGACGTAGGGGGATTGAGCAGGGGGGCTGTTCGCAAACCTAGATGATACGGACGCTCGTCTAAAAATGCTGAAAGATTATCTTCACGTTGCTACCTTCTGTGTAAGCTGCTTCCTGAAGCGACATGCTGCACGGTGCTTCGCATACTTAAAAGCTCAAAGGGCACGTATTGTTTTTTCACTGTTTGTTTTTATCTGTCTCTCTCTCTCTCTATCTCTTTCTCTCTCTCTGCTCCTGACAGAGGGGGTGTGAGCTGCCGCCTTCAACAGCTTTGTGCCGCGGTGCTTCGCATACTTAAAAGCCAAACAGCCCTATTGATTTGTTTGTTTTTGTCTCTCTCTCTCTCTCTCTGACATGCTCTGCTCCTGACTCGCACTCCTTTGAAGAGGAAGATATGTTTGCATTCTTTTAATTGTGAGACGGAACTGTCATCTCTGTCTTGTCATGGAGCACAGTTTAAACTTTTGAAAAAGAGCCAAATGTTTGTTTGCAGTGTTTGAATAACGTTCCTGTCTCTCTACAACCTCCTGTGTTTCTGCGCAAATCTGTGACCCAAGCATGACAATATAAAAATAACCATATAAACATATGGTTTCTACTTCGCGGATTTTCTTATTTCGCGGGTGGCTCTGGAACGCAACCCCCCGCGATGGAGGAGGGATTACTGTAGTTCCTACCTTGTCTCCACTGGTGCTAGAATAAAATCAATTAGAAACTTCTTCAGAAAAAAAGATAGATGTTAAGTTGACAATACTGGGAAGTTGTCTCCTATAAATGTTCATTCATTTTCTAAACCTGCCTATTCTGGTATAGGTATTTGAAGAGCTGGGGCCTCATCTATAAAGCCTGCATACGCGCAAAAAGAGGTTCAAACTGTGCTTCCCATGCAAATGCCGGGATTTATAAAAGAAAACTTAATGCGAAGGTTTCTGTATATTTATGGCAACTCTGACCCATGTCTACGCAGAAACTGGGAAATGGTGACACCCTTTATCAAAGCAGGGAAATGCAGTCAAACCATATAAATGATGACTCCTGTGTATAATAATTCAAATTGCTCAGCAGTTATTATAATGTATGTTGGTGTGACAAATGCCAAATATTACACCTCAAAAGTGATAAATATGATACAGTGATCCCTCGCTATATCGCGCTTTGACTTTCGCGGCTTCACTCCATCACGGATTTTAAATGTAAGCATATCTAAATATATATCATGGATTTTTTGCTGGTTCGCGGATTTCTTCGGACAAATGGGTCTTTTAATTTATGGTACATGCTTCCTCAGTTGGTTTGCCCAGTTGATTTCATACAAGGGACGCTATTGGCAGATGGCTGAGAAGCTACCCAACCAGAGCACGTATTATGTATTAAATAAAACTCCTCAATGATATACGATATGCTTCCCACGTGGTGCTTCGCATACTTGAAAACCCGAACAGCACATATTGATTTTTGATTGTTTGCTTTTCTCTGTCTCTCTCACTCTCTCTGACATTCTCTGCTCCTGACAGAGGGAGTGTGAGCAGAGGGGCTCTTCCCACACTGGCCTAGAGGATACGGACTCTCCTCTAAAAAATACTGAAAGACTACCTTCACATTGCTCCCTTCTTTGCAGCTGCTTTGTCCGGCGGTGTTTTGCATACTTAAAAGCCCAAACAGCCATATTGATTTTTGATTGTTTGCTTTTCTCTCTCTCTGCCTCTCTCTCTCTCTCTCTGACATTCTCTGCTCCTGACGCGCACTCCTTTGAAGAGGATGATATGTTTGCATTCTTTTAATTGTGAGACAGAACTGTCATCTCTGTCTTGTCATGGAGCACAGTTTAAACTTTTGACCAAAGGGTGTTATTTCATGTCTAGAGGGCTCTAATAATGTTAAAAAACGTATTTAGAAGGCAGTAAACAGGTTTTCTATGCTCTAACTGCGAAAATATTCGATTTATAAATTAAGAATCCTACTTTGCGGAAATTCATTTATCGCGGTAGAGTCTGGAACGGATTAACCGTGATAAACGAGGGTTTACTGTATACTATTTTACTTCGATTTTGAAAGGGCCAATACTATGTATTTGCACTGAAGATATTTTTTTGGTTTTTCATCAGTTTATATTGACTACCTGAATACGCTGGGTAATCAAAGCACTTTACTGCACTCATATTAATGAATGAAGCTGCTTTTGTAAACCATAAGCAGTTAGATCCCATTAACACACAAGTCATCCAAGAAGTAACTTACAAACATCATGTCTCAATGGCCTGGGTGAACCTGCAATTCATTTATTTTGAGGCAAAGTAGCTACGAAATGCATGATGGTGCTGTACATGGTGGCTGGCTTGTTGGTAAGGTAACTGTCTGAACCCTCAGTGTTTCATATAGCGGGTACTATTCACTGTAACATCAATCACGTCATTACATGTGTCAGGTGACAGAGGCTACCCACTCAGACCACAGTGCCTTACACCATTGCCAGTACCCCACAGCACAGAGGAGAGACGCTATAATGCCGCACATGATCTTGTGCACTCAGTTGCAGAACATAAGCAGATACCCTTGAATGCAGGTGGCGGGGTCTCGATGCATCAGGAGGAAGAGGCTACTTTACCAATCAATGAGGTTCTGCAGCATCGTGATTGTTTATGCATGAGGTTGATTAGCATGCTCCATAAATGGATGTTTCAGGGCAGTGTTTGAGGCGTTTTCATGTACATATATTTACAAGGTGATTGTGATTTATTAACGGCAAATTGTGTACAAATGTGTATATGTCAAGTTTTACAAATCTATTTTTTTTTGGTGTGAGCATATTTTCATTCTCAAATCCATGCAAAATTTCAATAAAAGAGGCACCAGGAATCTTTCCAGTCAGAATTAGGCAAAAAAGATTAGGCAGTTTAGGACGATATATTAGGAAATCACTGTATCCCTGTCTTAGGTGTGTTTGCATATATAGTGAGAAGCACCTATTGTGGTAGCTCTGTCTGTCTGTCATCTTATGAAACAACTTGGGTATTCATGGACTGATCTTGTTGAAGTTTAGCATACTATTTCTTCACTGAAAAATGTCAAGACAGTTCATTTTTCATTGAGATATCTCAAACTGATTGTGCTGCAAAATGTTCTGAAATTTGAAAATCTCTCATTTGAAAGGAACGGTGAATCTGTAAACTCATCTGACTTAAAAGAGAGAAGCACTCTGTGCAACTTCATCTCCGAAGTTAATGTTTCAGTTTTACATTAGCAGCATCTACTGTACATCAGCTTGTATGCTTTGTAAAATTTAATCTTTTACTCATCTGAGCTATTGAGCCAACCCAAACCTATTCAGGTAGCATTTATAACTACATGACATTGTAAAGTACTGGTAAAAAACACATATTTAATGCAGTCTAACACATGTAATTAAATTCTATAATCACTGCTTTTTAATTTAAGACATGGTTGCAAAAAATATTTAATAAACAAAAACTGACTCTTGGATGAAATAAATAAAAAAATGTCAAATACTCCAGCTTTCATTTTGCAGAATGCACTTGAATGTTATGCCATTTATACATCTTCTATCTTGTTTTAATTTATTACAGTAAGATTTAAGTTGATATGCAAAGTGTTCCACTTCTAAAATTATCTTTTTCATTAAAATTATTTAGTTATTATGGATGTGGTAAGAGAGGACATGCAGGTGAGCTCCCTAACGGGAGCAGCCAAAAGAGAATGTTTAAAATTATTTAGTTTTTACTTAAACTACAATTCACATCTGCATATTCCTCCTGTGTGTTTAAGTTTTCTGCTTTTTCTTTCATATCCCCAAAGACAGGCAGTTCAAGCTAACTGGTAGTTCTCAGTTGGCATTGCCCTTGGGTGAGTGTTTGTTAATGGTTGAGCAGGCCTGGATTGGCACCCCGTCTAGGGTTGGTTCCTGTAGGCTCGGCTTCTCAGTGACCTTGAAATGGATCAAGTGCATTTTCTTTAATTACAATCCACAATTGCACAGGTGAACTTAAAAAGTAATGAATGGATGGAACTTTTTCTTAGTAATCAAAAACTATAATCCTCAGATTATTCACCTTTATCCTTTGCATGGACAGAGGTTTTCTTGTTTTCTGATTGCCACCTGTATTAGCAATAACCATTGCCTACTTTTGAGGTCTGTGTGCATCAGATATTTGGTATTTCACAACCCTTTAATTTGTCCCTCGTGTTCTACACCTTTAGTTTGGTTTTTCTATAGTAAAACTTGAACTTGCCTTGTAATGTTTTGATTGTGTGTGTACAACTTTAAATGTGTCTAATGCCTGGTCAGTTTTCTAACTTGCTCCAAGAAATCCTTTGCCCTTGAGAATAGAAATCCACTATCACTGACCTCACAACGCCCTAAGGATTAACTTAGTGGCTGAAAGTTTGACACACTGAATGAAATATTTCTACAGGCCTTGGAAATAACAATTCCATCCATCCATCCATCCATTATCCAACCCGCTATATCCTAACACAGGGTCACGGGGGTCTGCTGGAGCCAATCCCAGCCAACACAGGACACAAGGCAGGAAACAAATCCCAGGCAGGGTGCCAACTCACCGCAGGGCACACACACACACACACACACACACACACACCAAGCACACACTAGGGACAATTTAGGCTCACCAATGCACCTAACCTGCATGTCTTTGGACTGTGGGATCAAACCGGAGCTCCCACGCAGACATGAGGAGAACATGCAAACTCCACGCAGGGAGGACCCGGGAAGCGAACTCGGGTCTCCTTACTGCAAGGCAGCAGCACTACAACTGCGGAAATAACAATTCATAAAAATGAAAACAAAAGCTAAAATATTTATCTACCTGTGCTTAATATGGAGAGATCAGCTTTTAAAGACAGAACCCTTGGATCTCCTAATTATTTTACTAGCAACGTCCTAAACTTTGGACTAACCAATTCAAATAACTGTTTTCATTTTACCTGAGTAATGTGCTAGTGCCTTTACCTCTGCTATTTTCAAAGCTGAAAAACATACATGCATGCTGAAGTTCTACATCTGTATATTTTCATTTTTGTTATTCGGACACCTGGCACTCACTAGTGTGTAGCAGCTCTGACAACATCTGGTGAGACAGCTGATAGGACATGCATAGCAAATTAACATTCAGTGGGTTGCAGAACTGAAGTGGCATACTAGGGTGGTAAATAACATCTTTCAAGGCAACTGTTTTTTTTCCTAGGACATATTACATAACTAAACAAAGTTTTCTAATGTGAGGAAAGTGTCCAGTGGCAATTTCTGCTTTGCTTGTAGGTAATTGATCTAATTTATTCTTCCAGTAATTACACTGAAAACAGCAGGTTATGCATTTCTGTACCACTGCTGGACAGATTTTGTCAGACTTGAAGTATGGTATGTGTGTCTTCTTTGAGAATATGAGAGACATATGGTGCTGTAACCACAAGATGATATTGATTATTCTGCACTATGAATAAATCAACTAACCAAAAAAGTCATCATTTATTTGAGTGCGTCATAAGTGGTTTCAACAAAAATAGTCAAGCATAATTTTTTTACTCTTGACATTTAGAACATTTCTTCATTACTCTTAAGGTACTATATTACAAATGACTGAAAAAATAAACATCTTAAAAGAAAAATATCTAAAACATCTTCAAAGAAACATATTGTAGTTCAGTTCATTTTACCAAATCTCGCTACATTAAGATTAAATATACAAGTATATACAGTATATGACTCAGTGGCAAAATGGTAAATGCTCACAGATCCAGGAGCCAGGGTTTGAATGCAGCACCTCCATCCTGTCTATTTGAAATTTTTACATTCTTCCCATGGCTGCATGGTTTTTCCTATAGGTTCTCCAGTTTTTCTCCCATGTGCAGGTTAAATAAATTGGTGAACCTAAATTATATGTGTGTAAGTGCATGCAGAGTTGGCCCTAGTGCCCCATTTAGCCACCCAATTTTACTAAAACGTACTCTGGCCAGCCACAACCCGTAACTGGACTGGTTTTCTTGTCGATAATCCGATGGTGACCCTATCTTTATTTTACGACTTTTCACCTGAGTATCTTCAGTTTGCCTTTGCCTCTTGTTCAGTTAAGTCACATTTACAAATTTGATGCAGAGATCTAGCTGCATGGTTACCGTCAGGATAAACTAGAGCTGACTGCATCTATGATTCTCTTACCTCTACACCCCAGGCGATTTATTAGAAAGTGTTTGAGGCAAAAGTAGGTTCAAAAGTTTATCCACTCAATATAGAAAAAGCTTCTCTAAACTGTAGTTCTTAAAGTGCCAAAAGAAGAAGTGAAGCAAATGGATAACTGTGCAACTTGGATGGACAGCAGCTCTTCTTTCTAAAAGTCTCGATACCTAACATGGCTATGGTATGAGGTGGCTCTTTCATTCTTGTGTTGTTTTTTCTGAACTGACAGGTCTTTGATCCGGCCTGGTCTCTGGATGTAATCAATGGAAGGAGAGAAAGGTAGAGAAAGAAATGCTTGCAGATCATACAGTATATCTATGTTGGTATTGTGCTTCCTTACCAAACCTCTTGGACTAATGGGGGTTTGTAGTTTAGGAGATAACTCCATTCATGTATGCCTCATGCTTTTGAGACAATCGCGATCATGTACAACCTATATTCCTGAAACTTACACCAATCCATGTTCTGCTTACTCGCGGCCAGGGGCTAGAGAAAAGTTTGTGAAGGGGTTTCCAATTTGTAGACTACTTTCATTGTCCAGCATTACTATTGTGATATATGGCTGGCCGTTCATCTCGGCCAATACCCCCAAGCCGCCAGGTGGAGCTCTCCCTGCAGCATGGAGGTGCCCCGAATACCAGCAGGGAATCATGGACAGTGGAGTTTTCCTTTACAACCCTGCTGGATACCTTGGGGGCCCAGAGACCCTTACGGGCACTATAACCCGGAAGTACATCTTAGCCACAGCGACAGGAGGAATGACGTACTTCCGGGATGAAGAAGAAGTTGTTATCTGACCCGGAAGTGTTCATAGTTACATGGACAGAGAGAGCAAAACACTTCTGGGTCAAGGACTATAAAAGGACTGTGGGAGATGCCAGACGTCGAGCTGAGCTGGGTGGAAGGGTGGCAATGCGTCTGGGAGAGTGGAGGATTATTGTAGTGTTTATTATTATGTTTATGAGTATTGTGGAGAGGAGGGTGCTTTGTGCACGTAATTATTGTAATAAAGTCAATATTTGGACTTTTACCTGGTGTCTGACGTGGTGTCCGAGGGTTCAATGGAGCGACAGCACCCCCTATTTGTCACACTATGTAACAATATTTGTCAAAAAGTCATGCATATTGACATTGTGAGCATACAGTTTGATGACTTATGTGGATTTTGTGGCATGAGTGATGTTTATCCATTAAAACATATTATTTTCTTAGTCATCATTACACACTACATGGGGTAAGTAATATATAATCATTTGTGATTGAACTATTTCTTTAAGTATAAGCAACTTCAATAATAATTATTGTGTTCAGGGCCGGACTGAGAAGCTTATTCAGGACAGGAATACCAAGTCTAACCCAGACCACACAATATACATCAGTTTTCTTGTACAGGCACAGACTCAAAAAAAACAACAAACACCATTTTGTCTTGGAATTTTTTATGAGTGAGGAGACAGTAGATTCAGCTTTTACACATAAATATCAGTCTCAAGACAACCTCTGATAAAGTGTGGAACAACACTGCATAAATGTAAACACTTCATAAATAAATAAACCATGTTAGTTCTATAACATTTATATCAAAAGCACTGAACTACTAAAAGAAGTTGTCAGTGGAATCCACAGTGCAATGCAGATTATATTTGCAATTTCAACTGTGAGTCTGGACTCTACATAGCTGAGCCGCTGTCAGTGTCTGGATGGTAATGCTGAATACTCTTCCACAAAGTTTAAAGTGTTGGCCAAAATAGACCATTCTGAATTTCTTCAATAGACAAAAGACTCAAAAAATGTTTCGGTGCCACAGAATTCTGTTAAGCATATTTTAAAGAATGCACGTAGCAAACAGAAAAGTATGAAACATTTCGTGTAGCCTGTTCAGTCACTCTCTCGTCATAGCGCTAAAGTTTAACTGTCAGAACGAGAGAGACGTACTTTAAAAATATTAAACTAAAATAACAACAAGACACGTTCATTAACAAACTTATCATGAAATAAAGAACAACAGGTACATTTAAAAACACAAATCATTCCACTTACATACATGTTTCATAAATGAAAAAATAGAATAAAACATTTTGTGTAGCCTATTCAGTCACTCTGAGGGAATAAGGAAAAAAAAAACATTAAAAATGCGATCACACACTACACTTCATTAAAATTTGAAACAAAAATAAAATAAAATAAATACACAGTAACAAATACCAAAGCCCATACAACATCCAAATACAATTCAAAGTATATTATAAACTTTGAAACAATCTTCATATATAACTTAATCACAAAAACACCAGACGTACGCACCTCTCATCATAGCACAAGACTTGAACAAAAACAAGAAACCATCCAACCAGAAAAAAAAACATTGCAATGTTAAACCAAAAGGATTTGTGCCCAATACAGAGCAATAACGCCTGCTCGTTTTCCATTGTAATAACATTGTAATAACAGTATAATATATAATTTCACCATTAGTTTATTTCACTGGTTGCTCTGAATGCCAGGCCAGGCCAGGCAGCAGGCCACTGGGAAAGCTCCCGCTGATTGTAAACATCAGTCCAGCTCTGATTGTGTTAATTGACGAATTAAATAGATTTTCTAGCTTTACTACCACTCCTTTGTTGATGTGTTATGAGTATTAAACTGTCCCAGAGAAAAATGCTGGTAGGAAACAATAAAACTTTCTGTAATTCTTAGAAGGTTGTTTATTGAGCATAAAAAAAAATTAGTTTAAAATCCAGAACTTTTATTCCAAAGGTGTGGAAGTGATCAAGCTGAAAATATAAGAAAATATAATGTATAATTTATAAAATTTAATTTTTAAATTTTTAATTTATATAAAATATCCATCCATCCATCCATCCATTTTCCAACCCGCTGAATCCGAACACAGGGTCACGGGGGTCTGCTGGAGCCAATCCCAGCCAACACAGGGCACAAGGCAGGGAACCAATCCCGGGCAGGGTGCCAACCCACTGCAGGACACACACACCCACACACCAAGCACACACTAGGGCCAATTTAGAATCGCCAATCCGCCTAACCTGCATGTCTTTGGACTGTGGGAGGAAACCGGAGCGCCCGGAGGAAACCCACGCAGACAACATGCAAACTCCACGCAGGGTGGACCCGGGAAGCGAACCCGGGTCTCCTAACTGCGAGGCAGCAGCGCTACCACTGCGCCACCGTGCCGCCTATATAAAATATATAAAAGAAAATTAATTTACTTACCCCTGCTTAATCTAACTTCAAGGTTGTGGAAAGCATTTGGGGCGATGCATTAATCAATGGTAGTGCAACAGTCCATTAAATCCTTATGATGTGGAGAAAATCCAAAAAGCCTTAAAACTGAAATGAAAATGTAACTGGTTTAGAATTTATTCTCAGTTTCTTTGAAAATATTCCTAATCGAAATAAATAAATAAATACATAGATAAATAAGTAAAATCCATAGCTCTATATTGTTCTTTTTTCTCAAATATGTTGTAGTTTCAAAATCCTTTATGGTTTGGATTGGGTAAAATCATTAAGTTCAGATATTTAACTAGGCATTGTACAAGTAGAACAATAATTAGAATGGCAGTGTTGTCTTTGCAGAGTTCAGAGTGAAATTATTTATAAAAAATAAATTGGTCTTTGTCAGTGTGTATATATGAGTATGTGAGAATATAGGTTAATATGTTCTTAGACTTGCTGATGCTATGATAAGTCATTCACAAAAATGTAAATGTGTATGTATATATATATATATATATATATATATATATATATATATATATATATATATATATAACAGTTTAATGGATGGATATTGATAACAGCTTCCAGTCTTAAACTAAGGACTTGCCTAAACAGTGAATTCCTAAAATGTATAATTCATCATATCGTTAAAGAAGTACAGAATATACCATTTCTACTGATTTAACTAGTTAAATATGTTTCCTTAAAGGCTTCTCTAAAGTCACTGACTAAATCAGACATATACTATGATAATGTGAAATTATGGCAAAACCAGAGTTAAAACTTTGAGTTTAATTAATTAGACAAATCCTCCTACGTAGATCTGGCATTTATAGATTATGTAGTGCAGTATAAAATGCTCACAAGCGCTGAAAGAGGAGTCAAAATGAGTAACCAGTGTGAAAAAAAATTAAACATGGGGAAGGCGCACTAAATGGCACTGGGTCATGCAAAGCTGTGCAGTCTAAAAATAGAGGCTTTGTATCAGCAGAAAGCATTTTACTGATTTATCAAGCTTGTTCTTGTGCCACCAATTGGCCTTATCCCGAGAACAACATCACATTTGTTTCCCAGACATCTGCAATGTATAATTCACATCTAGTTTGCAGAAATTATTTTCATTTACTGTACTGAACAAGCACAAACATTGGATAGTGCGTACATGACTCATAGCACAACCATATTTTAGTCAGAGTATTTTGTTGTACTGCAGTGTAAATGAGCAATGGGAACAATATCAGTTGGTTAGGCAGTTTTATATACTGTAATTTCTCAGTGTAGATGTGGGGATTAGTTGGTTTTTGTTTGTATGTCTCTCACTTAGTCCTTTTACTATAACAAATATGGAGACC
Source organism: Erpetoichthys calabaricus (assembly GCF_900747795.2). Classification (NCBI taxonomy): domain Eukaryota; kingdom Metazoa; phylum Chordata; class Cladistia; order Polypteriformes; family Polypteridae; genus Erpetoichthys; species Erpetoichthys calabaricus. Next base: position 217,943,524 of record NC_041398.2, on the reverse strand, counting down.
ATAGAAGGAACAGAATATTTGAGAGTTCATTTGGAGATGATGATGTTCTATTGACATTACTTTCATTTGACGTTCCATAGAGAGCCAAAGTACCTGCCATATGATCCATAAGTTAATTTAACATATTGATTGACAAAAACCTATTTAATTTGTGTGCTTCAAAAACACACCATATGTGTGGATTTTTATTGTTACTATAAATACAGTAAAAAAAAACTGTATATTCACTGGAATATTAAAAGAATACACTTCTTTTTAGTGGTATTTTGTTTTTAAATATATATACATACATAAACAAACTTTATTTTATTTCTGTAATTCTTTCTGTAATTAAAACTATCCCAAGGCATTTACAAATACAAAATATTCCTTACTGTACATTTACTCATTTTTTGAATTTATTTTTTAAATTCATTTATTTAGATGGAGTGTCCACCACATTCGCATACACATTCCCACTCAGTAACTGTGGGGCGAGTAGCCAATCAAGTGCAATGTGTCCATCCATCCATCCATCCATCCATCCATCCATCCATCCATCCATTTTCCAACCCGCTGAATCCGAACACAGGGTCACGGGGGTCTGCTGGAACCAATCCCAGCCAACACAGGGCACAAGGCAGGGAACCAATCCCGGGCAGGGTGCCAACCCACCGCAGGCAATGTGTCCTGTAAGTGAAATATGGCAAAGGGACAACGTTTGAGATCTTGGGAGAGCCTGGATTTTAATTCAAGTTCTAGGAGCTATGAGTGTCACAAATTACCCCAAGGACTCCTCCCTGAGAAGAAGGAAAAGCCCAAGCCCAAGCCCTTAAAGATAATAATCATAAAACTAATTCCAAATGAAGGCAACTCTCACTAACATATATAAATTCAAGAAATAATTTAATCAAGAACATAGAAGAAATTAAATAAAGATTCTCTAAGAATATCTAAGATGAAGAAAGTGAGAAACAAAACACTAAATGCTCTTAACAAGTAAAAAGAATAAAATTAAATAGTACAGTATAGTAATTCAAAATGATCAATTATTACAGTTCTAGATCAGTTTATTAGCTCAGTTAAGAAACCCTTATTCTTGAATACTAATTTCTATCATGTCCTAAATCCAAACCAGCCTCAACGGAAACAAAATTGTTGATCTAATATCCAAACTAAAACTGAGTCCAAAAGTCAGAAGCCTAAATACCAAAAATGTATAAATGAATAAATGGAAATGTTTGAAGGAAAAAGCATGAGCACTGCACTGGAGCAGCATCCTCTCTGCTTCAAAATCCCACCAAGGCATTAATAGGAACATTTGTGTGTTCTGCCTGAGCATGAAACAGTGCTTATTTTTAATAAATGGGATCGGGAAATGAACCTTAGTTATGTTGTCAAGCTAGGGTCAAAGCCAAGAATGAAACTGATCTGATTCCCACAAAAAATAATTGAAGACACCGTGTAAAGCACGGTGATTACCCACCAGTCTCAGGGTGTACAGGGTTTCCATCTGTAGGTTTATATTCTGTCAAAGGTAAAATTATGCAGTTTGTCCTAAAAAGGGCTGTTGAATACGGGTAATGAAATGTATCAGGAGATGAAGCACAAAGGGAGAGCCAAAAAAATACTAAAAGAGTGAAATTCATTAACAGAAACTCAAAAAGACAGGCAAACTAACCCTAAAACTGAAGACAAAAACTTTTGAACCACATAAATAAGCAAGAAGTCAAAACCATTGCTAAAGAAAAGGAAAAATCTCTCACAAAGATTTGTTTGGAAATCCAAATATTTGTTGTACTGCCTTGTATGGTGTGAAGTAGATTGTCATCAATCCTAAAACTAGAAACTGTAACTTGAAATTTAAAATACAAGAGGACAAAACATTCTCCTGCAACCACCAAGCAAACCCAGTCACTAAGGTTTGAAGGACTGATCCACAATCTTGGATGACCAGGAAGTGCACAGTGATGACCATTATGCAGTTGCATAGATGAAGTCATGTGCCATGTGCTCCCAGTATCCCAAGGTAGCACCAGCACAGAAACCATACCCAGAAATCTCACAAAATGATCATGTCCATAATAACACCCGAAGATAAAAGAACACCCCAAACAACTCTCCGAAAAGGTGATTATAAAGCACAGGTAAGGGGACAGAAAAAAGGTACTCTCTAAGTCACCGAATATCCCCTGGTGTCCAGTTATATCAATCGTTTAGAAATGGAAAAAGTATGACACAGCTTTAAATTAGATTAGATTAGATTAGGTTAGATAAACTTTATTAATCCCTTTGGGAAATTCAAATGCATTCAGCAGCAGAAACATAATAAAAACAAGAATACAGACTCACGGGACAGATAATATATCCAATCAATCAATCAATAAATGAATAAATAAGTAAAAGTAAACTTAAGGAGAATATCGGATGGAAGCTCTGATTTGCCGGATAGCAGTGGGCAGAAAAGTCCCCCCAGAGGTGCTAATCTACCTAGAAAAGGCCTTCCACAAAAAACTGTGTGATCGTGCAAGAAGAAGTCTGTGGCCATGACGTGAAGTGTTTACAAAGTACAGATAGATGGATAGATAGATAGATAGAGAGATAGATAGATACTTTATTAATCCAAGGGGAAATTGACATACTCCAGCAGCAGCATACTGATAAAAACAATATTAATTAAAGAGTGATAAAAATGCAGTGCAAGTTAAAAAATGCAAGGTGGAGAGTGTGAGGCAGTTATAACATAATAGGTATAACAGTCAATAATCTTGTGTAGTGTTAACGTTTACCCCCCCGGGTGGAATTGAAGAGTCGCATAGTGTGGGGGAGGAGCGATCTTCTCAGTCTATCAGTGGAGCAGGACATTGATAGCAGTCTGTCGCTGAAGCTGCTCTTCTGTCTGGAGATGATACTGTTTAGTGGATGCAGTGGATTCTCCATGATTGACAGGAGTCTGCTCAGCGCCCGTCGCTCCGCCACAGATGTCAAACTGTCCAGCTCCATGCCTACAATAGAGCCTGCCTTCATCATCAGTTTGTCAGGCGTGAGGTGTCCCTCTTCTTTATGCTGCCTCCCCAGCACACCACCGCGTAGAAGAGGGTGCTCGCCACAACCGTCTGATAGAACATCTGCAGTATCTTATTGCAGATGTTGAAAGACGCCAGCCTTCTAAGGAAGTATCGTCGGCTCTGTCCTCTCTTGCGCAGAGAATCAGTATTGGCAGTCCAGTCCAGTTTATCATCCAGCTGCCCTCCCAGGTATTTATAGGTCTGCACCCTCTGCACACAGTCACCTCTGATGATCATGGGGTCCATGAGGGGCCTGGTCCTCCAAAAATCCACCACCAGCTCTTTGGTTTTGTTGGTGTTCAGTTGTAGTTGGTTTGAGTCGCACCATTTAACAAAGTCCTTGATTAGGTTCCTATACTCCTCCTGCTCACTCCTGATGCAGTCCACGATAGCAGTGTCGTCAGCAAACTTTTGCATGTGGCAGGACTCCGAGTTGTATTGGAAGTCCGATGTATATAGGCTGAACAGGACCGGAGAAAGCACAGTCCCATGCGGCGCTCAGTTGATGAAATTGGAGAGACAGTGCTGCCATTTGTCATGATGGTGAAAGGTACACATACTAAATAGTGACTTGAGAGGGGTGAATACTTAACCAACTATTTGGTGCCTTATATTTGTTATTAATTTAATCCTGTTTGCAGAGATTTGCATTCAGTTTGACATTAAAGAGTATTTTTCCCTGGATCAGTGTCATAAAAGCCAAATTAAATCCACTCAGATTAAGTGTTGTTCAACAATAAAAAATGAAAACTTCCAGGTGGGTGAAGCACTGATTTCTTAAATAATAAAGGCAGTTGTTTAAAAGTAAAAAAAAAATTCCATAAAAACAAGTCATTAAAAGCCTCGAAAGAGTCCCGCATTCATGACACAAATAAAACACAAGCTGTCGTTAACTTAGTCTGCTCCATAACATGCAAGTTGAAGCTCACACATCGCCAACTCTGGCGTCCCAAGTGCCCTACATATTAAAGAAAATTTCACACTTTCTGAATATACATTTTAAAAACTCAATTTAAACTTGCTTGTACTCATGCAGATAGTAAGTAATCTAAGCACTAAATAAATTAAGAAATCCGCCATCTTTGCAAGATCCAAATCCAAACTTTCTTTCAAACATAAGGGTCACCCACAAAGAACAGAGTGAAATACAAATAGCACAGACAATCCCCCAAAGCATTCAAACAAATAACATAATTATTGTTAAATCTTAATAGAAAATCAAATTCCGAGGACTGAATTAAATAAGAATTAATAATTAAACTAAAACTCATTAGACAAAATAATTCAAAAGGGAGAACTAAAAATGAGCATGCAGCCATCCATTTTCCAAACCCGCTTTATCCAGAGTAGGGTCACAGGAAAGCTGGAAACTATCCCAGGAAGCATAGGGCGCAAGGCAGAAACAACCCCTGGACAGTGCAGCAGTTAAAATGAAACAACACAACCTTAAAGAAATTAATGAACTAAATTGTTAATTCCAAAACTCTGTCATCAGTATCATTCATTACAAAGCATCTGGAAAATTTAGAATCAGAATTTAATGCTGTATCAGTGCATTCACCCGTTATGTAGAGTAGTGTAAACTAATAGATCCAGAGTCAAAATTTTGCATTGTATCTTCACTTCTTCATCTTCTTCATCTTTTCCCACTTCTCTGTGGTATTAATGTGCTTGATCAACCTCCAGTATTCAGCTCGGTCCTGCACCTCACCCTCAGTCAAGCCCTTTTCTTTCAGAACTTCTTTTACTCAATCCATCTACCTCTGCTTTGGCCTCCCTCACTCCCACATACTCATTGTCTCTCCTCATCATATGTCCATACCACTTCAATCTACTTTCCTATACTTTCTTAGATATCTCTCTAACTTTTGTTATACGTCTGGTTGTCTTCTATGTTATTCTGTTCTTTGTAGTAACTCCACACATCCATCTCGATATTCTCATTTCTGCCACATCTAACTTTTTCTGATGAGCTCCCTTTACTGCCCATATCAGCTCCATATATCATTGCTGTTCTTACCACTGTCTTAAAAACCTTACCTTTAACATACACCTTAATTCTTCGTTCATGCAATAACCCTGATACATTCTTCCAATTGTTCCATCCACACTACACTCTATGAGGTATCTCTCCATCTAGTTTTCAGGCTACCACTAATCCTAGATATTTAAACGTATCCATGGTTTTCAATGGCTGTCCCTGCAGGCAAACTTCTGAATCTTGATCCTCATTAAACCTCAGGTATTCTGTCTTCTTCCTATTTATCTTCAGTCTTCCATCTTCCAAAGCCCTTCTCCCACCTTCCTCTCCACTTCCTCTTTTGTGGTACTACACAACACAGTGTCATTAGAAAAAAGCCTGCACCAGCGGTATAGGTTTGTCTTTCTTCAGTAAGTAAAAAAATCAAAGAAACAAAAGGGAATGGCAGGAATTTGGATAGTAAATAGCTTATTGCTAGAATTTCGTCTTAAGCATCATTGACTGCTTTGTACTGCCAGGGAACTGAAGAGTGAAGATTTTGCACACAGACCAGGAAATGAACATAACCAAGTCAAAGACCAGAAAGCACTAAATCTGTTGCCAAAGCCAAAACACTAAACAACAGTCACAATAAAAACGGAATGGTAATACTAGATAATAGATTGTTATTTGGAACAAATGCATTTCATGTGTGTTCCGTTTCTACAATAATCTGTGCAAACACATTGTTAAAACAGAAACATTTTTCATATTTTAGTAGTAAATGACAAAATGTTGGCATAAACTATATAATGTGTGAAGCCTGAAGTCTAAAGATCAAAAAAACACTTTCACAAAAGGTTCAAGGACGATACAACAGCTCTGTGGCGTAGCAGTAAGATTTGCTGACTTGTCTTTATCAGCACATTTACAGGACAAAAGACGCTGACAGAAAGGTGCGATGGGATTTAAGGTGGGCCAGATCTACAAGTTTTTCGTAGGCTCTGGTAATTCTAGTGTCAAAATATACACTTTATTCCAGAGGCAATAAACGGACAAAAGACAAAGCAATAAATGTTCCATGATATTCAAAACTCCACAGTCTGTGCAGGAATTCAATGATACATTTTGAGGCTGTCTCACTCACAATACGCTTTGTGTCTTTTTTCGAATTTTAGATAATGCAGGAAAGTTGGTGACATAACCAGTTTCCAAGTTTTTGATCAAAGCAAAGTAAGATGTTTGGCCTTGGAGTTGAAACAGTCTATAACAGAAGCAAGCAAGAAGAAGGTTAAGGAACAAGCAGAGGTGTCAATTCTGGGAACATCAAAACCAAAAGGTTAAACAAAAGTTGTCATTTGAAATTGGAATACAAAAGGATCTGCAATGACAGATCCTTAGCTCTAGCTGCACTAATACTGACATGCAAAGCTTGGGTGCACATATTAACATGCTGCTATTATAACAATACGTTATGGGGCTGTGGTCATCAACAGAAGTCATTCGTATAAACTATATTTCTGAAGTTATGCTATGGAGGTGTCCACCGTAAAAAACAAAAAATTTAAATTGTGCCTTGATGACATAAGAAACATAATGATAAAATTTTAGAACAGTAAGAAGTATGCAATGAAAAGGAACAAAATTGGGCCAGGGTGATTCAGAGGGCACCAATACCAAGGTTCATAACAGATATAGAGCACTTTGGGTCAAGAACAAGGAGAGAGCTCATCAGCACTCGTCACTATAACAATAATGGTTCTTTAATGGCATTTTATGGTCCTTTATTGGGTAGTGTGGTTCCTCATAAAGCCATTGCTTGACAAAGAACCATTCCATACTGTGAATGGTTCTTAGCATATGAAGTTGGTTCCTTGTGCTTTGAAAAACATCCTCAAATGTAGAAAAGCAAACTGATATCTTTAATGTATGGTAGGCTACCTAACAAGACACCTCACAGGTGGCGCAGTGGTAGTGCTGCTGCTTTGCAGTAAGGAGAATGTGGAAGATTGTGGGTTCGCTTCCCGGTTCCTCCCTGTGTGGATAGCGCTTTGAGTACTGAGAAAAGCGCTATATAAATGTAAAGAATTATTATTAATAGATTAAGAAAACCTCGACTTAGTTTCTGTGACTGGACATTTGCAGGAAGAGTCCTTTTAAAATCATGACTTACTGGTATTTCTCAAGTCTGTTATCATCTATTCGGTGTTATTCACAATATGGGGTGTGTTATGGACCTAAATAAGTAACAGTTCTTTTTGGAACCTTCATGTGGATGGGTCTTTTGGGAACCAGAAATTGTTCACCTACGTCATCGCTCTGAAGAACCACTCTTGCACCTACTGTGTACTGTAGATGGACTATACCAATTAGATTTTTAGTTCATAAGAAAAACAAATGTATTAGTTTGTTAGATGTCTTATGAACTACTTATAACAAATTATATGTTTTAGTAAACAACTCTGTCCTAACTTAATGGGTGAATTGGTAAGAGATTTAACTGAAACCCACGGTGAGTATTTCTTTGGAGCTGACAGCAGACGAACCTGCTAAGTTGTGCCTTAACAGCACACTCCACTGGCAGCACAGAGGGTTTGTGATTTGCATCTTTTGGGCATAGTCTCAGATTAAGATGATGGTGATATTTTTTAAGTTAAAGCCCTTTCCATTAAGCTAACCTGCTCAGTATCCTTTATATTAATAGCTCTTAGTGGTGGTGGACCAAAGTGGTTAACTTTCACACTCTGTCTAATCATGAAATTGGGCCAGTGATATCTCCACAAAACAACTGCTGTAGTTTCTGTCATTTTTGTTGTTATTATTATTATTTTCACTTTCCAACTATTCTCTTGACATATATTCCATAGAATTTTGTTTACACCTGTTATTTTACCTCAGGTGACCGAACACTGAAGCACAGCTAAATTATTCAATTATTCGTAGAAAAATGAAAATTGATAATCTTCCTAATATCAGTTACACAAAGTAAGTTTGGGAAGATTTTAGCATAATGTGTCTCCTGTGATTTATAATGTAAGTGGAATTAAAATTTTAAAAAGTGCCAAAATGTAATGTTAGAAATATGTCCTGTTTAGGAAAGCATAATGAACATTAAATATGTAACAGTTGCAAGATTGAAAAAACTTTTTGCCTGGCTAATCTGACTGTTCATTAATACTCTTTTGATGCTTTTAACATTTTAACTATTAGTGATCCTTGATATTTAAAAAGAGGATGAAATCTCTTAGGCTTAGAGAACAGATGCACATGTTTAGGCCGCAGTCCCTTTCATAATCTAAATCCTTGTCTTGGTATTTAGTAATGAGACACCAATTTGGGTTTTTCAATAAATGGTTCACATTTTTTAATACTGTTAGAAACTCATGCATTTCAAACGAGTAATTAACTATTTTTATTCTTAATTAGGCAATTACGGCAACAGGAATAAAACTGATTCTTCTTAGACTGTCTACACGTAATCGATTTGTTCTCCACACTGTTTTTTCTTTATTAAGAGCAGTTAAGGCAAAAATGAAATAAGTATTAAACTGCCCTCAATAATGTATTATATTATTAGGATGTAACAAGCTCAGCTTACTCATCATATTCAGTTTTTTTCATTTTTCCATGATAATCTATGCTGAATAGAATTTATTATGCAGAATATCTCTTTCTGAAGTTTATGACATTTTCTTTGTGCCTGACACTGTTAGCCTGTTTCCATGTTTCTACAGTAGGTTCCTTGACCCCACAGTGTTCTCAGGCATACCTTTAACTCACGTGGTCACCATGTGCGGCTTGAACTTTTCAGTTCCACCTAAGGCTTGAGCCCCTTCAGGTGACCCATTGAGTGATTTTATTGTAAAACAAGGGTATGTGAACTTGTACATCACCACTATTTTGGAGTAGTCTTCATTAACATAAGTCACATCGATTACCTTACTGTATATACAATATGATTTAGCACTTTGCCCATTGCAAAAAATTGGTGGTGTTGAGATATCTGTATAGCAAAATAATATATTTATAGGTCTTCATTTTGTGTAATATTTATGGTTTTACTCACATTTTATCATCACTAGTGTTGGTGGACTAAAACACTGTGAAATGTAGTGTCTCTTCCTCGCTCCATCAAGCAAGACTCCAGTACTGCTGCTGCCAGTTCAGCTCCAATGATCTTTTCTCTGCCACTTCTCCTGCCTGCACATTAATTCCACCGACTGCATCTCACATTTCTTACATGGTGTCATACGCAACACCATCTGTACTCTGTTTTCTAAACTCTGAGCCAATATAAGCCAGGATCCTTTCTGAGAATTGCCAGTGAGCAGGTATGGATTTAAGCAAAGAAGTGGGTGTCATAAGTGCAGCATTTTGGGATGATCATATCTCTCTTAAATATATATATATATATATATATATATTATATATATATATATATATATATATATATATATAAAATATATAATATATATATATATTATATATATATATATATATATATATATATATATATATATGATCTTTATATTATGTACATATTGTTGGGGAAGATCATTTCTATAAAATTTTATTATTTTTTTATTTTATTTTATTATTTAGTCTTTGACCTTTAAGTTCACAAAGATTTTCTAACTGTCTTAAATAAGCAATTATTGTTCTAAGAGATGAAGCTGTGTTGGGGTAAAAGACCTGTTCTCATTAAAATTGTTCTAATGCTCTGATATGTTAATGAATTATCTAACCATACATTATGGAAACAGTTTAATCCAGTTTTAGGTATTGAGTTTACTCACACACCTTTAGGAGCAAGGCTGGGACAAATCAGTCCATTACAGGGCACACTCAGGCTGACAAACACATATTCACACCAGGCAGATTAGCAGTCTCCAATTTACGTACATGTAACATGCATTACGACTTGAGAGGAGAACCAGAGTGCCATGAGAGAAACATATACAGACATAGAGGGAACATGAGAACTCCACACAGACAATGATTAGGACCAAGATTCAAATCTAGTCTTCTGGAGCTGTTAGGCATCAGTACTTAAAATTGTGCCACCATAATATCCATGTTAGCAAATTCACATAGATAAAAATCACTTGGTGCCACTGTAACATACACATATATTTCCATTTAGATGACTGTGTAATTTTGCACAGTTGACTTGATCATTTAAAAATTAATGCAAAAAGTGCAAAGGTTTCATTTTAATTTAAGTTGCATATAACTTCCAAGTGGTGGTGTAGCTATTTCTGAAAAGTACAAGACCATTAAGATTAAAATCTACTTCTTGTCTGCTTCACTTTATAGTATTAATAATTCATATTCAGAAAAAGACTATTCTTTGATTTTCCTAGCCCTCTTTTCCACATCAAAGGAAGATATTATATCCCTTCATTTTCATTCCTGATAAGCACTATGGTGTCAGGGGGCTGAGTAGGGTAGGCTTCATGACCCTTCCAAGGCATCAGCTTCCCCTCCCCTGAGGGACTGTGAAATGTTTCTAGGCCATCCAACAAACATAGTCCTTCCATTACATCCTTACTCTACTCTGTGTTCACCTTGCTACTGGTCATGGTAGGTGCAACTCCCAAATTGGCTGCTATGTGTGCATTCATCAAATCACCCTTAGCAAGGTGAGACATAAAGGACATAGGTCGGATAATGGATGAATGTACCATATGTCTATTTAATCCATTTCAGGGGGGGCAGAATATATCCTGACAACATCAAGCATACAAAGCAGGAAATGCCTTTGAATGGGTTGAGGACTAGAACATCTTCAAAATAGATAGATACTTTATTAATCCCAAGGGGAAATTCACATAAACGGTAAATCTAGGAAGAGTTGGGAATCGAACCTATGACTTCTTGATTATGGCAGTTCTTACCTCTGCACCACCCAAGCAGTTGACTATACTGCACTTTTATAATATTACTAGGCTGAAAGGAGCAGAAAAGCAGTCAAGTAGTGTGCAGTATTAACATGTTTAGTGTCTTTCCACTGCATTAGTTATGTGTTTTAATAAATATAAGTTTTACTGTTTGCTTCTTTCCTATAATGACTTGTAATGTTTAAAGGAAACGTGCTTGAATGTATGCATTAGCAATAGCTGATCATCTCTTTAAATCTGCTGATGTAAGTTTCTTCCTGCCCGCAGAATAGAAAGTGTGCAGTCTCAGGGAAAAGCACTGAAACTCTGAAATTAGAAACGATCATCAAGATTCCATCTTTTCAGCATTGGTGTAAATACAAAGTGAGTGACTTTAACACTACAAACTGATAACATGTTGTGAATCATTAATTGTAATGTTTTAGTTATAAAACTAATTCAGCAATGGAAACCCTCTATGTAAAAGGTTTTTTAGTTTTTCGTACCATGCTCTACTTCTTTGGTATTCTAATAAAAATCTCAAAACATTATCAAATAAATAGAGATGTCATTACCACGTAAAGTTCAGGTGGAGGCACAATCAGATCTTTGCTGAAGGTAAGTGGAGGGCCTGGAGGAGGAGAAGCAGAAGTGGAGAAATAACATCAAAAGCAAAGGACCCTTCTTCATCAGATTTGTCAAATCAGGAGAACGTTCTTGCAGAAAATCTAATGACACAGGAGTTCTGGCATCAGCTGCTGATTGGGAGATGAGAGTGGATCATAAGAAACAACTAAAATTCCAAAAGGAGGTTGCTAGCTCAGTGCTCTGGCCAGATATTGTTATTCGGTCTAGTGCAGAAAAACAAGTGGTGTTGTTTGTGCCACAGAAGAAAAGGATGGAAGAACCCCATTGAATGAAAGCAAGGCAAGTACCAAGCACTCATTCTCCAATACCAATAGAGCAGATAGTTGACATGGAATCTCACGGTGGAAGTAGGCTGAAGGGGATTTCCAGGCCAGTCACTATCGACAGCCTTTACCATTTTAGAGATTAAAAGTTCAACTAGACAGAAGTTTGTAACTAACATCGCTAAGCAAGCAGAGTCAACATCGAGTTGGTTGTGGCTGACGCACAATGAACAGTGAAACTACTCTCTTAGCAGAGGGGAAACCAGAGTGGATGTTAGGCCTGAGGAGCCGAGAGAACTACACCGGCATGCTGGTGTTAGCTGTCAAGAGACCTGGAGGTGTTGTAGACTCAAATTGACAAAACACCTGGGAAGTGATATGCCTACATGACAACCAAAAAGAAGTTCTGAGGGTCAGCACTACAAAGCTCTGTCAAGAAGTGGACTTCTGAAGGTGCAATTGCTAAATATCCATCTCATGGAAAGTGCATGTTCCGCTGAATCGTGTTGCAGAAATAAGGTCTATTTCATGTGTGCACCTAACATACATGGTCATTTGATTGATTTCTTCTTGTGTGTCCCATCTAGCTTGTTGACAAGTAGAGATGTGGCCATCAGTATAATAATATAGAGACCCAGTGTAATACATGTCTACAGCAAATTTTTAATTTTCTCATCATGTTGACATATAGAATTGTGCCTTGTTTTCATTTTGTTGTCTGTTAAACTGATAAAAGCTTGGAATTTACTGCATTTTATGCTTACTCTGTTGAAAATGAGACAACCTTTTCTGTGACTTAGTTCTAAAAAACATCAGAAAACAATTAAAAAATTCTTTTGGATGGTGTTCACCATTGAATGGTGGCGTATAAAATAAAACGTTTATCAGTGTTGGGACGTACGCGTTAAAAGTAATGAGCATTATGTAGTCAGATTATGTTTTAAAGTAATGAGTAACTTGTCTGCGTTACCTAAAAAAAACAAACAAACAAACAAAAAAAGAAAACAGATATATGTTACTGCATTACTACAGAAGATTGTTCTCAACATTCCAAAAACATTGCCTACTGGGGTCGGTAATAACAACTTGCGAGTGTGTGCTCCAGCCATCTGGTGACAGTTAGTGAGATCGAGATTAAGCACGTGCGTAGCATCCAATCAAATGAAAAAACTGAACAAAAGTTATAAATATACATTTAATCCTATATGTGCTGAGGGGTAGATGTTATCCACCTAGTTTAGGGTCACAGTGAGTCACCACTGGGTGTAAGGCAAGAAGCAAATGTGGTGGAAAACACAGCAGTTGTTTGCAGGGCTCAATCACACAGCCAATCAGAGGTGTGTGCTGCATGCAGTCCAGTAAAAGAAACCTATTAATAAAATGACAGTTTACTTTTAATTCAGATGCTTCCTATAGATATATTAAAACAGCGTGGTCTATTGATACAGCTGCCAGTATTAATACCACGAATCTTCGGGGGCTCGGGTTGAGAATACAAAAAGGGGATGGATGTTATTTACTTCACAGCCCATATTTTTAAACACTAAGAAAATATCACATTTAGCTGTGTTTCACATAATTTCCTTGAAGGTTCAAATACTTAGAATTTAATAAAAATTGATGGCCCGTGAAATGAGTATTTTTTAGACAAAAGAAGAAACAGTAACGCAAAAGTAACAGCACTGTTTATAACACACCAGTAACGGTGCACTGCACGGTAACACGCAGTGAATACACTTGACTTGACCATTCATAGTTTTCATCCTCTTTCTCTGTACGTTTAGCATTCATTTGCTCAGAGGTTGATGCGCTTGCTGCTTCCTGAGCAGCTCTTGTTTTCTCCACACTAGTGGCCCGCTTCTTCTCTTCTTTCGTCGAAATCTTTCAGAGTTTGTGTTGCAATCACTTAGTACATTTTAATTTTTCACTTAAGCTAGCACTTAAGACTTCAATCTACCTCAAGAATGATATAAGATATGAAGAGGTAGGGGAAGTGACAGTGAAGGTGGTAGGGATAAGAACGACGCCCATACGGTCGCCCTGCTGCCTGCTGCCGAGAGTTGATTCTACAATAAAATAAAATAAAAATAAAAAGAGGAATAACTTTGGAGGTCAAACATCACCCCGAAAGTGGATAGTAGACATCACATATTATACGTGTAACAAATTTCAGGTCAACAGGTGAAACAGTTTGTGAGCTACAGGTGATTTAAAATCCTGGACAGACAAACGAACCGCCATGGTAGCGTATTATATATAAAAGATTACTTTTTTACATAACTAACTATATAACATATTACTTACAACAAAATAATTAAATAAGTAATATAGCTAAGTTACTTTTAATAGTGATGCTCCCAAACAATGTTATTCATACACTAATTTGAGTCGTGAGAATTTAAATATTTTAAGAACAAAGAAAACAGGTATTCATGAAGTCTACTTTGATCTGAAGTAAATTTGCATTAAAAATGCATCACTTGATCCCACCCAGTTCAAGTGCAGTGGTGCAGAGAGTTGGACTCCACACCAACAGCACCAGGTGCAATGCTTGAACCGGCCCTGGATGTAGCGCCAGTCCTTCAGAGGACAAAATAAATACAATGTAGTACAAATAAAGGTATGAGATCTGCTCTGGCGTCTTTCTGTCTTTTCTGTACTGTGTGGTACAGTATACAGTATAGGCCAGTACATTTCAGTTATATAATTCAGTATGTGTTTACCATCACATCTTTTAATCGATGACTATTGGTATTGTGTGTCTCATGTAATATTAATACAAAACAAGATTTGCAAGATGAAAGACGGTTAAGTATCATCTGCCAACAGTATTGGATAAAACAGAGTTTAAGTTTTTTAAAATATTGTTTGTCCATGCTGCATTTTTTGGCTTAGGAAATCTGATTAATTTAATTCTCATACATTGGGGAAGGCAGCTTTAGTACAAACCTTTCTAAGGCTGCTGTGCAGGATGTAAGCCAACAGCCACAAAGAGCTGATTATGTGTTACTCATGGGAATTGTGAGAAACACTCGGGGGTGTTAAGGGTTGATGCAGATCAGATGTGGGGCTGCCTGTCATTAGGTTTCATTGCCAAAAAATCAGATTATGGAGGAATCTATAGAGGAGGTGGACATGGAGTATCGGAGGGTTGAATGGTTACACTTGCCAAGTATTTCTATGGTATTTTTAATATGAACACACTTTGGAGGTCCTGGCATGCAGATTAAGCCATTAGGTTGTTTTTCTTTGTTACATTATTTACATTAGGTTCTGTAGGATGAGGCATTTATGGGGTATAATATTTGGTCTTTGTACCTTGGCTTGGCACTGATAACTAGAGCTCTGGGAGAAGTTCATGTAGAGGCGTTTATAGAGATTTTTAAAAAAAAGATAAAGGTGGAGACAGGCTAGAGAGTGGCACAAATCATGAGTATCTGGTCTGAAGAATGGGAAGACATCAGGAGGAGCAACTCTCTTCACTGGTAAACAGGAAACAGGAAAAGAATCTTGGCCAAATGCCAGCCCATGGGGGAAGCCTGCCAACTGATCCAATGACTGTGAACAGTTACCTAGGTGATCAGTCAAGGAGACCTACCAGCTGGCACATACCCACGGCATGAGCTGGAGAGATCCACACTCTTTCTCTCCTATTTATTACCACGGGGTCATACCAGGGGGAGGGGAAGGAGATTTGCTCACTCTTCTTCAAACAAGATAAGTATTGTCTAGTCTGCATGCGTATATGTATATTTCAGTTGAAATTTGAATGTATGATTTGTAATTGACTGCTGAATAAACATGTTGTATATAGAAAACAATAGTTAATTAGTAATCATGACAAAAGAATAGTTAAATTGCATTAAGAAGTACTCCTCTATCTAATAAATGCACCCTACTATATATAACAAATCATTTTGGATTTTTACGAGAGGTGTCACATTGAGTTCCTTGTTGCATTAAATAGGAACTTCTGGAGTTGTGGTTGCTGAATGAAGAGCACAAGGCTGATATTAAGCACTCTGGATTTTATGTCAATGCCTGACATTGATCTTGCGAACATTGGGAAGCAACAAGAAAGTGGTTAGCATGCAGACATGATACTGTGAATAAAGTTAAGCTTGCTCTATCTATTTTTGGCATGCTAAAAAATAATGTTGGATTGAAAAGCATTATTTATTTTAAAAAAAATACATTCAATACACATCCTGTAAGTGTCATTCATGTATTTTGAGAAAAATAAGCCTTAAAAAACTTTGGCAACAGCTTAGTTGACTGCTCACTGTGTGAGCCCCAGCAGTACCCCAAGTCGATCTCACAGCTTTGGCTACTCTAATTGCATCTGCTCAAGGACTGCCCAAGTCTCCATTTTGGGGCGAGATTACTTTTTTCATCACATATTTGTTAGAAAGTATGAACATAAAAAGTCTGAAAAGCAAAAGAAGACCATTCAGTCCATTTGTTTGGCTAATAGCTAAGCTGTCCCTATATTTCATTCAGATCCTTCTTAAAGGTTGTCAAGGTTTCTGCTTATGATAGATAGATAGATAGATAGATAGATAGATAGATAGATAGATAGATAGATAGATAGATAGATAGATAGATAGATAGATAGATAGATAGATAGATAGATACTTTATTAATCCGCAGGGGAATTATTTATTGTTATTATTTATTTATTGTGACAGGGCAGTAGATAGATAGATAGATAGATAGATAGATAGATAGATAGATAGATAGATAGATAGATAGATAGATAGATAGATAGATAGATAGATACTTTATTAATCCCAATGGGAAATTCACATTCTTCAGCAGCAGCATACTGATACAATAAATAATATTAAATTAAAGAATGATAATAATACAGGTGAAAAAAACAGACAATAACTATGTATAATGTTAAATATTAACGTTTACCCCCCCTGGTGGAATTAAAGAGTCGCACTTTGTTTACTGCAGAGAAACAAGAAAAAATGACCAGGAAAGACATGTCTCAAAACATGCAGGGACCTGAAGTTAAGAAAATAAGCCAGAATGATTAAAACAGAAACAAGATCCAAAATTCAAAGTTGGAAAAGCAAAGCAAAGGTAATATGCAATTCTTCATTTTAGTGACAAACCTGTCAAACTTAAGACTAAAAGTAGTGAGTTTTGAGGTTTCTGGGAAAACATTTAGCTGTTAGAATTTTCAGTCAGCATATATTTAACTTTACTGAGAAAAACAAAAATCTTTGAGTTTAATTTGAATTCCTTTTCACTCATTTTATTAAAAATACATACGTTACGAAAAACCTGCTCACTAAATTCAACCTGTTTAGTAGCTGCTTATGGAATTCTTCTGAACTCATTAACTGGCCCAGTGATTCACAGATACCTTTTGGAACCAAATGTTTTATCAAGCTTATCAACTAAAATGGAAACAAAAAATACAGACTGAGTTGACTGAGTTTACAAAAGTAATTTAATGGTTGTGGAAAGGTTTGGAGCAGCCACCCTGTGACCCAGCTGGGATGCCCCTGCTGTTTATGTTCCGGGGGAGCAGTCATGGACAGCTCAGTACCTCCCCCAGGAAGCTTGGTGGCAGCCTCCCTGGCCGACGCTGATTCCCCAACCTCCCGCCGGGCTCTGTGGGAGATGGAGTCTTCCACAGCCCGGTTGGGAGCTTGGATGGCTGCAAGGGGGAGCTGCATGGAGTCAGCAGCCCGGCTGGATGAATCTTCAGCCCCACCCAGAAGTGCAATTAGGACCAGATGGTCAAGCACCTGGGACGCTTCCGGGTGGGCTATAAAAAGGGCCAGCCACCACCACTCAACAGCCAGAGTCGTGAGGAGGAGGACTAAGCTAGAGAAGGAGGAGGAGGAGGAGGAGTGGTGGTCAAGGAGAAGAGTGTTTTTGAGATATTGTGATTGTGTTTTGGGACTGTGTTGGGCTGTGTGGCACGGGGAAGACGTGTCCCACAGTTGAAGAATAATAAAGCCTGAGTTCAATTTGTACGTGCCTCTGCGTCAGTCTGTGCTGGGTCGGGTGCTATACGGCATCCAGATTAAAACCCGTATATTGTTTCCTGGCTGCAAAATGGAGTAAATGATCGCACTAGATGTGTATAGAGCAGAGTCTAGAACAGAACTGCCTTGCTGGCAAAAACATGGCGGTTTTAAGGCAGACCAGAGGAAACGATGTCATCCTTGTGGCCAGAATCGGAAGTGATGTTGCTAACCCCATGACCGGAATTAATGTCATTTCTGGGGCCGGAACCAGAAGTGATGTCGCTAAACCCTGTGACCGGAAGTGACATAATCTCTGGGGCCAGAACTGGAAGTGACGTCATTGGGACCAGGCAGACTTTCCTGTAACTGGTCTTCAGAGAAATAAGAGAAAGAGTTAGTGCACTCCGCCACCCCCTGGTTTGGTATGGAATTACTCTCATTCAGGCCCTTCAGCTGTCTCCCATGCTCACATGTGTGACACAACATACACCTCAGAGTTACATTTTTGTAGTGCAACATGAAATATGGAAGTCTCTGTTACATGCCATTTGGTTTGAGATTCGTAAAAGCAGTATTAATATTTACTGTATGATGAGCCATCTGTTGGAATGACAAATGCAATGTATTTTACTACTATAAATGTATTTGGTGTGTCATCTTTTGAAATGACAGAGATATAGCAAATGGAAGGACACACAGACAGGTACTTATCCTTTTATTAAGATGGATGTTGAAAAAATATTAAAGCAGAAATGAAAAAAACAGCCCTGTTGAAGGCAGCATTTCATTAAACTAGCAATGATATCATTAAGATTATGATGTATTTGAGCTTCAGTAACCACTACCAATTTGCAGCTTGTATGTCTGGTGCTCCAGACTGTTATGCTATAGTTAAGATTTCATCCATTATTTAATATTTCATTATTTTCCAGTAAGTATTGTTTTGTTAATGTATTACCATTTATTAAAGTGTTATGTATTTATTGGTTATTTGGTTTGTGTACCTTGTACTCTTTATGTTGAGCCTAAGGGGGTGGAACCCCCTGACACTTCAGCTGAACTTTGAAAGCTTGTAATTGTAATGATCCTTCTTTTCCAAAATTAGGAAATTGGTAGCCAGACCTATAGTTCCACACCAGTCTGAATGAAAGACCAGCCTGGCTCCAAACTTAAAAATGCAGGCTTTTGACAAGCATGTTGTCCACATTTAAATGCAAAAAATGCAATCCAAGTGTACATTTTATTAAAGCAATCTGAACGTTTTGCAAAATCTGTGAAAGCATCATCATATAAAGTTGAACATTTTTAGCATTAGTATGGAATTGTAAACTTGCATTGCAAATATTATTCCCTAAAGAAAGAAAAGTATATATAAAAGAAATAAAACAAGGGCTGTACTGTTCTCATTTTTGGTGTTTGAAACAGAACTAAACAGCAGCCAGACTCAGAGAATCAGGAGATAGTGTCTTCTTCCAATTTTATTTCGATTCTATGAAGTCAGAGTGAAACAGAAAAGAAGCAAATTACAAATAAATACCAGTTTGTAATAAATCACATAACTGCACTATATATTTATCTAATTAATTTAAAATAATATTTAACAGGCTTTGCTTCAATACCACTAACAAACACAGACTACTCGTCAAGCATGCTGTCTAAGCACTGACTTCCTGTAATTCTGTTTCCGCTTCCTTATATCTATTTACATGAATATTCATAAGGCTGTGTTAACATTCCACTGAATAACAAATAGCTATTCCCAGATAACATACCCGTGGAAGCATGGAGGTGTTTAGGAGAGATGGCAGTGGAGTTTTTCACCAGATTGATTAATGCAATCTTGGAAAATGAGAGGATGCCCAAGGAGTAGAGAAGATGTGTACTAGTATCGATTTTTAAGAATAAGGGGGGTGTGCAGAACTGTAGGGGGATAAAATTGATGAACCACTGCATGGAGTCATGGGAAAGAGTAACAGAAGCTAGGTTTAGAAGGGAGGTGATGATTAGCGAGCAGAAGTATGGTTTCATGACAGGAAAGAGCACCACCGATGCGATGTTTACTCTGAGGGTGTTGATGGAGAAGTATAGAGAAGGCCAGAAGGAGTTGCATTGCATCTTTGTGGACCTGGAGAAAGCATATGACAGGGTGCCTCGAGAGGAGTTGTGGTATTGTATGAGGAAGTCGGGAGTGGCAGAGAAGTATGTAAGAGTTGTACAGGATATGTACGAGGGAAGTTTGACAGTGATGAGGTCTGCAGTAAGAGTAATGGATGTGTTTAAGGATGAGGTGGGATTACATCAGTGATCGGCTCTGAGCCCTTTTTTATTTGCAATGGTGATGGACAGGTTGACAGTGGAAATTAGACAGGAGTCACCATGGACTATGATGTTTCCGGATGAAATTGTAATCTAGAGCAGGTTGAGGGGATCCTGTAGAGGTGGAGATATGCTCTGGAGAGGAGAGGAATGAAGGTCATTAAGACCAACACAGAATACATGCGTGTGAATGAGAGGGAGGTCAGTGGAATGGTGAGGATGCAGGGAGTAGAGTTGGCGAAGGTGGATGAGTTTAAATACTTGAGAATACAGTACAGAATTCAGTACAGAATAATGGGGATTGTGGAAGAGAGCTGAAAAAGAGAGTGCAGGCAAAGTGATTTTTTCAAACAATGCAGTTTATCCAATGGTTGATCACTGAAATTGCTTGAGTATTATAGTAATTAAAACACATCTGAGAAATAAAATATTTGTCAATGTTAATCTTCAGGTTGGATTGCTTCTCAATAACAACTGAAAACTGCACGTGTGTACTTGATGTGTGTTTCTTGTATATGCTCAGTGATTGTGATGTATGATAGTGTATTCATTATCTGGCTGTCGGTGTATACTACTGGTTTATTCTGTGAGAGACATACAGTATACAATAAATAGAATCTTATTGCAGTGACAATACGCTTGAGCTTGAAGTTAGTCTATTTTGACATGATACTTAGAGGAGTATCCATAACACTTAAATAGACAAAACCTTATAATAAGACAAAGCCCCCTATTACAGTTGATTGTTGCTTCCTCACATAAATTCAATTTTGGCCCACAAGGTCAAAAACTTTGACATCCCATGCCATAGACATTATTTTGTTCCTACATTCACTATAGTGATTCATTTAAAAATGTAATGCTTGTTAGGCTAATCACAAGCAAACAATGCTACATATTTAAGGATCTAGCATTAAATTCCTGGTAGAAGTACTGTACTGTCTTTGAAAATAACTGGGTAATGATAAACAATTTAAGAACATGCAGAGAACAAAGTATGCTCTAAAGCATGGAAATGCATCAAACCACATAGAAACCTGCCTCCCAGCTCTTTTATTGTACTGTTTACTCTCGAGGGAGATGGAGATGGAGATAGAGAAGGGCTGTGTTGGCATACATCTGCAAAATGAAAAAAAAGATGACAGTTAATTTCTCATTGAAAATAGCATGCTAATTTTCACTTTCATTTTTTTATTGCAAATCTTTTAAGGAAGTGTGCCATTTTTTTCACTTTTAAATAGATAGTTAGGTTGTTGACCCTTCATTAGGCATGGGTATAGAGTGGAGCTTACAGAAGAGGCAAATAGATGAGCGAGATTAATGGAATGGGGGGGAGAGATTTAAAGGCAGATGTTGTTAAAAAAAGTAGAAAAGAAAGATGGCCATGTGAGAAGATAAACATTGAGAAAAAAGAGTGCCGGAGAGGTTGAGTTATTATATTTCTGTTGTTAGACAGTTATTGGGTACTTTTGGAAAAATACCATAAAAAACTGATGAATCAGTGTGCCAAAATGGACCTGGAGGGACAGCTACTTGATCCTGTCAACTCTGACGTGTTCCCAGAAACGATCTGGAACTTACATTTTAGATTTGCTTATGTAACTTGCAGAACACCTTTCTATAGAAAATGCAATAAATATGGCTATTTGCAGTGGTGTAACTGTAGGTAGTGTGGTAGAAGCAGTTGCACCAGGGTGACTGCATGCTGTTGTTTCATAAGGCTTTATTATTAATATGACTGTTTACTTGACGTCAGAATGAAAAGGTTAATGGTGCTATTATTCCCTCAACTCTGCTTAGTCTAATTATGACAATTGACCTTTTATGTAACTTAGAAGCTCGATGTATTTTATAGATAGTGATCACTTTTAAATTGGATTTAATTTAATTTCGCATGATACTTTTTTGCAGTAAAGCCTATCAGATCCTCGTTACACCACTGGTTACTGGACAGGCCTGTATTTCACTGTGTGATAGTTAAATGGCTTGATGTACCTGATCTTTGATTGAGTGGCTATGATTTGTGAAAGGAAAAGCAGAGAAGAATTTATGTAGTCTGAATGGTCTGGGACAGAACTACAAAGGCAGCTCTGAGGGAAAAAAATCCTGTCTGAAGATCAGTGTGTAAAACAGAAAATTATGAGTGAGAAAAGATAGCAGGAGTACCCTGAGTCATCGTGCACAAAACAAGAAATTGGTGAATTTACAGGTCACAGGACCATACTGTATAGGCAGACCTTGTTGGGGCCATTTTCTTTTACCAAAACAATAAAACTGATTTGAAAAAACTCGATAAGGGAACTACAGCCTAAAAATATTATGTTAAATTTTAAATGCATGCACAGTTCACATTACTGCAGAAAAAAATATTACCGTACTTTAACAGTTAAATTATTGACAAGTGAGCTGCCAATCATTCAACCATCAAAAATAGTCAGAAGCACAGATAACTGTACTGTTTATATATATAAAAAAAATAATGCAGTAAACAATTACAATTTTATCATTATTATTCTTAGATTGAACTACTAGAGACCCTGTGTTAGGATATAACGGGTTGGAAAATGACTGACTTACTGACTGACTGACTTAGATGTATTGGTTTAGAAACATTAAATTTAACAAAGCATAAAATATTAAATCAATTTCTAACATTTTTCTTTTATTGACAGATCCATTCATTAAAATATAGTAAAGTGTTTTGTGTTAAATGTGTTTTTTAATATAATATGAGAAAAATAAAAGAGGTACATCAGACATTTTTTACAAAAATCGGTACAATATTTTTATATTATATATAATATTTTAACAAACATTCAGTTCTTTAACACAAAATCCTTGTAAATCTAAGGTATTTTGACTATTACCAATAAAGTATGTACTGTATATATATTGCAATGTTTGAGTCACTGCCTTGCACTCCAAAACACGAGGCTATGTCTCAATACTTTCGCAAAACCAGCTTTTAATTCAGCTTGAAACAGAAACAGCACAGTTATTTCCTGTATTGTAGCGGGATCTATCACTCTCCTATACACAGACACAGCAATCAGGCAGGGTCTTAGCCAGGTTAGTGGCCAACTTATGCTGTTCCCTGCATTTATAATGTTCCTTGCATCACCCATTGATGACAGGTGCTTATAGCGTGATCGTAATTGGCTTGGTTTTTTCTTCCACAGAGAGCCACAGCAGTGCTGAGAGCCTGTGGTTGCCCTGGCAAAGGATAAGCAGTCATCCACAGACACGGCGATTGCGCTTTGGGATGCTGTTCAGCATGTGGACCCATTGGCGGGAGTTCCCACAGTTTAGAAACCTCACAATATATATATACACAGTATATATATATTGTCACACACGTGTGCATGGGAAACAGTTGAAGGGCCTAAACAATAGTAATTTTATGGCAGGCCATGGGGGCGGCGGAGTGAACTGACTGTCTCTCTCAGTCCCTTGCAGACATTTCCCAGGAAATCCCGCCTGTTGCCGGCCCCGATGATGACGTCACTTCCGGGCACGAGGACACCACTCCCAGTTCCTGCACTGATGATGTCATTTCCCCTCTGGGCCTTTAAAACTGCCATCTTGCCTCAGTACAGGCAGTTCTATTTTGGACTTTGTTGTAGGCACATCGTGCTACCATAAAAAGTGACTTTTGCAGCCGAGAAAATATTATACGGGTGGCTGCCCCAACTCTTTATGATGTCTCCGACTCATTCTTGTTACAATATATATACACACACTAGGGTAAATCATAAAGTAAAGGTAATTTGAAAATTATGCTGTCGCTGACACAGTACCCTCTGCCAATAGTCTCATTGAAGCTAAGGTCAAATGAACATGGATGTTCCGATGCGGGATTGCACCATTATTGAACAATTTGCTGTAGTGATATTTCTTTGAGCAGAGAGAGTAAAATTGCTAAAATTCACCAAAGAAGTTTGGCTTCTGCGAATCATAAGCTGTTTCAGTTCCCAAGTCATCATGCACTATGGCGTGTGCAGATCCACAATTGATATGCAAATGTGCAGCAACAGCGTTCAGTGAAATCTGCCAGTCTCCTCTGGTAAAGACATTTGCCATGTCAATGTGGGCTTGTGTACACAATGTTGATGGTCAATCAGATCAAACTTTGCTAGTTACATTTGGTCTTTCCACTTGAAACATTTCTGCCCATTCATAAACTTTTCATTGAGTCATGCTGAATCAACACCCTTCAGTGAATTTCAGCAGGTTTCACTCCCTCTGCCCAAAGCAATCTCAGTATGACATGTTGTTCAATAATGGTGCATTCCCACAGCAGAGTGTCCATGTTCATTTGACCTTGGCTTCAACTAGACTGATGGCAAAACGTTGCGCTATGCGTGTTCATACTACCTATAAGCCATCGCAAATATGTTGTGTTGCATCAGCTCTTATCCATTGAGGTTACCACATAATTTTCAAATTGCCTTTACTTTTTGAGTTACCCTTCTGTAAGTATATACGATATATATATATATATGTATATATGGGTTTATGTGTGTGTATGCGTGTGTTTATATGTATTTATTGATGAACAGTTTTTACTTTTAAAATACCCTTTGTAAATTATTGTATTTTGAATGTTGTTTTTACAGTGTACTAATAACTAATACCTAATTATAAAAATAGATTGAAATTAGCATGCGATGCTTGGTTCTTACCTATCTTCAGCTCCATGAACCACACAGAGAAAAAATAAACACAGTACATACCTCTTGTAAAGTACTCTATCAAAACTATCAAATTATTTTTGCAGTAACCACCCCCCAATGATATCATTACATGGTCATGCTTGGAACAATATCATAATGCTGTTGTGAATTGCTGCACACAAGCTGGCTACAAAATACACAAAAAGGCCCGACCAGGGCCTCACTAGTCTGTCCCACAACAGGTATCACCCCAGGCAGTCAGATCCCATATTCTAGAGACAGGCTTTCAGGCCTGCATAGGCCTGAAATGGGATACTGGCTCAAACTCAAACTTTCTACAGGAAATTCAAAAAATGAGGTTAGTTACAGTAAGGTAAGTATAGTGCAAAAAATAAAGGACAGTTAACCTCTGGCTTTATTTGTTTTGTCTCTTAAAGTTTTTATAAAGATTTTTTATATAAACAAAAGAACAACAAAAGTGGCAAGACAGGTAAAGTAATACAATAATAAGGCAAAAAGAGTTTGCCTAGAAAGGCAATCTCAGGCTAGGAAGTCCAAAATGCAATACAGGGCAAACTCCACAAAACATAAGAAAGACAAGAAAATGTAAAAAAAATAACTGAAAATACTTACAATTCTGGTCACCACAAACGCCAATGACAGAAGCTTAGCCATTGGCTGAAATATTAAGGTGGAGTATTATCCTACAGAGGTGATGTCACAGAAAACAAAGAACATACCCAGCAGAAGACATACAGTATATACCCAATATATAAACACCAAGTGATATTTAAATAAATTAATATTAACACAAATTGCTACATGACAAATAATACCTGAAAATTATGAATTAAAAAACAAATATACTTAAGCCAGGAAACAAACCCTGGCAGAGAAATAACAAACACCAGCCAAATAACACAAAATTAAAAACTGGAGGTAAGAAATAACCTGACAGTATGGAGATGTGTGTAGATACTTTAACTTTGCTTTAGCTTTATGTGTAAAAGTGTTCAGCACTTCTATCTTGTTAATAGGATATTTGAAAAAAAAAAAAAGTACACTGTTATATGTCTCTGTCTTAAATTTGGCTGCCTTTGATAAGATCTATTTTTTGAATAACCCTGGCTCCATTACAGCATGGTTCTCTTAAAAATGACAATGCAAAAACAGCATGGATTTATAATGTGTGACAAATCTAATCTGCTGGCAAACATTACTTGTAGAGTGAAATCCCCACGTTTCATTTGGAAGGCAGACTTGAAAAGAATGAATGGAAGGAAATTATATTTCAGCAACGAGCGTATAAAGACTTCAACTGCAACATCAAAAGATTTTTAAATGTGAGGGACGGGGACTGGAATGAAGTTGTCACTTGAGCTGAGCCAACATTTTCTTTGTACTGTGTGCCATGTTCTTCATGCCGTTGGGGCCCACATAGGTGGAACTGAAGTAAGACTTCAGCAAGAGGGAGTGATGGCGTAGCTGCAAACAGACACATAAGAGTATACATGGTGATCATGAGGCACTATGTCTGCAATATACACTGCATTTTGAGCAGTTAGCATTTAAAATACTGTATATATATTTAATGGAAAAAAGAATATATTTATATAGTATTTGGTCTTTATATGGTTTTTATAATGGTCGACTCTCCAATCAAGTATGATTTGCATTATTTTCATTGTACGGTGCAAAGCTTCTGCTGTTGGGACTTCCACCTTTCCAAACAGGGAACACTTTCATTAAATTTGATTAGTTTCACGGAGTAATTTGGGGTGCCTATTTCTGGGATGTACAGTATTATTTTTATAATAAATAAATAAAATAGGAATGCTTAAGCGTGATAACATGTGAACTTGTGAGTCGCACTTTGAATGTGTGAGATTTGACGTGTCTGTGAATTACCGTGTTATGGAGGATGATTATTATTAAATTGTGAAGACAGCTGACCAGTGATAATTTACTTTTGCTTTGCTGATTACACTTGGGCATAAAAAAGGCCTATATTTGGGCACCAAATGAAATATACATAAATTTGAAAGGCTATTTTGTATAATAACAAGAAGCAGGGTCAGATAAACAATATGGATCATTAAAAATACATGACCCAATATATTAATGACATTATTTTTAGGTAAGTACACAAATAGTATTAAATAAAAATGCTAATAATTGGAAAATATTATATGTAAATTGATGCCTTGTATTTGCCAAACATATTATAATCATTAAAATTTTGAGAAATTAGCTATTTGGTTAAAATATAAAAAAAATTAAATCTGCTTACTGTACTGATTTATACCAGATTTAGAGTTAGAGCAAGTTGAAACCCATCTAAGTGGTACTAAACTAAAATCAATGGCCTGATAAAATTGTTTTTTTCTACCCTGCTCCCACAGACATGATGAGCACCTGGCAAGGCACAACTTTGTAGCTATTTGCTTTTAAGAATTTCACTGTGCACTGTACATGTGACCATAAATAGTAAACCCTATAAGGTGCTTCTGGAGAACTGCCCTTAGCAGTCCATTTATTCTTTGACCTACAGGCAGCTGCTCCTGAGCTGGTATGCCAAATCATTGGCACCCTTAAAAGGGTTAAGCACACCTGCTGGTAATGAATGAAGCAGATGCCCACTTCGTTTATCTATTGCTTCAGTACTTTACCAGGTGAGTGTTACATTTTCCTAGTTTCACTGAGTGAGATGCAGGGGTGAACACTGGACTACAAGTTCAATATGAAATCAGCAGATTACTTTTACGAGGGGTGGTCAATTATGCTCTATTCTTATAAAGAGTGCAAGGTAGACATGACTCCTACGACAGACACATGCATGTTTGAACTTGTCGTTAGTAGTGCTAGCTGCTCTTTCTCCCCTTCCTGTCAGTTGTAATCAAAAGGAGGTACACAGTAGTGTTACGCACCGAATTATTATAAAATTTTTGACCAATGAAGGATTTTTTCTATCTTAGATTTATTTGAGATTTAAAAATCAATTTGGGGATGACTGTCTCCCTCAGTCGAGAGTGTATGATGGTATAAGTCATTCAGAAAAGGACTATCATCTCTTTGGTCCCCTTAAGGAATTTTTAGGAGGGAATATATATACAGTAGTATACACAGGGCTGGGCAAAACTAGGTTTACAGTTGTTAATATGGAAAAAGACATGCAGGTTATGATAATGAAAGATACAAAAGGATACGAAATAATAACAATAATAATAATAAGAAGAAGACAAATAAGAACACAAATAATACAAATAAATAATATATATATTGTAAAAGGTGCTATATGTGCACCCGACCCAACACAGACTCACAATGGAGGCACGTTAAAATCAACAAAAGATTTTCTTTTTTCTTCAGCTGAGGTCCACATCTTCCCTGTGTCCCTCAGCCCTAACACAGTCCCAAGCACACCAAAATGAACCAAAATAAAGGACACCACAGTGTTCTTCCTCCTCCCCCTCATCCCAGGCAATCTCAACCTCAACCTCAACCTCAACCTCGTCCTCGTCCTCGTCCTCGTCCTCCTGACTCAGGCTTGCTGAGTAGTGGCTGCAGGCTCCTATTCTATCCCTCCCGGAAGTGCTGCAGGTGGTAATTGGCCTAATTAGGCTGCACTTCCGGGTGTGGCTGCATTCCAGCTCACACATTCTCATTAAGCCATGCAGCTCCTCTGGGTGGTGGCCATGGAGCCCAACAGGTCTGATCCCTGAAGTCCCACACCTGTGGCCCAGATGTCACCCAGGAGGGCTGCCACCACACGTTCCGGGGGACATAGTGTGCTGGTACCAGTGTCAAAGGGGGGTCCCGGCCAGGCATGGGTACCCGGCCGTCCGCCACAATATATACAGTATATAATACATATAATAATATATATTATACTGTATGTACGATACCATTAAATTTAAGATGCACCCACCTTTCAAAAAGAGGTTTTGTGGAAACAGATTTCTGGTAGATATCCCAGCCTACCACTTGACAAGCCCATGTGCATTGAGTCGCTTTCCCCTTCACAAATCTGCATGTACCAAATCACTTCCCTTTTACAAGCTTGCATGAGGTTACTTTACTGTATTTCTTTAGCTGCAGATGGTCTTACAAATTGTGACAATGAAACAACCTTGAATTTAAAACGCACCCCAATTTTAAGTGTGAAAACATACAAAGTGCATCTTAAACTGAATGTAATACGGTATTTATGATGATCTTTAGGATGCAAAAATGTCAAGTTGGGGAGGTGAAGGGCCAAGGGCAATCCTGTGTATTTGTTTATATATATTTTGGCAAAAAGAAATAATCTGAATAGCTTCCTTCATGCATGCAACTGAAAAGGAAAGAGCAGGCAACATATATAGGAAAGGAAGGAAATAAGAACGTCAGGGAAAATGAAAAGGGAAAATGTGAGAGTAGGTGAGAAGAAGCTGCCATTACAGAAGATGAAGGAAGAGATTAAAATGTTGACTGGTCATTAAGACTTGGAGATATATGTGATTCCAGGCTGAAAATGAGTGTCTTTGAAGTGCTGTTAAAGAACACTGAGAGATCAAGTGTTTTACAATAGGCTTTGTGGGGTCTTTGATTTTAACATCTCAAAATTTTGTTTAATGAACTGTGGAAGAGATCGTGTCTTATGCTGGAATACACTGTGGAACTTTTAGAAATCATGGTCAAACAACTACTCTCACTGCACCATTGAGTGTCCAGTTAGATATGTGGTCAAACTGTACGAACACGCTTGGTCTAATTGACATGCCATGAAATGGTCACTCAAACTATATGTGTACATGTCCCCAATGCACAGCTGTACCGATTCAAAAAACATGATAGCCACAGGCTTCTTAAAATGTCGTAAAGAGCTCCGTTCTTGACGGTTGCTGTACTGTGTTCTGAAAATACAATAATAAGAGGTACATAGTCTATGTAATTTACTGTTGTGTATGTTAATTTCGGGTTCTTCCAGTAAAAAATTTCTAAGCTGCTTTTGTCATTGACTGTTTAGTTGATATGTGTGTTGCTTTATGATATTTAGATTTTTGAAATCAAAAATGTGAAAATGAGCATGACAATGGCAGTACCCAAGGTACAATAAACTACAATTAATGCAGAATGAAATTTGATAGTGACTCCAGGAAATCGGCTCGTAAAACCACTCACACCTAAGACCGAATTAAATTTCTGTCATGTCAGAAATTCTTCTGATTGTACAACAGCCCAATCATAAGATAAAATCAGGCATTGCAACATACTGCATACTACCGCTAAAATTCAGGAAATCATTGTGCAAATACAAATTGGCCTTAAATTCATGCCAAAATTGCACAGTGAATACCCAGAATGGAATGGGAGGACCATCAGAATGTGGGTATCACTGTTGGGGTCCCTTTTAGAGTTGATGTTAGGAGGTCTGCTCCTGACTTGATTGAGGGTCCTGTCCACAACACTAGAAGGATATCCTGTACCAGTGAAGAAACTCCTCATTCTGAGTGCTTCATTACAGAAGTCCACCTCATCACCGCACAGGTGGCAGAGTCTATATATGTGAGTGTGGCAAATATGGTTAGTGCTGCTGTCTCACAGATCCAGCATCCCGGGTTTCAATCCTGTACCTTGTCATTGTTTGTGTGAAGCTTGTATATTCATCATGAATCTTCATCTGTTTTCTTTTAGATATTCCAGTTGTTCTTTAACAGCCCTAAAGATTTTGCATGTTAGGTTAAGTGGTGACTCTAAATTATGTGAACGTGATTGGTCCTGTAATCAACAACAACATTTATTTATATAGCACATTTTCATACAAAAAGTAGCTCAAAGTGCTTTACATAATGAAGAGAAGAAAAATAAAAGACAAAATAAGAAATTAAAATAAGACAACATTAATTAACATAGAAAGGAGTAAGGTCCGATGGCCAGGGTGGACAGAAAAAACAAAAAAAAACTCCAGAAGGCTGGAGAAAAAAATAAAATCTGTAGGGGTTCCAGGCCACGAGACCGCTCAGTCCCCTCTGGGCATTCTACCTAACATAAATGAAATAGTCCTCTTTGTAGTTCGGGTTTTCACGGAGTCACTTGATGCTGATGGTCATACAGACTTCTGGCTTTTAATCCATCCATCATTGTTGGAACATCATGGTGCTTTGGGTAGATGGTGGTGGCGCACGCCACCACCAACAGGACACCGGAAAAGGAAACAGAAGAGAGAGTAGGGGTTAGTACAGATTTTGAATGAATAGTTATTATAATGAATTGGATATATAGAGTATCAGGATTAAATTACAGTGAAGTTATGAGAAGGCCATGTTAAAGTAATGTGTTTTCAGTAGTTTTTTAAAGTGCTCCACTGTATTAGCCTGGCGAATTCCTACTGGCAGGCTATTCCAGATTTTAGGTGCATAACAGCAGAAGGCCGCCTCACCACTTCTTTTAAGTTTTGCTCTTGGAATTCTAAGGAGACACTCAGTTGAGGATCTGAGGTTACGATTTGGAATATAAGGTGTCAGACATTCCGATATATAAGCCGGGGCGAGATTATTTAAAGAGGGAACAGAGATGAGAAGGAAATGTAGCCATTTAATTGATTAAAAAATGCTATATAAACTGGGCTCTATATGTTTCAAACTGCAATGTTTACATTTCCATTTTCACAGCTACTGTGTACTCACATGCCTATTTATTGTCCCTCTTGAATATTGTTTAATTTATATTCGACTGGTGCTTCATCCTAGTCTGCCTCCTGCTTTGTGCCTGATGATGATATGTGCCACACGACCCTAGACTGGTGTAATGTTGGTGGTTGATGTTGAAACCTCTTTTATTTAAATATTATTTAAATATTTTCCTGGCCTTTTGCAAAGTAAGGAAAATCACATCACCTTGAAAGTTCTACCTGCACTCTGTATTAAAATTTTGTGCAAATCATATTTACACAAAACAGATCTCCCCAAATTGACAATGAAATTTTAATCTATGGTAAATTTTACAGTGGCTACATACAGTGGAGTGATGTTGCTATTCACAGAAATGATGTCAGTGAACATTTAATGGACTACACTTCACCATTACAGAAATAACAATGAGAAAAACTTTCTAAGCAGTGTAGTAGCATGCTGAGCATAACAGCTATTCCTCTGTGAGCAGTGAAATTCATGAAGCAACAAAATATGCATAAAGAATAAAAAGAGGAATGTAAACTACATGACTGCATAAAGCACTTACAGATAAGATTATAAAGAACATCATTAAAGTTTGCAATTTAACACAAAGAACAGCTGTGAATATAAATTAAACAATATTCAAGAGGGACAATAAATAGGCATGTGAGTACACAGTAGCTGTGAAAATGGAAATGTAAACATTGCAGTTTCAAACGTATAGAGCCCAGTTTATATAGCATTTTTTAATCAATTAAATGGCTACATTTCCTTCTCATCTCTGTTCCCTCTTTGTTTCACTTTACTAAGACTAAAGACAAATTAGCCTCAGAGATGGGTAGATAAGTCCGCATGCCACAGTCCTTTTATTTTCCTAAAGTCACAATAAGACAAAATAAAAATATGCCACTGAGGTGCTCGGTTTATTAGAAGCAACTGTCATGAATTCCTCCCTGAAAATATTAT
Source organism: Erpetoichthys calabaricus (assembly GCF_900747795.2). Taxonomy (NCBI): domain Eukaryota; kingdom Metazoa; phylum Chordata; class Cladistia; order Polypteriformes; family Polypteridae; genus Erpetoichthys; species Erpetoichthys calabaricus. The sequence goes on along the minus strand of NC_041398.2, from coordinate 217,911,126 downwards.
GTTTATTATGAAGTTTCCTTTTTTAATATTACTTTTGTCTATTAAATATTATTATTTTTCATGATGTCATTTTGTTTATGTATTTTTTGGTGCTGGAGTTTCTTGGCTGTTGCTATGTTGCCATGTTGTTTACACACATACTGTCACATGATGGGAAGGTCACATGATGGTGTTTGTCATTTGACGTTCACAATTTTGGATTATAAATAAAGCTCATAAGACAAATCTCTTCGATTTTAGCTTTCTTAGGAAAAGGTCATTTAGTCTGGTGATGTGCTTCATTTTAACATTGATTTTTTTGTCTAGCCGATCTGGTTTGACATTTGATTTTCGAACTTTTTGACTCTTACTCTTTTGTGGTGGGATGCGTCACCCTGCTAACATTTAGTCCTTGTATTACCCATTTCTTTTTCTGCGTCTTAACAGAGGCCTCTTTTTTTTTCTTTTTCTTTTACCTGGTGAGGTTGTCCATGGGGATGTAGCTGGTGGCTGTTGCGCCCCTAACTGGTATTAGGCTGGTATTAGTAACAGATGGAGTGGTGGCGCTGAGGCTAGAGATCTGCACTGGCAATCGGAAGGTTGGCGGTTTGAATCCCGTAAATGCCAATAGGGACTCTGCTCTGTTGGGCCCTTGAGCAAGGCCCTTAACCTGCAATTGCTGAGCGCTTTGAGTAGTGAGAAAAGCGCTATATAAATGTAAATAATTATTTATTGGCCATGTGTTGCAGTCTTTGTCAGAATGCTGTCCCCTGGTCTTTGTTGTGGTTTGGGGATTTTCTGTCTTATTTGCGGAGGTCATGTGGAGTCGACCAAAAGCGCCTTGAATGAGGATATGTGCACCCTCACTTGCATGGAGTCGCTGTGAATTTAAGGTGCAGTTGAAAATGTGACCAGGGTGCAAGAGTTCTGCCCTAAATCAGGTGGGTGGGTGCTTTACATTAATTGGATGGGGAGAGGCCTAATAATGAAAGGACCTGCTGGGATCAATCAAGAATCAGTAGCACATCCTAAGGGGGCTAACAGACCGTTATATAAAAAAATGATTGCACTTTCCAAAGGTACATTAACGGTAAAGAGTTGCAGAAATGTATTTTTATGTGTTAGTACCCCTTAACAGATTATTTTTTTGAAGTTTTTAGGCATAATTTAATTACTGGTTTGTGCAGTATTTGGCAGAATGACTTGATTGTGAAAGTTTAAAGGACACTGTGTCACCATTTTAATTGATTTAACTGATTTTGAGCAATTTGTTTAATTATTTATTGCACAATAAATAGACATATTTATGCATTAGTACCTCCCTTGTCTGCCCCCTTTATTGTCCTGGTTTTAGATCCCTACCACATGCTCTTAGGTACTGAGATACCGTTAGTTAAGGACCGTGGGGTGTGACACTTTTTTCATATTTCTGACTATTCCTTGTGTGTCTCTTATTTATTTGATTTCTTCTGGTATTATTTTTCTCTTTGAATTTGTTGGCTGCTACTTTGCTTAGCCACAATAGCAGCCAGCAATCATAAAAAGGAACACTTTGCCAGTAATTTCTTTCTCTTACCATCCAATTATAGGTGGGTAAATGTATCTGCCTATGCCAACTAGCTCCAATGAGCTGAAATAAGCCCTACTGTGCAGGAAATGGGAATCAAAACAAAGCACAAAAGAAGCGTGCTAAAAATGCTTTTCATAATCAAACTTTGTCCCGCTGCAAATTTTCTCATCTCCCTGGGCCTTCCTTTCATTGGAAAAATGGCCTCTGTGTCACATGCTGATCTCATGTCCACACCTGCCCAATCACATATCTCTTGGATCCTCCAAAAGAATTACTTAAATGTGCACACACTCTGAGATGAAAAAGATGGAAAGATGGAAAAAAAGCAATAAGAATAAGCAAGCAAACTATAATCCACTCCTGACAGTAAACCTCTGTACTTATCTTCCAAACTATACGCATTGCATCCAGTGGCAAAGATTGGCCATTTTTTACTATATAAGGGTTACCTTTAATTTCCTGAGGTTATAATATTAATAATAATAATTCTTTACATTCATAAAGTGCTTTTCTCACTACTCAAAACGCTCTCCATGCAGAGAGGAATGAGGAAGTAAACCCATAACCTCCTTACTGCAGAGCAGCAGCTCTACCACTGCACCACCTGCGTGAAAAGTACCAGCTCATGGCAGATCTCAGCTTTGCTGAACCCCTGACCTTTTGCACATAAATAGCCATGGCCATGTCCATGTACAGTAGTTTTATAAAGTTTTATGCTATTAAACATAATGAAATGGTTCCTTAAATTCCTATCTGTACAGCTACCTGCCTTTTCAATTGTCTAGAAATCTCACTTTTCACACTTTAGTAAGGGCACACCTTCTTGTTATTACCTATCTAACATAACGTGCACAGCACCCATGTTTTGCAAATGACCTCATTCTGTTAAATGATTTAAATGTTCCACAGTGATGCAGTGGTTTGCTACCTCACAGCTCCTGTGTTTTTAATCTCAGCTTAGACAATGTCTATGTGGAGCTTACAAATTCTACCAGTATCTGCATGGATTTTCCTCCGAACGTGCTGGTCCATCCACACCTCACAAAGATCTGATGACCCTACAATAGCCATGCTTAGGTGAGTGCACCACAATAGCCTATACACATCCTGGCTTTGACTCTGTGCCCCCCAGGACTCTGAATTGGGCTAAACTGGAAAAATAATTAGAGAACTACTGGGTATTTATTTACGCTGACCTACGATTCTATTTCTCTCATGCTCCCAAGGGTTATACTTTAGGAGAATCCCCTTCAAAGATTTAGATTAGATTCTGTTTTACTGTGTACATGATTGCTTATTGGCTTTAACTGAAAAAAAAAATCTTTTTACAATTAATGTGTTTTTACCTGGATAGTATCCAGCCTCTGTGCCCCTGAAATGGATTAAATGGTTTTCTAAATGCTTTTGATATTTTCAGTTCTGATATTCTCTCATGTTCTGATTTGCTTGATCTACAACAAAACTTAACCTCCTCTCTGTTTTCTGACTTCTAACTTTATACATTTGCTGTAAAAAACATGATGTTCAAAAAAACTTCTTACACTTTACCTATCATTATATTCAAATTTCACAGATTCTGTGTGTGTGTGTGTCATTCAGTTGTTCAGGAAACTTTGGCCAGCTGTTCAATGTTTGCATTTTTGAAGGAATGCTTCAAGCAGCATGCTTACTTTCTTGGCTTCAAAATTGTTTATGGAAGTGGTAACGAGGAAATCTAAAATGTGATCTGTCAGATCAGACTTGTATTTAATTTTACACTCACTATATTTCCCTTTTAAGAAGTGGTTGTTAAAAAATCAGCTCAGTTTCCTGCTGGTCAATTTAAAACACCACTTGTATTCATGTGATCAGCTCTCTGATTTCTTAGATGTAACCTAATCTTCAGATATAAACTCAATCTGCATTGCTTTTGTGTTTCTAATAAAATTGAATAATTTTTAAAATGAATACATAATTATGTTAATTTTTAGTTTGGTACTGTATTTCTTTGAGTAAGCTGCAAGAGTCTGCATAAATCCTTTTTTCAAAAATATTCTAGAAAGAAGAAAAATGTTTAATTCTAAAATAAATGTACTGTATTATGTGTGTGTATTTATACATATATATATATATATATATTTATATATATATATATATATATATATATATATATATATATACAGGCCAGTACAGGAAGTGACATCTTCAGGACAGGAACCGGAAGTGATGTCATTGGGACCGAAAGTGACGTCCTCAATAATATCAGACCCGGAAGTGGTGTCTCCAGGAACTGGAAGTAACGTGTTCAATGGCACTGGTATCGGAAGTAATGTCACCAGTGGTGCCTGAACCTAACAGGATTTCCCGTGGATGGTCTGCAGAGCATTGAGAGAGAGAGTTAGTGTAGCTTGCGACCGCCTGGTCAGGACATATATGAATTTTAGTAGTAAAAATATTACTCAGTTTATTTACTCAATTTATTTTAAGAACAATTTATTTTAAGTTCTAGGAGGCATCAGTTTGTTTATTTCTCAATGACCATCTTAACATCTAATCACTAATTATTATTATCTTAAATTTGATAATAAAAGGAATTATAAATATATAACTCATTTTGCATTGTTTTATATCATGTTATGAAGGTTTATAATACGTTTTATAATATGTAGATTATTAATAGCTGCTAGAAAGACAAAAGACCTGGGGCCTCATGCATAACGGCGAGCGTAGAATTCGCACTATAACATGATGTGAGCACAAAAGCCGAAATGTGCTTACGTACAGAAAAATCCAGATGCAGGAATCTGTGCGTTCGCCAATTTCTGCGTTCTTCAGCTACATAAATCCCGGTCAGGGTGGAAATAAACACACGTTCACGCACTTGCTGTCCCGCCCCAACTCCTCCCAGAATTACGCCTCTTTAAATATGCAAATCAATATAAATAGCCCTTAAGCCCAGCGTTCTGTGAAAAGGCAATGGCAAAAGTACGAGGAAAAATAGAAGAATTTCAGCGAATACCTAATGGAGGCAAAGAAAAACTTACTATTTGTTGGTTTAAACAGTTATATAAGCAACAAAAGGAAGTTGATCGAGTGACATAGCGTGTCAGAGAAACTCGAAAGCTCAAGTTCACAAAGTCGCACAGTGCCCGAAATAAAAAAGTTGTCACATATCAAAGTCGGCGTGAAAAGACAAGTCATAGCCCACCGTCTGAGTGTCATATGAAAGCTTATTAGGGTACAGTGAAAAAGAAGGCACACAGTGTGAAAAAAGCACGAAATGTCAACTTTAATCTTGAAATTTCCACTTTAATCACGTAGTTTATTTTGTCATTAAAGTAGAACATCATAAACGTCATCTTAAAATCGTTTAAATTACTAGTTTCTCAAATCCCATCGTAACTAAAGTAGCACGTTAAATGCTTTGTTTTGTATTTGATCTTATATGTGCTCTATGTGCCTGAATCACTACGTGCTCTTCCTCCGACAGGACACAGAATCCATTACGTTCGTAATATTACAGATCTCTGAGTAATTAAATTACTGAGAAGTATACGTGATATCATTTTCATGATGATATGAGTTAAAGCATGTTATTAAACATGGGAACACGGTGGCGCAGTGATTGTTCATGTCTTACAGCAAGATGCTTGCTGCGCCATGCGCGGCCTTCAATGAAATGCTTTATTATAGAAGTACTGTCTTTTTCAAACGTACTAACCCCCAATTCCTGTGCTTACTTTAATTTTTTCCAAATACCCAATCGCCACACAATCAGCTCTGTAATAGACAGTAAGCCATCTGTTAACTTAGAACGCCGATTCTTCAAAATGTTTAAGGAACATCGAAATATCTTCGTAATGTTTAATTATTCTATCCATTTATCCTTCCAGTGTCGCGCCAGCCACAGCATGAAAACAGCGCGAGGCAGGAACGAACCGTGAACGAAGCTCAAGCTCGCTAGCGCTGCGGCACCGTGTAGTTAAAGTTTTATCTATATAATATAATCAACATATTTTGCTGCATTTCATCTTAAAAATGATATCGTCATCATATGTAAATATGCGCTTTATAAAGTGGCTCAGGATGTGCAATATTATAACTGTATCATAAGTACAATTACCTCATGGTAACTTGCAAGTACAAACAGTTCTACAAGGAGCACTTGAGCCGTCGTCGTGGATGTGGATCTAAGAAAGGTTAACCACACAGGAACAGTAGCTCTGCTTTGACGCTGGGTGCCGCCAGTCTGCAAAACCTAACGGAGAACTTGCGTACGACAGGGTATGAGGTACCGTGGAAAAGTGCGTGGCTTTACGTCAAGTGTAGGTTTTATACATCGCGATTTGAACGTGGAAACGTTCTTACGCAACATTTCTGTGCGAACGCACCGTTTATACATGAGGCCCCTGGTGGTGGAGTTCTGGCGTGCCAAGGAGTCTCTGAGACCAGTCACCATCCAAGGGGAGGAAGTGGAAATGGTGCAGATCTACAAGAACATGGGGGTTCACATGAACAACAAACTGGACTGGTCTGTTAACAGAGTGGTGCTGTAGAAGGAGGGCCAGAGCAGACTGTACTTGCTAAGGAGACTCAGGTCTTTAGAAGTGTGCAGAAAGATGATGGAAATGTCCTACCAGTCCATAGTCGCCAGTGTGGTGTTCTGTACTGTGGTCTCCTGGGGAAACAACTTGAGCTCAAAAGGTGCACAATGGCCGAATAAATTTATCAGGAAGCCTGCTCCATCACATGGCAAACCCTGGACACACTGGAAGCTGTTGTGGAAAAGAAGATGATGGCAAAATTGGAGGCCATCATGAAAAAGCCCCTGTGTTCCCCCAAGGAGGCACTCTCTTGCAGCACTTTCAGGCACAGGCTCATTCCACCACAGTGTGCTAGGAAGCACCTCTGGGGATCTTTTTTGCCCACTGCTCTTAGGCAATTCAGTTGTTCCTTCTGACATACTCTAAGTTCATTTTGAAATTTCTGCATAATATACATTTATCTATTTATGTATGCATTTATTTGTTTATTGATTGATTGGCTGTATTATCTGTACTGTGAGTATGTATCCTTATTTTTTATGTTTTTGCTGCTGTATGTATCTGAACTTCCCCTCAGGATTAATAGTTTATCAAATCTAGTAATTAATATCAATTCAAATATTATGTTATTCCTTGTTTCTGTTACTGTAATCATTGATTAAATGTTTCTAATTAGATTTTTAAACACTTCTTAAAGGACAAGTTCTGTATGGTTCAAATAGATGTTATTTCTTCATATATAGTACATTGTATATACAGTATGTATTTGCCACATTAAATTGTGTCCTAAAGTTAAATTTTTTCTATACATATATAAAAAAAAACATAGTCACTCCTTGTGATTAATAATGCAATCAATCGGGCACAGAGTACCTCAGCAAATAAAAGTCTAAAAATTTGTTGAATATGTCCTCTGTGAAATGGGAAACATTTCGATATAAGAAAACATGCCTATCTTGTTTCCAACACACGTTTGTGACAACAAAGGAATCTGGAAATAATTGTTTTATCACTGAAACTATTTTTCTCAAGGAAAGGATATGTTTTCTGTTCATGTGTGTGATAGAAATTGCCTTCCTGGGAGGAGTTCTTACATACATATGGAAGTAAATCAACAATGTCACACATATGGCATGAACAGTTTACTGTGATTTTGTCTTTCAAGAGGAAAAAGGGGGGTGAAAATTGTTACAGAAGAAGATAAGTGCTGATGTACTACACACAGCTGGTCTTGTTTTGAAACGGTTGAATCTCATAATGTTAATGTTTATCTTTATATATAATATCCTACCGTGGCTGTTTGTTTGTCTGTCCAGGATTTTAAATCACCTGTAGCTCACAAACCGCTTGACCTATTGACCTGAAATTTGGTACACATATACTACGTGACGTCTACTATCCGCTTTCGGGGTGATGATTGATCTCCAAGGTTATTCCCCTTTTTATTTTTATTTTATTGTAATATCAATTCTCAGCAGCGGCTAGCAGGGTGGCCGTGTGGCGCATGTGTACGAGCGCCGTTCTCATCTCTATCACCTTCGCCGTCACTTCCCCTACCTCTTCATATCTTAAATCATTCTTGAGGCAGATTGAACACTTAAGTGCCAGCTTAAGTGATAAATTAAGAAAAATGTACTATGTTATTGCAACACAAATACTGACTTAAATCAGTTTTAATACGAAAAGATGCCGACGAAAGAAGAGAAGAAGCGGGCCATTAGGGTGGAGAAAAGCAGAGCTGCTCAGGAAGCAGCAAGCGCATCAACCTCTGAGCAAACAAATTCTAAATGTACAGAGAAAGACTATGAAAACTATGAATGCTCAAGTTAAGTGTATTCACTGCACATTATTTTGCAGTGCGCCGTTACTGGTTTTATTATAAAATGACATGTGTAAGCTATTTTACAATGTGTGTGCAATCTCAAGACACAGAACAATGCTCGACAGCTTTCCTGCCTTGCAAAATGGGCGTATTTGGTACGTTTTTAGGTTTTTGTTTTCTGAGCATCCTGTGCCCCATAGGTTACAATATAAAAAGCCAGGACTGACACTTTTTTTTCTTTTTTAATTTATAGAAAAACTTAACTTTAAAAAACAATTATGTGTGGCAAATACATATATACTATGTTTGTGACAAAATAACTTAGACTTGAAAAATACTGTACTTACCCTTTAAGAAGCAAAATCAAAAGTAACTAGCAGCTTTGTACCATTTTGCAAAGAAAACCTGTATCTTCCTCATCCCCAATTTGCACTGTGACATCTTCCGTGTCTCTACGTAATTTCAAAATGTACTTTTTTCACACAAAAATATACCTGGTTAACTATGATATCGTACTAAAAATTAACATTTATTTCTGGACTAAAACATTAATCCAGAAAGTAGCACTGTATTTTTCAATCATGATTTCTTGTGAACATATACTTCACAGTATAAAACTAAGATTACTTTTTACTATTAATCAAAGCCTGCTTTCAGAGTTACAGATGTACAGAGACCAGGAAAGAAGCCTAGATGGTCCCTAGATGGACAGGTTATTATCATCCTAGCACATACAGAACCAGTTTGCAGTTGCCAATGGCCTCATTTTTCACATCTTTATTGTGGGAAGAAACCAGAATGGCCAAAGAAAACTTACTTTGACACAAGGAGAATGCAGAGACTTCACAATAACAATGACCTGTTCCCATATTTATCAAGCATCTCAGAATTAGGTCTAGGAATGGTACTAAAAGTCTGACTAGGATAAGAATGTGTCCTTCCTTTCATGAGAAGTAGTTATGAAGTGCCTTATATCCTCTCCCAGAATTCATATTTGAGAATGAATGACGTTGTGATGTTATGGCACCCTGACATGCAAAGTGGCACTCATGAAGGCGTTTTACAGTGTCCTTGGAAATTATGATGACATTTTGTAGTTTCATAGTTTTCAGATACTAACTCTAAGACACTAAGACTAACAATAATAATAATAATAATATTCAGAATAGCAGAAGATGAAAAAGAATAGAGAAAGCAACATCAAAAATAATGCAACTTTCATCCATGAGCACCTGTGTGTTGATACTGTGATATCACTTGTGATTCACATATGCATGCTCATCCACACTTGAGGCAACGATTTTTATGTGCGCGCCGTCAATCACACCAACAATTCCAGGAAAACCAGTGATTGCCATGAATGTAGCTTGCTTTAAAATTACCTTGCATGGAGTGCTGTGGAGATGTATAAATCAGTGTATTCTCTCACATATTTAAAGGTGTTCAAAATTTGGTACACAATTTGAGAATGGTTAGTTGTGACATACCCAAATGATCAATAGCACAAAGCTGCACTTTACCAACTGGCTGACAATGAATGGCTTTTTTACATAGATGGAGTGATCACATGACATAAAAGATTTGTTATGAATATTACTCCATCTCTGTCAAATCAATATTTTTTATGAGTTCATTGTTGCCTAACATTTCCAAAATATTCAGCCTTTCCCAGGATGTGTGTTTCTGGATCTCTGGCTGAAAGCCATCTTCTGGCAGCTCCTAGCAAATTAAGAGTGCTCATGAGCTCTCCTAAATCCTTGTGAAGTTAAGACTTGGACCAGATTTGTGCCACTCCCAGTTAGGACTGTTTTCTTATTCTGAGATTCTTAATACATACAGTCACTTGTTGGAAATAAGGCCTGCAGCAGAATAGTACTTCTCTATTACTGTGGCCAGTGGCGTTTCTGCATTAAGAACCACTGGGGCACAGTCCCACCAGATGTTGTGCTAAATAAGTAATAAGCATCCCTCAGAATTTTTACTTATTATTAATTTCTTGCAATTTTCCTTCATATGCTTAATGTGATTATTTATCTAGATCTAGTAAAAGATTGCATTTGCAGTATGTGAAATTGTCTTTGTGACGAATGTTGCAAACCTGCTTCTCGGTGGGCCCTCTGCATGTGCACCCTGGACTTTTCAGTTCAGCAATGAAGCTTGACTGTTATTGCCCATTTTAAAAAAAGGTTTGCCTATTGTTTTGTTGTTTTTTTTTTAAATGCATACTTACACTTCCAGTTTACGCTTTTTGCATTTGACATCGTGTGGTACACTCCAGCTAAGAGGTGCACAAAGTCCATTACGATTTGCTTCCTTAATTGTACCCACAGAAATTTTAAAAAGAAAAAGAACTGAGATCAGTATTAGGATCCCAGGATGTCTTGATTTTCAGAATAAAACAACCACTACTGCAAAAATACAAAAAATATAAACAATCCACTTATTGGGATAATAACCAAAAGATAAAGTAAACAGAACCTGAAAAGAGTATATATATGTATTTTAAATGTATAAAAGTAAAACGTTTGTCACAGTATATAATTCTACTCAATATATTATAAATAAAATAAAGGCAGATATTATAGAATGGAGTACAGTAATGCACATAAAACAAAAACTTATACACAAAAAATAAACATATGAAAAATTAGAATGTTCCCCTCAAAAAATAATATCGACCCAAATTTAATATCCCACATGTAATGTTATGAAATATTAAATAAATTACATATAAATTATTATATAAAATATTACATGTGGGGTATTACATTTGGGTCCTGGATGACCACAAAATTCTTTCCTTGGTGAAGAAAAACCAGTTCATGACATTTAGCCAAACCAAGAACACTCTCTGCGAGGCAGACCTATCATTGCCAAAGGCTACAATCAAGAGAAGACTTCACAAAAGTAAATACAGAGGGTTTACCATGAGGTGAAAACCATTGGTAATCCTCAAGCATAGGAAGGACAGATTAGACTTTGACTTTAAAATTAAGATCAATATGACCAGAATGATGGATAGAGATGCCACGTCTGTAAAACATGGTGGAGGCAGTATTATTACATGGGCATGCGTGATTGCCAATGGAAGTGGGTCACTTGTGTTTATTGATGATATGACTGCTGACTAAAGTTGCAGGATGATTTTTGAAGTGTATAGGGCTGTACTGTGTGCTCAGATTCAGGCAAATGCTACAAAACTAAGAGGACGAAGCTTCACAGTACAGATGGACAATCAGCCAAACCATATTGTGACAGCAAACCAGGTGCTTTTCAAGGCAAATGAGTGGAATATCCTTCAATGACCAAGTCAATCAACTGACCTCAACCTAATTGGACATGCATTTCACTCGCTGGCAACAAAACTGAAGGCAAGAAATCCAACGAACAGCCAGCTTCTGAAGACAGCTGCAGTAAAGGTCAGTAAAGGGGAATCCTAGCAGTTGGAGATGGCCATGGGTTCAGGCTTCAAGCAGTAATTGAGTGCAACTATTGAACATGATTGTTATATTCACGATTATGTTAGTTTGTCCAGATACTTTTGAGCCCCTGAAAATAGGGGGACCATTTACAAAAATGGCTTTCTTGTCTAATTGGACCATAAAATGTTTTTGCTAAACACCTTAAATTAAAAATGCAGGTCTACACTTCAATCATATCTTGATTGCTTTATTACAAATCCATTGTGGTGGAGCACAGACCACAAATTATGAAAATTGTATAACTGTCCAAATACTTATGGACCTAACTGTATATGTAGAAAATCGTTTCTCAATTATTTGCTGACCTTGTACTGACCAGCGAACACCTGGCCCCCCTTGTAGTCTGCATTGCAGTGTGCACTTTGAATCTACATACGTTATTGTGGGTTGTCCTTTTTCACTTTAAAGCCATTCAGTTCTAAAATTGAGGTGTTGCTGTTTCAGTTTAAGCAAGTCATAGCCAATATAGTTTCCTGTGCAGCAGGTGGGTTCTAGGCTAAATTTACTCAGCTTTTAAATCCAAATTGCTGTATTTTGTCAGATGATGGAAATCCCAGAGGGTGCCACAATGATCTGATGACAATTGAGACAGACCAGGTATCAGCATCTCCATTGTTTGATTTTTTGTGATGTGAAGGATGCATGAACATGCATGCTTGTCAGAAGGTGAGTTAATCTTTACATTAGAGAAGTCTGAACACAAATGGGAAATTCTGGTATTACTCCACCAGAACTTTAAAGTCTGAAACATCACTGGCTATGGCCCCCCTTCTGTTATTTTTAGCATTTGAATTTGAAATGTATTAATGGACCTGCAGTGGGCTGGTGCCCTGGCCGGGGTTTGTTTCCTGCCTTGCACCCTGTGTTGGCTGGGATTGGCTCCAGCAGACCCCCGTGACCCTGTAGTTAGGGTATAGCGGATTGGATAATGGATGGATGGATGGATGTATTAATGTATGTGACTTTATAATGTAGATGTCATGATGTATAATTTTTTATTAGTTTATTTTAAACATACTGTATTTAGCAGTATTTTTCATTGTAGGGAACATAAAGCTAAACATCTGAGAGACATTTGCAACATATGAACACTTGCAAATGGCATATGGATTTTCACCCACACTGTGTCACTTTTAACATAATTTTAGTATGTTTAATATCTATTTTTAAAGGGAGTAGAAGAGACATATAATATTGTAAAATATGTTTTACTAATAAATATATCAAACAAGAATAACATTTTCTGATTCCAACCCCTAATTATTTTGCATGTGTATAGTAGATATGTCATGTTGCTATAAAAACATAGGTTACAGCTAAATGTAAAATATTTAGATCGAGGCTGCTTTTAGAGCATAGAGAGACCACTCTGTGTTGTAATGTAATTCATTGTTCCTCACTAAATTAATATTGCCATTTCCAGAAGACACAGGTTTCCAGAACAACTGAAATGGAGTCAGTGGTTAGTTTTCACAGTGAGCCCTGCACTGAAGCATTTCTCCAATGATTTAATAATATTGAAGGTGAAACAGGGACAAGGATTCGATAGCAACTGTGTAAAGGTTCACAGAGTAGTCAATTAAGGTGTTATCTATGTCACCTTTTAAAGCAAGTGAGACCAATACACATGTACCCCCTGGCTATACACACACACAGAGTCCAGCTTCCATTTAATAAACTTCCTCCAACCATCAATCCTAACAGAACTTGCTCTTTTTGTCATTCTCTGTCTCTATTGATTTGAGTCTCTATTTCCTTACAAAAAAATAAAAAATTTCCCTTCAGTAACAAATGCATGAGGAAAAAAAAACATTGATGCCATCCTATGCCCTATAGTGCCCCCCTAATCTCTCGCCTATTTTTCAATCCTCTTATCCGGTTCAGTTCAGCCAGCTTCTATCACATCAATGGATGTGAGGTGAAAATAACCCTGAATGGGATGCCAGTCCATCGTAAAGCATAGGCCAAGCTTAGGCCAAGGCCTGCACTCATGCAGTCACTAAGTACCATACATTACATGTCATACTGGATCACAATGCAAATACAGAAGCCTCTCTATTACTCTAATGCTAAATCATAAAGGAAACAAGCAATTCACTCCACAGAACTCCACGACATCATAAGTGTGAAGTGAAAGCAATAAAAACAGCAGAAGATGTCAGTGTAATATAACTCATGGTGAACACTAACATAGTTAATAGTTTAGAGTCATGTTAAAATAACATGCACAATTTACTTTATTATGTTAAATGGAGATTCTAAATTGGTGTTGTATGAATTTTTAAGGGTTTATGCATTAATGTGCCCTATGGTTCACAATGGTGGACTGGCATTTCATTCAGGGTTTGTTCTTTCCTTGGGCACAATGCTGTTCAGATAGGAAGTAGCCACTTCTGACCCTGAATTGGATTATGCTGGTTTGAAAATGGATGGATGGATGGACAGACTCCATTTGTAAAAGATGTTTGGTTGTAAAATAGACTGAAAACTGAATAAAAACTAATGAACCTTCAAGAATCCGTCTATGGATGAACACTCAACATTCAGAGAAGTGTCCTTCTGCCAAGTACTACCGTCATCCTCACCATCAATTTATTTGTGGGATTTGCCCAAGTTAGCCAGTTGTCCCAAATGTTTTCCTCAACTTGTCACAGTCCATGACAACCTTTGAAGTCAGATCTCATCTTTTCATATTATCCAATGCATCTTCCCACCACATTTTCTTTGGCATTCTTCAAGGCCTCATTCCTTCCCCCTCCATCTTGACACAGCTCTTCACCCTTCACATCCTCCGCTTTTCACTGCACATGCTCAAGCCAACTTACTCTGTTTCTGCTCAAGAGAACACTTATCTCCTAAACACCAAGTCTTTCCCTTGGCTCAGCCTTCACTTTCTTTCACTGTGTGAAATTCCATGTCTCCATCTGATTGTTCTCATTTCCATTCTCCCCAGCTTTGTTTCACATTTCACATTCACTGGCCACATCTCACTCCCATAGCGCATACAGCACAGTTTTCATAAACATTATACTTCATGTCAGGGAGACTCCTTTTGAAGTCTCCTTTTGAGTTTCTTCTCACCCTCACTATTGTATGTCTGCACCTTCACATTCATAGGACATGTCAGCTAAGTATCAGAACCTACCTAATTTCTCAAAATACTATTGTATTCTAGAATTGTACTGCATGACACATGCTAATTAACTGATGAATACTGTGAACAGCCTTTATAAAAAGCATCATGATCTGGGTTAAGGTCACAGAGTCAAATAAGAGCCCCCGTAGGAAGCACAAGAGAGTGACATGTGGAAAAGAAACTGCACTGGCAGGAGTTGTTGAAATTTAAGCCGATAATACAGAGAACACCAGAGCTTTCACACTGAAGTACCAACATGGCAGCACAGTTTCACAATTCTGTTATATATTAGCACTTTCATATCAAATCTGGGTGATATTGATAAATATAAAGTGTTAAAAGGTTTTACATGTTGTAGAATGAACTGGATTGCAAACATGTACTACCAAGGGGATCATTAACAGATTAAGACAAGGAGAAAACAACACCTTTCCTCCACATCTTGTCCAAAATATAGCACCTTTAACAGCAATGCCTCAGTTTATGTCTAAACTGAGGTGCTGCAGTGAAATTTAAATCATGAACAAAATGGTCATATTCCACGTTTAACTAGATGCTTACAGGGAGTGAAATAAGCACCTAGGCCTCTGCACGGAACGTTTCTTTTCCTTTGTTCAAGGAGTGCAAAACTTGAAATTAATAGATTTAAATAAATCCACAGCATTAGCTTCAAATCAGAAATTTTGATGGTGTACATTTTGCAGTAGATGACCTTAGTAATGGGTTTATTGCATTTCATTTATTCATGCTACAATAGTAAATAATTGCTGCATATTCTCTGGTGAACTGCTCATTTGTCTTGGCTTCCTTCCATGACAATCTTCTTGCTTTTATGTATCTATGGTTCTTTGTCTCATCTGTATTTCATTATTTCAATGAAATGGCGGGCTGTTAAAGTATTATGAATATTTTAAATATATATATATATATATAGAGAGAGAGAGAGAGAGAGAGAGAGAGAGAGATAGAAGGAGAGAGAGACTACATATACATACCAATATAAATGTTTATTTACCCATGTGCTTGTAACAGTAGATATGTATTTATAAACAGTACCTGCATTTTGTATAGTTTGATTTTCTGTGCCCATTTTCAAAAAAATCGTAGGGATCAGAGCACTGAGCAAAATATCAGGCCATCACAGTATCGGTGCCAAATTTGTGACCACAGATGTATTTCAGACTGGAAAGATTTTAAGAAGCACTGGAGCCCAAGAGTGATCACCGAGCTCATAAATATTTAATACCTTCACCACTGGCAAAAACATCAGAATGGTGGGCAGTGAAGCCCTGCCTATCACTGAGCAGATATAAGGCCCGCAAAAAGCAACTATGGAGGCAGTTGGATGCCTGAAGGCAATGCTTCTCACTGAGAGAGAGAAATGAAACAGACAGAAAGAAGGAGAGAGCAAAAGCTTGTTATTAGTTTAATTCTGTGATCACGGCCATGTGTTCTACAACATCCAGCTGCCTACTGGCCCCTTCATTGCTGCTCTCTGTCTCTGTGGAGCTTGACCCTGCACTTTGCCATCCAGTTGTTGTTCAGGAACGTCCTCACTATATATACTGTGCATTTTATTATTTATTTTATTATTGAAAATAAAAATAAAGGTAAAACTAAACGCTCTTGTCTGTTCAGCCTTATTTCTATTTGAATATGCTGATACTTCTGTCTCTGTCCTCCCTGGCCATTGGACCTTACTCTTACTCTATGTTAATTAATGTTGTCTTATTTTAATTTCTTACTTTGTCTTTTATTTTTCTTTTCTTCATTATGTAAAGCACTTTGAGCTACTATAATAAAATGTTGTTGTTGTTGTCTTACTTCTAGACTTGGATTCAAGTTACTGTTTTTTAGTGCTACTTATTTCCAAGTGTTAACCTTTTTCTCAGTTTGCAGAGTGGCACCACCCTACTCTAACTCTATCAGATCTATCAATCCAGCCATTTTCTGCATCCAGTACAGAGTAATGGGAAGTCAGACAATCTCCCAGCAGCAAAGAGGGAAATTCCTGAACCCACAGTGAATGGATTTGTAGTCCATTATCAGGTACAAAGTCAAACTCACTTTGCCTTATCCAAATTAGAGTTTCCAACCAACCTAACAGCTCATCTTTGAGTTACGTGAGGAAACTGCAGGGTAAATCAGAGCAAGAATTAGAGTACTATATTTTCTATACCTTTTAACAGCTTAAAATGTATTGTGGACCCCAGGGGTGCGTACAGCCACCCTAACACAACACAGACAGGCAGAGACACGAGTTTGCCACACAGCACACATTTATATACATGGGGAAGTGCTTTATCTCTGCTCCCTACAGCTCAGTACACAAAGCATCAAATGTACAGTCCAGCACAAAACCCTTTCCTTCTTCTTTCTCTGCCTTCACTCCTCTCCCAGCAAACTTCGTCCACCTCCTCCCGACTCTGGCTCCCCGAGTAGTGGTGGTAACTGGCTCCTTTTATTGAACACCCGAAAGGACTCCAGGTGTCCAATGAGCTTTTTCCGGCAGCACTTCCGCCACACCCACAACCTAAATAGGACTCTGCAAAGGTCCAGGCGCCCCCTGGTGGTGACCACGGGCCCTAGTAGGACTGAACTTCCATGCTCCAAACCCATTACCCTGCTGCGAGCCAGGGGGCTGCCCTCTGGTGTTCTGGGAGAGATAGTATCTGGAATAAGCTCTCTCCCCCTGTCCTTCCATGATTGAGGTGTCCTGGCTGGGTAAGGGCCATGGCTGTCTGCCACAGTATATAAGAACCTTTGAAAAGCAATAGTAGAACAAAGACACAGCTTGGCTTAATATTAACATCACGCAAGAACTAAGCAAACTGTTTCTTATGAAGAGCAAATTTTAAAGTAGTTTTCCTAAAAAGCCTGCTCAGATACCTTATCTCCAATGTTTGCTCATTTTTTTTCATTAAGTGGATATATTCCCGGTATTAGTAAAAATTTTAAATATTGGTTTAAAATAAACAATAAAATGCCAGCCTCAAATATAGGATTTTTTTTTCTTTTTACCAACAATAGTCAGTCAGTCATTATTCAACCTGCTATATCCTAACACAGGGTCCCGAAGGTCTGCTGGAGCCAATCCCAGCCAGCACTGGGTGCAAGGCAGGAACAAAACCCGGACAGGGTGCCAGCCCACCGCAGGGCACACACACACACACACACCAATGCACCTAATCTGCATGTCTTTGGACTGTGGAAGGAAACCGGAGCACCTGGAGGAAACCCACGCAGGGAGGATCCGGGAAGCAAACCCAGGTCTCCTTACTGCGAGGCAGCAGCACCACCACTGTGCCACCGTGCCGCCTCACCAACAATAGTGTTATGAGTAAAAATGAGCTATATCACACTTTAGGTAAGTTGCAGCCCTAATATGGACAGTGTGCATGGAATATTTTACTTATGTTTATAAAATGTACACGTGCATGGTTTACATATTAAATTTTACAAATGAAAATAAATCAATTATTGCCAGTTTGTAAAAAAAAATAATAATGGACAATAATAAGCTGCAAATATTCCTGCTTTATGATGTATAAAACTGCACCCTGGCGCTAGTGTGAGAAATGCTAAACAAGTGTAAACAGAATATAGCAACCTGCACCGCCATAAAGGCACTTATAGAAAATGTGCCAAAACCACTCCAAAAAAATAGCAGTCAGAACTCGCACTATTGTTAGTTATTCTGCATTATTAACGATTAATAAATGTTCACAGTCAAAACATTTTTGCAAGTAGGGAGTATAATAAAAGAGCAGGTTTACCAACACAAAAAAAGAACTAAAACAGCTGTTCAGCAGCTCCAGCCCATGTTGGAGATTTTCAGCTCGGAGTGCTCTTGTACATTGCGCTCTGCCCCCAAGCTGCACATTGATGTATATACATGACATATCTGCTTGCTTTGTTCTTCTTCTTTTCTCACAAATGTAGCGACAGCGAGCCAAAAATGTTTAAAAGTCACTTGCTAATTATTAATCTTAAAATGCTCCAAAAGCAGCTTTATTCAAAAGATTAGGGAACTGTTAGAAAACTAAAACAGGGCATTAGCTCTTTTCATTTTTGGCACTGTTTACAGAGAAACTGTAGGGACGAGAGTATTAAAAGGAGGTTCTGAAATTGAACATATCAATGAAAGAAACCCCATCTGAATCTTCTTATCAGAATCCAAAAGAAGCAATGTACACAGTTCAAAGTGAAAATGTTACTGTCACGAGTCCAAGTGCTTTTGGAAGGCACGGTGGGGGTTGTCATTCTCCATTTCTCCATTCTTTTGTTTTTTTGGGTTCTGGGGTGCTCATTTGTGAGTATGCACTTATTCGTAAAAATCATCAGGTACAGAGCGTCTCCAGAGCCAGACCCTTTTTCCCTTCAAAAATTGACAGTGGCACAAGCGTAATGAGATCCACCTGCTTTTCTCTCTTCCCTTTTCATTGTTTCAAAAACCTTGCTGACCCCTTTGATTAAATGTCAAATCCTGCCCCTTGCCTGCAAATTTCATTGAATCCAGATAACAGAGAAAAAGGTTCCTCTGTGACTCCATAAAAAAAAAAACCTTCCCTACTAAAATAAATTCCACTGGCATCTTGTAAATTTTTATTTTCTGCTATGGCTTCAGGCCCCATCTGTGACCCAGCTGTTATTGGAGGGAAGTGCTGGCCCTTCTGCATTACAAAACAACATTCAGTGGTAATTGCTAGTGGAAGAGATTAAATGTAGTCGATGAAAATGTTTACTAGCAATGAATATGCATAACGACGAGTAGGAAATGGCGCTGGAAGATTAAAAAAAGTGGGGGTTTGTTTACAAGAAGAGAGAGAAGGAGAGAGGGGAGAAAGAGGGGGGAACGTGAAGAGAGAGAGAGAGAGAGAGAGAGGGAGCGAGAAAGAGAGATAGAGAAAGAGAAAAGAGCGAGAGAGCGAGTGAGAGAGGGGGGAAAGGAATGTCAGTTGGCCTCAAGCCTGAAATAGGAACAAGAAACCTTTGGGCAAGGCATTAGGGAGAAAAACAGATGGTTTGTGAACCTTTTATTAGGCAGAAAAAAATCATTAATCAAACCATGGCTGGAAATGGCAGGATATTGTTGCAGCATCGTTTATTTTTAAAGTTGTACACCCTTCTATTTCCTACAGAATGAATCTGTGTGCCGTACTTTTGGGGGTAACATTGCAACAAGCACCTGTGTAGTCGAGGGAGTATACCTCCTGCGGCGCAGCTCCAACTGCAAGACCCGGCGGTTCTTACACGTTTTACTTATTACAAAATTCCCACAAAGCTCCGTAAAAAATACGAATTAGGAGGTGACAAGTCCTTTATGCCAAAGTCCGCTTCTTGATCCTCTGATACGCTATGCAATTACGAGTGCAACAGCTACAGCTTTTTCACATATGTCTTCATGTAGCAGATTTTTCCACATTCCTCTTTGCTTTGACCCATTGGGACCCTTAGATACTGGATACCTATGGCAAGCATTCAGCTGTTGGATCAAGGCCATTAACCTAAGGCGAATGGGGAAAAAAAATGAATAAAGATTACTTACATCAATTTAAATCTTAACTACCTGTGTATTATGCTCATTTTGTCTACTATGCTGTTTCATTTTCTTTCTGGAAATGAGGAATACAAACAATAATTTCATTAAAAATATTACAAAAAAAATCCCCAATGATGTGGTTACTCTGCAAAACTACCCAGCTAAACAATATATTGTCGATGTAAAGATGTTGGCATAGGGTTACAGAGTATTTACTGTAAACAACAGGGCATGAACTTGAAATCCCAAGTAAGGAATCCTAATGTTACTAGTAGAAGAAGGCAGTAAGTTCATTGATTATGCCGAGTTTCAACTGTAATTCTTAACCCGGAAAAGTAGCTGCACATCATTCAGTTTTGGTCCCCCCCTTTATACTTAATGCTTTCAGGGTACCCTCCAAACTCACCATGACTCTATATTGAGTAACTGAGTTCAGTAAAGTAACAGATGGGTTTTAAGCTTATTACAGTTTTCTCTATTCCAGAAAAGATTTTATCTACAGTTGCATGCAGAAAATAATCGGCACCATCATCGATAATAAAACGGGTGCCCAGTGCCTATTTAGTGAAGCCGATTACTACTATTATTATTATCTGGTTGTTCAATTAGGATAGAGTACAATTGTTCTCCTTTTTTTAATTTGGGCACAGGTACAGTGTCCTCCATAATATTTTGGGACAAAGACACTTTTTTTCCTTGATGTATTGTACCACTCTTCTCCACAGTTTAAAATTATAAATCAAGCAATTCAGATGTGATTGAAATGCATATTGCAGACTTTCATTTAAGCATAAATACATTTCGGTCACACCATGTAGAAATGACAGCACTTTGTTTACATGGTCTCCCCATTTCAGGACACCATAATGTTTGTTACAATCGGCCTAACAGGTGTTTGTGACTCCTGAGGTGTCTTTCATTACTTCATTACTGCAGCCATAAGATACCGGGGCTTCCTTCTACCCCTTGGAGTCAGTAGTTGCCATTGTTCTAAATGAGGACAATAGCTGTGCCAATGAAAGTCAATGAAGCAATTATGAGGCTGAAAAATAAGAATAAAACCATTAGAGACATTGGTAAAACCTTAGGATTACCTAAATCAACTGACTGGAATATCATTAAGAAGAAAAGAACAGATTGGTGAGCTCAGCCAAGGAAGACCACCACTGCTGATGACAGAATACTCAGTATGGTAAAGATAAAGCCACAAACAGCTGTCTGACAGATCAGAAACAGTCTTCAGGGGGAGGATGTGGATGTGTCAGAGACGACTATCCACGGAAGACTTCATGAACAGAAATACAGAGGCCACACTGCAAGATACACACCACTAGTTAGCCATAAAACCAGGATGATCAGATTACAGTGGGCAAAAAAGGATTTAAAAGAGTCTACAAAATTCTGAAGAAAGACAGATGAGACAGAGATGAACCTGCATCAGAATGATAACAAGAGCAAAATGTGGAGATGAAAAGGAACTACCCAAGGTCCAAAGCAGACCACCTCATCTGTTACAGTAAACATGGTGGTGGGTGTGTTATGGCTTGGTCATGTATGGCTGCCACAGGTCCTGGCACACTTATCATTGATGATGTAACTGCTGATAGCAGTGCCACAATGAATTCAGAAGTGTAGAGAAACATCTGATCTGCTCAATTTCTACTAAATATCCCCGGTCTCATTGGACGACATTTCATTCTACAACAAGATAACAATCCTAAACATATTGCTAAGGCAACAGAGGAGTTGTCAAAGCTAATAAATGTAAAGGTCTTGAATGGCAAAGCCAGTCAACTGATTTACATCCAAATGAGCAGGCCTTCCATATGTTGAAGAGCAAATTTAAGGGGACAAGCCTCCAAACCAAGCAGGAGCTGAAGATGGTGCCATTAGAGGTTTGGCAGAACTGCACCGGAGAAGATCCTCGTCACCTGGTGATGTCTATGAATCTCAGACTCCAAGCAGTCATTGGATGCAAGGGATATGTGGCAAATTCCTAAATATGAGTGCTTTAAAATAACTACTATTGCTTGTCCAAAACAATAGGGTGCCCAGAAACGGGGGGACCATGTAGAAAAAAATGATGTGACTGAAACGTATGCAAATACCCTTAAATTCAACTCTGCAACGTGCACTTTAATCACGTCTGAATTGTTTGAGTTGTAATGATAAACTGTGGAGCAGAGGGCTAAATCAAGGAAAAATACATCTTGTCCCAAACATTATGGCGGAAACTGTAGATTTAGTAACTTTCTCAAGGCTGGAACTAAACCACCGTCCACCTTATGATTCAAAGTCCAATGTCTTAACTCAATACACCACGTTGTTTACAACCAGTTTTGCATGTTAACAGATTTTGTTGCTTGTTTTACTGATTTATAATTGGGCTGCAAATTCTAATATTGTTGATTTGAGCAGCATTATAGACCCCTGGGGCAAAGCAGTGCACTGGGGCCCCCACCTACACAACCACTCACAGGAATAAAAATGCAAATGGTTGATAAAATTAAACATATATTTATTCCAACTTCCAACAAAATCATTGTTTAAACATTAAAAAACATGCTGTACAGCAAAGATTAATCATCACAAACGTTTGAATAATATCACATATCACAAAAATTTCAACATGTAAATGATACTCAATTGGTAAACCATACCAACAGAAATGGCAGAGATGGCATGGTATGAAATTACTATGAATTATTTATTATTAACCAAGTGTTCAACACAAACATTTGCGAGATTTCTTTGCAGAGAATTGAGTTGAAGTAACGTTAACCTATACACTTTTACGTTATGTAGTGCGTGAGATCCGTACACATACAACATGCACGTGAGGTTGCAGAGGTGACTAAATCAGAGGTGAATGCCAATGTCCTCTTGTAACATAACAACGAATATTTATAGTTTAGTATAGTATAGTATTTTTTTTTATTGAGAGCAAGTCACTAAATACATAGATTAGAATGGGGCCCCCAGGCAACTGCCCAGCCCTGAATTCGAGCGTAGGAGAGACATCATCTACAGTGGACTGCCTACAATGCAAACACAGTATAACCAGGTCTTTTTACTAATTGTAAGTTCCTTATCTTCTTATTTTTATGCTTGATAACTGGAGTGCTTTGCCTCTGTAGATTAGTTAATATAGCGCTGGCATCAACATTGTAAAGTTACATACAGTGGATTCAAAAAGTATTCAGACACCTTCACTTTCTGCACCCTTTATTGTGTGGTAGGTTTAATTTTAAGAGAGTACACTCAATATTACCCTTAATGAAAAACTGAAAACGTTTTTTAAAAAGATTTTCAAATTTATTAAAAATCAAAAACTGAAATCTTTTACTCATATAAGTTTTCAGATCCTTTTGCAGCAAGTACAAATTTTGGTCTTCTTGAATAAGTCTCTGCAAGCTTTGCACACCTGGATTTGGGCAGTTTATCCCATTCTTCCGGGCAGATCTGTTCGAGCGTCATTCTTTTGGATAGGAAGGGTCTCACCACAGGTATTCTATGGGTCTGTGTCACTCAAGGACAGTCAGACTTGTCCTAACGCCAATCCAGTATTGTCCTGGCCATTTGCTTTATGTCACTGATCTGCTGAAAGGTGAATATTCAGTCCAGTCTGAGGTCATGTGCAATTCAGAGCAGGTTTCCTTCAAGGACCTTTGTTTTCTTTTGTGTTTTTTTTTCTTCAATGATTTCTCCCAACATCCTAAATTAAATTCTTTAGGTTAATTTTGCAGTTTTTGCACAACATCACTTATTTATTTTTTATGTATCTAACTCTTGATTGATTTTATTATTTGTCTCGATAGTCCGTGTTTTTTTTTTTTTATGTTTTTGTTGTTCTATGCATCTAAATTTCCCATTGGGATTAATGAAATCTGTCTAATTTAATCTATTTGGAGACATTCATCCTTCCCTCAATTCTGACCAGTCTTACTATCCCTGCTGCTGAGAAGCACCCCATGTCATGATGCTGCCATCACCATGCTTCACTGTGGAGATGGTATTAGGGAGATGATGAGCAATATCTGGTCTTCACCAGACATTGTCTTGGAGTTCTACTCAAAGAGTTCAATTTTTGTGTCTTCCGACTAGAGACTCTTTTCACGCTGTCAGTGTCCAAGAAGGCTGTTGTATGCCTTTTACTCAAGAGTGGCTTCCGTCTAGCCGCTCTACCATAAACACCTGATTGATGGAGTGCAGTTGAGATTGTTGTTCTTCCATCTCAGCAAAGGACTTTATTAAAGTGACCATTGGGTACTTGGTCACCTCCCTGACCAAAGCCCTTCTCGCCTGGTTGCTCAGTTTGGCTGGATGGCCATCTAAGAAGAGTCATATTAGTTAAAAAATTCTTCCATTTCAGAATTATTGAGGCCACTGTGCTACTGGGAGTACTCAAAGCTTTAGAAACATTTTTATCTTCTTGCCTGATCCATGCCTAACTACAGTTTTATCACAGATGTTCACAGAGAGTTCTTTGGCTTGGTTTTTGTCCTGACATGCAGTGTGAATTGTGGGACCTTACATATACAGACGTGTGTCTTTCTACATGATGTCCAATCAATTAAGTTTGCCATAAGTGGACTGCAATCAAGTTCTAGATACTTCTCAATGATAATTCAAGCAAACAGGATGCATCTTACCACAATTTGGAGTGCCACAGAAAAGGGTCTGGGTACTTAAATGACTGGGTGATTTTTAATAAATTTACAAACACTTTCATTAAGCATGTTTTCACTCTGTCAATATGGATTTTTAGATTAATTGGCAAATGTATCCATTTAAAATTAAATCTACAACACAGTAAAGTGTGCAGAAAGTGAAGGGGCCAAATACTTTCTGAATCCACTTTCTGAATCTCATGGTGCAATCACTTTTAAACCTGTGTTCTTTCTTTTTTTTCTAATTTTTTAAAAAATAATTTAGCAAGAATCAAAGCCAACAATATTAACCTTTACACTATCACAATGGGAACATCAGACATTGTGAAGTCTGGTTGCACAGCACTAGCAAAGAAGCTAGTAACAGTATACAGACATTTCCAAAATGGCAGCACCCATGATAAAAACAAAATGGTGGCACATCATGACATGGAATATTTTTCTGAACTTTAAGAAGGCCTGATACCCAAGAAAACAACCAAATTAATGAATTCTCCATGCACCTAAACATCTAAAGGAATATAAATGAAGAAATTCATAATATTAGGCCACAGAAAAATAAAAATTAAAACAAAACATTGATAACATGCCTAGTTCTCATTGTGCTCTAATAAGAAAGAACAGTAATCTAATGTAACAGTTACTCCATAAACAGTCTACTTGGTATTTATGAATTGCTCAGGAAATCAGCCAATGTCTGATATCCACCAGCTAAATTAAATTATAGCTGGTAATCCACAAAGGGAGAAAATGAATCACGTATCTTAAAACAGTTTTTTTTCCCTAAGCTTTCAATACCTACCAGGAATCGTCTTCTGAGGCGCATGATTAGACTTACAGGAATCCAAGGCAATATACAGCAAATAAGGTGGGGAGGGTTGGTGAACAGAGTTGGGGTTGGGGGACAAGGGGTGGACGGGAAATTGATGAGGTGGGGTCCGGAGGGTGTTGTTCATAAAGTCTTATTTAATACTAGCTGTGTAAGCCCTCGCTGTAAAAAGCCCGGAGTCCTAGAAACTATTGAAATCATCAGAAAAATAACTGAAATGTAGAGATGTCAGGTAATTGAAAGGAACTACTCTGGGCATCTCTCTCCTAGGAGGTTTTTTTTTGCCGACGTGCTTGCCTCACTTGTGTATTAGCAGTGGGAGGAAAAGTTAAAGGGATATCCTTTTGCCGATGTGCTCGTCTCTCTTGCATAAGACTTTCTTTTCTCTGAGGTTTTACTTTGGCAACAGAGTCACTTTCTTCTTCCGACTTGTTAACTTGGGGCCGCCTTGCCGGCTCTCTGAGCTTCATGCTGTAGTAGCCTCACACTTCTGGGCCAGACAAACAGACACACACACTTACACGCGTAGATGTTTAGTTTTCTGTTTCCTCGGAGGTGAAGCCCTTACCTTGACTCCACCTCTCACTTCCAGGCTGGACAGACACACACACTTCCACGCATAGACGTTTATATATAAGATTTGCTTGTTCTTCTTTTCAAGCCTCTATATACTGGGTTCATGTCCAAATGTGTGTTAATAGTGTTTTCATTGGATGGCCACGTTTCAGCCAGTTCTCTGGCACTTTTGAGTATTAATTTTACTTGTACTGAATCCCATTTAGATGTGTATGTGTGTAAATAAGAGACTGTGGATCCTTTATTTCGACTGCATTGCGATGTTCCTGTATACATCTGGTAAGTGTTTTTGATATTTGTCCCAGCTGGACATGAATGGCATGGTATGCTGTAAACCTAGATGTTACTGAGCCATACAGAATTACTTCTTTTTCAGTTTTTCTTTGACAAAAAATGAATAATAAAGAAAAAAACATTTAAGAGGTCCTCAAGAGTTTAAATGATAGATAATCTATTTTTAATAACATTTATATTGCAGTTCTGATATAAGCAGTACTCCCACTCAAGTCTCTTAATAATTAAGGTGTTAATGTTATCCTAATATGGCATTTCTCCACTGAAATGAAATCTTTCCATTGCCATGAAACATTTTCTAGCAGTACAAAACATCTGACGTGACCGTGAGGCATTTTGGTGAGTATTCCTAAGAAAAACTGGGAAGCAATTTCTGCTGAAACTGGATCTGTGTGATGTCATATAAAGAGAGACATTTAAATGATACATGTACCTGCTTACATATGGCTTTTCAACTATGTCTGCGGTGGATTTCTGGACACTAATTGCCATTTTTCTTTTCCTCTTGTCACTTCATTTACCATTGTAAGGGTTAAGCCGCTAAAGAGCTAATGTTAATAAAGAGCTAACCGTAAAGAGCTAATGTTAATGGGACATTTACCCTTAATTTGAATACAGTGTAGATTTCACCTCGATAAAGGAAGATCCCGCTTTACCCCCTTTAAGCTAACAAGTTCATGGAATGACCTTAATGTTCTGCTATATTTCTGTATCTAGACGAGAGAACGCTCTCAGATTGTAGTTAGACAGCTAGAAACAAACATGAACCGGTAAAGAGAAACACATAAAAATATTTAGTTTTCTGACCATTACCGTTACATTAGCATTAAATTATGTCCGTACGGTCCTAGTGTATGAGATAACATATAGAAATTTTAGGAAAAGTTACCTAGACCCATAAGTCTTCAGTGGAACATAATAGATAAGATCTTTTCTTTTTTTTTGTGTGTGTATTTATCAACTTTATTTTATTTATTTATTACTTTTTGTGTGAACGATTTGCTTTAAATTTCACTAAAACTTTTAAAATGAAGGTACTTGGACTGTGAAGTCTTTTTTGGTACACGAATCATACTGATGCTCTGTGCAAGAAAGGACAGAGCCGACTACTTCCTTAGAAGGCTGGCATCCTTCAACATCTGCAGTAAGATGCTGCAGATGTTCTATCAAACGGTTGTGGCGAGCACCCTCTTCTATGCGGTGGTGTGCTGGGGAGGCAGCATAAAGAAGAGGGACACCTCACACCTGGACAAACTGGTGAGGAAGGCAAGCTCTATTGTAGGCATGGAGCTGGACAGTTTGACATCCGTGGCAGAGCGATGGGCGCTGAGCAGGCTCCTGTCAATGATGGAAAATCCACTGCATCCACTAAACAGTGTCATCTCCAGACAGATGAGCAGCTTCAGAGACAGACTGCTGTCACTGTCCTGCTCCACTGACAGACTGAGGAGATCGTTCCTCCCCCACACTATGTGACTTTTCAATTCCACCCGGGGGGGTAAACGTTAACATTATACAAAGTTACTGTCTGTTATACCTGCATTTTTATCACTCTTTAATTTAATATTGTTTTTATCAGTATGCTGCTGCTGGAGTATGTGAATTTCTCCTTGGGGATTAATAAAGTATCTATCTATCTATCTATCTATCTATCTATCTATCTATCTATCTATCTATCTATCTATCTATCTATCTATCTATCTATCTATCTATCTATCTATCTAATTGCTGAAGCCTTTCTGGCAGCTGCATTTAGAACTATTTTGAATTACTTGGAAAACACAACTACAACCATACTGTATAAGTGTTGACAGTGTTGAAAATACTTTGCTCAATCAACATAAACATACAATTATAGCTAAGTCAGGGACTGATAATTTTTTAAACATATTTTAATTGCCACTAACTACTTTTCAACAAAGTTTATTTGTTTTTTATTGTGGATCCAAAATTTTGGTTGCCAGACGTTGTATGCCACCATCCTTTATAAGCTGGTACATAATGACACAATTCACCATGTGATTTCTGCTTCATGTGACTGGCAATAAGCAAAGAAACAGTAAACTATGCAGCCATGGCAAAATCATTGCAAAACAGCAGCAGCCATGCAAAAAAACAGAACACAACATGGCATTACCAGAAAAAATATAAATATTTCATCAATTGAGCAGACTGCATCCCAGATTCATGACACAGTGACCCTGATGCTAGTCAGATGATGGGAGGATCATTAATTTATTCAAACTTGTTCAAATGTTACAGAAAGACTCTAATGATTGAGATTCTACAATGTGTTTAAAGAATTTAGAGTTTTAAAAGTTACTTTTTTTTTTTTGACTTCTTGATCCCAGTTTGGTTTGTCTTAGTTTAATTACTGACTCTCACTCGTCTGTCTATTCTTTATCTAAATCCTTTTAAATTTACACCAATCAAGCACAACGTTTAAGCCACTGACAGGTGAAGTGAATAACATTGATTGTCTCATTACAATGGCACCTGTTAAGAGGTGGGATATATTAGGCAGCAAGTGCACAGTCAGTTGTTGAAGGTGATGTGTTGGAAGCAAAAAAAAAAAAAAAAAAAAAATGGGCAAGAGTAAAGATTTGAGCGTGTTTGATGAGGACAAAAGTGTGATGGCTATTCAACTGGGTCAGACAATCTCAAAAAATGGCAGGCCTTGTGGGGTGCTGCTAGGTATAGATTGGTTGGTACCTACCAAAAGTGGTCCACGGCAGGACAACTGGTGAACCGGCCACAGGGTCATGGGCACCCAAGGTTCATTGATGCACGTGGGGGCCGAAGGCTATTCCATCTGATCCAATCTTACAAAGGAGCTACTGTAGCACAAATTGCTAGAAAATGTAATGCTGCCTATGACAGAAAGGTGTTTGAACTCACAGTTCACTGCAGCTTGCTGCATATTTATTGATCAAAGTGCCAACACTGCCTCCTGCTCACCACCTGCAATGGGCATATATGAGCATCAGAACTGGACCATAGAGAAATGGAAGAAGGTGTCTGGTCTGATGAATCACTTTTTCTTTTAGAGTATGTGGACATAGTGTGCGTGCATCATTTACCTGCAGGATGCATTATGGGAAGAAGGCAAGCCAACTGAGGAAGTGTGATGCTCTTGGCAATGTTCTGCTGGGAAACCGTGGGTCCTGGCACTCACATGGATGTTACTTTGACATGTACAACCTACACTACTTAAAGACAGTTGCAGACCACATACATGCTTTCATAGCAAAGGTACTCCCTGATGGCAGTGGCCTCTTTCAGCAGGATAATGCACCTTGCTACACTGCAAAAACTGTTCAGGAACGGTTTCAGGAACATGACAAAGAGTTCAAGGTGTTGACTTCACCTCCAGCTCACAACTTACAGGACATTAAGGATCTGCTGCTAACATCTTCATGCCAGATACCACAAGACACCTTCAGAAGTTTTGTGGAGTCCATGCCTTGGCAAGTCAGAGATGTTTTGGTGACCTTTCACAGTATTAGGCAGGGGATTTTAATTTTGTGGATAACTGGTGTATCTACTTCTCTATAAAGCCATAAAACATAAGTGAAGAAATATAACCAATATGTACAAATATATGTATATATTAAGTTTACATTTCATCTCTTCTAGGCTACCCATATGCATACAATGACAATTTGGATAGATGTCTGAAAACAGTTCCAGAGTTTATGATAACACACTGACTCTAAGACCGCCAGTGCCACCATGGAGGCTGAAAAGAGAAGTAAAATGGAAAAGACCTCCCAAGTGCCAAACAGAGCAATTACAACAGTTAATTAAGAAACACAAAACTATTAATGATCTTCACCAATGACTTGTCTGATGGCATTAGGCATTTGCTGGCTTGCTGTGGGGTAGAAGAATGATTTAAACTTTAAATGACAAAAGATTTAGTTAAATAACTGGCACATTCTAGCAGACCAGAGATGTGAAAAATAATCATTTTTCTTTTCTGGCTGCTAGGCCATTAATTAGTTTGCAAGGTTAATAATTGGTTTTCTTTTCCAGATCTGAGTCCAGATATATCCCTGAACTATGTGTTTATGGAGATTATTAATGACAATTCCTAACATAAATACAAATCAAGATCAAAGAGAACATATTTAATACCCCTTACCTTTTAAGGGTCTGTCCTTGTGATCGTATGTTACATTTCAATTAAATTACCTGCTGTAGAACTGATGCTGAACAGGTCACTCACTAGTGGCACTTCACAGGCCCAATTATACTAAATAACAAATTAATATTCTGGTAGAATTTTGTTTCTAGTGATTAGGGAACTCTGTCACTGTTTTGTTTAAAAAAAAAAAGTTTTGTAGTGTAATCGACTTACTACAGTGGACTGGATAAATGGACCACAAAAGGTCTCATGCAGAGTCGTTGTATTTGAGTTTGCTTAGTGTATAGTTTTAGTGCCATTCCATTTGTTTGTTTGTGTCACCATTCTGCCAGACAGTCTGGACAATTGATTTAGTTGAAATGTTTATTATAACATGAAGAAGGGTTATAAAGTTTCCAAAAATAAAGTGACACCTTTTATTGGCTAACTAGAAAGATTATAATATGCAAGCTTTCGAGGCAACTCAGGCCCCTTCTTCAGGCAAGTTGCAATTCCATCTTGCGTATTGTAATCTTTCTAGTTAGCCAATAAAAGGTGTCACTTTGCTTAACTCCTTACCACATCCATAATGGCTAACACAGTACAGCACCCTAGTTCTACAAAAATAAAGTGAAACACATCTGGTCACTGAAAAACTACCCTTTGATCCAATAACAAGAAGAGGCTGCACTACTGAGAGTATGATAATAATGTCTTCAGTATAAACAAAAAGAGGTGCTGTTTGTGTCTCTGAAGTGCACATGTGCCACGGAAACCTGGTCATCAAACTATGATGATAATGAGTGGGGACCAATGACAAAAGTAAACCTGAGAGGCAGTTTATCCCAGCCAATACCCCCAAGCCGCCAGATGGAGCCCTCCCTGCAACATGGAGGTGCCCCGAATTCCAGCAGGGCATCATGGACCTTGGAGTTTTAATTCACAGTCCTGCTGGATACCGTGGGGGCCACCAGGGGACGCTGCATGGAGGCTCAGGGACTTATATTTTCCGTAACCCGGAAGTACTTCCCAGTCACGGGGACAGAGGAAATGACGTACTTCCGGGTTGAAGAAAAAAAGGTTTCATCTGACCCGGAAGTGAAGGACAGAAGCATTTCCGGGTCAAGAGATATAAAAGGACTGTGGGAAACCCCAATAGGTTGAGCCGAGTTGGGAGGAAGGGTGACTGAGCTGCTGGGAGTGGAGGATTGTGTATTGATTAGTGTATTGTGATTATTATTGAAATATTATTGAATTATTATTGGAGTATTGTGGAGTGGAGGGTGCTTTGTGCACTTTATTATTATAATAAATAATGTTTGGACTTTTACCTGGTGTCTGACGTGTGGTCTGAGGGTTCAAGGGGACGACAGCACCCCCTATCTGTCACACCTCTATATATGCACAAAGGAACCCTGTTTGAGCTATTGAAAGGGTTCTCATACTAGACACCATAGGTCATCAAAGTGTAATAATACCGACTACTCGTTATGGAGAAAGAGGGGTGACGTCCATCAACCCCACCTAGGCCTTCAAATGGGCTTTGATCAGCACTGAGGACATCATGGGAATGGTCAACCATATTTTCTGGTCTATGTCATGTTTCATCATTAAAAAACAGCTTTGACAACCACCTGATAAATTTAAAAAAAAACATACAATTGCTTTGAAAATGTCATGGTGGAAGTATTTTTCTTTAGACCAATAAACTATTCCATCATGATCTTCAGGAAGGGCATATCATTAGCGGCAATATCTGAATGACCCAACGAAACAGAATTTTATGGTGTCTCATATATGTTCTCTTCATCTCACTGCCATCTTCTGTCTGAAAGGAGATGACATATCTGCATATACAGAAGTTATTTAAAAGATTTACTTTTTAAATTTCTGTGTGTCTCGAATGCATATTTCTGTAAATAAACACAACCATCTGGCTTGTCAATAAATTGATGATGAAAAGATTGGAAAAGAGCCAGGGCATGAAATTGAACAGCAGGCACCCAAGACTGCTCCACAGGGCAATGGATATGAAACAATCATTTCTTTGGAATAGTTGAAAACTGGGGAAAATTCACAGGATTATTTTCTGAACTTGTAGATCTTCAAGAAATCTTGCATAACTTAACATAATTTCAGATAAAAGTTATGGTGAAAATAGAACCTGGTGACTAAATATTGTTAGGTGTCATTATAATAGGTACTGTACATAACATTCTTTGCTTTTAATGGCTTATTCTTGAAGCAAAATCATTGTTTATTACGTTCTTCAGCATATTCAATTTTATTGTGTCCTGGAAAAAGGGATACAGTGTTATCCCATAAATGTTCAGGACT
The DNA here is from genome assembly GCF_900747795.2 of Erpetoichthys calabaricus. Classification (NCBI taxonomy): domain Eukaryota; kingdom Metazoa; phylum Chordata; class Cladistia; order Polypteriformes; family Polypteridae; genus Erpetoichthys; species Erpetoichthys calabaricus. The sequence goes on along the minus strand of NC_041398.2, from coordinate 217,878,240 downwards.
CTCAAGACACAAAATTAAGATTTTACTGTGCATAACCTAAAGGAGGATTTATTAATCGTGTACCTGAAATAGAATTCTCTAATTAATTTAAAACCCGAACTCAAGTGTACCAAAGCAAATCTGTATTTAACATTGGCTCATTTTTTTTTATTAATAGCTTACTTCTGCCATTGTTTGTAAATATTGTGATTTAAAAATAACAATTGGTAAGGGGAAGGCACCCATGAACAACAGAGATGTTAAATTTCACATATTTTCAACTGTATATTCCTTAATAAAAATTGTGAAAGAAATTAAAAAGGACATGTTTGAAACATCAAAAAAATCAGTGTTTTCTGTGAATAAAACACAAACTTGTTTGTTAATTTTACATTGGGCAAAAAAATGGATAAGTTCTAATGTTTATAGTGACAAGCAATTAATAAGTTACCAACTAAACCAGCAGGCACAGAGGTAGGTATTCCAGGACTGAGTCTAATAAGCAGCAAATTACGATAACAGGACACTTGCAAAATAGAACAAAATTCTGAAACACTGCTAAGAATTCTTCATTACTCCTTTTGGAATCACCATCAAATGTATTGAATTGTGAACTGTAATCTTCTGAATTTAATTATGTGACTTTGAGAATGCTACGTCATGTTAAGACCATTTATAATTCTTTTAAAAACACGAAGGGATTCATAAAGCATATAACAACAGCCACCCATCTTACCTCTCAGCCCATTAATAACAGTTTTTATTCTTGCACATATGACAGCTCTAAATTCAAGCCAATAAAAAAAGTAAATGAGAACCATTTGGAAAACAAGTAAAGTTAACTGATTGTGTGGACAGCTCCTGTAGGAAAAACGACCATAGCTATGAGTACGCAGATGAAATGCAACTTGGGTGCCTCATGAAGTAGCGTACCCCTCTACACTATTAAAAATACAGGTGCCAGAACAGTTCTTCAGAGCAATGCCACAGAGGGACCACTTTTTTGTTCCCAAAACACCCATCCAAGTGAAGGGTCCAGAAAAAAACTTTGTTTATTTAGATCTCTAATAGGCTCCTTAGACTGAATAACCACAAATTGATGGTAACAAATTTGTGAAACACCAATGTGTCATGATTTTAATGGGACTCTCACTACATATGTCTACTAACATGGGCTAAGTCCAGGTTTTCTTAACCTGCAGCCTACCATAATATTTTAAAAGCACAAAGAACCAATTTCATATTTTATGAACCTGTCTCAGAGTAAAATGGTGCTTTGTCAAGCAGTGGAGCTATGAAGAGCCACCTAAGTCAACAAGTGCAATTTGTATATTTTGTAAAGTACTTTTATTACTATTCGGTTTGTTATTATTTTCTCTCTTCTTGTCTTTTTAACTCTTATTCCTCACACTGAGTCGACTGCACCTTCAATTTCGTTGTTCCTTTATAAAAGTGACAATGACAATAAAGATCTATCTATCTATCTATCTATCTAATATAGTAAAGAACCTAAAGTGCCATTAAAGAACCAATGTTTTTAAGAATGTACTCAAGATTGATTTTTCTGTATCGCTATTTATTCAAGTAGGTGTTATTTGTGATGCAGACTATTCCTTAGAACTTGTGGCGCACTTTTTTTTAATGCCCCATTTTTGATAGTAGGGAGGTTACGGGTGATATAATGTATTTAGTGTAATAGATTACAACCTTAAGTGATATCTGCTACACAATCCTTCTGTTAGTTAATTTGACTAACCTATTTCCATGTGAATACTTCTGAGAAAATGGCAACTCTGTTTCCCGTTTTTCATGCCTTTAAAACAGATACACAGTTTATTGTGGCTGATGCTATGTGACAGTGTCAGAGCAAGACAGCCTGATGTAACGTGTAATATAAAACACCACCAAGGCACGATCAATAAAAGCCCATAGCACAAGAGCAACAACATCTTTTAAGAATTTTGCCTACAGAAAAAGATGTAAAACATGCCCTTACATTTATGATACAGATACAGATAGTTATACCACACTGCCGACTAGAACATCACATAAAGGGATCATTTTCTTGCAGATCATCTAATTCTCTGGATGAAATGTCCTGACACTGCACTCTATGTGGGAGAAACTGGACAAACACTCCAACAAAGAATGAACTTACACAGGTTCCACATCAAGTATGGCAACACAGATGTTCCTGTAACAGCCCACTTCAACAGCCATGGACACTGTGAGAGGGACTTTAAAGTCACAGTGCTTATGGGCAACATCAGAACACAGCAAGAGAGAAAAGAGAAAAGTTAAACTCATGCTAAAATTGAACACTTTACAACATGGTTTAAATAGAGACATGGGTTTTATGGCCAGATATGAGGATTGTTTGCATCTCTGGGACTGACACAGACAACCTGACTACAGATCCACATTGTATTGAAAAACAAAAGACTTTATTGGACAGTTATCTTATCAAAAGATCTTGATCATACATTGTTCTCCTCTCTTGCTAAATGAAACTTAGCCTGGAGAGGTCTATTAATTTTTTACATCTAAGATGTCTCACTTAAAGGTTTTCCAATGTTGTATCTGTTCTGGTGTCTATATAAACACAGGGAAATCCAGTTTCTGTATTACATCTTGCCTGAAGAAGGGGCCTGAGTTGCCTCGAAAGCTTGCATATTGTAAACTTTCTATTTAATAAAAGGTGTCATTTTGCTTAACTTCTCATAATGGCTAACATGGTACAAAACCCTAGTACTGAAGAATTTTGTTTGACGAATTAAGAAGCTAGAAGTTGCTTGTTTGCATCTTTGATGCAGATTTACACACATCCAGCCTCAAATTTTGGTCTTGCACACCATTACAAGTGTTCTAAAGGACATCTCCTCCTGCTTGTGAAGCTATTTTTCTAGTTATGCTGCCTATTGCAGATTGTTCAGTTGATGACCATGCATTGTAACACATGAAAGCAACTAGAATGTTGAAATGTATTACAAATTACAATTGAACAGATGATTAACAAAACTACGGTGTCACACTGGTCCTTCTGGAATGAGTTTTGAAACCCTGCCTACTAGGAGGAGTGGCTCACAAATATTATTAACCCATGTGCCAGTTATTTCTCCACTTCGTGTCTCTTCCTAACTCTTTAATTCACCACAATCCAGGCTTCTTCCACTGCTTCCTAGCCCTAATTCAACAACTGTAGAGCCACTTCTGGAGTCAGATTTGAACTTGTTCAAGTACAGACTCCTTCCCAGAATTCTGTGCTTCTCTCCTCCTTTATTCACTTTCCCAAAGCCAAGTCTCAATCTGAGCCTTTTTGCTTCCTGCTTTAAAGAGGCAACATGGGTTCACATCTTCCCATTAGGGACCATATGTTTTCACCAAATAAATAGGAAGTATTTGGCTGGCTTCATTCCAGTCCTCAACATTAAAAGGGGTAAGATGGTCCCACATCTCCTTAACTGGGTCTATATGCTACCTTCAACCAGACAAGGAGGTATTCCAGACTCTTGTCAAACCTACATCGGCATCTTCCATTTAATCTCTGGTATATCCATGTTTGGCCCTCCAGGTTGCAAACCTCTCACTGTCTCATTCCTATTCCAGTTCTCTTGTCTATTGCCAAGGGAATTAAGAAGAGTGAAGTTACTGGTTTGCATCCTTAATGCAATTTTACACAAGTCTCAGGCCTCAAACTTTGGTCTTTCACACCATCACATTATAACAGTTCTAAAGTACATCTCCTCCTACTTGTGAAGCTATTTTTCTATTTATGTTGCTTACTGCCGACTATTCACTTGATGACAATACTTTGCAACACATGAAAGCAACTAGAATGTTGAAATGTATTGGCTGACAGAAGAAAGTCTAGAAATTATATTTATTCCTTTTTTTAACTTTTATCAATTATTCTTAATGTGTAAGTAAGTATGTAACAGGCCCTAGAAATTTAAAAGGATATTCACTTCAGAACATGTTTATAATTAAATCCAGTTGGCGATGACTTAGTATAGTACTGTGTGGGAGGCAGCTGAGATATTACTTAATGAAGATTGAAATCTTTCCCAGCCTGATTGTAAAGAAAGAAAATGATGGTGAAAATGGAACCTGGCCATTAAATATCGTCAGGTGTCACTCTAATATGTTTGGTACATCACATACTCTGCTTTTGGTGGATTATTCTTGAACCAAATAGCTGTAAAGCTCTCTGATTAGCAGCAACAAAAAAAGTCCCCCTAGAGTTTATACTTGATGAATTCCTTCAACTATAAAGAACATGTTGCTGATTTCCTATTTGCAATGTTATTTAACCTAATCTGAACCTTGGCAACAATTTAATAGTTATTTAAACAAGTTCTTTTTTTGGCTTGCTTTATTTATTCTCAACTGCCAGCGCTTCATTAAACAGTTTAGAAATTCGTCAAATACACTTCACAGAAAGGGATGTGGTCTACCCTATCATCAGGATCTTTGATGTGCTTTCCAAAATAATTTGCATTAATTAAAACTTGCATTTTTATTTATGATTCTAGGATGTCTTTTTTGTGTTCACAGAAATATCTGGTCTTTTCAGTAATTATTTTAAAATCAGAACTACGTATAGAAAGCTGGAGTTTATGGGAAGACGGAGAAATGCCAAGGAAGCTGCACAAAATGTCTATCAAAAGCCAGCATGATTATTAAACACAGTGTCTTGCTTGCTTCTGCTCTTTAATATGAAACCTTGCAGAATTATTTTTCATATTTCATGTTACAGTGCTTGCCATCACCATCATTAACAGAATTCCTTGTCTTCTACTTAGTTGTATTGATTAAACTATTCACTAGAGCCTTATTAAAATGTACGTATAGAGCTTTTCATCTATCATAAATTAGACTCTTCTTTTTTCATTCTTATAACTGCTATCAAAGGTTTATCATTTAATTAATAGCATTTAATTACAGAATGAGCATTTAAGTTACCTAGGTAGAAGAAGGCAGGAAGCTTATAGACCTGCACAGATCCAGACATCTTACAACATGGAAAAGTACACAAGTTAAACACAACTACAGTTTGAAATTGCATATTATACATTAATGTACAGTAGAACAGAAGCCCTGAAAAGTAGTGAATTTGAAGCTTGGATTTCATGCTTTCATTGTAACAGCTGACACATACCAGCAACCAGATTATGGGAATGCATGCCTGCTCTTGATTTTTAGAGAAAATCACAAATAATAGGTGTCATAGGGCAATTCACTTTCCAGGTACAGAGCATTTACTGACTGAAATACAAGTTCTGTTGACAGATTAGCTCAATGAAGTTCTTGCATGATACCTAAATAGGTACTATTAACTCATTTTTAAAAATCTTATCCGGAACAGTGCTGAGGCACTGAATTAAGCTGCTGTCAATGGAGAGTTTGCACATTCTTCCTCTGTCTGCACAGTTCTTCTGTGTTTAATCTGATTTACTCCCACACTGATGCCTGTAAATTGACCTTGTATGATTGTGTGAAGATATGTGTGAAGATATCTGCATTAGGGGGCTCTGTAATAAGACGCCGTTATAGTTGGTTTTTGGATGAGAAACATACATAACATATTCACATGATTGGCATGGTGACAAGGTAGTTACATTCATTATCCCTGGCTAAGTGGTGTGTAGTTTGTTTTTAATGCATCAAATATTGTTCAAAGATTCAGAAATTCTGCATTGCTTAAATGTATAAGCTTCATTTTTAACAAAATAGTCTAACAAGGGATACCCCAAAAGCGTCAATCTGCTACAACCAAAGTAATCCCTAGACATTGAAATATATTCAGAAACTAGCCAAAGTACCCGGCGTTGTCCTGGTGTCCACCTTAATAAAATGACGAGTGTCTGTCTGTGTGTCCATCCAGTTGCTATGTCTCTGTCATTCCAAAAGATGGCACATCACAAACATTTGTAATAATAAAATGCATTGCATCTGTCCTTCCAATAGATGGTGCATCACAAACATTAACACGGCTTTTACGAATCCCATACCAAATTAGTAAATAACAGAGACATACGCATTGCCTGGCTCACTGCAAATGTTACCTCTGAGGTCTATGTTAACTACTTAGATTTCAAACTGCCTTAGATGGGTACCACAGCTAGTGTTTGTATAATAGGAAAGCAAATATTTATGTATTTTTTAAAATGTTGACCCTTTTGTCAATGCTGGCTGTAATGCAAGTGTACCACCCGTCACCCACCCACTCTATTTCTCTGCTCTCATTAGTCAAGAACTTGTTCCTTTTGTATATGATTGGATTAATTGTGGTAACTCCTTTCTGGGTTGGGACCATGAATGCTACTATTTGCATTTTCCTGTCTACTGCGGTTGAACAATTTGATGTTTAATCCGAAATGAATACACTGGATGGCTTGTTGAATACCTGAATCACTGATATGGCATGTAAGCTGGGCAAAGCTACTGGTTTTTGTGTCACACCTTCTGTTAAACGATGTTGATGATGAAACCTTTGATCTCCATAAACTCATGCTTAGTATCAATAACTCTAGCATACATACAAAATTTCATGAACATCCACTCAGTTGTTTTGGTATAATGCATGGTTTTCGTGGTTCTGGTCCACCTAGTATGACTCCCCAGTGAAATTCTTGAAACTCCATGAAGCTTGTACTTTAAATTGCATAAGCAATAATATAAATCCAAATGTTTGTGAAAGCATTGTTGAGTGAGGCGTGATTTGGTCCCCCATCACACCCCAGTTATTGTTTCCATTGAATCACTGACATAGAATAAAGCTTTCAATACAAGTAGGCCAAAACTTATGCAATATGTCAGATGTATTACAATCAGCTGAGCCGTCTTGGTGTGATAATGTGGTTTTGGTTTTACAATCTCGATGGAACTTTTGAAAGGCCTTAAAGTTTAAATTTTAAGTTGCAGCAACACAAATATAAATCCAAAATGTATTGAACTGTTATGTAGCTGTTCTGAAGTAATGAATTTTTATCCTTCTATTGATACAATCTCCCCTTACAATTAAACTTTTGAAAAACCATGTGGCCTGGATTTTAAGTTGTTTCAACTTGTACATGCAAAATTTGATTAAGAATGACCATTTCGGAATTTCGCCGATATGCTATAAAAAATTGTAGTATATATTTTAAGTTGGACCAACAGGATGCTACACGCAAAATTTTGTGAAAATCAATTTGTTAATTTTTATGTGTTTGGTAAACAAACAAAGGAACAGATTACAATTTAATTAATATACAGTACAGTATTTATTAACAATAAAGCACACAAGTAATGATTAAGGAAGGGAAGAGCCCATATTACAATTGAAAAAATGGTTAACAAAACTTTGGTGTCGCCTTGACCCTTCCAGAGTGGGTTTTGTTATCCTGCCTACTTGGAGGGAGGGCTCGTAAATAATTGCCCGCGTACCAAGTATCACAGAACACCTTATTTCTTCATCTTTTGCCTCTTTCTAACCCTCTGCTCCACCACAACTCAGGCTTCTTCCATTTCTTCCTTGGCCTAATTCAACAACCCCAGTACCTGTTGTGGGGTTAGATATGAACCTGATACCAGACCAGAATTCTCTGCTCCACTCTTCCTTTATTTATCCTCACAAAGCCAAGAATCATCCATCCATCCATCCAATTTCCAACCCGCTGAATCCGAACTAGTCTCAGCCTTTTTACTACCTGTTATAAAGAGGCAACATGGGTCCACATCTTCCTAACAGTGGCCATATATTTTTGTCAAATAGATGGGGTGTTTTTGACTAGTTTCCTTCCAGCCCCTAACATTAAAAAGGTAAAATGATCCCACTTCTCCATACCTGAGACTATTTTCAACCAGACAAGGAGGCATTCCAGACTTCTGTCAAAGCCACATGGGCATCTTTCTTTTAATATTTTAATGTTTGCTCCTTCAGGTTGCACACCTGTCTTTTTCTGTCTCATTCCTATACCACCTGACTACTACCCTTTAGGAAACAACTGCTATTGCCCCCAGCATTTTGTTTCTTGCTAGTGTTCATGTCTAGCTCTGTCTGTATATCTCTACTAGAGTTATTCTGGACAGGACTTTACCCTGTACTGTGAAACTTTGGCATCCCTTTGAAACAGTTTTGAAAAGTTGATGTGCAGGAGAAAGCGTGACTAACTGCATCTTTATCTCTGTAAGAGCTGTCTTTATGGAGGAAATGGATGATTTTAACAAATAATGATAAAACCGCTTTACATATACCGTAAACAACAAACCAAAATACAGTTGTTTACTAGAAAATGAATGATCAGACATGAAATGTAGAGTAACTGTGCCTTCAATTTTTGGAATTTAGAAGCAAAATGAAAAACCCCAATTTAAGAAAGAACCTGCGCTAGGAGAACGAATTACATGGAAATAAAAGCTGCTTTTCAACAGAAACTATTGACCATTTTCACTACCAGGGTTTAACCAGGATTGGGAAGTAAACACATTCTGTCTCTTCAATTTCAGGCTACGCATAGGTGTGGATAATGTTTGATTCATAAATAAAGAGACACATGTGACAGTAAGAATACATCTGTATGATATGACTATTTATACATGTGTCTCTTCAATTGTAAAAGTTATCTGCAGTGGGCTTTTAATGCTCTATTTGACTGGTTAAAACCCTAGAATGTAAAAAAATTCAATCACTTTGTCCTCTGATCACAGGTCCATCATACAGTGATGTTATGATATGGCGGCCATCTTGGATATTTGAAACAATGGAAGAGTGGCAGCCCAATAATACAAAATTAAGGTAACAAAAGGGACAGGGAAAACATAAAATACACCCAAGCAGCTGTAAAACAAAGACAAAAATGAGACAGTTGCTACTTAAGTGTTGGTCAGGAGACTGACAGACAAGACAGGAATGACACAAATAGCAATTACACTTACAGTCAGCATTTGTGAAGTCAGAAAACAGACATAAAATACAATAAAAATGTCCAAAACACTAACAGTGCTACAGATGACTGCTCGCATTTTGTGATTTTTTTATTTTTTGTAATTTGATATTTGTTATTATTGGGATAGTGATTAAAGCACTATTAAAATTGTTTTCTTCCTGCTACAAAATTCTTAAGTTATAATTCATAGTTGAATATAGTGGCGTTTCTTCACTGAGATATGCTAGTGACTGTATTTATGATGTTATTTTTATTTACCATCTGTTGCTTCGCCATTTTGTTTATTTTTGTGGTGCTGCCGATTTGGGACTCCTGTTGTTAAGATGCGACTCCAAGTTGCTAGAGGACGTGGTAACAGGAGTCGCGAATTGTGATGTTAATTATGCGATGCTTTAAAAAGCCGTTGTCATGGATATTGAATTATCTGAGATTGTGGATAATTCTGAAGCTCTAGAATGTGTCCTCTTTTGCAGTATTTCGCTAGAGACTTCAGGAATTCTTTTGAGTAAGATTTTGGGTTAGCGTTTTCATTTAGCCATTCTGTGTCCAACAATTCCCGGTTACAAACCCATTTCTGACCTTACACGTTGTCTTCATTGCCTGAGTTATTCTATTTCTGTTTTCTGGCGTTTCTTCACAGTACAGTACAGTGTACAATGAACTTAAGATGCTTCTGAACTGTATTGGAGCTCCTCAGATTTGTCAAAACTCTGTTTTTGGTATTCTTTTCTTTACAGTTTTGAAAGTGTTTTTTTTGTTTGTTTTTTTTTTTGCGATGGCACCCGTGCTTTTGTTGCTGTTTTGTTTCTTGGTTGCTGTTTTTTCAGCCTATTAATTTTGTTTGTTTTCTTGTTTCTTTGTCAAGACCTGTGTGCCATTTCCCTTTATTCACACTGGGGTATGTATTTTTTTTTAATTTTATTTAAATCAAATAACATTTCATACAAATAATTCAAGTTTTACAAAAATAGGTTCAAAACAAGACACCCCTGTGAAAAAGAGCTAGGCCAGCAGAGTAAAACTTTAAGCTAGTAAAAATAAGTAAATAGATACATTAATAAATGGAGTATAAAAATGGGGGAAGAGAATCTGCTTCCTCAATTTGAATGCTTTTTCTAAAATGTTATTGATTAGATCCTGCCAAGTTCTGAAAAAGTTTTCTACAGATCCTCTAAGTGAGAATTAGATTTTTTCCAGTTTCAAATAGTATATAACATCAGTTACCCACTGACTTAGAACAGGAGAGTTAGGATTCTTCCAGTTGAGCAAAATAAGTCTGTGTGCCAATAGTGTAGTAAAGGTAATCACAGTTTGTTTGTCCTTCTCCACTTTAAGCCAATCTGGGAGTCCATCAAACACAACTGTTAGTGGATTAGGAGGGACTGTGACACCAAGGCTGTCTGAAAGGCATTTAAAGATTTTGGTCCAAAATGATGTTAATTTTGTGCAGGCCCAAAACATGTGGCCCAATGAAGCTGGAATCAGCGTTTGCAGGTTGGATCTTGCCCTGGAAACATTTTGGACAATTTTAAGTGAGACAGATGTGCTTGATATATAATTTTAAGTTGAATAATTGTATGCTTTGCGCTGAGGTGAATATTGTGCTTTGCTACCTTCCACTCCTTTTCTGAGATGTTGAGTGAGAGATTCTTTTCCCACTGTACTCTGGGATCTTGGAAAGAGAGGGACTGTAAAATGGTTTTATATATTACGGAAATGCTGTCCAAGTCCTCAAGACTGATCAATATTTTTTTGATTGCTCATAAAGTTTATGCTATGAAGGCGCTGTGACCCCTCCACATTTTAACTCCATTTTTAGGCTTGTATTAAAAGATCACTCTACCCAAAAATTTGATTTTTTAAAATATTTTTAACCACATGTGTTTTGCACTGATAACTATGATTTTTTTTATTTCTTGTTTTCATGTACCATAGAATGAAGTGAACAAAGTATCTGTTATAATACAAGCCAATGATGAACAATGCTCTGCAATAGCAAATTATAGTAATGTGAATTGCATGTCCTGTTTATGATGTGTGCTGATAATTTTGAAAGAATTTATTGAGTAATATTTTACCAAAAAATGTTTTGAATGTTGTGAGCAAATTGGGCGGATTGGTGGCTCTGAGGCTAAGGATCTGCGCTGGTATCCCGAAGGTTGCCGGTTCGAATCCCCGTCACTGCCAAAAAAAAAAAGGCCACTGCTCTGCTGGGCCCTTGAGCAAGGCCCTTAACCTGTAATTGCTCCAGGGGCACTGTACAATGGCTGACCCTGCGCTCTGACCCCAAGGGGTATGCGAAAACTACCAAATTCCTAATACAAGAAATTGTATGAGGCGAAATAAAGAACACAAAAAAAAACCAAAACAAATGACTGGAATAATTGACATGTGGCACACTGTTGGCCATTGTAGAGCTTTGGTAGCCATTGGCTTGTATTATATCACAATCTTTTAAATCTTCGTTCTCCAAGAAAACACAAACTTTTTTCTCCATCTCCAATACATAACATATGGAGTGAGCAACATACAATGAAATATCATTTTTGGGTGTAGTATTCCCAGTGGCATAATTACGGGGGTCAAGTCAAGTGGCTTTATTGTCATACCATCCGTATACAGTAATGTAGTATACAATGACACAAAGTAACATTTCTCATGAGTGCGGTGCAAAATATACATAAACACAGGACAAGTGCAAGACACCTAAAGAACTATATTATACTATAACAGATAAATGAATAATTAAAAATAAATAATACATAAACAGCAATAATTTTAAATAGACAGTAATAAATAAACAATTAACAAATAACAACAATAAAAGTGATATTAAAAAAACAACAGTAGTGACAAGTTTAACAAATGTACTTCATATACATTTGCTACTAGGGGCAGGTCTGAGGGCAGGGAGGCAGCACAGAGTTTATAGTTCGGACTGCCAAAGGGTGAAAGCTGTTGTAGTCTCTGGCAGAACTGGTTCAGATGCTACAGTACCTTCTGCGAGATGGAGGTGGGACAAAGAGACTGTGGGAAGGGTGGGAGCGGTCTTTCCTTAAGCTTTGCAGATACAACCCTTTAAATAGATGTCTTCAATGGAGGACAGAAAGGAACCATCAAACTTTTCTGCTGTATGTACTATCCGCTGTAGGACATTACAGTCAGAGACACTGCAATTCCTAAACCAGACAGTGATGCAGCAGCTGGGTAAAATGCTCTCAATGGTGGTCCTGTAGAATGTGGTGAAAATAGGGGGAGGTAGTCTTGCTTTCTTCAGATGCCGAAGGAAGTGGAGATATGGCTGTGCCTTCTTGGCTTTGAAGATGGTGTTAATTGACCAAGTAATGTCATCTGCCAGGGGCACACAGAGTCCTCGATGTGCAGTGGGGTGTGGGCAGCATGGGCCTTCCTGATGTGATCGTTGACCATCTCTTTTGTTTTTTCCACAATAAGAGACAGATTGTTGCACTTGCACCAGACCACCAATTGTCTTATCTCCATTCTGTAAGCAGACTCATCTCCATTGCTGATGAGACCCACCACTAATACATCATTAGCAAATTTAATGATGGTGTTGGAGCTGTATATAGGCACATAATCGTGAGTCAGCAGAGTGAACAGAAGTAGGCTGAGTACACAGCCCTGGGGGACACCAGGGCTCAGCGTGATGGTACTGGAGATGGTGCTCCCAATGTGGGCTATCATCCAGTGGGATGAAACAACTGAAGATCCATGGGCATAAATCACCAAAGGGGACCTTGATGAAGCACTCAAGTGTATGCCATTCATAGTAGGAATCACCACACTGCATTAACTGGCTGGGTATCTGCTTGCTGCGTTGTTAATAGCATGATGAAATAAAGAGCTATATTCAGCAAGTCACCCAGGGGCTGCGGGGGTCTTAATCTGTCCGTGGTTACTGTACTGGTTGACACCAGCCTTAGTGATACCACTGTGCATTCCTTTTCGGTCTGTTAGTGTTTTTTGCACTGTATGCCAATTACTCTGTTGTTAATTTTCTATATCTCTGCATAGCACTGGTGACAAAGCAGGAGTTTTTTTTTTTGCCACTTTTTTAATTTACTCCTATTCTTAATAGGATATGACCTAATAAAAATGCAGTACTGTTTGAACATATAGGAACAAAAACATTAAATATAACTTTAAAATCCAACAGGAAATAATATACATTGTACATTAATAAACAGACACATAGAAATAACATAAAACAACATTTCCAAGCCAAATTCAAATGAAAAGCAGTTCAGACATTATCAGAAATACAATTTTAATCAACAAATATCAAAATGCTTAATGCCAGGTGCCAAAAGAGAAAGAGAAAACAAAAATGCTAATGTGCTTAAGTTCAACTTGAAGACCACAATCCTCTAGAAGCAAACGTCCCCAGAGAAGTGACAAAGTCAGTGCCAGCCAGTCAGCCGCACAGCCTCCCCCAGAGCAGCCTACGTTATTTCATACGTCGATATAACAGTCCCAGTAGCTCAGTGATGTTTTCAAACTGTTTATTCTGCACATTCATTTTAAAGTTTCCTGCCCTTTGCAGTAATGGAATTCCTTCTAGTTACTAATTTTAAAACTCATTTGTCATTTCTTTACTCGGGTACATGCCTGGATCCTTTTTTGTTGCTTCCAGACATTCTGGCATCTCTGCCAAGCTTTCTGTTACAAGTGAACTTAATTAATGTAAATTTATTTCCATTGCATCAAAAGTAGCAGAAGATTCAAATGTGACCATAGCAGGAAATAGCTGTGGACACATACCCAGGAAAAAGTGTTCCATGTAACTTGTGACACTGGAATTCCTTCCCTAACCACTTACTGAGGTCACTATAGTGTGCAAAATTCTTAGCAAGCTTTTCTGTCACTTACTGTATTCCCAATACTTTATCAAAGGTCTTAATAAAACCATTCTGGTTTTCATCCTAGTTCATCTTAACGGAATCAAGCTGATCCAACAAGGGATGTAAGAATTCTAAATGTTAATAACTACTACATGCTCATCTGAGGTTTGTTGCATTTAATTTTATAAGATGTACTCCAAGATTCAATTTATATTAATCGGCCTGCTGTCTGCTAGGTTTGTTAAGATATGTGATGAGATACTGTGATGAGAACAGGTCATTCAGCCCAATCTCTTTAATGTGTCTATTGAAATCTTAGTATACTGTGGAATCATCCCTTGAAACTAATAAACATCAACAAAAACACTATTTCCCATCTAGTTAAAAAGCTAAAATTTGGTGGGATGGCACATGTAGGGCAGTAGGCATCCACAAAGAAAGGACATTTCGTTATATCTATATTTAGGGGTAAAATCCCTCCTTATGGTAGAAAGACTAAAGACCTCAAAAATCTCAAAAATACTTTGAGTGACTTTATTTAAATTTGGTGACTTTATAGAACAAAAATTAGCCAACCCTATTGTTTTTCTATTTGTCAACATTTATTGATAGTAATGCTGTAGCAAGTAGGCTATCATAAAGCTCCACAACCTCTTTTGGGCTGAGTGCCGCCGTGGCCATAATCGTACAGAGAAATGGGGTGTGTCAGTTCATGCAAATGATTACTGCTACCAGAAGCTAAGTGGAGGAATGAATGGTTGGCAAAGTTCAAAAATTTGCTAAACAAGTTACGTCCTTGGATACACACAATACTCCATAATCTATTGGCTTTTCTTACTACTCATTATGAAGTATAAAATATATATATAAATTTGAAGTTGTGGGGGAATTGTGAATCTCATATGCATATACCGTGAAGAAAAGAATGGGGGAGAGGGAGCCCTTGTACCCTATGCATGTATATATAATTAGCTACGTGGCGGGACGAGAGTGAAAACAAACCTTCAAGGAGCCTGACATCCATCCCCCCTGCCTAAATAAAGGAGACTGTATGAAATAATAATAACAAAAGGTTTCTTACTATTTACAAGTTGTATCTTTTTGATAGAAGAAAAAGTGCAAAGCATCAGCACAGACAGTTTGGAGAGCCTTCAGCGTGACTTCAAAAAATAAAATAAGCCAGCAATTTCAATCATGACATGCCACTTTGAATTTTCTGCCTTTAAAAGTCCTACATATTTTTTATGACTTTTGTCTATGATTTAGACATTTCCGTTTTGTTTTGATGAAATATATGATTGCATTCTTTCTTCTTTGATCTCATAGAGGCATGATGGTGCATTGGTTGGCATTGCTGCCGCACAGCTCAGGTCACCTTTTCGGCCACAATAACCAGTCCAGTATAGTTGGCAGAAGTTTCCATAACCCTCAGGGACATTTTAAAGACAACTGCACCATTATAATCCAGCCAAATCTAGTTAATTAGTCCTTACCCACTGACTTTAATGCAGTTTGTGAATATTGCAAACATTTCTGTGATTTCAGGGAACTCACGGCAAAGCAAACACTATTAGTTCTTTAATATTTACAGACATTATTCTCATCTTCTCTCATTCATTTTTTGTTAGTTCTAAAAGAAAATGTTGGTGCTCTGTAAAAGTTTAAGTCAAAGAAGTACTGTGTTTAAAGAGTCCATCCATCCATTATCCAACCCACGATATTCTAACTACAGGGTCACAGGGGTCTGCTGGAGCCAATCCCAGCCAACACAGGGCGCAAGGCAGGAAATAAACCCCGGGCAGGGCACACACACACACACACACACACACACCAAGCACACACTAGGGACAATTTTAGAATCGCCAATGCACCTAACCTGCATGTCTTTGGACTATGGGAGGAAACCCACACAGACACGGGGAAAACATGCAAACTCCACGCAGGGAGGACCAGGTCGCCTTACTGCGAGGCAGCAACGCTACCCACTGTGCCACCATGCCAACCCCTTGAAATATCTCAAATTGAAATTCCTCTAAGGAATACTGGAACCTTTTGTGTCTAGTGTCAGGGGAGTTTTCTGAGGTTTGCCTAAAATGTTGTATAATTTTTTTTCTACATCTATATGACTTTATGTATGGCAGCATTTATGGAGAGCTATCACGCATGTGTCATACAGGGCACATACTCATACAGAAAAAGGAAAACAGTTTTCAGCATATTTCCAGCCATTTACATTCCAGAAATGAGAATTCAGAACTAATAGTATACTATTTTATTGTGCACTTGAAATGTTCAGTATCCCCAGGAAAAGCTTATTTTCATTTTTGATTGAATACTTTTTATTGTCAATGGTGAATCAAAAGAGCTTTCATTCTGTAGAAATAACTGGATTTTGCTTTTGAAATGCAACAAACTCTTTTTTTATGTCATGTAAATGTCAGAGGGGGACATTTTTTTTTGTGCACTGTGTGGTTCCATTAGGCACCCATTGTTGGGACTGGGGGGTGAGAAGTTAAAAGGCTGTCTGCAGGATGTATTTATTTGCTGTACTGCAAAGGAGTCACCACTTTGAAGTTTATGGCTGGTTGAGATTTACAAACAATACCACGTGTGATAACAGAACTGCTGCTTCCTTGGAGGATGTCTGTATTTACCTGGCTTGGAAATATTGGTTCCTAATCAGCATATCTGTACTTATTAATGTTTGGTAACCATACATTTTGTTAACTTGTGTTTTCATTAATTGTTAAACCCAGGCAATTTAGATGTGCCATTGATTAAACTGTTTGTCCAGGACTGACAACAGCAGGGACTGAAGTAAATATAAACTCCTGGGCAGCAGAAGGCAGGAGGAAGAGTCCACAGGAAACGCTGCCAAGACACTCGGACAGGGCACAGGGGGCTCGCAGGCAGACAAGGGTAACTGGCTGGCACGACATGAGGCACAAGGACGGCAACATTTACTTCCAGGGAGGAAGAGACAGCTCCACAAGGAGACGAGTTGTGGGTCCAGTGAAAGAGGGAAGCCGCATGAGAGGACCAAGCGAAGCTGACAGACGAGGAATGAGGCGTGCCTAGGTCCCAGCCACACAAGGAGCCCAGAGTGGAAGAAAAGGAACAACGAAGAGACGCTGACAGGGAGTCAACAATTTGACACAGCTTCTACCGGGGAACAGAGTGCATCCATGGACAGTTGAACAATTAAGTGTTGGGGTAACACAGTGCCCAAACTGGACTCTGCACCACTAAAGGTTGTATCCTCCAATTCTTGTTTTTAATGGACTTTTAGAGGGTGGACTGTGTATTTTCCTTTTAAAAAAAAAGGGAAATTGATTCCTGATATGTTTAGTTTTTGTTATGTTCATTCATCTTTTTAATGTACCTTATATTGTTTTGTGTAATAGAACTTACTGTTGTTTTTTTCTAAAACTACTGTTGTGTCTTTCATTGTGTGTTTACTCACCGCCCAATTTAAAGAAACCTGTGTGCTATTATTGGTAAATTTCAGGAGTTCCCAGTCTCTTAAAAAAACTGGGTGGCGTAGTCGGATATTTTAATGGTGTTTAAGTTAGATTACCTATAAGTGTGACCAGACACTTGTGACATAAACCTTGCCTGAAACAGCTTTGTCATTATGTGAAACAGCGAATTAGATTTTGCTTACCACCAACTTGGTATACGTCTCTGTCCAGTTTCTGAAGCTATCTGTTTTCAAAAGGGACCTCAAATGCTGTTCTAATAGCTACTGCCATGAGAAATACAGAAAACAATTAATTGTTAATCAATTAACCACCAGCTTTGTTTTTCATTATGTAAATAATTAATGAGATGTTTTGGTAAGATTTCCTAACTTTAGTCTCCTTACCTTTCTCTGTAGATGGGTGTTTTTGGCCATTAGAATTTAACTAAAGCACACTCAAGAAATGGAGCAATACAATATATTGATTATTAACAGAGATTATAGAAATAAGATAACTGCTTATACATATAAACAGAAAAGGCAGTACTAATTTCAGACAAATTTGTAGCTCAGTAAGAGGCCGTTCTGCGGTGGGTTGGCACCCTGCCCAGGATTGGTTCCTGCCTTGTGCCCTGTGTTGGCTGGGATTGGCTCCAGCAGACCCCCGTGACCCTGTGTTTGGATTCAGCGGGTTGGAAAATGGATGGATGGATAAGAGGCCGTTCTTTGTTTGTGTAGAGGTTTTCTGGGTTTTTCAGGATTTTTCATTTAGTGATTCACTTTTGGAATTTTAACGCAACATCACAGTCAGCTCTCCTTTGTTCTAATGCTGTAGGTGAGAGAGTGTTAAATGTTTAGGCTGTTTTGTCTCTAGATTAGCCAAAAGTTTGTAAATTCAGGTTTACTCAACCCAATTAATCATTAAAAGCTTTTCTTTAGCTGGCTGTTTACCATCTACTTGAAGCTCTCATGGTAACAAGCTACTCAACTATAAACTTCTTTAAGTCTTCGTAGAAGGTGTCAATATTAACTTTACTGTCATCCATATCAGAAGTCTCCTTGTGGTAAAAAGATTTCTTTAACCAGGCTGGACACCTCGCTTTCAGATCTTCAGCCTATGACACCACTGGAAACTCTATTGAAAAGGCAAGTCATTTAAAGTATTTGCATTATGTTTTGTGAAGAAATGTTTAGGAAAATATGCTATACTAGTGTGTGTTGAGCCACCACCAAGGTCCACATGTTCTTTACAAAAATAATGTTTCTTGAGTTTCGAGGATCTAGCGGGTAAAACTAAAACCAAATCTAGGTGAACATAGAATAATAAGTTATGTAAAGCAAGTAAATTATTACTGGTACCCCCTACTACCCAACTACCATGTTCAACTTACATGTGAAGAAAATGTACATGTACTTATAAATATTCAGTATATGCATGCAATGCAGCATTTATCTTTATTTGTTCAGTTAATTCCAAGCAATATGTACAGCATGCTTGTCCTTAATAAAGAAATGAATTAGACATAAAGGTGCAAAGCATATAAGTATTGAACAAAAAATGATATGAGGCAAATTGTTGATATTGGCAAATATGTTTTATTGCCATTTGTCTTGGCATCTGGCTAAGCTAAAAGACAATCAGAAGGAACACAAACTTAAAAGTATTATGTGGAACATAAAAAGCATCAGGAGTACATTGCAAGTTAAATAAAATGACAAGCTGGGCACAAGCCTTTCTGGGCATCATGAGTAATTTCTTTTGGCTGTTAAGAGAACTGAACTAATACTCGGCATATGGCTGTGCCAGTATCCAGCCAAATATTTGACCACCTTCTGAGTAAAAGGATGTTGGACTATGGCAAAAAAAGAAGCCCTTTTGGATTCTGACGCTGCCTGCACCGTCTGTGGTTCTCCTTATTTTCTTATTCAGTCTACACTATCTTGTTACTTATCTCTGTATATGTGTAGTCTTTTCAGGATGAGAAACTTGAAGCAAATGCAAGAACGAGGTGTTGGAAGAATGCAACCGTGCGTCTATCCCCACTGCTCTCTATCTCCCCATCTCTTTGCTGTTGCGTTTTTTTTTTTCTTACAAAGCACATGCTCCCCCCACTTCGCTACCCCAGTTCCATTCCCCTTTCACTCGCTCACTCTGTGTCAGGAGCATTGCGGCATAGCTGTGCTAAATGATAGCTGACATGCAGATTTTTTGGCACAGCTGTAAAATGTCTCCCTGACACCTCTGCAGTCAATGGTTCAGCTCCTGGAGGAGGCGACGAAACAAGTGAAGAGGTTCACAGCGTGTCATGCAGTGCTTGTTCCCTTTGTGAAAAAAATGAGATTGGGAGGTGTGCTGGAGAAGTGGGCTAATGTCTAAAAATAGCCAGTAGCCTAGTGATAGGCATTTGGTAGATGGTTCAATAAACACTGATGCACTGGATTTTTATTTCATGGTACAAATCTTCCTACTGTAATGCTGGATCCAGATAGAACCAAAACATAATCAGTCAACTTATAAACTATTTAAACAGATTTCTGCTACACAGTACTTTAAATGCTACCAGTTCCTTAAATAAACAGGAAGGAATTTTAAAAGCGGCAGTAGCAGAAAACAAATCTGTTACTAAAAGCTAAAAGAATAAAAGTCCACACATCTAATCTAATCTCTTTTTTTTTTACTGGAGTCTATTTTAAGCTGTTTCATAATTTAAGAAGTGAAATGGAAATTGCCTAATGGCTGAATCAGATTTAACCGAGGATATAAAATGTTATAAAATACCTTAACTGTAAAGTCAAGAAAAAGAGTGGGAAGACTTTGGGGTTTTTAAAAAAAGGAGGAAATGGCTGTGAGAAATCGGCTACAGGCGTTTTACTTAACCCAGTTCTGCAGGGTTTTTTTTTCCTTATCAAGATTTAATTTAGATTTTAAAAGATCCATCCATAAAGCTGCTCATTAATTTCGACCCAAACCAGTCTTTGTCACTTGTGCTTTACAGTTTAAAGGACTAGATTCACTACACTTATTTTCATTGGCCCACCATTTGGCACTGCACAGCATGCCTGCCAGGTCCTAGAGCTATTATCGCCCCCCCTCTCCCCCACCTCACCCCTTACCCCCACATAATCTCTCTCGATAGCTCTTAGATTACTTTGCAGTCTACTTGCCTTTAAATGTTATTTTCTATGAAGGAATATTTTGGACAAAATAAGTAAATGCATTGTGAAATCATTGGTAGCACAGATAAATCTTCAGCCATCAAGGGCTACATTTAAAGCAGATGCTTTAGCTATAAACTCCTAGAGAGCTTCATGAAATAAAGTAGCCACTTTGTGCGATGTTTTCTTGCTTCTATATCCGCTATAGATGTGCAGCTTTGAGCATGTGCTTCACTGACCATTCACCAGTCAAAAAACAGTCAAAAAAACTACAGCCCACCCTCTCAACTTTGACGGGTGAAAATAACAGTTTTCGTTTCAAAGCATATTTCATGTTGCATGTGGTATCACTGAAATCAATACATACATTTTGTGACACATTTAATGGATACGTTTTCGGTATTTTTCAAGTGATACTTCCTTCTTCACAATCACGGTATATTATTTTGCCACATGAAATTGCAGTCCAAAGTGAAACATATTTTATACATTTTTTTTAAATAACTAGTCTGCTTTTGCATTTTATAATGGAGCTAATAGGTACTTGGATCCCAATGTTAAAAAACGCCATAAAACTTGCAGTAAGCGTTACCTTTAAAGTAGAAAACTTTCAGATTAAGAAAGTGTGCCGTCCACATTTCTGAGGTATGCCGGTGACAACAAAAGTAAAATGGAAATAATAAATCTTATCACAGACTCTTGGTATTATTTTCTTGAGGTAAGGATTCATTTCTTCCTGGCTTGTCTGCTCACAGTGGCCATCGTGAGGGAAGTGGTGATACCCCAGCTATATTCTGCTTATTATTGTATTGTGTAGTTCTGGTTGTTCTGTGGTTATATTCTGCTATGGCTTATTATTTTACACAAGCTGTGTAAGCCCATGCTGTAAAAAGCACAGGGTCGTAGAAATAATTGAAATCGTCTGAAAAAAAATTGCAATGTAGAGATGTCAGGTAATTGAAAGAAACTACTCTGGGCATCTCTCTCCTAGGAGGTTTCGTTTTGCCGATGTGCTCACGCATTGCTTGTGCATTAGTGGCTAAGCGACTTTGTCTTTCTTCGGAGGTTTCGTTTTGCCGAAGTGCTCGCCTCGCTTGTGTTTTAATGGCAGGAGGAAAAGTAAAAGGGATACCATTTTGTCGATGTGCTTGCCTCGCTTCTGTATTAGCGGCTAAGCAAGTGACTCTTTCTTTGGAGGTTTCGTTTTGCCAACGGGCTGGCCTCGCTTGTGTATCCTCAAAGGTGGAGCCCTTACCCCGACTACACCTCTCACTTCTGGGCCGGACAGACACACACACTTCCACGCGTAGACATTTATATATAAGATAGCCTAAGCAGCGAGGTGCACAAACAGCAGCAGCATTGTGGTGTACACTACATTTAAAAGTTTCATTGTATTTTATTTAATTTTCTAACTCGCTTAGTCTTGAACAGGGTTGCCCTTGCTGGGGTTGGTGCTGGGGGGGGATGAGGTGGGGTTTGAGTCAAGCCACCTGCATGTCGCACTTTCCACACATGCAATAAAAATAATACACAGAAAACGCAAAAAGCAGAGAGTGTGATACAGCCCAACCACAATGAAACAGTTTGAAGTGCCACGAACAAATTACAATTTTTTAACGCAATGAGGAGTTACTCTTACTGAGGATATGGTAATAAAAGATCTTAGAACAGTCAGTGATCTCATTGATACTAATCAATCCATAAATGCATATGGAGAACATGGACACTCTATGCAGATGCTGGAGCTGTAAGAAAGGAGTGACATCTCTAAAACATCTGTGCTAAGCTACAAAATGTTTAGTCAATTTAAAACTAAACATATGCCTATAATGTCTGTACAGTTCTTGTCACTTGATTGTATACTACATGAGTGCTCAGTCTTTCTGTTGCTTGACCAGCAAAGCAAACGCTTGCATGTTGATATAGGGCGGAGGCAGGCAATCTTTCTGACATAATGTAATACATTTCTGTATAGTCAAAGACAGTGAGTGAAGGTTAACTGTGACTTTTTTAGTTATTATTGTCTAGTTGTACTACAGAGCAGAGACAGCAATTCACATCTGGGCATCAGCATTCAAATAATGTCAATAACTGTGCTTGGTAGTCTCTCACAAACATGTTTTGCTTTTTGTTTTTTTCCTTCTTCAAAGTGCATGAATGACTCAGGCACCGCTGCGAGTGGCAGCCTTTCCAGCAGCTCCGTGTATGACTTTATCTTTTTACCTTTTTTCTGTATTTTTCTCTATTTTACTGTCAACTCCTACCACTTTCTTTAATGTGGACTAGTTCTCTGGACACTTTTTACACTTTTTTACTACTCTTTACTACTTGGAAATGGATTTTTATACGCCGAGACTCGTCTATTCAAGTAGTCAACTTCAAGCACTGAGAACAAATGCCCGAGCCAGTGTGGTCCCCTATTTACCTGATGAGGTAAGAAGGTCGTATCGTGGCAGCAGAGCCGGCGCTAAGATAAAAGCCAAGCGTCTAGAGAGAAAGTGGCGATACAAACCTTCTGTGCCTTCTGTGATCCTGGGAAATGTGAACTCGCTACCAAATAAGATCGACGAACTGGCTGCGCTGGTGAAAAATGTCAGGACCTACAGAGAATGCAGTTTGTTGTGTTTTACTGAAATGTGGCTAACAACTAACATCCCAGATGCTAACGTGGAGCTACCCGAGTTTAGCACAGTTAAAGTGGACAGAGACGCAAGTACCTGAGGGAAGCACAAAGGTGGTGGACTCGCACTCTATGTCAATACAAGATGGTGCAACTCTGGACATGTAAACGTTAAAATCTCCTCTCGCTGCAGGGACATCAAACTGTTGGCCGTAAGTTTGCGTCCTTATTACTTGCCCAGAGAGTTTGGAAACGTCATTGTTGTTACTGTTTACATCCCTCCACGGGCGGACGTGGAGATAACAAGTGACATCATCCACTCAGCTATTGCTAAACTGCAAACGCAGCACTTGTGTTAATTGCTGGAGACTTTAACCTTTTGTGAATTTCCCCTGGGGATTAATAAAGTATCTATCTATCTATCTATCTATCTATCTATCTATCTATCTATCTATCTATCTATCTATCTATCTATCTATCTATCTATCTATCTATCTATCTATCTATCATGGATATGCTGTTTTGCAATATATGTGCAATCTCAAAACCCACACTCAATGACATTTTTGGCTTGAACAATGGATATATTTTTTAAGTTTAAATGCTTTTTTCACCTTGGGACCCCAGTACCCTTTAGCTCCATTATAAAATGCAAGGGGTAGGCTAGCTATTTTGTAAAAGTTATAAAATATTCTTTACTTTAGAACACAGATTCATGTGGCAAATTAAAATATACCATGATTGTGAATAAATAACTTTGAGGTGAAAACTATTGAACTTATCCTTAAATTATTTATGCTCAAATATCGTAAATAAAAATTTGCCATTATTTATTTATTGTCACGTTTCGGAATGTATTTTGTTTAATTTTGTCTGAACTATTCTTCATAATTTTTCCCATAGACTTCATTTTATAGAAGACTAGCTGTCCCCCGCAGCTTCACCTGTGTATTATTGAAACAGGACAAACTTTAAAAATCAATAAACAAACAAGTATCGCTAAGCAGAGGCAAGGTCTGGTCCAGATAAGAGATAGAGTGATTTGAACAAAGGCTGGCGCGTAAGTGAGGAGGGCCCTGCCCGGCTCCCCACTCCTGATGTCACGCTTCCCCCTTTACTTGGCCCACAGCCTCTGTCTTGGATTAGTGTTAATATATCACTCCTGCAAGAGAACTATGATACTTACCGTGATGAGAGTGTTCAATGTTCAAGGAAACTATAGAAAAAAACCCAATCTAAATCCGTTAAGTAGTTCTCTTGTTCGCTATCAAAGTGGAGGTAAGGTACGCCCTAAGGCTGAAGCATTAGTGAGGAGGGTCCCTCCCCTCAGCCCACTGCATGTCTCTCAGATTTGCGCAAATAAATCAGCACCACAAGCGAACTATGATACTTAGTGCGAACATTCAAACGGAATGTTGAAGCAAATTATAGAAAAAAACCCGATCTAAATCCGTTAAATAGTTCTCTTGTGAAAGGCAGACAGACATACAGACAGACAGACGTTGCATTTTATATATATATATACAGAGATTTAACAGGTTAAACAGTCTTCCAAGAATATTCCATTATTTTAAAAATATCAAAAAAGTGGTACTCAGGTACATAGAAATAGGATCACATCATCAAATGTAGAAAAGGTTCAAGGGCCAACATGTAATATTCACCAAATCAGGACTCTGAGGGCCACTGAGCCAAGCAAGCTCGGGGATGAATTTGATCCATTTTTACTGAAAAAAGAGATCTTTCTTCATGTGTGCACTTTGTTTTGTTCGGGATGTTTGCATGGCATTATTTGAAATGGAAGCATCCTCTTTCCATAACCCTGAGCTGAATTATTTGGAATAACCCACAACCCTGACCAGGAAAAAGACACCATTAATAAAAATGTTATACAGATAAAATTAGAAAAAAATGCAAAATTGAAAGCCATCTAAAATTAACTTTATTACTCTAATGATAGAAAACAGCACACATTATTTTAGATACTTAGATACGGAAGAGTTATAAACAGACAGATACAGTACTGTTCCAAATAAATTCACAGATAATGTGATAAGCCACCTAGGTGAAGAGAGGATAACACTAAGGTCCACCATTTTTCCATCTGGAGGAGTCGTCTTCCAGTCTACCAGGGAGTGCATAAATGGTGAGCAGTATCTGGTCTTGAGGCAGAGGGTTTAGTAAAAATGAAAAATGCAAAATCAGCAGAGTTAAATTACTGGTCCTGTATACACAGAACACTTTTAATTTAATACTATACACAGGGTTAAAAAGGGTACATTTAACACAACTATAACTAAAGAATCCCACACATTCCAAATAATTTTTTATTGATTTTTCAAAAACTAAGACTATATTCATCTGTGATCATACCCACCTGATTGAATTCAGATCTGCACTGGACTAGAGCCTTACAGCATCACGCACAAGACAGAAACCTGAACTGGATGGGTCATCGGTCCATTGAAGGACCCTCTCACATTAGGTTTAATTTAGAATCATCAGTTAACATGATAAAAGCCTGTGAAAATTCTATGTAGACACAGGTGAAATGAGCAATCTTCACACAGACAATAACTGAGCATAAAATGAAAATCCAGGATGCTGGATTCATGAGGCAGCTGAGCTACACCCTGCACCACTGTACCACTCTAAACTCTGCATGTGCTGTTTCTTTATGGAAACTTTTGTCAGTTTTTGAGTGTATATATTAAATAGTATGTATTAAATAGTAATAATTCAATCAACCCACATTTGAGGTGTTATTTCTTTGACTATTATGAAATAAACCTTGAATGCAGTTTCTGAAGTCACTGTTTCCATTAGAGGTTAAAAAGACCTCAGCGATTACCTCGGAAACACTGAATGCCAATCAGAATACCAGTTCATCACACAGCACACTCATCTTGATAGATGTGCCTTATGTGGCAGAAGCAGCACTTTTAAAAACTTTGAAAGTGTTAAATCTAATGAAAAAGTGATAAAATGCCTCTAAAACAATGTTTTAGATGAAATTAGCAATATAAATAATGCATATTTTATACATTTGTAACTTTTCTATGCCCAGCACATACAGTAATTGAAATGATAACAGGTATTGGTTTCCTCCCGGGAAACCCTGTTCTTGTGTGAGGAAATTTTAATTGAATAAATGTTTGGTGATAATGGATTACTTAAAATTCATTTCAGCAGTGTATTCTGATGAAGAAGAGATAACAAAATCTATGCAAATTATGATATTTCAGTACATAATTCTAAAAAAATATTGAGACAATGTTAATCTTGAAATATGTGCATCTCTATCTTCTATTCATTATTTCAATTTTTCCTCTCATATAATGATATGTTTATCTCAGATTTGTAATTTTTATTAGTTTTGTAATATTATAACATTCATGTGGTTTTGTCAGTCCAGAAATTGTACATATAATGGCAGAAGATAGGGTAACGTAAGCAATTCAGACATCCACTAATAATAACTCAAGAAATAATATGTGGGGAACAGGCTGGACACAGACAGGTAGACATCATTGATTGCACCACAACACGTTTATTTAGTTATTTACACTGATGAACATGCACAAACCCTGTGCCGCAGCACCAATCACTCCAAAGTCCAGGCCTCACAATGCCTCTTCTGGTCCGCCTCCACTCCTCTCCTCCAAGCTCTGTCCTCTTCCACCTGACTCCAGCCCTCGAATGGAGGGAGGTGGCCCCTTTTATACACACCCGGATGTGCTCCAGGTGTCTTCAGGTGAGCTTCTGTTGGCAATCCCCAGTGTGGCAGAAGTACCGGCTCCGCACCCGGAAGCACTCCGGGTGTCCCTGATCCTCTTCCCCCCATCACTTCCGGGTGTGGCAGAAGTGCTGAGGTCCAGGCCTCCGTAGGCATCGGGGTGCCCCTTGGCGGGGACCACGGGCCCCTACAGGGCTGAGCTTCAAAGCTCTGTACCTGTGGTCCCCAAAGCCACCAGGGCGGTCGCCCCCTCATGGTCTGGAGGAGGCGTAAACCCTCCTCCGGTCCTCTTGGGCATCCCGGCTGGGTACCACCTCCAGCCTCGTGCCGCAAATACTATATTGTATATTGTATATTGGGAGTCCCATTTGGAGAATCTTCATTGATTGTCACTTGAGTATCCTCACTTGCAGAAACACCCACCATTTGTCAAAAGCAGGGGGCAGTGTTTTTGAATTGAGGAAAATTGTCAGAGCAATGTCAATTGCTTTTTCACCCCAATGCAACCCACACAAAACAACTTCACAAACCATAAGCAATCTATTCCCGTTAAATACAACAGTGACTTGCAACTGTTATATATTCTTATCTTCTGTATACGTCTAAATACAACCAATCCCACAGGGTGATGAACAACAGGAAAACTTTAACAAAACTGAAACAGCACACACGGTTATATATCTTTCTCACACACTGGTCTCTCTATCACTTATTCCATACACACTCTTTGCTCTAATCTCAACACCCCCTTTTTATATTGCACATGTGCACATAACCATGCCCTTTACCATATAAGAAATAACAGGATTCCCCTTGACATTTTACAAATCAAGATGAATACATAACACTACATAAGAGCGACCTTCCAGTGACAACACACGAGCCATTTTGGATCACTACCCTTATTCTGAGAAACTCTGTCTTAGAGATAGCAAAGGACCCACACAGGAAGATCAAAATAATCAGATAACAAAAAAATCAAACGGAAAGATGTTTGTCAGTAGTCAAAGGCAAAATGAAAATCAAAAAATCAGAAAACAATCCTAATTCTAGGCCCTACTTCATAAACAAGCTAACTGCACTAAAGAGAAACAATTCATCACAGTTGTAATGATCGAGGTCTTGTGACATTTGGTATCGCATAAAAGTAAAGAATCTAGAGAGTAACAAACATAAATGTTACCAAACTAAGTCTAAATGAGAATTATTGTATATACTCACGTATAAGTCGGGTCTTGAAACCCGAAAAATCGATCATAAAATCAGACCCTGACTTATACGCCCATTCAAAAATGTGACACTTAATTTTTTTTTTTTTTACATCTTCTTGTCTCCTCCAATCTCGCATCTGTTTCTCAGACGTATCGAATTTTGTTGCAGCAGCACAGTTAGCAATTTCTTTCGCTACTTCAACAACATTTTATTTAAAACCAGCTTCATATTTTCTTCTGAGCAAATGCTCCATTGTAGATAAGGGATGCTCTTACGATAAAGGTGTTTGAGGGTATGAGATACAAAAATCACAAATCAGTGCAAACGTCGCTTCGGAATAGTTTGGGTATTACTGTGTGGTCACATAGGCACAATATAGAGAGAGAGAGGTTAGGAGCACACGCTGATACGGCGCATTTCCACACCCACATAGAAAAAAAAGGCCGTGTGCTCCGTGGTTACTCTCTCAGGTGGGCGTTAGCATATCATAATCGATTGGACCAATAGCGTGAGTTTTCCGTATTCAACTTATATGACCAACATTATAAAATACCAGAAATTATACAGTAAAATCAAGTCCTGACTTATCCATGGAAGAACTTATCCACGTGTATATACAGTACATTTAAAAAACTGAATCTTTCTGTGTCTGAGCACGGTGTGAGGAGAACTCTGATATGTGTAAACACCAGGAATACTGCAGGCCCTGATGGTATAACAAGTTGTGTTACCTCCTGTGCCTACCACTATATTTAACACATCTCTGACCCTGTCTATAGTCCCTACCTGCTTTAAGTGGTCCAGCATTGTTCCTCTGCCCAAGAACCTCTCACCATCCGGTCTGAATGGCTATTGGCCTGTAGCACACCTCACCAGTTATGAAATGCTTCAAACATCTGATTAAGAACCACATTTTCTCCTGCCTTTCCAAAGATATGGATCTGTTTCAGTTTGCATAATGGGCTAAGAGATCCACAGATAATGCCATTTCCCACGTATTCCCACTTGGACACTGTTATAAGATGCTATGTGAGGTGGTTATTTATTGACTTTAGCTCAGCCTTCATCACAACTGTCCCTATCAGACTACTAACAAAGTTATGGAATATGGGCCTCAGCTTCACCCTATGCACCTGGATACTGGCAACCCTGAACATCGGCAACCCCTAGGGATGTGTTCTTGGTCCCCTGCTTAATCCCCCTGTATTCACTATACACATATGATTGTGTAGCAGATTGCAGCTCAAACACCATTGTAAAAAATTGCTGACAACACAGCTATGGTAGTCCTCATCAGCAACAACAATGAGAAGCAGGGAATTTAAAAATCTAATTGAAAAACTAACTAAAGTGTAACATGACAAATTGACTGCACTCTGACAGAACCATTATCCACTGTCTGTAAAACCATGTGAAGGGGAAAGTTGTTGGTGGACAACAAAGACATCACCATACATGAAAGTGGGCTGGGACTGAAAGCTGGAACACAATTTAGTGAGTTTCATTCTTAAATGAGTACTAAAAATAACAACATTGTTTCAACACTGAATCCACTGGCTGGTTTTCAAATCATTTGAGACAACCAAAACCAAACTTATCATATTGGAACATCCATCCATCCATTGTCTCCCGCTTATCCGAGGTCGGGTCGCGGGGGCAGCAGCTTGAGCAGAGATGCCCAGACTTCCCTCTCCCCAGCCACTTCTTCTAGCTCTTCCGGGAGAATCCCAAGGTGTTCCCAGGCCAGTCGAGAGACATAGTCCCTCCAGCATGTCCTGGGTCTTCCCCGGGGCCTCCTCCCGGTTGGACGTGCCCGGAACACCTCACCAGGGAGGCGTCCAGGAGGCATCCTGATCAGATGCCCGAGCCACCTCATCTGACTCCTCTCGATGCGGAGGAGCAGCGGCTCTACTCTGAGCCCCTCCCGGATGACTGAGCTTCTCACCCTATCTTTAAGGGAAAGCCCAGACACCCTGCGGAGGAAACTCATTTCAGCCGCTTGTATTCGCGATCTCGTTCTTTCGGTCACTACCCATAGCTCATGACCATAGGTGAGGGTAGGAACATAGATCGACTGGTAAATTGAGAGCTTCGCCTTGCGGCTCAGCTCCTTTTTCACCACGACAGACCGATGCAATGCCCGCATTACTGCGGATGCCGCACCGATCCGCCTGTCGATCTCACGCTCCATTCTTCCCTCACTCGTGAACAAGACCCCGAGATACTTGAACTCCTCCACTTGGGGCAGGATCTCGCTACCAACCCTGAGAGGGCACTCCACCCGTTTCCGGCTGAGGACCATGGTCTCGGATTTGGAGGTGCTGATTCTCATCCCAGCCACTTCACACTCGGCTGCGAACCGATCCAGAGAGAGCTGAAGATCACGGCCTGATGAAGCAAACAGGACAACATCATCTGCAAAAAGCAGTGACCCAATCCTGAGCCCACCAAACTGGACCCCCTCAACACCCTGGCTGCGCCTAGAAATTCTGTCCATAAAAGTTATGAACAGAATCGGTGACAAAGGGCAGCCCTGGCAGAGTCCAACTCTCACTGGAAACGGGTTCGACTTACTGCCGGCAATGCGGACCAAGCTCTGGCACCGATCGTACAGGGACTGAACAGCCCTTATCAGGGGGGCTGGTACCCCATACTCTCGGAGTACCCCCCACAGGATTCCCCGAGGGACACGGTCGAATGCCTTTTCTAAGTCCACAAAACACATGTAGACTGGTTGGGCAAACTCCCATGCACCCTCCAGGACCCTGCTAAGGGTATAGAGCTGGTCCACTGTTCCGCGACCAGGACGAAAACCACACTGTTCCTCCTGAATCCGAGGCTCGACTATCCGACGGACCTTCCTCTCCAGGACCCCTGAATAGACTTTTCCAGGGAGGCTGAGGAGTGTGATCCCTCTGTAGTTGGAACACACCCTCCGATCCCCCTTCTTAAAGAGGGGGACCACCACCCCGGTCTGCCAATCCAGAGGCACTGTCCCTGATGTCCATGCGATGTTGCAGAGGCGTGTCAGCCAAGACAGTCCTACAACATCCAGAGCCTTGAGGAACTCCGGGCGTATCTCATCCACCCCCGGGGCCCTGCCACCAAGGAGTTTTTTGACCACCTCGGTGACCTCAGTCCCAGAGATGGGGGAGCCCACCTCTGAGTCCCCAGGCTCTGCTTCCTCATTGGAAGGCATGTTAATGGGATTGAGGAGGTCTTCGAAGTATTCCCCCCACCGACCCACAACGTCCCGAGTCGAGGTCAGCAGCGCACCATCCCCCACCATATACAGTGTTGACACTGCACTGCTTCCCCTTCCTGAGACGCCGGATGGTGGACCAGAATCTCCTCGAAACCGTCCGAAAGTCATTCTCCATGGCCTCCCCAAACTCCTCCCATGCCCGAGTTTTTGCCTCAGCAACCACCAAAGCCGCATTCCGCTTGGCCTGCCGGTACCTATCAGCTGCCTCCGGGGTCCCACAGGACAAAAGGGTCCTGTAGGACTCCTTCTTCAGCTTGACGGCATCCTTCACCGCCGGTGTCCACCAGCGGGTTCGGGGATTGCCGCCACGACAGGCACCGACCACCTTACGGCCACAGCTCCGGTCAGCTGCCTCAACAATAGAGGCACGGAACATGGCCCATTCGGACTCAATGTCCCCCACCTCCCTCGGGATGTGGTCGAAGTTCTGCCGGAGGTGGGAGTTGAAGCTACTTCTGACAGGGGGCTCTGCCAGACGTTCCCAGCAGACCCTCACAACACGTTTGGGCCTACCACGCCTGACCGGCATCCTCCCCCACCATCGAAGCCAACTCACCACCAGGTGGTGATCAGTTGACAGCTCCGCCCCTCTCTTCACCCGAGTGTCCAAGACATGTGGCCGCAAGTCCGACGACATGACCACAAAGTCGATCATCGAACTGAGGCCTAGGGTGTCCTGGTGCCAAGTGCACATATGAACACCCCTATGCTTGAACATGGTGTTTGTTATGGACAATCCGTGACGAGCACAGAAGTCCAATAACAAAACACCGCTCGGGTTCAGATCAGGGGGGCCATTCCTCCCAATCACGCCCTTCCAGGTCTCACTGTCATTGCCCACGTGAGCATTGAAGTCTCCCAGCAGAACGAGGGAGTCCCCAGAAGGTATGCCCTCTAGCACCCCCTCCAGGGACTCCAAAAAGGGTGGGTACTCCGAACTGCTGTTCGGTGCATACGCACAAACAACAGTTAGGACCCGTCCCCCCACCCGAAGGCGAAGGGAGGCTACCCTCTCGTCCACCGGGGTAAACCCCAATGTACAGGCTCCAAGTTGGGGGGCAATAAGTATACCCACACCTGCTCGGCGCCTCTCCCCGGGGGCAACTCCAGAGTGGTAGAGAGTCCAGCCCCTCTCAAGGAGATTGGTTCCAGAGTCCAAGCTGTGCGTCGAGGTGAGTCCGACTATATCTAGCCGGAACCTCTCAACTTCGCGCACTAGCTCAGGCTCCTTCCCCTTCAGAGAGGTGACATTCCACGTCCCAAGAGCCAGTTTCTGTAGCCGAGGATCGGACCGCCAAGGTCCCCGCCTTCAGCCACCACCCAACTCACACTGCACCCGACCTCCTTGGCCCCTCCAATAGGTGGTGAGCCCATGGGAAGGGGGACCCACGTTGCCTCTTCGGGCTGTGCCCGGCCGAGCCCCATGGGTGCAGGCCCGGCCACCAGGCGCTCGCCATCGAGCCCCACCTCCAGGCCTGGCTCCAGAGTGGGGCCCCGGTGACCCGCGTCCGGGCAAGGGAAAATGCCGTCCAAAATTGTTTTTCTTCATAGGAGGTTTGTTTAACCGCTCTTTGTCTCATCCCTCACCTAGGACCAGTTTGCCTTGGGTGGCCCTACCAGGGGCATAAAGCCCCGGACAACAGAGCTCCTAGGATCATTGGGACACGCAAACCCCTCCACCACGATAAGGTGACGGTTAAAGGAGGGGATATTGGAACAGCTCCCGTGATATACTCAAAATCTACTCAGAATAGCAAGTTCTACTTACAGCATCTGCTACAAGTTAGAGCATTAGGCAGATTTAGATGAGAACGGGCGATTCAACCCAACAATGCTGCTGTCCAAGTCCCCCTGTGATAATTCAATGGATTCAAGATTATCTGCCAATCCACCTAGACTGGTATCATCTGCAAACTTAACCAGCTTGTTACTTATATTCCTATCCAAATCATTTATATATATATATATATATATATATATATATATATATATATATATATATATTTAAAATAGTAGGAGCCTTAGCACTGACCCCTGTGGGACACCACTCTTAATGTCATCTAATCCTAATAAGGTTACTTGCACCATAAACCTCTGCTTCCCGTGTCCCATCTACATCATTTTGCTGCTTCCTCACAGAATTCCAGCATGGTAGTAAAACATGACTTCCCTCGTCTGAACCCATGAAGAATGTTAAGTAGAACTAATGAAGTATAAAACTCAGGAGTTGTGGATGTGAGGACCAGTGTTTGATACATTGATGCACCTTTCACTAATGGTGATTCAGAAATAGAGAAAGATTACAGCAAGGAGGAATTAGACAGCAGTGGACCTTGCATTGCTCTCAACAGCAGGCCTCTTGCATGGTAATGAGAAAAATCGGGAAAATTCCCAATGCTTGCATTTCTAATCAGTTCAAACAACTGTCACTGCTTTGTCTTTACCCAGTGAGTGTTATGAACTGCGAGTGATATTGTGTAGAGTTCTCAGCTTAATGCAGATTGTTCACATTCAAATTTTTTAATAAATATAACATTATAAGTTCATTTTTGATCCAGTCAGGAAGCATAGCTAATGGGTCAACATAGCTAAGTTAACATTACTAGACTGAAGTGAGACAAATCAGATCTTTTGCCTTACTGTGACACAAATATGTTTTCATGGCTGTTTGGACACAGAAATGAAATTGTTTCATATCAAATTTGAGTCACATTTGCATGTGGTCTGCGATCAGATAGGTAACCAATTTATGGCCATGCAACATGAATGAGTATGGCCACGGAATTCATGTGCTTTTTTGCCTATACCTATGGGCTGTGCTCTATCATCATCAGCATTAAGTTGGTTTTAATACCAGGAGACATCTCTCAAACTGTACTGTACTGTACTGTATCTTACCATTTGGATCTACATATGGTAGACTAGCACAGAGACACAGATAAAGTGTTTGGGGCACCATCATGCAACCTCATAATATAAGGCAAAACAATAAACACGAGTCAACATGTCGATCATGAAATGTCTCTGATCAGACTGGAGAAAGATGACAGCGGCGCTGGTTATTAAGTCAAGTGGAAGGGGCAAGTCCAGGAGCCAAAAACCGGAAGTGATGTCATGTGCCTGCGGGATCTTGCTTATTGAATCTGTAGAGGGAAGGAGAAATAAAGCATTATAAGACAGCGCCAACACTTGGCTCGGGCTGGAATTACAAGTTGATGAGACCTGAAGTTGTTTCCCATGCACGTGTGTGTGACATATTTTCCCTTATTGACCTAACACTTGGATTACTGGCAATACTCTTTGTCTCATTTCAGTGTTCTTCCTGCAGAAGAAGTTAACAGACCTTAAAAATCTCAAATTGTTCCTGAAACAAATCAAATTTAACAACTGGGCAATCCAGCACGGATTCTATTGACACTGTGGTCTAGAAAAGGACAAAAATCAGAGACCAGTTACAAACTTTAAGGAGTCCATATAGCAGGCACAAGGGTCATAGAAGTCACTAAGAGTGACATGAAAAGTGTGCTAAAATGTAGCTAATATTCTAATAAAAGGAAAACAAAATTATTACCAAATAATAATCAGTGATGCATGGTGAAGACACAATGGAATCTAGTAAACGCTTGACAAGTAGCAAATTACATTTTCAACATATTTTTGTGTCTCCGCTTAAGTAATTGAGATTAACAGCAAACATCACTATTTATGACTTAAAAAAAGAAAAGACATAGCTAACATATCTCCACTGAGTGCATTGTTAAAATTCTTTTGATCTAGAAATGACTATCTGTTTATCTGATTTTGCAGCTAAAATCAAATGTTGACTTTTTATCTGATTGTTGGAGTCTCATTATAGCAACATATTTAACTCTGTAAACGTATTGGCAGGGAAGTAAATATTTACTGCAGCTGAAGAGTGCTGGCTAAGTATAGAGATTGTTTTCAATAATATTTGGTTACTGATAAGTTACAAATTGATGGCAGTCCACATTTCTTTTACAGTAGCAATGGGATTTGTGCCAGCTCCATTTAAATTGGCTTGATAATGACTATTTTCATCAAAATTATACAATTGGTACATAATCATTAAGGCAACAAAACCAAAGCAAGTGAAAAAATATCACCAGTGTCAAATCTAAATTATCTCTCTAATTAAAATGACAACTATCTCTATCAAAAAAAGAAAATCTCGCCTGCAGAAGTAGAAAACTAAAGCTGCAGTTCTTTAAACTTAAAGACCTTTTCCAATTTTTTTTAATTCACTGGATTTGTTCACAACAGCCCCATATATAATTTTATAAAATGTTTTAGTTATTCGTTCAGGATTATGTAGAATTCTGTAACCTGATCATACACGTTCATTAGTTCATCTGTGATGCATTTCAATCAAAGGTATGAAAGTGTTTTTTTATAGCTTCTTTAATATACAATTATAGCTCATGGGACTGCCGTGGTTTCCTGGCAAGCAGTAAATCATCATTAATCTTTAATTGACTCTGTTTACATTTGCCAACAATTATTTATTATGTTAGACTTGAAGCTGAAGCCTTGACAACTTTCAAAAAGTACTGGGAAGAGATGTTGGGATGACATAGCTATTAGCTAACTAGATAAGCGTGATGGAATAAATGGTGGCTTCTTGTTTGTCAGCCTCCTTATGTACTTCTGCTTCTACTGTAATTATTTGGACTAGTTGTTCTGTGAACTAATATACACTTACCAAACAAATTATTAGGAACACCTGTACACCTGCTTATCCATATATTTTCCTAATCAGCCAATCATGTGCCAGCAGCATATCAGCATATCATGCAGATACGGGTCAAGATCTTCACTAAATGTTCACATCAAACTCCAGAATGGGGATAAAATGTGAAATCAGTGATTCCAACTATGACATGATTGTCTGTGCCAGACGTGCTGGTGTGAGTATTTCTGTAACTACTGATCTCCTGAGATTTTCACACACAACTGTCTGTAGAGTTTACTCAGAATGGTATGAGAAACAAAAACCATCCAGCGAGCGGCCAATTCTGCTGATGGAAACGCCTTGTTGATCAGAGAGCTCAGAGAGGAATGGCCAGACTGGTTCAAGCTTACACAAAGGCAACAGATAATCACTGTGTACAACTGTGGTGAGCAGAAAAGCATCTCAGATTGAACAACACATCAGATATGGAGGTGGATGGGCTACAACAGCAGAAGATAACGTTGGATTCCACTCCTGTCAGCCAAGAACATAAAGCTGAGACTGCAGTAGGCACAGGTTCACCTAAACTGGACAGTTAAAGACTGGGAAAATGTAGCCTACTCTGACGAATCTCGATTTCTGCTGTGGCACACAGATGGTAGGGTCAGAATTTGGGGGCAACAGCATGAATCCATGCAGCCAACCTGCCTTGTGTCAAAAGCCCAGGCTTCTGGTGTAGTGGTGCAGGGAATGCTTTCTTGGCATACATTGGGCCTATTAATACCAATCTATCATCCTATTTGAGTATTGTCACCATGTCGCAAAGCAAAAGTCGTCTCAAATTGGTTTTATGAACATGACAATGAGTTCAGTGTTCTCCAGTGGCCTTGCCAGTCATTGAATCTGAATGCAGTAGAACACCTTTGAGATGTGCTAGGATGTGAGATTCACAGCTTGAATGTGCAGCTGACAAATCTACAGTAGTTGCGTGATGCAATCATGTCAACATGGACCTGAATCTCAAAGGAATGTTTCCAAAATCTTATGGAATCCTTGCCATGAAGAAATAAGTCTACTTTGAGAGCAAAAGGAGGCCCCAGAATTAGCTCAGTGATTCGGAGGTGCAGCAAACTAGGGCCATAGTTCATTGTCTATAACAAAATAAATTGCTCTCCAGTGTCTTGTATGCTTTGAAATTTACAGCAGCTCAGTTTACCTTCCAATTAAGTGTTGGTGGAAGTGTTCTGGCAATTTGAAAATATAACAGAAGCCAGAAACCTTTACTAAATGCCAACTTGAAATTAACACATTAGCCTATTTGTAGAATATTATATTTTTAGATGAAGCATTTAACCCTTTTTCAGTACTCAGACTCCTAGCCTGATTCAGGTCTGGGGTACCTTTGTTGTGCATTTTATTTGTTAAGAGGAAATCAATCTCCTCAAACAAACCAAAGGCAAATTCTAGGGTCTGTTGGCAACCCTGTTCCACATAACCAGGGTCAGATTGAGATCCTGCTCCGACAACCTCAACTAAATGCAGTGGATGATGTTACTGCCTTGTCTTTTTGGAGTCTGAGCTAATTAATTAAACAATGTGAATTAGAAGCTTGAATGATATCTAATGTCAAGCAAACTTGATGACATTGCCTAACTACACTGATTTTGGATGTATGGTGCCAAGTTTATTAAACTACCTTGGAAACAACAATGATCTTAGTAAATAAGTAAACATATCAATTTTAATAATAATAAAATATTGATAAATCTGTAAAAGGGACAGAAAAAAAGAATTAAGAATGAACTATGTCTTACTCAGTACTAAACAGATATTAAAATAAAAGTCATAATTAGGCCTGCAAAAACTACTTGGAATAGTCTGCTAATGGGCTCAGTGCAGTATATAAAACTAAAGATAGAGAATATCTTATCTGTGTGGTGCAGTGGCACGGGTAATAAGCACAGATGGGGCAGCAACCAAAAACTGTATTTGATTACAAGATATTCTTATAAAAACTGTTCATCCCTTGCAAATTTTCACATTTTATTATTATAAAACATTAATAAACAGAAAAAGACTAAGTGAAGACAGATGTTGGCATAGGGGTCTAAATTCATTAAAAATATAAAATGCAAAATAATTCATCACATACTTATTCACCCCTTTCAAGTCAGTAATTAGTAGATACACCTTTGGTGGCCATAACAGTACTAAAAGTCTATCTACGCAAGTCTCTGTTAGCTTTGTACATATGAACACAGCATTTTTTCTGCATTCTTCTTTGTTAAACTGTTCAAGCTCTGATAGGTTACATGGGCATCATGACTGAACATCCTTTTTCAAGTCCAGCCATACATTCTTAATTAGATTGAGATCTGGACTCTAATTCAGCCACTCCAAGACATTAACATTGTTTTTAAGCATGTCCCGTGTAGCTTTAGCTTTATGCATGGTGTCGTTGCCTTGCTGGAAAACAAAACTTTGCCCAACACACGGGTTTCTTGCATCAGGTTTTCCTCCTACGTTTCCCTGTATTCTGCCACATTCATTTCATTCTCTACCCTCACAAGCCTTCCAGAACCTGCTGCTGAGAAGCACCCTCACAACATGATGCTGTACCACCACACTTTATGGTGGGGATGGTATACTTTTGATAAAGTGCAGTGTTCAAACATGGCCTTTAGTCCGATGGTCAAAAAAGCTCAATGTTGGTCTCATCAGACCATAGAACCTTCTTCCAGCTGACTTCAGAGTCTCCCATGTGCCTTTTGGCCAACTCTAACTGAGATGTCATGTGTTTTTTCTTTTAGCAGTGGCTTTCTCTGTATTACTCTCCCGTAAGGCAGCAACAAGGTGAAGCACCCATCTCAGGCACTTTAGCATTTAACTCATTCAAAGATATCACAGGTCACCTGATGGCCTGCCTTACTAGTCTTCTTGCAAGATTATTTGTAGAGTTTGACTATTTTGGTATTTCAAAAAATGATGCCACAGCAGCTGCATCGAATTTATTTTCATATATAAAAATGCCCTGAAAAACACCTAAGAATTTAGATGTCAATTTTATTAACTAATTGTACGTGGATATAAAAACAACTCAAAAGAAAACCAGAGACTACATTTTAACCGCTTTAAGGCGTTGTGTGATTTTATTTAGTCTTGTGTAAGAACTATTCATGGTAAGTGAATATTTGACTTAGTACGTTTAACACATCAGAATAAATAGAGACTTATTACTTTTGTCCATCATTTGGGATTCTATGATCTCTATCTGAATG
The DNA here is from genome assembly GCF_900747795.2 of Erpetoichthys calabaricus. Classification (NCBI taxonomy): domain Eukaryota; kingdom Metazoa; phylum Chordata; class Cladistia; order Polypteriformes; family Polypteridae; genus Erpetoichthys; species Erpetoichthys calabaricus. The sequence goes on along the minus strand of NC_041398.2, from coordinate 217,839,049 downwards.
TGCCAATAAATAGCCAATAATAGAGTCTGAAATACGTGGAACAATGTCCTTGTCCAGTATAGTAATATATTAAGAAGGAAGACAGATCTTTAAAATCACAGTTTAGTATTTTAGGAAAGATGATTATAGGTGCCTACCAGTGTGTTTAGGTAGCATTAATGGAAACAAATTACAGGAGAGTTATATAAAATGACATTCAGAAATGTATTCACCAGTTGCTTCCTTATTATGCTATATATCCTCCAGTGTTGATGTCATCTGTAAATTTACTTGTTTACTAACTATATCAGAATCAATGTCATTAATATAAATCAGAAAGTGTAACAATTTAAGCACAGATGCCTGTGGGATTCTATTGATGACCTCAAGTTCATCTCAAGCCCAACAAGAGGTAATGTCTGTTGTGAAATGAACAGCCTCGACACACAAAGAAGGTTTGGGGAAGCCACCCATATACATGAACCTGGTTACAAAAAGGCAAATTTTAAGCACAAATGAATACAGTGTTGAGTCCAAAACAGAATTGATCAATGGAGGGAAGATGGCTGGTTTTTAAGGTCAGTCAGGGGAATGCTGTCCTTGGGGTGCAAAACCGGAAGTGACATCCTCAGGGCGTGAAAACAGAAGTGATGTGCTCAGGGCCAGAACCAGAAGTGATGTCTTTAGACTCGGGCAGAATTTCCCGTACCTGCTCTGCAGAGATAAAGGAGGAAGGTTTAGTGCACCCCACAACCCCCTGGCCTAGAATGGAATTACCTTATCTTTTGGTCCTTTGGGCTCCCATGCACACGTGTGTGACACTGTCTAGAGCTCATCTTTTCAAATGGTAAAGAATAAAATAAACAGAGCTTGCTGATCTTTCGAACAACATTGATTACAACATGCTTACATTTGAAATAACATTTGAAAGCACATTAATGCCCACCAGACCTGAGACTTAAAATTTGTGAGAAATGGACTCTTTGGAGATGAGGAAACACCTTAAAAATGCAGAATGGGAAATTAAAATCTTTCCAAATATGAACAATAAATTAGATATTCTGATCAAAACCCAAATTAAAAACTCCAGAAATAAAATAAACAGTAAAGAAATGGCCTAAATGGACAAGGAACACATGAGTAACAACACAACTCTTCAAGAAAATAAAACATAACCAAAATAATCAGACCTTGAGGAAAACCAAAAACAAGAAGAAAGTTTCAAAGACAAGCCGAATTAGAATGGTTAAAAAAGAAACCAAAGAAAGGATTACTATTGAAGCTAGAGGAAACAGAGACCTAAAATGCTATTAAATCCAAAACAAATAGTAAGCCATTTTCCAGTTGTACTCTACTAGAAATAACAAACATAACAGTAACAGAATAACTCAAAGAAGCCTCAAAGAAGTCACTGATAGTGAGCAAAAATTGCAAGTGAACTAAATAAAAACAGCTGCCACATATTTATAAAATAATAAATAAATAAAATATCTTAGCTAGAAGCAAAAACAAGTTTAGAGTGTACAGATTTTGAAATAGAAGTGTCAGATATGTTTCAAGACCAATAAAACTCAAGGGCCTGATAGAATTTTACCAGTAATGTTGAACGACATTAAATATATTAATTTGTAAGTCTTTTCTAAGCGATTGTAGACAGTCATTTCAGATGGGAGAAGTACCTGACGACTGGAGAGTTGCAAGCGTAACACCAATCCACAAAAAAGAAACAAAAAAACTAATTATGACACAAGAGGCCTTCCTTCTATGCCATGAAAAAAGATGAAAACCATAATTCGAAACAGATTACAATATTTATATGAAACATATACCAAACAACAGCTAGCATGGTTTCACTAGAGGAAAATCCTGCTTTATAAATCGGTTTTACTTTTTTTAAATAGGAAGCTAGAGTAGTTTACAAAAGAAAAGCATTAAACTCAGTTTAGCTAGACTTTCTAAAAGCCAAAAAAAGATTCATTTACAAACCAGAAGCCACTGGCGTTAGAGGAAACTTACAAAACTTAATTTCAAACTTATTATTATGCTAAAGACAGGTCCTCAGTGTAATCTGTACTCAGACCGTATCTCGTGCTACCTTGTATTAATGACATTGATTCTGATATAATTAGTAATCCTATAAAGTGTGGAGATGATACTGTAATTAGAGGGACAGGAAATCTGACGGACACCGCAAACTTAATTCAAGAAGACTTGGACAATTTTCAGCACTGGGGAAACACTTGAGAATGCAGTTTAATTTAAAGAAATGCAACATGATACATGCAAGTGAAACAAACATTAACTGTAAATATGGAGAGGGCAATGCTGTCTGACAGGGAATTTACTTTCAAGCAACATTTATATCCTCAGGGTGATGTTCAGAAGCAATTAAAAAGGGAAATTATATGTTAGGTTATAATGTAAAAACTGTTGAATGTATATCAAGGGATGTTATGCTCAGACTGGGTAATACCCCAGTGTGATTGGCATCTGTGTGCAGTTCCATTCAACACTCTACAAGAAAGACAAACAGCTTTAAAAACTGGCAAAGGAAAGCCGCCAAGTGCATCCTGGGTCTAAAGGACATGTCCAACTGTCATGGACTAAAGGAAATAAATCTCTTTAGTGTTAAACAGAGAAGGCTATGTGGGAACCTCCTCAATATCTTCAGAATACTCAAATATTTTAAGTTGATCCAGCTGATTTTTTTCAATTCAAGGACATTGGTGAAAATTCATGGGAAGTTCATTTTAGCCTGAAACGCATTTAAGACTGAAAGTAGGAAGCACTTCTTCACATACAGGATAATGGGAATCTGAAACAAACAACAGAGTCATGGAAACTTGACAACTTCTAAAAAGTTTCTTAAAGAGATACTGGGAGAGCTTAGCTTTTAAGCAACAAAGCAGGCTTTGTAGAAAGAAAGGTCACCTGTCATTTGTGAAACTTCTTATGTTCTTTTGACCTCAACCCATTTCAAGAGTTTTAGCTATGTTCTTATTACAAGTCTTATTGCTCAATTCTGATTTTTTATTCACATCGGATTTGCCTATCTTGATGGTTCACATTCATAAGTACAAGTGACCTGTAATGTGAATGCATCTGTCCTCTGAAACGGCATGCATGTTCACATTGAAATATTCAAGCTTAGAACACTAGATACTTTAATTAAATTAAAACAAGATCACTGCAAAGAAATGCAAATGCAAAAACTAGACAAAAAACTTTAAATGGGAGCTGTTTCACTTTTCTTTAGCAAAAATACCTGCCAATGGGCTATGCAAAATTTACTTGACAAGATTTTCTTGTCTTGTAAGCTGAAATATCATAAACACAAGTTTTTTGATAAGTCAATAATTCTTAAAATAAGGAAAACAGGATCTAATGTCATGAAATGAATACTTTTCACTTCCTTAGATTTCATTTTTTGCAGTGATATTGGAAGTTATTTCCATTTGGAAAAAATGCATTACTGACAGAACTGTTGAAATACATTATTGTAATTTTCAAAAGCCACTAGGCGGAACACAGATAGGCAGCACCCATCCTGTAGGCACAAGGCTGAAACCTGGAACAACCATCTATCTGTCTAATTAATTCATTTAATGTATATTTAGGGTAGCTGGGAAGTAGAGCCCATTCAAAAAGCAGTGGACGCAAGGCAGGAACAAACCTAGGATAAGGCCACCACTCCTTTAAGAACCCCTGAATGCTCCCACACTAACTCCTACCAAGCCAATATAGAGCTGGTAACCAGCCCAATCTTCAAGTCTTTGAGACGTGAGAAGGATACCGGAGTACCTCAAGAGAATTCCACAAAGATGTGTTGCGGATGTGTAAACTTCATACAGACAGTGACAAGGAAAAGATCTGAATCCAGTACCCACAAGCCGTGAAGCATCATAACTAACTACTGCATCACAACCCCATCAAGGAACCTTGAACACAACATTGAAATTATAGCTTTTCGGTTTAATAAATAATGTACTATCCAACAACAACCGAAAATACAAAAAAGTTGGCCATCAACAGTCTCACCTTTTATAAATGATGAATAAACGCAGTAGTTTGTGGAACTCTAAAGTTGTGCAAAGTAAAACATTGAGTCAAAAATATCACAATCTATAATTATGTGATTTCAATTTTAATTTATTGCCGTTTCGGAAATTGGTTGTTAATGGCATCACCCAGCAATTCGATTTTTACTGTCCAATTCTGTAAACACCAATCTGTTCCGTAATGTTTACTTGCTTCATAGGAGAACCTTTTAGCAGGTGTTGCTTTGCCTCCATTTCAAGGGGCTGGATGGTGAAGGACAATTCCCTGCATCCTAAAGTGTGCGGCTGGTAGCCAGCAAGCCAACATCATACTTAGTGAGAGCCAGATAGACTTGAGGTTAACAGGGATCCAGTGCCAAAAATGTAATTAACAGAACTGATTTGCAAACATCCATAGTCATGGCTATTTTGCATGTGCCCCTATAGTTAAATAAAAGAAACAGTTCAAAGGTTAATTACAAATGTAAGGCTGAGCATTTTCTCATAATTGTTTCCTATTATAACGCATTTTGTAGCTTACTAATTAAAAGCCAAAAACAAACATAACAGTTTTCATTTCAATTTCAATAACATTTTAAGTAGAGCAGCATGTTATTAAAATATAATTTATTTACACCTAAGAATGAATTGTGCTATATTAGCATATTAAAAGACAATTTCCATACCCAGGCTGTAATACAGTAATTTACCATCCAGTTCAGGAATATTAATAAAGCAATATAGAAACTGGAACTACATTCCTGCTGCATGAAATTCTATAACAGACATAAGTACGGATAATTCTACTGCAGGGTAATTTTAGAGTTATTATGTGGCAGAAACTGAGTATCTATAATTATTATGCTTTAGCACAATTGCTATTTAGTATGGCATTCACATTAAACACAATATTATTCTTCCTTTACTGCAAAAAATTTTTCAACCAGACCTTGCAAAAAAAACCAATTGCAGCACTTTTTAAAAAAAATGTCATTAATCTATCTGCCTAGATAAGTGCAAGAATGTAGTGCACTTATGAGGAGCATCATTCAGTCTAAAGGAAAGTGGCAATTACAACACAGGCCATATACTAGCATTCAAGCAAAATGTTGTAGAAATAGAAGCAAGTGCATAAAAGTTAATTAAAACATCTGAGTGACTATTTCTGTTACCTTCCAGGTCTACTGGAGAATTTGTTTTATTTTTGGTTATTCTGCACAGATGGCCAGAAACGTGTTACTTGCCATAGCTGCATAAAAATATGTAGTCAACAGTGAGGTGAGAAGTTTTATCAAAGGGATCCTTGAATCCAATGATAATAAGGTGTCAGGGGGCCCATAGTATTCTCTTCTTTTTATCTTCTTGATATATTTGGCCTACTAGGGTCACAATATCCCTATACGTACGTTAGATGGGTCAACACTTCCCTGACAGAGCAGAAATGGAAAAGTAATGGAGATAAGCAGTGTGAGCCTACTGCCCGCAGATGAAGACAGACAGCACCTCACAGGTAATTGCTCACTACAACAGTACATTTGGAAATGCACTCTCCATAGCGTCTGTAATATTGGGAAGACATAACCTCTAATCTTTCTGAGCACACAAAAGCAGTTATAGACAATAACAATGCAACAATATATAAAAATATTTCAACGAATTCCTCCAATGATCCTAGGGAATGGTTAGAACTGAACCTTTCTATTATCATCTCAGAAAAAGAGTGAACCTCAGCCATAGATAGAATATGCTCTAGTTCTATATGTGCCAAGCATTCCATAATTCAACCGAAAGTCTTTCATCAATTACATTTATCTTGTTTGGAATCGTCTAAAATGTACCCGGTGCAAGAATCAACCTTTGACTGTCGCCATCTAGCTTCAGCATCACTAGCTGTATGTTTTGGGAATGCACTGAATTAACATAATTTTGGACAAAGATCTTTTCATACCTCTCAGACAGTATCACAATTACTCCTAATCCATCAATGGTGATTTTTGGTGTATTGGATTAAAGTGTGAAGGGGGAAATCGACTGTAATAACCTAAACCACATTACTAACACGCAGACGTAGCTTACTCAACTGGAAGAATCCCAACACACCTTCTTTAACTCCATGAGTAAGCCACATTCTATATTACTTCAAATTAAAATGAAATGAGAGGATATGTCCAAAACTTTGTAAAAACATGGCAAAAAATCATTAAAATGATTTTAGAATAAGACTGCTGGGCTAGTGATTGACTTATGCTATTACTTGTCCTATTGTATTTAAAATAGTTGTTTTTTGTTTGTTTTTTAGTTTTTGCTTCTTTTTTGTTTTGTTTTTCCTTTGTATTTCTATTTTTCCTTTGTTTTCTCTGTATTGATTTTTAAGTAAATGGTTATATCTGCTATTATTATTTGTTTGATAGAGTTGTATGCAATTGTGATGCTTTTTGAAGAAAAGAAAACAGTATAAATAAATATAAATTGTCATTAATTGCACCACAAAAAAGAGTTGGGGAATGACCCTGTATATTGTCCAGTGGACAAAGCAAAAGAAAACTTTTGAAAACGATCAGAATACTTCAGGAAAGTAATTGACAAATGCTAACAGAAAAATGGCGTTTTTATACAAAACAATATGGCTGAAGGAAATGATGTGGCAGGAGATGACGTCATCATCTGGAGACTGGAAGTGCTGTTATTATGGCGGTGACGGAAGTGATGTCATCAAAGAGGGACCGGAAGTGACATCATCTTCGTGAGTCAGAAGTGCCATTCTGTGGAAGTGATGTTTGGTGGCCATCTCAGGAGTCCGGAAGTGGAGGTGGTGAGTAAAATGGATTATTTGTCTTCTTTTGGTCTGCTGAAAAAAGGAGAGAGGCGTTAGTAACATAAATCAACCCTTCATCTTGCAATGTTTCACTTACCTCAGGGCTTGTTGACTGCCTCCTAAGTGCATGTGTGTGACAATACAGTATATATTAAATTATATATATAACATTTTACAATTATGTATATAAAATGCAAATAAAATATTAGACTATATTGTAGAATCAGTTGAATATAAATCAAATGAAATTACGATCAGGCTGTATAATGTACCAGTCCACATCTAGAGTACTGACAGAGTTCAAAAAAGTAAAAAAATAAAGCACTACTACAGGCTGTAAAGTGTAAAACAACCAAGGACATGTGTGCTATGACAGGCTGAGGGAATTAAACCTTTTCAGTCTTGAGCAGTGAAGAGTGCATGGGAAGTTAATCCAACCATCGATAAAGTTAATTCTGTAGAATTCTTTCAGTTAAACGGTGAATTACAATTTGGACACAGGCTGAAGTTCAGGGAAAGAAGTTTTAAGATTGATGTCAGAAGGCTAAAAGAGTCACGAGAACCTGAAGCAAAAGGAAACTGTGGAGTTTGTATTGGGAGGAAATATAAGGAAGATATAACTATTAGCTAATCAATAAACTTGATGAAGTCAATGGACTCTTCTTGTTAGTCAGACTTCTTATTATGTAATACTAATAGTTTATTTAGACAAACAGAGCCTGGTGTTGAGCACTCAGCAGGTCAATTGCTCAACTAGAAGGAGAAACACAGAATCTAAAGCAACAGTGTAGAAGCAGGAATGGAGAGTGGGGCTGTTGTTGTATAGGTGGATCTCGTTCATTCTAACTGTTAAGCTTGTACACATATGTTAAAGGTGGGCTCTGTTTTCCTTTATTTGCTTTGGATAAATGGGATTTTTTTGTAATAGATATTGTACAATCCTTACAACTTCTGGATTGCTACACTGGACTATACTTCAGTCCATCTTAGGAAACCCCAGGCTTGAGTAAGGTCACCATATAACTGGACTTAATTATATTTAATTAGACTAGCATGTGTACTGTGACTGTCATTTTTCATTTTAATTGCATCTTGAACACAATATTCTCTTGCTCTCAAAGTGTTATCTTAATCCATTAATCCGTTGCTTACAGATGTTATGCCTGTTGCCAGTAAAGTGACGCAGAGCTCAAATGGTGCACCATGTCATCACGCCCCACCTATATAAAAAGACAGCACACAGATAATGTTATCCAAGTAGTGGGTCAACCTCACAAAAAGACTTCTAAACAAAATATTTGATTAGGTCAGGTAGGGTTAAGAAAAACAAATTAAACATTTCATTGATTACAATACCTGTCTGTTTGTTGGACTTTGTTTCTGAGTTTTCTCCTTGAGTCCTTCTACTTCTGGTTCTTTTCCTTTAAAAGAGAATTATCTCCATCACCTGCCCACCATAGAGGTTCATTATGCAAACCCTATCTTCATAACACAGTAAGACATTCCAAAGCCACTTAATCTAATTCAGGGTCACAGGGACGCAGAACCTAGGCCAGCAGCATAAAGTACAAGACAAGCACTAGCTCTAGCTCATTGCACAGGCCCACTCACAAACATACTCCCATTCATACAGGATCAATTTGAAATTGCCCATTAACCTGACATCCATGTCTGAGGGGATGTGGTAGAAAAAAAAAGCAGACATGTGAAGAATGTTCATGCTCCAGACTGACATGGGGTAAAAACTCCTGAATCTTTCTAAAAACATTTTTTCACTTTGTCATTATGGGTTATTATGTGTAGATTAGTAGATAAAAATGCCAAATTGATCCAGTTAAATCTACAACCCTACTGTCTCTTTTACTTAAGAGTGTTTTTTATCAAGCCACTCAACCATATATGCCTGATTGATTGCGTGCTGCTGAGATGTCTATCCTTCTGAAAGGTTCTGCCAACGCTGTAGAGGACACTGGGTTCTTGATCACCTTCCTGACCAAGGCCCTTCTAGCCCGGTTTTTCAGTTTAGCCAGATGACCAACTCTACGAAGAGTTCTGGTGGTTCCAAACATTTTCCATTTCACAATTATTGAGGCCTCTGTGCTCATGGGAACACTCAAAGCTTTAGATGTGGTTTTATACTTTTGTCCTGATTGATACCTCACCACAATTTCATCACAAATATCTACAAAGAGTTCCTTTGCCTTCATGGTTTTATATTTTGCTCTAACACGCAGTATGAATTGTGGGACCTTATATACACGAGAGTGTGACTTTCAAAATAATATCCAATCAGTTCCATTTCCCACAGATGGATTCCAATCAAGTTCTAAACACATCAAGAAGAATTAAAGCAAACAGGGTGCATCTGACCAAAATTTGGGGAGCTAAATAGCACCAAAGTCCTTACTTGTACAAAAAACAATCCTTATTAAATCTGTTTTACTAACAGCACAACATACAATGTTCATGCTTTAAGTTAGATTGTTAATTGAAATGAAAACTAAATCACCATACCACAAATCAAGTGAAGAATACAATCACATACTCTGAACAAAATATTTTGATTTCCAAATATTATCCAAGATGACACCTTTATGATGAACTGTTAACTACTTGGATATTTTGACGTAAAAATAAATCAAATTAAATTGGAAACAATAAATTAATGAATAAGATATCACAAGAAAGATTTTGTATTTTTATCAATTACCAAATCTTAAACTAAAAAACACAGAAATGAAGATAATATTCTACAGAAATCTCACATTAATTATCTTTTGAGAATTTTTTTTTCTTTCATTTTTTCAGTAATTATTTTTTATTAAAGTTAAATATATTTTGTTCAGAAGTAATCAAAATGTAATCAATATTTAATTTTTTCCTAGTCTTTCATGTAGCACTTAATCACAAGAAACTTGGCAAAGCACTCTGATGTGTTGAAAGCACCAAGATAACAAAATCAGTGCAAGATCATTCAAACATCTTGGTAAATCACAGTGTGTGAAGTGTATAAAAGTAAAAATAAACCGAGAAGTCTTAGTAAATAGTGTGATAGAGGCATCATTTACAAATACTTTAAACACAGGTATAAACAATCTAAAGTGAAAGTTGACAATATTTGATCATTGCCACTGGTGGAACCTCATGAGCACATCAAGAGAGAAAAATTGAGAGATTAAGAGGCTGAAGGTTCAAAGAATATTTTCTGTGAGGAGTACAGCAGGGCTTTGGAACAGAGAGCAGGCAGTTTTTAAAAATCTCAAGATTCTGGCAGACTGGTACTCAGTGATAACAGGTCAAAGTGTTACAATTTCTTTTCTTTAAATGTGCCATTTGCATTCATTTAATGTTCATGTAGATCACAATTATCGTATAAAAATTAACAATTAATTTAGTATTAAACTGGATTTTCCCAGTCAATCTTCTTTTCTACCTAGCTTCTACCTATCTTAGGCTTCACATGTAAAAATAAAAAAATAAATAAAAACAGCAGTCATATATACTTTGCATTATTTGGCTGATATCCTATCTATGAGCTGCTTCTCACAACTGAGAGGGCATGACGGATGTTGGCTGACCAACCACAAGCGTTATCTGGTAAGTAACCACCTAAATAATTAGATTGCGATTATAAACTAGGAATATAATACTATACTCCAATCTTCACCCTGTCAAATAAGGGAATCAGTCACTGTAGTGCAACATTAGATGCTTCACCTTAAGTGCTGACGTCCGAGGTTTGATCCCCGTAAGGAGATGCAACAGTGTGCACACCTGACAAGCCCCAATAAGGGTGAAACACACGTCGTGTATTGTTTGGCAGATACTGTTATAACACACACACACACACACACACACACATATATATAGTGGCAAGCAGCTGGGTCGTGGTACCCAGCTGGGATGCCCAGAAGGACTGGAAGGGGGACTACACCTCCTCCAGACCACAAGGGGGCGACCGCCCTGGTGGCTTTGGGGACCACGGGAAAGGAGCTTGGAAACTCAACCCTATAGGGGCCAGGGGGCGCCCCGATGTCTAATGAGCCCTGGCCCTCAGCACTTCTGCTACACCTGGAAGTGCTGGGGGGAAGAAAACCAGGGACACCCGGAGTGCTTCCGGGTGCACAGCTGGCACTTCCGCCACACCAGGGAGTGCCGGTAGGAGCTCATTGGGAGGCACCTGGAGCACATCTGGTTGGATTTAAAAGAGGCTGCCTCCCTACATTCGATGGCTGGATTCGGGAGGAAGAAGGCAAGAGCTCGGGAGGAGAGGAGTGGAGGCGGACCTGAGGAAAGGCATTGTTATTGAGAGGCCTGGACTTTGGGGGAGTATTGGGTTGTGTGCTGTGTGTCACTTTGAAAATGTATAATAAACGTGTGCTGGTTTTGGGACCAACGGTGTCCGTCTGTCTGTGTCAGGGCCGTATCCCACAATATATATATATCAGGTATATAGAATATATACAGAATATAGAATCGGGAACACAATCAATCCCATATGTCAAAGAATCAGATTTGTTATTCTTAAACCACACCAAAAGGTCTCACCTTTACCCAAAACAGAAAGATACAGTAATTAGTAAAATGAAACAAACATTGTATTATACATCCTAGTATTGACTAAAACAATAAGAATTTAGCAGAAATGTTGGCTGTAGCCTGGCAGACTTGTTTTAAAATAACATTAATTAATACTTGCCAAATTCTGAAGAAGATTTGCATAGTTGCTTGCAAAGAATTTTTCATTTTTCTGTAATTTTAGTTAATGTATTGTTTTTCCCTTTGAGCTATAGAGGGTAGATAGAGTCCAACTGAGAAAGACTAGTCGATGTGTGTTAACAATGCAGTGTAGGAAATCAGTACATACTCTAATACTGTCAAAAATAACTCCAAACACTGCTGAAAGAAGATCTGAGATGATCATAAATCCAATGATTTATAATAAATAAGAAAACATTTTTGTCCAAAAAATTCATCAGAACATGTACCCTAGTGAAGCCAGCTCTACAATACATATGATCATTTACAATTAGAATTAAATCTTTGTTATATTTTATATAATTTTAATCTATACAAATGTGTCTGGTGTACATTTCTCAGATTAATTTTACCATATTTTTCATAAATTTATGAAGACAAAATATCTGTGAATTATCAAGTTTGTATATTGGTTATGAGAAAAATCTTTCTTACAATGTCCTTTACTTGTAAACAGAAAAATATACGAGTAGAGAGAATTCCATGTTTAAGACATAGCTGATCAATGTTCAATATTCCACATACAGTATAATACAAATAATATCAGAACACTAACGAGTTAACTTTCCCCAGAAATGCTTGCAGCCTATTGCCATAAAGGATCAACTTTGTGACTCATATCTAGTCATAAATCCTTCCCATTAAATTATTTGGCAATAAAAATGTGATTTACAGATACAAATGTTAACATCTAGACTAATTTAACTCATATGACACTAAATTAACGTTTTCAGCCCAACATTAACTTGCAAACTATGCAAATGACCCAAAGCAAAATAATGTTTCTTCTTCTCTTACCTCAATAGTTATATAGAAATTTAACATAGAAAAATGTGTATTCTCATCTGATTTGATCACATCATCTTGACCAAATCTGGACAAAGTTAAACTCCCTAATGCTGTAATACTTTGCTTTGATGACATCTTCCAGTTGCCAGTGCTGTTAAGTCTATAACAATAAAAAATATTAAAAACAAAAAATAATGTTGACATAATTAAATAAAATGAAACAAAAATGGTTGCAAGAAATTCATATCACCCAGTACGGAAACTACTAAGCAGATATTCAGCCATTTGGAGATTACAGATGGAACTGGGAATAAAATGGAGGACCACAAGTAAATTACAGGAACCAAAAAAATGTATCTAGACTGCTCTAAGACATTTGTGATTATATATATAAATCCTTAAGGTGTATTTTTTATAAATCATTGCACACCAATTTGCACAGGTGTCCCAACTTCTGTTGATTACTTAAAAAGCAGAGTTGGAACAGACTGGGTTACTACACCCTCTGAAGTACTACTTGGACAATATTCCAGTGATAGTGGCAAGAAAACAGCAATTAACAAATGAAATGAGACACAGCATTATTACCTTAAGGAGTGTAGGTCTTTCATTTAGAGAAACTGCAAAAGTAAATCAGTGTCATACGACTGGATAACACCACATGTGAATTATGTGACACGAGTAATGTCAGATTTTTTTTTAATTGATATTTTGATATTGTTTGCTGCTGAACAACCTTGGTCACCGTAGACTTATATTGTATTATTTTTATTTCTAACTTGCATGAAGACATGAGATTGCCCATCACTACAAACTAAATGAGATAAATAAAATTTAAAAAACATGTTTGGGTGGATTATTCCTTTAAGGACACAAAAGAATGCTTTTGTGAAGCCTTTTTTTTACTGGCAAAGTAAAGGAATGAAAATGACCAGGAAAGGAACCGGGGAAGGATTTGAATGTGACACTGCTACTAATCTAGTTTACATTTGTTTTAGAATGGAGAACTATCCATAGGACCAATGAGGTCACCTCCACCTGGGGTGACAGTATTTCCACTATTTCTGCTTCTGCCTCCCTACTTAAACCACATGACCCAGGAGGTCCTCATTATTTTGGATCAATCCCTTGGCTGTACTGTATCCTATTTTTGTTATTCCCTATAAGCAAATAATACTGGACATTAAATGTGGTTACTCATTAGTGTTCCAACGCTTGATTTCTTTATTTTGGTTACATTTCACATCCTATTAGGAAAAGAACCTCACAGTCCAGTTGGTACCTTTCATTTAGGTGCATGATAAAACATGCCCACCCCAGCATGCCTGCTACTTTTACCTGTTGTTCTTGCCCTGTCCTTTCACTGCTACTTTCCTCCTACACTCATCCTTGCTAATACCCAGTACATCATATAATGACAGTATCAGGCACAACTGAGACATATCCACATAATGAGTTATTGTACTAAGAGTAATAATGCATGGTGTGTTTTCTGAATTCCCAGGTGACACACCTGCAACTGTTTTACTGAAAAACTAAATTTGGCATCAAATAATGTATCATATTTTCTGCAAGTGAATATCGTCTCAGTTATCAAGAAAAACTAAAATTTATATTATCAAATCACTGATGGAAGTTTCCTTGCTAGTGCAGGTGATATTAAATAATACTGTTTGTCATCAAGCTAAAACATCCTTAGGAATAGTTCTGATTAACATTAAATTGCAGTGAGAAATAAACATCACGTTCTACTCTCACATGAAGACTCAAGCTGGCAGAGCACAAAGGAAAAAATGAAAGGCACTTACATGCTTTAACAACAATATAATAAATACATGCCTCATTTACTGCACTAAAAGCAGAATTACCTTGCTTTATCTTTTACAAAATACTAGTTTAAATAAAACCTCAAGATAAATTCTGAACTAAGAAACCTTCCATTGAGCTTTCATCCTATTTTGATTGCCTTCGCGGTATCAGACTGTTCAGTTCACTTCATTATTAAATTACCTGAAAAGCCATCCATTTATTTTCTCAACTTGTTCAAACTAATACAGGGTCACACACAGCTTGAACTATCACAGGTGCATTGTTACAAACACAGAAACTACAGTATCTATTGTTGGGACGTTAGTTCTTCCAGGAAAATACTCATGCATATTCTAAAGCTCTATAATATTAGCTTGATTAAGTGGTCCCAAATAATTAAAATTCACATTTTTAAGATGTAGAATGAAACCTAAATGCACAGATGAAACCCATATAGTCCGAGGGAGAATGTGCAAAATCAACACACATTCTTAAAAGTACTGGTTCTTTAATCACACTTTACTATGCTGTGTGATTCCTTGTGGAGCTATAGCTTGACAAAGAACCATTTCATTCTGGGAATGGGTCTTTGTATAGCAAATTGGTCCTTTGGGCTTTGAAAAGGTTCCTAACATGTGGAGAAAACAGAAATCCTTAACGTATAACTGCCTAGCTAGTAGTGCTCTAACAAATCAAGGAAATCTGTATTATGAAACTCAAGAGTATCAAAGCAAGTAAGTTCCAAACAATCCCAAAAATGCCCACTGATGTACCGTCAAAAACCCAGGTTGGTGTCACAAATGCCAGCTGGGTGTGGGACAAGGTTTTTAAGGCTTACTAGTGATAATGATACATGTAACATTTTCTTTTTTTTTATTTGGTACATACTTTAAATGTGTTTTGGGAAACTGTGAAGTAATGGAGTGTTCTTCTAGCAATGGTGACAATCTGCTGCTTTATGAGATGGGGTGCTTTGATTTAGGTGCTTTTTGGGCAAAAAGAGAAGGGGAAAGATACTTCCTGTTATGGTTTGGTTTATTATTAAAATTTTTCCTGGTTTATCATGCACCTTTTTTTTTGCTGTAAGTGCTTTGACATGTAGTGAAATAAATCTTGTTTTTTTAAAACAATTATTTGAAATATGTTTAAAAACATTTTGTTTCTTGTGGACACTACAATTCTGGGCTTTGTTTGTATGCAGTTGCTAACCAGATTGTTATGTAGGACCACCAGAAGTCACAAAATGTGATGTCACTGAATAGAGGGTATAAACATCTTTACACGTCCTGATTATTAACGATTTAATAAAAATATTTTACAGATGGTGTGCTTTGCCTTTATGCTTGTTTTGACTTTCCGAAATGCAGACATCTCACTTTAAATTTTCCGATTACTCTTTTTGGTTTCTCATCTGGCTTTGGTGAAAGGCAGGACTGATTTTTAGTTATGAACTTTCTTTGAGTTTACACTTGGATTTGATCTTCTCGTCCCTATTTCAAAAAGTTTCTGCATTTTCTATGGCAGCAATGTGTCATGTCATGGTAGCGGAACCATCAAAGTGACGGCACCCTGGAAAAAACAACATTGTGATGCCAAATATTGAAAAAATGGTAACAAAATTTCAAAACATTATAGAGAAAAGCCAAGCAAAATGACACCTTTTACTGGCTAACTAAAAAGATTACAATATGCAAGCTTTCGAGGAAACTCAAAGCTTGCATATTGTAATCTTTTTAGTTAGTCAATAAAAGGTGTCATTTTGCTTGGCTTTTCTCTACATTCATAATGGCTAACATGGTACAACACCCTAGTACTAAAACATTATAGAGAAAGGATACATCCAAAGTACTACTGAAATTCCATGATACACAAACTCTCAAATTACCTTCATTGAGCAAAATAAAAAAACAAAGATTTCAAATATAAACAATTATTAAAGTCTCCTGATTCGTAACATGGAGGAACAGCCCAACTTCAGACTGACCATTTGTATAAGAGGGCAGATAAAAGACAACAATGTCAGTCTCTTGTGGAAGTCACTCCAAAGGGAAATTTCTGCCCCTACTGTGGATATCTGAGCTACTTAAGGATATACAGGATGTTTCACTCATTTCCGAGGATTTAGTGATGAATGCAAGATACCGAATGTATAGTATAAGTCAGGGGTAGGCAACGTCGGTCCTGGTGAGCCGCAGTATGTGCAGGTTTTTGTTCCAACCCAGTTCCTTAACGAGAACTCAATTATTGCTGATGAAGCACATATTGCTTAAGTGACATTTTGATGCTTCATTTTAGTGGTCTCGCTTGTTAAGGTTCTCCAACCTTAATTGCTTATTTCAATCTTAAACTGCTGCATTCAGTGTTTTAATTGCTCCTTATTAGCAATAAGATGTAAAAGACAAAGCAGCCAGCAGTTCTCCAGCTAGCTTTTTTCCAATTACATCTGTGTGTGTTCATCATGCACTGTTTGATTTAATAAAACACTTAATAGAAAAATGTGACAGACTGAAAATGATCTGTTTTAGGCTTCATATCATTTGGATGATATCCTTGGAAAGGAAAAAAATCTACGATATAAAAGCCTTACATTGCACAGACTAACAAGCCATAAAATTAAATAAGGTCTGAGATTGGCAATGATTGGTTTCTAATTAAGCAATTGGGTTGGAATGAAAACCTGTAGCCACTGCGGCTCACCAGGACCGACGTTGCCCACCCCTGGTATAAGTGAATCAAAGTCTAGTAAAGTCAGGATGTGGGTTATTCATTTTGACCAGTCAATAGTCAAACTGTCACCACATTCTGCTGTTAAACAGAGGCAGGACTGTGGGAAGCAATACATAATGGACTCAGTTGTGTCAGTCATGAGTTATACAAACAATTGACTGAAAGAAAGGAAAAAATGTTTTTAACATCTATTTATTTAAAATTTAATTTTCAAATTATTTCAGTTTTGTTGAGCAATTAACTCTTTTTTAGATCAAAACATCCTATATTGTGTTAATTCAGCTATTATGCTTATGTTTGGGGTGAAAGGACTCAAGCAAACAGTTTTAGGAATAAAAATTACTATGACTCAGTTATAAACAATAGCAATAAGGCTTACCTAATGCAATTGCAATCATCACAAAAGATAAAATGTTTAAATAACGTTTGAAAACTGTTCATTAAAATTACTGTAAAAAGGCAGCTGAATCATTTAAAAAGTAGTTAAAATTAAATTTAATTACACATAATGGATTTAAGTAATTTTCTTGAAAAAAAGTGTCAAGTGTATCCTTTTTCTATTTTTGTTGTAATTAAAATTTGTCAGCTGTCTGTATTGCAATTTTACCCTCACTGTTAAAACTTTACCCATTATTACATTGCCTAAAATCAAGTCTCAATATTCCAGTAAAATGACTGGGTTCATAGTTTACATTTTATTTCTAGTTTTTTGAAAATGCTGTAACTTCTACAACTGTGACGGTGAAGCCTTATGTATTGTTATGTCTGATTGACATATAGGCACCACAAATATAGTACAGGAAAGAGGGTAGTCCCACAGGAGACTTTCACATGTTAGACATAGAGAAAGAAACATAATAGAAATGAAAAGCCTATCTGCAAGCAAGTGGTGGAACACAAGGAATGTTGGAGAATGTTACAAGCGCTACTGAAATGACACCTCAAACAGGACCAGAGCGAGAAAGAGGGCGATAGAAAGAGACAGATTAACATTTATGGAACAGGAGACAGGAAAAGAAGTCTCTCAAGACACGTAAAGGCAGGCAACGCAGCAAGGCCTGGGATTACTGGACACCCAATCAGAAAATAGAGCAAGAACATGGCTGACAGGTGAAAGCATAAGGTCCCTAACTAGGAACACTGGGATCAGATTACCCATATAAGCAGGCCCGGTCTAAGGTATTATGGGGCCCTAGGCGAAAGGGGGGTCCAGAGCCCCCCTGGAAGCTCTGTGAAATGCATGAAAATTAGACCAAAGAGTCGATCTGGGGCCCCCCGGACGCCGGGGCCCTAGGCGGTCGCCTACTTCGCCTATGCCTAAGGCCGGGCCTGATTGGGACAAATAATGCTGTAGTATATTTAAGTATATATGACAATTGCTCACTCGGACAATTTGTTTTGGGGGCCCCCAAGAAGGCGGGGGCCCTAAGCTATAGCTTGTGTAGCTTATACGTAAATCCTGCACTGCATATAAGAACTAAAGGAAGACTGGCAGGAGATGAGCATTCTCCTATCTGATCTCTGTGGTCTCACTGCTGTGTGAGAAGAGTTGAACTGGGATGGTCCCGTTAAGGACTGAGCAGTTGTGGGGCTTCCGTAAATACCCAGGCTTTTAACAATAGAAAGGCTGTTTACCATTCCAATGAGCCTTGTGTTTTTAATTTGATTAAAATTACTTACTTTGATTGTTTTATCAGTGTGAAGATCATACTGCTGTCCTTCCTTGACATTTTTTATATAGCTGCACTGCAAATATAACTTTTTGTATAATTCAATTCAGAAAAAGCGTTTGATGATATATATATTTTTTACATGAAAGACCCCAAACCGCCCATTACTGCCATAAGAGACACTACTGAATACTAGAATACCCAGGTCTGAATCACTGCTTTGCTCCTCTGGCTCACTGTTGACTGCATTTGTATATACTTTTAAGTAAACAATTCCTCCCCCCTGCTGTTATTGACATTATTGACCGTCACTGCCCACCAGTAAATAGCTCTCTTTACCACAAACAAATAGACAATAGACACCAAAAATAAAATCATACCTGTACTATTTACTGTCTGTTATGATAAAGATCATAGACAAATCTGAAAAACTATCAAAACTCCAGTTTTACACTTAGATAAATAAAATTATGTAATCTCACCAGAAATAGTGTAATAATGTCTTTTTTTACACAGGTAAGAGTAAGAAGTGCGCTGTCTGCATCAATTTTCATGTGGATAAAGAAAAATAAATAGAAAGAACTACCTGTGGAGGAAGTGCATGATACTTGAAGGCGTCTCCCTCACAATGTTTTCACTGACACAGCAGACCTGACAATGTATGAAAATGAAAGAAAAAAAGGGTCAGTTATCCTTGCTAATGGGACACGAAGATGCTTGGACACATCTAATATTGTACCATTGTTGAAGGTCCAATGCAACATGAAATTTGATTGTATATGAGGTATTATATAGAAAAAAAATCATGAGGATATATTTAAATACTTGTGTGCTTATATAATCATATACTGTAAACACAATGATTTGACATGTAATTAAATCATATTATTTTGTTTTCTTAAATGGTGCTTCAAAGCATACTGACGGCTTTGCTACTACACTAGGGTATTGGCAAACATTTCTGCTGACTTTTATGTTACATCGCAAACAAGAGCAGAATATAGCCATTGATGAAATATTGATGCATTTTCAATTGGTACTTGTCACTGTAAACCTGGCAAATCTGGCATCAAATCTGGGATAACCACAGATTTAAATAGCATATATACAGTAAATGCTTTTTCCTGTTTGGAGAAAGATCGTAGTCAACCTGTCTAAGAGTTTGGTGATGTTATGCATGTTATTGAGCCTTTTGCATACAAAAGGAGAAATGTCACCATTGGTGACATTTTCACATCACTTTCCATAGCAAGTAAGCTCTATTGCAAATAGCCCACTTTTTATCTTGACCTAGATGAAATGCAGCACCACCAAGGAAATGCAAATGCAGTGCCAGGTGAGAAAATGTACATTCTACAAAACAAAGGTGCGCTGCATCAGCTACTCACAACAGATTCCATACATCTACGCATGAGACAGCTGATGCTAACTGCTTTATGCTCAGCAGAAATCCAGCTTTCCATTTACCTAAATACATACACTATACCAATATACCATGAAATATTTGAGTATGGCTGTAAGCTTTAAAATATTTACACAGAAAAATATTTGTTTCTACATCATTTGTTTTTTATGTACCAAGCAGAAGGAAAAGTGTTGTTTTGCTTTTCACAATTAATTATTGAAGTGGTTTTATGCCAAGCAGCGCCAACTCTGGAAAGTTTTTTTTTTTTTACTGAAAACGTATGTTAACATTTTAAATGAAAAGATGTGCAAACAAGGAGCTGTGTGCCAAGAAATTATGTATTTTTATATAAACTCAAGCTGTTGATCTCCTGTGTTAAAAACTATCTAATGTTTTTTTGGGGGCAGGACAGTAGAGATGTGCAATGAGGATGCTGAGCTGATTGGCCAACACTGAGATCAAAAGGAAACAAACACCACTTGGAGTAGCACTGGGGACTAGAGAACCTAAAAAGTATGTGCTAAACAGGAGAGAGAAATGTAAGAAAAGAGGGCTCCCCTAAATTAAATCAATTTTATCTTTGACTTTTGCTTTTAAATTAGTTGTTATTACATAACTGCAAGTTGACAGAAAATAATTTTATTATTGAAGTCAGTCTTTTCAAAGTTGACGTTTTCAAAAACTGAACTGAAAAATAAATCCAATGAATGGATAAATACATACAGCAGTAACAATATGCAAAAATAGTTAGCTTATCATGTTGTAAATCATGTTCAGTCGAATGAATTGGCCACAGGTGGACTCCAAACAAGATGCAGAAAAATCTCAATGATCATCAATAGAATGGGATGCACCTGGACCAAATTTCAATTGTCTTAGCAAAGGGTCTGAGTACTTGTTTCAATGTGATATTTCAGTTTTTAATTTTTAATCCATTTTTAAAAATATCTAAAATTCATTTTTGCATTGTTATTTTGGGATATTGAGTGTAGCAACATTTTAGCACAAGGCTGCATCATAGCAAACTATGAAAAAAGTAAAGGGATCTGAATGCTTTCTGACATGACTGGAAACAGGTGTCATTAATATAAGCACAGAAGTAATACAGAAAATGGCAGCACCCACAAAGTAAATGATCCATGAAATAGCTGTATGGTGATGATGTTAATATAAATAGTGCAAAAAAAAAATATAACAAAAAGGCATAGTAAATAACTCTGGACATTAACAAACACACTCATGACATTCACACATTCATTCCATTTCCAGCTCTGCTAGTTCCAACACAAAGAGGTCTCATCGAGACAAACCCTATTTGACAGCATAAAGCACAAGGAACTTACTTTAGAAATGTGGTTGTCCATCATAGGGCACACATCCACTGAAACGTGCCCAGATTAGAGGGTGTCCTTAAAGTAGCATATAAATCTTTGGTATATTGGATGAAAAAGGGGTACCCAAGAAAACTGCAAAAAATACGCAGCCAAAATGAGCAGACTTCACTCAGATAGGGATGAGGCTGGGAATTGAATCCTTGACCACACTGCCACTCATATGCATTAATAAGAACAATCCATTTGTGATTATGCCCTTTTTGCATTGTACTGTATTAATTATAAAATTCCTGAAGTATTTAAGGTAAAGATACAAAAGTATTTAAATGTTTCAAACCAGAAACAAACAACATTAACACAGTCTTTAATTCAAAGGTCACAGTAAAAATGAAAAGTCACCTAAATAGCATTGAAAAAACAAACTTATATTAGCCTTAATATTTAAGCTGATTTTTAATAAAGTAAAGGCCAAGCAGAAAAATAATACCATGTATCTAAAAGAAAATCCTGCATTACTGATATCCGGCATTTATTTCCACAGTGTGTGATTTAGAGAAATAGAACAGATTCACTTTCCACTATCTAACGCAGTGACCTTGACATTTTACAAAATTCAGGATAAATAAGAATATTAAAAGTATGGCCACAAGCCAGCATGTGGATGTAGTCCTGGCAAGGCTGCAGAGTTGCTTCTTTTGTTAAGTACTTTGTGTTCTCTGGTTTCTGTGTAGACTTTAGATTTTTGTAGACTTTTGGCCTCTTTTGTGATTTTGTAAATGTGGATGGCCAGCCAGTAATACCTTAAATGTCTTTGTCTCTCTCTTTATATATATATAGAACTGCTGCTTCCTTGGAGGATGTCTGTATTTACCTGACTTGGAAATATTGGTTTCTAATCAGCATATCTGTACTTATTCATGATTGGTAACAATTCCTTTTTTTAACTTGTGTTTTCATTAATTGTTAAACCCAGGAATTGCAGATGTACCATTGTTTAATCTGATTGTCCAGAACTGATAATGGCAGGGACCGAATTAGATAAAAACTCCTGGCAGCAGAAAGCGAGGGGAGAGAGTCCACAGGAAACGCTGCCAAGACACTCGGACAGGGCACAGGGGCTCGCAGGCAGACAAGGGTACCTGGCTGGCACGACATGAGGCACAAGGACGGCAACATTTACTTCCAGGGAGGAAGAGACAGCTCCACAAGGAGACGCCAGTTGTGGGTCCAGCGAAAGAGGGAAGCCGCATGAGAGGACCAAGCGAAGCTGACAGACGAGAAATGAGGCGTGCCTAGGTCCCAGCCACATAAGGAGCCCAGAGTGGAAGAAAAACGAACAACGAAGAGACGCTGACAGGGAGTTAACAATTTGACACAGCTTCTGCCGGGGAACAGAGTGCATCCATGGACAGTTGAACAATTAAGTGTTGGGGTAACACAGTGCCCAAACTGGACTCTGCACCACTAAAGGTTGTATCCTCCAATTCTTGTTTTTAATGGACTTTTAGAGGGTGGACTGTGTATTTTCCTTTTAAAAAAAGGGAAATTGATTCCTGATATGTTTAGTTTTTGTTATGTTCGTTCATCTTTTTAATGTACCTTATATTGTTTTGTGTAATAGAACCTACTGTTGCTTTTTTCTAAAATTACTGTTGTGTCTTTCATTGTGTGTTTACTCACCGCCCAATTTAAAGAAACCTGTGTGCTATTATTGGTAAATTTCAGGAGTTCCCAGTCTCTTAATAAAACTGGGTAGCGTAGTCGGATATTTTAATGGTGTCTAAGTTAGATTACCTATAAGTGTGACCAGACACCTGTGACAAGTGTGTGTGTCTATCCGGCCCGGAAGTGAGGGGTAGGGTCAGGGTAAGGGCTCCACCTCCCAGGAAACAGAAACTCAGCCGCTTATACACAAGCAAAACCAGCACGTCAGAAAAATGAATCCTCTGAAGAAAGACAAAGTCGCTTAGCCGCTAATGCACAAGCGATACGAGCACGTTGGCAAAACAAAACCTCCTAGGAGAGAGACACCTAGAGTAGTTCCTTTCAATTATCTGACATCTCCACATATCAATTTTCTGATGATTTCAATAGTTTTCTAGGACCCCCAGCTTTTTACAGCACGGGCTTACACAGCTGGTTTATATATATATATATATATATATTGTAACAAGAAAAACCATAAGACATTGAGAAGGTTTGGGCCAGCCACCCATATAATTTTTCCTGGCTGCAAAATTGATTCAAGAGAACAGACATGTTCACACGACTGAGTCCAAAACAGAACTCGTTTAGTATAAACAAGATAGTGACTTTATAGGGCAGTAAGGGAAGTGATGTCATCAGGACCGGAACCAGAAGTGACGTCATTGGCTGCCCCAGAGCCAGGCCGGATTTCCCTAGAATAGTCTGTAAAAGATCGAGAGAGAGAATTAGTGCACTTCACCACCCCCTGGTCCAGCTTGGAATTACATGTACTCAAGCCCTTTAGTTGTCTCCTAAACACACACACACACACATATATATATATATATATATTATATATATATATATATATATATATATATATATATACCTTATCCAAAACTAATAATCTTTGTTGTATACAAACCTACAGACAAACATTTATCCTCTCCATAGCTATTTCCATCCTATGCACATTAATCTCTCTTCCTTATTGAAAATTCCTGCTCGCTGCTGGGATGAAACTATGTCCATCCATTCATCCATTTTGCAGGGTGCTGCAATAAAACTTTAAGAACGATGTTTTCCACCATCATAGGCTATCCTCCAGAAGCAGGCTCCACTAATAGTCACCTGAGAGAAAAATAACATTAAAAGCACATTTTCACCCTAACACTCATGTCTTCCACAAGTTGTTAAACAGAGTTTCCCTGTTTGTAATCCTAATTATAGCCTGGAAGGCTTTTCTTCCAAATCCAGCTATGGGCTTCTACCTCAACTGTAAATTTCCTATTCTGCATTTCATAAGACCTGAAAAATGTCTTTTATAATACTCCCATAGCTAGTCCTTCAGGAACTTGTATGTTTATTTTTTCATGAAGTTTGCTTGAATATTGTTTTAAAACCTTCCTGTTATTTTGGTGATATCATCGCCGCACCTTTATGTGAAAGGGTTTAGCTGCATTAGACGCCATCCTGGACACCGGAAAGTGTGAGATGTCATCATCATCATGCTATTTATATCTGGCACACAGAACACAGAGTGCAAGATTTTGGTTTCCAAAAAACTCTTCATGAAGGTCATTACCAATAATGACAGGATTTGTTAAGCTAATTCAGTCCTGAAAATGTAATGACTACGAATTTGTTATTTAAGCCATGGTCCAAACCAGAAAAACAAGAAACTAAGAAAGAAACTGAAAACGAAGAACCAAAATCATAGTTAAATGGCACAGCAAGAGTCAAAAATCAGTAAATTGCTTAGTAAATGCAGCCAATGCAAAAGATGTAGTCAAAATACAGGAAATGTTTGTAAGCAGAAATCAATTATTAATCTGAAGAAAATCACACAAGGGTTTTAGGTTGTATTCATACTTTTGGACAATCAGGAAGTGTACCACTCTTAACTTTATACCTTCGAGCTGGTGATGTCATATGCCATAAACTTCTGATTGACCTTACCTAGCAACCCCATGGTGTGGTTGCTGTTAAAATTTCCCACACTACTCTTTTGATTTGAATTTGTTTTCAAGTAATTTAAAATAATGTGACAAATACAGTGAAAAAATGACATTTTTTGGATGCCATGGTTTTCACAGGAACTATCATTTTGTGGTGTGGTTGCTACCACATTACTATGGAATTAGTGTGACGTGTGGCTTCATCATTGCAGTGGCATACAAGGTCAGCCTGTACGTTTGGATAATATGAGTAAAACTTTGTGCATTCATTAGCTTTTCTTGACTTCCTGTTATAATGACAATTTTTGATGAGTACTTTGACTTCGGTTTAGGGTTTTGGTTTTGTTTTGGCAAAACAATCAATTAGCTCTCTCAATTGTAACCTCAGCCTGTTATTTTGACACACATTTATTCTTCCTGTCCCCTACCTTCCATCTACTCCATGGAACAAGTTGTGCATGTCATTTCCAAAATTTTATTTATTGTATAATTTGTATTCTTAGCTAACAAATGGTGAAATTCTACTCTTCAAAATTCCAGATAAAATTGGATTTTAGGCTGATTTTGTATCAAATTAAGCTATGGGCAGAAAGGAAAGTTTAAAACACACATAGTATTTATTAATCCAGATTAGATAACCAAATGTCACACTTAAAGTGGTCATTTTCTGGTAATGAAACAGAGTACTAAGCTTGTCCAGATCTCCATGAGGAGAAGAAAACAATTCAGTATGTTTACACTTGTTCACCTCCTCAGCAGCTATTCTGATAGTCCTTAACAAATCACAGCATAAACTTGTGCACAGGCTTACTCAAAGACACATGCTTAGTTTACTGTTCACATACAGTATTTTTAAATAGATAGTGTCACACATGTGGGCATGGGAGGTAGCTAGAAGGACCAAAAGCAGGTAAATCCACTCCAGCACAGGGGGTTGTGGACTGCAGTAAACCTTTCTCTATTATCCTTGCAGACCAGAAAGGGGAAATTGTACCTGATTCTGAAGACATCACTTCTGGTTTCCAGTCCACATGACATCTCTTCCGGTTGCAGTTCGTAAAGATGTCACTTCTGGTTCCGACCCCCATGACAACACTTCTGCTGACCTGCCTTAAAAACCAGACCACTTCCTGCATTAACTTAGTTCTGTTTTGGACTCAACTCCATATACAACTGTGCTTCATATTTGCCTTTTGCAGCCAGGATTTAAGTATATGGGTGTCTGCCCCAAACGTTGTGTCAAGCCTACTCATTTCACAATAGATAGATAGATAGATAGATAAAACTATATTTGCCCCAAGGGGTGGTAATTAGGCTTTTTACAATAGCTCTTTAATAAATAAAATTTTAATAAATAAATAGATAAATGTATATATATATATATATATATATATATATATATATATATACATACACACACGCACACTATGGTCTGAACACACGCCAGAATGAATAAAAAGGAAGAGAACATTTTAAAAAGAAAGAAAACATCTAACTTGGCTCTCACAGTCACAGTTAGGCGGTATACAGATGAATTGCTATTGGTATAAAGGACCCCCCATATTGTTTCATAGCACACTTCTGCTGGATAATTTGTTGAATGAAAGTCTTCAGTGTTAGTGTGTCAGATAGAGGATGTGTAGCATTGTTCATAATGGCACCCAGTTTTGTTTTATTTCTGTCTTTGCTACTACCTCCAGTGGGTCCCATTACCTTTTAATTAAGCCAGGTGATTCGGTGGGCCTTTCTTGAAGTGATGTTACCATACCCACACACTACAGCATAGGAAATCACACTGGCCATCACAGAGTTATAGAAGATGTGAAGGATGCTTCTTTAAAAAAAATATGTTTAACAAATTTGGACTAATGCTCAAACCACAGTGTAGACAATTGCACTGACCATCACAGAGTTATAGAAGATGTGAAAGCTGTCACTTCCCACATTAAAGAAAAATAATCTCTTAAGGAAGAAGATCCTGCTCTCCCCTTTCTTATATAGTGCCTCTGTGTTCCAAGACCAGTCCATCCTGTCATTGAGGTGGACCCCTAAGTACTTGTAGGAGGGCATCATTTCTACATTCATTTCCTGAATAGTGACCAGATGTTGAGGCTCTTTGGTGCAGCAAAACTCAATAACTAGTTCCCTCATTTTGATGATGCTAAGTTACAGACAATTATTTCTGCACCAAGAACCAAAGTTCTCTACCTGACTCCTATACTCTGTCTCATCCCCCTTACCCATACACTCCATAGAATCATCTAAGAATTTCTGCAAGTGACATGACCTGCTGCTATATTTATAGTTGGAGGTGTACAGAGTGAAGAGTAAAGGATATAGGACTGTTCCATGTGGCGCCCCAGTGTTATTTACATCCATATCACAGACACGTACCACAAACTGCAGTCTGCTTGAAAGGTAGTCCATTACACAGGCCACCATAGGCTGAGCCACCAGCATATCTCTGAGCTTACCATTTAACAAGGATGGCTGGACAGTATTGAAATTAAGAAAAGAGAAATAAAAACAGAAATAAAAAAAACATTATCCTCACAGTTTTGCAGGGGATGAGATCTTTGACGGTTATCGTAAATTGTAAAGCCTTAATTTTCTGGGCTAATGATTATGGTATCACAGTTAACCTTTCAGATATTGCGTCAGCTCTTAACATGCACACCTGAATTTGACTGAAGGTCTAAAATGCGTTCAAATTTGACACACACGGTCAAGTTGAAGGTGAGGAAATTGGCAACAACTAGTAATGATGATGAAACAAAAGTAAACTAAACAACCTTGGCATAGACTTATGCACAAGGATTCTACTGTGTTATCATCAAGGGCAAAGCACCATCTGGACCTGAGTCAAGATCAGTGATCCTTACTTAATGATTTTGTCACAGTGTTTAGTGGCCTTTAGAGACTGGCATATCATATTTGTGTGTCAATGAGTAGACACGCTCTACTCTCTGCTGTGTCTTGTCTGTAGTTCATATAATCATTATTTCTTGCGATGCTTTTTCAGAGATTCTACTACCGTTACACGCTTAAAAGTGCACACTTTTACAATACTCTCATGCTTCACCTTCTTGCTGGTAGTACGGTTCTGGAAGCAATCATGTTTTTGAAACAGTGACTAAATGAAATAACAAGACTGCTTGGCTCAAAAAGCAACCTCTTCTCTTATTCCATACCTTTGCTATGTTCTTATATCTCAGCTGTGTCAAGAATGAATCATTCAGGCAAAAGAGTATTATATGGAAATCTATATGTTAAAGAAATTGTTAACTCCATAAATAGGGCCAAAAGATTCCAGCCATAATGCTAACACTTGTCTCCATTTATTTGTATAATCTTGGCTGTTTTAAATTGTGTATGACTCTTTTGTTATTTATTATATTTAACTCACCACTTCATTCTTTGACTCTGTAAATGACTATTTCACAGTTCTGGTCCTGGTGACCCACCATGCCAAATTATTTAAATTGTGATAGAGCTTTAATTACCGCGTAGTATGTTTGGTTTAATTTAATAATTTGTCTTTTATAATTTAGGTGTTAAGAGACTAGCCATACAGGATGACATTGTCATCTGTGCTTCACAGTACAATAGAATGATGCATGCAGCAGCACTAAGTAGGGGCTTTTTGAAGTGGAGAATGCTAGATGCATGTGTGTAGAAATGCGAGAGAGAAAGTGTACGAAAACACACTTGCTTACGGCATTGTTTGCTTAAAGACATGACTGAAAGGTCAGTCGGTATTTCAGGTAATCAGCTGCAGCGCAGGCTCATCCACAAGTATTACATAGATATCAGGCAGCCTTTCTCTCTCAAGATCCTCTTTGCAACATTATTTGCATTTTAACTAATATGCAGAGTGTGAAATGAAATTTTCGCAAGGTAAGTAGAGCAGATCATAGTTGTTGATTGTTGTTATACTTAAGGAAAAAAAAAGCCCTTCTCAAGCCAGTTGTGGCTTTAATTCAGGCTAACACTGGGCGTGTAGCATACAGTGGATTCAGAAAGTATTCAGACACCCTTCACTTTCCGCACACGTTATTGATTTAATTTTAAATGGATACATTTGCCAATTTTGCCTCATCAATAAACCACAATAAAAAATTGAAAACATGTTTTTGGAAAGGTTTGCAAATTTATTAAAAATCACAAACTGAAATCTCTTAATGTAAGCATTCAGACCGTCTGCTGTGGCACTCCAAATTGTGGTCAGCTGTATCCTGTTTGCTTTAATGGTCCTGGAGATGTGTCTAGAACTTGATTGGTGTCCATTCGTGGCAAACTGATTTGATTGGACATTGTTTAGAAAAGCACACACCTTTGTATATGAGATCCCACAATTCACACAGAATGTCAGGACCAAAACCAAGCCATGAAGTCCAAGGAACTCTCTGTAGACTGCCACAAACAAAATTGTGGTGAAGCATTAGATCAGGGCAACGGTATAAAACCATTTGTAAACTTTGTGTGTTTCTAGAAGCACAGTGCCCTCAGTAATTATGAAATGGAAGGAGCTTGGAACCACCCAGAGTCTTCCTAAAGCTGGCCATCTGGGCAAACTGATTAATTGGACAAGAAAGGCCTTTGTCAGGGAGGTGACCAAGAACCCAAAAGACACTCAAACAAGAGCTTCAGAAGTCCTCTGCTGAGATGGGAGAACCTGTCGGAAGGACGACAATCTCGGCAGCGCGCTATCAATAATAGGGTACAGTAGAATGGCTAGGCGAATCCACTCTTGAGTAAAAGGTAAATTTCGGTTTAAAGTACTCTTGAGAGCATGAGGAAAAAGATTCTCTGGTCTGAAGACACACAAACTGAATTCCTTGGCCAGAATTACAAGCACTAAAATCAGGCACTGTTCTTCACCTTCTTAAGGTGGCACCATCGTTCTATTGGTTGTGTTTATCAGCAGCAGACATAAGAAGACTTGTTAAAAGTGAGTGAAGGTTAAATGCAACTTAATATAGATAGGAAACCTTCCCCAGAAAGTATGCAACCTCAGACTGAGGTGACGAGTCACATTTCAGCATTATAATCACCTGAAACATACAGCCAACCCATTGCTGGAGTGGCTTTAGGACAAGTCTCTAACTGTTCTTTAGTTGCCCAGCTAAAGCCCAGACTTAAGCCATACAGAACATCAGTGCAGAGACCTAAAGAATGCACTTTACAGACACTTCCCATCCAAGCTAATTGAGCCTGAGAGTATCTGTCAGGAACAATGGGATAAGCTGCCCAAATCTAAGTGTACAAAGCTTGAAATGGATTACCCAAGAAGACTTGTAGGTGTAATTCCTGCCAAAGGGGCTTCTACAAAGTACTAAATGAAGTAACTGAATACGTATATGAATGAGAGAATTCAGTTTTTGATTTTTAATAAATTTGCAGACCTTTCTAAAAATGTGTTTTTACTTTGTCATTATGGGGTATCGAGTGTAGCTTGATGGGAAAAAAATGGCAAAAGTATCTATTGAAAATTAATTCTACAACACAATAAAGTTTGAAGCAAGTGAAGAGGCCTGAATAATTTCTGAATCCACTGTATGTGGTTTTTTATGCTGTTGGCGTCTAGAGTAGAGTTCAAGTGAATTCTGGTATGGGATGGAAATGTGAATCACATGGTTTAATAGGAATTCATCAAAGATGTATTGATCCTTTAAGCACTGGAAGTTCTACAGGTACTAGGCTTCTCAATTATTAGTCCAAGGAACCTGGGATCAATTTTCAGCATGGCTACGGACCATGTGGATAATAAAAAAAAACAGAACAATTATATAAAAGAACATACGTTTATAACTTAGTAAATGTACTATAATAACACATAAAATATAGTTCAGTAACTGGATGAAAACTTGTTTTATTTCTTATTTTATAATATACCTAAAAGGAAATAATTTCTTCTATAATTCTAAACCAGTGACTTCATTTTCAGTTTGTCTTTACTATTATCCAGGATATGATAAAAGTACAGTTATGGGATATTTCCATTATCCAGGAGGTTATAAAAGTACAGTTATGGGAAGCAATGGACATTCAAAATAAGAGATGATGTAAATTATGGTGTTTCCTATTCTCTAATGAAAATGCAACCTATTACTGTATATCTGCATGTACTTTGTAGTACACGCCAGATAAATAATTTGGAAAAATGTTAAGCAAAAAAGACAGAATGAATGCACTGTGTTTTTAAATGTGCTACAGTATTGTATACTTTTTGAGTGGAACCCCAAGAGGCGGGCCCACCCTGATGGCACAGCTGCTGGGACCTCCCTCTTGCTATATATTGAGTCACAGAAAGAATCATAGTAGAGGATCATTGAGTTTATACTGGAGGTTGCCACTACTGATGTTTCTTGATTTATTTCTGGTTTCTTGGCTTTTTTGCTCTGTTTGTGATTTTTCAATGTTGGATTGTGTATTGGGGCGGCACGGTGGCGCAGTGGGTAGCACTGCTGCCTCGCAGTTGGGAGATCTGGGGACCTGGGTTCGCTTCCCGGGTCCTCCCTTCGTGGAGTTTGCATGTTCTCCCCGTGTCTGCATGGGTTTCCTCCGGGCGCTCCGGTTTCCTCCCACAGTCCAAAGACATGCTGGTTGGGTGGATTGGCGATTCTAAATTGGCCCTAGTGTGTGCTTGGTGTGTGGGTGTGTTTGTGTGTGTCCTGCGGTGGGTTGGCACCCTGCCC
This sequence comes from Erpetoichthys calabaricus, assembly GCF_900747795.2. NCBI lineage: Eukaryota > Metazoa > Chordata > Cladistia > Polypteriformes > Polypteridae > Erpetoichthys > Erpetoichthys calabaricus. The sequence goes on along the minus strand of NC_041398.2, from coordinate 217,807,384 downwards.
AGGATTGGTTCCTGCCTTGTGCCCTGTGTTGGCTGGGATTGGCTCCAGCAGACCCCCGTGACCCTGTGTTCGGATTCAGCGGGTTGGAAAATGGATGGATGGATGGATGGATTGTGTATTGGGACTTGGTTGCTATGGTTTGTCTTTTTAGTCAAATCCTTTTTGCTCATTTGAACGTTTTCTTATATTTTTCTCTTTTTGTTAAATATACTCCTTTCATAATGATGCATAAAGAGTTTCTACAGTTTTTCTTCTTTGTTGGGCATTTTGAAATACTGTATTTGTAATGTTTTGAACTCTAAAAGCAAGTGCCCCATTGTTAGGCCTGTGTAGGCCACAGTCTGCAGATAGCAGTGTGGTACTTGCAGCCTAGGGGTGAGTCTCTCCTTTGCTGGCTAGTGAATGTCCTGGCCTGCTTTTGTGGTTTATTTTGAAGGTCTGGTGCCCTTTTGCCATGTTCCCGTCTTCATGCTAAACATTGGGTGTCTGTGTTCTCTTGAGTACCAGAGAATTCATTCTTACAAGGCCAGGTACCTTTCATTGGAGGTCTAACCTCTGTAAAATATAATTGAGTTCCACCTATTCCATGTGGGAATCCTTTCCTGCAATTTAATGGTGAGGAGGAATTTTCCCAACCTTCTATGAGCCCCTCATGTACCTGCCCTATAGCTCCAAGACTTTGACGACCTGTTTGGTAGCACAAACCATACTTTATGTGTGACTGCTGCTGCTTGGGAACGTGGCTGCTCTTCAACAGTGTTTTAATGGGAAATAAACACACTCTTCCCCCTCCTCTGTGCAGGATCAGTTGTAGGCTTGCAGGCATCGTGTGGAACTTCAAACATTTAAAAGACCGAGTCGCGCCCATCCTAATGTCTCATTCTCCGAGCCTCTTTCCCCCAGACCCCATCTGCTCCAGTTGCTGCTCCCAAGCCACTATACCCGCTTGAAGAGGAAGACTTTGTGTTCTTTTGACCTGGAGTCGGGGGCCAAGCTGTCATGTTTGAAAAGTTGCTTCCTGTGAGTACAAGACCACCTCTGAAAAGGATGTGTTTGTATCTGCCAGTTCAGCAATAAAGTTTTTACTCCTCAGAAAACCTTCTTTGCTCTCCTGTGCAACTTTGTGACCCAATCCTAACAATATATCACATACTTGGTGTATGAAGCATATCATGCCCAGAGGGTAACAGTGAACATTCAGTTTCATCTGTGGGAGGAGGGGGGGGGGGGTACCCCTCGGTGTCCAGAGCACAGCACACCCCACAACTTTCCTAGCTGGCAGCCTAATGGATTGACCAGCTCTGATTTGAAATGTCAAAATAAAAATAACTGGAAAGGATTTTCAGGGAGTTATGGGGGATGAGTCAGTATGGGGAGAGTATACAGTATGTAGTGCCATGCTAGTGCTAATACAGTTTCAGTGGTCATGTACAACTGGTCGATGCCTCATCACGTGTTCACCCTTACGACATTCATTGAATCTTCAGTAAATCTGTAACAGAGGAACAAAGAAAGCCTTGCTTTAAGTTTAACATGCAGTGAGGATAAATTTCTGCTCTTGGTATTTTAAAGTGGTTCTTTAAATTTTAGTCTACTGATAACACGAAGAGCATGTTTGTTAGATTATCAGCAACTTCAAGAACAGCAGAAAATGTCAAAAGGTGGAGCCAGGCTGTCAGTGAAACATTTCACATTGGACACATTCTTTATCAAGACCATCAATATAAAATACAAATAGTACATACATTTTTTAGAAATTATTTAGCTATGTGACTCAACCACTTTTTCTTAAATTATTGAATGAAAACTGGAATATGCAGAACAATTTGCCAACTTATTTAGAATTTTATTTTTTTAATATTTTTATTTAATGCAAGGCAAATAAACAATTTTATATAATTTTGACTCCTTTATTTCTTATCTCACGCCAAGAGTCAAGTGACTAAGTTAAGTAGCCGTTCATACTATCCATGCAAAAGTCATCACATCCTTGTTCTGTACTAATTATAAAGTAGAATTTATTTGCTTCAGCTTAACTAAGCCTTACACTACGCATTTACACTGTCAGTGATATACTTCAGGAATTTATTCCCTGTTTTGAATAATAAGTATTGTTTTATTAATAATAGAATTGCTTTCCACTTTTCTCTTTTATTAATATTCATTTGTGGTCTGGAAATATAAACCTTTACTGTTTTTTATGGCCATTGTTATTTGTCTGTATGGCTCTGCCCTAATGGTAATAATCCTCTTCTTGGGTCCCAGTATGTTATGATAAGGTTAAGAAGCACTGAGTTTGAGAAGTGAAGACATAACCACTGATTTAAAAAGAAAATCTTTATAAAGTCTGAATATTGTACTCACTCCATGGTCGTAATACTTTACAAAATGTAAAGATGAATACAGATATAAAAGAATCAGTTTTGACAAGTTTTGTTTAAATATGAAATGTTCATGACAGAATGCTAATAAACCAAAAGAGTTTTCATTTATTATGCTAAAAGGAAAATGAAAAATCTACATTGTTGCTTTACACCTTTTTTATATCAGCTGAGTCTCTCTGAGTTTTATTTCTATAGAAGCTGAAGCCTGTGATGCTAGAAGACACACCAGCCTTGGATTCATTCATGCTAATATGCTGATGCATTTACACATTAATCTGCCATGACGTGTGTCAGTTTAGTGCATTAACTAATTTGTTTTACAGCTTATCCTTAATAATATTAAAACTCCATGTGACAGTGGTACACATGCCATATTTAAACTCTCTCTCTCTCAGGATATTATAAAAACTGTCATTTTTTTCCAATTTTATACTGAAGTGCTAGGGCAATAGAATACAATTTCAGATGTTTCTAAAATGCCAAGTATAAAGGCTAAAATACCCAGATAATTATGGATTTAGACTTACTAAGCAGTGTATTTGTTTGAAATGTCTAGTTACCAAGAAAATGAAATCACACTACACTCAGAGGAGAGAAAAAAGGACGAGATCTACTATGAAGTGCTTAGACTTTGTAGGCTCAAGACGCAGAATATGGGGGTGTCCTAGAAGACCCTTTAATAAACCCCACAGATGCCCTGAAAGGTTGAGGGGACCTTGACAAAAATATAATTACATGTTATAGTGTTATAAGTTACTCAGTGGCAATTAGTTTATGGGAAAATGTTGTAGTTGAGTACTGAGAGTTCTTTACCGGCAGAACAGGAATGTGAATGTCTGCAAGGGCATCACATGCTAGATGTCTGACTGGGTAGCAGCCCAATGGCAAGTGAAGAGAGCAAATCCTTTAAATCAGAAAGACTCCAAAAAGAGAACTGAGGTTTTTTTTAGGAAATCACAACTCCATACAGGCAATAGTGCTTGCTTGTGTGTAACAGCAATTGCTGATACTGTAATACAAACAGCATTCAAATTGGGAACAGCAACAGTGTAAGCCAGCCATGTCTTGTTCCTATTTCATATCAATTTTGGAGGCATTTTGTGTGACCTAAAAAAATGGGAAAGTGAAATCATTGGTCTTGTTAAGCACTTAGGGGGCAGTTTTGCTGTATATTATTGAGATGAATATGTGGCTGTGGTACCAAGAGGACTTCAATTCCCAGCAGTCAGCAGGAGTGCATAGGGGTCAATGGGATTTTGGAGTGCTCTCTAAAGGGAGTTAGCCTTTCAGAAAATCACAGTCTTTGACAGTGTTACATAAAGTGGCTTTTGCACGTGATGCTGGCATGGCTTTTATTTACAAACTGCGTATCCATTTATAATGCAATTAGTCTACTTAAGATATATAAATATTAACTGAAAATGATAGATAGATAGATAGATAGATAGATAGATAGATAGATAGATAGATAGATAGATAGATAGATAGATAGATAGATAGATTATTAATCCCAAGGGGAAATTCACATACTCCAGCAGCACCTTACTGATACAAAAAAACAATATTAAATTAAAGATTGAACGGACTACTTGTAAAGAAGCTTACTGATTCTACAGGGGTGCCAGCTAATTCTAAAGAACTACCTTGCACAGGGCATCTGGACTCAAAAAAGTAGAGATTATATTTTGAAAAAGCTATCAATTCTTCCAGAACTTATTATTTCATTGTTTTCATTACTGGCTACTGACTGACTGTTGAAAACTGTGCTTATTACCAAAAGCAGCAAAGATGAGCAAATGCAAATTGATTTTTCCACAGTGACATTCATGCACATATACCGTATAATGCATTCAGTCATACAGAGCTTGTTCTACACGAATACATTAAGACATAAGGGAAGATGCACAGCTAATAATACACACCAAAACAGCAGCAAGCTAGTACATAGAACGTATGTAGTACTGTATAATTAATATGGAGATACCTGAACATACATACTTACCAACCCAGTTAAAAACTCTCACATAAAGGAGCAGTGTAGATTTTAATTTTTATTTATTTTTACTTCACAGGAAACACTTTCATTTGGATCAATAGCACCCTCTAGAGGCCACAACTGAACTTATGCAGAATATACAGAATATGCCCAAATGCGTGTGGACACTTATACAAGTTTTTCAGTTCAGGTGTTTCAGTCATATCCATTGTTAACAAGTGAATAAAATTAAACACATAGCCATGTAATCTCCAATGACAAATGTTCGCAGTAGTGATGCCATCTTTTCCATAAGTCAGGATGTGAAATTTCTGCGCTTCCTAGATCTGCCCTGGTCAACTCTAAGTACTATTATTGTAACATTAGTGCATCTAGGAGCAACAACAGCTTAGCTACAAAGTGGTAGACCACAAAAATTTACAGTGCAGGGTAGCCAAGTGCTGAAGCATATGGCGAGGTGTGACTGGTGTCACTGCTGGTTATCCCATAATGGTTGCCCTTAATGGTGGTGACCGTCGCTCATGTGTAGTTGAGTAGTTCTCCTGCTCCGTTTTCCTTCCACATAGTGCCATCAGCGGTACGCTCTTACACTCTTAACTGCGATCTGTCTCTCTGTTAAACAGTAAACCTATGGTAAAGAAGCACAACTGCCCTTCAGAAACTCCCTCTTAAACAGTATTTTAATGAGAAACAAACACACTCTTACTAGTCCCCTTTGCGGGATCAGCGGCAGGATTGCAGGCTTACTGTGCAACATGATTCTTGCATAAGGTTTAGAATGTTGAAAAGACCGAGCCCCAGCCAACCTAACGGCTCACTCTTCTGTCCTCTCTCCCTCAGACTGCGTCTGCTCCAGTCACTTCTTCTGAGCAATTGAACCCGCTTGATGAGGAGGACTTTGTGTTCTTTTGACCTGGAGAGGAGAGCTGGACTGCGATGTTTGACAATTGCAACCTCTGTGCTTTTCTGCTGTTGACAAACACCTTCTGATTAAGGTCTTATGTTTGTACCTGCCAGTTCAGCAATAAAGATTTTGTTCCTTGGAAACCTGTTCCCTTTTCCAGTCTCCTGTGCAACTTTGTGATGCAAGCTTGATTGTGTAAACATCACCTATTTTTTGTTGCACCACTCAAAACAGAGTTTCTAAATGCCTGCTGAAGCATCATCAGCACAAGAACTGTGCATCAGGAACTTTATGAAATGGATTTCCAATTATTATTGCATGCCTAAGCTTACTATGCACAATGCCAAGCATCGGCTGGAGTGATGTGGACTCTGGAGTAGTGGAAATGAGTTCTCTAGAGTGATGAATCACACTTCATTATCTGGCAGTCTGATGGTCGATTCTGAGTTTGGTTGATGCCAGGAGAATGTAACCCCTTCAGACTTCATAATGTCTACTGTAAAGTTTGTTGGAGGAGGGATAATGGGATAAAGGTCTGGGACTGTTTTTCATGGTTTGTGTGAGGCCCATTGGTTTCCATGAAGGGTACCGCTAATGCTGCATCGTATGAACATTTTAGACAATTTTGAGCTTCCAGCTTTTGTTTGGGCAATGTCCTTTTATGCTCCAGCATAACTGTGTGCTTGTACACAAATCCAGGTCTATAAAGACATGTTTTGATGAGTTTGTGTGGCCTGCACGGAGCCCTGGCCTCAACCCTACGGACAATATGACCAACTGTCAGACAGGTTTTCTCATCCAACGTGAATACCTGACCTCTCAAATACTCTTTTGTCTGAATGGTCACAAATTCTCACAGACACACTGAAAAATCTTGTGGAAAGCCTTCCCAGATCAGTGGAGGTTGTTGCAGCTGCAAAGTTGTTGGGAAGCATCTTAATAATAATGTTCATGGTTTCAGGATGGGATTTCCAACAAACTCCTATAGGTGTCATGATCAGGATTCTACAATTTTTTGTCCATATTGAGGAGATCATACCCATAAAAATAAGATTAGGCAATACTAAATAACAAAGAATAAAATGGCCAGGGAGGACAGAAAAACAAAAAATCTCCAGAGGGCTGGAGAAAAAAAAAATCTGCAGGGGTTCTGAGGCCACAAGACCCCTCTGCCCCCACTGGGCATTCTACCTAACATAAATGATCTCAATCAGTCCTCATGGTTTTCAGGCTTCATATGGAAGAATTAGATGATGATGGTCATGTGGACCTCTGGCCTTCAATCCATCAATACAAAGACTGCATGGTGCCTTCATCAGGTGGTGGTGGTGCAGATCGCCACCACAGAAAACCGGACAAAGAACAGCAGAGAAATTACAGGTTAGTACGGATTGTGGAGCCATGATAAAAATGATAATTAAATGCATATACAGAATATCAGGGTTATATTAAAATGAAGCTATAAGAAAGTCCTATTAAAATAATGGGAGTTTTAGCAGTTTTTTAAAAATACTCCACCATATTAGCCTGGCGAATTTCTATCAGTAAGGTGTTCCAGATTTTAGGTGCATAGCAGCAGAAGGCTGCCTCACCATTTCTTTTAAGTTTAGCTCTCGGAATAATAAGCAGACACACATTTGAAGATTTAAGGTTACGATTTGGAGTGTAAGGTGAGAGGCATTATGAAATATAGGATGGAGCAGATTATTTAAGGCTTGGTAAACCATAAGCAGTATTTTAAAGTCAAACCAAACCAAAAGTAAGTTAGAGGCCAAGATGGAAAAGGAAAACTTTGAGTTCAATGTCCAACAGCTGAACTAAAAGTAAAATAAAAATTAAACTTAGTATAATTATTTGTATTGATTCTTTTCAGTTGGAGCCCATGTAGATAGTTCTTCAGGATCTTAAAGTGAATTAGAAGCTGAGATGGAATTAGCAAGCTTGGTATTTAAAGTTCAATGCCACTAAGCCATAGTGCTTAAAAATACCATCAGGGAATTTATATTTAAAGATTAAAAATAGTATGTTGGCCCCTCTTGTAGTGTTTCTACCAGTCCAAGAGCATTAGAACATTTGATCATTGGGACAACTGTGATGCAAACAAGCCATTCGGTCCAACAAGCTTGCACATCCTGTTCATATTCTGTAGATTGTCCAAAATAACATCAAGTTGAGATCTGAAGGTCCCAAAAGCTCTACTCTCTACTACATTACTTGACAAACTTTCTACTATTTGTTTGACCTCTGCACTTAACAGGTTTCCTGCTGTGTCCCTGCTGTTAGGCTGATAAGCCAATGTAAACCAGCCTTCTGGGAGTACACATTGAACCGTGCATAGATGTCCCATTCTGAGTAGGTTTCAGCCTCCCATTAGTTATTAAGATATAAGATATAGTTAAGATATAGTTATATAAGTTATATAAGATACTTTCCAGCTAGCTTCACCTCTGACCTCAGAGAAAGCAGCAGTGTAGACAGATGGATAGATGGGTTCTCCTCTTTTGCTTAGAACCTAAATTAGCATTCTCAATCCCACTTAAATTAATGCAGTGTGGAAGGGAACCACAGCCTATCCTGGCACTACTGAGTGCAGAAATGAATCCTGAAAAAATAGGGCCATTCCATCGTAGGGATCTTTCTTGCATGCACTCACACTCACAAGGACCCAATTTAGTATTGTCAATTAAATATGTGTTTTTGGGCATTTGGAAGGAAAACTATAGCACAGAGAAAAAGACATGGAGAAGAACTGGAAACTCCTCATACAGACAGCAAACAAGTATGGGATTGGCACCTAGGACGCTAGATCCATTATGACAATAGTGCTAACCAGTGTTACACTGTCCAGCTCTCTTCTATTTGTGATGTAAATTAAAATATTTATGAAGTTATTTTTTTCCTGCTCTGAAAAGAAGTTATATTTTAACATTGTGTCACCTACTCAAATGTACACAGGATCAACTGTTGTTTAATTCATTATTGGTTTTGTTCTCTTCCTTTTCAAATGAAAAACAAATAAGTAAATATAAGTAAAAGAAACTGAGAGATTATTCAGTGAATTAAAATATGAAATAGCATTTGTGAATACTGTTCAAATGTTTGATTTGCATAATGCTAACATTTACACTCTAACATAATTTGCTGAGTCGCTACTGTTGTGACAAAGTTACAGTAAGGTATTAAGAAAAGTAAAAAAAAAAGAGTCAATATATTTTTGAAGCTTTGTAACCATAAATAGGATTACTTTACTAAAAGAAAGTGTGGAACAAGGGGATGGAATGTAGTCATCGACTTGCAAAATGTCAGCATCGGCCATTCTCTCTCCCCACACTTTGAATCTTTTCATGTTCTTTCTCTTGCAGATGCCACTCTAATTACCACCCATTCCTGTGAGCTTTACACTCATTTAATTTCATACACACCTGCTCTTAATAGCGTTGTTCACACTTCAGCCAGTTCTTGCCAAATGATTTTGAGTTCCCTTGCAGTCTTCAGGGATTTATTGCACCTTTCAGAATTTGTTTAGACCAGCGTTAGAGACATGACTTTTTGACTGCCTGTTGTAATTCTGCATTTTACTGACTTACAGAGAGAAAGTCAAAAATATACATTGATTTACAGTACCTGTAAAAGACGTACGCTTGTTAAGGCAGCTGTTTTTGAATGATTTGTATTTTAAAGCATTTAAAAAGTTAACTGAATGCTATACAAATTGGGGTCAAGTGAGATCTTTTATACCTGCAAGTATTGTGGCATGTTTATGTTTCTGTAATGCAAAAAAAAAAATCTGAGGCATAACAGTCTACATAAATGTAAAATTAGCCATTTAAGAGCAATAATGAGTGGTCAGGTTCCTAAAGATGTTCCCATACTGAAATAAATTTGACACCAATTATGAAATTGGTGGGAACAAAACTCAGATAAAGAGTGCAGAATGATTTTAGCCATGTCCTCAATACCACCAGGATAGGCTCCAGCCTGGCATGATCCTAGATTTGGATAAAGTACTTTTAGAAAATTATGTCATGTAGACCCAGACACAATTCTGTCCATCCTTTCCATGATGTTTTGTCTTGGAGGACTTTTAGTGACTACCATATATGATTTCATCATAGTAGTTCCATATAACAAAGGTTGTGGTAATTCACCAATATTGTGTATTGTGTGTGTTTCACACGATTAGGAGTTTTCTAAGCAATACATCATATCACATAAAATGCATATTAACTGGACACAATTGTGGTTTTACTGTCTGTATTGCTTGCTCTAGTTGTAGTTAAAGTGACAACATGCCAGGTAGACCAAACCACTCTCTTCTAAGCAACAATTGTCTGGTACTTCTGGGGAATTCTCTGGAGTTCCTGTTATCACATTCCTTTCTGAGTGACCAACTGTCAATTTTCCTTATTATGAACTACCTTATTCGGCTCTAAAAAACAAATTTCTACTTCAAGTCTTTCCTACTTTGCTGAGGTCCTCACACTAACATGGAATGTTAGCCCAAACGACAACGCACCTGAAACTCAATCCAGTTTTGGTACATGCAGTCCAATTTTTTTATTAAATACCCAGAGCTATTGACCATAAATAACGAGTTTGAAAACACTGCTCAAGGGCATTGTTTCTGTTTTACTGCCAAGTATAGTACAATATTTATAAAACCGTCACCATGGTATCAATACTCACAATCACCTCACTGGAGAACAAGATCTTGTCCGTGAACATGAACAGCAGATAAGATGCACCCTTGATGGAGTCCTTCAGACATACTTGTAATATGTAAACACTACTGGCTCTGCAAATAAAGACACCAAATGACACAAAGCAGCAACAGACACGTAAGTGAGTCTCTTGTAGTGCCATCTGCAACCTACGATGAAGTACAGCTTTCCCTCAGTCTTCAAAGTACATGTAGCCAATGATGGCAAACTCAAAAATCTGTGCAAGGACAAACTATTGGTACACTGTTCCACAACCGAGGCCGAATCTACAGCCAGTACTACATGCAGTTTCAGATTTTCATAATGCTGATGTTCAGCAATTAGGACTTCTTCCTAAAACATTACAGAACTGTATATTGACAAATTTTCACCATGCCTTATCTAGTCTGATTCCCACTTGAAGTTGAGGTTCTGACTTGTTTTCCAGCTCATGTAGACAATGAACAAAAATGGAGATAAAGGATCACTCCCGTAGATAAAGTCACAGTTTTTAGGCTTAGAAGTGGTAACATTATACTTCATCACACTTTTAAAATCTATTATTATCTGTGTCTTAAAGTTATCATCTTCAGAGCATGGAACCTTATGGCACCAAAGCAACAGACTTGCACTGTACCTGCTTCTAATCAATGTTTGTACAATCTTGGACTGATCAATATAGGCATGGGACAAAAGAATTGAATGAAAGGAATATTTGTGTCATTCAGGAAGACACAGTTACTCTTCTTTAATGGAAGAGTGGCAGGATAAGTGCTCTCAGTAAAGCAGGTCCACTTGTTAAGCCTGTTATGCTTCCTCAATAAAATTCATGATTTTTAATAAAGTGCATTCCATGTGTGATGCCTATGTGACATGTCTGCACCCTAACTATTATAAAATATGAGTGATTTATCAAAATAAGCTAAAGGAATGCTCCATAAGTGGCCACTCTCCTTCAGCACAAGTCGCAGTGGCAATCCCAGGAAAAGTAACTGGCAGGCTGACAACAGTCTGTTTTGCAACATTTTGCACAAATAATTTGAATCGAGGAACAGAAGATGAAATGTAAGTCAGGAAACCAGCTAAATTCTGAAACCAGGACATCAAGTCCATCTTTCATCAAACAAAAAACAAAACTCTAAATCACAGTCAGTAATGTTGGCAAGGAATTGAAACCTGAAAAACTAATGTAGAAAAAAGAGTGCAAAGCGATACAGAGATTATCTATCAAACACAGATAAAGAGTAAGTGAACAGCACAACCTTTATACCAGCACGCTGCTGATGTCATGTGGTGTGTGACCTCTGACCCAATTACAATAGCGATGCTCTAACAATAGTCAGAACAAAATGGCGGTGCCAAAAAAAACCAAACTGGAGTCAATAAAAGACATGAATTCATTCTAACAATATTAAAATGAAAGTGGAACCGAAAATGAACATCAGAATTGGAATCACCATTCCGAAAACATTACTCTTAAATAATGATTCAGTAATAGATAGATAGATAGATAGATAGATAGATAGATAGATAGATAGATAGATAGATAGATAGATAGATAGATAGATAGATAGATAGATACTTTATTAATCCCGATGGGAAATTCACATTCTTCAGCAGCAGCATACTGATACAATAAATAATATTAAATTAAAGAATGATAATAATACAGGTGAAAAAAACAGACAATAACTATGTATAATGTTAAATATTAACGTTTACCCCCCCTGGTGGAATTAAAGAGTCGCATAGTTTGGGGGAGGAACGATCTCCTCAATCTGTCTGTGGAAATATAATATAATATACCTCGTACTTTCTCAACCTCCCCATGAAGTTTACTCCCAGCTAAGTTTCTGCTTTTATTCCAGTCTAACTTTTTCATGTCTGACAGCAGAAGAGGAAACTGTGTGGCAGTCATCCCATCTCTAACAACATTCCTCTGCTCTGTCTCTTTTAAGGTACAGATGGCAAGGATTATCATGAGTAGTTTGTTGTCTACCGAGGGAATGGACAGTCTACAAATGAAATGCTGGGGCACCAACCGGCTTTTAAATCTACAATGTCCCCAAAATAAACAAATGCTTGATGGCACAATAAGATCCAAGAAAAATAAAAAGAAACAAAGCAAACAAATTCAGGATTGATTAATGCTCTCATAATCAGGTAGTATTTGGATGGTAACTTTGTTCAGCAGTTGGCTGTCTCCAGAATGAGATGTGCCATGCCGTTAGCATCTCAGTTTTATAGTGAAAGTACTGGTAGGGACAGAGTTAGTTTCCCTCCATGCGCAGTTTTTCATGGCTGTGGGAGAAAAAGGACATAATATCATCAGTGACAGCACCCCCTTGTGTCCCGGAGTGGTAGTGCTCACTTCGAATGAAGCAAGAAGGCGAACCTCAGATGTGCATGCGTGACAAGTTAAAGAAACTGAGAGATGCATAACGAATAATAACAATGTTAGTATGGGCAAAAGGTCAAAACTGGGAGATTGCTTGAAACTGACAACAAAGAAGAAAAGAGTGAGATGAAAAGTAAGAAATCAAAACATTGAAACTAAACATTCTACTAGGGTCAACTTGAATTTTAAATTAACTTTAATAAAAAAGATCATTACAGAGAATAGCACATACTTATGATAAGAATTACTTACAAATCACATCACTTGAAATCACTCCATTTTTGTGTCCAGGACCTCCTGACTCACCGACACAAGAAAATTCTGCACATAATGTACTGTTCGACGTGTGTTGATGTCTAGTTATGCAACATGTTGAGCTTTTTGGGGTTCCCCCTATTTTTGGTCATCTAGACCCACAAAACCCCTCATTTTCAGATTATTTTTTGACCATATTTTGTGCAGAAAATTACAACTTTATGATAAAGACTAAACCAATAGGTTTCTTCCTCAAAATAATCAGACAGACTTGAAGTTGTGCATTTCACATGATCTGATCCCAGGGGGTCACTCCCTAATGGGATTACTCCTTTTCAAAAAACTTCAAAAAATGGGCAGAGTGGTAATATACGCATGTGAAGTGTCATTTTATGCTATTTGGAGGTTGCTGATTAGAAATACAATATTTTTGATATTTGATTCTTTACGGGGAGTCCTAACCCTCTAAGAGTCACCCCCATAAGGTTAGAAATGAATAATTTCTAACATGTGGGGTAACGATTAGACTACTTTAAGGTCAGTGATTGCAAATATGATATCATTTTAATTTATGATCATTTAGTAGCGATCTAGCCCTCTATGGACCTCTATCATAGAACAAAAATTGACAAATTTATATTACAATTGGAGAATATTTACACTTTAAATATTTTAATTTAAGCACACATTTTGACATTTCAAATATTTGATGCAACTATTCTCATTACATTTCTTATCAACACTCCAAATTAAGGGGGCTTTCACTAATTCAGACTTTTTTTATATTGTTGAAACCCTATCATCAGAAACTCAATGATCACAAGCACATAGCACATCCAAAAAACGCATCACGTAAACAATTAAAAACAAGATGGGAAAAAATTAAACTTTATTGAAAATGAAACTAAAACTAAGCTTCAGAAACATAATCCTCATAATAAAAAGACTGCTTCAGACACAGAAATATGCATGAAAAACATATTAATATTACAATTGTCTTATAAAGCAACCAACAGTGCTTGAAGTAGGCCATAGGAGTACATCAATAAGCCTTTCAGTGAACCCCACTCCCATACTGTTTCAAATATAGTTTATCCAAAATACTCCACTTGGTATGGCAGTATATAAGAGGATGAAGAACAACAGGGAGTACTGCCAGTTCTTTTTTTCCACTGGCCCCATCATTTGCTAGACCAATATGCAGTAAGGCACACCAGTGTTGACCTACACTACAGCAAAGAAGTTTTTTTTTGCTTTGTGCCCTCCCTCACCATAACCACCAACCATCTATGTGGGAGTAGCGAAAGTTTTAGATTCTTCAAAAATTTCTGTCTCCGGTTTTCAACGGATCTCAATAGTTTTAGGGTCTCCTGATACAGAAAACATTGATATCACGATGGTGGGTGTGTGTCTGTCTGAGTGTGTGTCTGTGTGTCACAGTTTCTTGAGGATGGTCAAGAGCTAAAACGGCTAGACGGAAAAATACCAAACTCGAAACTTAAGCCTGTTTTGAGATGACGATGTGCTGATTAATTTTTAAGCCAAATTGCACAACTCAAAGAGGCACTCTAAAGAAACCTGCAAATACCGCATTTCTGCAATTATGAATTCTTCTCGTCAATTGCTATTGTAATGACCTATTCTATGATCAGAAAGATCAGCTTCAGACCAGTAAATAATTACTGAAATGTTATAGAATAGTTTGGGTAACAAAGCCTACTGACGCTCACGTCCAATGTTTTTCTCTTTGACAACATTTATCAAGTCCAGTAACCGCTATTAAACAGGAGTAAAACTGGTACTCAACCCTCTCATGTGGATCTTGTACTTCTCTTTTCAAAACCACAAGCTTCCATATAGGACTTGCGCTTTGGAGAAGGGGTTTTCCTCGTAAGTCAAAATGGCATTTCATTTTTATATTGTAAAAAATAAAATGTATATAATTATCATGCATTTAATGACTTAAAATGACCTTTTTTCTCAATTGTTTGTTGAAATTAATGGAAAGCTAAGATTGTCCAGCCATCTATGTCCACATCCTGTGTAGACTGATTTTAGAAAAGGAGCTTGCAATGTATTAAATGATGACACTTCTAAAAACAATTGAGTAAGAGTACAAGGAAAACAGAGAAAATGTCTGTGATTGATTTACATATGTTTGCAGATTGTTACTCTTTAAAAAATATTATACTATTCTGAGTATGGTAACAATAACTGGTTGCTGTATTAAGATGACTTCTAAAAAATTTTTTTTTTTCATTTCTTTTCCATTTTTGTTGCCACTAATAGTATTTAATATCTTTGTAAAAGCTCTTGTATGAATAGGTTTAAAGTCATTTATAACATACATCAATTTCAAATTAATTGGAGCATAAAGAAGCATACAAATCTTAAAAAGCAGGGATAATTCAATTTATTTCATGTTTGCAAAATTTCAATAAACTTTTTCACACTTAAATGTGTTGAAACAATAATGTCATGCTAATGTAGGCAGCATGAAAATCAAAATAATAATACAAATAATAATGCAGTACGGTATAGTCCAGGACACATAAATATTAACCTTCACACTGTATAACAAAAAGGATTCTTGGTGTTTACAGCAGATTTGTCACTAGAAGATGGGCATACCTGCCACACATTTGCCATCTTGTCATCATGAAAATGTCAAAACAGATTACAGCTTTTAAAATCTTTGACAGGAACTCCTCAAAACTAAAAAAATAAATATGCTGAAGCAGAAAATCCACATGTATTGGAGAAAATCTGGAACAGAGGATTAGGCTAAAGCTACTGCAGTTGTCAAGCGTTTAAATTTAGTCAGGTGAATATCCCACTTAATAAAGTATAGTATCTAGTATAACAATATACATGTGAAATTTGTCAGATTTAAGTTTGGTTAATTAATATTCATAATAACTTTTGTTATACATGCTGCTGCCCAATTTCCCCAGAGTTAAAAAAAATTATTCAAAATCAAAAAAAAAAAAGAACACAGAAGTGTTGAAGTGAGGAAGAAGCCAATGTATGGTGGTGGAAAGCCAACTGACTGGCCCAGCAGTGCAATGGAGTGGAATCTCAGTCTGCGTCGTTTGGCTCAGACAGGTCACCATATTTACTAGTTTTGTTGTCTTCTTGGTGGCACAGTCATTAGCAGTGTTGCCTCCCTACTCTTTGGTTCAAATAATGAAACAGTCATGCTGTGAATTGGTTGTGTGTTTTGTGTACTCAACAGTCCTCTTACATATTAACTGGTTATTCTGCAGTGATAGTGCTGCTGCTTTGCAGTAAGGAGACTGTGGAAGATTGTGGGTTCGCTTCCTGGTTCCTCCCTGTGTGGATAGCACTTTGAGTACTGAGAAAAGCGCTATATAAATGCAATGAATTATAATTATTCTATTTTGGCTTATTATGGATGTTGTGGAGACCAGCCCGGACACAGACAGGCAGACACCGATGGTTTAAAACACCACACATGTTTATTATACATTTCAACTATTTACAAGTACCGTAAACAACTCAGTGCCCCTGCACCACACACCTTCAATTCCGGGCCTCTTTCAGTTCCTCTCTCTTCACCGCCTCCACTCCTCTCCTCCAAGTTCTGTCCTCTTCCACCCGGAGGGAGGCGGCCCTTTTTATGTCCACCCGGACGTGCTCCAGGTGCCTTCTGATGAGCTTCCTGCGGCACTTCCTGCTGTGGCGGAAGTGCTGCACGAGCACCCGGAAGCACTCCCGGTGTCCCTGGTAATCCTTCCGCCAGCACCTCTGGGTGTGGCGGAAGTGCTGACATCCAGGGCTTCTCAGGCATTGACCACAGGCCCCTTATAAGGTTGAGCTTCCATGCTCCGTTTTCGTGGCCCCCATACCAACCAGGGCGGCTGCCCTCTCATGGTCTGAAGGAGGCGTAGTCCCTCTCCTGGTCCTTTCAGGCGTCCCGGCTGGGTACCGCCCCCAGCCCGCTCGCCACAATGTGTACAAGAATGTGCCCTGTGATGGACTGGCAACAATTTGTTTTAGGTCCTGAGCAGTCTCAGGGAGCAGCTTTGCCTAGTATGTAATGAAACTACACATCACTGTACTAAATTACAGCAGTTTTTATACTATACAACAACTATAACGATACACTATTTTTTCCACAGACACCATTCACTTTGTGCTATTGAAAACCGCGAGCAAAACCTTCTCAGTTTTACTCACGCAATGGCTTTATCAGGCTTGAAATACTCGAAAGTCCACATCGAACCTCATAATCAATTTCCATTTTATATATCTTTAAAGCAGTAGTGTGATATTATACTTGCTTTACACATATGTTTTTGATTCATTTAAAGTTTGGATGTTCTAGGAATCGATTCCCATTTTTTGTTCTCAACTTAAGTAAGAACTGACAAACTTAGCTTTATTTACCATTTTGTCTTCTTAGATTGCATGACCACAAAGTTGAGGTCGGTAATCACCAGTACTTACTGTATGGTATAAATTTGCCTATGTGCCCATTGTTTCTTATACCTTGGTAGATTAACCATGTTTTGTTATTCTCTTAGTGGATAGTTAGCTTTATTACAAGCAGGCTTAGCGCTAGGATTTCTTCTCTCTTAGCGCTCGATTTATTTTTTGTTACTGTCTCACATATTTTGTGCTCCTGCTTACCTGGTTTTGTTTTGATTTTTCTAATCTGGCTCTGCATTTATCATCTTCTGCTCTCATGATAATTTTCAGACACATCAAAGTGTCCACAACATGTATTATACACACAGTTTTATATGCGCATTTTTGTTAGTTCTGATGCATGTAGAATATGTTTTTTTGTGTTTGTATTACAGTTTGTCTTGAAATTAAAAAGTTATTTTTCATTACCATCTTGTTTTCTTTGTTTGCATGATGCCTTTGGAACTAGTCACGTGACAGCTTTTCTTGCACTTGTGATATCATGGGAAGTTATGATATAAATATCACAGCTTTCGTATTCTCAGTTATCCCTTGGTGGAAGCAAAAATCTCTCTGTAACACTTTAGATTAGGTACTGCAATTACTATTTTGTAATAAGATCTTAATGAACAATTCTTTGGGTCTTCATAACAATTACAAAGCATCAGTAAAGTTCTTCACTTCTGCAATGTGACCGACTAACAAATTGAACTTTGGAGTGCCTGAGGTGGATTAACTGAGACGCATTTCTCCTGATATTACATATTTAGTATAAGATCTGTGAATCCTTCATATTTACAAGTCATTTTACCAGCATGTCAGTATGCCACACAGCACAGAGGTGAATACCCCATCTACTGATGTTTTTATAAGTTTTATGAAGACCAAAATAAACCTTTGTTTGTTACATAAGAGGAAATTAATAACAGATGGATTATTGTAGTACTTAAACTAAAGTGTTACCAATGTCTAATTATCATTAGTGATGGCTTTAATTCAAGTAGGCTCTAGTGTTAGGTTGATGCGGTGGTTTTGACCTCCTCTACATTTGACTTACAGTGTTGTTTTGCCATCTGGTGCCTGGTTGCTCAAGCTCATTTTGACTTCTGGTATTTTGGACCCTTGCTACCACTTTTGACTCTCACCTTCATATCATCTCCTGGTCTACTCTCACTCTCAATAATCCTTAGGCACCCTACATGTCTCCACTAAAAGTACAGTTTTTGTTTGTTCTTTGTGCACAGGTTTGACATTTGACTTATAATCACATTTCTGACATACAATTTTAGCTTTAAATCCCAAGTGGGATGGTGGAATGGCCTGGGTTTGCAGTGAGTGGCATGAAATCTATCAACAGAAGAAGTAGTGCCTCACAGGTTGTGATGATAGGGTAATGGTTAACATGCAGCTTTTCAAGAATGTGACCTGCCTGGAATTTGGATCTTATTATCTTCCATTACATTAAAAACTTTACTTTTAATCAAGCATTTCCTCTAACTATTTATTTCATGGCCTCATGCCACCCCAGATGGGACCATATTTTCTCCCGAGTTATTTAATGCAATTTGGTATCGCAAGTGTAATTATTCATCAATACACCACCTTCTGAACCTGCCTGGGCACTCTTTCTATGGCACATATAAAGCTGAGCATAGCTCAGCTGTGGGTTACAACTGCTGGAAACAACAGGAATGGCTTGGCTGTAGAATGAGTAGCTATGGTCGTAATGGGATGTGATAAAGGAGAATGCTTATTTTTACTGTGGATTCCTTTCAAACTGCTTCTTTCATGGGCAATGGTATCCACTTGCTAAGATGAGAGTAAAGGAAATTACCTGAAAAGGTTTGAAATAATACCCAGGTAATGGCAGAAAAGTCAGCCATATTTATGTAAATTAATTTGAACTGTATATATGCATGTAGGTATTTGTTTTTATATGCTTGCTCTGGCACTGCTCAAAACTGAATGATAAAAAAAATGGAAAACTGGACAGTAATTTAAATCTCAGACCCATTATGGTTCCATAATACAAACGACATACCTTCCTAAGTGGCAGAACTAGGACATGACTGATGTTTACAGTATGCAGCCAGACACATGCTAATTCTTAAAGGCCCATGTAGATTTGCTGTGGTATTTACAATTTCCAACAACTTTGGCGTAACCAACTCAGTTTGCATTAACCCACTAAGAATCTGTAAGAAGCTGTGCAAGAGATAGGCTGGGCTAAAACTTTAATAAAGCCTGAGTATAACTACTCTGAAATCAACTTGTTGAAAGTACAGTCTAGCAAAATATTGCTTGAAATCAGTGACAAGATCAAGCATTCCAGCTCAGTACATGAGGTGCTGTGCTTCAGTATTATATTACTCACCATACATAGCATTTCTTCTGTTTAAGTCCCAGGCGCTGGAAAATGACAATGTAATTTTGATATTTGAACAAGCACAGATGTAGCCTGGCTTGGGATTTCTCTCTAATGTCCTTTGAATGAAAAGTCAGGGATAAGCAGGTATCATATCATAATCATGTCAGGTCTATCACCGCCTTTTAGGTCTTCACACTTCAGCATAATTGTTAACCTCCCCAGAGGGAGCTCTAATGACCCATTTACAGCAAAGCCTCTAAATTAGATTTCTGTGTTAATTTCTTTCTTTAAGGTGCCCTGAGACTTTACCACTGGAGTTCATTCCCTTCCATTATACATATTGCGTTTATATTAGTAGAAACAATTAATTAAGAGAGATCTGTTGGATTAGTGACCTTACAGGCAGCAGGAGAAGCATGATGCAAAAATCAATTCTGCTTTGATGCCCTGTTAAGACAATTGAATGGGTAATTCTGAGGAAATTCAATTAATGAATTACTGTTCCAGCTGAAAAAAATGTGTACAGGCAGAAACATAAACCCAGGAAGACTTATTTCCATCACCTCTGCATCAGCAGTGCTATTTATGACTGCAAAAACCTGCTCTGTGTTCAGCTATGATCAGGCATCCTGCTCATTTAAACAGAAATTGAAACCATTTTCTAAATGCTTTAATCCCTTTAGAAATAGATGTATTAATTTTCATTGCCATTTTAGGTTTACAAAACCTTTTTGCCGCTACATCTTTTTGAATCAACTTCAGTGTAATCTAATCTCAGAAGGGTATGTATACTCATAATGACTATAATCATATGCACCTTTATTTTGTAACGATTTGTGCAATTTAACTTAATGGCTGTTTTTGCAAAAAGTTTCAGTTTGTATTTTCACACTATAATAGATAATAATATTTTTTTAAGTGAAATTTGTTTTTTCCTTCCGTTCTTTCACTATCATGTAGCAATACTCTAACAGTAACAGAGTCATTTTGTCCTTCTGCATGGGTTACAGGATGATCTGTGCATTTCAGGGGTGTAACCAGAGGATAAAACTGTAGGGCCAACAGACAGACATCTTGAGAAACTATGAAACTATGCTGAGTGAATACCTAATTACTGTAATCAGATCTGGTTTGTTGTTGAACCAGAATATTTTATACTGACTTTTGATGTCAGTTATTTGTTACCAGTGTCACAGATGACTGGGGTCATTACCTGGCCGGGATGCCTGGAGGGACCGGAAAGGGACAGTAACAGCTTCCGGGGCACAAGGGGGCAGCCGCCCTGGATAAAAAGAGGACCACGGGAAAGGGACAAAGAGGTTTTGACCTGTTGGGAACCGTGGCCACCGCCAGGGGGCGCATTAAGCCTCATGGGACCTGGGGGACTGTCACTTCCGCCACACCAGGCAAGATGGCAGATGAACCTGCCAGGGACGCCCGGAGTGCTTCCGGGGCAAAAGGCAATACTTCTGCCACACCAGGAAGTGTGGCCGGAAGATCGTATTCAGCCACCTGTAGCACATCCGGACAGAAATAAAAGGAACCGCCTCCTAAGAGTCGGAGAGCCAGAGTCGGGAGTGGGAGTTGGACAAAGCTCCCAGGAGGAGAGTAGAGGCGGCTAAGGACTGAGAAAGGACTGAATTAGGGTGATTACTGCTGTGTGCATTGTGTGGTGTTTTGGAACTGTCTTTATTTATGAATAATAAACGTGTGGATTTGATAAAGATGTGGTTTCCGACTGGTGGTGTCCGGGCAAATCTCACACCAGTTAATAATAATACAGGGTACTGGGAACAGTCACACATATTTTATTTGAAGGATGTTTCTGTCTTGTTGATATCTTTAAACATAGCAATGGCAAAGTACAAAAGAGAGTTCTGCAGACAGCATTAAGAAAAGAGAGACATACCAAAAGGAGAAATGGTCCTGTTGTATTCCTGCGTGGAAACAGGGCTTTGTATGTGTAATTCATGCCAGGGGATTGCATTAGGGATGGGTGCATACATGAGACAGACAGAGAGAGAGTTTTGGCTTGGTCAGAATACCATAAATGTATTAGGGTATTAGGGAAGCTAAAAATCAGTCAGAAAATAATATAGCCGAAAAGGTGAAAGATCAGCCAAAGAGATTCTTTCAGAAGTTTAGTAGGAAAATAACAGTCTAGAAGAAGCTGAGGTGCATCAGGAGTAGTAAGGAGGAAGTAAAATATACACACACTGAAGTAACAAATGCTCTAAAATGGCATTTTTCTAAAGTTTTCAAATGTCAGGAAGTGGTTAATTTCCCTGCTGTAACAGAGACAACTAATTAGGTACAATTTGCAAATTGTAGATGGAGAAAATTTGAAAATGTTTTTGAAAGTCACTGCAAACTGGGGAATTTCATCAAGGACTGGAAAATAGCAAATATTACCCAGTTATATAAAACCTGTCATCAGGCAGATACAAGTAACTATAGGGCAGTGCATTGCAGATAAATTAACACTAAAGCCTATGCAAATATTCATAATGCCATGCCACCTTAAATTCCATCGCACCTCCTCATCAGCGCCTTTGTTTTGCAAATGTGTCAATCAGCACAAACAGCAAGCAGCCTGCTATCCCATACTCCACTGAGGCAGTGGAAGTCATGTCAGATGCAAAATTCTCAGAGGTGAAGTCTCTTTATCTGGGAGTTAGGTGTCAGGGATTGAATAGGGTAAATAATATATTGTTATTTGGAATATATACATTTCATGTGTGTTCTGTGTCTACAACGATCTGTGTAAATGTAGGATGACAGGAAATGTGAGGCAAGAAATGTTGAACACATAACTAAAACAGAAATCTTTTTCATGTTATAGTAATAAAAACAACATGCTGATGTGAAGTGTACAATGTGTGAAGACTGAAGTCAAAATATCAAGTAAACACTTTCACAAAAGGTAGAACAAAACAAGTGCGCTTTTATTCAAAAATATAACCAAAGAAAAAGAAATTGTTCAATTTGCATGTTACTGGCAATGTGTAAATACTGAAGACCAACTATCAATCGATACTAATTACACACGTGAGTTTGGTTGGCACAGTGCTAAGGACTGCTGTCTCATAATCAAGAGGTTGCGAGTTTGATCCCAGGTTCTCCTCATGTTTACCATTTTGAGTAGTGAGCTGCAACTATTGTTACTATTATATAATAATAACATATATTTTATTTGAGTCTGCAACAGACGGTGTAAATTTATGGTACTTGTAAAAGTTAGCACTGAAGGGATAAAACCAGACACTCAAACGCAGCTCAATAATTTCTTTTTGGTGTCTTGTTGAGTAAACAGACACCACAGTGTCTATGGTGTCTACAATTTTTTGTATTCAGTTTTATTCTTGGATTTTTGAATATAAAAAAATTGTTCAAATGACATGTTGATGTGAATGTCCGTGTGCAAGGAATAGTAACATCTTTTATAAGTACCATAAATTTACACAGGATGTTACAGACTCACATTAAATGTATGTTTTTATATGTGATAATAATAATAATAGCTCACTACTCAAAGCGATAAATGCAGAAATGATGTAGGATTCAAACCTATTACCTTGCCATTGCTAAACGGTAGCTTATCCACTGCGCCATCTACACAGATCTCTATGGAGCAGCGGTACAAATGGTTGAAAATGAAACATGCAAACATACACGTATGCAAACTTCTTTTACTTTGCACCGACTAATAGTTGGGCTTCAGCAACATGTCAATTGAGCAATTTCTTTTTCTTCAGTTTTATTCTTGAATAAAAGTATATTTGTTACACCTTTTGTGAAAGTGTTTCTTGGATATTTGGGCTTCATTCTTCACACATCCTACACATCACGTCAAAAATAATGTCTTTATTACTATAACATATGAAAAAAAGTTTTAGTCATGTGTTCAGCATTTCTTGCATTGCATTTCCTCTTTCATTATACATTTACACAGATCATTGTAGACATGGAACACATGAAATGTATGTATTTCAAATCACGTCATGTCATCACCTATATAATTCCTTACAAACGCTTTGCCAGATAAACACTTCAACACAGACTTGAACTGTGAGTATTGCAGCAGGGTGATACGTCTATCTGAATGAATGGTGGTGTGTAGCAGGCTGCGTTCTGCTAAACCACACATTGGCAAAACAAAAGTGGGCTATTAGCGCAGTGATAAGGAGCTATGAGTTCTTTGGCGTATGTCAGGAAAATTTAAGTTGGTTGGGCACAACGAAAAAAATCGTGAACTTTGGGGATTCTAATGTTTATCGAAGCATTAATTAACAAAAAGATCAAGCAGCATATGGCAGCAACAGGACATTTACTGCACACTCAACATGGGCCAGATGGAGGGTAATTGTATTTTAGTAATATTCTGCTATTCTGTTAGCAAGCAACAAAGGAATACAATCAGAGAGGTATATATGATATTATTTATGTTGATTTTCAGAAGGAATTTGATAACATAACACATCAAATGTTACCTACCAAACTAAAAGAAGTGGGAGTTTAGGGTGTAGTGTGTAGATGAGTGCCAATCTGGTTAAAATACTGGAAGCAAAGGCTTATGGTGCAATGAACTTTATCAAAATTAAGTTAAAAGTGGTGTCTCTCGTGGATCACAGCAGCTGCCACTGTTATTTTTAATATATACAAATGATCTGGAAAGGAATATAAGCAACAAGCTGGTTAAGTTTGCAGATGATATAAAGCTAGGTGGGATGGCAGATAATTTAGAAACAGCAGAATCATTATAGAGGGAACTGGATAGAATACAGGCTTTTGTAGATTTGTGACTGATGAAACTTAATTTAAATAAATGTAAGCTTTTACATGTGAGGAGTAGAAATGTCAGATTTGAATATAGAATGGGAAGTCTGAAACTTGAAAATAACCTTTATGAGAAGGAACTGGCAGTCATAGTGGACTCACCACCATCAACATCCAGGCAGTGTACAGAAGCAATTAAGAAGGCTAAAAGAAGGTTAGGTTACATATTGTATTGTGTAGAGCAGAAGTCAAAAGGGACTGGTGAGGCCTCAACTAGAATACTGTTTTCAGTTCTGGTCTCCAGGCTACAAAAAAAACACATAGCATCACTAGAAGAAGTTCAGAGAAGAGTGCCTAGGATGATTCCAGGACTACAGAGGATGAATTATAAGGAAAGATTAAAAGAGCTGAGCCTTTTCAATTTAAGCAAAAGGAGGTTAAGAGGAGACATGATTAAAGTTTTTAAAATTATGAAAGAATCTGTATAGTGGCCATTACTTTCAAATGAGCACACAGTTGGAAGCTTGTCAAGGGCAAATGTCACATAAATGTTACAAAGTATTTTTTCACACAAAGAATAGTTGCATATTGGGTTGAATTATGTGTATTTTATGTTTTTTTGTTATTTTTGTTAACTTTAAGTTTAACTTTTTCATATATATCATTGTAATTATGTACTGTCACTCTAAATGTAATTGTATTTCTTGTTCTTTGTACTTGGAACCCCAGGAGGTGAGGCCACCCTGACGTCCCTTTCTCAGGCTATTTAAACTGAAAGAGACCACTTAGTAGATCATTTGTTACTTGTTGGAGTTATTTGTTAGTATTGCTTTTTAAGGTTAGATTTGACAGATTTTTTTTTAAGTTTTTTTTTTTTGCTTTGTTTCAATGATAATATGAATATGGGATTTTTATTTGCTTGGGTACGTATCTCCTTTGTGTTCCTTTTAGCTCTGTTGTACTTTTATGCTTTATTTCTATTTTTTTGTCAATAAATCTTTGGTTTATACAGATGCTTTGTTGCCTTTTTGTGCAGGTGGAGGTTGGTGGTGACCCTCCTCCTTGTGGGGCTTTCACTTTATTTTTGTAATATTTATAGTTGTTTTGCCAGCTCCAGCTGAGGCCATCAGGTGTCTTAGGAGCCTGGCTGAAGTCAGTTGACCCTCTGCTGGACAAACCAGGTAAGATTCTGGCCTGGGACCTCATGCATAATGCCGTGTGTAGAATTCACACTAGAATATGGCATACGGATAAAAGCAGAAATGTTCGTACGCACAAAAAAATCAAGATGCATAAATCTGTGCATTCGCCAACTTCCACCATCTTTCGCTCCATAAATCCCAGTCAGCATGAAAAGTAACGCACGTTCAAGTGCCTGCTGCCACTCCCCAAACTCCTCCCAGAATTACACCTCTTTGAGAATATGCAAATCAATATAAAAAGCCCTTAAGCTCAGCGTTCTGTGAAAGGGCAATGGCTAAAGCACAGGGGGAAAAATACAAGAATTTCAGCAAATACCAAGTGGAGGCAAGGAAAAACGTACTATTTGTTGGTTTAAGCAGTGGTATAAACAACAAAAGGAAGTTGATCGAGTGACATAGAGTGACGGAGAAACTTGAAACCTCAAGTTCACAAAGTCGCACAGTGCCCGAAATAAAAAAGAAGTTGTCAGATATCAAAATCGGAGTGAAAAGGTGAGTCGTAGCCCACCGTCTGAGTGTCATATGAAAGCTTATTAGGGCACAGAGAAAAAAAAAATAGGGACACAGTGGGGAAAAAAGCTTGAAATGTGAACTTTAATCTTGAAATTTCCACTTTAAACACGTAGTTTATTTTGTCATTAAAGTAGAACATCATAAACTTCATCTTAAAATCATTTAATTTACTAGTTTTTCAAATCCCATCGTAACTAAAGTAGCACATTAAATGCTTTGTTTTGTATGTGTTCTTTTATGCGCTCTATGTGTGTGAATCACTACGTGCTTCTTAAACGGGCTTTCTCTTCCTCCGACAGGACACAGAATCCATTACATTCATGATATTACAGCTCTCTGAATAATTAAAATACTGAGAAGTATACTTGATATCATTTTCATTATGATAGAAATTAAAGCATGTATTAACATAGGAACATGGTGGCGCAGTGATTGTTCATGCCTCACGCAAGATGCTTGCTGCGTTGTGCGCGACCTTCAATGAAATAATTTATTGCAGCAGTACTGTCTCTTTCAAACGTACTAACCCCGTACACCAGGGTTTGAGCTACAAAGAAAATGTGCATGGCTTTATGCCAAGTTTAGGTTTTATACATTGCGATTTGAGCGTGGAAACAAGAGTACGCAATATTTTTGTGCGTTACACACCGTTTATACATGAGGCCCCTGGTCCCTAGCTTGTTCTGCACCCATTTTGCCTTTTATGAAACTCCATTTCATGACAACAACCACAGATACATGGAATAAATTACAAAGTAGAGTAGTAGAGATAGAACTTTAGGGACCTTCTGTTATTTCTGCGTATTGACAAATTTGGAGAGTAAACCAGGAGACATTTAAATGAAAATGGGACAAAATTGGGAGATCAATAACACAAGAACTAAAGCCAAATTAAGATACGATCAAAAATGTAATAGAAAAAAGTCAAAAACCAACAAGGGGTTTTGAATCTGCAACTCAGATGAGGAAGTGAAATTCTTGGATGACCTTTTAACCCATTGTGTCATTACCCGATGGTCACAACTTCCAAGGACACATGCCTAACAATGTGTAACGTTGTCCTAGTGACAGGAGCACAAAATGGTGGTGACTGTCAAAATACAGAGTGGAAGCTGAATATTACATAACAATTACAACAAATGGAAAATCCACAATTAAATGTCAGAAATACAAATTAAGCGACCTAAACAAAAACCCAATACAAGTTTTAGAAAACGATAGAAAAAACTATACAAAGTAGAAACACAAACCAAATCCTAACTTAATATAAAATTAACAGCATTAAAAATGGAACCCTTTAGCAGTTATTATGTCATAGGTGATTGCATAAACAACCAAAAGGAGTTAAAAATGTATAGTACAATTATGTAAAATAATTTTAAAATATTTGTAAAAAAATAATGTAAAAATCATAACAATAAAAGAACACACTGAAGAAGAAGACAGATGATGATTTCTAAAAGCTATTTAATAGTGAGTAGCAGGACATCTTTTATACATGTGTGTATATTATCCAATACCTTATAACTTTGACTTTTTCAAATAGCTTAAACATTTGAAAATAAGTAATAAAACATGTTTTTCTCATGTATAAAGCCATGCCTGTACATGACATTAGTTATTATAATGAGGAAAAAACAGAAGAATCTTATCTCTGCCATGAACGTTGGCACACAGAGAGTTAAGGCTGCTGCTCTGACAGGCTGAAATGCACACTAGATTGAGAGTGAATGTGAAAAAGCACGGCAGATGTTAACATCACTTACAAGCGTGCCGACTGATATTGATTATTAATGGTATTTATAGAGGCAAGAATGTCTGCTAATGAATGATTTATTTTAGCATTTGTACTTCACTATCCTGGTATCACAGGTAATGCATAATGTAGTTCAGTCATTATCCACGCTGGGGGATTTTATATGACTGTGGTTCAGGTTCACAGTAAGCTTAACTTCTGTGTGTTTCAATTTGAGAAAGGTGAGACCAGTCGGGACTTGTCAAGTATTCATCTTCTTTAATTGGAAATTTATAGTATTCTTGAAAACCTTGTAAGAAGTAACACAAACTAGCATGGGACTGATGAATAAATACTACTCAGCTATATTTTTAAACACAACTTTGTCTTTGCGTCAACTACTTATCGGCACTCAGTGACTTATTTTTCACATGGCAAAGAAAGTATGTTGTCTGATGTTTCAGATGAAAACTGTTTCAGAGAGACAACAGCCTCATTATGAAAGTAAGAGATCTACTAAACAATGTCAGATAAAGAGTACACATAGTCATTGGAAGTGTGTATGTGTTTTTTTTTAACTCTATCTGTCTTTCAGTTTCCTGAACCTACTTGCTCATGTTTAGGGTTATAACGAGCCACAAAAAGCTTATCTCAGCTAACAATGGCAGAGGAAATTCCTCTCCCAGCAGAACATCCTAATATTGGCTTCATTTGCAGGGAAGCTGAACAACAAAGATGAAGAGGATAGCAATGCCCCATCACAGCAGAGTTGTATACGTAAATGAGCCGTGTAATAAAAACACAAAAGGAGATAAGAAACGAATAGGATTCCAGGTGGGAAAACCCTGTTTAACGGAAGGAATTGTTTTCTTTTAGGTTGAAAAGCATAGTGCATAAACAGCATGAGGCACGTTGTGTTCCTCATTAGAGCTGCTGGCCTAGTGATGTCAATTTCCTGTGCTAGGCTCCTTTTACATTGTCATCCCCAGAAGGGGTAGGGTGAGATGGGGCTGGATGTGACACCAGTCTTTGGACTGGATTTCCTCTGCTCTAGGAACAGGAATGGATATTGTTCAAGCAGGGTGTGTAAAATGAGCAAAAAACACAAATCACTAGGCAATAAATTTCAATGTAAAGTAGACTATGGGTTGAGTAGACACAATGCTAAAAATGTTGACTGGACACCATGGTAAAAGTAAAGGGCTCTGGCCTGACTTATTATTTTGGTTCCCATTATCCCCCCATATAGCAAGACTAGAGTGGAATTAGCATTACCCATACTGGGAGGAGATGCAAAAGGCAAAGTTCAGGCATTAGGTGGAGCTAGTGGTGGGACCTAAACCCAAACCCAATCCTCACAGTACAATTAGGATCAGTCATGAGGCAGGGACCCACTCTGGATAGGCAGTCAGTCAACCTACCATGAATATTTCAGAGATGTTAGAAAGATCACTGGAGTACTTGCAGAAAAATCCAAGTAGACATGGAGACAATGTGCAGTGACCAGACCTGGCTTCATACCCAGTCTCCTTGAGCATCAAGACAACTGAACTGTGCACACAAATGTGCCACTCTACAACCTCTTTTTCTTAACGCCACTAGTCACTATTAATTGTTTGCAGACACTGGTTAAACAGTCATGTGCACATTGGTAATCACCCACAAATGCTGATTAGCAAATGTACGTTTTTTAGTATGTTTTCCCAGTTTTTCCGTCTGTCAGCAACAGCCAGTCATCAACCGCTAATGCAAAATATACAATGAATCAGCATAACCACAAAGACATACATCATACTTTGTAAGATTTTTGGATAATACAGTGACATACACCAACAAGCAGTTCATGTGTCATGTGTCTTATGAAGAATTACATCAGACTATGAAAAATGACATTATATATGGCACTAATGCTTTGAATTAACCTTTTGTAAGTTATAATTTACTGCTATTCCTTCCAAGTTTTGGCTCCTGACTGGCACCCTATACTTCAGAGAGCTTTAAGCTATAGTCCCTATAACACTGGGACTAGAACATGCATGTTCAGCCAATAGATGGATCTGAAAAAGTGAGGGCTGGGTATTTTATACTACGCTTTATAAACTGTAAATGAAGATGAAGCAGAGCAGTTCTGAATTTTTAGATTCTATAAAGAGATTATAAGATTTAGCACAAGCAAGATGCTTTATTACAGAATAGTATATGTGTTTTTTGGTAATACTATTAATATATGTAATTCAAAATTCAATTCAATTTATTTTTATACTGCTCTTGTTAGGGAAAATACTCTGTAAGTAACATTCACCCACAGTTATTGAAATATCCACTTGACTGACATGTCGCTACTCCTGGAGTAGGGAGACCCATTGGCAATCCAGATCCAGGGCCGTCTGAACAGCATTATAGGCCACCTGGGCAAAGCAGTGCACTGGGGCCCCTACCTACACAACCATTCACAGGAATAAAAATGTAAATGGTCGATAAAATTAAAAATATATTTATTGTATTGGTACTTCCAACAAAATCAGTGTTTAAACATTAAAAAAGCATGCTGTACAGCAAAGATTAATCAACACAAACATTTGAACAATATAACATGAGCCTTGAAAAACACAAATATTTCAACATATAAATGATAGGAATTCAAAGATAGCCGTCCTTTTATTACAACAAGCTTGAGGGAGCCAACCAAGTGCACTTATAATCAGTTCATTGTGACTAACTAATCGAACAAAGAAGGGTTCTTAAACAAGTTAGGTTCATTTCAATTTACACCAAGCAAAATACAGATAAATGATATATTCTTCTAACACACCTACATCTTAAAATTAACTAAAGATAACAAAATAATTAATATATGAGAAATTTTTGACAACCACATATTTATGTCTAAAGAGAAGCTTCATTTATTAATTCTTAAAAAAATAAAATGTATTTAATATAAATGTAGCTGCCAAGGAAGAGGAAAAGAGGAAGGCCTAAGAGAAGGTTTATGGATGTGGTGAGAGAGGACATGCAGGTGATGGGTGTAACAGAGCAAGATGACGAGGACAGAAAGATATGGAAGAAGATGATCCACTGGGGCAACCCTTAACGGGATCAGCCGAAAGAAGAAGAAGAAAATAAAATGTAATTAACTACGGTATAATTATCTTACTGTTCAGAATACGATATGTACAGAAAAATTGAGTTACACAGGAAAGGCACATTCACACTGAAATATTAAACATACACAAGGAAATACTTTTTGTTTTTTCTGCTATACTCTCATCATTGATTTTAGGCTCAAAGCATTTATATATATATTTATAACTAATACAGTCAGTCAGTCAGTCAGTCAGTCATTGTCCAACCCGCTATATCCTAACACAGGGTCATGGGGGTCTGCTGGAGCCAATCCCAGCCAACACAGGGTGCAAGGCAGGAAACAAACCCCGAGCAGGGTGCAAGCCCACTGCAGGGCGCGCACGCACACACACACACACACACACCAAGCACACACTAGGGACAATTTAGGATCGCCAATGCACCTAACCTGCATGTCTTTGGACTGTGGGAGGAAACTGGAGCACCCGGAGGAAACCCACGCGGAGAACATGCAAACTCCACATCTTAACAGTAAACTCTGAATCCTTTCATTCATAAAAGATCATATATATACCTGTGTAAGTAAAACAGTATAACAAAACGTAAATATACATTTTTATATTTAATGTTCTGTGGCTTCCAATATACTATAATAGATTGCATTATAACAGGATAGGAGGAGGAAAAGGTGGGGAAAAATTAGTTAACATTTACTTATTACTGCAGTGTTTTCCATTATTGATTTCACTTGGGGAGAGCACAGCTTATTTAAGAGCTTTTGGTGCTTAGGATTTATTTTTTCTATTTTGGTATACATGTTTATTATTATTTACAAAAATAATGAAACCTCCTAATGCATCACAATAAGAAGCGATGGATAACCAGTGACATTTTCAGAGTTCGGAGTCACTGAGTGGCCATAATGTTACTAATAATGTGACTCACAGACCCACATTGGTAGCAGCAACACCCTTAATGGTAAAACATTAACGTTAATTATTACTAAGTAGCTAAGCCTCCCAAAATTCTTGAAAAATGTGTTCAGAATTATTCACACATTTTATTGGAATAATTTGTCTTAAGGAGCCTTATTTCATAGCTGCCATTGTCTAGGTTGTGGTATACCACCTTTATATCTGTACTGACCCAGTTAAGACACATTAAATTAATGTTAGTGCCCACACAACCTGTGAATATTTAGCATCTGTCCAACCATTGTGGATATTTGTCATGTTTACCCAATGGACACTTATCCCATAGGTCTGAAGTTGCTCCTCCTGGATATTTGTCATGCGCTTATGATGTATGGGGTAACTGAGTAACACATATTATTCTTTATGACCTCCACGGATTTATTTTTTTCATAGATGATAAGGTCACATTCCATTTGAGAACTGCACAAGACCCACTACTCAAGAACCTGTAGTGTAAGATTCCATAATAAATAAAGTACTTATGTGCCTTTGCTCTAAATAATATAAAATTGATATTAAATAGGTATATTTTCCCAAATAACATATCATTTGCACGACACGATGGCACAGTGGTAACACTGCTGCCTTGCAGCAAGGAGACCCTGGTTCACATTCTGGGTCCTCCCTGTGTGGCGTTTGCATGTTCTTCCTGTGTCTGTGTGGGTTTCCTCCAGGGGCTCCAGTTTCCTAACACTGTCTAAAGACATACATGTTACGTTAATTGGTGATGCTATCTATATGGGCCCTAGTGTGTCTTTGGTGTATGGTTGTGTGAGAAATGGCACCCTGTCCAGGGTTTGTTTATGCCTTATGCCCCATGCTAGCTGGAATAGGCTCTAAATACCATGATTAAACATGTTAGAAAGTGATATGACATGGCATATAACCTGATAGCAACACACAATGTCTTAAAAGGAAATTACCTACAGATCGGCAGGGAATAAAGGTCAAACAACAAAATTGCTATTTTGAAGTATAACCACCAAAAGCAGAGTATAAACCATTACTAATAATACAAAAAGTTGTAACTGCACACTTTGCTGGTGATGTTTGTAGCATAAGGAACACAATTATCTTATATTAAAAATAGCCACTTATGCCTGGTTTACGCCTTTGATTGCCACCATTTACAGTGTTAGTTGGCTTCTTGTTTTCACATATCCTTGAGCTCTAGTGAAAACTGAATTTTGCATATTTTTGATAGTTATGTTTTGGAATGTTTAGCAAACATCTTGCATTTTACTTAGTCCTTTACCCTATGTTACTTTGACCTTTCCTGATTCTCTCTTGTCACACACATGTGCTTAGAGGGCAGCCGAAGGGCCCAGATGAGTGTGAAAGAACAAAAGATAGAGGACTGGAACAGGGTACTAGCACCTTTTCTCTTTTCCCAACAGAAAAACAGAAGATTAATACACAAATCCTAACTCAAATACACACAATACTACCACTTCCGGCTTCTTCTGATGACACCACTTCCAGTCCCAGTTTGATGACTTCATTTCCGGTCCCATATCAATGACTTTACTTCCGGCTTTTCTTGATGACATCAATACCATCTCTCAATACCAACGTCATTTCCTTCTGACTCATTTCTGCTTCCTGTCTATGTATCATTTCCTGCTGTCTATACGTAAAAGACCCATGAAGCATGTTCTCAATGTCAAATGTCTGTTTTTACAGTTTTTGACCAGAGTATCAGTCTTTTACGATATCGCAGACCACAGAGATTACATTGGGAATTCCCCCAACACTTGATCTGTTTTGTTCCTGTGTTCATTTCATTACACTCCATATTCTTTCCTGCTCATTTGCTCCCGTCAAAGTCTGAATCCCTTTTATTTTTTACTTTTTTGTTCCCCAATCAACTGTGTTAATTATTATTATCTTTTTATTAACAGAGGTTGCAGCTGAGGCTGAGTATACTGCTCCACACTCACATTAACTTTTGAGGCACTAAGGATTTTTACAGATAAAAAGCCTTCAGAAAGTAATCGGACCACACGACTTTTTACACATTTTGTTATGTTGCCACCTTATGCTAAATCATTTAAATTAATTTGTTCCTTTATTAAACAACAATCAACACCTCAGAATAACAAAGCAAAAACAGGATTTTAGGAGTTTTTGCACAAGTTCCCCAAATAAAAATATTCAGACCCTCTGCTATAACACTTGAAATCTGTCTCAGATGCATCCAATTCTTTTAATCATTATTGAGATGTTTCAACAACTTGTTTGGAGTCCACCATTGGTCAAATCAATTTATAGAACATGATTAGGAAAGGCACACAACTGTCTACTGAAGATCCTGCAGGTGACAATGTGTATTAGTGGAAAAACCAAGCCAAGAGGTTGAAGTAATTACCCGCAGAGCTTAGAGACAGGGTTTTGTGGAGGCATACAGTAGATCTGGAGAAGGCTACCTAACATTTCTACGGCATTGAAAGTTCCCAAGAGCACAGTGGCCTCCATAATTCTTAATTGGAATTAATTTGGAATAAGCAGGACTGTCTAGCCAAACTGAACACTCAGGGGAGAAGGATCATGGGGGGACAGATGATCAAGAAACTGATGGCCACTTTGGGTGAGCTCTAGAGAAGCTGTGCGGAGAGGGTAGAAACATCCCAAAGTACAGCCAGCAAAGTAAAACTCCACAAATTTGGGGTTTATGGCAGCACATGAAAGCCCACTTGGAGCTTGCAAGAAGGAACCTAGAGGACTCTCAGACTATGATGGTCTGATGAAAACAAGATTGAACAGTTTGGCCTCAATTATTAGCATCACATCTGGAGGAGCCATGCAACGCTCATCACCTGTCTAATAGCTTTCCAACAGAGAAGCATGGTCGTGGCAGCACCGTGCTGTGGGGTTGTTATTCCCCGGCAGGGAACAGGAAACTAGTCAGGGATGAGGAAAAGCTGAATAGAGCAAAGTACAGAGATATCACTCGTGCAATACCCTTCCAATGGTGAAGCATGGTGGTGGCAGCATTGTGCTGTTGGGTTGTTTCTCAGCAGCAGAGTCTGGGAGATTAGTCAGGGTTGTATAAAAGCTGAATGGAGCAAAGTACAGAAATATACATAATGAAACCCCACTTTAGAGAACTCTAGACTGCAGACGGAGCCAAAGTTTCACCTGCAAATAGGACAATGACCAAAAGCACAAAGAAAAGACAACATAGGAGTGGCTTAGAGTCAACTCTGGGAATGTTCTTGAGTGGCCCAACAAGAGCACTGACTTCTTTCTGGGTAGACCAGAAAAAAAGCCTCCACCATCTATCTGCATGCATCCCGACATGCTTAAGAGGGGAATGGCAGGAAAATCCCCAAATCCAGGTGGACGATGCTTTTCACATCATATAAAGAAGACTCAGGGCCATAATCTCTACCTAAGGTGTGTCAGCTAAGTACCGAGTAAAGAATATGAATACTTGCGTCAATGTGATATTTCAGTTTTTATATTTTTTTAATAAATTTGCAGAATATTCTAAAATCCTATTCTTGCTTTGTTTTTCTGGGGTATTGAGTGTTGCTTGATGAGGGAAAAATAATTTAAATGATTTAGCAAAAGGCTGCCACATAACAAAATGTGAAAAAAAGAAAGGATCCAAATACTTTTCAAAGGCACTGCATATACCTTTTGAAGAAATTACGATATATGATGAGGTACTAGGGTGTTGTACCCTGTTAGCCATTATGAATGTAGTGAGAAGTCAAGCAAAATGACACCTTTTATTGGCTATAACCAAGGTTAAGAAGGGGCCTGAGTTGCCGCGAAAGCTTGCATATTGTAATCATTTTAGTTAGCCAATAAAACGTGTCATTTTACTTGACTTCTCACTACATATATGATGAAAAAAGAAAAGAATAATCATTTGAAATATTATATTTAGTTTCCAATGATCCCATAATGTAACCAACTGATAACTGTTTGTGTTATATTCTACTTCTATTTTTACTTTTCAAGGTACATCAGCAATTTTATAATCACTATTATCTTCACAACTGTCTGTTGAGTTGGTGTGTAAATGAAATTTTAGTATTTAAAAAATATTGTACTTTATGAGGTGTAGAAAGCTGTATGTTTGCAGTCGGTCAAAGGGATTCAGTAGGGTTCCAAAGACATAAATTTTATTTTTGTAAGGCATTATTTTCTACATGATTCCACTGGACAATTTCATAGTATTACAAAGCAAAAAAAAAAAAAAAATAGGATTTCAGGCTCAAGACACCAGAATTGCAGAAAAGAGAGGAAGGACTTCTAATTAAGACAAAACAGAAATTTAGGGGTCCAGTAGTGTAGCGATTCACCTTCCGCATGCAGCAGGACATTAATGATGGATTCAGACAAAACATATTACAATGTGGATTTAAAGGCTGCGATGCTCATTTTAGTTTCAAATCAAAGGGGTAATTAAAGTAATCAACCCATCAAAGCCTAATTCAGGTTCCTGGCTAAGTTTTAAAGCCAGGATAAAAATTTCAACGGAAATGGCCGTTTACTTAATGATACATAATCTCTGTGTCCATAGGTAAAACAAGTAAAGGATTGAAGATAACGATAATTATTGTAAGAGCCATTTGCTAGTTATTTAAGTTATATTAAATGTTTGCCTATATACAGTCATATGAAAAAGTTTGGGAACCCCTCTTAATTCTTTGGATTTTTGTTAATCATTGGCTGAGCTTTCAAAGTAGCAAATTCCTTTTAATATATGACATGTCTTATGGAAACAGTAGTATTTCAGCAGTGACATTAAGTTTATTGGATTAACATAAAATATGCAATATGTATCACAACAAAATCAGACGAGTGCATAAATTTGGGCACCCCAACAGAGATATTACATCAATACTTAGTTGAGCCTCCTTTTGCAAATATAACAGCCTCTAGATGCCTCCTATAGCATTTGATGAGTGTCTGGATTCTGGATGGAGGTATTTTTGACCATTCTTCCATACAAAATCTCTCCAGTTCAGATAAATTTGATGGCTGCCGAGCATGGACAGCCTGCTTCAAATCATCCCATAGATTTTCGATGATATTCAAGTCAGGGGACTGTGACAGCCATTCCAGAACATTGTACTTCTCCCTCTGTATGAATACCTTTGCAGATTTCGAACTGTGTTTTGGGTCATTGTCTTGCTGGAATATCTAACCCCTGCATAACTTCAACTTTGTGACTGATGCTTGAACATTATCCTGAAGAATTTATTGATATTGGGTTGAATGCATCCGACCCTCGACTTTAACAAGGGCCCCAGTCCCTGAACTAGCCACATAGCCCCACAGCATGATGGAACCTCCACCAAATTTGACAGTAGGTAGCAGGTGTTTTTCTTGGAATGCGGTGTTCTTCTTCTGCCCTGCAAAGCGCTTTTTGTTATGACCTAATAACTCAATTTTTGTCTCATCAGTCCAAAGCACTTTGTTCCAAAATGAATCTGGCTTGTCTAAGTGAGTATTTGCATACAACAAGCGACTCTAATTGTGGCGTGAGTGCAGAAAGGGCTTCTTTCTCATCACCCTGCCATACAGATGTTCTTTTTGCAAATTGCGCTGAATTGTAGAAAGATGTACAGATACACCATCTGCAGCAAGATGTTCTTGCAGGTCTGTGGAGGTGATCTGTGGGTTGTCTGTAACCATTCTCACAATCCTGCGCATATGCCGCTCCTGTATTTTTCTTGGCCTGCCAGACCTGCTGGGTTTAGCAGCAACTGTGCCTGTGGCCTTCCATTTCCTGATTCCATTCCTTACAGTTGAAACTGACAGTTTAAAACTCTGAGATAGCTTTTTGTAGCCTTCCCCTAAACCATGAGACTGAACAATGTTTGTTTTCAGATCTTTTGAGAGTTGCTTTGAGGATCCCATGCTGTCACTCTTCAGAGAAGAGCCAAAGGGAAGCACAACTTGTAACTGACCACCTTAAATACCTTTATATCTCATGATTGAACACACCTGTCTATGAAGTTCAAGGCTTAACGAGCTAATCCAACCAATTTGGTGTTGCACGTAATCAGTATTGAGCAGTGACATGCATTCAAATCAGTAAAATTACAAGGGTACCCACATTTTTGCACAGCCAGTTTTTCACATTTGATTTAATTTCATACAACTAAATACTGCTTCACTAAAAATCTTTGTTCGGAAAACACCGCAGTACTCAGATGTTCCTAGGAAATGAAAGACATACCAGTTATCTTTTTTGTTAAAAGTAGAGTCAATTATTATGCAGGCTGATTGGGTTCCCAAACTTTTTCATATGACTGTATTAGTGCATAGTCCAGTGGTTCTCAAACTGTGGGGCAGGCCCCCCTTGGGTGGGGCGGGAATTAACAAAAAGGGGGGCACGAAGATATGAAAAAAAGAAAACAAGAATCGAAAATATGAAAAATACATCTATTGAAACCAAAACAAATTAACTTAAACTACATTCTGATACTAGAAAAATAAATATAGAGTTAGATAAATGTCGATAAAAGTTAAGTAGGTATAATAAAATATGCATCTATGACTTATCATTAATTAAAAAAGAACAAATTGGTATTAGTGGGCTCCTTTCAAAAAAACGTTAGGGGGGAGCGATTAAAACTGTTATGAAAACTCGTTATAAATACTTAAAGGTTGAGAAACGCTGGCATAGTCTATGGGAGGTTCTTATAACCCCCAAAAGCTGAAATGAATTGGTATATTCTTTAAGTTTAGAAACAACTAAAGTTAGACAAGCAAGAAAAAATATTTTCCAATTTTATTTTTGCTTTTTATTCCACATGTATGACAACATTTTCTTTACTGACCGTTTGCCTTGAATTTTCACTAAACCTTTATTACAAGGGTGTTGTACCGTGTTAGCAATTATGGATGTAGTGAGAAGTTAAGCAAAATGACACTTTTTATTGGCTTACTAGAAAGATTACAATATGCAAGATTTTGAGGTAACTCGGGGCCCCTTCTTCAGACCAGATGTATGGTGTCATTTTGCTTAATTTCTCGCTACACTAAACCTTTTAAAACAAACTTTTGGACTACGAGCTTTCTTTCAGCATGTATTTGACCCATGCTTAATCCTGCCATACTCACCAGCAGCTACAATTGTTTTAGTACGGTATTTTTGTCAAGCCGTTCTGAGGAGCCATGCAAGTATGAATTTCATTGTACTATATTCACGTCACAATAAACTTGACTTTATCCTGAAACATTTTAAACTTATTTGGGTAGGGCTTTATGAAATTATGTAAAAATTATTGGAAGCATTAGTGAAAATGATGCCTGTGTGATATTCTGAAGTCCCGATTGACTCCTGATGCTTTCCTTAACAATGGCATACTGTTGCTGGGAGTGAGAAGTCTAGTGTGAGAGGACTGTGTAAGAGTCTAGAGTTAAATGTCACCTGTTATATTAAATGAAAATGCAGGGTTGAGATTTAGGAAGAGTTCAACTGGTTATAAGGACTGAGAGCTGGAGAGTAGCAAGGGAGCTATGAAACCCTTAAAACATTGCAGAGAAATATTTCAAACATGACTACCCATGCTGAGACTGAAGCTTTTCCACAAGCATCTCCAATGAACATAATTAGCACTATTTTGGTATTGTTTTTTTCTGACTGAACCTATACTAACCAGTAAATGCTATGCAAGAAAACATAGCATCAATATGGTTTGAATCTTCATGGAAGCAAAAAAAAAATATATAACTGGGTGGAAAAGTACAAGCTGACAGTGGTAAAAAGCTGACACATGTGAATGAATCTGATTACTGTAGAAAAATCTTCTCTTTGAACAATGACTGTCCTGTTGAGATTCATCATCAAATTAAACTCTTGAATGACGTGCAGTGAAGAATAGAAATAATTTGAAGAAGCAGAGAGATGAACACTCCAAACAACCACCAACTGTGGAAAGCTTGTTTCTTTTGCAAAATAAGAAGCTGAGACCTGAGTTCTCAAGTGTGCAAACGGCATGCACTTGAAATCAGATAATAAAAATGAGCCAAAGTGCTCTCCTTGACCACCGGGGGTGCTCCTCCATGTGCCAGAATATGGGGCTTTAGGGACTTCAAAAATGTAATGGCGGTAAGGATATATATATATATATATATATATATATATATATATATATATATATATATATAGATAGATATATATATATATATATATATATATATGTATCGCTCACAAGTGTATGTATGGTATGCATGGCAACAAAAGAAATAATAGCATTTTGGAAGGACATGTTAAATGAACACAATAATGGAAAACAGCCTTTAGATCTGATTGCTTGCTGTTTGTAAAGCGCTGCATTCTATATATGAAAGAAAAAATTATATTTTTGTGCGAATAGGAATGCCTGCAGGTTGTCAGTTTATTCTTGGTTTCAAAACATCATTCACTTCAAGTTTTTGCTCACACAGCTTTACTAAGTAATTATCACAGATTGGACCCTTGCATAGAGCAATCACTTTAAAGTCTTTGGTCACATAAAAACTTAAGCTTGTGTGGTCAAATAAAGCACTTTATTTTCCCACAGGTAACTGTTGGAGCGCCAACCCGATCATCCCCGTTTAATTCAGTTACAAATAAGGAAAAAAAAACAGCCGCCACACGTGTCAAGCCAAGCTGGGGAGCATGCACTGGTACAGTGCATTGCCGTACCCACTACACGACGAAACAACTTGGGATCCCGGTTGGCAACCCCCCAGGCAGACACATGGTCCAGTCCCACCCTCGAGAAATGACCCTCTATGTGCCGCAGCCAGGTGTTACGTGGGTGACCCCCCCAACAATGAGGATCTTACGGCTGGATCACCCTCGGGGAAATGTGCCACATGGCCATAGTGTTGTAACTGATGCTCCATCACAATGCAGATAATGTGCCTCATTCGGGACTCCATGAGCAACCGCTCATTTAACACAAAGTCAAACCAATGGTACCCAAGGATTTTCTGGAGAGACACAGTACCAAAGAAGTACCACTATAACAACAAAAAAGAAATCACTAAAATAAAGAAAGCTGTCTGGTAGTAATAATGTTGTTCTTTCAAGTAATTTTAATAATTAATAATAATTTTTTGCATTTATATAGCGCTTTTCTCACTACTCAAAGCGCTTAGCAATTGCAGGTTAAGGGCCTTGCTTAAGGGCCCAACAGAGCAGAGTCCCTTTTGGCATTTACGGGATTCGAACCGGCAACCTTCCGATTGCCAGTGCAGATCCCTAGCCTCAGAGCCACCACTCCGCCAAGTGATGGGGAGCATGGTTATACGGTGTAGGCTGTTCACAAATGACTGCCTCCTTCATGCAGCGGTGGGCTTTAAAGGCGGGGCACCGGAAGGGGTGGAGTTAACTGCCCTCACTGGGGAGCTAAGAAAGGAAGAAAAGCGGAGAAGTTTTCCACGAGTGCCCCCTCTCGACTCAGATGATCAGATGATCCCAGAGGCTGATCCAAAGATGTACATGCATGAAACTTGCTAACGTTTTTCTTATTAATGTCATTAGTACTGCACACAGCAAAAACTTGCAAGGTAACTGCTATAACTTAAAATAGAGAATAAGGGGATGAAAGCCAGTTATCTAAATATCAGGAGTCCCCAACTCCGGTACTAGAGGGCTGCAGGTTTTCATTCTAACCCTTTTCTTAATTAGTAATCTGTTTTTGCTGTTAATTAACTTCTTTTGAATTTATTTTAATTGACTTGCTCTTGAAGACTCAAACCCCTTAATTATTTCTTTTTCCTTAATTAACTGTCAAACAATAATGAGATACAAAATGAGCCAAAACATGACCAGCAAACTGTGTAACTGGACCAGGGGTTATGCTGCATTCACTGTCAGGGACAGTTTGATCTTGCAGATAATGTATAGAGTACATTTGAAAGGACAGCTGGTTGTCAATCACCACCCCAAGTTTGTGTACTGATATGTAAAAAAAAAACAAGCTTCACAATGAACAATTCTGGTTTGTGGTTGGAAAATGGTGCACCCAGATAAAAATCATCAGCTTTCACCTCAACAGAGATACTGAATTGAACAGTGAGGTAGCAAGTGTGCCTCTGCACTTTATATTGCATGATAAATAGTTATAAGCCATACATTATAAGAAGCTTGAAGTCATTCAATGACAGGAAACATAAACAGCTGTACAGTGGCGGCTTAATGCTTATTCCAGTGTTCAAAACTCCCACAGATTATGAAGTAGCTTGGAACGGCTTCATATTAAGACTGGATGTTTAATTTATATTTCAGAATATTACTGTTACACCTGTATTTTTGCTTAAGTTTTCTCAGATGTCCTTATAAATATGTGCATTAGTTCTTTGCCAAATTGGCCTACATGTTCAATAAAGTGATTTATAAAACTTAGTTTTGATCTGAAATAAGCATTTTGGTTTGTTTTTCTTTAAACTTCACACTTAACTTTTTACCAAATTTAGGTATCATCATTTTAGATGAGCAAGTATGAAAAGAGCACCACCAGTATTTAAAATTTATTGCACTGTGGACAAGAGCTGTACTTTAAATTACCGGTCACCGAGAGGTACTTGAAAATTAACAACTTCTAGTTTTTAAAGCTGGCAATGTGCTGAACAGATGGAATGGTAGCAAAGGCTTCTCATCAACTATTCACTGGGGAAATCTGAAATTCAGTACCTTAATGTAAAAAGCGTGGACTTTTCAAATCAAATATGTTTGTTATACAATATTTTATTGTGGATAACATACTTCTATTTGTTGAATATGCATTTTCTATTAAAGGGTACTGGGAGGCAAAGCATTCCATAGCAACTTCAAGCACACAGGAAGAAATAGTCCATTAGGGGAAAACACACACTTCCTCATATGTAACATCCACATTTAAAAAGTGTAGGAAAAACAGAAAACTCGTTAAACAGACTTTTATTAAAACTATGACTAAGGGCGATGAGGTAACAGTGCTAATCAAACCACCATTATGGTGCCCATCTAAAATGCTAGGAGGTGTCATTTCAACACTTGGTGTACTTACACTCAATTGGCGTTCAAGATACTATGCTATTTGACCGTATTACTTGAAACCATCCAGAAAAGTATCAGAATTTGAACTGCATTAACATCCATCCATCCATCCATTTTCCAACCCGCTGAATCCGAACACAGGGTCACGGGGGTCTGCTGGAGCCAATCCCAGCCAACACAGGGCACAAGGCAGGAAACAATCCTGGGCAGGGTGCCAACCCACCGCAGGACACACACAAACACACCCACACACCAAGCACACACTAGGGCCAATTTAGAATCGCCAATCCACCTAACCTGCATGTCTTTGGACTGTGGGAGGAAACCGGAGCGCCCGGAGCAAACCCACGCAGACACGGGGAGAACATGCAAACTCCACGCAGGGAGGACCCGGGAATCGAACCCAGGTCCCCAGATCTCCCAACTGCGAGGCAGCAGCGCTACCCACTGCGCCACCGTGCCGCCCCCTGCATTAACATAATTAGGTTAATTAATAAAATAACAATATGCAATGAACTGGACTCTTTTGACAACCGCACTCTATACTGATGTCTATGAAAATTCCAATGTGTAAATAACTTGACCATAAAGCAAGGCTGGCGCCAAGACAAGTTTAGCAGGGGGCAACGGATTTTAATTGGCAGGGAGACCAATGCACAATTACAATGCAAATAAAAGCCCATATTATTTTTGCTTCACAGAAAATATGCCAGAGAGATCATAAGCAACAGATTGCAGCAAACAGAATTTGATTCTGCACAGCACAACACTGCAGGATCACACAGTAACAAGCCAAATGCAGGTTGTATCACTCAAAACATGTTAGGTGGCACTAATAAACACTTGACCTCAAGCATAAACAAAACAAACAGAACTACATTATTTTCAGTTCACAATAAATAATGAGATTCGAACACCAACACACAACACCACACTGCTGGATCGCACTGCAATATGCATAAGATCAGTGTAATGTGGCATTAGTAGTTACAGCCCTAAAATTTGTTTTTCCAGGTTTGTTGGAATTTGTAATAATTTGTACCTAATTGACACATTTAGTTGCCTTCTTAAGCAATACTTTTGACATTGTTGAGCTAAACTTAAGTGCAAGTATCGTGATACTAAAAAGATTGTAGCAGTGATAAACTGTTGCAGGGTACACAC
The DNA here is from genome assembly GCF_900747795.2 of Erpetoichthys calabaricus. Lineage (NCBI taxonomy): Eukaryota > Metazoa > Chordata > Cladistia > Polypteriformes > Polypteridae > Erpetoichthys > Erpetoichthys calabaricus. Next base: position 217,763,504 of record NC_041398.2, on the reverse strand, counting down.
TAGTATTTAAACATTTTGGAAAATATCAAAGGCAACAAGTATGAATTACACCCAGGTGAACACAATCCACCTGTCAGTGCTGAAGTTGACCTTAACTCTTTAGTGACTTCAAAATTTTAAAAGGTGCTACGAACACAAGCATTTTTCTCTTGAGCCAGGAGGTCTATGAAATAGGAGGGTGATAGACATGGAGGTGCAGAAAGGACTTCACTTCTAGTAGTGACCCCTGACCCTGACTGCTTTGTAGACTGGAAGGAGTTTTGCAAGGACCACTTTTGTGTTATTTACACTTCAGCAACTGTAGCTCCTACTTTGTTAAGTTGTAACTATGGTTGTTTTTTCTTTTTTTAAGTGCATATCATCTTTTAACAGAAGGATGATGTATAGGTTGATAAGTGCAAAGGGGTATCTCAGTGTGCTGCCCTTCCTGGATGAATGGCCATAACAAAAACATACTTCACTCAATGCTTTAAATACACAAATATTGGCGTACAAAGGAAGAATATGTAAGGGAACAGAATAACACAAACACAGAAAAAATAAAGCTATCTCTTAAACTTTTTAAAGGGATTTGGAACTTGTAGAATACAGTATATGAAGTTGTTGATCCAACTGCTCACTGTTCAAAACTCCGGTTCACAAGTGCCAAAAATAAACTCCCAACTCACTTCAAATCTCTCCACTTCCCTCACAATTTCTACATTTTTGATCTCATCTCCCATCCCATGTAAGTTGAGCCCATTGCCCCTAACTCTCCTTCTGACTTTAAGCTCACATGCTCTCTGGACCAGGTCAACATTATGCTCCTGTCCTCTCCAGATCCATTTCCAGAGACAGGAATGCCTCCCCAGAAAATTCTGTCTCTTTTCCCTCAGTGCTCCCTCTGGTGGTCCAGTATCTACCTGCTTTCCTGAACTCAGGTATTTCTCTTAAAGAAATGGGGTGTGACCACAGGACTCCCCTTGTTGTTTGGGGAAATGTTTTCATCTTCATTACTTACCCCCAGCCCCCTCCCAAAGGACTAGTACCCCCAGAGTAAATACTTCCAGGTTTCATAAGAGCTATATCTTCATTTGGTATATGACATATCCTATATCAGTGCCCTTGCCACCCCTCTTCTTCATATCTGGACTCCATTCTAACAGAGGCCAAAAGCCCTTGAGTAGCATTGCTTCCTCTAGTGGATGCTGAATCCAGTGTTTATTATCATGGGTCCTCAGGTTGGCACACAATCTTACTTCTGTACCTCTTTTACCCCTGGCATCACCTTGCCAGGCCAGCACCCATAAGAGGGTGACATGCAAAAAAAGCGTAGAAATGAGCTCAGTTGGCTGTTATTATTAATTATTAATAACAAATTATTCCCACTTAATCACAGTATAAAATGTACCAGAAAAAAATATGTGGATACATGCAATGAATAAAGATATTCAAGATCATAACCAACCCTCAACAGGGCACCAGCTCTTAACAGGACCCTCTCACGCATACTGGGCCAATATGAAAGTGCAAATCTATCTAACATGGCATGACTTTATGATAACAAAACCCTTAAGATAAGGGGAGGAAAAACAGAGAAACAAAAACCCACACAGGCATGGTGAAACCACACAAACCCTGCACAAGCCAGATAATGGATTTGAACCCAAACCTTTGTAGAAGCAGCAGCACTTACCACCACATCAACTGTGCTGAGTCTCCAAGGCTATTTTCGGTGAAAAGAATTTATCCCAGAGACATGCATGCAAGTGGCTGGTAATCTAGGCTTAAGAGTTTTTATGACTAGTTGATAACTAAGTTTCGTTGGTGACAAAAGCTCCGCTGGTTGTAGGAAAAGAGGCAAACGGCATTGTTAGAAAGTTACAGGAGACGAGAGGAATGATTTTGTGTTACCATTGATGGCAAATTGCCTAAGGCTTTCTTCACCTGTCAAACAGCAGTTCAATAACTTACTGTATGAAGCCTAGAGGGACAGCAGATTGTGTTGTTTTGTTTTTCGTACATTGTCTTACTCCTTCTGCTTACCTCTCCATGCTATTATTTATTTTCGTAATAAATATAGCTTTTTGTATTTCATTGGCCCCTCTGCCATCACTTGTTTTCAGGTATAGATCAAAAATGACCATGTACATCCATACTATATTGAAGGTATTCACTAAATAAATATAATGAATACCTAGCATTGTGCCATAAATTGCCCAAATTTTTAGTATTAAATGGAGTAAGCTATTTTAACCATATGAATATAGTATTTTTACACTTGCATTGTGAGTAAATATTTAATGCAGTGTTTTTTCTTGCTCCCTCTGCATCCCACTGCTTTCCACATCACACCATTATTTCTGTTGCTTTGTCTGATGCTTGCATTTCACAAATAAACCATTTTTTTAGAGTAGCTTTTGTCATTAACGGAAATTAAATATCCAAAGTGATAGCTTGTATTGCTTTTCTTTAATGTAGCTTTCTTTCTCAAATATCAGGTACTAATTTATGTTATTTAATGAATATAGCTTTCCATCTACATTAGAATAAAACATGTCCACAAAAAGGCAAAAACTAAGAGAACAGAATTAAAAAAGGTTATAAAAATGAACTGACCTGCCAGTCAAAATTACCCAGCACATAATATCATACTATAAAATAACACAATACTCAAAAGTAATTTTAATTTAACCACCACAATAATTAAATGCTGTTTTGGGCATTCATATTTGCTATTGCTAGTGTTGAACTGTCAAACAAATTATGGCAAACTGTTCCATTAATGCCATATGAAACAATCAGACTGCCTATTAATTTAAATCATTAAATGAAAATAATACTAACCCAGATTGTGTCTGTAGAGAAAAATAAGTCTCATCTATGTTTCAGATGATAAAGTTAGACTATTTATTTTGAAGGAGGCAGGTGGCTGCAGAAGTAAGTAGTGCTACCATCCATCGAGAACTCCCCCTAGCAGCCCCCAATTGTCCCTATATCCCAGAGCTCAATTAAAGAGCCAAGCAACCAGAAGGTAACCTTCCAACTCCAACAGGTAGCTAAGTACTGTGCATAGCATTTACGGGCAATCTTTTGCCACCTACTGAAATCTGTGAACTCTTGTCCTTTGTGACAAATTCTAGCATCCTTCAATTTTGGATTTTCTTAAAAATAACCTGCTCTATCTTCCTTGTAGAGGGCCATTCAGCCGTAGTACACAATGGAACAAACTGAACTCTTGCATCCTCTAAATAAGTACTGCCTCTTGGTGATGGTATAGGACCATCTGGACCTGTCCTGAATAACATTACATTGCCTATAACCCCCCAGATTGTAATTGTTGTCATTTCTAAGCTTCACTATGTAACAACCACAAAAAGAAATTGCAGAATAAGGTCTAAGAATATGTCTAAAAATGGAGTCTCAAGCTTGCTTACATGCCTCAAAGTCAAAAATGGCAAAATAAGGCCCAGTCTCCCAAATATTGTCCCAGACATGAGTGAGGCCGAAAGGGCTGATTTTCCCAATCTATAAAATACAACCAAGAAAAGCCCAGACTCACTACAAACCTTAATTTCAAAAAGTAGCCTAGGAAGCAAAAACAAAACTTCTGGTTCAAAAATAATTCAATAAAAAAGTCTGAAAATTACTTACTCACAAAATAAATTTTAAAGCATGTCAAAAACAGAGTAAATAAATCCAGTCCAAGAATCAAGAATGCAACCCTATAAAGCCACAAAAGATAGAAAATACCAGAAAAGCAGACCCAAGACAATTGTCCAAGTTTTTCTGAAGCATTCACCTCTCTGGTAAAAATACATAGGCATAGGGTGGTGCTCTGCCAACCCCAAAGGTACCACCCACAAAACAGAAGGTGTATAAATGAACACACAAAATCGTACATACATATTATATAAAAATACAAAACTACTGAAAAAAAATTCACAATAAAGACAAAAACATGATAACATCCATCCATCCATCCATTTTCCAACCCGCTGAATCCGAACACAGGGTCACGGGGGTCTGCTGGAGCCAATCCCAGCCAACACAGGGCACAAGGCAGGGAACCAATCCCGGGCAGGGTGCCAACCCACCGCAGGACACACACAAACACACCCACACACCAAGCACACACTAGGGCCAATTTAGAATCGCCAATCCACCTAACCTGCATGTCTTTGGACTGTGGGAGGAAACCGGAGCGCCCGGAGGAAACCCACGCAGACACGGGGAGAACATGCAAACTCCACGCAGGGAGGACCCGGGAAGCGAACCCAGGTCCCCAGGTCTTCCAACTGCGAGGCAGCAGCGCTACCCACTGTGCCACCGTGCCGCCCCATGATAACATTACAAGTAAAATATTTTAAAAAAACATGAAAATAATTTAAATCAGAATTTACATGAGCCAAAGATAAAATCCTTGGCTAAACCATAATAGTAATGGACTCTCATCACAGTAATAAATACAGTGAATGCCAAAAAGGTAAAATAAAATCTAAGCAGAAAGATAAGGAACATATTCAATTTTAACGAGAACCGGTCATCGTTTCCTAATCTTCTAGGAATTCTAAAATAATTCCAGTTATCTGATGGTCCATGTTTTTACTATAATCACCATTGATAAATTGCTGGTATCATATATCTGGAAACCTCTTGTTGAACAAATACAGTGTAGTCTATATTTTATATCTTATCTAACTGTAGCACTGGGTCCTTGCTGAAGAACTAACATTTGCTTTGAATTAGTAGAGGTTTAAAAAAGGAAAAAAAAATAGGATTGCTTAACAATAGCTGAGTGGCAAGAATTACTATTATGGAAAAGCTACTGACAAAAAGCCATTTCTCCAAGGTGAAAACAATGCCAAGAAACTCGCCAAAGCACAAAGCATAAAATCTGGGGGGCTGAACAATAGCAGCAGGTGCTCTGGATTGACGAGCCAAAGTTTGGAATATTAGCTTAGATGGGAGGGAGTTTTTCCGTAAAAGAGCTGGAGAGCATTACATGGATGAACGTCGGCAGCCAACAGTGAACCACAGAAAAGGTTCTCTGAAGGTGCTGGGGGCTTCAATTCTGCAAAAGGAGTTGTGCTCAGAATGAATGGAATCCCCAATGCACATTCTTATGAGACTGAATCGCGTGATAGGTTGGTCCCATCTTGCTGCTTGTTTGCTCACGTGCATGTCTGTCTTGCTTCAAAGGTGTTCATCAACTGTTTTTGTCTATTCTGTACCAGCAACTCACTCAGCTTTAACTTTCGTGTGTAGCTTATTCCTAGTAGCCATTTTGAAGGCGGTTAATGACAAGTGCAGGTTGATTCTTTAGACAGAAGCTTGTGAAAAACGTTGTAATGGATATCTTTTTTGTTTTATTTACTGTAAGTATTCCAAAATAAATGTTTGTTTTCTTAACCAGTCAAAATGTATTTGAATGGAGACGAAAAGACTGTTCAACAACTGGTAGTACATTCACTTAATTATTCAGTTTGTAAATTGTAGCTTCTAAAGGCAAAAAATGAAAACTTAATAACAGTATGTATTGTAATGAAATATAATTTGCGAAAAGAGTTTGAACGTTATTATTAGAACTGAGAGCATTTTTTGAGGTCATATTTTGTCTTCTGGACAGAGGCAGAAAGGGTTTTGATAGCAAATCTGGTGATGAAGCTGGGGGAAGTGATGTGTAAAATGGGGTTTTCTGTAAAGGAGGAGGTATAAAATGAATGTCCCATGCTGACATGATGCCACATGCAGTGCAGAAAATATTAACATGTCTATCTAATCAACTAACGGAGCGTGTCTTTTTTATCTTGACTGACAAAACAGCACTGCTGTGAAAAGAGAAAAAAATGTGACGACCATTTAAAATGTGGCAAAACTTAAATTCTTAAAGAATGGATCAATAAGCAAGACAAGGCAAGTCAGGAACTTGTAGACCTTTTACAGCTTTGTAGATGGCCTTTCCTGTCCTGATCCAATGTATGTATGCATCTTTGTGAATTACAAGAAGTCTTCCATTTTTTTTCCGTTCATTTCATCAGACTCAATACACCTTCAACTAAGAATCACCCACAGTCACTCTTGGTTCATCAAGTTATTAACAATATGTATAAGGATTTTAACCACAGTCACTCTTGGGTCATTAAGTTATTAAAAATACTGTATGTATAAGGATTAAGAGCAAATGTTTTCTTAAAGGTAACGGAACCCTTAGTCACTAGCAAACCAGAGTATTTTCAGTAGTGCCTTAACAAATGTGTGAACTGTGGATGAGATAATGAGAGCAGTTGAGCTGCTGACAGTTCCCTTAACACAGAATTTAAACATTCAGAGTCTCGGGACCAATAAATCAGTGTTAGAGAATCCAAATTCTGGCAAAAGGATAGTATGGTGGGTTATCTGTTGTAAAGAAAGAAAACAGTCTCAGAGTACCTAGACAGAGACCAGCAAGGCTTAAAAAGAGAGAAATAACGACAGCCTGAGAATAATAAAGTAATATTCCCTTAGGATATTAGCAGGTGACACAGCAGGCTCCAGGAATGCACTACTCTCTGCCTAAAGTGAAATATAATAATTCTCATTTTCATATAGATTTTCCTAGTGAAGGTCACAGGAAGAACACATCAATTTAGAATGACCAGACCACCCTGAACTTGAACGTTCTCCAGGTTCTTCTCGGGAATTCCCAGATGTTAACAAGCTAGTTGCGAGATATTTTTCCTCTGGTATGGGACACGGTCTTCTCCCATTGGTTTGTACCTGGAACACTTCCCATTGGAATTGCCAGGGGACATCCTAATTACATATCCAAACCACCAGAACTGCCTCCACTCAATCTAAAGAAGCAGCAGTTCTACTCTAATGTTCTCCTGCAATCTGGATATCCCTCACTCTATCAAGGACAGTAAACTCGGAAACCCTGCCTTTTGATTTTGGCCAGCTGCACTCATGGCTATGGTTAAGGATAAGGTGTAGATTAGCCTGTAATGAAAGTCAGTGCATCCTCAGAGGGATGGAGTCAGCATCAGTTTATTTGAAAATCCATTGTTTTTAATATTTCATATTTTTTATGCTACATGAATGTGTTCAGTTTATTGCTGCAATTCACAACATCTTTCTCATGTTTGTTAACAGTTTGGAAGACATGGTTAATGGAAAATAATTAACACTGTGAAACACATGCAAACAAGAGCCTGCTCTACAAACAGAGGGATGCACTGATGATAGGCCAGTAACTAGACCTGCTCTGATTGGTTCATGCCTAACATGAACTGCATTAGACATTCATTTATTACTCTTCTGTGAACAAATGTTTGTGCATACATACAGGTATGTGCATATTTATACATCTATATACAATATGTGCATCTGTATTTATACATTTTTTAGTTTTTTCTGAAAATCTTTTTTTTTTTCAAAATCAAAAGTAATATTTCTCAGCCACTGTTCATTCTTGCCAAAGTCTATTGCTTAGGAGTCTCAAGTTCTGAGAAACAAAAAACATGAAAATAAGCTAATTTCCCCAAAGTACTAGTATTTTATATTTAGTGCTGGCTTATCAGTTTCATTTTGTGCCATTGATGTTTTTATGGCTATGACATCAAGTGTATGTGTGATTCGGCGGTGACATCATGTGGACATTTATGGTTGGACTTATATTTCTGTAGGTAAATTCTTTCTAATTTATGGATATCTGAAGAATTTTCATTAGACATTTGTTTTACCCTTTGATTTTTTTCTTTCGTAGAAGGGTTTTGTTACTGTTGTGCTAAATGATGGAAAATAGCAGAAAGGTAATGAAAACACCAAAGAAGAAAAGACGTTGACAAAATACAAAGCTATCTTTGTTACCAAGATTTCTATAACCTGATGACTGTGGCAAAAATCGATGTAGAAGAAACAAAACTAAAAGATCTGCAACAAGGAAATACTTTAACTCTTTCAGGGCTGATGTCAACTTTTGTCAAAAGGAGGAGTTGACTATAGTAATCAACTGTAAACTGTGACAAAACCAACCATTACATTGGACTCTCGTTGCTAGAAGGAAAGTTAGATTCATTGGTATGACCGAGATTACCTGCGCTCACGTGAGTAGCAAGGCGCACACAACGGCAAAAATGGCACTGAGCTCTGGCGAGAGATCAAAGTGAATGTGAAAAGCAAAATGCTCCGTGGATGATGTCTTCTGAACTGGACTATGACTTGTTGGAATCAGATTTTGATACAAGTGATCGAAAACGAATGTTAGGTTCCAGCTTCAGCTGATCGGTCCCCAGCTAGTAGTGACAATGACAATGTTCGTCAGGGAGGACTGCCACTTAAAAATGACAAGAGGTAGAATCCAGATTGTAATGCACTGTGACCGCTGCTGTAGCAGCCTGGCAGCAAGCCTGCCGCTTATTCTTGGCAAACTGGCAGCCATAGCATGCAGCAACAGACGTTTTATGTTGATTTCTGTGTGAAAGCATCATTTTTTGGAAAAAATATTCAGCCCTCAAAGAGTTAAAGAAAGTTTCACTAAATAAAGGTTTGTTTTTTATTCGCAACCTCGGATGAGCAAGAGACACCAGTGCTGACATTTTAATCCACTGCATTGACGATATCACTGTCACTTCAGGCAGGTTTCCTAGGTTCAATAAACAATAGGAACAAAATGGCATTGAAGATGGTGTAAAATAATTGTAACTACTTTAAATGAATTTTAAATCAAAAACTTACTGCAATGTTTTAATTCTACCCAAAATCGATGTAATTTATCAAATCAATTCATAACAAAACCTCTACAAAAAGTAAAATGGGAATGAATCATAACAGTTACTGTACAAATGATACAGTTTTACATCTAGCAATGAATCAATAGTTTCTTTCTCCTATAATAATGCAATCTTTTTTTTTCAGTTTTAATATTATACTGTATTATACCACTCCAAAATGCATTATTCATAATGTACTAAAGAATGTAGGTCCTCATTATCTATCCTATTTCGCAATGTCTGCCCACTGTGAATCACTTAAATATCAGCTTTCCATTTTGTTGGAAGTTCTAGTAAGCTTCAAATATAATCCTTTAGATTATTACAATTGGGAGGTGGAGCTGTTTAGTGTCACAATTTTCTTCAGGATATTCAGCTGAACAAATTACCCTAATTCTCAATTTGCAGTCCTAAACTAAAAACAAAACAAGATTATTGATTTTGCAGCACCAAATTATAATGGAAAGTCTGAATTAGCCAAACAGAGTGGTGCATGATAAATTGAATTTCTTCCTTTAATGTCATTGATGCCATTATTATATCCCAATTTGAGATATACAAGTCTATGGTGCCTCAGAAGACAGTGCAGGAATGCAGAAATTGATAATTTATTCTTTCCTCACACATGTCACCTCCCTAGCCTAGGGTATGAATGCTGTATGAACTGTGTCTCCCTTTCTGATTTTGTCACTTCAAAAATAAACAACGGGAGCTATATCAGAAAGGCAGTAATAGGAAAAAAAATCATACAGAGTGCAATCTGACTCTAGGGATTAATTCTTTGACCTCTCTGTCATGGAAACATCAAATATGATACAAGAAGATGAAATTCAATGCATTCAACAGTTGACTTGTATAAATGCAGCCAAGATAGGGTTTCTAGTCTTCCATCCCCTTTAGCAGTCCAATGTGGAAAATCAAAAACAACAAAATGAAAGAAAAAAAAGCAGTAACTGAAAATAAGATATATGAAAGGCAGCTGCTGATGCACCTTCTTCTGTGATATGGCAGTCTTGAGTTATTTTAATATGTGGCAGTTTTTCAGGCTTTGATACACAGATGGCATTCTAGTCTGCACCTGGTTTCCAGTGGGATTTAAACCTGTGACCTCAAAAATGTGTGAGAGAAATATGTCAGCACTCTTTCACCAAGCTTTCTGCCTTATGAATAATAATACTGCAAGGTACAGTGTGACAGTCAAGCTGTGAGAACTTGAAGGTAATGCTAATTTAGAAAGATACACCTTATACAAAGTTTTAAGGTGCAAATCAAAGCTGGTATGACTCTCTGGAAGGTTTCCAAGAAGCTAGAAAAAAAAAAAACACATTTAAGATGGCAAATCAAGCCTGTGATATGTATCATTTGTGATCTAGGGGCTAACCTTTAGATGTTCGCATGCTACCTGCCAAACACGGAAGTATTGCTGTTAATAAATTGTAGATGTCCATCAAGTGTTGAGTGAGTGCCACCAAACTGTAAGCACTTTTGTTCTGGCTTTTTTCCAGGATATTATAACTCATCTGTTCATGAAGAAAAATTCAATTTCTTGACTCTTATGAAAGGATTATTTAAAAACCACAAGATTTCTACTGAGGTACTGTTAGTGCATTGCATTACTAATCCAAGAACCATACATTTTGGATTGCAAAAAATACATTTGGTTTTAATTTCAGATATTTAATCATCTAATTGATGCTATTTTTTTATCAGTAGCTAATTTATCAGTTCAGATTTAATGTTCATTGTAATTTTATCGTACTCAGGGCTGCCCCGGTGCTCCTAGTAATTTGAACAATTCTACTAATGTTTTCTGACCTCCAAATTAGACACAAGACACCCGACCTAACACTTCAAAGGTGGTTGTGGTTTTATACAAACATCACAACCAGAATGACTGATCCAGCTTAGCGCTGCTTCCAACTGATGTAGGAGATGACCTTCTCTGTCAATAATCTAATGTCAATTTTAAAATCCACAAGATGCTTCTGTCCTAGGTGATCTGCTACATTCTTGTGCCATGGACCAAACTCACTTCTCTCGGTAAAGCCATATTTTCATTTCCTTGGTGAAGTGATTTCTGGAAATTAAATTGTACCTGAGATCTGAGATGAAGAGGCAGGTTTGGACTCCTGCAATGCTTCATCGGCAATGAAGTAATATATTAATATGAAATTTCGCTTAGCCAGAAGAATCCTAATGCAGCTTCATAGACAGTGGGAAATTAATAAAAATATTTGCTTTTTGTAAAACAATAGTAGTTTTTTTTCAAATTATGCAAAGATAAAAATTTATTTTTCTAATTGTGTTTTTAATTCTGTTTTTGTGTATTTTGTTCTGTGTTTTGTCTATGTGTTGGCAAGGCAAACCTTTCACCACCTGGTCCATGGTGATTGTTTTTCCTTTTTTGAGGAATAATGTCTGTTTGTTTGCCCTACCGTGATCTTTTCTTTCTTTTTTTTATACTTTCTAATTTTCCTACTTTCATATTCTTTAACTTTCTCCACATGTGTATCGTGCCAATGTTTTTTTTTTTTTTGAGCCTTTCGAATTCCACTGCGTTCATAATCTCAAACCTGATCTGCATGTGTATAGCGCCAATGTCTGGATTGGACGTGCTTTTTTTTCAATTCCACTTGTTCCGGGCTGATAATTACTTTCCTTATTTCCTAGATTATTCTTTTTCTTTTTTGTCTCTCCAACGTTTTGGGTCTCTTTTTTCCACGCTACTTTTTTCTTCGCTTATTTGTCCACATTTCATCTATAACGTATTGTCCTTATATGCTTTATATGCACTGAGAGCACTGGATCTGTGCATGCTCAAAGCCAAAACACAACTGAGTGTGTTGATGCTCGTGCTCTTATTTGGTTGTAAGTAGGGCATGTCTTGCAAGAATCTCATGTTCTACATCATCGCGAGGCGGTCCTGGGTCAATCTCTTTAATCACCTAGGTCTTTTAAGTGTCTTCCGTGATCTTAACGTGAAGATCACGTCTCGATGTCCTACTGTTTCTCTGCAGGATTTTTTTTATAATAGAGAGATATACTTTGTAACCATTTTTGAATGCATTTAGTAAATCTTTAAAAATATTAAAGAAACATTGTCTTTGAACCAGAGGTTTTCCTCTCTTCCTTTTGCTGACATTTGAGTTTTTAAAACCCTTTGTTCTTAATTTGTGCAAGTATGCAGATCTTAAGATCAAGAATCTGAATTCTAACTTTGGAGCTAGGCTGCTTGTGGTAAGGTATACTCTTCGGATGTATACTTGTGCTGAAAGCAGGTATGGGTTAGGTTCTTTGAGACCTGCATTCTTTTTTAGAGTCGCAGAATCACAACAACATTGTTAAGGTAGTGACCACAAAGAAAATTCACCTGAGGCAAAATAAAGGAATACTGTGTCCCACTGTTTTGTGTGTGGTAGCTACTCACAAAAGACTCTGGGAACTGGGGCTGTATAGTGACACAGAATGTAGCTATTTTTTTAATGAACGGGTATGGTAGATGAGATGCAGTAAAAAAAACAAAAAAAACAGGCAAAAGTTATAATGGGAAAAGACAGATGGTCAAACGTTAAGTTTTCAAAGTAAATCAAAGTCCTGAAAAACAAAAATATTTGTTTGTAGCAAGGATTAGAGAAAGATCAGAAAAATGCAACACTCACTACTCAGGAATCCTAGCATTGGACACTCTGTAATAGCCTGTACCAACTTTTGTACTGGTGCTCCAGATGTCAATGTCAATTTATTTATATAGCACATTTAAAACAACATAGGAAAGCTGTGGCCAAAGTGCTTTACAATACTAAAAAAAAACATACAATTAACATGAAAAACATAAATAGAGATAAAATCAATGAACATAAATAAAATACATAATAGAAATAAGATTACATAATCACAAAGAGGAAACCATCAGTATTACTGAAGGTCACGGAAAGCAAGTGAATAGAAATGAGTCTTTAATCTTGTTTTGAACAGTTCAGTTGTAGATGACTCCTTTATGTAATGAGGTAAAGAGTTCCACAGGCGAGGAGCAGCAGCTGCAAAAAATGTTGCGCACTCCAGAGTGACTCTGGGATAGGTCACCGTGACAACGGCCTACACGATTGCTAAAAAATACTGATGCCCGACTCATAAACAAAAATGACTTCACAACAAGATGTTATTAAAGTTCAACTGTTTAAATATTGTATATTAGGCGCCCCCCACTGCTCCACCTGCATGTAGTGAAATTGGACAGCGAGGAGGGCCCTGCCTGGCTCCCTACTCCTGACTTCACTCTTCCCCCTCCCCTTGGCCCGCTGCGTCTCTCTCGGATTTGCGCAAATAAATCAGTACCACACGCGAACTATGATACATAGTGCAATAAGAGAAGTCGCAAAATCAACCGCAATGTACAAGCAAATTATAGAAAAAAACTTGATCTAAATCCGTTAAGCTGTTTTCTTGTATAAAGCAGACAGACATGTAGATGTAGGAATCTTATATATATATATATAGAGAAGGCATGAAATGGAGTTGAAAAATCACATTCCTTAAGGTCCAAAGCCCTATATTCCATGTATAACATGTATTCAGATCTCATATGAAAGGAAAAAAAAATTTTAAGAAAATAGCTTATTACACAGGCTGACAGCTTTGGGATCATCTGACACAATCAATATATTGAGAAATATATGGGTATATATCTATACATTTTAAACTATTTAAACAGGAAAATATTAGTTTCTACTTTATGTGCCCTCCAGAAGGAGAAGTGTTGTTTTGCTTTCAACTATTAAATACTGAAGTGATTTTATTCTGAGCAGTAGTGTGACTCTGAAAACGTTTTTATTTTTATCAGAAAACGCAACATTTTAATTGAAAACATTTGTAGACAAAGATGTGTGCCAATAAAGTATGTATTTTTTACATATATTGAAACTGCTCATATCTTGTGTTAAACTATCTATGAGGGAGCAAAACAGCAGGAGTGTTCTATCAGGATACTGAGGTCGTGATCCTTTAGTGAGATCAAAAGATGTGCAGTGTCAGTGGCGTATATTTCAATCTAAATAGTGTATTTCAATCTCAAGGACAGTAGTTCAAAGAAAGAGAGAATTAGTTACTAACAATGTTTGCTTATTGACTGGGACATATTAACAATTTGGTGCTGAAACTTTGTTGCCATTTACAATTTTGATTTTTAATGAGTTCTGTCATTTTGTGCATCTGTTTTAATGGGTGCTGCCATTTTGGAGCTCCAGATCCTTAGGAAATGTTGTACTGATAGTGATTTAGTGTGCACAAAATGGGCTGTGACATCATGATAGTCATGCTAATATTGCTATATGCAGCAAAGAAGGCCACCACTTTATTTAAGTAAAGACTCTGCAAGAAATGTATGCATAAGCAACAATTAGTTTTTGCTCATAATCTGTTTTTAACTTAGTTTTGTTGTTTAAATTTGAGCTTAGAAAACATTTGCATTTGGTAAATGACATACACAATTTCTGTACCTGCACATTGTTGTAGGAACAACAACAGCAACAACATCATTTACTTCTATACAGTGATCCCTCGCTATATTGCGCTTCGACTTTCGCGGCTTCACTCCATCGCGGATTTTAAATGTAAGCATATCTAAATATCTATCACTGATTTTTTGCTGGTTCGCGGATTTCTGCAGACAATGGGTCTTTTAATTTATGGTACACGCTTCCTCAGTTGGTTTGCCCAGTTGATTTCATACAAAGGACGCTATTGGCAGATGGCTGAGAAGCTACCCAACCAGAGTATGTATTATGTATTAAATAAAACTCCTCAATGATATACAATATGCTTCCCACATGGTGCTTCGCATACTTGAAAGCCCAAACAGCACGTATTGATTTTTGATTGTTTGCTTTTCTCTCTCTGACATTCTCTGCTCCTGATGAAGGAGGTGTGAGCAGAGGGGCTGTTCGCACACTGGCCTAGAGGATACGGACGATCCTTTAAAAAATGCTGAAAGACTACCTTCACATTGCTCCTTTTTTTGCAGCTGTTTTGTCTGGTGGTGCTTCGCATACTTAAGAGCCCAAACAGACCTATTAATTTTTGATTGTTTGCTTTTCTCTCTCTCTCTCTCTCTCTCTCTCTGACATTCTCTGTGCCTGATGCGCACTCCTTTGAAGAGGAAAATATGTTTGCATTCTTTTAATTGTTAGATGGAACTGTCATCTCTGTCTTGTCATGGAGCACAGTTTAAACTTTTGACTAAAGGGTGTTATTTCATGTCTAGAGGGCTCTAATAATCTTAAAAAATGTATTTAGAAGGCCGTAAACAGGTTTTCTATGCTCTAACTGCAAAAATATTCGATTTATAAATAAAGAATCCTACTTCGCGAAAATTCATTTATTGCGGTAGAGTCTGGAACGGATTAACCGTGATAAACGAGGGTTTACTGTAGTACATTTTCATACAAATAATGTAGCTCAAAGTGCTTTACATGATGAAGAAAGAGAAAAAAGACAAAATAAATAAGAATTAAAATTAGGGAACACTAATTAACATAGAATAAAAGTAAGATCTGATGGCCAGGGAGGACAGAAAAAAACAAAAAAAAATCCAGATGGCTGGAGAAAAAAATAAAATCTGCAGGGGTTCCAGGCCACGAGACCATCCAGCCACCTCTAGGCATTCTACCTAACATAAATGACCTCAATCAGTCTTCATAGTATTCAGGGTTCTCATGGAAAAACTTGATGATGACCGTCATGGGGACTCCTGGCCTTTGATTAGGTGGTGGTGGCGCAGAAGAGTTAATGTTCACATGATATTTGAATATCATGCCTTCCAACTGCTGTGACTTTTTAAGCAATGGAGTAACTAGGTTAGTTAGCCACTTTGTGTTTGTTGCAGTAGTGATTATTGCTATAATGTGTTATATCTCTTTAGATAAATTTTTCATGAAATTTATGAAGGTGGTTTTGGGGAATCTGAAACAGAGTGGAAAGTCTGGTAGCTGAAGCATAAACCTTGACAACTTTTAAAAAGTATCTGAATGAAATATGTGGAAAACCTGGTTACTGATTAATTAAACACACTTTCTGTTTTTAAAGGGTTATTTGTGGTGCTGTCATAAGAAAATCCCAATATAAAAGACAATAGTTTTTTTTCTGTGGATACAGCAGTAACTCACAATAGTTTCCATTAATGGCAATGTTTTTCGGGGAATGTAACCAAAAATTACATACATTTAATATTTAATTTGATGAAATGTGAGTGCCTGCTGCGGTGGGTTGGCACCCTGCCCGGGATTGGTTCTTGCCTTGTGCCTTGTGTTGGCTGGGATTGGCTCCAGCAGACCCCCGTGACCCTGTGTTCGGATTCAGCGGCTTGGAAAATAGATGGATGGATGGATGAGTGCCTGTCTAACCAGTCTATCATCTAAGGAGTCCTAAAATACTAGTGAAAGAAAAAGGCACAAACAAGTCCTGCTAAAAAGTTCAAAGCCATAATTTACAGAAGGATGATAGGCTATAACAAATCATGCAAACCATCTTGGAAGACTGTAAGACAAAATAATATAAAAAATAAAGAAAAAAATGATAAAAACCCAGAAAAATGCATGAAACATCTAGCACACTAAATTGGATTGTTACGACACTGGTACAAGAAACCAGTCGGCAGTTGAAGCATATGTTTAGATGGTACACATTTGCTCAGCCCATGAAATTATGTGCCACAGTGAGTGCCATGGTCCCTAGTTTTAGGGTTTTTTTTTTTTTTGAACAAACACATCACACTCAGAGGATGCATCTTAGTTGATTGGTGTGTGCATATACTGTATGTGTGTGGTCACCAGTGTTCGCTACAGTGAATTTGTGCTGCCTAATTTATCATCTTTTCTTCACCTCACTACAAAATTAAAAGAATGGGTCTTTTTTGTGACATCATAATTTTTTAGATGTGGGCCATGGGAATTTTTAAAATGAAAGGTGCTATATAAACAATGTTTTATTATCATTTTGATTATTATGATTAATAAAGATCACATTGTTAAAATCTTTAAGAACCCCTGATTTAAGTGATGTGCCTGAGCATATTTTTCAGGATGAAAGTGGAACATATTACTGGCAAGGGTTCATGCCTCCAAGTGGCAAAGCAAAGTGAAACAGTGAGAAAGAGTGGGGTTGTGCTCAGGTGTCTAATAGATGCAACATGAATTCTTTGATGCAAGGAGTTAGTGACCAAGGGGATAGATTCTGTCAAGAAGGACAAGAAGTCTGATGATATCTTGGTAGCTCACTTTGTCATTATCTGTGTTTTCTGGAATTCTAGCATATCACAGTCAACACAAAATTATTTTATTTTTATTGCTGCAGCAACAGTTCAAAACAAAATGGGAATCATACAGTGATAGCACTTCATATATCATGTTCATTCTGCCTTTAAGTTAAAAAACATGCAGCACAACATGAAGACGTTTATGCACAGCATTTAAATTATAGAATAACATTTTATATTTGGATAAAGTAGCAAATTGGCCCTCTTTGTGTAAATTAAAAGCAAGCGTAATTCTGAATTATCCATCCCATGCAAGAAAAAAAGATATCAGTTGTTCTATTTCTTGCATTAAGAGCTCTTTGGAATTCATTCTGACATATTTTTTTTAGAATAATAGAATCTTGTAGTTAGTTGTCTACAGTACAAGCAAACATGTTGGTACCCTCCATTCTGCACAAGACATCTAATATTATTCTGTTCAATACAACTGGGCAAGCACGGAGACTGCTTCAGAATCTGGATAACTCAAAATTTGTATTCCTCATTCAGAAGATCGTAAAGTAACTTAAAGTAACTTATCATGAAGAACTAACATGATTACATGCAGTTTAACATTAAAAATTAAACCAAATGTACACATAGAATAGAATATGTTTAAAACGTTTCAAAATTACTGTATAGAGTACCACTGTGTAGTAATTTCAAAATACAGAATTGTAAAGCATATACTGTGGATTCAGAAAATACTCAGACTCCTTCATTTTCAGCACACTTTATTGTGCTGTACATTTTATTTTAAATGGATACATTTGCCATTGTTGTCCATCAATCTAGACTGAATAACCCATAATGACAAATCTGAAAACATGTTTTCAGAAAGGTTTGCAAACTTACTAAAAATCAAAAACTAAAATCTCTCATTCATTTAAGTATTTTGATCCTAAACTCAGTACATTGTAGAAACCCCTTTGGCAGCAGTTACAGCTTTGAGTCTTCTTGGTTAAGTCTCTGCAAGACTTGGGCAGTTTATCCCATTCTTCCTAGCTGTTCCTCTCAAACTCCATTAGACTGGATTAGAAACACCACTAAAAGTGCCACATTCAGGTTTCTCCACCTGTTCTCTGGAGTTTAAACTTGGGCTTTGGCAGGGCTCACCCAAGGACAGATAAGAGACTTGTCCCGACTCCACTCCAACATTGTCTTGAGCATTTTTTTTTAACAATGGGACCCATAAGGTCCATTATATAAAGTGCAAGCTAGTTATTTGATTCACTTTAGAATGCAGTTTTAAAATTGATATATACCGTTGACTGTAAACAAAAAACTTTGACTTCAAAAATATTGAAATTATCCTTTAAAACCAGAAAAGAGTATGAGTGGATTGATCGGATGATCTAGCAAATACATAAAACAATGGGCCAGAAAGTTTAATGTGAATCACAGGTAAATTAATGGATACAGTTAAGCAACACATGTCAAGTACAACAGTTTTACTGGATTGTCAGCATGGGATCAGAAAGGGGGAAGTTGTGCTTTCCCAACATGCTGGAATTCTATGAGGAAACAACAAAAGAATTTGATCAAATTGGAGCATATGATGCCTTTTATGTAGACTTTCAGAAAGCATTTGATAAGGTCCCACATGACTGGCTGGGCATCAAACTAAAAGAAGTGGGATTTCAGGGTGTGGTGTGCAGACAGGTGCAGCATTGGCTAAAACAAAGGAAGCAGAGGGTTATGGTGACAAGAACCTTATTAGAATTGAACATTAGAACACTCTAGACGAGTTCAGGCCATTCAGCCCAACAAAGCTCGCCAGTCCTATCCACTTATTTCTAACAAAAAAACTAGTCGAATTTTTAAAGTGCCTAAAATCTTACTGCCTACCACACTACTTGGTAGCTTATTCCAAGTGTCTATCGTTCTTTGTGTAAAGAAAAACTTCCTAATGTTTGTGTGAAATTTACCCTTAACAAGTTTCCAACTGTGTCCCCATGTTCTTGATGAACTCATTTTAAAATAACAGTCTCGATCCACTGTACTAATTCCCTCATAATTTTAAACACTTCAATCATGTCATCTCTTAATCTTCTTTTGCTTAAACTGTAAAGGCTCAGCTCTTTTAATCTTTCCTCATAATTTAACCCCTGTAGCCCTGGAATAAGCCTAGTTGCTCTTCTCTGGACCTTTTCTAGCGCTGCTATGTCCTTTTTGTAGCCTGGAGACCAAAACTGCACACAGTACTCGAGATGAAGCCTCACCAGTGTGTTATAAAGGTTGAGCAGAACCTCCTAGTGACTTGTACTCCACACATTGTGCTATATAACCTAATATTCTGTTAGCCTTCTGAATGGCTTCTGAACACTGTGTGGAAGTCAATAGCTTAGAGTCCACTATGACTCCTAAATCCTTCTCATAAGGTGTACTATCGATTTTCCAACAGCCCATTGTGTATTCAAACATTTTTACTTCCTATCCGTAATACATTTACTGACATTAAATTTCATTTGCTACAAGTTTGTAGATGATATCAAGATAGGTGGATTGATAGATAATTTGGAATCTGTTAAATCATTACAGAGGGATTTGGACAGCATACAGGCTTGGGTAGATTTGTGGCAGATGACATTTAATGTCAGTAAATGTAAAGTATTACATGTAGGAAATAAAGATGTTAGATTTGAATAAACAATGGGAAGTCTGAAAATTGAAAGTACCACCTATGAGCTGGATTTAAGAATCATTGTGGTTTCATCACTATCAGTTCTTAGGCATGATGTGTAAAGTACAACTCAAAGGAGGGTATGATTAAGCTTTATTACACACTAGTGAGGCCTAACCTGGAGTTTTGTGTGTAGTTTTGGTCTTTGAGTTACAAAAAAAGACACAGCAGTGCTAGATAAAGTGTAGAGAAGACAAACAAGGGTGATTCCAGGGCTACAGGGTATGAGTTACAAGGAAATATTAAAAGGAGATTAATCTTTTCAGTTTAAGCAAAAGAAGATAAAGAAGAGACCTGATTAAAGTGTTTAAAATGATGAAAAGGAATAAGCACAGTGAATAAAGACTGTTACTATTTAACAAAAACACAGACAACTGTTAAGGGTAAATTTGGTACAAAATTCATAGTTCCCACACAGAAAATACATTACCAAGTAATGTGGCATTGAGCATGTGAAAGAAAATTAACTGCTTGCAAGCTACTAAGGGTTAAAAGCTAACAAAGCTGTTTTGCAATAACGGCAGGTTATTCATACAGGCGTCTATCCTAAGACAGGGTGCAGTAAGCTGACCTAAGACAACTTCCTCTTTAGGAACACGTCTGTTAGACACAGGACAGATGACCTTTCCTTCTTTAGGGCCCCATCTGACACGTACACAAAACAGAAATGGTTGGCCGATTTCCGCAATATACGTTGTAAGATGAAATGCTTGGATAAACGATATTATGCTTATTGATAAGTAAGGGGGAGGGAGGAAACAGTATAATGCCGATCAAAAGGGTGAATCTGCGCTCTTCTACCTTGCAACGCACAAATCCACGTACTCGTCTGTGACTGAGTAAATGCTGATTGATTGAACTATTCCTGTCTTCCTCTGAGGTTTCTTCCACAAGTAGAACTTTAGGGACCTTCAAAACTAGATGTTATTTTGGAGGAATTAAGTGGATAGGATGTTCTAGTGTTACATTAAAATAAAAAAACTAAAAAAAAATCCAACTCTTTAGTGAGATTCAAGTTTTGCCATTGTGAAATGACCTGCACAACTATTCTCAGTATCAGTTTTGTCATGCTGTATGCAAAATAAAACTTTCCTATTTCACTCATTGCTAGTTAAGAGCCTTAATATAGTCCTAATGGAGTAGTAGCTAGAGAGTAACAGTTAATTCTCAGTGAGGTCTTGACTTGAACAGCATCCCCTTGTCTGATTAGTATTACTTTTATGTTTTCATAAAGTTCAATATTTTATTCACGTTCATATTGGTCACCCACAATGCCTATAGCTGTTACTGGTCCACATTATGTCTTACAGCAGAGTACTGTATTATATGACTAAGTTATAAGCCATTTAATTGGTATAAGAACTACGTATAAGTTCTTATGCTTAGCTTCTTTTTATTATTTATATCAAAGGATTGGTCTGAAATGTGATATCCTGATATCCTAAGGTGCTTTGGAATGCTTTACATTCAAAAGATGAAGAATGGAGTCCATTCCATGCTCTAAAATCTGACAAAAAAGAAGATCTGAGAGTGTTCAGGAGAAACATCGAGCATGGTCTTAACAATGCAAAGAAAAAAATATAAATTATGTGTAGAAATATACTTCAGTAGTTCGAAAATGTTGCATATGACACTGTATTATGGCAACAGATTGTAAGAGCAAAGTTACCTCTGCAGGAACCGTTGAGGTTTGTTTGCCACATGTGCTTAACGCCTTCTATATACGTAAATTCTTATGTTGCTTGTATACAAAATATGGAGACCTTTGATGAAAGTTACACTCATAAAGCTTTAGGTCCATGCAAAACTCAGAAGATGTGCTTGTCAGCTGTTAATCATTATCAGCAATATTTCTGACATATAGGCGGGCTCAGGCTGCAATTTCCACTTGCTTGAAAACAATCAGCAATTTTCTTATAACAAAAAAATCTATAATCGTATGTCTCAAAGTCTACCAATTATTAGCACTCTCCCAAATCAAATCCGGCATACAGACACACTGGAATTGTATCAGTTTGTGTACCACACAAATAGATCAATAGTGTCAATGTCATCAGCTATCCATCCACAAAGTATTAATTCACCTTTACAAAAGAAACACGTATGTGAGAATACTGTTTACAATTTTAAAGACCCTTCACAATGCTAGCCAGCAAAGCTTATTTTAGCTACTTCAGCCAACACCCAATTTACTCGTAATTTGCTTCATAGTTGGCAGTCAATGCCTAAAACAATAAGGTGTAATTAAGAAAAAAATTATTCTGATCAGATATATTTAATTTTGACAATAACTGTAAAGGGGAAGAAGAGAAAATGAGTTTAACTTAGCTTATATGTTATCCCTTGAGCACCTATAATATGACCTCAGTGGGATCAAACAAGACAGCAGAAGTAAAGTCAAAGAGACAGGCAGGGGTCCTTTACCTGCAGGCAGAAGAGAACAAACTGACTAACCACAGACATATGCCAACAATACAGCAAAAGAAACAGGTGAGGTTTCCAGCATTAAAAGCTTCCTAGAAGTGCATTATAGTTTCCTCTAATGCTAAAGGATGTGGTCAAAGGCATAACAGACTATTGATGAGGTCAGGGACAGATAAAAGGGTCAGAAGTGAAAAGTGCTGATTCTCAAAAGCCTAATACACTGAAATGAAAATTCAAAAGAGAGCAAGCAAAAATGTCCTTACACAATTTAGATTTACTTTCCCTTAACGAAACTCCAAAAAAATGTTTATTTATTTTCTAAGTGAATCCAATACATGTATAATTTCCTGGAGGTGCGCCCTCTTAAATATGGAGGGCATGAAGAACTGACACATAATGGCGATGTCCAATCAGAAGACTTACAATAATTGGTACTGTATAAACTATTTGGCTACAGTTTCAAAACTAGAACAAAATGGAGATGTCCTTTATAAAAATAAAATAGGGAGATAGTGTCATAGATTCATCATAGCAATAAAATATATTGGAGGGTGCACAAACAGTTCTTAAATCTGTAGGAAGAGTAAAAATGGAAAACAGGGCTTCTCACATTACTGCATGTTGTCCTGCCAACATCACTCAAATAGAATTCTGCGCTGCTGTGTTAGATTGGGTATACAGAACATAAATGTCATCCATCAGAAAAAAAAGTCAACTTGACTAATGAATGCATTAAAGACGTTGACTGCTAAATACGATTTACAATCTAAAGACAGACACAATCAACTGTCTTTGGAGCTGTAGCGCCAAATGCGAGTGTATTTTGTGGGTAGTGTATGTAAATAGAGGATTGCATGCGTCTGAAATAAGAATGTAAAATCACGGTGGCATTACAGAACAGAATTTTTCACTTTCAGTTATTTTTTTCTTATTAGCTATAGTTTGGATAACATTTGTTTTCCAAAAAATATTTGGGATAGGGTTAGATATATTTACATATCTACAACCACAAACACATGAATATGTCTCAATAACTGTGTCTTTCCACTGCAAAGTTTAAATAGAAACTGCTGTATTTGATTGCAATAAATTGTGCTAGATTCAACTGGTTAGACCCAGCCGAGTTACTGCACACCTGATATGAACAAAGGGTTTTCTGTTTCTTGCACTAAGTACAAGGTAATTCAATTGTTTTTTTTTCAGAAAATAGTTTTTTATTGCGAGTTTTGCATAATAATAAAATGCAATTAATTAATGTATTCAAATAACACCCGGATTTTACATTGGCGCCAGAAACAAATTTTCTTTTTTCCACTGTGGCAGTCAGTATATTAAAGTGAACCATCATGGGTGATTTTGTGTGGATATCCTATATACATTACAAATACAACTGGGAACTGTGCCCCATTCTGTTGTCTCTTTGAATTCATCACTTCACACATGCAGAAAATCTCATTTTTGTGAAGGGCTTTGTATTCACTGCCACATTGGTTTGAAGGTTGCATTTTTCACCTGCAACTATTACACAACAGTGTATCAGTCAAATAATTAGAACTACAATTGTGTCTTTGTGTTGTAGTACAGTCATCCCTCACCTATCGCGGGGGTTACGTTCCAGAGCCCCCCGCGATAGGTGAAAATCCGCGAAGTAGCGAACTATATTTATTTTATTATTTGTACATATTTTAAGGCTTTATAAACCCTTCCTGCACTCTTATAAACCTTTCTCACTCTCTTGTTAACCTTTCCCACACTCTTATAAACACTTCCTATGCTCTTAAACACTTTCTGCATTCTTAAACACTGCAGACCAACACTGCACACTGCACACAGCGATCAGACGTCGATGTGTCTGCACTCGCTTTGTGAAGGCGGGCAGCTGAACTCTCAGCAGAGCAGAAATGGACTTTGTGCTGCTTCTGCCAAAATGCCTGCTTGTCGCTCTGTGCATTCGGAAGGAGGAGGAGGAGTGGGGGTGTGTGAGGGCTGAACGCACGTTCGCTCAAACCCCCCTCCCCAGAGGCGCAGTACGCTCCTGCCACTTCGCATTGTCAAGGGGGTGGGGAGCTGAATGAACGCTAAGGAGAAGTGGACTTTGTGCTGGCTTTGTGCTGCTTGTCGCTCTGCCTGTCAATAATTTAAAAGCCTGTACATCACCAATTTTCCTGTCTCACTGCCTTGTCTTGCATGAAGTTAAAATGTTTTATAATAGTGAGATGTTACTCATATCCTTAGCCCGACATCCACATATCATATGTGTTAACAGTGTGTTTTATAAGTTTACATGTGTTTAAAGCATGTGGGATGGGTATTTTAAGGCTTAAACTATAAAAATGTTTATTTATATGGTCTTTCTATATCGCGGATTTTCTCCTGTTGCTGATGGGTCTGGAACATAACTTCCGCGATAGGCGGGCAATCACTTGTATTTAAAAACCCGCGAAGTTGTGAATCCGTGAAAAGTGAACCGCGAAGTAGTGAGGGATTACTGTATAATACATTGTTGTGAATTCTATAATATTCCCCTTTTCCTTTGTTTGTTACTTGTTCAAGATTTTTATATTACCTTACAATTTCCCCATAATTACGTGACCTGACCAGCCCTGTACATACCTTCTGATTGCTGTAGTCAAGTAGCTTTCACAGCTCATGTTGTTTTGCACTACTTTTTATTGTTTTTAGAATTAATATTAAGACTTGTTTGTCTTCTAAACTTTTTTGTTTTGATTTTTTGGCTCCTGATTTATTTGGCCCTGTTTCTGGTTGTAGTTCTCTGTTTTGGATTTGGTTTTGAGCTAATTTTGGTGCAACGTTTATGATTTCTTTTTATTGTCTTTTGGCTAGTAGAATAATTGTGTATAATTTGATCTTACTTTTTTAAATTATATTTTGGATTTAAAACGTTTGTTTACAATTCAATATAAGCTTTTGAAGTTAGTTGGTGTGAGATTTTGCATATAACTTGATAAATATTTTGTATGTCTTTATTTGTAATTTAGGCAAAGCAATGTAATTCAGTGTTACTTTGGTGAGAGGCATTTGTGTTTGCCCCCCTTTACGACTGAGTTTCTTTGAATTTTTCGACAGGGTTTGGGGGGTGTGCTTTAAACCAGTTTGGCGAGTGTTTCTCTGCTAAAGTCTTTGAACCCCTGCAAGGAAGCCAGGTTACTTTAACATATGGTCTTGGGGGGTAGCAGGTTTTAAGATGTTGTATTCCCCCATTGGTCTGAAGTATGGCTATTTGGACTTGGCTTGGATCAGAAGCTTTTAAGTACCATGATGTCCTATTGGGTCTAGGGGTTGGACAGAGAATCTATAAATCTGCTTGCTAAACCACATTCTCTCTCTCTTACTAACCAACAACTGATAAAGACCATCACACCATGAACTAAAAGGACAACACAATGGAGACCACAGTTTAGCAGCCATATTGGAGCAGGCATACGGCCTGTTCTGAAGAAAGCTGAATGATGCTTTTACTAGAAACATTTTAAATAACTACAAGTCTGTGTGCCGCCTGAAACTACACATCACCATTTAATCAGGTTGTATGGTTGCCAATATTCAAATGTACTTTGCATATTGCTATTATTTATGAATATTATTAATAATACATTGTTTTATGTGTAACTTAACTCTTGCTTGTCTTTTTACTACACCTAATTGCCTATAGATATAACAACAACATTTATTTATATAGCACATTTTCATACAAAAAAGTAGCTCAAAGTGCTTTACATAATGAAGAAAAGAAAAATAAAAGACAAAGCAAGAAATTAAAATAAGACAACATTAGTTAACATAGAATAAGAGTAAGGTCCGATGGTCAGGGAGGACAGAAAAAAAAAAAAAAAAAAAAACTCCAGACGGCTGGAGAAAAAAATTAAATCTGCAGGGGTTCCAGGCCACAAGACCTATATAGAAGGGAAGGTGGGGATAAGTTATATACTATAAACAGTGGTAAGTCTGTGAGATTAGGCATTCTGACAAAGGCTACACATTAATAATACAATAGGGGAAAGTACAGCAATATATTACTCTACCAAGACAAAACAGTTGGGTTTGTATCGCAATACGCAATTCATGTTTTGTAGACACATTGTACGCCAAAAATCTAAAAATGTTAGTAGTAACAACAAGAAAAAATAAATGTATATGCTACTGAACATATTTTCTAGCACACTCAATTTTATTTTAATAAGAAAATTCAAAAATTAGTCTTTTGGCTAATCTGATTGTCCTAAATCTCACTGAACACCACTTTCTGATTAGTAGGCTTAAACTGTTAGGCTTGAGGAATACACATGCAACAGTTTCAGTCTTGTCCCAGACCCCACATACCCTAGTATCATTCAGTGGAATCTCTACATTAAAGGATAAATTAGGTATTTTTCAAGTCAAAGTTATTTCTTCATAAACATGGCTTATATGCATTTGACACGTAAAATTGTGTTCTTAGGTTAAGCATTTTCTAAAAATGCTTAAAAATATATTGCCTCTACTGGCCCTGGGGCATGTAACATCACCACAAAATAAAAGCATACAGACTTACCAAATACATCCACTTTTCAAGCCAAGACAGTTGTTAGTATTGACCTGAGTCTTGTGCTTAACACACATTATTAAATACCTTATATCTGTATATGTCATTTTTGAGCACAAATACACCATTATGAGATTCAGCCTTTTTAAAGGAAAACCAGTTGTGCATGCCACCTCAGCATTTGTCTTATTTCATAATAATATTTCACACCCCCAGTGGGTGATTTCCTCTTGAAAGCCCAAATCACAGTAAATTATGACACGTTGTTGGCTTTGTTTTGATTTAAAAGAATTCTGAACCCAAAGTACTTCCTAACTGCAGTTTCATTTTGTTAAGCATGCCTGCTTAATGTTGGCCATGATTTGATTGGTCACTAGCAGCTATGTAGGATCATAGCAAGCAGACACACTAAAGTTACATTCACAGTACTACGTTTTTAAATAAAAACGCAGATGTTGTTCTCCTTTTTCACCTTTCGTCCAGACTATCCCAATGTTTTGAACCCTTGAAAACAGAGACTTTTGAATATGCTATCCAGAGCCATATACTACTGGAAACACAGCCTCAGCACTGTAGTGTATATTGGCAAAAACTGTGTTTTTCAAAATGCAGACTCAAATCGCTGTCTGATTTGTTTGTACTTATTACGTGGCTCTTCCCTGATTAGACCCTGTTCATTATAACACCTCATTTCTTAATCTGGTTACCCTTCATGGTAGGGAAACACATTACAGCAGCGTAGACATAAAAGAGCTGCTTTCCACAGATCTTGTTGTGTTGCTTACCTGTATGCATCTAAATTGCATTTTGTAGTCTAAATGCTGTGTACTTGTTCAAAAGGCAAATTTACCAATTGCTACAGCATTGTAATAAATCTCATGGCTGGCAGTGTACCATCCTTCCAAGGAGTTTTCTGCTGATGTATGCATATTCAGTGTTGGTGAACATGCACGTTGTCACAAATTCAACAAAAAGCCATAGGAAGGTTTGGGGCAGCCACCCGTATATTATTTCCTGGCTTCAAAATTGGATAAATTATTGTACTGATGTGTACTGATCAGAGTCCAGAAGAGAACTGACTTGCTGGCACCAAGATGGCGCTTTTAAGGCAAAGAGGAGGAAGTGAAGTCATCTCTGGGGCCGGAACTGGAAGTGATGTCATTGTGCCTGGGACCGGAAGTGACATCATCTCCTGGCCCAGAACTGGAAGTGACGTCATCGGGGCCAGGCAGAATTTCCCGTAACTGGTCTGCAGAGAAGTGAGAGAAAGAGTTAGTGTACTCCACCACCCCCCATTCCAGCATGGAATTACTCTCATTCAGGCCCTTTAGCTGTCTCCCATGCGTACATGTGTGACAATGTCAAATGCATTTTCAGTCATTTCAGTTTGGACAGAGATACTTTTGTAAACAATGTGAAAACCCTAGTGTGGACAGGGATTGTTTTCATTTAAAAACACTGTTTTTACACAAAAATGCAGTAGTATGGACATAGCCTAAATGGCAGCACCCATGGAAATCTAAAAGCACAAAATGGTTGGGCTTATGAAGAAATAAATATGCAAAATGATGCCACAGAAATCATAATTAAAATACGAAAACCAAAACTACATAATGTTTTTTAAGTATTTTTAAGAATTCCTAAATTAATTCCTAAATCAATGCTAAAAAGGCATATATGTATTTTAATGTGAAATCTATTAAAGACTTGCAATGTACATTATATGTAAACTGAGTTGTTAGCCAGTAAAAAAAAAAAAAAATACATTTTTTTCTTGAATGCTGACAAAACCACTACTTGTTCTATACATTCAGAAATGTCTTGTCATGTGATCCATGCAATCATGGTGGCTATGTTATGAAAGATAGCTACGGGCTTTAAAAAGCATCTGCAATTTGTAGCAAAATAAAGCAATGACTTAGCAAGGAACCTGAGCACTATTTTGGATAGAATACTTTAGTTACTTTAGTAAACACTGAATTTGTCGATGCTCTCCCTTTATCCTTGATGTATGATGAAATCCTTTAATGTTTCAAGATCTCACTACCCTCCTGTAACGCCCCTACAAACCTTTGGGCTGCAATTTAAAATTCGGTCCATTTGAGCTGGTGGTCACAATATTGATCATCTATATGTCAGTTACTCCTCCTGTCTAATGCATGTTCATATCAGACATCTACTTATTTTTAAATTGATATTTCCATATGCAGTATATTGCTATTTATTGCTTCTTTATCACCATTTCCTTGTTCAATAATTTATACTGGCTGTGTCATTTGTACCATTTTGCATTTTTGCTGCATGTTTTTGTACCAGTGGGACCATCAGCAAGCGCATTTCATTTTACTGTTTGGCATACTGTGGTGACATTACATTAAAGAGAATTAATCTATACTGGAAAACTGTGCATTCCTTAGCATAAACAATGTATAACTCTTTTAAAAAATATATATATATATATATATTAATATAATGCAATTTATTTAATACCACTTTCTTTTTTCACATTGCATTTGAGCTGGTTAATTATTGGGCCTATCTGGTGCAATTAAAAATGGGGAGCAAAAACCTGGCATTATTTAAAAGAGATCTCATCATTGTACCTGACTGGTGTGAGGGCATTTGAGACTGCTAACACCATAAAAAGATAAGAGCAATGTCAACACATCAAGGGAGCCTATAAAACATAAACAAACAAACACCTGTTAACCCTCATTTGTATCACACCATTGTGGTTGCTGTGATTGCTCACCACAGGAGACACCAACTGGCTGTGTTTTGTTGAAGCTCAGAGGGAGAGAAGGATCTTCAAGGCCAGCATTCATTTATTTCAATACATTATCTTTTGACTAGAAATTTTATTTCTAGAGTTACAGAATGAGCCATATACTGATTTAGGTAAGCATTTTAGTGTACAGATTTGTGATATGCTAGCAATTAAATATCTTTTGTGGATAAATGCAGCATTAAGCTGGATGCATGGCAATCTACTGTATTCAGTGATTAGACTGTAATTAAAATTTATTGCAATACAATAAAAATGCCTAAACACTGACTTGTAATCACTTAAGTTTTGACATAAAAGAAAGGCAGTGTGTCATTTATGATTGCAAAGTATTTCTATGTTTCTTTGTGTATGCCTTTTAGAATTAGCAGATGTCTCCAATTAACCTGAACAGTCCTGATGTTTTGACTTTGTCCTTAAAATCTTGAAAAAGTTCAGCTTTTAAGCCTCTTCCTTTAGCATGAATCATTCCAAATACCATCTGTCAAAATAATATTAACAACAGATTTTGGTGTAATTGGTATCTGCAATGAATGCAAACTAAAATAAAATTCCAAGATACCCATTATATTTGATTGTGTGACGTGGTTAGTCCAGTATTAACTTTAAATCTCTTGGGACTTTATTTAGCATTTCCAGTTCAAGTCAAAGGCCTTACAAATTGTAATAACGGAAAGCTTAATATGTTTCTGTATTATTTATTCATCATTTTTTACTGCATGTGTGTTTTGTTTTTAGAAAAGAGGCTTTATTCCACATGGAAACACAGGTACTTCTGTGTCCCAAAGAAACCTAGCACAAAAAATATTAAAATAAGTGAAGTACGTAACCAGTTTTTCAGATGCCCTCAGTGGACTGAGTTCAACAGGTGGGTTCAAGAACCTTCTCAAGCCACGTCAGAGCTGTAGGGTCTAGAAGCTATCCTACAAGGCATGGGCAAAATTCTGAAAACAGGCCTGGACAGTCCATCACAGGGGCCACTCTGACAGACAGATACACACAGACACAAATTAACACACATCATACTCACACACAGTGATAATTTAAATTGCTAAATTGAGAATGTCCGAAAGTAGAAATTTTAATGAAATGGGACTTGCAAAGCTATTCGGTTATGACAAATGTTAGAATATAACAGAAGTGAAAGGCAAATATTATTACAGCGACTGATCGTTATGGATACCTGGTGAATGTGTCACTCTGATGGTAAATTATAGTGTCAGTGAAATAGTGAAATATTATAATCTGCAAATAATGCAGTTGCGAGGTTGGGTTAGTGTGAAGTAAACACAGAGGAAATACTCATTTACTGGCATTAATGTGTCGCAGAACCTCATTCATATCTAGATAATCTTTTTGTTTTCCTTTCTTGTATTTTATACTTTCTCAGCTAGGAAGATTATTTAACTGACCTGAAATGACTTAAAGCTTCGGGAGGAGTGAGACATTGAAGCATTGGCTCTGTTCTCTTTGTACTCAAGCTGCTGCAGAGGATTCCACACACGCCCTGCTGGACCTGCCAATACAGGATTGACCACCTGCGTGTGCCCAGGCACCCAGTAACAGCAACGTCCTACCCGCTACTGCAGTCTGCTGGTGTTGCATTAACTTATCTTAGTGATGTGTTTGCCATCAGTAATAACTGTCACAGGTGAAAAAACAGGAAAATCTATTTGTGCCTGTGATCTGAATGGTTGTCAAATGAGTAAATGAGGAAATATAAAAAATATACAAGTTGGTGTAACTGCTGTCAAAGTAAAATTGAAACAGTAAGTTAATTCATAGTTGAAGTCACACAGAATGTTTCTTTGTTTCAAGAAAGGCAAGTTTTGAAATTTTACAACTTTGTACAGCACAACCTGTTCAAGATGTCTCAATGAAAATTAAACTGTATTGACAAATCTTTTTGAAGAATAAGTATGTCAAACTTCAACATGATATGTCCATGGAGGGAGGGGTGAGTTGTTTCATGCGTACAAACAGACAGGGATAACAATTGCAGTAGGTGTTTCTTACATTATATGCGACTCCACCTAAAAATAGTGATGTATCAGCTTAAAAAAAAAAACAAAGCAGCAGAGATCAAAAAGAGAACATAATGTCCATCCATCCATTATCCAACCCGCTATATCCTAACTACAGGGTCACGGGGATCTGCTGGAGCCAATCCCAGCCAACACAGGGCGCAAGGCAGGAAACAAACCACGGGCAGGGTGCCAACCCACCGCAGAGAACATAATGTATCAAATAAAAAAAACAAACTTCTGCTAAAATAGGACTAACTGTTCTATCTGAAAGGTGTAATGGTTTAATAATAATTGTTTACATGTATATAACACGTTTGCCACTACTTAAAGCACTTTTTCACAGTGAGTGGGGGAAAATTTCAACTACCACTAATGTGTGGCATCCACCTAGATGATGCAACAGCAGCCATTTTTGCATCAGCATGCTTACCACACATTAGCTATTAGGTGGTGAACTGAGAGAGAGATAGCCAATTAGAGATTGGGGATGATTAGGGGCCCAGAATGACTAGACCATTGAGGACAATCTAGCCTTGACATCAGGATACACCCCGCTCTTTATGAAGGATGCCCTCGGATTTTTTATGACCACAGAAAGTCAGGACTTCAATGTTAGATCTCATCTGAAGGATGGCACCATCTTTACAGCACAGTGTCCCTGTCACTGCTCTGGAGAATTGGTTTCCACATATAAACCACAGGGTAAGAGACCCCTGCTGGCCTCATTAACACCTCTAACAGCAGCAACTCAAACATTTCCTGGTTGATCTCCCATCCAAATACTGACCAGGCTCAAACACGCTTAGCTTCAGGTAGATGACCTCTTCTGATTTGAATGTGGTAGTTTGATTTCCATATGTCAACAATTTTTTGGTCTTTTGCGCCAGTTTTGTTTCTCTCCTGGGTATCCTGATTTGACAAATGGTACCACATTACCAAGCTACTACTCCTGCCCATGGAAAAAATCATAAGAAATATTGGGAACCTTTGCAATTAAACATGAAAGAATACAATCTGATTCTTACTAGACTGTCCTGTATGTATTTTTGACATTACAGAATCCCCGAGAGAACCACTGTGGATGCCCTGGAGGTTTAGTTTCTCCACGATTGCTTTCGACTGAAGTCTTTGTTTTCCTCTCCTTTGTTGTCAAATGGCCATATCTCAATTATAATATTAATGGACTTTATCATGATTTCTTTTTGTTAGTAATTGGATTTACTTTGGCATTACTGTTTGTTTAATGTAATTAGAGTGGTTTTGTATATAAATGTTGCACTGTTAGACTTTTCTAATTATAAATATGCATCGATTAATCTACCTGATATCCAGGAGTCACCCCACTTCACAATGCTAATGCTGAATTTCCCTGCTAGAAAATAAGAAGTGTTTGGGTGGGCTGGAAATTCTGAAGAAATACGAACAGATCAGGGAACCTTTTTTACTATATGTCAGAAGTTAAAAAAATAAATGCATTTATGATTATCAACTCAAGTATATTTTCTGTTTGTGTCCTCTTCACTTCCTAGCCATAATATTCATATAGGTCTAAAAGGAACTGGAAAATGTTTTGTGAAAACATTCTAAGATCAATAGTCTCTGAAAATGTTTTTTGGAAAAAGGAAGGACAATTTCTCCTAATTACCATATGTGATTGAAGGTATGTCCACAAACTAGGATGAAGGTATATTGATCTCTGTATTAACCCTTAAACCACTACATACTTGGGGGGTTAATGCACCCCCGGACGCCAAATACTTTTTTGCTGCACTTTCATACAAAGAGCATCATAATTACTGCTACACTGATTATTTTACACACTGCCAATGAACTGTAAAAACTATTAAAAAAACTACTGCAGCAATCTATTATTATACACTGCCTGGCCAAAAAAAAAAGTCGCCGACTGGATTTAAATAAGCAAATAGATACGAGCCTCCTATTGGATAATTACTGCATGGACGATTATCTTTCAGCTGGCAACAAGTTATTTAACCCCAACTGGTGCAATGAGTTGCTTCTCATTTCTTAAACAACCATGTCGAAAGACACATCTTGTGGTCATGGAAAAGATGTTAGTCTGTTTGAGAAGGGTCAAATCATTGGCATGCATCAAGCAGAGAAATCATCTAAGGAGATTGCAGAAACTACTAAAATTGGGTTAAGAACTGTCCAACGCATTATTAAAAACTGGAAGGATAGTGGGGACCCATCATCTTTGAGGAAGAAATGTGGCCAGAAAAAAATCCTGAATGATCGTGATCGGTGATCACTTAAATGTTTGGTGAAATTAAATCGAAGAAAAACAACAGTAGAACTCAGGTCTATGTTTAATAGTGAAAGTAAGAGCATTTCCACACGTGCAATGCGAAGGGAACTCAAGGGATTGGGACTGAACAGCTGTGTAGCCGTAAGAAAACCACTAATCAGTGAGGCAAACCGGAAAAAAGGCTTAAATTTGCTAGGGAGCATAAAGATTGGACTCTGGAGCAATGGAAGAAGGTCATGTGGTCTGATGAGTCCAGATTTACCCTGTTCCAGAGTGATGGGCGCATCAGGGTAAGAAGAGAGGCAGATGAAGTGATGCACCCATCATGCAAGATCTTGGTGAAAAATTAATGCAACATTGGATGGAACTAAATCTTGTGACATTGCAGAAGCTTATCGAAACAATGCCACAGCGAATGTGTGCCGTAATCAAAGCTAAAGGCAGTCCTACGAAATATTAGAGTGTGTGACCTTTTTTTTTTGTGGCGACTTTTTTTTTCGCCAGGCAGTGTATGTACAAGGTGCAACCGACACCATTGATGAAATTCAGTAAATCACCGAGCCAACTGCGCTTGAACTGCCTGCACACAAGCACACAGAGGCCAACGCTAATGCTTTCAGGCTAGTTTAGTCCAGTGGCTGAATCCCAGGGGCAGTGATGCTGATTCACTAGGGGGCAGCAGTGATCATGAGCTGGCTGCTCAACAAATGTATGGCACTGACTGATCAGCTCCGCCGTGCTGGCAGATTGCACTGGGAACAGACTAGCCAGTTGTGGCGTTCAACTAATGTAAGCGCCGAATATACTCTGCTCCGGCATGCTGGCAAATTGCACCAGTTGTGGCGTTCAACGAATGTACGTCCCCGAATATACTCAGTTCCGGAGTGCTGGCAGATTGCATTGGGAACCGACTATAGCTGGTTGTGTCGGTTTAAGGGTTAAAAACAAGAAAATTGGCCCAGTAACTTATAAGCTCTGCCATGCTTATTTGGCCCTAATGCATGTGTTTGCCCTGCAATCGGCTGGGCCTCATCCCGGTTTTGTTCCTACCATGTGCCCACTGCTTGGCTCCAGATGTCTAGCAACCCTGCTCTGAAAGCAACAAGTTTAAACAGCTTAAAATGATGTAATTGATGGGTACATTTTTCGTATGTCAGAGTTAAAAAGTGCAAAGTTTGCATTTGTTGGATAATTATGCAAGTTTTTCTACAGTTTTGTTTCTTTTGTATTTTATCATTTATAATGATATTTATGATACTTCTCCCATTTGGCTGTTTTATGCTAAGAACAATGAATAAGATTTGCTGCATTGGTCTGATAACAGTAAAAGAGCATAAATGGCAAAGTAATATTTCCCAACATCAGGGATCCATTGAAACCAACAAATAAAATATTCAGGTGCTGAAAAATCATCTCTCTTGCCAAAAACCTTTAAAACTTTAAAACACAGCTAAATATTTCCATCCTTCTTTATGTGTTTTTTTAGTTATCTCAGTCTTTTTGTAATGTCTATATTAGAAATATGGTACAAAATACTAATCTTTTATGGAAACAGTGCATCTGTGACCTTCTCTGCAAGATTCAAAAGGTCTCCTGACACTTGTTATGTATTTTGTGGTGAACACGTACTGATTTGTGGTACCAGTTCTCTGGAAATCTCTACTTTAGCGTACAAGCAAGGCTCCCTCAAGGTCAAACATTGAAATCACTATTGAAGAGCTGCCTTGTTCCTATTTTAAAACTGCCATATCAGTACTTCATCTTTGCCAATTATTTTCCCCTGTACCTTTCCCTTGCTTTTGCTGTATTATTCCACTGACTTTATTGAACTGTCAATACGTACACATTCAATGCATTACGTTATTTTCTTTTACAACCTTTTAATTGCACTTGTGGCAATGTTCACCATGAAAGGCATTTTACTGAATGAACCCAGATACATTTGTTTTCTTAAATATCTATAATTGCAGTTAGATTACTGAATGGGCAAATTGTTCTGTTGCCAAGCTAAAGTAATTAAATTAATGTTGTATAACAATAAGTTATTTTAGTGAAATATGGCGATTTTGTAAATCAGTACAATTTCCATTATGTAATAGCAACATAGATTTGGTTAAAGGAAAGAAAGAAAAACATCTAATTAGATTTTTTTATTGTCTTATTGAGGACCTTCCATGGTTTCCTATACTTTAGAATTCACAGGTTAGTTTTGCACCTTTTCGTAAGATATCTTTAAGACTAATAACTACTGTACACCTTATGTATAAATCCAATGAACAAGTATAACACAAGGATGGACATACAATACAAATAGTTTTCTGACTACTAAAGGTTAATATCAGCCATTTG
The DNA here is from genome assembly GCF_900747795.2 of Erpetoichthys calabaricus. Classification (NCBI taxonomy): domain Eukaryota; kingdom Metazoa; phylum Chordata; class Cladistia; order Polypteriformes; family Polypteridae; genus Erpetoichthys; species Erpetoichthys calabaricus. The sequence goes on along the minus strand of NC_041398.2, from coordinate 217,727,405 downwards.
TGTAAATGAAATATGACATCACACCATAAGTTTTAATCTGAAATCGTCAAAACTTAATTAGTCAGGAATTGTGTATCAACTGATGAATTTATATCATAATATACTTATTTTTAGTCTCCACATATTTGTCACTTTTAATGTTAACTTTATGTTACCCATAAGCTTGGATCTATCACTACTTAATGGTCTTGTTAAAAAATATCAGAAAAGTGAGCTATCAAAATTCTTAAAGTTATGTTGCCCATTCTTCCTATTTACTTTCTCCACTTGGCTACATTTATCATGTTAGTCAATGATTTGAATTTTGTTTGTGCCTCTTTTGCAACTTTAAAAACATGTTTTCTGTTAGCAGTGCGGCATTGCCTGTGATGAAATTAAGTATTTACTGTAGCTTTGCTATTTTCAGAACAAAGCGAGAATATAAGCTGACACACCGCCTGAGGGAAATAAGCGTCTCTTAGTGAGCACTGGAGTGCCAATGATGACTGCAAAACACAAGCTATGAACTTTTTTTTTATTTTGTTGATGAAGAAAATTCTGAGTTTACACAAATATATGCATTCTGAAACCCACTTAATCAAATTTAGGGTTGCTGGGTGTACTGCCTCAGAGGAAATGGCAGAAAGATGAACGAGAACTTGTTGTTAGAAGCACTTAGCAAAAGGTCCTACTGGGAAGTAGTCAGATACAGTGGTGCCTTGGATTGTGAGCATAATTCGTTCCGGAAACGTGCTTGTAATCCAAAGCACTCGTATATCAAAGCGAGTTTCCCCATAAGAAATTATAGGAAACTCAGATGATTTGTTCCACAACCCAAAAATATTAATACAAAAATGATTAATACAAAATATAAAGTAAAAATACATAAAACAAATTAACCTGCACTTTGCTACCTTTGAAAAGAATTGTGGCTGATGTGAGGGAGATGAGAGAGAGGAGAGGAGAAGGAGGATTATTGTGTAGGAGGACTTTCACTCTAACTAACAGAATCACTGTTATCTGTTGGCTCACCGGAATCTTTTTCTTTTTTTGCAACTTTAACAAGGAACCTATCCAATGTCAGTTGCATTTGCCTCCTTTTGAAGATTTTGCGGAAATGTGACATTGCATTGTCGTTTAACAGATTCATCGCTCGCACTGCTACAGCCTTATTCAGGTAGTGCTTTTCTACAAAATTTTTTTGTTGCAGTACAGTTACTAAAGAACAGTCACTACACTTGGACACAAAATAAAAAAAAGCTTTACACACACACACGTGGTCACAATGCCATAGTAAACAGCATACGCTCATACGAATGTTGACTATATGAGTGAGGCACGCCGACTGAAACCAAGCATGGGAGACGATTACCCACAATCCTGCAGCGAGATAGAGAGAGAGACAGAGAGAAGAACCAAAGCATATACGTACTACTCGTGTTGCAAGACCTCAACTGTTTATCAAGTTAAAATGTATTAAAAAATTTTCCTCGTCTTGCAAAACACTTGCAAACCAAGTTACTTGCAATCCAAAGTTTTGCTGCATTTCTACCTTGAAAGCCAAATCACTAACCACAAATCAAAAGTCAGAGTACACAAAAGAGTCCAAACTACCTGAAAGATTTATTTACTAATTAACATGTAAGGTTTTCTTTTATAAAATTCAGAAACCTGAGGACTACCAATGGTATACCACCATCTTAAGCAGGATCTGACTGATGACATTATATCATGATGACCTCCAGTCATATGGTAGCAATGACCCAAGGAACAGTGTATAATATTGTTGAGGCCATGAATAAACATAAAATGGTGGCGTAACATATGCCGTGAGAAGATTCAAACTTAAAGAAATGGAGATAATGGAAGATGAAACCCCTAAAAAACCAAGCCACATAAATCATTAACAGATGATGTTCTCTCTTTCATAAATCCTAAACACCAAGCCAAAAATCAAGTCGAAAGTCAGAAATTTAGGTCTGAATACTCAGCGTAAATCCTAAATACTAAACACCAACTATGCAGAGATTTTTTTTTAATTTTATTGATTTTATTGTAATCATTCCATACAAATAGATCAATTTATACAAAAAAAAAATAGGATTGAAAACAAATCAACCCCCCCCCCCCCAAACCCCCGAGAAAGAGAGCATGGCCAACGGACTAAAACTTAAAAATAGTAAAAATAAATAAACTGAAGCGTTTAATAGGTGTATACAGATAAATGGAGAAGAAAAAGAAATGGGGAGAGAATCTACTTTCTCAGTGCTTTAAGAGCTTATTCTAAAATATTATTGATTAGATCCCACCAGGTTTTGAAAAAGTTCTGCACAGATTCTCTAAGTGAGAATTTGATTTTTTCCTATTTCAAATAATATATAACATCAGTTACCCACTGACTTAAAAGAAGAGATTTAGAATTCTTCCTGTTTAGCAAAATAAGTCTGCGTGCCAATAGTGTAGTGAAAGGTAATCACAGTTTGTTTGTCCTTCTCCACTTTAAGTCCATCTGGAAGAACAACAAACACAGCTATTAATGGGTTAAAAGGGATTGTGACACCAAGGCTGTCTGAAAGACACTTAAAAAATTTGGTCCAGAATGATGTTATATGCAGAGATTTCTTTAGTTTATTCTCAAATCCAAACCGGAGCAGATCTAATATCAGGGCACTTTGGGTATACGGCCCAGGGTCCTTGTCAGCACACCAAAACCAAAAGTCCTAATTATCATGCTGCATGCAATGTCTGGGTATCTGTGTGCTGTATTGTTAAAAATATATTAAGGAGCTCTATTCATTATGTCACTCAGAGGCCTGTGAGGGTCTTAGTCCAGTTTTGAACCAATGTAACCAGGAAGTGCATAGTGTTATCCCTTTGTGGTGAGGATGTCAGTACCACACAATTCCAAAACAAGTTATGTAGAAACTTTGTGGTAACTTCTGCTCAAAATTAAGGTGCCCAGGAAAACCAAGATAGCACCGTAAAAAGACAACAAACAATTAAGAAGTAGAAAATGACTTCTAAATGAAAAACAATTGTCCCAAATGGTTTCTGTGACTATTTAAGGATATAATTTGTTCGGGGAATGGTAATACAATAATAAGAAATATACAGTAGATCATAATAGACAGCATCAATGAAATACTAATTTAAAAAATAAAGGAAATTACTTCAAAATAAAGAGAAAATTATAAATTGCATATAAATATATATCATTGTATATCTGTATGTAAAAAAACACAAGGGCCTAAATCAAACTTAGAACTAAATGGTGGAAGGCAGGAAGCATCTCAAACATCTCATATCTCCATTACAAGGGAAATTCTGAGTTTGATTTCTAAAATGAAACTGCCCACTTTGTCCCTTAGATCTACTGCTCTGACAAGGATTAACAAGATACTCTGTCCCCACCCTGGCTTACAGAAGTACTGTTATTGGCAGGGTGTTCATTTTTTTTTTTCATTATTTGCTTGGATGTTTCCAGCAGGGCTGACCATTGCATTTTCCCACCTTATTGGTGGCAACCCCTGAACATCCAAGCTCTAGCTCATATTTTGACTTTGCAAATCCTGCTACATCGCAGCTTAAAGCTGAACGTTTTTCAAATTATATTACATCTCTCAGATTATAGTTAAAATCTCTAGGCACACAAGCGGCATTGTTTTAATCTAGTACATGGTAGATTAAACAATTTGCCTCACCATATTGACCTCTATCCATGCTGCCTACATCTTACTAAATTATCACACAACAACCACATTTGTGCTTAAGCTAACCAGATAACTGTGCCACTGCAGGTGTTTAAAAGAATCTTCATGAGGTGTTACATCCAAATATAAAACTACTTTGTGTTCTTTAATTACTTGTTTAGCTTTATGGCTACATTAGTTGTTTTGAAGTTGTTCAATAACTTTTCCAAAATGACAATAATTTGCATATTTATGATATTAATGCTTTTTTATAAATTATCCTGTGCTTCCAAACTTCCAAACTTCACCCAGGAAAATTGATTTAATAAAAAAAGAAATGTTTTAATACTGTATTTGTGAGTATCCAGATTGCTTTTTATCAGTAGAAATTTGAAAGTAGCCCTCAATCTACCATTTCGGATGACTCCGACTTTAGCTTCTCCCCTCTCTGGTGTAAAGGGATTGTACTTTGGCCTTCTGTTTCACATACTTTATTAGTACATGAAGGCTATTGTGGTCTCCATCTGTCCACATAGAGAAAGACAGATGCCTAGTTGAGGGATGAAGCAAATTTCACACTCTAAAGAACAGAAAACAAAAAGAGAAATTATGTTTAGGCCAAATGGTATAAGAGATTTCAGACCCAACGTATGTGTTTTAGTTCAAACGACCATGCTTTGCCTTCATGGAGTCAATTGTTTAAGCCAGTGCTTTACTGAAAAACCTTTTTTGTATTATTTATTGATGTGTAAACCACAAAAGGCTGTGGTCACACTTTAGTTTAGGCATCATTACAAACCAGCTACTAACCTTTGTGCCAGACGGCCGGAGTTCATGACCGGTTGGGACGCCCCTTCTTTATATGCTCGGGGGGGAGCAGCCATGGACGATGCAATACCTCCCCCTGGATGCTAGATGGCCGCCCCCCTGGGTTAGAGCGGTGCCTCGGTTTCCCGCTGGGCTCCATGGGAATTGGAGTTGGGGGGCACCCCTGTTGGGTCCCACAGGTGCTGCCAGGGGGGGCTGCAGCTGGAACTCCTGAGCCCTTGTGGGCAGTGTTTTCACCACACCCGTAAGTGCAGCCGGAACTCGGCAATCAAGCACCTGGAGCACTTCCGGGTGAACTATAAAAGGGGCCAGCAGCCACCACTTGAGGAGTTAGAATCGGGAGGAGGAGGACGAGGTTGCCAGGGAGGAGTGGTGGAGAAAGGAGAAGAAAGAGTGCTTTATTGTGTGTTTGTGCTTGGGACTGTGTATTGCCTGTAGGACACGAGGAAGACGTGCGCCCACAGGTAAAGAAAAAAATAAATCTTTGTTTATTTTACATGTGCCTCTGTGTCCAGTCTGTGTTGGGTCGGGCGCCTATATAGCGACTTTTCACACCTTCTATAAACATTTTATCAACATTAACAATAATACATTATAGTTAACAATAAATATTGTTATTTTCATAGTTTTATTATTTATCATGGTAAAAAGGCCTCCTGTAAAGAGGTTCTTATAATGGATGCCTAAGCTAAAGTGTTATGAAGAACAAAACTATTTAAATTATATTGAATTTTAACATGCCCAGTTGTTATTTTGCAATCAACATTCCTTGCAAGATTATCATAGTTTCTATAAATGGATACAATAATAAAGTTATAATTGATTTCATGTTCTGACATCTTTGAAAATATCTTTCAAAAAATAAAGTCTTCCTAAAAGAATTGTTTTGATTCTTGAAACACATGCAACATTTGTCCATTTACAGTGTATATGGTATAATTATATTGACTAATGTGTTATTTTTAAAATCCACTTTAAAGTCAAAGACATTTTGAAGCTTAGGTACTTATGAATCACAGATCAAACTTACTTTTTCTGTTTACTTGAAATACTTTGAATACTCTTTAAAAAACAAGATTTCAGCACTGTTAAATCTTGTAAATACAATGAATGTTGAAATATTTGAAAATGAATATTTGAATGGGATGTCATAAATTGTATTTCACATAGATGGGGGCGGGGCACAGTATGTGACAAAAAAATTTCCCTTAAATAGTCCATTCTTTTAGTGAATCCAACTACTGTACTTATTGCCCTCAATGTAAAGCAACTTATTTGCAGTCCTGATATTGTTAAAGAATTTGTATCATTCATCAAAGTTCATGCCATTGCCAGTTCTTCAAGACAAATATTATTTTACATTGGTTTGCACCATCTGCTAGTCCGAGCAGGATTCTGGAAACAAAACGGCATAATGTGGGTTTCAAAAATCAGGAACATGCTAATGGGGTTCTGTTTGGGGTTAATGGGACTGTTTTGCTGGGATGTGCGTTTATTGTTGATTTAGATGGCAGTGGAGTGGGAGCGGAGGAAACATAATATCAAAAAATTGAAAAAAGAAAGTTTATAAATTAATATACGCTATGAAAATTGCTAGTCATTAGTACTTTTAGATAAACACACTGTAAAATATAATCCCTAAAAGAAGTAATGGAGCTCTATATCCCCTGCCTATAAATACAATGTTCCAAAGATAATACAAATGTGACTGAAGCATTACAATGTTGATGAGTATTATAACCACGGGAACTTGAAAAGAACAATTTGCAAACTTCCTTTGATTTGTGTCATGTTCTACTCATGGACTCAACAAGCTGGACCTACTTTACTCATATGATTCCTTTAAATGTAAACCTGTGGCACAGCCAGGCAGATTTGAACACAATCTGATCCATCTTACTCCCACCTACTTAAAAGGGTCAATAGAAAGCTTCTTATTTGACTCAGCAGAGCTGCATAAATATTACCCAGAAGTTGGTCAGGTGCAACAGAACCAGTTATGGAACACCTAGGCAGCAAACTTCAAAGAGGGAAACAGAACTTGGACAGGAACAAAGAGGAGGCAGTTTGCAATTTGTTTTCAGTTATATCACATACAGTGGAACCTTGGATTGTGAGCATAATTCGTTCCGGAAACGTGCTTGCAATCCAAAGCACTCGTATATCAAAGCAAATTTCCCCATAAGAAATAACGGAAACTCAGATGATTCATTCCACAACCCAAACTATTCATATAAAAATGATTAATACAAAATATAAAGTAAAAATACATAAAACAAACTAACCTGCGCTTTACCTTTGAAAAGAATCATGGCTGGTGTGAGGGAGACGAGAGAGAGGTTATTGTGTAGGACGACTTTCACTCTAACTAACAGATTCCCTGCTGTCTGTTGGCTCACTGGAATCTTCTTCTTTTTTGCGACTTTAACAAGGAACCTATCTAATGACAGTTGCTTTTGCCTTGTGGTTGAATTTGTGGCTTCACAATTAAAAAATGAGAAGAGAGGTGGTCTTTAATTCAACAGCTCAGTCCCATCACAACACATTTCTGTTGTATACCAGTAATTTGTTTAACAATAGTTTAGCCAAAATGTATCTCTGGAGCTTATAAATAGATACCTAACATGTGGATTATGTGACGCAAATAATTAAAGATGTTTTTACAAGGATAATTCAATATTGTTTGCTGTTGTTCAGCATTAGTCTTTACTTTTGCCTATTACCTCAGTAACTTTGTTGCCATTGTTCTCCACAAAATCATGATTTATAGCCATAAATGCAAGCAACCCAGGTTAAGTAACAGACAGAAAATTATTTTTAGGTAGAGCATTCCTTTAAAACAAGATTGCCATGCGATGTTGCAAGTATCAAAACACAACCAAAACAAATTAAAAAACTCAAAAATGTCATAATGGAAATAAAAAATGTACAAACTTTTGTCGCAAATTTAATGGAGACAAGATAGTGTCATAATTATTGACTGCTTGTTACTGCAGTTGCCTTTTGTGTTTGCACCGTGTTAGTCAAAAACTTGCATTACTTTGTTTAGTGGGTGCCTGGCACAGCCCATCTATGGTGTCCTGCACTGTATCGTTCTCAGCAGGTTGCTCTTGATAAATCTCCCTGTTTGGACTGCAGACAGAAACTTTCAATCAGCTAATTTAGAGACCAATATTCCCAATATGATCAAGAATTAAGTGTTTACAACCACTATTGCCTTAACTGTTCATGTCACTGTCTCTGAGGTCAATGATTACTTACTTTATATTTTCTAATTTTCAAGAGTATATAATATTGAAGAACCCTTTTAGTATATGCTAGCCATTAGTACAGGCAGCAAGACCAATTCGTATTTTCTATAAAAGTGTACAAGAGTACCAAGCTTGGTACTAGAATCAGAACTAAAATAAAAAGTATATTTAAACATGTATGCCTAAAATGTCCACCCATAACTGTACTAAGTGATTGCACTACTTGGACATTCACAATTATGAAAATATCCCCTAAGCACCTAATTATTATTCATACTTACAAGAAATCCTTTCCTAAAGCCCTAATTTCTATTTAAGTGAGCTCATTAGCATGTTCACCTGTTATGTACAAAACTCAGAAGTGCAGATGATATGGGGAAGCCTTACCAAATGCATAACACCTGCTAATGAGCTTATCACTGCCTTTTAAAAACCTCCAAAACTTTCACTGATTTTGTTGCAGGCATAGGAAGCCTTTTGGGACACCAAATCTATAAATATTGGAGGACCAAAAAGAAGCAAAAGGGCGACATAAATGTGAGGCATGCACGTGTGTACACCTATATTACACATGTGCAGAGATGGAAACAGACAACTTCATCTAAAGTTTTCCTTCCCTGATACATTCTGCAGGGTTTCTCAAAATGGAGAAAGGTCCTGCACATTCTCATAATCATCTTTTAGATTTAATTATCACCCGTGGTGTTAAAATTCAAATGTAATTATCCCTCCTGTTAATGAAACCATTTCAAATCATTACTTGATTACCTTTGATTTGCTCCTTCCCCTGCCAATAAATGCTTAATTTGAACCAAAACTATGAGGCATTTAAATGATAATAGCATTTAAGATTTAATAACAATATAAAAATCTGAAAACTGAGTTTGAGAATCAATAATAAAATAAATCATCTATCAAATAATCACTTTAAGTAAAGGGTTTAAATGAAACATTGTTTCTGAAAATAAAAGTAGTAAAAGGGATTCACTAAGGTTAAATGATGGTATACAATATGATCATGCTGAGGGCCATAAATCTAGGTTTAAAAGGAGATGAACAGCACTATAGATTTACTCTGGGTCAAATTTTATAAGAAATTTCTCCACATGCTCTGTGGCATGCTCTGGTTACTATTCTATACTAATGGATGAAAATATCAAAACACTCGAGTCGTAGTTAGAACAACAGCTAACCTGAAAAATATGAAATCAGAAATATCTGATATCAATTGATTTACTGGTACAATTCAAATGATGGCAGAGCTGAAGATTTTACATATACTTTCCAAAATGAAACAAGATGCTTCTTCTTTGGACTTAAGTTCTCAAACAGTTTGTTGAATAACTGCTTGAAGCCAAGGTCTGATATTTATTTCTTTATTGAGACACACAGATACCATTCCTTTAGCTGAGGGTTCTCCTGATGATTTCTATCTATCTACATGAAACACATTTTAAAAATTGAAATGTTTTTTTAAATAGCTACTTCACCTTAAAGTCTAAATGATATTACATTTTTTAATGTTCTAATATTAGATAATTAAATCAAACCAAGCCATTAATAGTCCTCAAAGCAGGACATGCAACCATTATTATGCTATTAGAGCTTAACACAGATTACAATGGTCAGCACCAAAATTCTGTACAGAAAAAAAAGAAACTGGTTTACTGTTTACATTTAGGTGAATTGAATCCGTTTCTGAAATTGGAATTTCTTGACTGCAAACCTTTTCCACTAGATATTGGGTTTAGTGAAAAATACTAAGTTATTTGTTTCATGGCGTATTTTTCATGCCCAGAATATTATTTGTATATCTTGAGCTGAAAAATGGTATTCTTCCTCGTCCTTATCATTAATTAAGGTGGAAACAACACAAAATCATGTATTTGATAACATACAGTATTTCTCGTTGTCAGTATTTTTTGTATCTTTTTATTCTTCAAAACAGACAGAAATTGATATTTAGAAAAATTAGAAATATGCCTTTTTATTGAGCAGAAGAAAGAAAGTTGTTGTCTATATAGTTTTCACAGAAATATACACAGTCGGGTTAATACAGCCCCTGTTTTCACCAGGTGACAGGTAAATATATGGCAAAACAGAATATGGGAAACCTCTCCGATGAACACGGGGAGAGATCTCACCAGAACATTGCTCAAATGGAGAGATGTTTAAGCGGAAAATGGAGAGAGTTTATGTTAGCAGACTTCTGTTGCTCAATCTAATCCTCCTTCAGAGGATTATAAGAGGAATAAAGTGTCTACTTTTTACAGTTGAAACTATATGTAACATATACTGTACTTTTAATGTTTACACATTATTGTTAAACCGATGTTAAATTAAAATAAAATTAATAATAGTTATTGAAAGAATATTTATTATATTGAATACAGTTTTTAATATCATGTACATATTTATATTTCCATGATACAAAACATTTGGAAGGTTGTTTAAATAAAATACTACTTCCAGTTGAGTAGTTTTTCACAAATTTCATATCTGTTTGTTTTTTAAATGTATAAATATCTATACAAAATTTGAATCATCTATCTGTAATTATAACTATAGTTTACTTGAAAATTTGCAAAAGTATTCAGTTAGTTTTCAGAAAGTACCAGGAAGTGGCCCAAAGTTAATAGGATTCCTTTTTTTTTATATAAAGCAGGTGTACAAAATCTCATTGACATATGTCAAAGTGTTTTTGAGTTATCGTGTTTACACACAGACACACAGATATAATTTTAAAAATGGTATTTTCAGACTCAGGAAGGTCTAAAACGTCAAGATTCATCAAAATCTTGAGGATGAATTTTTCATGAATCCTATACTTTCATCATACTATATATACGAGAAAGTAAAAGTGGAATTTCCAAAAAGAAGTGTTGAGATATCAATGTTGATGTGAAAAGGCAAGTGTCTGAGTGTAATATGTGAGCGTATTAGGGCCAAAGAGAAGAAAAAAAAATAGGAACACAGTGAAGTAAAAATGGTTGAAATGTCAACTTTAATCTCGAAATTTCCACTTTAATCTTGTAGTTTACTTTGTCATTAAAGTAGAACATCATAAACTTTATCTTAAAATTGATATTTAGTTTTCTAGAGTTTCACAAATCCCATCATAACTAAAGTATCACATTAAATGCTGTGTATTCTATTTTTGTGTATTTGATACAGCCTGCATCATGGATGTGAATCTAAAAAAGATCACAGAAACAGTAGCACTGCTTTGACACTAGGCACCACCAGTTTACAAAGCCAAGCAAAAAAGTGCATAGGCATGGTGTGAGGCTGCCATGAAAATGTGCAAGGCTTTATAGCACATTTAGTTTATATACATCTTGAAGGGAGCGTGAAAACAGATGTACGCAAAATTTTTGTGCGTACGCATTGTTTATACATTATGCCCCAGGATACCAAGGATGAGGTTGTGGAAAGAGAGGATAGCAGATCTTATGGCAATGGGAATCAGAGGTTGTAGGACAGTTGAATAGAGACAGCTGGAGAAGAGGCATACAGGATGAAAAGGGACACCTGATTAATAAATGCTTGTAATGCAGAATTTTGAAAAAATATCAGATTTATAGATAGAATTCTTTTTTTTATTATTTTAGATATAATAAGACATCATATTCATTCCAAAAAGTGGAGGGTGGTTAAGAATTTTTCTAATTGAATATGTGAAGAAGATGAACAGTTGGTGTAGGATATGATAGCAGAGTACGTCTTCCATGTGGTGTTACACCAAATAATGATATTAGACAATTAGGAGTAATTGCAGATCAATAATTATCTGACAATAAGCAAACATTTATTCCCAGTATTATGTGAGCATTAGGTATTCACAAAATATATGTCTTAGAGAGGCAAGTAGTTGATGACGTTATTCATAATTTAGATCTTATCCTTTTTATTTTTCTAACTTTCGTCAAGATAGATATGTACAGGTATTTAACTGTAGCATTCTACTATCAGGTCAGGTCACGTTGGGGGGCATGCATTGATACAGCGTGTTGCCATACCCACCACATGACGAAACAGTTTGGGATCATGGTTGGCAACCCCCCAAGCAGACCAGTCCCACCCTCCGGAAATGAACATCTATCTGCCGCAGCAAGGTGTTACGTGGGCGTCCCCATGGCCTGGTCCAGCCATTCGAGTCCTCAACAATGAGGATCCTGCGAGTGGATGAGCTTCGGGGAAGGCCGCCACAAAGCCATAGTGCCGTAACTGATGCTCCCTCACAATGCAGGTAATGTGCCTCTTACGGGACTCCATGAGCAATCGCTCATTCGACACAAAGTCAAACCAGTGGTACCCAGAGCTGTGTAAGTCAAATGAAGATGCCATATGTAATGATGAAAGGAATTTTATTGTCATTAGACTAGGGCAGTTTAATTAATTATGACTACATATTCTGCAGTCTATGAAGGCTTCAAAACCTAGTATGAGCTTTAAAATGAACTTTAACCCTTTCAGGTGGATGTCGACTTTTGTCGAAATTCAGGGGTAGAGGACGGTAATCAGCCCTAAACTGTGGCAAAACTCACTATGTTTTAGTTCAAGAAGTGAATGCACAAAGCAAAATACTCCACAGACCACATTTTGTGTATTATTGCGTAAACGGACTCTGACTTGTTGGACTCCAGTTTTGATGCAAGTGATCTGAAGATGGAGATTGAAAAAGAAAGTGAGGTACCGGCTTCAGCTGATTGGTCCCCAGCTGATCGTGTTGCTGAACATGCTTGTGTAGTTGATGCACCAATGGCAACGTTCGCCTCGGAGGGCCGCCACTTACAATGGCAAGAGGTACAAACCAGATTGCGTTGCACTGCCATGCATTGCCTGTAACACATTCCTGCCAGTCATCAAGCTGCCTGTGCACAGCCACCAGAGATGTGGAACAGGCGCTGACAGCACCCAGAGCAACAGACGTTTTACGTTGATTTACATGTGAAACTTTTGCTTTGTGTGCTTTTCAGAAAAGTGAGTTGCCTGCAAAAAATATTCAGCCCTCAAAGAGTTAAAATGACTGTATGATATGGAAATCTGTACAGTCAAAAACAAATAAAAAAGTATAAAACACATTATCAGCTTTTATTTTCTGATGAGGGAAGAACACTCTTATTTTCATGGAATGTTTTTTCTGCAAGAAACCATGTTTCTCATAAACTGATATCATTCTGTTAATGGATCAGCTGCACTGCCAAAGCTGATTCCGCAATTATCATCTCTTATGTTAAAAAAAAAAAAAAAGTTTATATAACTACTTGTTTCTCTAATGCTAGTGTTTCCCTTGCTGGGACCCTGCTCTCTGTCAGATCTTTGTGGTGAGCAGACAGAGTTTACCTTCCTCACCAGTGCTGGTTGAAGCCCGTGTGCTCCTTGAGTTACCAAAATGTTTCCCCTTGATATCCATGGATGAGGAGTGTAATTTAGATCTGGAGCATGCGCCATATGACTTACATACAGTAAATGGTGGCCCTCAGTGTCCATAACACGCATGAGCATTGTTAGACTTTGTGGACAGAGGAGGGGGGTGGGGTATGGGGGTTATTAAATATGACAAATTGAGAGTGAAGTTATCTTTCCAAGTTTTTACCTATTTTAAAAACTCCACAATTCTTCTGCCAAGTCTGTAATAAAGTGTACATTGCAAAGAGCATTGTCTTTGGTTTATTTGTGTGACAGAGAGCCTCAAAAGAAATTTATATCAGTGCATCTCTAAAGCTACTTGATTTCAAGATTTCATTCAATGTGTATCTGTTTTTATCAATCAGAGTATGTGACCACGAGGCAGGGGGGCTGCCATACCCAAAGGGACCCCTCACCAGACCACCACAAAATGAGCTACTAAAAAATTTGAGAATTTTAGGCAAAGCAAAACAGTGAAAAGCAGCTGTGTAATAACGCAGAAAATCTGTTTAAGACCTAGTGGATAATGATAAGATAAGAAAATAACTAAACGATGTTCAAAGCAAGAAACTGGAACAACAGGCTATTGCCAAATTATATGTCCTGTGCTCCTTTCTTACATTGAGGAAAATAAGTTCAGGCAGGAGGAAGCGTTAATCAATCTTCTTTTATTTTCTAAGTCTTGCAAGGGTAACTCTCAAATCAGCAAAGCAGTAATATGAAAGTGTTACAAAGAGGAATTCGTGTTGTGTCCTTTTATACATTCCAAAATGAGATCTTCAGTTCTTGCTCATAACATGAGCTCTAATACCATTGGTTACACCTAGTTGCTAACAGGACATGGCAAAACAGTAATACCTTAAATGGTCCTAACTGACCCTGGTCAGTGACTTGTGCACCTCATTTCTCAGCAGTCCATTTTTAACAGGAAGGTCAGGTAATATGTGCAAAAGAGCACTTACTCAGATGTTGCAGCTTCTTCCTCTGCTTACTACAAGTTCATGTTTAGAGCTGACAGGGCCCTGCAGTGGCTGTCAGCTAACTTGACCACAAGAGTGATTTATTCTTAGCTAAAGACGTGATACATGCTTCCTACTACAGGTTACCGCTTTTGAAGCAGTTTTCAGTAAGCACTTCGCTTTGACATTTAATCATGTATTAATGCTTTTATAATGTATATATTGTTTAAACTTACAGCAACTTTAACCTTTAAACATAAGCTTAGAAGAGTGAGAGACTCGGCACAAACCCAGTAAGCAATGTAGCTGGCTTTTCTTGTCTTGTCAGCACACCCAAATTACATGTCAGGTGCATACCGAATCGCTGGTACCAATTCAACTTCTACAATTACCGCATATAATATTTATACTTAAAACATCAGCAAGAAAATCTGCTCCTCTCCTTTTTAATAGGCCCCACTTAGATTTGATGTTATCTGTATATTTGTGGTTGCTCCACTTCAGTTCACATTACACTACTTGGTCCCAGCTCCAAGTAAACTTAAGTATGTACAGTAGAATGTTCGGCTTGCATATTCCCAGTGCCTCTTTAGATTCTAACATAATGTTACTAATAATTTATTCATGCTTTTCCATCTTCAGATATATTTACTTAGTGAATATTCCAACCTCCTAAATTTCAGTGTCCTTCCTGTTATTCTAGCTACAGATTTTGTAATGGCTTGTGGCTGCTTCTGCTTATTCAAAAGACTCGAGCATTTTTTCTTGTCTGTCACCTGCTGGTTCAGATACCTCAGCTCAGTGATAACTTGCAATGTTGCTTTTACAAGAGTCTTCTATTTTTTGCTCCGTATGTTTAATTGTGGCAAGTTAATAAACATGCAGAAATTCATTCAAAGAATAAGTGCTTGCTAGATTCCTGTAAAAACTGGAGTTTAATTGTCATCAGGGATGCGTCAGAAAACTTCCCAAGCTTTTATCCCCACTGATAGATAGATAGATAGATAGATAGATAGATAGATAGATAGATAGATAGATAGATAGATAGATAGATAGATAGATAGATAGATAGATAGATAGATAGATAGATAGATAGATAGATACTTTATTAATCCCAAGGGGAAATTCACATTCTCCAGCAGTAGCATACTGATACAAAAAACAATATTAAATTAAAGAGTGATAACAATGCAGGTATACAGACAGACAATAACTTTGTATAATTTTAACGTTTACCCCCCTGGTGGTATTGAAGAGTCGCATAGTGTGGGGGAGGAACGATCTCCTCAGTCTGTCAGTGGAGCAGGACAGTGACAGCAGTCTGTCGCTGAAGCTGCTCCTCTGTCTGGAGATGATACTGTTCAGTGGATGCAGTGGATTCTCCATGATTGACAGGAGCCTGCTCAGTCGCCCGTCGCTCTGCCATGGATGTCAAAATGTCCAGCTCCATGCCTACAATAGAGCCTGCCTTCCTCACCAGTTTGTCCAGGCGTGAGGCGTCCCTCTTCTTTATGCTGCTTCCCCAGCACACCACTGCGTAGAAGAGGGCGCTCGCCACAATCATCTGATAGAACATCTGCAGCATCTTATTGCAGATGTTGAAGGATGCCAGCCTTCTAAGGAAGTATAGGGGATTAATAAAGTATCTATCTATCTATCTATCTATCTATCTATCTATCTATCTATCTATCTATCTATCTATCTATCTATCTATCTATCTATCTATCTATAGTCGGCTCTGTCATTTCTTACACAGAGCATCAGTATTGGCAGTACAGTCTAATTTATCATCCAGCTGTACTCCCAGGTATTTATAGGTTTGCACCCTCTGCGCACAGTCACCTCTGATGATCACAGGGTCCATGAGGGGCCTCGGCCTCCTAAAATCCACCACCAGCGCTTTGGTTTTGCTGGTGTTCAGGTGCAGGTGGTTTGAGTCGCACCATTTAACAAAGTCCTTGATTAGGTTCCTATACTCCTCTTCCTGCCCATTCCTGATGCAGCCCACGATAGCAGTGTCGTCAGCGAACTTTTGCACGTGGCAGGACTCTGAGTTGTATTGGAAGTCCGATGTATATAGGCTGAACAGGACCGGAGAAAGTACAGTCCCCTGCAGCGTTCCTGTGTTGCTGACCACAATGTCAGACCTGCAGTTCCCGAGACGCACATACTGAGGTCTGTCTTCAAGATAGTCCACAATCCATGCCACCAGGTATGAATCTACTCCCATCTCTGTCAGCTTGTCCCTAAGGAGCAGAGGTTGGATGGTGTTGAAGGCGCTAGAGAAGTCTAGAAACATAATTCTTACAGCACCACTGCCTCTGATGCCTGACACATTCGATTTTTTTATTAACAGTTTTCAAATGGAGAGACTTCACACATAACAACAGATCTCACCCATTCACCCGTGTGTCCCCTAGTTTATCTTCAGTTATTGGACCACAAATTAAAAGATTATATTCATAAAGATTTATCTAGGACAGCCTTAAACCTGGGATCTCACAATACTTCTTACAAATAAAAATGTACGTAACTTCTTTGTTTTCATGTTCATTCAAATTCTTCCTCTTGTCTCTCATTGGCTATCTGTTATGATTTGCTTGCTCTCAAAATAAAAGAAAGCTATAATTAAAAAAGAGGCTTCAGTGCCCCTGCAATTCACACTTGGGAAGCAGACTTTGTGTCCTGTGCAGTCCAAAATGAAGCCAAGGGTGAAATATTCAAAAGGTAGAGGAGAACCATTAAAAAAAAACACTGGCTCACAATAACATCTACAGTTCCTTACAATTAAAAAGTTATTAAAGCTAAAAAATCCTTAAACAAACCCAGAGCAAACGGTATACTAAAAGAAGAACAGGAAAAGAACACAAATAGTTTGTAAACCAAGAAGAAAAATCTTAAATTGTGAGCAGAAAGTCAAAAACCAGAATATCAAAATGAGAATTTACAACAGAGATTCAAAGATCAGATGAACAAACATAAGAAAGAGCTGTTATAATTAGCTGCTCTATTTAATTATTTCTGAGTTTCTTTTATTTATTTATTTTATTTGAAGAAAATAACATTGTGTATAATCATGTCAAACTTATACAACAAATGACTTTTTAGTCAAAGTAGAAAAAAAGAAGAATAGAGAAAAAAAATCAGAAAGTTAAAAAAAGAAAGCAGGAATAAAAAGAGACAAAACCTAACAAAACAGAATTCAACTTCAATCACTGAGAAAGAAAGGAGAAGCAAGAGCATGGGCAGAAATAGGGAAAAAAAAGAAAAAGAAGGGAAATTGTACCCTCGCCCCCCCACCCACACAGATATAAATGCTTATTCCAAAATTTTATTAGATAGACAGATAGATAGATAGATAGATAGATAGATAGATAGATAGATAGATAGATAGATAGATAGATAGATAGATAGATAGATAGATAGATAGATAGATGCTACTTTACTTGTCATATGTAGAATTTTAGATTTTGCAGAAACTCAAGAAATATAGACATAATAAACAACAACCCCCTCAAACACATACAAGAGTTACAAAAAAAAAAAAACAAATTCTGACTTTGCTAAATATGACAGAGCATCTTGTGTTAAGTTCTGATATAATACATATTGCTCATCTCTTATGTGACAGCACAAGCAGACATAATCAGTTCAAGAAAAGCGAATTTTATAAAGTAAGCCTGTATAGGTGTTTAATCCAGCCTGCCTTGACATATTTTACTCTATTATTAATGACATATTTATATATATTTTAAAAAACTGTTGAACAGATCCATTTAATTTCAAACCGTATAAACATCAGTTACTACCCACTGACTTGTAAAAGTTAAGTGGATATCCCACAACATTTCTGGCTTTAGCCTTTTATTCAGAATCTACTGTCTTTGATGCTTTGTTTGACTTTCTGAGTACAGGTTTTGCCTGGTTCATTTTCTGGTCCCTTACTTTAAAATTACTACATCTTCTGCCATTACAGGTAGTACAAGCCTCAGCAGTCAAACTTACAGCCCACTAGGGTCATAAATAGGCTGGGTGTGCTCCTCCAGCTGAAGTGTCAGGGTGCAAATCCACTTGGGCTCAATATAAAAATAACAAGGGCAATGGCTACTGAAACTAACACAATTACCCTAATACAACAGTACAAAATAATTAATAAGCAAGGTGAATGTAAATGTGAAACAATAAAACTACAAAAAGATAGAAAACAAAAACATATTCGATAACATAAACTACAACATTCAAGACGATCAAATAAATAAATGAAAAGAAACCTGAGCCAGGAGTTAAAACCTTTGCTATAACATAACACTTTTAGAATTTCATGTGTGACATAAAGATTAAAAAAGTTGTGGTTTCCCCCCACAATACAGAATTTGAAATTTTAAAAGTTGAACATGTTTAATAGTTGTGATTTTAAATTGGGGTGAATCTGACTGGCTTATGTGTTTAAGCTAAATCACTGCCTACCTCCTATTAGAGGATAATCGAGGGGAGAAGATCATTGAAGATCTACCTGGAATCGGAAACCCCATTAAAAGTTGTTGTGTGTTGAATCTGGCCCAAAGTCAGACTGATTATCCTCTAGCTTTAGCAGAGTTTCCTTTATTGTACATGTAAATTTAATTATGTACCATAGGGATTTTGGTGTACTGGATTTTTACAATACTGTATTCTGTTTTTTTTATTCTGTTAAGGAAGTGAATCTTTCACCTTTTCAACTTCCAATGTCCAGCAGCTGCTAAAAATGAACTGCCATTATTTATTTTAGCCTAAAAGTTAGTTTTTCACTGTTTTACAGATTTGTTTATCTGGAAATTTTTAGTTATTTACCTCAGGCTGTTGACTCTATGTTCATTATTTTAAGGATATATTATTATGGATAAATTCCTAATACCAAGTTGCACAGTTTATAAAATAACAAATACACAGTAAAAGACATTTAGAGTCAATTTTTGAAATTGCTCTTGCACAATAATCTAATGCTGTTAAGAATCAAAAACTCAAATATAGCCAAGTGTGGATCCTTCAAATTTTGTTAAAAGCAGACAGGCACAATTTTGGCCTTTTAAGTACAGTTTATGTCATAATGTGGCTGGCAGATGATACAGGCATCTGGACAAGGAAATACTCAGAAATTGTTTCAAAAATATGAATGGTTAACTCAGTACACCACAAGTATTATTACCGAAGAGCTTTTGTTAATGGTGGTAAAAGACGCCTTTGAAAATATCAGTGCAGTAATTGGTGGCCAAGTGCCAGTCATTGTGAGGCTAAACATTTCCATTTCTGACCTTTAGAAATAAACACAAATACCTAATATATTGAAAGGAGATTTTTCTTAACTGCCAAAAGCTTCTGGCTTTTGGTTTATGTGTTTTGGTTCTCAGAGAATGTTTTCTCCTCTTTTTTTATGTCTTAAAAAGTAAATCTCTACAACACAAACTATAAAACCCCCACTGAGGTCGGAAATAGTGCTGTGGCCTTATTTATAAGCTAAGGAAGTGTTTGATCTTCTGGACCATCATTTATCGGACTCAAAACAAACTCATTTTGGTTTCCGAAGTGGTACAGATAATTGGTTTAAGTCTTATGTTTCTGGGAGGACTCAATTTACATAATTACACAGTATCCAACCTAATATGCTTGCAGTTAATTTCCATATGCCCTAAGGTAAACTCATTGTACATTTATACTTTTATTCTTATTAATGAACTTCCTTTTTTTTTTTTTTTTTTTTACTATTCCCCCACCAATAAATGAGTCAAGGATTCCCTTCTCAGCTATGAGCTCCACTCATGCTATTTACTGAGTCAAATGATGTCAAGTAAAACATCTGATGATTTCATCTACAGAAGTGGGGTAAACTGGTGCACTTATTCTAATTATCACCTTTGCTTCTGGTATTTCACGGACTTGTTTTACTTACTGAAAGTAACCAACAAATGTGTCACTTTGGATTTCAGCATGCTGATTTAAATTTTACTCATGCAATGCAGTATAAAGATTATGTTGGCATTTGCTTGACCAATACAGAATTCTAAAAATTTTAGGTACAGGTACATATAGATGCCATTTCAAAATATTTTCTAGTTTCTTTCTGTTGTGTTCAGCCTTGCTACATATCCATCCATCCATTTTCCAACCCGCTGAATACAAACACAGGGTCACGGGGGTCTGCTGGAGCCAATCCCAGCCAACACAGGGCACAAGGCAGGGAACCAATCCTGGGCAGGGTGCCAACCCACCGCAGGACACACACACAAACACACCCACACACCAAGCACACACTAGGGCCAATTTAGAATTGCCAATCCACCTAACCTGCATGTCTTTGGACTGTGGGAGGAAACTGGAACGCTCGGAGGAAACCCATGCAGACACGGGGAGAACATGCAAACTCCACGCAGGGAGGACCCAGGAAGCGAACCCAGGTCTCCTTACTGCGAGGCAGCAGCGCTACCACTGCGCCACCGTGCCGCCCATCTTGCTACATATGCTATTCCAAATATTCTTTAAAAATGTCATTGAAAGCTGCTCAGAGAAACACTCAGCCCAGACATATCTGGAAATCCATTATTAATCATTAATCACTTCATTTTATACAACACCATTTGTAAAGCAGATTGTTACAAGGCACTTAATAAAGCAAACCAATGTACAGTTTAATGCAACAGGAAAAGATACAGTACATGTTAATTCAATCAATTATACATAGGCAAAATAGATCACAGCAGAAAAAAAATAAACTGCCACGTACACGTGAGTAGATTAGCAGTTGTGGTCGAGTAAAGCAAAGAGCAACTCCAAAAGAAATGTTGGGGCTCTAACCGGGTCGCTCCGTTTAATACAAATTGGTCGGCCAATCAAAATAGGAGCACAGCGGTACATGAAATCAAATTAAACAAAATGGTTCAGCCTTACTGGCTTGTTCTTATCATTTCAGTTAAGCAGGTCTGTCTTTAGAGGGGTCCCGTCCAATTCCAAATGAGACACCTTCTTCCGGGGGTGCCCAGCATTTATAGGTCACGGACCAGAAGTAACAGGGTCACTTACCCTCACTGGGCATCTTCTCAGTACTGTGGAGGGAAAAGGAAATGATACCATTACCATTAGCGCCCCCTCTTGTCCCAGAATGTTGTTTCATACCTCTGATGAACCTGGATAGCAATCCTTCTATGTCAACATGGGAGAAAGTATAGTTCTGTAGTTCTTGTATGCATTTGTAGGTGACTTACAAAAAAATAGGTTTATTTAACGTAAGAAACATAAATTGGAATAAAACAAAAATAAAACCGAAATTAAATACAAGAACATGAGTATGGTGCTGTTTTCTGTTTCATTAGTACTTCAGATTTCTGTGTGCTTGAGGTTCTAATCCCCTGTCTTATATATTACTCATGTTATGTTGCTTTTATATTATTAATACTATTATCATCATTATGTGTTTGGCCAATGTGTTTTGCAAGGTGTTAGGTTAATTGCCAATTCCAAATTGCCCCTGCTTCAGTGTAAATAAGGGACTGAATGGACCCTGAGTTAAGTGGCGGAGTTGGCTATCACTTTTTGGCCATTGGTGCTAGCATAGGCCCCTGCTCCCCATGAATTGGATTAAGGCAGTGTGTCATGTATGTTGCACCATAACTGTTATGTATAAAATGACTTGGAATGGTTTTCACTGTAGAAATGTGATGCAAATACTGTACAGTGATCCCTCGCTATATCGCGCTTCGCCTTTCGCGGCTTCACTCCATCGCGGATTTTATATGTAAGCATATTTAAATATATATCGCGGATTTTTCGCTGCTTCGCGGGTTTCTGCGGACAATGGGTCTTTTAATTTCTGGCACATGCTTCCACAGTTGGTTTGCCCAGTTGATTTCATACAAGGGACGCTATTGGCAGATGGCTGAGAAGCTACCCAACTTACTTTATCTCTCTCTCTCTCTCTCTCTCTGCTCCTGACAGAGGGGGTGTGAGCTGCCGCCTTCAACAGCTTTGTACCGGCGGTGCTTCGCATACTTAAAAGCCAAAAAGCCCTATTGATTTTTTTTTTGACTGCTTGCTTTGCACTCCTTTGAAAAGGAAGATATGTTTGCATTCTTTTAATTGTGAGACAGAACTGTCATCTCTGTCTTGTCATGGAGCAGAGTTTAAACTTTTGAAAAAGAGACAAATGTTTGTTTGCAGTGTTTGAATAACGTTCCTGTCTCTCTACAACCTCCTGTGTTTCTGCGCAAATCTGTGACCCAAGCATGACATTCTAAAAATAACCATATAAACATATGGTTTCTACTTCGCGGATTTTCCTATTTCGCGGGTGGCTCTGGAACGCAACCCCCGCGATGGAGGAGGGATTACTGTATTAAGAATAATTATGCCCATTTGCTCATCTGTTTGTTATCACACAAGCTGAGAATACAATTCCATTAAAAATATTATAGGCTTTAAAATAATTTTAGGAATGTGTATAACCTTACCATAAATTTATTTAGTTAAAGAGAATACCCATCAGTGTTAAGTAACATACAGCATAAACTAGATAGATCTATTTCCATTGACACATTTTTACCTAAGGGAAAAATAGACACATAAAAGTTCAGAAAAGGAGTGGAAGGTAGCAATGTACAGAATTCACTCGAGCTCCATATGTGCAAAGCATATAAATGTTCAACTCAAAATTATATATTAAGCACATCTCTCTTGTTTAAAATTGTCCAAAACGTTTCCAGGGCAAGATTCAATCTGCGAACGCTGCAATCAAGTTCCAGCCTCACTGGGTCACATGTTTTGGGCCTGCACCAAATTAACATCATTCTGGACCAAAATCTTTAAATGCCTATCAGACAGCCTTGGTGTCACAATCCCTCCTAACCCACTAACAGCTGTGTTTGGTGGACTCCCAGATGGGGTTAAAGTGGAGAAGGACAAACAAATTTTAATTGCCTTCACTACACTATTGGCACGGAGACTTATTTTGCTCAACTGGAAGAATTCTATCTCTCCTATTCTAAGTCAGTGGGTAACTGATGTTATATATTATTTGAAACTGGAAAAAATCAAATTCTCCCTTAGTGGATCTGTACAAAACGTTTTCAAAACCTGGCAGGATCTAATCAATAATATTTTAGAATAAGCATTTAAATTGAGGAAGCAGGTTCTTTTCCCTCTTTTACTCCATTTACTTTATTCATTTATTAGTTTATCTATTTATTTTTACTGGTTTAAAGGTTTACTCTGCTGGCCTAGCTCTCTTTCTCAGGGGTGGGGGTTGATTTGTTTCAAACTTTTTTTTTTTTTTACTTTTTATTTTATTTTAATTACTTTTAATTTATTTCTATGGAATGTTATTAGATTTTAATAAAATTAAAAAAATAAAAGGGACTTCACTCCCTTGTCGAGGCGAGTCAGAGCTGGGAGGACATGGAGTAACACTTGACTGGAGGAGGGCAGTGCAGTGGTGAAAGGAGAGGTGATTTGTAGAGAGAGAAAGGATACCTGTGCTTTATTAATTTTGGAGGAATTTGTAATAAAAACCATCCATTATCTGAACCCAGGACTTTTGGTGTGATCATGTTTGGGAGTTTAGGGCTAACGGATGCCTTTGGTTCAAAAGAAAAAAAAGTTCCGACTTGGCTGTCGCAGTCACAGTGAGGCATTATGCAGACATATTACTGTTGGTATGAAGTACGCACAGTAGCGTTCTGGGAGTGTATCAGATTTTAAGATTTATAAATGCATGGAAAATATTTAAACTTGTAAATCATGAAATTATTCTGTGCAAAAAACGACTACAAGGTAATTAGACTACTCTGTTCTTAGCAAAATGTCGACTGATTCAAATTCATTTAATTAATCAGTTTATTGTACTTCCTTTCATTTGCCATATTTATCTATAATAATGTGTGCTTTATCAAATTAAGCAAATGAAATGGCAATATGTTTGTTGACATTTATTATAAAAATAAATGATATTGTTAACTTACTTTTACCTGTGCAAACCATACATAGAAAACACAGAGATTTTGTCTTTCATTTTAACCGTAAGTTCATAGCTTTTTCTTTGACCTTGAGCATTCTGCCTCAGAGGTGGCAAGAATACATTGGTCCAATTGGAAATGCTTCTGTAGCACTCGATGATATATAGTTCACACCCTAATCTCTGTAAAGTGTTTTTAGATCATTAATGCAACAATAAGAACTGTAAAAGATGGCTTAATTAAACACATCTTAGAACAAATGACACAGTTTTTCACTTTCAACTAAAATAAATTAGGGTGTCAGGGTCTGAAGCCCAATTTTATGTTGTTATGTATGTGTGTTAAAGGAGAAAGAAAATGTTTGAAAGAGAGAGAGAGAAAGTGATTTCTCAAAGAGATAAATGTAGATTTATTTTCCCTCTCTTGGCAATCACAAATATTATTAAACAGTAAAATATGTTAAAAATAAATTAAGTCATTTAGGCAAGAAATAAAAAATATGAAATGCATATGTGAACTGGGGAACATTGAACGCACAGATGTGAATGTTGTATTAAAACAATAAGAATTGTGTTTAAATTTAATTGTTTAAAATGAGAATGAAACAGTCAATAAAACATCATTACTGCAGAAAGTTTGGATATTTATATATTGTATTTTCATATTACATACAGCAATTTGTATTCTGTTTTTTAATTATAGTCTATTACCCCTGCAGAGATCATGCATTACTATTATGAAATATTTTTGAATGACTAAATTTGGGGAAAACCACAGCCATATCTCTGTCTCTGTAAAGCACAATATCTGTTTGTTTATTTGCTATGCACAATTTGGCATTTCAAGCCACAGACTTAAAATTTGGCACACAGGTACCTTTCACCATTTCATTTTCAAGCCTGCTTAGTCCTGAATGGGGCGAAGTGGTGGCACTGCGGCTTGGGATTTGCACTGGTAATCGGAAGGTTGCTGGTTCCCATAAACGGCAAAAGTGACTTCATTGGGCCCTTGAGCAAGGCCCTTAACCTGCAATTGCTCCATCCTGGGTATGACGTTAATCTGCATCCAGCCCTGCATGTAGGCCTTCCAACCTGCAGGGAAAAAACTAGTGGTTGTTGGCAGAATTGGCACTCCGGCCACCATAAAAAACCTCACACTGGTTCCATTCCACTGGTTGCATGTCTACACTTTGGTCCCAGTCTGGGATCTAGAGTTAGTTCGTCATGTGGTGGGTATGGCAATGCGCTGTATCAGTGCATGCTCCTAACCGTTAGTCCTGAACAGGGTCGCAGGGGGTGCTGAAGCCTATCCCAGTCAACATAGGGTGCAAGGCAGGAACAAAACCTGGCCAACAGGGTCAGTCCATTGTAGGGTAAACGCACACACAAACACACCAAGGCCAACTTAGTATCGCGATTTGGACTGTGGGAGGAAACCGGAACACCCAGAGCAGAACATGCAAACATGCAGAGAGGACCCTGGATGTGAACCCTGGTCTCCTTACTGCAAGGGAGCAGCGCTACCAGTGCACTCACACCTTTCACCATAAGTCAGTTTTTGACATGTAAGGTTCGTACTCACACTGAAGCTGAAGGTCAGCCTGAGTGGCAAGAAATTCTACAGTATGACGGATCAACAGAGTGATAGTTAGCATGTTTGCCTTTCAACCATTACATTTAACTTCTTCTTTAATGAAGAATTTTTCTCACTATTTGTGTCATTGCTCCGTGCCACTATGAACTTGCCCCCCAGTGGTATTCATAACCCTATAACTGACTCAGATTACATAATGTATTTTGCCTAAGCACAGTAATTTTTTCACAATTTAAATGTGAAAATAGCACTGAAGGAGAGGTGCAGTTTCAAACTACAGTAGTAGGGAGTAGTAATGTAATGTAATTTTATTCTTGTGCTTTAAAGTGCTAAATGATTTTAGACAAAATGATATCAAAACTGTATGTTAAAACAGTAAATTCTTTCCATTTAAACTTATCATCTCTGTAAAGGTACCTTGTTTCACCACAGAAAGAGGAAATGTTAGTAGAAACAGTAGAGAAGGGGCTGATAAAAAGGAACATTAAAGTTACCACTGCAAAGGTGCAGTTTGACAAGATGAAATGTAAAATGTCCATTTTCTTTACATTACACGTGTGAAAAGTAAGGACCTGATCTAAAGTGCATGGTGTAGTCTGTGGCGATGTGCAGTTTTAAATAAATAAAATAGACTGCTCAGGCTTCGGACAGGCGCCAGTGCATGTGGCAGGGTACAAGAGCGGTTCAAAGGTGTTGATGGGGATTTGGGTGTTTGATTGTTAGCACACCAGAGTCTGTGATGGGGGAATCTGTGTCTGAATAGAGTATGAAGAGGAGCCTAAACAGAAAACGGAAACAGAGTGAAAAAAATCGGGAGTGGATCCCCCCAGACTTTTTCGTATACTCAGATATGGGGATGGATATTTGAGGAGTAAATTGCAAGGCAATGATTATATTTTTATATTATGTACATTAGAGAACCATCAACAACAAATCAAATCAAATTAATAATATATTGAACTTCTTCTTCTTTCGGCTGCTCCCGTTAGGGATTGCCACAGCGGATCATCTTCTTCCATATCTTTCTGTCCTCTGTTACACCCATCACCTGCATGTCTTCTCTCACCACATCCATAAACCTTCGCTTAGGCCTTCCTCTTTTCCTCTACCCTGGCAGCTCTATCCTTAGCATCCTTCTCCCAATATACCCAGCATCTCTTCTCTGTACATGTCCAAACCAATGCAATCTCGCCTCTCTGACTTTGTCTCCCAACCGTCCAACTTGAGCTGACCCTCAAATGTCCTCATTTCTAATCCTATCCATCCTCGTCACACCCAATGCAAATCTTAGCATCTTTAACTCTGCTACCTTCAGCTCTGTCTCCTGCTTTCTGGTCAGTGCCACCGTCTCCAACCCATATAACATAGCTGGTCTCACTACCGTCCTGTAGACCTTCCCTTTCACTCTTGCTGATACCCGTCTGTCACAAATTACTCCTGACACTCTTCTCCACCCATTCTACCCTGCCTGCACTCTCTTTTTCACCTCTCTTCCACAATCCCCTTTACTCTGTACTGTTGATCCCAAGTATTTAAACTCATCCACATTCTCCAACTCTACTCCCTGCCTCCTCACCATTCCACTGACCTCCCTCTCATTTACACACATGTATTCTGTCTTGTTCCTACTGACCTTCTTTCCTCTCCCTACTATCTCTACAGATCACAATGTCATCAGCAAA
Source organism: Erpetoichthys calabaricus (assembly GCF_900747795.2). NCBI lineage: Eukaryota > Metazoa > Chordata > Cladistia > Polypteriformes > Polypteridae > Erpetoichthys > Erpetoichthys calabaricus. Next base: position 217,700,035 of record NC_041398.2, on the reverse strand, counting down.
CATGATAGTCCACGGGGACTCCTGTCTAATCTCGTCTGTCAACCTGTCCATCACCATTGCAAATAAGAAAGGGCTCAGAACCAATCCCTGATGTAATCCCACCTCTAACTTGAATGCATCCGTCACTCCTACCGCAGACCTCACCACTGGCACACTTCCCTCGTACATATCCTGTACAACTCTTACGTACTTCTCTGCCACTCCCGACTTCCTCATACAATACCACAGCTCCTCTCAAGGCACCCTGTCATATGCTTTCTCCAGGTCCACAAAGACGCAATGCAACTTCTTCTGGCCTACTCTAAACTACTCCATCAACATCCTCAGAGCAAACATCGCATCTGTGGTGCTCTTTCTTGGCATGAAACCATACTGCTGCTCACTAATCATCACCTCACTTCTTAACCTAGCTTCCACTACTCTTTCCCATAACTTCATGCTGTGGCTCATCAATTTTATAATTCAATAATACTGTATATTGAAGAATTGTTATAAAAGTAAAATTGAATATATCAGACTGTGTAGCTGCAGGAATAAAAAAGTACCACTTCTGGTTAGCAGAAATAGATTTCTATCAACTTTTGAGCTATGTTTTGTACCTAATACTTGTATGCAAAAGTGTACTCAAATTAGATAGATAGATAGATAGATAGATAGATACTTTATTAATCCCAATGGGAAATTCACAAAATTATCGTGTTTACATACATACACACACACACACACACACACACACACACACACACACAGACACACAGATATAATTCCAAATTCCAGGGAGGTCTAAAACATTGAAATTTATTAAAATCTTGAAATCTGATTTTTGGAGGATTCCAATACTTTTCCTATATTTCGTATATGAGAAACTAAAAAGCAAGAGACAGGAGGAGATTATTGGTGCAAGGCTCGGCACGACACTGCACTGAGAGTCTAGGATGGTGGCAGGGACCTGTGTGTTAATTGTTGATGGCACCCATCAGTGGATGTCTCCTCTAGCTATGGAGACCACTGAAGGGTAAGCAGGTTGGCAGTTTTAGAATGGAAATATGGTCGCTTGGAATTGTTTTTTTAAAAGGGTAAGATTCTTCCAGTGGTTTTAACCTTGTTTTTATGATTGGAGTGATTGTTTATTATTTGGACATTTTAACCTCCACCAGCACACCTGTTTTTATTGGAATTATTTATTTATTAGAAGAAGATTTTGCATTGCACTTTCTGAACAACTTTGTTTTGTTTAAATAAAATCACTTTAATGCGTCTTACTCTTGCTTGTTTGTGTCCTCATTGCCCAGTTCTTCATGGAACATGACTGTCAACAGACCCGGGTTCATGGAGTATGGAAGCTGCCGGCAAACTGGGCAGTCACAGAACCTCAAACCATTATATATCTTCGTGCACGCACACTTCGTGAATGTGCTGCCATGGTCTGTCAAAATGACATTGGATAGAGAGACACTTGGGGTGGTCACCTTAGACCTGACAAGCTTTTAAAAGTCAGCAGGACAAGTTATTTAGAAATCTGCCCTCTAAATATTATGAAACTCTTTTGCTCTGGTCGCTGTGGACAGAAGTGAGGCCTCCTTCTGGGTGGTCATGTTTTAATAGCCCAGGGACCGGAAGGGGTGGAGTCAGTTGCCCTTTGTACTGTGGAGGAAGAAAAAGACAAGACAGTTAGTGGCAGCGCCCCCTCTCACTCCGGGGTGGTATCAGATACCTGGGAAGAACTTGGAGGAAGACACTGTGACACACATGTATGACAATGATTTGTAATTACATTTTTCCACTTTCTCAACCAGGCAACACCAAGTAACTCAACTAGTAGACATAAACATTATGCATAAAAATGTATATACAGTTAGGTCCATAAATATTTGGACAGAGACAACTTTTTTCTAATTTTGGTTCTGTACATTACAACAATGAATTTTAAATGAAACAACTCAGATGCAGTTGAAGTGCAGACTTTCAGCTTTAATTCAGTGGGGTGAACAAAACGATTGCATAAAAATGTGAGGCAACTAAAGCATTTTTTTAGCACAATCCCTTCATTTCAGGGGCTCAAAAGTAATTGGACAATTGACTCAAAGGCTATTTCATGGGCAGGTGTGGGCAAGTCCGTCGTTATGTCATTGTCAATTAAGCAGATAAAAGGCCTGGAGTTGATGTGAGGTGTGGTGCTTACATGTAAAAGATTTTGCTGTGAACAGACAACATGTGGTCAAAGGAGCTCTCCGTGCAGGTGAAAGAAGCCATCCTTAAACTGCGAAAACAGAAAAAACCCATCTGAGAAATTGCTACAATATTACAAGTGGCAAAATCTACAGTTTGGTACATCCTGAGAAAGAAAGCCAGCACTGGTGAACTCAGCAACGCAAAAAGACCTGGACGTTTACGGAAGACAACAGTGGTGGATGATCGCAGAATCATTTCCATGATGAAGAGAAACCCCTTCACAACAGCCAACCAAGTGAACAACACTCTCCAGGAGGTAGGTGTATCGATATCCAAGTCTACCATAAAGAGAAGATTGCATGAAAGTAAATACAGAGGGTGCACTGCAAGGTGCAAGCCACTCATAAGCCTCAAGAATAGAAAGGCTAGATTGGACTTTGCTAAAGAACATCTAAAAAAGCCAGCACAGTTCTGGAAAAACATTCTTTGGACAGATGAAACCAAGATCAACATCTACCAGAATGATGGCAAGAAAAAAGTATGGAGAAGGCGTGGAACAGCTCATTATCCAAAGCATACCACATTATCTGTAAAACACGGTGGAGGCAGTGTGATGGCTTAGGTGTGCATGGCTGCCAGTGGCACTGGGACACTAGTGTTTATTGATGATGTGACACAGGACAGAAGCAGCCGAATGAATTCTGAGGTGTTCAGAGACATACTGTCTGCTCAAATCCAGCTAAATGCAGTCAAACTGATTGGGCGGCGTTTCATGATACAGATGGACAATGACCCAAAACATACAGCCAAAGCAACCCAGGAGTTTATTAAAGCAAAGAAGTGGAAAATTCTTGAATGGCCAAGTCAGTCACCTGATCTTAACCCAATTGAGCATGCATTTCACTTGTTGAAGACTAAACTTCAGACAGAAAGGCCAACAAAAAAACAGCAACTGAAAGCCGCTGCAGTAAAGGCCTGGCAGAGCATTAAAAAGGAGGAAACCCAGCATCTGGTGATGTCCATGAGTTCAAGACTTCAGGTGGTCATTGCCAGCAAAGGGTTTTCAACGAAGTATTAGAAATGAACATTTTATTTCCAGTTATTTAATTTGTCCAATTACTTTTGAGCCCCTGAAATGAAGGGATTTTGTTCAAAAAATGCTTTAGTTGCCTCACATTTTCATGCAATCACTTTGTTCACCCCACTGAATTAAAGCTGAAAGTCTGCACTTCAACTGCATCGGAGTTGTTTCATTTAAAATTCATTGTGGTAATGTACAGAACCAAAATTAGAAAAAAGTTGTCTCTGTCCAAATATTTATGGACCTATCTGTATCTGTGCACTTTAGCCAGGTATTGTTTAACCGGTAGTATTCACACATGCTTGTCTCACCCTGGGCTGCAAAGAGCACAGCACACTTACTCCATGTCCCTTGGGTGAACTAAGCTAGTCCTGCAAACTATGTGATACCATCCTCCTTCTAACACTTTTACTTATCCAGTAAAACAATCTGCAAATTAACTTTCACAGTTTTCAACTTTGCAAAGTAGTTGAAAGGAATGAAACAACACAAATGAATGGGGAAAAAAAATTACAAAAGTTGTGATTTACAGTCCATGTCAAAAAGTGATAACAGTACTGTACTTTCTCAGACAGGCTAATCACAGCTTTCAAAGATCAGCCTTCCACGCTTCTTGCTCTGACATCCATACCATGGAGGCTGGTCAAGTGCAGAGAGTGAGACTTGATCCTGCTTCATCCAAGTAGTCACACAAGTCATTTAGAATATATGGCTTTATGTGTGAAATCATAAATATAAAACCCAGCAGTAGAGTTTTAATCTAGAGCAAAAAGTCACACTAAAATTAAGTCAGGATGAAATTCTTTTTAATGTCTAAGACGGTAAAAATGTCTGTATTCAAAAACCCGGGAATGGACTAAAACAGGCAAACAGACAGAGGAAAAACAGAAGACAAAGAGCACAATCCAAAAAATCTTGTTCAAAAACTTAACGCAAAACACTAAACAAACTGTGACTCTGTATTTGGCCGTCACTTCAGCAGATTGTCTGAGCAGACTCAAAAGATTGTTTCCTTTCTTTTTTTGCCAGTTGCCCCATGGTTAGCATCACCCAGCATCCTAACATGTTTGCTGGCATGAAGAATAAGGAATGTAGAAAAAGAAGCCAGGTTAGATATTCTGGGCGTAGTAAGTGCTATGAGGAACTCATTAAACCAAACAACAAAAAACATACTTTTCTTTCTTACTGACTTAACCCTTATTTTACACAAATGCAAGGCCAATGATTTTAAGCTTTGAAGACTTTATATATTTCTGAAAGAATGTTACAACCGTTTTTTAAGGTTTCTCCCAGTGAGACCCAGCCTTTAAAAAGTAAGAAGTAATGGTGAATGAAGAGTCCCTTAAAGTACCAGTTCTAGTAAATGGACTGTGCCAGGGCTAGTTTGCCCGACTATTATTATTATTATTTACATTTATATCAATATTCAAAGCACTTCAGTGAGTGGGAAGCCTCTTCATCCACCACTAATGTGTAGCATCAGACTGGATGATGTGATGGCAGCCATTTTTGCATCAGTATGCTCACCACACATTAGCTGTTAGGTAGTGAAGTAGTGAGAGTGACAGCTAAATAGAGACAGGGGATGATTAGGGGGCCAGAATGACTAGAAGTAACTGAGAGATAATGGAGAACTGGTGAATTGTCAGTGGAGCTCGGTGAAAGAAGAAGGACTGCAGATGGAATCTTGCAGAATGCTTGGCTCTTTAATTAAAACAAGGGGCTCAGAAGCAGAGAGATATATCTCAGGCCCCTGGATTGACCTCTGATGAATAAGCACCAGGACTTTATGTGAACCCCAAAAAGTATTTTGGTGGACTACCCACAATTAGGCCTTGCTAACTAGTTGTGGCCAGCAGAAAAATAAAAATGATGTATGCTGTGGTACATAAATGTTCTGCTGTGTTTTTTGTATTTAGCCAATGGGAAAGGATGAAAACTGAGAAAACAAACAAAGCTAAAATGGCAGTCCAGTCTTAAGTAGTGTTAGAAAGAACTTAGTTCACCTCAGTTTTGCACAGTTAGCACTGGCGCCTGTGAGTTTACCTTATTCATGAGAGGTATAAACACCTGCCACCATACACATCAGAGGATCATCTTCCAGGCTCTGATGAGGTATGTACTTCCACATCAGGTAGAGGGGAGATGCTGGGATTAACCTCATCCTCTTTAGTTCTTTCCACATCACCAGGAGGACTCCCAGTGAGGGCAATTGAATGGACCCCATCTGGTCCTACCGCTACATATTCCATGGTTTCCGGATCGGAGGCATCATCCAATAAGAGAACGCAGCGCATGAAGGAGCCCCTTACCCCCTCACTTTAAGTGGAGGCTTTATCAGCCAATAAATGTTCCTAAAGTAAGGACCCTTATTTTTGTATTTATTTGGCTCCTTCCAGCACACATTTTCGTTTGATCATTAGTCTCAATTAAATGGTAACGATTTCACTTTGTTGACCAGCAGTTCTTCCGACGACCTCACATCAGAGTGCTGAAAATAGCAAAAAGTAACAATCATAGTACAAGAATTTAGTGAGAAAATGTGCAAAGATGATAATAAAAAGAACACCAAAAATTATGTCTCTTCAACTTTCCCGGAAGGCTAGTAGCAGTGGTGACAGTAGTATTGTCACATGCAGTGAAATTACAGAGAAATTCTTAGTTGCATACCTGGCTAGCATTTAACACGTTGATTTTCTCTGGTGCAGTGCTAAATAAGAATGTATTCAAACAGAGATACAAAACTTCATCAGAATTCATAATAAATATTTGATCCCCTTTGATAGATTAGTAATCATTAACCATTATAAAAAGACAGACAAAACACAGAAAAATAGAAGGACACAGTTCCCATGAAAGGTTTTGTTACGTATTATGCGTGTAACAGCTTGTTTCAAAGCTAAGAGCAAATGTGTCATAAGGTGTCTCCTTACATTGTGAAAAAGCATTTTATAAACAGGTTCATATTGACATGTCAGGAGTCAGTCACATGTAGTGAACGGTGAAAAAGTGTGGTTTCGTTTCATGACACAGAAACTAAAATTTTGCAAACTGCAAAATATGAAACTCATTGAAAAGAGGTTTTGAGTGGGGGGTTTAAAAGGTTTTTTTTTGTGTTGGAAAACAAGAAATATCGTTGCCTAAGGCCTCGTTTACACTTGCATATCTGTGTTTTTTTATACTGCTGTGCAGTGTAACTAATCATTAGCACATCAGTAAAATTAATTCTATTTATGCCTCTCATTTACAATACCATGGAGGAAAGCAATGTGTTTTTTAAAAGTGATATGCTGCACGTCTTATATATGAAGATAAATCAAAACACAACATCGTGCACATTACTGAGTTTTCTCCACAAATAAATAAATAAGGTTAGACTACCCTTTCCTGTTCCTGGACTCCTGCAGGTGAGGGTGAGGATATGGAAGGTTATCTTATTATCATATTTGGCAAAATGGGCATAGATTTTCTCATTGTTTCACTGTAGATCTTTATTTAAATACTACAGTAAATGAGATTGACTGGAAATAAAACACAATTTGTTTCTCTCTGCATGGGCATCATAGTGGGGGGCCAGTAGGTGGGGGGGGCCTTTGAAGCCTAGAATGAAAAGGACATGTAACAGACGTGGATCAAGATGAAGGGGCCCACAGAGACTGCTTATGTCTAAGGCCCAGTGTTCTGTGCTACACCCTGCAGTCTGAATTAAATGATTTCACTCATCTCTAGTCACATGTGTAGCCTGTTAACACTGAGGCCAGCAACTAAGAACATCCACACTGACTGCACAAATGTATTAAGTATGCTACAGTTATCTAACCAATCAGTCCGTTTATAGTGCCAACTATAATAGCGAGGAGAATGTGCATAGTAAGGTGGAAAGATTTAATACTAAAGTGAGGGCTGCTGTTGACTTAGTTGCACCTGAAAAGACAGTTAAAAAATCTTCTAGCATTGTTATACCATGGAAGACCCAAAGAGTGTCTGATTTAAAGAGAACATGCCGTGGAGCTGAGCGCAAATGGAGGAAAACTAAACGAACTATTGACTATGAAATATTAAAAGTTAAAATAACAGAATACAATAACACAGTCCGTCTTGAGAGGCGCTGCTATTTCTCTAAGATTATAAATAACAATGCTAGTAATCCCAGAGTCTTATTTTCGACAATTGATCATCTGTTAAACCCAGGTAACTCAAAGGAATGCCTCCTAAATACTTCCAGTAAAACCTGTGAGGCTATCGTTGTATTTTTCAATCAAAAAATTAATGATATTAGAAATAACATAGTATATCTCCTCAACACTAAGGATCCTTCTAAACCCCAGTACTCCATAATAAACAAATTAAACTCTTTCACTGGGATAGATTTACCTGATTTACATAAAATAATTTCTCAAATGAAACCCTCCACCTGTGCCCTTGACCCAATACCAACAAATTTTTTCAAAGAAGTATCGGGTGTGCTTATTGATAATGTTCTTGACATAGTAAATTCGTCATTAGATACGGGGGTCTTCCCAGACTGTCTTAAGACTGCGGTAGTTAAACCCCTACTTAAGAAAAATAATCTCGACCCCTCTGCTCTTGAAAATTATAGACCCATCTCTAACCTGCCTTTCTTAAGTAAAATTCTAGAGAAGGCAGTCATTATGCAGTTAAACGAGCACCTCAATAAACATGCTATTCTTGATAAATTTCAGTCAGGTTTTAGAACAAATCACAGCACAAAAACTGCACTCGTTAAAGTAGTAAATGACTTGCAGGTAAATGCAGACAGAGGCCATTTATCTGTTCTCATCCTCTTAGATCTGAGTGCCGCATTTGACACTATTGATCGTAATATTCTTAAGAATCGCCTTAGTCAATGGGTGGGCCTCTCTGGCAGTGTCTTAAATTGGTTTGAATCCTACCTGGCAGGGAGAAAATTCTTTGTTAGTTGTGGTAATTATAACTCAAAGACACATGATATTCTATATGGTGTTCCACAAGGCTCCATCCTGGGTCCGCTGCTCTTCTCAATCTACATGCTTCCATTAGGTCAGATTATCTCGGGACATAACGTGAGCTACCACAGCTATGCTGATGACACACAGCTGTATGTATCAATAGCACCTGATGACCCCAAATCTCTTGATTCGCTAACACAATGTCTAACCTGTATCTCAGAATGGATGAATAGTAACTTTCTCAAATTAAATAAAGAAAAAAACAAAATCTTAGTGATTGGCAATAATGGATACAATGAGGCTATTAGAAATAAACTGGATGCATTAGGATTAAAAGTCAAATCGGAGGTAAAAAGCTTAGGGGTAACCGTTGATTGTAATCTGAATTTTAAATCGCATATTAATCAGATCACTAGGACAGCATTTTTTCACCTAAGAAACATAGCAAAAGTTAGACCTCTTATATCATCGAAAGATGCAGAGAAATTAGTTCATGCGTTTGTTTTCAGTCGACTAGATTACTGTAACGCACTCCTCTCAAGACTACCCAAAAAAGACATCAATCGTTTGCAATTAGTGCAGAATGCAGCTGCTAGAATCCTTACCAGGAAAAGAAAATCCAAACACATTTCTCCAGTTTTGATGTCAGTACACTGGTTACCTGTGTCATTCAGAATTGACTTTAAAATTCTGCTTATGGTTTATAAAGCTTTAAATAATCTCGCCCCGTCTTATATATCGGAATGTCTGACACCTTATATTCCAAATCGTAACATCAGATCCTCAACTGAGTGTCTCCTTAGAATTCCAAGAGCAAAACTTAAAAGAAGTGGTGAGGCGGCCTTCTGCTGTTATGCACCTAAAATCTGGAATAGCCTGCCAGTAGGAATTCGCCAGGCTAATACAGTGGAGCACTTTAAAAAACTACTGAAAACACATTACTTTAACATGGCCTTCTCATAACTTCACTGTAATTTAATCCTGATACTCTGTATATCCAATTCATTATAATAACTATTCATTCAAAATCTGTACTAACCCCTACTCTCTCTTCTGTTTCCTTTTCCGGTGTCCTGTTGGTGGTGGCGTGCGCCACCACCATCTACCCAAAGCACCATGATGATCCAACAATGATGGATGGATTAAAAGCCAGAAGTCTGTATAACCATCAGCATCAAGTGACTCTGTGAGAACCCTAACTACAAAGAGGACTATTTCATTTATGTTAGGTAGAATGCCCAGAGGGGACTGGGCAGTCTCGTGGCCTGGAACCCCTACAGATTTTATTTTTTTCTCCAGCCGTCTGGAGTTTTTTTTTGTTTTTTCTGTCCACCCTGGCCATCGGACCTTACTCCTTTCTATGTTAACTAATGTTGTCTTATTTTAATTTCTTATTTGTCTTTTATTTTTCTTTTCTTCATTATGTAAAGCACTTTGAGCTACTTTTTGTATGAAAATGTGCTATATAAATAAATGTTGTTGTTGTTGTTGTTATCTTGCTACATGTTAAATCCATCTCTGACTGTGACCTAAATTGTACAAGGAAAGCATCCTACAGATACTTGGCTCACAAAGACAGGTGAGTATTATGAACACACAACTACTATGCCTGTGAATTATCGTGTCTACACACCAGCAGTTAGCTTCTCAGCAAGTAAGGCCACCACTTTGTCGTGTGATGTCAAGTCTACGTGCAGAGCCGGCCCTAGACAATTTCGGGCCCAAAACAAACTGATACCGAGGGCCCCATAGGGGCCCGACCCCTGCAGCTAGGGGGTCCGGGGCAGAGCTCCGGCCACCAAGCGATTTCCTGCATTCTGAGCTGCAGAAATGTGTTTTCCCGGCATCTACAACCATCACTTTTTGATGATTTCCGTTTGACACTGACAACCGTAACCGTAACACACTGACAGGAACCAAATTTGCTGGCTGTCAGCGCAGACTGTTGTACAAGCCCCTGAGTGAAGGGTATGAGTGATGGAGGTCGGAGTGGGCCTGCATAAATGTCTTTAGTTACGATACATTAACAGATAAAGCTACATTTTAGCCAGCTTTTGTTGTTTCCACCAGGCAGCACGTGGAGGTAAATAGCTAGGCCAAGCACTTTTTTTTTGCTTTTTATATTTTTTATATATTTTTTTATTTTATGAAGATAAGATCCACATCATTTTGTTTTTACATTTTTATTTGGTTTTAGATAGATAGATAGATAGATAGATAGATAGATAGATAGATAGATAGATAGATAGATAGATAGATAGATAGATAGATAGATAGATAGATACTTTATTAATCCCAATGGGAAATTCACATTATCCAGCAGCAGCATACTGATACAATAAATAATATTAAATTAAAGATTGATAATAATAATAATGCAGGTGAAAAACAGACAATAACTTTGTATAATGTTAAATGTTAACGTTTATCCCGGGTGGAATTGAAGAGTCGCATAGTTTGGGGGAGGAATGATCTTCTCAATCTGTCAGTGGAGCAGGACAGTGACAGCAGTCTGTCGCTGAAGCTGCTCCTCTGTCTGGAGATGATACTATTTAGTGGATGCAGTGGATTCTCCATGATTGACAGGAACCTGCTGAGCACCCTTCGCTCTGCCACAGATGTTAAACCGTCCAGCTCCATGCCAACAATAGAGCCTGCCTTCCTCACCAGTTTGTCCAGACGTGAGGCGTCTTTCTTCTTAATGCTGCCTCCCCAGCACACCACCGCGTAGAAGAGGGCGCTCGCCACAACCGTCTGATAGAACATCTGCAGCATCTTATTGCAGATGTTGAAGGATGGCAGCCTTCTAAGGAAGTATAGTCGGCTCTGTCCTTTCTTGCACAAAGCATCAGTATTGGCAGTCTAGTCTAATTTATCATCCAGCTGCATTCACAGATATTTATAGGTCTGCACCATCTGTACACAGTCACCTTTGATGATCACGGGGTCCATGAGGGGTCTGGGCCTCCTAAAATCCACCATCAGCTCCTTGGTTTTGCTGGTGTTCAGTTGTAGGTGGTTTGAGTCGCACCATTTAACAAAGTCCTTGATTAGGTTCCTATACTCCTCCTCCTGCCCACTTCTGATGCAGCCCACGATAGCAGTGTCATCAGCGAACCTTTGCACGTGGCAGGACTCCGAGTTGTATTGGAAGTCCGATGTATATAGGCTGAACAGGACCAGAGAAAGTACAGTCCCTTGTTGCGCTCCTGTGTTGCTGACCACAATGTCAGATGTGCAGTTCCCAAGACGCACATACTGAGGTCTGTAAAGCTTTAAAGCTTGTTTTCATACTTTCGAGATATTCAGATTTCCGTATAAAATAACTTACCAGCAGATATTTCAAACTATAATATTATATAATAATATATAATTTCAAACTGTGGAAATTCGGCAAGGCCTAACTACTATCTACAAGACGTTCTTTCTAATAAAATTGAAATATTTTGATATGAAGGAAAGTGATGGCTTTATGAAAAGAAGGGCCCCTTTTATGCTCTGTCGAGAATGCAGTGCGGCGGAGCGGCCCTGACTGAAGCGTAAGTGGCCGCCTACTGAGGACAGAGGCACAGATGAGCCGTGGAGGCGGCAACAGGCGCGCGGGCCTGAGTGAAGCGTAATGAAGATTGGAGTGCCGAGTGGAGATGTCCACGTGGAGTAATTAAGTGAAGGAATATGTTGCTGTGAATTATATATATAAAAAAATTAGTAATAGAGGTTGGAATGAAGGAGTCTGTTGCTCCATTGGGCCCTCCGCAGCAGCGTCGCATCACAGGAAAAAAGAAACCTTGGGTGCAGTGGGCCCCCTCCAGCTGTGAGCCCAAAGCGGTTGCTTCGCCCTAAGGCCGGCTCTGCTACGTGACAATCTTTAGCTTTTCTACAAAGGTGTCTCTCTGGTGGGGTGACACGGTGGCGCAGTGGTAGCACTGCTACCTCGCAGTTAGGAGACCTGGGTTCACTTCCCGGGTCTTCCCTGCGTGGAGTTTGCATGTTCTCCCTGTGTCTGCGTGGGTTTCCTCCCACGGTCCAAAGACATGCAGGTTAGGTGTATTGGTGATCCTCAATTGTCCCTAGTGTGTGTGCTTGGTGTGTGGGTGGGTGTTTCCTGCTGTGGGTTGGCGCCCTGCCCGGGATTGGCTCCTGCCTTACGCCCTGTGCTGGCTGGGATTGGCTCCAGCAGACCCCGTGACCCTGTGTTAGGATATAGCGGGTTGAAGAATGACTGAGTGACTGACTGTCTGGCTGAGTACCAGCAATTTCAGCCTGTCCGTCCTTAGTTAAATATAAACATAATGAAACAATTTTGAGATATAACGTTGATAGTGCAGTCCAGAAGTCATGTGTAACTGCAAGGTTATTGCTTTTGGCTCTTGAATCTTGTAAATATTTTTCTGTGCAGCTTGTGCAAGTGCCTTGGGACTAAATGTGGTACTCTGGCTCAAGACAATTGATTGGCTGCCGAAAACCTTTACAGTCAGCCATGAGGACTGGCAACATGTCATGTTCTATCACTGTACACACCCTTTTTGTGTTTTTATGTCATTACAGTTTTCCCTTTCTAGTGTTGCTGATAGGGTATTTGCTACAACCAAGCTTAGCAAACAATGTGCATTTTCTCTATGTGATAATGCACTGTAGTTTTCTAACTTTACCATTTCTTGCCAGAATTGGATAGTTTGTAGTGAACTTCACCACCTTTTCACTCAAAATGCTCCCAAACCAAGCTACATTTTTGACAAAGTCCATCTGTTTATGGACACAAATGATCGTGATGTGTAGCTTAAATACTGCTTATACAATACTAGCAAAATACCCGTGCTTCGCAGCAGAGAAGTAGTGTGTTAAAGAGGTTATGTAAACATATATATACATATACATATACATATATACATATATCTACATATCTACATATACACATATCTACATATACATATATATATACATACATATACACATCCACTTATACATATATATACATATACAAATTTACATATCTACATATATATATATACATATGTACATATATATACAAATAAATATATACATATCTACATATATATATACACATATATACATATGCAGACATATATATATAAATATAGACATACATATATACATACATACATACATTCACATATATATATATATATATATATACATATCTACATATACATATATACATATATATATATATATATATATATATATATATATATATATTCACGGCATTCGTAGTCTGAAATACAATCTGATTGTATGGGTGGTTACCTGCCAGGTAACGCTTGTGGTTGGCCAGCAAGTCAGTTAACATCCGCCACAGTGCCCTCAGTTGTGAGAAGCAGATCATAGAATGGTTGAAAATAGTTTAGTCAAATAATGCAGAGTACGCGACACGTGTTTTGCCCTAATTCTGGGCTCATCAGGCGTACACACTCACTGCATATAGCCAAATTCCCACGCTTCGCATGCGTGAAGTATTGCTTTTAAATTTTAATTATGAAGAAAAGAAAACCTTTTTAAATTGAGGGAAAATATACCAATAACAATTTGTTAAGGATCTGTTTTTTTGTGAAGCTGCCTTTACACAGCCTGTCCGCTGTTTTATAAACGAACGCCATATAAGGCCGTCCTTTCTCCTTGCTTAGCGGTTCTGTATTGTTTTATTGTTCGTTTATTACGATTGTTATAGTTATTATGTAGGTATTTGAGACTCACTTTTCTGTTCAGGTACCCATTTCCTTTATGTAATCCGCGGATTCTCCGCTATTTTTTGTTCGTTTATTACGATTATAGTTATTTATTGATTCCCTTCTTTAGCTGACTGCCTGCTCATATAAGGCACTCTGCTGTTTTTTTGTGAAGCAGTCTTTACACAGCTTCTCCGCTGTTTTATAAACGAACGCCATATAAGGCCATCCTTTTTCCTTGCTTCGCCAAGGAAGCAGCCCTTTTATTTAATCCACGGGTTCTCCGCTGTTTTATTGTTCGTTTATTACGATTGTTATTGTTCTCTTTGTATACCACGTTGTCAGTTCAGCACTCCGGTTGTAATATGACCAAGTCGTGCAAGCTTACTGTTGAGAATGCAAAGTATAGTTGTACAGGAGAAAAGCAATCTTGCCAAACTTAATTTAAACTTACGGTTTACACCGTGCTTTGTTTCCGCTGTAGCTGCACTTATGAATATGCTTGTATACGTCACTCACTCGCTTCTTATTGTTTCGCTGCCTTCTCAATTGTGTAATGAGTGATCACATGTGCTGCATTCAGTCAGTTCACGTGAGCCGCTCTCTTGTGTGATGTTGTGATTTCCACGGCTTTATTTAATGTTAGCTAAGACCCGGCACTTAAAAAGTTTCTCGCTACAGCAATTTTAACTCTGTTACAAAGTGATCCAAAGTCTCGTTTATACCTCGTGTCTTCTCATTAAACTTGTATGTCGCGAATATGGTATTGCAAACAGCAGCGGGAGCGTTTCTATAAACTTAATTTAAACTTACAGTTTACACTGTGCTTTGTTTCCGCAGTAGCTGCACTTATGAATATGCTTGTATGTGTCACTCGCTCGCTTCTTATTGTTTCGCTGCCTTCTCAATCGTGTAATGAATGTTTTCTTCAGCGCTCTTTGGGGCTCTTCCTTGTTTTCTACGTACTGCGTTCACAGTCAGTTCACGTGATTACGTGGGAGGCGTGATGATGCGATATGCAACTCCGCCTCCCACGGCCAGCGAGCTGCAGTCCATTACAGTATATGGACAAAAAAGAGGTTCCAGTTATGACCGTTACGCTTTGAATTTCGAAATGAAACCTGCCTAACTTTTGTAAGTAAGCTGTAAGGAATGAGCCTGCCAAATTTCAGCCTTCCACCTACACGGGAAGTTGGAGAATTAGTGATGAGTCAGTCAGTCAGTCAGTGAGTCAGTGAGGGCTTTGCCTTTTATTAGTATAGATGTGTCTGTTTAAATAAACAAAGGGTCTCAAGTAAATCTACATACATGGCAGACTGTTTATCTATTTAGGGTATGGAATTTCAATACAACATTTCAACTACATACATACAGTAAAGTGAGTGTAAAAGATTATCATGCAACATTTAAAGTTTAACTTGTCGCAAAGTTAAACCACTAAATCTGCACTTCCAAGTCTCTCAACCATTTGATTAGTTCTGTTTTTGGACTAATAAAATCATCCTTGTTTCCATGATAAGATCTTTTAGGGCATTTAAAGACCATGTGGTCAGTAGCTTGTCGTTCGACACCACAGTTGCATTGAGTCCATACCATGGTACCCATTTTTACCACAAAATCTTCACATCTCCCATGCTTTCTTCTGATTTAATTTAAATTACACCAGAGATGTCAGAGCAGATCGAAGCCACCTGGATTCTTGTCCTGTTTTATTACGTGCCATTCCAGAGGGGCTTTGGCCAACCATTTATTCTTCCATCTTATATTTAGATCAAAGCTGGTTGCTTTCTAGATATTGGTGGGTGTCTTGAGAGTAGAATTGGCAGCTGGGTTTTGAAATTCTTTATATTTGAATGTATTTCTACACTCCCGTTATCTATTTTTTTGTTATATAATTGTTGCAATGCATTTTGTCTTCAGAGATAGGTAGAACAATGTTACTCTCTGTAAGCCGCCAGTGTGGAGGGCTGCACTTTACCATACCATGGCAATCAGACCTCCCAATGCAAATTGAAATTAATCATATAATTAATAGGATTGTTCAGTTTAAGCGTTTTGTGTAAGTTACTCAATTAATGGCTAATCATTCCTATCCCTAATAAGAAGAGCTGAAGATCTAACTGTGCTTCCAGGTCTGCTTTTATAAGAGGGCCACCTATTAACCATTTGATTGTGATCATTGTACACCATGATGTCATAACATGACCACTATTTTCAATGTCTGGTACAGTGTAAGATCTCTAGTCCGGTAAATACAAAATGGAAGATAAAGTTACAGAACAAAGATGATATAAAATAAGATGAAATACATTTGATCATAACAAGTATCTAACATATTCCCTGCAGTGAGCTTGAGTCTGGGGAATAACTTGAGTGGCAGGGAGCCAGTACCACGAGAGATAAAGATATCGAGTGAGTTGAGTGAGGACCAAAGGTGAGCTGGAGTGTGTGTTTTAGAAGAGAAGCAGGAAAGGTAGTGAAGAAGCCCACTGGAGATTTAAATGACCAAGCCATTTATACAGTATATCCAGGCCCAGTGGGAAGGCTAGAATAAGCCTTTCACTTGCTGGATTTGACGCTTTGTTGTTTCCATTTAATCTTCCCTGCCTTTTGTGTTTTCCCCTGAGTAAAGCACAATTTTGAGACATGCTGTTCTGGGTTAGGGTGCCCCTCACTACAATGTACTGTACAGTATATAAAACCCAACATTATATGAAGAACAGATGTTCCATACAATGTAACCCCTGACTTTTAATACAATTATAAACACTTTATATTTAGATGTTTAGTATAGGCAATAAAAGCACAAAGATAGAAAAACACCATAACTGTAAGTGGAGATACAGTATATGCTATACTGAATTAATCTGTGAACTTTTTACCCTTTCGTCTAGTGAAAAGCTGGCTGCAGTTTTAAACAACCCAATACTTACAACTGAGCTCATAAACAAATATAAAGAAGGGCTAATTCCTTTCATAAATGTTATGCATGACCACCTCCTTGGCTCCTATCCTGTTTGTTTACCACGTCAGAAACGGTGCTGTTTGCCAGCTTCAGCAGATGCAGAGGCTGAATCATATGGGGTTTCAGAGCAGCTGCAACCCAGACAACACAGAACTAGAGAGCCCATGCTTCATGACTAACAAGTAGGGGCCTAATTGGAGTCAGACTTTATAAAGTAGGCTTTACAGATTCTGCCTTCATTGTTGTTTTTTTTTCTTCTTTGGGAAATGTCAGTCTTCTAACAAACACCCTCTGTCTTTTTCAGACATATCTTTTTTAAAAAACGCACAGTATTTATGTAAGCCTCGCTGCTGCTATTGATGTATCACTTTTCTTTAAAATGAACACTTGCAATAGTACAGCCTCCTTGTAAGTCAGCCAGTGGGGGACTATAAAATGTTATTTCTGCATTTTACCTACTGCAGAGTAAATTCTTATCTTTAATCAGGTCTTCAGATTGTATGTTTTGCTGCTGAAAGGAACCAAGCCTAGTGCCATAAAATGTGGTCTGTTTGAGATGCTGGGGATGTTCTTGGTGTTAGCCAATTGTACATTTTAAGATATAGCGTTTAACATGAAATATATGTGCTTTTATAGGCCAGTCTGCCTACTTATATCATAATCTATAGATGAATGTAATAATGGAAAAGTTAAAAAAGTCACATTTACTCATTAGCATGAGCCATTGGTAAATTTATTTCTTTAACATCTACTAGATGATATCACTGTTTTCCTTTATAATTATTCAATACGTTTTACATTATTACATTTAGTGATTTGGAACAATTTTCCCTTTTATGTGTTTACATCTGACAGCACTTGTATATAACATTCATAATATATTTACGTAATTTATCAGTATTGGTGACCATAATAGAATCCAGAAGCTATTTAAAAAATAATATTATGCATTTGTGCAAAATAATTTTTCCATGTTTCTTTCAACAAAGGAAAGAATTACCACATTAGGTTCAAGATAAGAAAAGCTTACTTAGTCTTAATCTAAATTTATGATGGGATATAATAACCCGAAAAAGCTTGTTTTTCTAAAGTCACTATTGGCAAAATGTTTAATTGTTTTCATCTACACAAATGTGAATAATGCATCAGTATTATGTGTATATTATTGATCTTGTTTTAAGCCGATTCTGTTCTGTTATTCATTATTTTAGAGTCTGCCCTTTTCTTAGAAATGACTTTTGTGTTTTATATACAACAGCTCTTCCTGATGATGTCCTTCACGCTGTTTCAGTTTTAATACACTGGAGGCAGTCTGTACTACCCACCAACATTATATCTTCTTTTCTCTCTAAAATTCCTAGAGTTGCAATATCAAGCCCATTATTGGTATTTTCAGTTTTATTCAGCTTTTAAATTAATCCAATTAATTTAATTGGTCCTGGGTATGACGTTAAACTGCATCCGGCCCTTCAAGCGGTCCTCCAACTTGCAGGGAAATCATGGAGGTTGGTGGCAGGATTGGCACTCCAGCCACTGTAAAAAAAAACTTCACAAAGCTCCGAGACTACAGAAAGGACTCATTTTTGCTCTCCGCGGGAGTAGCTCTGCTGCAGCCGCCCATAAGAAGGCTGCTCGTATCATGAAGGGGATGGTGGAAAGCCCTCGGGAGCCCCATCCTGGAAGAGTCGAAACCATTGGAGAGCCAATGGGGTCAGGTCTGTTGGGGATTGGAACTGGTGTGGTGCTGAGGCGTCGCCCACTGCACAGCAGCACTCGGGTCCCAATTTGAGGATGGCCCATACGGGTGGGCGCATGGAACATCTTCCTCTGCTGACACTCCACTGTCATACTTGGGGAGTAGCTGTTGCTGTAGCGGATTGGCTTCTTCCGATGGTGTCCAAAGTCACTCCTGTCAACGAACGTATTATGAAACTCAGATTATGGCACTCTCTGGGTGCCTTATCTGTTGTCTTAGTGTATGTTCCGACTGCGATGAGTGATCTCTCAGTGAGGGAGACATATTATTCGCAGCTTCGCTCTGTGATTGATGAGTACCCATGGGGTGACACTCCTCTGGTCATGGGTGACTTCAATGCAGCCACCGGCACTGACAGGGCTGGCTATGAGGATTGTCTCGGTCCCCAATGGGTCTGGTGACTGTGGTGAAAGTGGCTCCATGTTCCTTGACTTTGCAAAAGGTCAGGGACTGCGAATCGCTGGATCTTGGTTCCAGCACCCTGAACCGCATCGTTGGACTTGGTACTCCAATACTGGTGGTGCGGTGAAGGAGATCAATCACATCCTCGTGGGCAGACGCTGGAGGCTCTTGAAAAACTGCAGGGTCTACAGAAGTGCCCAGTTTCTGAATTCTGACCACAGACTTGTTGTTGCTACTCTTAGGATCCAGCTTAGGTCCAGTAGGTTACCACCTACTAGGAAAATGATCATGGACTTGGCCAGACTCCAAGACCAGGCTGTTTCTAGTAAGTTTGCACGCAGTTTGTGTGAGGAACTTTCAGATTTGGGTACGACTGCCGATCCTAATATGATGTGGGAGACCTTCCGTGACAAGACCCTGAAGGTTGCTGAGGGTTGTGTTGGAGTTACCGGTGTTCCCAGAAGGAGGTGTTTCATCTCGCAGGGCACCCTGGATATCAATGAGAGGCGTCGCAGTGCACAGCTCAATGGCAACTCTGGTTTGTACTGGGAACTGAGAAGGACGACTGCGAGGGCTTTGAGGGCAGATAAAGAGGCATTTGTTAGAGGAATCTGTGAGCAACTGACACACCATCTGTGGTCTAGCGACCCACGTCCTGCTTACAGAGGAATCGAAGCATTATGCACATCTGAATCTGTTCCTTGGAGAGTCGCAGTCAAGGCAACTGATGGAACGGTCCTTACGGATGACACTACAGTTGTGACCCACTGGGCTGGCTACTTTGAGCAGTTGTTCAAAGCTGATCCTCCGGCTAGGACATTGGATATCTCTGGGTCCATGGTTCTTGGGGCTGATCCTCCAATTAGCTGTGAACCACCCAATCTCACTGAGATTGCACAGGTGGTGAACCAGCTGAGGGAGGGAAAGGCTTCAGGGATCTGTGGTATCCGGGGTGAACTTCTCAAGGCTGGTGGTAAGGCTGTCCTCCTGGCATTGTAAGCAGTCTTTGCTTCCCTTTGGGAGACTGGCATCATCCCAACTGACTGGAAAACGGGACTTGTTGTCCCTATCTGGAAAGGGAAGGGTGATCGCCTGGATTGCAGCAACTACAGGGGGATAACACTGCTCTCGGTGCCGGGTAAGGTCTTTGCTATGGTCATCCTCAATAGGATCTGTGATCACTTGCTCACCTACCAGCGACCGGAGCAGTCTGGTTTTACGCCTAAGAAGTCTACCATCGACCGCATCCTGGCACTGAGGGTTGTCATGGAGCACAAACGCAAATATCATCAGAGTTTCTTTGCAGCCTTTGTCGATTTTCGCAAAGTGTTCGACTCAGTTGATTGAACTGCCCTGTGGGACATCCTGAGGATTCGTGGGATCCCTTTGAAGTTGCAGGATATCATGGCTGGCCTGTACACTGGTACTGTGAGTACTGTGCAGAGTGGAGGCAGAACCTCTTCGTTTTTCCCAGTTGATTCTGGGGTTCATCAGGGGTGTATTCTTGCTCCTACTCTGTTCAGTGCTTGTATGGACTGGGTGTTGGGGAAGGTCGTGGGGTCCAGCGGCTGTGAGGCATCTGTTGGTGAAGAAAGGTTCACGGATCTTGACTTTGCTGACGATGCTGTGATCTTCGCGGAGTCAATGGAGGCTCTGATCGGGGCACTCAAGAGACTGAGCAAGGAGCCTGAGTGTCTGAGAGTCCTTGAGTACCATTGGTTTGACTTTGTGTCGAATGAGCAGTTGCTCATGGAGTCCCGAATGAGGCATATTACCTGCATTGTGAGGGAGCATCAGTTACGGCACTACAGCCATGTGGCGCAATTCCCTGAGGGTTATCCAGCTCATAAGATCCTCATTGTTAGGGACCCGAGGGGCTGGACCAGACCAAGGGGTCGCCCACATAACACCTGGCTGTGGCAGATAGAAGGTCATTTCTGGAGGGTGGGACTGGGCCGCGTGTCTGCCTGGTGGGTTGCAAACTGGGATCCCGAGTTGTTTCGTTGTGTTGTGGGTGCGGCAACACACTGTACCAGTGCATGCTCCCCAACTTGACTTGACTTTAATTGCATTACCTATTTGTCATGCCATTGTGGTTCATTTTGTTTTTCTCCTTAGATTAGCTCCTTAGATTAGCTAGCAATCAGTAATTTTCTTTTCCTTTTTCCCAATCAATTTAACACTGTTCAGTGCTAGCAAACTTTTAATTAATGAATAAAATAAGTCAAGCTTTGTTTTGTACAGTGCCTTTTCTGATGGGCACTACCACATTACACATACACAAAAAAATAAGCTAGGATAATAGCAATAAGTAAATGAAAAATAGGTGGAATACGGAAAACATTTTGAGAACATACACTTTTAATCAGCTTCTCTAAAGTTTTATTGAAGGATTCCGTACCATTTAGTTATCTATCCATTCCATTGTGAACCACCTTAATCCAATTCAGGGTCACAAGACCCATAGTCCCACCCAGCCGCAATCAACCCAATGTGGCAATCAACTCCAAAGATGGTGCTAGTCCATTGTGGAGGACAGTCACTTACATGGAGCACTTTACACTTGCAAATTAACCTACGATGGGAATAAATCCGGTAGAACCCGAGAAAAGTTCAGACCCCACACAGACTGTGTTTGATCCTGGATGGAAAGCCAAGGCTCCAGAGCCTTTGTTAACTGAAGTTTTGCTTAATTTGGCTTCTCGCTTATATGTTTCTCAGCCTGTGATGTGTTTTAATTTTGATGTATCATAGCTTACTCAATTGCACTGTATTTAGGAGACCTTGCCATTGTCCATTGTAATGTTCTATCTCCTTTCTTCTTCTACTATCTTTACATTCTAACTCTAAACATTGATTTTTTTTTTAATTGTTGGAAAATTAAGTAAGCACTAAACCGTTGAGTTACATTAGCAAATTTATCATCTCACACGATTATTATTTTTTAGGTGTGTTCATAATTACGCATCATGTCTGTCTGCCCACATGAAACAATTTGGCTCACAGTTGCCCAGTTTTGTTGAAATCTGGCACGCTTTAAGGAAATGGGTCAGGCCAGTTCAATTTTTTTTATTAAGAAATCTCAAATACGGTGTGTGGTACAAAAATTTGAAATTTCAAAATCTCTCAGTGAAAAAGCATTGGCAGAATTTTAAACTCATCTGCCTTAAAGCAGAGAAAACATTGTGTGTGACTTCAATTATAGATTAGTTTCAATTTACCTTGAGAGAGGTAACTTGTATATTTGTTATATTTTGATCTTTTACTCCTTCGACAGCTACTCCTGGAGGTAAAATGGTAAAAAGCCCTCAGAGTTGTGCATGCTGCATCAGGATGTGCTTGATATGGCAGCAGAATGCACAAACCTCTGCTGCACCGGATTCACTTCTCCTGCTTCTTGAAATCATAGCGGGTGAGTGGCATGATGTTTGTGAATGTAAAAGTTGTAAAATGACACAAAGAACACAGATAAAGAGTTGGGGTAGCACCTTGGTAACCTCGTATAATTTGACAGTTCTTTGTGTAAATAAACACACAGTTAGTTTCGGGATGTCTTTACAAACATGAGCCCAAATGGAACCGAAGTAGGTAACTGGTCTACCGGTTTTTGAAGGAAGATGGTAGGAATAGGCAGGTCCAGGAGAATGGACACCGGAAATGGCTTCAGTGATGGTAGGGCTGTCAATCACCCGGTCCACAGAGAGAGAAAGAGAGGAAGGCTTGGCGGGTAATTACATTTACTTTAGCCCTTAAGCTGCCTCCCATGCAAATGCGTGTGACAAGTAGAAGAAAAAAAATGGCAAGCAACCTAACTTATGTAGAAATGAATGAAACAGGAAACAAGGTAGAGTCAAAGAGGAAACGTACACACAGTAAAAACATGTACTTTACACTGAAAACAACCTGACAGTCACTTTGTCAGCAGATCATAAGAATTCTGTATTTCTTTGCTATTATAATTTATCAGGAAAGTGCCATAATGATCTATGATGTCTATCACGGTCATATGCAACCATTTTTTATCTTAGATTTCAGCACAGATTTTAAATCTCCAATGGTTACATCTTTGAAAAAGTTTATGTTTAACAAATTAGAACTACAGTTAGTCACAGACCCTAAACATTCAGCTACTGACAATCAATGCAATTTTTACATTACTTGAGTTTGCTCTGAGTCTATGAAAGATTTCTCAGCCACCACAAGCGCATTTGTATTCTGTTTGTAACTACATGATGTTGTAAAATGGTATTAAAGCATGCAATTACAATCTATTATCACTGTTATTTTTATGTGATGTAGGGGGCACAACTGAGCCCCAAACCCCAGACCCAATAATGCCACAATTCATGGGTTCAAATAATTGATTTTTAATTCACCAAGTACTTTTACAATGAAGCACGGCCAATGACCATACAAACAAACTTTCCTTCTGCCTCCAGTTAAGTGTCGCCCACTGCCTCCCAACTCTGATTTCTCGAGGTAAGGCAGTGGCCTCCTGTTATACTGGACCCAGACTGGCTTCCGGTGGTCCAGCATGACTTGTAGGGAGCACGTCCGAGTTGTTTGAGAACCTGGGCGGTCCCTCCCTCCCCAAACATTGCTTCTTGTGCCACCCAAGGACCCTGACAGGATTGAACTTCTGGACTCCAGTTCCCATGAACCCCTGTGGGTGTCCAAGCTGGGATGCCTCCAATGGACTACTGCCACCTAAAGTATGGGGGTGGAACTGCTCATGGCCTCCGGCTTCTGCTTGTCTATCATCTGGTGCGTTCCAATTTGGCAAGAGGTCATGCTGTCACCCAACCAGGATGTCCATCTGTCCTCCTTGGCACAGTGATTAACTGTATCAAAAATGTTTAAAAAACAAAACTGTGATAATTATATTCTATGTGGAAATGACTAGATAATTTTAATATGCTGCAAACTTCAAAACTAAGTCTCTGAACGCAACTGATTGTTATGCCGTGTGTGCTGTACATTTTTCACTTGTTTTCTATTTGTTAAGGCTAGGTACAATTCATAAAAAGTATTCTGAAACTAAACCCCTTATTATTCAGAAGAATGTTGCAGTATGTGCTGTAAGACTACCTTAATTACCAGAGTACAGTAGATGCTTTGCAATGTTGTATGCAGACTATAAGAGATTTCTGCTTTATCTGCCACCTTTAAAATAAGTAACCTGCAATTCCATCTGTTAATTTCTCTGCTAAACTTTATACCATTTTGTGTGTGCTGATTCGCAAACCATAATTTCTTTATTCTGTCATGCCTCTTCCATCTTGTTTTGCTGTTTAGCAAAGCAAGGGTGAGGTTAACCATGGGCTAAGCGTGGGAGGTGTGGGGTGAAGCTTGGTTTTTTTTTTTACGGTTTAATTAAAACATTATATTTTATAGAGTTCTTACAAAAAAACATTTGTATCTTGTTAGCAATCATATACTTACTTATTAGCTCCCTACATTGTAATTGTAAAAAGATGAGCACAAAAGCCCCAAAAAGTGGACAAAGACAGTATCTATTCGATAACTTCCAAGAATGCTGTGTTTCTCAGTTTTTTTCATTCAGCATCTCTCCTTTTGTATGCTCTCATTGGTTTTACACTGTAAATGTCAAAAACAGAATTTCTGTTTTGCTACTGTTCACAATTGACAAAGTTGAATTTGTGCAGAATTAGAAGATGTAAAACACTTGATGATCATGTGAAATATTACTACTTTACAATCAAAGATACAGTATCAAGGTATGCCTAGGTGGGAATATTTAGGCTTAGGCTTTTCGAGGATTTCTGCATGTTGTGTAAATTCCTAAGGACTGTAAGCTAACAAACACGATCACTTTATACAAAAGGGGTATTAGGGCTGATTCAAGTAACTATAGGCCAGTACGCTTAGCATATATCATGTGTAAATTAGAGGAAGCATTTATTAAGGAAAAAATCGAGCAGCACATGTCAAGAATAGGTGCATTAGCAAATAGCACAGGGTCAGACGGGTTTCACTAATATTCCGGAAATCTATGAGGAAATCCTTACATATCAAATTAAAAGAAATGTGAATTCAAGGTGCAGTCTGTAGGTGTATACAAAATTGGTGAGAGGATGTTTTTCAGAATTAGTGATGTTAAACGAGGTGCCCCTCAGGGATCAATGCTGGGGCCACTGCTGTTTTCAGTATATACAAATGATCTGGAGAAGAATATAAATAACAAGCTGGTCAACCTTACAGATGATACTCCTGGTGGAAGGGCAGGCAGTGTAGAATCAGCTGAATTCTTATAGAGCGACTTGCACAATTTACAAGCTTGGGCAAATTTGTAGCATATGCAATTTAATTTAATTAAATGTATAGTATTACTTGTAGACATAGAAACGTTAGATATGAATACACAATGGAAGGTTTGAAATTTGAAAGAACCCCTTATGAGAAGGACCTAGGTGTCATATTGGACTTGCCACTGTCTACACCCAGACTGTGTACAGAAGCTATTAAGGTTAGCAGAATGTTAGGTTACATAGGTGCGTAGAGTACAAGTCAAAGGAGATTATGCATAACAGGCCTCAACATCAGTACTGTGCATAGTTTTGGTCTTCATATAAGACATCGAAGTGCTACAGAAAATGTAAGGAAGAGCAACTAGACTGAGAAGTATGAGCTAATAGGAAAGATTGAAGGAGCTGAACTTTTTCAATTTAAGGAAACAGAGATTAAGAGAGTGACATTATTAAGAAGTTTAAAACAATGAATGCAATTGGAACAGTGCATTCCTGCTACTTGATTAAAATAAATTCTTCAAAAAAAAACATGGCCACATAACTGGAAATTCTGCAAATACTGCGTAAATGTTAGATCATTTTTCAAACAAAGAACTACACACACATTGAATAAATGAGCAAGTATTTTGGTAGAGGGTATGATTTTAGGGACCTTCAGACCTCAACCTGATATTATTTTGGAGAATCTGGGCAATTAGGATTGGTGAGCATGTTGGATTGAATGGCGTATTCTCGTCAGAATTCCTATAATGTTCTAATGGTATCCTGTCCAGCACACGGTTATTTCACAAGGTTAACCAAGTGCAGATGTTGCTATATTGGCAAGAATTAAAGTCCTTCTCAGCACACCCAGTCACTGCTAAGAGATCATGGGAAAAAAGAGTAAGAATAACATTGATTAACAGGATTAGCACTTCTGCCTTATGGAACCACACATGTAGGGTATGTTCACGGCCTTTGAGAGGGTTTGAGAATATTATTATTATTATCACCATTGCAATTAATTCTCACATATAATTTTGTTTTTGCTACAAATTACATGTGTGTGAAATATAAATATTGTAAATGAATACAAATATATATTGACACAAGTTTTAGTCGTATTACACTTTTCAGATAAATAATGAATGTAACTTTATATGTGAGATGTATTCATTTAAAGTTTAATGTACTTGTAGTCCTAACTTGAAGACCTTTTGTTAAACTTTGTTGTCAGTTTCAAATTCTTCTTTGCAAAAGGGAAAGGACAAGTTCACTTATTTCTCTTTAAATATCTTCCTTCTTCACACTCCAGTGGCACTGCTTCATAGTCTCATATAGGCCACTTTGTGGCTGTGTGGATTTTTCATGTTCTCCCCTTTTCCATGTATATGTTCTCAAGGTACTGTGAATTTTCTTGCATACTAAAGAAGTGTACTTAACATTAACCAGTGGAGGAGTCGGAGTGACCCCTCCACAGTTTGTTCCTGTATTACTAAACATTCTTCCATTAGTGGCTTTGCCACACACAGACACTGTAGCACAAGATATGAATTCAAGAAAAAAGATGCATTGAGAGAGGTGAACTTTAATTAAACTTAACAGAATTTGCAATAACCCTTCTAAACACAGCGCTATACATGCACTCTTTATGCACCAGCTGCCCTTCCATTTCTGTAGAATGAGGTTGGCTCCCTCTAACTGCCTAGTCAGACAAAGCTCATTTTATTTCTGTGTGTGAAGACTGTTGAAAGCCCAACACAGTTTCATGAGCTTTAACAGGAATCTAAATCTGCTGAATACTTTGCATCTATTAGCATACCAAATATAGACACTAGTTAATTAAGTACGCAGTTTATGGTTATGCGTAGAACTTCCTGCTTGTCAAGACTTTTGCTGGCGGTATCCCCTGTAGATGATACACCCCTCCAGGTTTATGTCACCTTGAGGTAACAGTTGAAGTTATGCTCTTGCATTTGGAGGAAAATGGTGTGAATAGTCACAATCTCCATTAAGCATATCTTGTGCCACACGTGCTTCCTAGGGGGCAGGAATCTGCAAATTGCCATCCTAGGTTAAAAGCCATTTGAAAACAATCCTATTAACTTTTACCTCAGAACCTATTCTTTCTTTTCCTGACCTCAGATTTCCCCTGAAAGAACATAGGAACAGAATACAATAATAGTTTCCCCTTTTTTACAAGTCCCTCTGGCCTCCCTTTTCTTTTGAGAACATGCGTCAGAAGAGTGTGATGGATGAGTCCACTGCTGATGGTTATCTTGCAGTACAGGTTTGGCTCATAACCTAAACACCCTAGTGTTGTTTCCTTGATAACAGCTTTTATTTTCAAGCAAACTATGGCGGGGGGGTGTTTGGTGGGGCTGTGTTCCCTTTTGTTGTCTGAAACAGAGAGTTGATTATGTTAAGAAGGGCAGAGGTTACCAGCAGGCAAAGAGAATGAAACTGATTTTAGACAGAGAAGGTGGCACTGTATTCCTCACCAGAGGACCATTGTACATACGACTTGGGTTTTTGTTACAAACCACTGATTTACTGCTGGCATTTTAAATCAAGCGTCTGCCAATAAATCTTACACTGCTAAAACACACTCGTTCATTAGTAAGATAAATGATCTCCTTTTGTGTATATTTGTGTTTCATTTTTAGCTAGCCCTTTTTCCTTGTGGTCTAAAAACTGCTTACTTTAGGTGATGCCGGCTATTTTGTCTGGAGCATTTGTTCTATTTTAAATGACTAATTAAAAAAAAATAAAACGACACAGAAACACTGGTTTATCTTTTAAGGTATGTGTAACCAATACTAGCAAAAGAGGTGACATAAACTTCAGGTTATTTTTAAACTGCTTGGCCAATTTGTTTCCCTTAGTAAAATATGGATCATATATGTTTTCCCTACAAAGTTTTCTTATCCGATTGTTTTTCCTCATTCTCATATTGTCTTCTGCTGCTTTAAAATTTGTTAAGTTATAATTACTGAGATACTAAAAAAAAATGACTTGGCTAAAAAGGCATTGGAGACCCCAAGCTGAATACAATTTCTTAAAATATACCAGAGATTCATTGGCAGTTTCAGAGTATGGAAATAATTCAGCTAAAAAAATTCTAAAGTAAATCTTAATAAGAACACAAACAACTTGCAAAGTTTTCAATAAAGAATTTTTATTATTCATTAAGTTTATTAAGTCATTAATTTGATTTGATTTGCAGAGGTCCGTTAAATAAATGCTAGAAAAATAGTGATTAAAAAGGCAAATGTAACTAATAAACATAGTTATTCAAACAATAAATTTCAAATGTTCTGATAAGAACTCTTACTCAAGGGAAAAAAAGCAGAAGTAGTTTACAGTAATTTTTTTATGTCTTATTCAGGTGGAAATACATGAATCTGGGTGAGAGGTAAACCAAGATCAGAAACAGAGATTTTAGAATAAAGGTTCTGGCTGCTTTGACAAACAGCTGCTGCCCACAAAGATCAGCAGGCTGGCAAAGAATAAAATAAGACAGCTGCTACAAAGGTACAGAAAACCTTTAATTTTAAATAAGTTCTTCCTTCCTGCATTGTAAGTACATTTTTTTAAAAACTTTTTTTACAATTGGAGCACACGCAGATAAAGTGGCTTACTTAAGGTCTTACAGTGTCACAAAGGTAAGAACTGGAACAGCATCTGTGGGACATCAAGTCCATTGTTTGGGTCATTTCACTACTCTCCTTATCGACCAAAGAAGACAGAAACAAAGCAGCCAACACCTAGGCTGTGAGTTCACCTGGGCATAAAGATAAAAAGGCACAACATAAACCACCTGCAGGTGTCATGGAAAAAACTTTCCTCCACATCGTCAAAGAAAGCAGTCACGGAGCCCGGATAAGAATGCAGAACATTTCTTAAGAGTTATGCACAAATGCCTCAGCCCATGAAGTGAGCAATCATTTAAACAATTCATCTGCTTTTATACTTTTCTATTACCATTACCTCATCTAATATATCATGTCATCTGACTCTTAATATGTTGAACTTTATCACCCTATCTAATCAAATAATGCCATCAGTAATTTCTGACTCTTCCATTATACTGAATGCCACTTCCTTAGGAGGGGTGTTTTGCGGATCATCCTGTTGATCTTATCACCACTTCATAGGAGGGCTATACGGGCTTTCCCATTAGTTTATCCTCGCTGGCTGGAGGGGTGTTTGTTACTCATTTACCTCATTCTAACTTTGGAAGATGACGTTTGGTAGTCTCTCTAAGACGGAATAGAAACCTCTTGTGCTTTCAGCTTTAAGTTACATTTAGTTCACCATACAGAGTTACATTCAATCCTTTTCCTTGTGTTTAATAATTCATGCTGTTATAGCTTTATATATAAACTAAAAATTCTAGTCACAATTCAGACGGAATCTTCGTGTTTTTAATTTTGTTTTTGTATATTTTGTTATTTGACTGTTTAACCTGTCTATACATAGAACTATTACCTATTTATATTAAAAACCACAAAAAGGAAAAAAAATAAGCAAAAAACTAAATATAATTAAATATATATACAGTAAGTAATGTATTCAAAGCAAATGATGAAAAAAATGGTAAAACAATTATAAAGTATATATAATCATTAAAATATAAACAATAATCCAAAAACTGAACATAAGCTGAAATAAAATAATTAGGAATACAGAGGTTAACTCCAATATGTATCTAAAAGAGAATTTATGTTGGCTATAAGGTTGCAAAAATAAAATGAGGGGTATTGAAACAAGGGTGTAGATATTACATTTATATCCTATGCATAGTGTAGGGGGGTGAATGAGAAGGCAGAACAAGTCTCAAAATAGTTGGGGTGCCACTGGGCAAACCCCTTTTAATTTCAAACAAAAATTAAAACGAATGGTGGAGCACGTAAACAGTACATGCAGTGGCATCTTATCACTTTCTAGCGACACTTTTAGGCAATTAAGTTTTGGAGTTATTCCTGACAGTAAGGCTTTCAGGTCCAAATGAGACGCCACCTTCCAGGGCTGTCTCACTTTTATATCAGCTGGACCAGAAGGGGCAGGGCTTCTCTGGCTCTCTTTCCCTCCAGGGGTGGTTTCTCAGCATGGTGAGGGAAAAAGGAGGTGAGACTATTAGCAACTGGGTACTATATATTATCCCAGAACATATATTAGATGAGCCTGGAAGGCGACCCACCTGAGGCCTACGTGACTACATTATGTGTTGTTATGTCATGTTTCACTAGGGGGTCATGGCTACTTGTGCATATATGCATGTGATGTCAGATGGCCATTTCATTAATACCAAGCTGTATGTGCAAGTATTTTCATATATTTATTTGCCAAATGACTGATCTTTAATTTCTCTAGAAATTTCTTTTAATTTGTTTTTAAATTTTCTTAGCCTGGTTTTGTCCCATTGTTTTGGTTACCAGTCTTTGTAATTAATATACAAACTCTGCTCACGCTCTGCGGTGGGCTGGCGCCCTGCCTGGAGTTTGTTTTCTGCCTTGTGCCCTGTGTTGGCTGGGATTGGCTCCAGCAGACCCCCGTGACCCTGTAGTTAGGATGTAGCGGGTTGGATAATTGATGGATGGACTCTGCTCAATCCAAGACACTAAGCCTTCATTCAAATATAAATGCAAAATTAAATGACTTTTGGTATTAATTTGATATAGAAAGTGTGTCATTGGAGAGTGGAGTTGTTTTCAGTTTGCTTGATAATCATCTTACACATCTCGGCAGGTAGGATTAAATGCTCACCTATTGTATATGATTTACATGGACAGCCATGAAAAACATTGCCCTTTCTACATTTTTGGCATGGTTGTGATTTTAATTGTATACAGATTCTCATTTTTGATTAACGTTCTTAGCTTGACAACAGATTGGTTTGAGTTTTTGGTGTTGATTCCTGCTTGCATTTTCTGAACCTCTTAATTAAAATTGTTCACTCTCTCTTGATGAGGCAGAACATTTTCAGACCCATGATGCCCCATGCATTTTGAACCCTTGCACAGATTAAACCTTGGGCATCTTGTAGCTAACTGACTGAATACCAGTAGTGAGTGAAAGACACAGATAAGCAATTAAGTGGAAAAACAAGTTATACTTTATTGCAGCACATGCCAATAAAACAAATATCTAAACTAACATCTTTTGTCTTTTGTATGTGCCACCAAACTATTTATCCTTCCTGTTCTATAGTTGCAGACTAATGCCAGGATGACAGTCCCCTTTTACCTGGAGGTGTGCGTGTGCTCTTAGTCCTCATAGCCTTATGCACATTCTGGGTGAACCTTTGCTGAAGCATGTCTTCATTCCAATATGGAGCCACTTACGGCAGAATGCAACTCAATGTACCAACTCCATTTCTACAGGTAGGTGCATTCTATTTACAAAGGGTTTCCAAGGGTGTAAACAGTTCAACAAAACAAACTATATTGCAACCCCTTATCTCTGTGATGTGGCTCGTCACAAGGCCCAGCATTACTTGACAGAAATATTTAGGTTGTTAAATATCCCCAATCTATCTGTTTTGGGCACATATGTTTCTCTACTTGAAGTGAGTAATTGAATCAATGCATTTATCAGAAAAGCCACACTTTGGAGAGGAAGGTTGGAGTCTGAGATCACAGATATGTTCCTCCTACAAAAAGAGTTTCTGGAAACAAAGACCCTGTAATTGAATGACAAATTCATTGCTTATCTTTTAGTATTGCATGGCTATTTCAAGATGTACTGTGTGGACATCAACACAGAACAGTGGAACTGGATCTGTGTACTGAAAACTTTCAAGCTTAATTGTAATTCTGGAGCGCAACTGACAAAACTTTCCTGCAATTGGATACTGAATATTCTGCCAGGGTGGGTCTGGAAAAAGGAAAGAAAGTAAGAAACTGATTCAGCGACATTAGGCAACAGACAAAAGGTGAAAAGAAATTAAAAAAAACAAAACAAAAACAAAACATTAGGTAAACTCATAGTCAACAAAAAACACAGTCCTGACTCTCTAAAGAGATTTTGCACTAGTTAATATAACAAAATGATAATCCAAAAGCTTGGACACCAAAACAAGAATATTATCTTCTTATGTATACTGCGCCCATGTGATGTCACTTCCTGTTGTCATGTGACATTATGGTTGCTGATACAACAAAACACATAAAATGCAGGTGCCTGCGATAAATACAATTGTAGCAGAAAAATAAATAAAACTAATGATAAAAATAATAACACATTTAAAATAGTAATTAAATTACAAAACATGTGCAAAATTGAATGCTGCATACTTAAAAACCTAGGAAACATAACACTGAAAATCCAATCTATGGAGCTGGTGGTACAGGAGCTCTAGTCGATGATTACAGCAGAGTGCTCAGAAATTACCAAAAAAAAAAAATATATATTTTGTTGCCCATCCCAATAGCATAACTTTGTCAGGCAGCTTTCTCTGCTATGGTAGCAATCCAGAAACGTTTCTGGCCAGACTTAAAAATGAAAATGACCTGGGAGTTTGCTTTTCTTCCATTACACCCAAAATGAATTATTTCTGCTGTGCAAAACCATCTCACCCTTCCCACTAAAACATATGTGGCCTGGATTATGGACTATCTGTCAGACAGTCTGCAGTTTGTGAGGCTCAAGGACTGTGGTGCATCTGATTTGGATGTGAGCAAAACTGGACCACTACAAGGAACAGACCTGTTGCATTTTCTCTTCACTCTGTACACCTCAGACTGTAAATGTAATACAAGGAAATATCACTTGCGTACGTTTTCAGATGAGAGAATTGTCTGTACCTTAACAGCAGCAAAATCAACAGACTGGTCATTGACTTTTGCTGTGTCAAAAACCCTATGCCCGGTCACTATTCAGAGAGTAGATGTGGGTTTGGTGCACTGCTACAAGTACTTAGGGATCTACATTAATCAAGCTGGACTTGTCTTGTGTCACAGAGGAACTACTGAAGAAATGGCAGTGCAGCAACACCCTTTGGGCTTAAGGATGATGATGTACTCGAGGACATCAGTAGAAATTAAGGGGAAGTGCTTTTAAGCTCTTCTTTACACAAAGAGTTGTGGGACTCTGGAACAAACTACCGAGACATGGAGTTGAAGCAGAAATCTTGACAATCTTTAAGAAGAATCTGAATGAAGTATTGGGACAGCTTAGCCTTTAACTAAACAAACGGGCCTGATGGGCTGAATGGTCTCCTCTCATTTGTCAAATTTCTTATGTTTTTTATTTAGGTGGCTGTGCTCCTGTAATGTGCGTAATGACATCCTTCATATGTTGTGGCCAGTATGATTTTCTACAATGTGGTGTGCTAGGATGGTAACAACACATCAAGAGAGACCCACTGAATCAACAAGTTAATTAAAAAAACAGGCTCAGTTAATGGAAACACTCTCAACCTGTCAGATATAGTTTTATCTTCATTCTCTCTTCTGGCACTAACAGCTGTCATGAACAATGCTATACAACTTCTCTCTGACACACTAACACTGAGTACCTTCAGCCACAGAATTATTCAACAGAAACACTACTGGGGTTCCTTCATATCTTTTTAGTTTTCTATTTTTTTGGTTATTCTGGTGTGTATTTGAGAGGAGGGTTGTTGTTTGTTTTAATAAAATTTTATTTATTTATTGAACTTCTATAAAAACTCATATTTCCCCCTGGGGACAAATAAAGGTCTATCAATCCATCTGTCTATCTTGTTTTATAGTTGTGGCTAATTGATGATATTGAACGTTTCTGCCCTGCCCCTAACTTCTCCTGTGGTAATCCATCTTATTTAATGTAAAGTGTTCCACATACTTCTAAAAGGGGTCTGTGAATAATCATTTTTAAGACTATTGGTATAGATCAGTGTTTTTCAACCAGTGTGCTATGAGAGCTACCCAGGTGTGCCATGGAAATAATAGCATAGGAGGGCGAGACCAGTCAGAGCTCCTTGATCGCTATATTGCAGAGACAGCACTCGGACCACTTCGGATGTATCTCCTGCTTGTAGAATTCATCAACCTCAGTGTGTGATTGCCAGCAAGTCTCACAGGGCCAGTGGGTAGCAGGCATACTGTACAAGTTGCTTCTGAAGCAGAGAATGGTGGGAAAAGGATGAAGCAGCTGGGAAGATGCTACGAAAGTGCTCACTAAGTGCTGTGTCTGCGAACGCTAATCTTGGTTTTTTACCGGCTTCTCCAGTAGTCCCGCCCCTTCGGACAGTCGAGCAAGTGTATGAGACATGAGGTGGTGGGTAGTAAAGTAGTGGTGTGCCTTGGGATGTTTTGGTTACAAATGTAGAATGGTTGTGATTAATTTCTCATTATTATTTTATTGTTGCATATTGTGTCACTCAATAACCCTTTCCATAAATGTTTTAGGTACACATTAAATGTAATTTCTGGACCTCAATGTTTAAAGAATGTCATGACAATTGTCTTTAAAAACTGTGATATTAAAAATAGTTACCTTGAGCAATGTAGCCATTAGTTCAAGAACATTTACTTAACAATTACACTACAGATGCCATGCTACTCGTGTGTTAAAATTCAAGTAGAATCTGTGGGAGGATTATGCAAAAATGCGTCAATTCCGTGTTCTCACGGGTTTGAGGCCATACACAAGGTAAAAGGTCAGCTAACAGAATATTAATTTACAACTACAGTTTAATGATCTAAGCTTTATTTAAAACATTCAAATCTAACTTCAAAAAATCTGTGCACATTCCACTCTGGTAATGTAGGTTATGAAGATGAACTAACTATTATGTGAAACACATATCTAGATTTTATATGCATGTGTTTTTAATTATTGTATGGACTATAATCATATTTATTATGCCTTTTCCAGATAGTCACAGCTCAATCATCTTTTGTATTGTAGAAAATGTGTTTTAATTTTTTGTATCATTTGCTGCATAGAAAAGAAGACTCAGTAGGAGCAGTGATCATTAATGAAGAAAAAAATGTTTTTGCTTCTCCCTTTGACTGAACATTTTGTTTGGTAACGTCTGGCCAAATGAATAGCAAACCATCTCATAATGCCTACACAAAACATTTGTCCAAACGTAAGTACATTATGTATAATCATTATTAGATATGTGTAAGTCCCAAAGATTAGTATTTAGAAAGCAAAGTGTTGGAACCATCTTGTGGTCTTTTGTGTGAACTGAAAAAAATGAAGCAAAAAAAAAACACACACACACACACACACAACTCCCTGAAATTCAAAGTTAACATACTGACCCTGGAGAAAGGTGCACTGTATAGATTCCTTGTAAAGCTGTCTTCAGAAAACGCTTTGTATTTGCAATTCTTAAAGCCCAATATTTATGACCTGGATGTACATTGCTTAAATTTTATCCTGTTGCTTTATTTTTCAGTTGTCCATTGCCTGTGAAAAATAATCAGTACAGTTAACCTTGCTAATGCCCTTCACAGATTCAAAAGCATCTGCTAAATCTCCTGTTAACCTCTTTCTTTTATGGCTGTGGAGGTTTACTCTTAAATCAAAGATTGTAATCTAAGGCATTTAACCTAGACATTAATCATGAAGCTCTTATCTTTTTTCTAATACTTTAAAGTGATGTCACGCTTAAATATACAAAACAAGATAAGAAATATATTCAGGTAATAATATTTTAAATATATCCAATGCTTTATCCTTTTCTCACTCTCTCTGTATATGTAATTGTGTCGTATATAGTATATACAGTACAGGGTAGGGTAGTGGGATTGGCCTTTGACAAGGAATGGGACTCATTGGCTCCATACTTTTTAAGAAGAACCTACTCTGGTGAACGTTTAGCTATTTCATTTGGGATTGGGTATTCTACTACTTTAAATGGTGCCCCACAAATAATATAAATAAACCATGAGTGAAAATAGAGAGGCCAAGGTTATTGAAGTCTGGCAGAAAACCAGTACAGATTTTACTACTAGAGATCATTAGGATTCTGCTATCTATTATGAAGAGCATTAAGGATGGTATCTGCCAATGTGTCTGTCCTGTTTATTTGCAATTGGAGCTAAAAGATACAAGAATCCAAGGTGCTACCAGATAGATCTCTAAAGGAGTGGGCCCATGACTTTTTATAGGGTGTTCCTTAACCTGAAAATCATTTATGGACTGCCAGAGAAGTAATTCTGCTGTACAACTTAAGCTTCTTAACAGCAGAACCTTTATGGGGGTTTAAAACATGGCTCAATGTGAAGGAAGGTAGTAAAAGAGGCTCAGAGCTTTGACAGCATGAATGACAAATAGCAAAAGAGAGGGAGCCAGAGAGTGTTATTGTGGTCCTTGGGTTGATTTGTTTTGTACAGTAGGCTAGAGAGTGAAAAACTGTAGTTCACTGCATACTCTGGGACCAGACTTCTGGGACAAGCTGACAATACTGATTCTCTGTGCAAGAAAGGACAGAGCCGCCTGTACTTCCTTAGAAGACTGGCATCCTTCAACATCTGCAGTAAGATGCTGCAGATGTTCTATCAGATGGTTGTGGCGAGTGCCCTCTTCTACGCAGTGGTGTGCTGGGGAGGCAGCATTAAGAAGAAGGATGCCTCACGCCTGGACAAACTGGTGAGGAAGACAGGCTCTATTGTTGGCATAGAGCTGGACGGTTTGACATCCGTAGTAGAGCAACGGGCACTCAGCAGGCTCCTATCAATTATGGAGAATCCACTTCATCCATTAAACAGTGTCATCTCCAGACAGAGGAGCAGTTTCAGCGACAGACTGCTGTCACTGTCCTGCTCCACTGACAGACTGAGAAGATCATTCCTCCCCCCAAACTATGCGACTCTTCAATTCCACCAGAGGGGGTAAACGTTGAACATTATTCAAGTTTTTGTCTGTTTTTTACCTGCATTTTTTATTACTCTTTAATTTAATATTTTTGCTGCTGGAGTATGTGAATTTCCCCCTGGGATTAATAAAGTATCTATCTATCTATCTATCTATCTATCTATCTATCTATCTATCTATCTATCTATCTATCTATCTATCTATCTATCTATCTATCTATCTATCTATCTATCATTGTTTTGTGTTCTGGTTCATTTAAAAGTTTATTTTCCTCCTACAGTGGTCCATTCCTTCTGTGTTTTTGGTTTTTCATATTCCTGATATGTGGCGGCATGGTGGCCAGGGTTCTTGTTCTGGGTCCTCCCTGTATAGAGTTTGTTTGTTTTCCAACCCCCTAGAACCCTGCTCAGGATTAACACTAGAATTACCAAAGCCTACGAAAAAACTCGTAATTCTGGCCCACCTTAAATCCCTTCTCACCTCTTCGTCAGCATCTTTTGTTTTGTAAATGTGTCGATTAACACAAGCAGCAAGCAGCCTGCTATATCATCCCCCCCACCAATGCAGAAAGGACACAAAGCTCTCCCAGCTCAAACCTTGATTATCTTGGAGTGAAGTGCTGGAGTTTTAGAGGGGAAATAATATATCGTTATTTGGAATACATGCATTTCATGTGTGTTCTGTGTCTACAACATTCTATGTAAACACATCGTTAAAACAGAAATGTTTTTCATGTTTTAGTAATAAATGACAAAATGTAGACATGAAGCATATAATGTCTGAAGCCTGAAGTCCAAATATCAAATAAACACTTTCACAAAAGGTGCAAATATAATACGATGCTGTTAGTTAGTTAGGGTCAGATCAGAAGGGGTAGGTGTTGTATCATGATCGTGACTGAGTGAATAAAACTGAAAATAAAGCTAACTTTTACAAGTACCATAAATTTACACCTGATCTGACGAAGTTCGTTTTCAAATAATATTGCATTAGTGCAAAGATGTTTTCTGATTAGTACTATTCAGGTCATAAAATGATTTCTTCAAAACGTCACATATATTTGTCTCTTTCTTTTTTTCTCCAGTGCTGCATTGACATCATGCCCCAGAAAGAGTGAGCTTATTCAGTGCGAACAGGAGCATGTGGGTGGCCGGTTGCTGTGTGCTATAACACGCTTGACTTGGCGGCGATGAACGCACATGTACTGTACAAGGCATGCACAGGTCCACTGAGAAAAGAAGACTGTCCTTTGCACACCTTGCAGGGGAACTGCATTGTTGCTTTTTACAAAAAAAGGCAATGGAAAAAGAAAAAGAGGATGCAACATCGACAAGCTTCTGTTCTAAGACCACCACTTCCCCCAGGAAAGCAAACTCAGTCAGTGTCAGGTGCCCCTTCGATGTAATAGGAACCACAGTATAGAGAGAAGTGTGTACATTGCAACAGGTACACATGTTGTAAATGTAGGAAGGACGGTCCTTGGGTGTGTGGGAACTGTTAACATTTGAATTTGATAATTGCATATAGTGCAGAACTGACCTCTCTGTACTGTTCTTTTCTCTGCATGTCCTGGAGTAGAAAAGAAACACCACCATGCACCAAAATGTGGAGACTGGGCAAGATTGGGGAAATTTCATGGATTACAACCGCAAGAAGGTATGTGAATGCATATGAGTAATGTTGCATCAGTGCCACAATGTTTTCCGAAATGTACTATACAAGACATAAAATGAATGATTCCAAATATCATATATACCTATGTCTCTGTTTTTTTGTCAATGTGGCTTTGACATCATGGACCAAAAGGTGCATACTAATTCAGTGTGAGCAGGAACCACTAAATAAAACTGAATAAAAAAAATTAAAGTGACAATGAGATACCAAGAAGGAAGATTCACCAGCGTTTGTGTGTCAACTTTTATCCTTCCAGATCAGAGAATTTCCAGTTCCATTGTCTCAAAACACCACTCACATCTACAGTTATTCCCAGTTTCAAATAAAAAACTAACAGCATTAGATCTGTGGAGGTGGTGGGGAGGGAGGGTTGTATCATGATCGTGACTGAACTTACAAGTACTATAAATTTACACCGGCTGTTACAGACGCAAATCAAATGTATGTTTTTATTGTATGATATTAACAATAAGAGCAACTCACTACTCAAAATGATAAATTTGCAAGGCAGCCAGAATCGAACCAGTAGCCTCTTGATTACAAGTCAGCAGTTCTTACCGCTGCACCATGGAAGCTGTCATATTATAATTGCACTTTTTGTGAAAGTGTTTATTTGAAATTTGGACTTCAACACAAGAGGGCACCTGGACGACAGCACTTCCGCCTCACTCAGAAGTGCTACCAGTAGAAGATCAGGGAGCACCTGGAACACTTCTGAGTGCCCATGCAGCACTTCCGCCATACCAGGAGCCAGAGTTGGGTGCAGGACAACAATTCTTGCCCAGAGGAGTGGAGGGAAGAAAAGAGAGAGAAGAAGAGTATTGTGTTGTGCTGTGTTTGTGAACTGTAATGTGCTTGTGGGAAACAGGGGAAGGTGTTTCCCACGAAGTCAAAAAGAAGAAAAATAAAAGCATGTGTTTGTACTCTGTCTGTGTCAGGTTTGGGTGGCAGTGTGTCCACCTTGTGGTCCACAAGCGTTAACACTTTACATTTTTTTTACATCCTATATTTTGTCACTTTTATTTTTTACTACACTTTTCCCATAAAGTGACAGATTCTTCCATTAACATATACAAGAATCTAATTTCTTGCAACAAAAACGTCTGTAATGTCATCTGAGACTTGCCTGATAATGTCAGTTGCACACAACACAATGAACAGGCAAAAATTAGGTAAAAGCACCAAATGAACCACCAAAATAAATAGGAAAAATGGCAAAACAGACTTGGAAACACTTCTAAACCACCCCCATACCCCAATTTTTTTTAGAAAACGAGAGATACATTTCAGAATACCTGCCTGTCTAATTAATGAGAGTGCTTGAAGGACAAAAGCAACAGGTATATTTATGCGGTATCCTAGAACGGAACTGGTTTGATAATCCTTTTGTTTAGCAATTGTTGCAATGTTTTATTTTTTAAACTGTTTCTTAGACAAAAGGCAATGGCTTCATTGTTTTCCTTTAATCTACCACTGTTCAATGACAGGAAACTTGATGTGATGAAACAGTTTCCTTGCTAGTGTAGGAATGACCTGATATTTGTTAAAATGATGTCTCATCTGTCACCAAAATGCCTTCCAGGATAAGAAGACAGATTTCTAGTGAAACAAGAACAGGAGAATGGTGATCAGAAATGCCCTCTAAGAAAAACTTTGAAAATGCTGTCAGAGATCCCAATAACTGTGACACCTTTGAACTCATTATATTTTTCTTTTCATACCTGCTGCTTTTTCGTTCTAGTTAGGAAGACGCTGGTCCAAGTCATGAGCACAGAACACATAGTGAATGACTCCCATAAATGTGACTCAGTGGACCACAGAGGTAATAAGATTAAAGTCACTATTTTGCTTTGTTGTCAAATATTTTTTCTATCAGTTTTTAATTGTAAATGAATTTCAGTGTTTTTATTATTATTTTTATTTACTATGATGTACTGCCACTCTTTGGGAAAAGTAGATACTCAAGAATATATTTATTAGTTTAATATTGTTTACATTTACTTATTTGGCTGACACCTTTATCCATGGCACCTTCCAACATTCATGATACAATTAGTTACATTTCTTTTTTTTTGGTTTTTCAGTTGGAGCACAGGCAGGTCAAATGACTTGCTCAGCGTCAGTAGCGGGATTTGAACCCACAATCTCAGGATCTGAAGTTCAAAGCCGTATCCACTATGCCACACATTTAAAAGAATGTTTAACATACATGTATTAAAATGATGCACATCTCTGTATATTATTATAACTGATTTATATTTGTAAATGTGTACACGAATACCTGATGCATTATGGACCTGTATTCTATATAAGAATATATTTTTTTAATTTACTTTCTGTAGCTAACATAGTCATAGTTCACTTGGTTCACTTGGTTGAACTAAACATATTCATTCCAAAATCCAAACACTCATTTCAAATAATTACTATTAGGAGCTATATTGTTGTTATAATATTAGCTATTTTCTTGTTAAATAAATTCTCCACTTATGAGTGTTTCCACTTTAAATCTGTATAAAATGTACTCTTATGAAGTTCTAATTAGTATGTAAACTCTTATTTTTTTTAGAAATGTAGAATATAATTGTTGGATGATAGCCTAACAGATTACTACAGAAGC
The DNA here is from genome assembly GCF_900747795.2 of Erpetoichthys calabaricus. Lineage (NCBI taxonomy): Eukaryota > Metazoa > Chordata > Cladistia > Polypteriformes > Polypteridae > Erpetoichthys > Erpetoichthys calabaricus. Next base: position 217,658,664 of record NC_041398.2, on the reverse strand, counting down.
AAACACATTGTGTAAAAGAGAGCTGTAATTTAATATGTGCACAGTGCATTAGAAAGCAACTTTTCATTTCCACATACAAATTAAAAAGAGCCTGCAGTTATGGTAGTCCTTGGAGGAATGGTGTTCCTACTTATTACTAATCATAAAAGGTATTAGCATATAATCATGTCATATGTCATGTCAGAATACAGTACCTCTAATCGGTAATTGGGCTGATCCAAGATAAGTTTAGTCCGACGATTTATTAAAGGTCCAATTAGTCTGCGCTATTAGATATATCATTAATGATCAGCATGACCTTGTATTCATCCTTGCTCCTCTTTGATTTACTCAATGCAAATACAGAGCTGAGCCACTAAATGCCACATTTATCAGCTGCCTCTGGTAAAGAACTTATTTTTTAGTGCTATTATTTCAAATCTGTTCTACTCTATTAATCAATAAGTGGATGCTTAATGAGATGATGCATATTTTAAAAAATCCATATGCAGTTAGTTTTCTCATCTCTAAAAAATACTGTTATCTGTAGGAAATGATACTTTTTACTGTTAACTTTTACTTTTTACTGAAATGATACTGTTAACCTATTATGGCACAAAGTGAGCCATTTCACTTATATAAAAATCCGAGTGCTAAGCGGTATTCATGTGTTACCCATTTTAATGTTTGCATTTGAAACACACATGTGCATTTACATTTATTTGCTTATCAGGCACTTTTATACAAACTGACTTATGAAGGACACCAACATTATCGAGCAACATAATTCTAGGGACTTTTCCAAACAAGTGTAGCAGCGCAAGTTACAAAAGTTGATGGAATGAAGGAAGGCTTAAGCAGTTATAAATGGCCAGTATTGTAGAAACTTCATCATAACCTTCAAAACTCGCATCGCATTGATTAGTGCTGTCAAGTGAACAATTTCACATAATCTCACTAACGTGATGCTACCATTCCATTTGAGGCAGAAATGTGGATTTCTAAAGTGGGAGTGAAGGTAGCTTTGACATCACATTTGGGTGAATCTCAGACTATACATCCATTGATTTTAAAAAGTTGCCATCCACAAATGTGAGAAATCTTAAATAGCTTGAAATAAAATTAGATTTTAGGAATGAAGATGGCTTTTATTCTCTTGTAATACATGAGAGTCAGTAAGTCAGGACTTGTCCTCCGTTCAGAGAGTAAAATGCCAATCTCCATATTTCTCCACAGTCAGTTATCTTAAGCTGCATCTCGGTGCATCTTTCTATGTGACATTCCTCATTTCCATATCCTTGTTATATGTGTCACTCCCTCACAATCTGCATCAACATGGGTTTCTTCTTATAGTTGATACCATTCCACACAGATATCCTAACAAAGTTAGTCATTTCTGTTTAATAAAGTCTAATGCCAGTGGTCAATCCATTAATGGATGTAAACTGGTATTGGAGACCTTGTCTTTTCATTTGACATCCTCATACTTTTTTGGTTTAGTCAGGCTTATTGCCCTCGCTTATGTTTATTTTAATAGTTGTATTGTTATTTATAAAGTTTCCTCATTTCTGTTTTCTATTTTCTTTTACATAAAATGTTTTTCTCTGAGCTTACTTTATTTAATAATTTAATTTATAAATAGTATGTTTCTATGTGTGAATAGATGTTCTCCTATGTCCCATCTGTTTATTGGTTGTCACCAGAAGAGGCGGAGCCTCTCTGACATCACCAGTCCTGTGCCTCCCTCTGACTATTTAGGTCAGAGCTGAGAGGGCTCAGGTTTTGTGCATTGTAGCGCATTTGAAGTCTAAATATTATGGTTCTTTGTTGGATTTTCTGTTTTTTGATCTTTTTCTGGTTGCCTTTGTAGGTCTTTTTAGCTGGCTATGAATTTATTCATTTATTAATTATACAATTATGGTTATTATTTTAATTGTATATTTCACCAGCTTTTAAGCTACGGTTGTCACATTGCTTAACCAGCGATGGAATAAGGGTGCAGATCTCTTAATATGACTCCAATTTATTATTAATATTTAAAGATTATTTTTACTGTAAGTTATGAATTGATTATAAGTTACTGTAATGTCTGAGTTGGCATTGGCTTACTATCATTTGAAAATCTTTAGGTAATAGGACTTGATAAGAAATACAACTATGTTTAATAGCTGCAATTTATATGTAACCTCAGGGGCCAAGTGCTGTTTACCTAGCGTGTGCTCTATAATGAAACCTCAGGGGCTAGGTAGCTCTCATAGCACGTGTTACATGAATATAAGTTCTCATGCAACCTCAGAGGCTACTCCTTTCTGATAAAACCTCAGAGACTAGGCAGCTTAACTTAACGTGTGTTAACATTTAATTCAAAGCCTAACTATAAACAGAATATTCAAACTCAGAGGCTGTTTCTAGCTGTACCTTTTCAGTGTTAACACACTTGACAGCAGAGTTCAATTCAGATGTGGTTTACAGTAATTTATAGCAAACTCAAAATTATATACTGCAATACAAATAATATAATTATAAATATACAGTATATGGTAGTGGCTACAAACACAGCCCTAGAATCTTCCAAATTACCCTTGGGTTCTAGCCTTCCTATGTTGTGTTGTGCAGCCTGAGGCAAGTTGCTGGACCAGTTTTGGAGCCCCAGCTAAAAGCAAAGACTATGATACAATTACACTAACCTTTGCAGATCAGTAGCCATTAGATGTAATGAGGCATAAGTCTCTAAATTCTTAATGTGCAGCAGTTTATAACAGGCTCAACTTTGATGGCAGAAGACATCAGAACAGTTGTGTTTTGTCCCCAAAAAAGGTGTGAAGGCTAAACTGAACTTTGGCTTATCTTCCGAGAAAGAGTTGGCTTTCTTAAGAGTCTTTCAGAGGATGATTACTTAATCATCTTTACTTGTCCAGTCTCCATGGTAGTTTGTCTGAATCAGGCAATCCATCACCCAGAAACCAATTCTCTCACTTTTTGAAGTGTAGACAAGGTTACTTCTCATGCACTACCTAGAACAATAAAATATCCCCTTGTCCACACACACTTCAATTTCCTACATGTTATTGGAATTCTCTTTCTTGATTACGTATTGGGACTCGCTCTTTCAGGATTGCCTAATGGCAACTTCTTATTGCGTCTTTTTGAGCCTTGTGGTATTTTCGCTATTTTGGATAAATATTCCTTTATTATTAATAATTCCTTTGTGCTGATCTTGTCAACCAATATTTGATATTTTCACACATTATAGTTATTTTTTAGACTTACAACCCATTTGGGCCTGCATAAACTGAGGCAGGCTGGTGGACCTTTGGGGTGAGGGCAGGCAGTCAGTGGAGGTCTGACTTGGCTTGTGAGGCTTTTGAAGACCATACATCTCTTTAAGATTATGGTCCTGACTCTGCTGAATATGGTAACATTAAGATCACCACGCTTTTAAACAGCCTAAGATTTGTCTGGGGTCTTATCCTTTTCTGTTTACAAATGTTCCGTGACCTTGTGAAAGCACCATTGGCCTTCCCTGTACACAATGACATTTCACAAAGTGTTTCACCATCACTGAGTTCAAGGTAGGTGCAACAGCATTTCTTCTTTATGACCAGTAAAAGTGTTCTGAAGAGCACTGTCTCCCTAGAGTTACCAACCACCACTGCCTGTTGGTTTTGTTTCTACTGTATTTACTGTATGGTGAAACCTACGTTGTCTTGGTTTACATTTGCAGGACATTAGTTTATGTCATCTTAATCACATTATCTGTAGTTACAGCAGTTTCATCTGCATAACTTTGATCTGTTAGAATGGACAGAGCACAACTGACTATTTTGAAACCCAGCATCGCATGTGTCAGAACCCAGCCTAAACTAAAAGCAAACAGGAATGGTCACTGAACAAATTTTTTTCTCACTATTAGTATGATCTTAAACTAGTGCGATAGCTTGTCTTCCATCATGATGCTCTCTGATCCATTATACAACATTTTAATACTCTTCATCATATAATTTGAAATACCACATTGCTGATCGATGTAGGCTGTCGATAGCGTTCATAAAGTTTACAAAATTAATTACAGTTAAGCAATAGAATTACAATGGTTTTCTAAGGTTATTTTCAATGCGTAGACCTGGCCAAAGTTGTTATAGCCTGGTCTGAATCCTCCATGATGCTGGTGTTATAAGATGGTATACCAAAATCCCAAAGCAACAAAAAGTCAAACAGAGCATAAGCAATCAAGGCATTTCATATAAGGCTGCACTGTGACAAAAGTTTAGCTACAGAATATAAATGATTTGTTTATTTCTAGTATTCTCACGGAGGATATTTTGAATCTGATGCATAAATATTAATTACAGTTAAAGTGTGAAAAATGTAATTCGAGCATTTGCCATAGAAAAGTTTGCATGAGAATAACATTTAGAATTGGTTTTGTATAATTTGTGTAAAATGAACATGGCAGTGAGTGTGAAGTGCATCTTGCTTGTGACAAACCAATAACTCATAATAGTCTGTTTATCTGTTTGGAGCCAAGAGCTGGGTGTATGGTGTGGTGACCTGGTGGCTGTGTGTCAGTTTCCTAATTGGGGTCACTTAGCATTTTACAATTAATTGAAAATATGTTAACTATTACAACTTTGATGTTGACCTTGTTCAGCATGAAATATGTAAAATGTAATTTTTGGTAATTCATCCTTGTTTAGTGTATAATTGTACCTGCTACTCTAATTAGTTACTGTAGAAATAAAATGTCACATTAAATTTTTATCTCCAAAAAAAAATAAAAATAGCTTCCATAAGCATCTGGTGTAGAAAGCAATAGAGTATGCTATATTTTTTAGAGATTTTTCAGACGCTCTTTTTCTGCACAGTGCCCGTTAATTGCTGTGGCATTTCCGAGTCAGCCCCCACTGCTAACAGTTTTAATCACCCTATTTTCCCACATGCTAGCATAATTATTTTGTTTCCTGAAAGGTAATGTAGTAAAAATAGTGGAATTTTCAACTTTGTTGCGCTGCTACTTCTTGTATTTCACTTTACATCAGTGCACTGAAACATGCCATTCTTCACTTTTGGCCTGCCTTCTGTGTCATACATGGGAAGGCATTGATTTGCTTGGGACTGATGCTTTTTGAAAATATTTTTATATTTTAATGGAGAAAAGGCATCAGTGAAAAAGTCTCATTCAGTTGATAGAGCAGAATACAAGGAGTATTTGACTAAAAGATGTAAATTGACATTTATTAATCTATGAATGACCAAATTAACATCATGATTAAAATCCTAAATTTGGAAATTCATCCATTAATCCATTCATCCATTTTGTTATTATTTTCCATCACAGGCTTCAAGCCTTTTACAACTGTAATGGACCTAATAAAGCTGTGGATGTCACTTAGTTGCAGGGCACAGCATCCAGGCGTCTTTAACTTTGATTGAGGAGCAATAACCATCACACCACCATGGCTCACAGTCCTAAAATATGCACAATTGACTTTTTCACTTCAATAAAACTGGAAATAACTACTACAGAAATGTCACTTTGAAACTGATATGGAAGAACAAGGAAAAGATCCCACATTTCAAGAAGCCATTCCCAAACAAAGCAGCCAGTTCCCAGTGCCTCAAGTTACACAAGTAACCTTCACATCTCAAGTGACCCCCAATTAGCAGACTGCAGAGATTCCTGGATTGTTAGTGGCGCTATGCTGCATTAAGTAAGACGTGAAACTATGTGCAAAAAGGGCCATCAATGTATCCGTTATCTAAACTCATTTTGGCTTTGTTGGAGCCAGCGCCCATTCTGGCAGCATGAAGGCCACAGCAAGTACGGAACATTGTTACTGGCATACCACGTATAGTGGCAGCACTACTTTTATGGTCTATTTTGCCAAGGCTATGACTTCAAGTTAACACTTTATTACCACAATAATAGTAAATTTCATGGAATTTGTTTGGAAGCTCACACAAATAAAATATCAATACAAATGTACAAGAGGCTTTCAATAATTTATCTACCTCAGTAGGAAAGAAAAGAGTTTTCAAAAAATTTTTGTTTTATGTTTCAATATAATCCCCTGATAGCTCCATACACTTTATCCACTTTTACTGCAACGACTTTAACCGCTTTGAAAAAAAATCTTCTGTTTGATCTTCAAACCAGGACGTCACAGCTGCCTTGATATCTTCATCACTTGAAAACCACTGTCCATGGAGAGATTTCTTCAAAACTCAGAGCAGGAAATAATCTGAGGGAGCCAGGTCAGGACTGTAGAGTGGATGGTTCAGCTGCTGGAATCCACCTTCTCGGATACCATCCTGTGATTGATGTGACATGTAAACCGGCACATTTTCAAGAAGAAGCAACATGCCTGCTGTGAGTATTCTTTGTCTTTTCTCCTTGATTGACTCCCGCAAAGCGATCATTGTGTTGATGTAACTCTCCCCGGTTATGGTTGTCTTGTGTGACATGAACTCCAGAAGCAAAATAGGGTGGGGGATGAATTGTGCTTCCAGTCCATTTTGGATTCAAGATCTCTGTGATAGACCCAAGTCTCATCTCCAATCCACCAAACAATGAAAAATATTCACTTGGTCTTCACGGAGCATCCCCAAGTTCTCCTGACAGCACTGGAGCCTCATGGCCTTCTGATATGGTGTCAGCAGTCTTGGAACCCATCTTGCACTGACCTCTGACATGCCCATCTTTTCATGAATTATTTTCCAAACTATACCTGCCGAGATGCCCATTTCTTCAGCTATTCCTGAAACCTTCATTTGTCTGTCGACAAAATTAAATCCTTAACTTTCTTGCACATTTATGTGCAAGTTGCTTCCAAGGGCCGTCCGGTGTGAGGGTCATCTTCAATGGACTCTCTACCCCACTTAAACTGCTGGCTCCAAAATTTTACTTTGTAGGATGATGGGGCAAACTCACCATAAACTGCGGTCATGCGGTTATGGATCTCCTTTGGCTTTTTCCCTTCTTTTCTGAGAAATTTTATCATCAAATGTTGCTCCACATCTAACATTTTCTTACTTGATTCGCACAAGGACTCTCCTGACATCCTTTCTCCTGGAATGTTAGACTCGCACTCAACCACAACTGTGCATGAGTAACCTTGAGAACTGTCGCAACATCCCCAGACTTGTTTTAACATGTTTGCTACTTTCTTTCATTCTCATCTGTAGTATAATGACATAAATTACCATAATTGCAAACAGCCTGCAGGTAACCAATTTAAAATAAACACAATTATGCAAAGTCATCAGATTATTAAAGCTGACTCTTAAGGTCAAGATGGTAAGTTCATGTAACTGACACTTTATGGGTAAACACTGTTATGAAATCTGGGCGTCTGCTTTTGACAGACAGAACTCATGTATTAGACCAGTGCTCTCAAACTCCGGTCCTGGAGGACCACAGTGGCTGCAGGTTTTCATTCTAACCCTTTTCTTAATTAGTGACCTATTTTTGCTGCTAATTAACTTCTTTTGAATTCATTTTAATTGCCTTGCTCTCAAAGACTCAGACCCCTTAATTGTTTCTTTTTTCCTTAATTAGCAGCCAAACTATAATGAGATACAGTATGAGCCAAAACATGACCAGCAAACTGTGTCCATCATACAGTATCTGAAAATAAAGAAAGATGAATGTCTAAGGAATGCTGATCTGCTAAGGTCCCCAAACAATTTGAACAGTGCTCTTAGAAAAGAGAAAATCAATAATTTTGGAAATGTCTGCCATTGCACAATGAGAACAGCAACAAGCCATAGAGCTAAAGAACGGGTTTCATTAACAACAAGAATCAAAGCCTAATTAAGCAACTGGTTGGAGTCTGAGGCCCTGACTTAGTTGGTCTTCTGTTGGCTCACACATTTCACGTTACATTTCTGTTTGGATGCCATTTAAGGAAAGAAATGAATAAATAAAGAGGAACAAATCTTAAAAAACAAGTCAATTAAAATGAAAGGAAAAGGAATTAATTAGCAGAAAAAACTGGTCACCAATTACAAAAAGGGTTAGAATGAAAACCTGCAGCCACTGTGGCCCTCCAGGACCAGAGTTTGAGACCACTGTATTAGAACAAATAGCAATCAGAGATTGGTCAGGGTGCAGTGGTTCATGATTTATTAGGCATTATGTGTAAATTTGCAACAGTAGAATGAATCCCAAGTAGGGATGAGGTAGTCAAAGATTTTTGAACCACACACCACTCACTTTAGCTCCTTCCTAGCCTGTGCAGATAGGTTAAAATGCCAAGCCACGAAGGAGAAGGTTCAAAACAACTGCATTATCAAAGCCTGTAGAAAATGGTGATTGGTTACTTTAACACTCCAAACCATTTTAACTGTCTTAGCAAGTGTTTTATCATGGATTGAATTTTGAGGACACCGCGCATTAAAATGTAAATCCCCTTTATCAGATGCACTTTTTAATGTGGGCCCACAGTATAACATTTAATTCTCTGTCACAGCTTTATTGCACCTGTTCATAATAATTACTAACATTTAGTTTACAGTTGTGATGCACTTGATTCAAAGATTATGGTCCACTACTTTCTGTCAGTAGTTCCCTCGGACTTCACCCAGGTCTGATTGTCACTGTAGCCCTCTTATTTGGAGTTTGCTCACTCTCTCAGGCAGCATTGACCTAGCAGAGAAAGGAACTTGGTTCTCAGATCCCCGTGGTTAAGACAGAGCAGATGTGCTGATAGGAGGGCAAACTTTAGTAATTTTTAACATTTAAAAATTTTTCAAATAGGTAGTGCCATGAAGAAAAGCAAGATAAAGCGTGAATTCCATACAACCTGGTACTGCCAGATGTTTAGTCTTTCCTGGTGGAAAATTTCTTGTGTTGGCTTAAGTGTCAGCTACTGTATATCCGTCCTTCTCCATTCTTCTCACTCACCCTTTACTCAGCTCTTTTACTAAGCTCTTTGCAATTATCCACAATTCATTAAACTAAAGTCACGTTCCCAAAATCAACTGCTTTACCTCACACTTCTGATATCATAAATTGGAGCCAACAGCACAGCATGTCTGTATAACTTAGAAACAGCTTTTGAAACTGTACGTGTATTATTGGTAGTCTGCTACAGTCCTGACCTGGCTCCCTCAGATTATTTCCTGCTCTGAGTTTTGAAGAAATCTCTCCATGGACAGTGGTTTTCAAGTGATGAAGATATTCTGCTTTATGCATTTGACTTAAATTGGTTCTTATTTCCTATCAACAAAAACATGTATAGCCAAGCAATACCTTAGACTTACAACATAGCAGAGCTCGTTACACTTTCTACTTAAACTAATGATCAAAATATTCACATAACTCTTAAGGAAGCACAAAAGCATTAACAGAAAAGGTAGAGTTTTCAGTAGCCTAGTTACATGAGAAGCTACTTTAACATAACAGGCTGTTGCAACATAAAAAGGAATAAAGCCTCTTTGTAAAGACCCACTTTTTAAACGTTACATGAATAGTCCTTCTATTTGCAGAAGAGCTCTACTCCATCCTCCGACAGCAATAATAACCACCGATGAGCCACCTGGACATTAATGATGTGCTGAATTTTGATATTGGAGTCCTTGAAATTGAGGTAGTCAGGAACCTGAACTTCATGTAATAGTAAAACATCGAAAACCTGAACATGAGATGCCCTAAGTCTCTCAAGCTAAAAAGTCGAGGTGAAAGGTCTACATCTTATAACTTGCCAAACAGGGAACTATATGTGATTTTCTGAATGTTTAAAGTTAAAATCTGGATATATAAAGTCTCTTTGTGACTATGAAAAAGTAAAATCTGAAAATAAAGTCCATATCTGAATATGCTGACTATACAGTCAAACTTGAATATATACTTGAATAGTGTAGTCTAAAATCATTGGATATACAGTATATATATATATATATCCATTATCCAACCCGCTATATCCTAACTACGGGGTCACGAGGGTTTGCTGGAGCCAATCCCAGCCAACACAGGGCACAAGGCAGTAAACAAACTCCGGGCAGGGCGCCAGCCCACCGCAGGGCACACACACACACACAAGCACACACTAGGGACAATTTAGGATCGTCAATCCACTTAACCTGCATGTCTTTGGACAGTGGGAGGAAACCGGAGTACCCGGAGGAAACCCACGCAGACATGGGGAGAACATGCAAACTCCACGCAGGGAGGACCCGGGAAGCAAACCTGGGTCTCCTAACTGCAAGGCAGCAGCGCTACCCACTGCGCCACCATGCCACCCATATATATATATATGTGTGTGTGCGTGTGCGTGTGTGTGTGTTTGTGGAGCAGTCCACTCTCCTCACACTCAACCGCAGCCACTAGATGGCATGCATACACTTTTAAATTTTGTGGCGGTTGCATGCCCCTTATTTCTCACTATGAACGATGTGTGTGTGTGTGTGTGTGTGTATGGAGCAGTTCGCTCTGCTCACGCTCAACCACAGCCACAGGAGTTGATGTGAATTCTACAGATGATGTAAAAATTTAAACAAGTGTGACTTGGTCACTTGGTGAGATGGCGCATTCATGCACTTTTACATTTTTTTGGCGCTTGCATTCACCTCACTTCTCATTCAACCCAAGCACACAAACTCAGCTTTATGGTACAAGCACGATGTACCTTCACACAACGAGCTACCATACCTTTGCCTGAGACAGGTTCCAACCTGTCCCGCTCAATTTGTACCAGAGCTGCACTCGATTACACGTCTGTCTCAGACAAGATATGACCTGTCCCATCCCACTTAGCTGATGCCTCTGCAAGTTCACCAGTATAGTAAAACATTCTAGAGAGTCTTCGGGTTGTTTTTTGTTCCAAAGACCACATGCAGCTAGTATATACTGTATATAATTTAAATATGCAGTCATTTTGAATAGGCAGAGTGTAGTTTTAAAATATACAAAGTGAAAAGACATATTTCTAGTAAACTGTGTGTGGCCTTAAAACTGGTTTAGTGAATTAATTTTACCAATATGTTACTCAAAATAATCTGAAAATTAGTGTGTTCAATATTATGCATGAATTGTCAATGTCTTTGTCAACCAGGCTTATTATTTTGTGTGGATGCTTTAATAGACATTAGAATCAGGTTCAGTAGCCGGGGATCAGTCTGCCAAGACACCTGCCTTCAACAGTCACCCAAGCTACAATGCAGCAAATCCTTATGGCTCTACCAGCAGGTGGTGGGCCCACTGGAAGATGGACCCATGTTGCTCCTTCGAGCTGTACTTGGCTGGGTCCCACTAGGTGCTCTCCACAAGCTCCACTCTCAGACATGTCTCCAGGGAAGGGCCCCAGTTTCCTTTTACTAGCCGAAATTAATGAGTGTATGATTTGAGTTTCCATAGAAATCAATATGAACCACACTCAGTCTGGTCCCTCACCTAGGACCAGTTTGCCTTGGGTGAACTTACCAGAGCAATTGACCCAGACACACAAATCCCTCCTTCACAATAATGTAGTGATTCATGGCTTGGCTTCTCTGCATCAAAAGGATCCAGTTGAGGTGGTTTGAGCATCTGATTAGAATGCCTCCTGGATGCCACCTGGGGAGGAGCTTCAGGCATGTTCAACCAGTAGTAGACCTTGGGGCAGACTCAGGACTTGCTGGAGAAATGATATCTGTCAGCTGGCCTAAGAACGCTTTGGTATATCCTTAGGGAAGTTGAAAGATGTGGTAGGCAGAAGGGATGCTGCCCTCACAACCCACACTGGGAAAATAGATGGCACCAAAATGGATGGATGACTGGATTGCATTAATAGACATAACCTTATAATATCAAGCAGCTCTGTAAGTTTTGTGTTGAACTTTGTTTACCATTTTATACAAAGAGTACTTTATATATTACAGTATAGTAGCTTGAACAGCAAAACTAAAATAGCAAGTGCATAAATCAGAGGACATTTTCCGTAAAGGGACAGCCTTATGTGTTAATCTACCCAAGTTTTGTTTGGCGTAAGTCATTGAGAGCATATATCCAAATACATTTTTTTTATTAGTTTTAAATGGCCAGACCATTAAGAAATGTAGTTTTCTTTAGCATATTTTTCAAGGACCAGATCTGTTGGTGGGGAGAGGGATTGGTGGTACAATATTTATATTTTAACAAGCAACACAATGTTTATTTGAATGCCTATACAGTATAAGAATATTCAATATATAATGACACATGGGTCCCATTTATTGTCCACATGACAAGCTGAAACGTTTACCTGCTACCTTTGAGTAATGAAACTGCTCAGCACACGAGAAAAAAGTAAAAACCACATAGGAGCCGCTGGGAGAGCTGTACTTGGCATTTAGCCTTCACAAGGAAGAAAAGGTAGGCTCTGTTTATCAGCTATTAACATCACCTCCTTGACCTGTTTGCTTTACAAGTTGTGGAACATCACTCACTTGACTTCACAGATGACTGACAAAGAGAAATGCTTTTGCTTTTAACACTCTCCCAGCATTGCTTTTTCCCAGGCAATCAAGCTCATAGCTAATGGGTGCTCCTAATTTCCTTTTTACCGAGTCTATGCGATAAATACACAGACAAGTTAAATTTCATTATTGACGGCCTTTAGCATTTTGGTGTTAAACACCTCTGCTCAGAATTACCTTTTTTTCTTAATCAAGCATAAAAGCTTTTAACTCTAGTAGATAAAGGTCCTTCAAAATGTTTAATCAAGTACATAATTTCATTTTGCAGTAATACCTACTTAACTCCTATCCTCTTACCATAGTACTGGCATCGGTTTCACCTATTAGCTTTCACTCTGCTGTCAATTATCAGTGAGTGGTGTTTAGAAAAACAATTTGTTTAAAAGGTAGTGATGAACTTTAATTAATATCGTAAATTGTATCACTGCAGAATTATTATATTTTTTTCACAAATGCTGGATGTTTAACACTCATATTATTATTATATTTACTCTTTTACATACAGTAGGAATTTATTGTGTTTTGGATGAGACTGGAGTCCACAATACCCTCTGAATGGAAGTGAAAGAAGAAGCTTTAACTAGCAGAGTTGGATACCTGAATCCAGGACTGTGTTTCTCCTTTTAAAACAATTGCATTGAGCACTTTTCTGTTCGGTTTACTTTAAAACACAACTACTTGATAACAGAATCAAACATTTTTTTAGTTGTAAATCTCCTGAAAGTATGGTATTCACTGTGTCAAAGTATTCTGATGATGTCAATTTAAGAGAAAATCCAAATTTTAATGAACAAGTTGAGGAGACCAGGTAAGCTAAGCTCCTGCAGGTTTAACAGAAACAGAAAAAAACTACAGAATACTTCCCAATATATAATATACTAGCCGTGTAAGCCCGTGCTGTAAAAAGCCTGCGGTCCTAGAAACTATTGAGATTGTCAGAAAAAAAATGGAAATGAAGACATATCAGGTAATTGAAAGGAACTACTCTGGGCATCTCTCTCTCCAAGAGGTTTCGTGTTGCCGACGTGCTCATCTTGCTTTTGTATTAGCAGCAGGAGGAAAAGTAAAAGAGATACCAGTTTGCCGATGTGCTCACCTCGTTTCTTTATTAGAGGCTAAGTGAGTCACTTTCTTCGGAGGTTTCGTTTTGCCAAAGTGCTGGTCTCGCTTGCGTATCCTCGGAAGTGGAGCCCTTACTCCGACTCCACCTCTCACTTCCAGGCCAGACAGACACACACTTCCACGCATAAATGTTTATATACAAGATAATAATAAAATGTATTATAAGGATTATACACACAAAGATATGAGTAGATCTTATACACTAAAAATGTTAAATAAGAAACAACACAGTAACCAATCAAGACCCAAATTGTAAAATAAATACATTGCAAAATGAAACAAGATGTATATATAGAACAGTTTCTTATGGGCAAAGTCCTGACTTTTTAAAGGAAACAAAGAATTCATGTAACAGAAGTTACATGACAATGATGACAAAGATGACCAATGAGTGCTTGCATAGTTTCCACAGGAGGTCAGGTAAGATTAGGGAGAATACACTGATACAGCACATTGCCGTACAGCTCGAGATCCCGGTTGGCAACCCCCCAGCCAGACACGCGGTCCAGTCCCCCCCCTCCGGAAATGACCACCTATGTGCCACAGAAAGTCTTCCCCTTGTCCAGGTCTAACTGCTTGGGTCCTCAAGAATGAGGATCCTGTGAGCCGGATCACCCTCTGGGAATCGCGCTACATGGCTGTAGTGCTGTAACTGACGCTCCCTCACAATGCAGGTAATGTGTCTCATTCGGGACTCTGTGAGCAATTGCTTGTTTGACAGCGATACACAAGGATTCTCTGAAGAGACACAGTAACGAAGGAGTCCAGCCTTCATCTCAGGTCACTGGATAGCATCCATGTCTCAAAGATGATGATGGCAAAGATGACTAATGCATACACAATGCTTATGTAGTCTCCACAGGACCTAAGTGCAAAAAAGCAAATGCAGTAAAACAAAATATGATTGCTCTGTTGGATTTTGAGACTGTTATAGTAGTAGTAGTAGATGTAGTCATAGTTATCTATACTCATAGGAAATAAACATATTTACACCGATCAGTCTTAAAATTTAAAACAACCTGTCAAATATGTTGTAGTGTCCCCTTGTGCCACCAAAACAGGTCTGACCCATCAAGGAATGGACTACCCAAGACCTCTATAGGTGTCCTGTGGTTTCTGGGACAAAGATGTTATCAGCTGATCCTTTAAGTCCTGTAAGTGACGAAGGGGGGCCTTCTAAGGATCAAACTTGTTTTTTTCAGCACATCCCACAGATGCTTGATCAAATTGAGGTCTGGGGAATCTGGAGTTCAAGTCAACACCTTAAACTCTTTGTCATTTTCTTCAAACCATTCCTGAACAATTTTTACAGTGAGGCAGGGCGATTTATTCTGTTAAAAGAGGCCACTGCCATCATGGGATACTGTTGCCATGAATGAGTGTACTTAGAGATTTTGCAAAAATGTTTAGGTGGGTGGCACATGTCAAAGTAACATCCACATGAATGCCAGAACCCAAGGTTTCTTAGCAGAAAATTGTCCAGAACATCATGCTGGATTGCCTTCTTCCCATAGTGCATCCTACTGCCATCTCTTCTCTGGGTAAATAATGCACACACACACACGCACACACACATACACACACAGCTAACCACATTATCTAAAAGAAAATGTGATTTATCAGATCAGACCACCGCCTTACATTGCTACATGGTCCAGTTCTGATGCTCATGTGCCCATTGTAGGTCCTTTCAGTGGTGGACAGGGGTCAGCATGGGCACGTTGACTGGTCTGTGACTACACAGCCCCATATGCAGCAAGCTGCAGTGCACTGTTTTCTGACACCTTCTTCTCATGGTCAGCATTAAGTTTTCAGAAATTTGTGCTACAGTAGCTCTTCTGTGGGATCAGACCAGATGAGCTAGCCTTCCACCCCACATACAACGATGAGCCTTGGGTGCCCATGACCCTGTCCCCAGTTCACTGGTTGTTCTTCCTCCCTGGACCACCAGGATTCACTTCACCTGTCAGTGGCTTACATGTGGTGGCTAATCAGTATACATGAGTATATGTGAGTCACATAATAAAAGAAAGTCCATATAACAATGTACAATAAAAAACACCCTTGTAGTGGACCAACAGTATTAAATTAAAAATAAAATACACACTAAAAAACAGACAGGTTTACCTGAATATGACATGCAGCAGGTAATTAAAAAGTAAATTTGTTGAATTTGATGTATTGGCTTTTTGTGCTGAATGGCCTGTTCTCATCACAGTTATTATAATGTTCTAATGAAATATATGAAAAGTCTGCAGATATTATCATATGATCATATTGATTTTTTTTTTGTTTTATAAACTCATGTGTTTGTACTTTGATCTTTTCCGAGGATGTGCAGCATATGACAGCGCAGAGATACATACTATAACAGCTCATGTTCCCTACATAATGACATAAGAAATATGACAAAGGAGAGAAGGCCATTCAGTCCATATATAACATATAATAACTAAGATGTCCCAATATTGCATCCAGAGTTTTTTTAAAGGTTGCCAAAATTTCTACTGCAATGACATGTCTCAATAGTTTGTTACAGATTCCCACTCTGAGAAAAGAATGTGCTTGCTGAATGTACTTCCTATTAATTTCCACTGGTGTCCTCAAGTATGTGATTTACCATTATGTTGAAAGATTTCATCTGGATCTACTTTATCAATGTCATTGAGAATTTAGAAGACCTGAACTAGTTCCCCAAGCAGTCTCTTTTTAACAAGACTAAATAGGTTTAATTCTCGGTTCTTAAATCCTGAGATGCACACGGTTACTCGTCTCTGCACAGCACCAAGTGCCAATATGTTTTTCTTGTAGTGTGGTGACCACAACGGCACACAATACCTCAGACGGAGTTTCACTAGTGCATTATATAGTCTAAGCATAACAGTTTTTATGATACACTATAAGCTAACATTCTATTTGACCTTTTTTATATCTTCTGCACATTCCTTAAAAAATGAAAATGTTTTGTCAACATCCATTCATCCATCCATTATCTAACCCACTATATCCTAACCACAGGGTCACGGGGGTCTGCTGGAGCCAATCCCAGCCAACACAAGGCGCAAGGCAGGGAACAAACCCGGGCAGGGCACCAGCCCACCGCAGGGCACACATCCACACACCAAGCACAAACTAGGGACAATTTAGAATCGCCAATGCACCTAACCTGCATGTCTTTGGACTGTGGGAAGAAACCGGAGTACCCGGAGGAAACCCACGCAGACACAGGGAGAACATGTAAACTCCACGCAGGGAGGACCAAGGGAAGCGAACCCGGGTCTCCTAACTGCGAGGCAGCAACGCTTTCTGTCAACATAAACACCTAAATCCATTTCAGAGGTTTCTTCCTGTCGGACAGTGTCTCCCGTATTGTTTTTACAATTGACATCCCTTTTGCCATTGTATAACACTTTACACTTTTGTACATTAAACTGCATTTTTTAAGTGTTTGCTCAGTTCTGAAGCTTGTGCAAGTCTTCATGAATTATTTCTGTTGCTTCCTTAGTGTCTACCATTCCGCTAATTTTAGTATTGCATTTCACAAGTTTACTAAAAACTGCAAATTTATGTCATTAATGTAAATCCAAAAAAGTAGTGGTTCAATGACAGACCCCTGAGACACAGCACTGATGACCTCATCCCACGTCGCATGTTCTCCTCTTATCCGTACCTTTTGACTCCTTCCAGTAAACCAACTTTAGATCCAGTTTTGTAGGTTACCTTGGATGCCTATAGCTTCTAGTTTCAGAACTCACCTTCAGTGTGGGACTGTATCAAAGGCTTTTTAAAGGTCTAAGTAAATTATACAATACAATACAATACAATTTATTTTTGTCTGTCCCAAAATCACATAAGAAGTGCCGCAATGGGCTTTAACAGGCCCTGCCTCTTGACAGCCCCCCAGCCTTGAATCTCTTAAGAAGACAAGGAAAAACTTCCAAAAAAAACCTTGTAGGGAAAAAATGGAAGAAACCTTGGAAAGGCAGTTCAAAGAGAGACCCCTTTCTAGGTAGGTTGGGCGTGCAGTGGGTGTCAAAAAGAAGGGGGTCAATGTAATACACAGAACAGAACATGTTGTTTTATGCTTTGCTTTTGTAAATTATTGCAAATGGCTGTTCAAAAAAATCTTAAATATTGGTTTGGCAAGATCTTCCTCTCTAAAACCCATGCTGGCTGTTATTTAGTGTATTATTTTCATACCTGTAACAGCACACTGCACGATAACATGCAGTGAATACCCTTGACTTGAGCATTCCTAGTTTTCATCCTTTCTCTGTACGTTTAGCATTCATTTGCTCAGAGGCTGATGCACTTGCTGCTTCCTGAGCAGTTTGTTTTCTCCACTCTAGCGGCCCGCTTCTTCTCTTCTTTCATTGTCATCTTTTCGCGTTACAATTGATTAAGTCAGTGCTTGTGTTGCAATTTCTAAGTACATTTTCCTTCATTTTTCACTTAAGTTGGAACCTAAGTCTTCAATCTGCACCCTGAATGATTTAATATATAAAGAGGTAGGGGAAGTGACAGCAAAGGTGATAGGGATGAGAACAGCGCCTTCAGGGCCGCCCTGATGGCCACTGCTGAGAGTTGATTTTACAATAAAATAAAATAAAAATAAAAAGAGTAATAACCTTGGAGGTTAAAAGCGGATAGTAAACGTCACGTAGTATATGTGTACCAAATGTCAGGTCAACAGGTCAAATGGTTTGCGAGCTGCAGATGATTTAAAATCCTGGACAGACAAACAGACAGCCACAGTAGTGTATTATATAAGAAGATAGGTACTTTTCTAATTTTCATTTCATTGTAGTTTCCAAAATTTTACATGGCACAAAAGTAAGACTTATTGGCCTCATTTGTTTCCTGAAAGGTAGCTATCGAAAATCAATATCAGGAATACATTTGTAACGGCCGGCACACTCACCCAGAACGGCAGCCACATCACCAAGACCCGTGGCCTGGAAAGCTGAGGAACGTTAGACGCGACAAGCCGTACTTCTTCCAAATAAACTTCCACAATTGACGTTTAAATGTTCAAACAGTTTGTAAAATAATTGTGTATATACAGTATATATTAATAGTGATAAAAAACAAAACAACAGAACAATATACAATATACTTCACTCAACCCAAATCTCCCACATCACACCCAACCCCAAAAGTGACTGGCAGAATATAATAATAAAAAGGTGCAGCAAAAAAAAGAACTAATATACAACACAAACCCTCCCTTGACCCCACACTGAAAATGAAACTAATGACACACAGTAACATGAAATGCACATAAAAGTCCAGAAGATTAAATGGGGAACGAATAATGATTGTGAACCTTGTTCAGCTGGAAAAGTGTCCTACGGCAATTATACATGGATGAAAATGATGGCTTTCTCCTTTCCCAAATGACAAAAAACAGTCTCACCATCCTTATCCTCAGCCTCTTGGCGTAATCCGGAACCCCGGGGTTTTTGAGCTGTAATGGTGAAGTTGTTATGTCTGGCGTGAAAGTGGCAAGCAGGGGAAGGTGTAGGTGATTCGATCGTTGCTCTCTCTTAGCGCTGTGATGAAGTGTCAGTGTATTAGACGGGACTTTTTTTTTTTTCCTTTTTTTCATCCTCCTATTGAAATAGTAAATGACCCGGATGTAAATGATGGGATTGACAGGACAAGCTATCACGAGGGACCATGGTTCCACAGCATTATCCTTCCCCCTTTGTTTCCAGGGGACAATATTTACACAGACACAGACAATGTAAACAGGACAATGTTACGAAAGACGTGACTCAGCACAGAACACATTTAATACAGCGTTAATCATGTAGCACCGCTACAAATTATTGAAAAGAAAATAATGCTGCATTTTGATTACATCCTCTGCTAAGGAGGATTGTGCTGATGGTATGTGTTGTGTAGCACCGGGAAAATGGAGGTGGAGAGATAGCTGGAAGAATGGAGAGGGGCTTTGGAAGACAGAAGTCTGAAGATAATTAGGATGAATACACAATCTATGAGGTTTAATGATGATCAGGTTTCAGAAGTTTGTCTGCAGGGAGAGAAACTGAAAAGAGTGGATAAATATAAATATCTGGGATTAGTGGTAGTCCAGGATGGAAAACTAGATGCAGAGATAACCTATAGAGTGTAGTGTGAGTGGAAAAACTGGAAGAAGGTGTCAGTAGTATTGAGTGATCAAAGAATTAAAGTGAAGGTTAAAAGTAAGGTTTTTAAAACAGTGGTAAGGCCAGCAATAATTTATGAAGCTGAGATGTGGGGAGTAAAAGGAGCGCAAGAGAAGAAGTTAGATGTGGCAAAAATGAGAATGTTGAGATGGATGTGTAGAGTTACAATAAAGGGCAGAATAAAAAAAAGAGACGACAATCAGAGGTACAATAAAAGTACAAGAGATAACTAAGAAAGTACAGGAAAGAAGATTGAAATTGTATGGACTTAGGGGTGGGGGTTGATTTGTTTTCAATCCTATTCTTTGTAAAAAGTGATCTATTTGTATGGAATGATTACAATAAAATCAATAAAATTAAAAAAAAAAAAAAGAAATTGTATGGACTTGTAATGAGCGGAGACAATGAATATGTGGGCAAAAGAGTAATGAGAATGAAAGCACAGGGGAAGGGAGGCCAAAGTGGTGGTGGATGGATAAAGTAAAAGAAGATCTGAATGCAAAAGGCTTGACTGAGGATGAAGTGCAGGACCGAGCTGTATGGAGAAGGTTCATCCAGCATATCGACCCACATGGAAGTGAGAAAAGATGAAGAAGAAGAAGAAGAAAAAGCTGAGGAGGACTGTGCAAAATATGACTAAGCCACCAAGGAAGCCTACAATTGCTCCTTCCACTTCATGGAAAAGAAGCCAGCAGTATGATGCTCCTTTTATCAAAGAACTGCAGAATCCTGGTGCAGAAACAGCAGAATGTATGTATGTATATACTGTATGTAAGTATATATGTATCTAATGATGTAGAAAATGTTTTTTATTCCTTTGTTTGCTGGCCTCATGCATAACTTCACATATATTACCATTATGCCTACATTTTAATTATTATTATTAGTTTTTTAGTGTGTGGCTCAAGTAGGTAAGCATACATTTCATGTCTGACTGGCTATACCATTACTCAGGTTATACAGTATGTACCTGGTAATTAGGAATAGTTACAATGTAATTTAACAGATAATTATTGTGTAAGTACACTTTAATTAGGAATGCAAATATAAAGTGTTGTGTTTTTCGTTAATTGTGATAAACTGTGAGAGGAAAAACTACAGAGAGGAGTGTAGTCTTTCAGAAAGACTGTTTTGTTCACATTTTGCTATGTTGCAGCTTTGTGCTAATATCATTTAACTGAAATGTTTCCATAAACAAACAACATTCAATAACCCGGAATGAAAAAGTGAAAGCAAGATTGTACAATTTTTTGTAAATTGTTAGAAATGAAAAACTGAAATATTACACTGACACAAGTATTCATACCCTTTGTTAGGACACTTGAAATACGTCTCAGGTGCTTCCCATTCTAACGGTCATCATTGAGATGTTTCTACACTTTATTTGGAGTCCACCTGTGGTCAGTCCAATTGATTGGACATGATTAGGAAAGACACACAACTGTTTATAGAAGGTCCCACAGCTGAAATTGTGTATCAGAGCAAAAACCAAGCCAAAAGGTCCAAGAAATTGGCAGTCGATCTTAGAGACTGTATTATGTCGTGTTACAGATCTGGGGAAGGCTATAAAATGTTCTACACTACTGACACTGAAATTTCATAAGAGCACAGTTGTCTTCATAATTTTTAAATGGAATAAGTGTGGCTTCCTAGCCAAACTAAGTAATTGGCGAAGTAGAGCCTAGGTAAGAGAGGTGACCAAGAACCAAATGGGAGAAACTTCAAAAAAGACAACCACCACTGTAACACTTCACTTTTCTGGGCTTTATGGCAGAGTAACCTATCGATAGATGAAAATCTGCTTGGAGATTACAAAAAGGCACATCAGACTATGAGAAACAAGATTCTCTGGTCTGATGAAACCAAGACTGAACTGTTACAACTCATTTCTAAACTCCATGTCTGGAGGAAAACAAGTACTGCTCATCACATGTGGAATACCATTTCAATGGTGAAGCATGGTGGTGGCAGCGGCATGCTCTGGGATTGTTTTCCAGCAACACTGTCTGGGAGACTGATATATCCTCAATGAAAAACTGTTCTTGAGTGTCTTATGCCTTAGACTGGGCTGAAGGTTTGCCTTTCAACAGGAAAATGACCCTAAGCACAAACCAAACACAACACGGAGTGGCTTAGGGTCAACTTTGTGAATGTCCTTGGATGGCCCAGTCAAAACCAAGATGTGAACCCAATTGAACATCTCTGGAGAGATTTGAAAATAGCCATCCACTGACAGTTTCCATCAAAACTGACAGTGCTTGAGATGATCTGGAAAAAAATGGTACAAAATCTAGGTGTGCAAAGCTAGTCACGTCAAAACCTAAGAAAATTCCAGGTCTTAAATGATGCTGAAAGTCCTTCAATTAAGTACTGAGTAAAGATTCTGAATACTTGGGTCAGTGTGATATTTCAGTTTTTTTTAACTTGAATTAATTTTGTTTTCATTTTTTCATTCTGAAGTATTGAGTGTTGTTTGATAAGGGAAAAAATTAATTTGAACAATTTTAGCATAAGGCCACAACCTAAGAAATATGACGAAAGTGATGGGGTCTGAATAATTTCTAAAGGCACTGTAGATTAGAAAAGTGATTTGCACACTAAGTTTTTGGAATGGGTGTTTATGTCAGGTAAGTGAAGCCTGACTGCATCCTCAGAAGCAAAACCCTCATAGCACAACATTCTGATCATAGATTCTCATGCAAGGAAGCCATGAAGTGACGAAGGAGAACAGAGTGTTTAGCAAGAAATATCACACAAGCTAAGCAAGGGGTCAAGAGATGAGTGGCCACATAAAAGTATGTACAGTTAGGTCCATAAATATTTGGACAGAGACAACTTTTTTCTAATTTTGGTTCTGTACATTACCACAATGAATTTTAAATGAAACAACTCAGATGCAGTTGAAGTGCAGACTTTCAGCTTTAATTCAGTGGGGTGAACAAAACAATTGCATACAAATGTGAGGCAACTAAAGCATTTTTTTAACACAATCCCTTCATTTCAGGGGCTCAAAAGTAATTGGACAAATTAAATAACTGGAAATAAAATGTTCATTTCTAATACTTGGTTGAAAACCCATTGCTGGCAATGACAGCCTGAAGTCTTGAACTCATGGACATCACCAGATTCTGGGTTTCCTCCTTTTTAATGCTCTGCCAGGCCTTTACTGCAGTTGCAGTTTCAGTTGTTGTTTGTTTGTGGGCCTTTCTGTCCTGAAGTTTAATCTTCAACAAGTGAAATGCATGCTCAATTGGGTCAAGATCAGGTGACTGACTTGGCCATTCAAGAATTTTCCACTTCTTTGCTTTAATAAACTCCTGGGTTGCTTTGGCTGTATGTTTTGGGTCATTGTTCATCTGTATCATGAAACGCCGTCCAATCAATTTGACTGCATTTAGCTGGATTTGAGCAGACAGTATGTCTCTGAACACCTCAGAATTCATTTGGCTGCTTCTGTCCTGTGTCACATCATCAATAAACACTAGTGTCCCAGTGCCACTGGCAGCCATGCACGCCCAAGCCATCACACTGCCTCCACCGTGTTTTACAGATGATGTGGTATGCTTTGGATAATGAGCTGTTCCACGCCTTCTCCATACTTTTTTCTTGCCATCATTCTGGTAGAGGTTGATCTTGGTTTCATCTGTCCAAAGAATGTTTTTCCAGAACTGCGCTGGCTTTTTTAGATGTTCTTTAGCAAAGTCCAATCTAGCCTTTCTATTCTTGAGGCTTATGAGTGGCTTGCACCTTGCAGTGCACGCTCTGTATTTACTTTCATGCAGTCTTCTCTTTATGGTAGACTTGGATATCGATACACCTACCCCCTGGAGAGTGTTGTTCACTTGGTTGGCTGTTGTGAAGTGGTTTCTCTTCACCACGGAAATGATTCTGCGATCATCTACCACTGTTGTCTTCCGTGGACGTCCAGGTCTTTTTGCGTTGCTGAGTTCACCAGTGCTTGCTTTCTTTCTCAGGATGTACCAAACTGTAGATTTTGCCACTCGTAATATTGTAGCAATTTCTCAGATGGGTTTTTTCTGTTGTCGCAGCTTAAGGATGATTTCTTTCACCTGCATGGAGAGCTCCTTTGACCGCATGTTGTCTATTCACAGCAAAATCTTCCACATGCAAGCAGCAAACCTCAAATCAACTCCAGACCTTTTATCCGCTTAATTGATAATGACATAACGACGGACTTGCCCACACCCGCCCATGAAATAGCCTTTAAGTCAATTGTCCAATTACTTTTGAGCCCCTGAAATAAAGGGATTGTGTTAAAAAAAAAGCTTTAGTTGCCTCCATGTTTATGCAATCCTTTTGTTCACCGTACTGAATTAAAGCTGAAAGTCTGCACTTCAACTGCATCTGAGTTGTTTCATTTAAAATTCATTGTAGTAATTTACAGAACAAAAATTAGAAAAAAGTTGTCTCTGTCCAAATATTTATGGACCTAACTGTAATTATGAAGCCTAAAATGCAAAACTCCTGGTCAAAAACAAGCAATGGTATAGCCATAAAGCACAGTGCAGGCAAACTTATCTAAAACACTATACGAAAATAATACAAAAAGGCAAAAAAAGATCAAACAACTAAACAGTAGACAATAAACACAAAGAGAGTGGAAGGATTTTGCAAGGGTTCAGGGCAGAATACCCTTCGGCCAATCCCTTTGTCCCTCCTATCATGTGATTGCAGCAAGATTAGCACTGCTAGGTAAAATATACCATATAGAAAATGGCAAGGTCCTGGCACTGCACCACATCAAACTGAGATGAGGTTTAACAGGTATGAACATTTATTATGGTATTGCACTGTGGGTATTCCTGCCACCTTAAAGTTTCAGGGGTTTGGGTTGATATTCCCAGTCAGACCATAGTCTGTTTGAATTTGCCATTTTTGCACAGGTTTTTCTTAAAATGATGGATAAGGTCTATTCTTTAAGCAGTGTTTTTTTTTCTCATTTGCAATGTGTGTCTCAGACAAAAATATATTTAAAAATTTCCTATTATTTGACTTGCAGCCCAAAAGGCTGCAATATTTCATTATTCATATAATTTTCTAAAGTTATTCTGTACTTGAAGAGTTTAAATTGATCAGACTGAATCAGTTGAGGTCATGAAATGTTTGCAACTCTCAAAATTCAAACAGTCATTTATTAAAGCAATAGTCTCATACTCTAGGCATTCTCATAACGGAGAACAGTATCTGTCATGGAAAATAACTGTGAAGTCACAGATATAAAATGCATAGAAATTACCTCCTTTATCCCATGTCCATACCACCCCTCCACCCCCCCAACTTGTATTAAAATCATGATTTTAATCTCCCCAGGGACGAAAATCCGATTTTGGCAACTGAGATAGCAAATACCAAATCAAAATAATGGAAATTACTATTGAAATTGCTATTTCAGTCTTTTGAGCCCAGGGTCAGTGGGATATTGAAATAATCCACTAAGCCACCATCCCTCTCATTAAGTAAAAGTTTGCCTTTTTTATTAATTCAATTCCAGACTCAGGTTTACTTATTACAAGCTGTGATTAGTGTCCTTTATTTGCAGCCACGAGAGTAACAGGTCAAGGTTGAGATGTGCTTTTTTGAGAATACAAATCTCCTGGGATGCACTCGCCATTTTAGAATGCATAAAACAAAATCTATGTCCAAAAGCCTAATTAACGTTAGTTCACTGGAAAGGAAGCTAAGCATCCTGTGCCATTGCTGCCAAATGAAATTAAGGCCCAATTATTGATAAATGAAGAGTGGTTTTTGCTGGAGCCTGGCCTCGAGTCGGGGAAATACATCTGTCATTTGGCCTGCAGGAGTCATTCATGTGTGACACAGCATCCTGTGCATTTATCATGCATCTGTAGATTTGTGTGTGTGCGTGTGTGTGTTTGTGTGTTTTTATTCTGTAATTTGGTTTGCTGTCTAACTAGATTTGGGAATCAGTGCCCAGAGTGTGTCATGGACTTGGACTGACAGATGTAATTCGACTCTAAATACTCCTGATACATCAAGCTTGAGGGGGCATATAAAGTATTATTATCGATAGCATCATGCTAATGGTCTGTCTTTAATCCCTATCTTTTGCAGTTTTCCCATCTATCCAGAACTAGTCAGATACTAATTGCTTTTAAAGCTGACAAAGGTTTGATTAAAAACATTCAATTAAATGGAATGTATTTCTTTTTAGGTGTTGTTGTTGTTCAGGTAGTATCACTTTGGGCTAGAATTAGCATGAGCCAGAAGAATGTGTGCCTTCCAGGCAAATTACAGGGTGATTAGTTCCTTCTGTTGAGTTTTTTTTTCTTCAAAGGAAAAACTTCAGGTAAAGTTACGTTACCATTAAGGTATAGTACAATCACACTCAATTGTGAATATAGAACCAGTCTGAGCCCGGCAAAGCCAGGCAATGTATGATGTATTATAAAATGCACACTTCAACTTTTGGAGTAATTTACTGAAAGCCGGTGTTGTATTTATGTACAGTATAGACTTTATTATAATACACAAGATCCTGATTTATTTTTTAGCAGAAAAGCAAGTGGTTTAAGGAGATTCTAAAGGGAGAAACTCCATTGTAGGCAAAAGAAAGCCAGATAGATAGATAGATAGATGAAAAGGCACCATATGATAGATAGATAGATAGATAGATAGATAGCACTTTATCTATCTATCTATCTATCTATCTATCTATCTATCTATCTATCTATCTATCTATCTATCTATCTATCTATCTATCTATCTATCTATCTATCTATCTACCCCTAAGGTAAAACTGGGCTTTTTACAGAAACTCAATAAATAAGTCCATTATTATATTATGACAAACAACAAAGCCCTTGCAGATACAGTATACACCAGAATGTGTAAATAGAACAAAAACTAAAAAAAAAACAAAGTGAGGCATTACACAGGCATATTGCTGTCAGTAGTAAGGAGCCCCGATAGCGTTTCTTGACACATCTCTGATAAATAATTTTTTGGATGGAAGTCCTCAGTGTTAGCATGTCAGAAAGCGGATGTGCAGCATTGAAGGTGTAGATGGAGTACCTGTAGGGAACAGTAGATAGATAGATAGATAGATAGATAGATAGATAGATAGATAGATAGATAGATAGATAGATAGATAGATACTTTATTAATCCCAATGGGAAATTCACAGTAGAGCCTCTGGTTAAGAAATAGAGACCTAAATGTGACAATTCCATGCCTGCAGTACTGGGAACTTGATAACGGTTGGCAATGGTGGATGTCTGGTGGAGGGGAGTACTTGGGCTTTTAAGTGTGTGCTGTTACTCAGGACTGTAGTAGACCTGTGAACTCAGGAGGTTCAGAGGATATTCTTAACCCATAAAGTCCAAGAGGTGATCGGTGGTTTTGGATTTAAAGCTTCTTCTAGTCAGTAGTCCACAGAACCTGAAGTCAGTAGGTGAATTATTGGCAAGGACTCAACTTGAAAGAGATAAGGAAGGGAGATCAGGGTCTGGATAAAGAGTGTGCTTGAGGAAAGTGAACAGAGAGTATTATTAGAGATATTTGAGAGAAGGTCGACAAACCACCTTACAGGTTAGTCAGGGATATCCAGATGCACTAGAAGGTTCTGTTGGGATTTAGGTCTTTATTATGTTTGTTGCAATTTATATGTTATTATATATTTATGTTCTCTTTGCACCTAAAACTTTATAATCTGTTGTAACCTTTCCAATTCAACAAAACACCTTCTTATTTTGTACTTTTGTAGTTCTTGGGTTTAGGTTTTCAAATATGTCATGAGCAAAAGAGGTGAGACCTCCAAAGGAAGCCAGGAGGCAGGCCAGAAACCTAACTAGTCCACTCAGCGTGACCCCTAGAGCACCTGTTAGCTTTAGCTGGTGCAGGCCCAAAAATGGGGAGTTGGCAAAAACAACTATAATTTCAACAACCTAAAGTAGAAACCTCACAAGGAGGAGATTACAGTCAACCTTTGGCTTAAGCACAAACAAAACAATAAAGAATCTTTATAAATAAAAGATTTATTAATAAAAATAGATAATAAAGCACAAAAGTTCAAACAGAACAAGAAACGGGCAAAAATGGAGTTGCTGAAAAGCCAGTCCACAGCATAGTCCCAACACACAGTCCAAAGGCAAAATCTGAGAAAACAGAAATAATCATAAAAACTGCATTTTTGAAAAGCAAAAGTGATACAAATCTTCACCCAAAAATGAATGATTCCCACTTCCAGGCCTTACACTTTAAATAGCCGTTTTGGGGGTCCCAGGAGTGGTGATATTAGGGTGGTGCCGCCTCTTAAGGCTCCACCCACAAAGAACATAGAGCAGAACTACATTTAAAGGAACAGCGTACAATCATCACATCACATGTTAAATGAACAAAAATAACACAGATATGAAAAATCGAATGGATAGAAAACTCAAGAAAAGAAAGATAAAAATAATAATCTGGAGTGTTGCAATGTATGAGACATGAACAGTGAGGAAAGGGGATATAAACAGTCTGGAGGCATTTGAACTGTGGCTGTGGAGAAGGTTGGAAAAGGTAAGTGGGATGGATAAATTATCTAATGAAAGTGCTGGAAAGGACTGGTGAAGAAAGGAACATGTTGGAAACAGTAAAAAGAATCCAATAAACCTGGATGGGACATGTCCTAAGAGGAGAGGGATTGACGAAAATAATACTGGAGGGTAAATTGAACAGAAAGAAATGAGGAAGACCAAAGCAAGTCCAGTTATACAGTATTATCTGAAAGATGGTAAATCATACCAGCAAATGATAAGAAAAGCAGAAGACAAAATACAATTTATGAACTGGTGATTGAAAGGCCCTATAGGAGATAACTAGAAGAAATGAAA
The DNA here is from genome assembly GCF_900747795.2 of Erpetoichthys calabaricus. Classification (NCBI taxonomy): domain Eukaryota; kingdom Metazoa; phylum Chordata; class Cladistia; order Polypteriformes; family Polypteridae; genus Erpetoichthys; species Erpetoichthys calabaricus. The sequence continues at coordinate 217,630,100 of NC_041398.2, read as the reverse complement.
AAATAAGAACTTAAAAATAACAAAAATAAAACACTAAATACACCTAATTTTGAGCAGATACATAAGAGAGTATCTCAGCAGAGCATCCCCTTCACTTCACAGTTGTCAAAATCATATGTCCAAACAACTGGCAGAAAGGTGTTATGAAATAGTCACAAAAACACAGTGAAGAGGATTAAGGCCTTAACACTAGAATTACCAAAGCCTACAAAAAAAAATTGTAAATCCGTCCCACCTTAAATCCGTTCGCATCTCTCTGTTAGCATCTTTTGTCTGTCGATAAGCAGCAAGCAGACTGCTATCACATCCCCCTACTGCCACACAGTTTTCTCAGCTCAAGTCTGTTTACCTGCATGTCAGTTGCTTAGAGTTGTATAGAGTGAGAAGTCAAGCAAAATGACACCTTTTATAAATACTATATGGTTATTTGGAACACATGCATTTCATGAGTGTTCCGTGTCTACAACAATCTACGTAAACACATCGTTAAAACAGAAACGTTTTTCATGTTTTAGTAATAATTGACAAAATGTAGACATGAAGTCCAAATATCAAATAAACATTTTCACAAAAGGTACAAATATAACAGAACAAGTGCACTTCAATTCAAGAATATAACTGCAGATAAAGAACCCGCATTAAGGTGCGACATTGACACGCTTTGGATACGACCGCTTTGGTGGCGCAACGGTAACAACTGTTGACTGGTAATCAAAAGTTCATGGGTTTGACCCCAGATGACTCCATTTTGAGAAGTGAGTTGGTCTTATTCTTACTATTTTAGAAAAAAAACATACATTTGATTTGAGTCTGTAACAGCCGGTGTAAATTTATGATGCTTGTAAAGGTTAGCTTTGTTTTTTTTATTCAGTTTTATTTTCTCAGTCGTGTTCACACACGATCAGACACTGCTGTTTTCACATAAAGGCGTGCTATAACAGAGGTGAACTCAGATGATGACGAGGGTTCTACATTGGAGAAAGAATGTACGTCGCACTTTTGCCATCGCTGTACTTTGTATACATACACAGAAGCTCTGCAGTCTACTTGTAACTTTACGCTGTAGGAAGATAAGTAAATAAATCAAGGTAAATAACATTCGATATGGCTCTTATATACAAAGTACAGCGATGGCAGCTTCCACCTGCAGCTATAGACTCTTTAGTACGCGAGTGACTCTCCACACTAGTGTTTAGATCAGGATGGTGTATGCGCCCAAAAACGAAGTCTGACTGCATTCTTGTACCATTGTTTGTGAACTGAAGTGTCAGCATACACTTTTTGTGGCATTACACATGTATTTTTTGAGCATGCCCGTGTCGATCAAACACAGGAAGCTCTTCTGTCTACTTGTGACCTTACGCTGTAGGAAGTAAGTAAGTAGTAAGTAAAATCCCTTCGCACCTCTTTGTCAGGGTCTTTTGTCTTGTAAATGTGTTGGTAAGCAGCAAGCAGCCTGCTATCACATCTCCCCACTGCCGCACAGTTTTCTCATTTTGGGGGTATACCACAGCTTGTAGTATATGCTTTGATAGGAAAAAATTCTTCTTGATCCCTGGTTCACTTCATTGATAGAATACAAAGGATTACAGGACTCCAGCAATTACAGTATATAAGGAATCTAGTTAACAAAGAATGCCACAGGAGCATACCATGCAAGATGTTGGCCTTGCATTGTAATCACAGATGTGCTAACAGTTTTTCATTCAGAGTAATCTTTTATTGATATGAACATACAAAAGCATCCTTAGCATATAGCTGATAGCATACAAATTACAGTCAAGTGCAGGTAAAGGAGGATGATCGAAACATGGATAATGAAATATATTCATGTTGCTGAGAATCAAGGAGAGAGGCAGCATCCTACAGTAGTGTCTGCATAATTTAAAGAAGATGGACAAAAGTCTGTAATGGTAATCTTATGGCAAGCTGAACATAGCTGCATCTTTTAAAACAATGCTTGCTTATTTAAGACCTTGTGAACCACCGAGTCCAAGATGCTAAAGTGTTATAAAAAGTTATTTTTCCAGAATTTTCCAGAATGGTCAACCTGATATCCTCAGGTCATCAAGGTTGTTGTTCCAGGATGGACTTTAAATCCAGCCTCTGCCATCAGATGCAGTTTGCCAAAACAGACTTTGAGTCTCTGAAAATCCCTGGTAATAGACAAGTAAATCCAGAAAATACTGTAGGTGGTTGATAGATATTTTGTAAAACACAGGTGTGTTCTTTCATGTAGCACTGTATTTACTGCTTAAGATAATGATTAATTATATGTCTATTTTACTGTATTTAAACACGTAACAAGTTCTTTAAAAAAAGACCACTGTGTCTCCTAATTTGAATTAATTAATAATGGAACACTTTAATTTGTCGGACTGAATGCTTGCAAGCTGCAATCAAGCAGTTTAAGGTGAACACAGAATTGTAACCTAATTTGTCATGACTACCTGGCAGCACCACTACGTAACCATGTTTTCTGTTGTAACATTTTGTCAGAAGCCAGCTGGTAACATACCATTCAGAGCACACACATTGTGTGTAATTCAGAATGATAAAAGGACAACGCTTTAGATTTGTAGAGAAGAGCTCCAGCGCGCCAGTTTAAGAAATGGTTTAAAGCTCTAGTAAATTATTTTATCACTTTTACAAAACACTTCTCTTTCTTCCTACCAATTGTGAAATCAAATTATTTAACACACAAATTCTTACCAAGTCCTAAAATATACAGACTTTATAGTTACTAATTACAATTTAGCACATTTTCACATGCCAGGCCTCAATTTGCCAGCAAGGGTGTCCCAGCTTACAATGAACTAGCTGTACTTTAATGATAATAATAACTATGCAAATGAAGAAATGCAATTTCTAATGAGAACACATACGCCTGCTGTATTGCTTACTGTATCTCATTTGCTGGATTAAATCACAAAAACCTTTAATCATCAGCATTTATGTCTGATTTTGTTGCCCAGCATCCGTCTATCAATCCATCCATCCATTTTATGAACCCAGTATAATATAACAGTAGTGCTCCCCCCTCCACAACACACACAAACACACAGATTTTGTTGCCCTTGGTGTGTGAACATTTTTTAGAAGAGTGTTGTGTTACTGCTGTGCAGCAGATGTTTCATGTTGTTACCACCCCAACCACATTCTAAACTCTTCTCTGCTTCTGTGGTTTTTCAATGGTGCATACATGTAGGGGAATGCAATATTCAAAAAGCCAACAGGCTGTAAGATTGAAGCAGTGTTTACAATCTGAGATAAGTTAAAAATCGTGGTGTGCTCACTACACTCTGGTAATCAAGTTCAGGTCATGAACGTTCTTGATCTGGTATGCAGAGCTATATGTGTTGGCACATGTGCACATTAAAGACTAAGTGAAGTCAGTCAGCTGTAACATGATAATTATAAATTCAATATAATCTTTTAAATTGTTTTGTCTGTTAACAAACAACCTTTATTTTATGTAGTGATTTTCTACAGCAAATATCATCTCAAGGTGCTTTAATATTACAAAGGCATCGCAGAATAGTTCTGTTGTGATCTTGGTCCCACAAAACTCAAGAAATGTCTGAAATTCCAAAACAGGCCTCGGAAATAAAAGTAGGCTTGGCCCTAGAACTCAAAGTCAGGCTTGTGGCCTGTATACACAAAAAGGCACCGGCCTATAAATCCCAAAAAGGGAAAGACAAAACATTTAAACCCTTGATAAAATGAAAAAAATAATTTATATAATTCTTATACTAGAAAATTTTATTCAAAAAAGGAAATTTAAAAACAAAACAAGAAGTGATTTTTAATGTGACATATGTACAGCTAGGAAATGAAGAAAATGGTAGGCCATAAGGGCTAAGAATGCGGTGACCAAGAGATTAAATATTAGTGCTATAATGAGCTATTTTCTTTATATTTTTTATTCTACAGTTGTACGTGTGACTTTGGAAAATTTTTCTTCAAGGTTTCTTCAAGCACATTAGGTCATATTGAACATCAAAACAATGATTGTGCTTTTCAACATTAACGGACTTGAGTTAGTTCCCAGTGAATGGACTGTTAATCAGCAACATTCTACTGAACTGCTATGGCGTCTGTAGGAGAGCATAAAAAGTGTCTGGAGCATTGGTGCACACACAACTGCATTTTCCACCATAAGAGCACACATGGTCAATTGTTGACCAAAAACACTATGGTTGTTGCTTTACTCCTTCTGAATTCACCAAATCTTGCTTCCTGTGACTTCTTTTATTTCCCAAAAACATAATTGATACTGAAAGGAAAATGATTTGCTACTGTGAAAGAAATTCAGGAAAAAATTGTCAGGAGGCTCTAGACCAGTGGGGGCACACTGTGGCTGCAGGTTTTTGTTCCAACCAGCTTCTGTTTTTAATTGGATGCCTGGAAGGACCAGGAGAGGGACTACACCTCCTCCGGACCATGAGAGGGCAGCCACCCTGGTTTGTATGGGGGCCATAGGAATGGAGCATGGAAGCTCAACCCTATAGGGGCCCGTGGTCACCGCCAGGGGGCGCCCAGACACCTGTGAAGCCCTGGACATCAGCACTTCCCCCACACCTGGAGGAATACCAGGGAGACCTGGAGTGCTTCCAGGTGCTCGTGTGGCACTTCCTGGTGTGGCGGAAGCTCATCAGGAGGCACCTGCAGCACGTCTGGGTGGACTTAAAAGGGGCCGCCTCCCTCCATTCGTCAGCTGGAGTCGGGTGGAAGAGGACGATGCTCAGAGGAGAGGAGTGGAGGTGGTGAAGGAAGGCTGGACATTGAGAGGCCCGGACTAAGGGTGTGTGGTGCAGGGGCACCGGGTTGTGTGCGGGACTGTATACACTTGTAAATATGGAGAATAAACGTGTGTGGTGTTGTAAACCATTGGTGTCTGCCTGTCTGTGTCAAGGCTGGTCTCCACTATATATATATATATATATATATATAAATGTACCAAGCTGTTATATGGGAATAATGTATTTTTTTCTTTTTAACAATATTTTCATCTTGATTTTCATTCTACTTTTCTAGGTGTTCTAATTGTTTAATTAATCCATTATTTACTAATTAGTGGGTCTAATACTAAAGTAGCAGCCTTTGATTATTCAGTGTTGTTTGCCAGCGTGTCTGCTCTGCTCATTTTTAATTGTCATTAATAAGATACAATGAAGGGGGAAAACTGCACAGAGAAAGGGCAAAATAGAATGAAATCGACAAAAAAGAGTTAAGTATTTAAATCTATAGAAAAATCAGTAATATTTCTAAATGTCTTATAAATGTGAAATCATGCTGCTGTGCTTTTCTGAATGTAGAATAAAAGAAAAATAATACCAGCTAATTAAATGAGATCAGTGCTATCAGGTGTTGTCACTGATTAGGAATCAGGTTGGAACAAAAACCTGCAGCCACAGTGGGTCCCTATGACCGAAGTTGGGAAACACTGATCTAGACCTAGAAACAAAAAAATGAGCACAGAAAATATTTCTGGGATTGGAAGAATTCCTGGGACAAGCATCTCAAGGGGAATATTTTGTCAGGCCCCAAAATTGAATTATTGTAAGTTGAATAATAAAGGATTGCTTAACAATTTTGTGAGATTTTGGGATCCCCCTCGTACAGTATATGAGATGTATGAGGTTTTGGACCTCAAGGAGTATGATTTTTGTATTCAGTTCTTGCCTTATTAATATTTTGAAAGTTGAACTTTAACAACATCTTCTCAGGACAGCATTTTGTTTATGAGTTTTGGGTTGTTATATTTTAGTGATCACTCTGGCCATTGCCACAATGACTCTTTTCAGATTCACTTCTGAGTGCTTGACAGGTGACTCCATCCGAGCACAGGCATATTCTATTTTATGTGGTGTTTGTTGTTTTATTTTGGTCTCTCTAGTCATGTTTAAATAAAAATATTTCTGGTTATAAAGGCATTGCTTTTTGGTTTGCATTTAAAACTTGACATTTTTTACGGTTATGACCCTATGCCTGTTTTTTTTAACACGTTTCATCTCCTGTTTCTACTTATTTAAAAAATCTCTACTTTCTTGTTAGTCAAAAATAAGCTAAAAGGTTATAACCAAAAAATCCAAAAATAGTGATAACTAGAACTTAAACACTAGACAATATTCGCAGTCAAAAAAAAAAGCAGCAAGAAAGTCATTAACTAGAGAACCAAACACAAAAAGCATACATAACGAGTTGCAAGTTTATTCCCAATTTTGGAAATTTTTAAGTGCAAAACACCAACCTTTATACCATCGGGACCATGATGTCACATGATGCACTCTTCTGCTCAACCAAGCATCGCAATGTTATAACAATATGCAAACAGTTCCCAAAATGCTAGCACCCAAAATAAACACAATTACTGTATGTTGCTTAAATAATATTTAAAAAAAAAAACTCACTTAAAATAAAATCAAAACTAAAAAAACAACAACACAATTTTATTCTGTGTCACAGAAAATAAAATAAACCAAATAAGAAAAATATAAAAAACAGACCGAACATAGTCATAGCAGTCTAGAAGATAACAAAATGTTACTTCAAAGATGCAACTGAAAAGTGAACAAAATCCAAATTCTCCAGACAAAAAACCAAACCAAGACTAACCAACAGCAGTTCAAAAATGTCCAAAAATGCACCCACCACATGACAAACCAACTCAGGATCCCAGATTAGGACCTCAGTGCAGCCATGCAATGGGTGACACCTCTCTAAAGTTCCATCCATCCATCCATTTTCCAACCCGCTGAATCCGAACACAGGGTCACGGGGGTCTGCTGGAGCCAATCCCAGCCAACACAGGGCACAAGGCAGGAACCAATCCCAGGCAGGGTGCCAACCCACTGCAGTCTCTAAAGTTCACTTTTGTTTATTTGTTTTCAAAGTTTTCTCTTTGATTAATACAAATTTCAGGAAAATTTCAAGCTGTTGGAGCATCATAATCTTTTATAACTCTAATTTCAATGACATAAAGCTGCATTTATATCACCTGAATAGGTGCGAAAGTCACTGACAACACTATGGCACTGCCCATAAATAAAATACAGAAAACAGCTAACCCCACTAAGAAAGCACTATACAAAATGGTGCCACTAAAATGTCAAGTAAATTACATTAATAACACAAATAAAATACAAGTCACACTTTACAAATTGTTATGATGTGCATTTTTAATTATTGTACCTTTTCTGAGGTGTTTTCTAAAGAAATATGTACAATTAGGTTTTCTCTTAACCCAAAAATTCTGAATTTGACAGTAGTTTATATCTAAAAAGTGATGTTAAAAATTTTGCATGATTTTTTTGCATTACTTTGTTTTTCACAAGGCTATGCCATTTTGTGGAGTGGTTGTCACCGTGTTGCTAGGTAAATGTCTTTGAAATGAGTGGCTGTGACAGCACATCATGGGTATAAAGGTCGCAATGAACACATGAAATTCATCTGAATTTAATAGATAGATAGATAGATAGATAGATACTTTATTAATCCCAATAATGACAAAACCAAAGAGATTAGTGAGTTTGTATTTGGTGACAGATATCTTGGTTAGCAATTTTTGTTTACGATTTTGGGTCCTGTCTTTGGTTTTGTTGATCATATTGCTGACTTGCTGGTTATCTATCCCTCATTTCATGGTCATTTTCTAAATATATTGCCGAGTTCTTGTTCCGGCCAGTAAACCATCTGCATGCTAAACTTTAAATTAGTAAGGACAAAAAATGTAAAGGCCAAAATCTAAAACAGAAATTAAACTGATCGAGAAGCCAATTTTCTATCTTCAGTAAGTCTTTTCTTTTCGAAACATCTATAGCCTAGCCCAGGAATATTACCACCAAGGCATCACTTACCATGCAGAGTGACAGTGTGTGCAACAACTACTTCCAGCAATGAAACTGATGATGTCATTGTCAAACTATGAAAGACAGCAAATATAAATAAATAAAAAGATAACAAGATGTTGTATAAATATGACAGACGTCTGCATGCAGTTATTTACATTCTACCTGTGCCTACATGGTGCTGAACAAACAGCAAATAATGTCAAAATGTTCATGAAAAAAAACTCAATCTAGTTATTTCGCATACTCCACATTTCAAATATCGAGTTGTATGCTAACAACGTCCCAAACACATGCATTTTGGCTAAACTATTGTTCAATAAACCATGCTTGGAAAATTCTCTCAGGTACAACTGGAGAATTAACTCAAACGAGAACAACATTTTGAAGTGAAGACCCTCCAAAGTTGTTCATGTCATCCTGATGAGGGTCTTCAGTTCAGAATGTTGTTCTTGTCTGAGCTTGTTCCCAAGCTGTTCATGAGAGGATTTTCCAAGCATGGTTTATGGAACAATAGTTTAGCCAAAATACATGTGTTTGGGACATTTGTTCAGGCAGAGTGGTGGCTCTGAGTCTAGGCTTATTTGAAGGGCCAGGCAACCCCCAAATATATGTCATCCCCTGCTTTATATTAGGGAGGATAAGATATTGCAAAAGGGCTCCTTAAATCCTTCTAGTGTGCAAGATGACTCCTATTTATTTATTTTTTCATTCTCCTATGTTGTTCTTTAACATCTGCTCCCCTAGAATTACTGATTTTAGAGCATGAATAATGACTGAACTATCACACCTTGTCAATATTCCTCTATTGACTCTGGCATGACAACAGGTGTCAATACTATCAGAGCTCATGTTTCTTTTACCGTTAGTAACATCTTTCTCCTGCTTTGATTTCTGGTGCTACTAGCCACCTCTCTACAACTCTCACCCCTCTACTTTATCTACATATCACCATATCTGGAAATTGGTTCAGTTCAGATTAGGTTGGGGATCATGCACTGGTACAGCGTGTTGCTGCATCCACCACATGACGAAACAGCTCAGGATCATGGTTGTCAACCCTCTAGGCCAGGGGTAGGCAATGTCGGTCCTGGTGAGCCGCAGTGGCTACAGGTTTTCATTCCAACCCAATTGCTTAATTAGAAACCAATCATTGCCAATCTCAGACCTTATTTAATTTTATGGCTTGTTAGTCTGTGCAATGTAAGGCTCTTATATCGTAGATTTTTTTCCTTTCCAAAGATATCATCCAAATGATATGAAGCCTAAAACAGATCATTTTCAGTCTGTCACATTTTTCTATTAAGTGTTTTATTAAATCAAACAGTGCATGATAAACACACACAGATGTAATTGGAAAAAAGCTAGCTGGAGAACTGCTGGCTGCTTTGTCTTTTACATCTTATTGCTAATAAGAAGCAATTAAAACACTGAATGCAGCAGTTTAAGATTGAAATAAGCAATTAAGGTTGGAGAACCTTAACAAGCGAGACCACTAAAATGAAGCATCAAAATGTCACTTAAGCAATATGTGCTTCATCAGCAATAATTGAGTTCTCGTTAAGGAACTGGGTTGGAACAAAAACCTGCACATACTGCGGCTCACCAGGACCGACGTTGCCTACCCCTGCTGTAGGCAGACACGCAGTCCACTCCTAATCCTCCGGGAATAACACTCTATCTGCCGCAGCTAGGTGTCACATGGGAGTCCCTTTGGCCTGGTCCAGCCTGCTTGGGTCCTCAACAGTGAGGATCCTGTGAGCTGGGTCACCCTCTGGGAATCGCCCCACAAGGCCATAGTACCATAACTGACACTCCCTCACAATGTAGTTAATGCTCCTCATTTGGGACTCTGTGAGCAACTGCTCATTCAACACATAATCAAACCAGCGGTACCCAAGGATTCTTCGAAAAGATACAGCATCGAAGGAGTCCAGTCTTCATCCCTCATCACTGGATAGCATCCATGTCTCACAACCATATAGCAAAACAGGAAGCACCAGGACTCTAAGCTTGGACATTTATTATTTTGCATTTATTATCCACACATCCCTTTCTTGCTCTCCCAATCCGTCTACTGACTTTATAAGAAGAGCCACCAGAGATGTGAATGTCACTGCTGAAGTAAACCTCTCGACAAGTTTCACACTCTCTCTGCAGACAGACACACTGCTGATGGCTGTGCCAAAGAGGTCATTAAAGGTCTGGATCTTGGTTTTATCCATGACACTCACAAGCCGAGACCCTTAGACTCCTTGCTCTGTCCCTCAAGAGTCCTGATCAGAGCCTCCTTTGACTCCAAGAAGATCACAGCATCATTGGCAAAGTCAAGATCAGTGAATCTGTCTTCATCAATAGACGCCCCACAGCATCTAACAACTGGTTAATTTAACAATCAAACAATTGTTTCTACTGCTTTTTATGTTCCTAAAACTGAGACTTTGTTTTACAAGGTTTTTACATTCTATCAATTCATCTTGCCATTCTTGCTTCATTTATTGATGCCTTTTTTTCCTTTTAAGGTCTGGGAGAGCTTGAGTCTACCTCAGCAGGTACTGTCAGAAAAATACTAGGTTAGCAGCCACGCTGGATGGATCTCAGTACATATCAGACCACAGAATTTAAAATCGATAATTAACCTAACCTAACAGAAAATCCTGAATGAATGTGCAAATGTAACACAGACAAAGGAATTTGGAATAGGATTGGAAATTGAAACCAGGTCCCTGGAGCTGTGATGTAGCAGAGTCTAGCACCGTGCCACTTTGCCAAGTTCAATTTGACTGCATAACATAAATCGATGTAAATAAGATTATAATGAGCTGTGTATGCTTATTCAAACTGAAGCGATTAATATTCTAATGTAACTTTGCACCTTCAAGCTGTATGAAAAGATAATTGAGTCAAGAACTAGCATCAAAGTGTGATACATGTGACAAAGAGACAATTTGTTTTGGCCCTGAGACTTGAAGATGACGATGAATGGAATTGCTAGAACTGGTGTTTGGTCCACTGAGGGTTAAAACTCTGCTGGGTCCCCTCCCTTGTGAACAGCAGGATGGATTTGAAACACTGAACAGTTGGCTGTCATGTAAGGAGAGGTGTGCAGAGGCCCTGAATTAGACAAAAGGGTTCGAACAGCTTCTAGCTGGAGTGTGGGCATCTGGTATGCACGTGCCAGATAAACAAAATATGTCCTAATCTGCATTGTCATCTGGGGGACTGTTACATTACAGTTTAAGCAAAGATAAACACATTGAGGTCAATTGTATAATTGTTTCAGTATGAATACCTTGAAGAGCTCCAAATGTAAAGCACCCAATATTTCTCATTTTTTTCACTTCCAATTAGCTTAAATCCCTTGCACAAGTCACACTGAGGCCTATAAAGTGCACAGAGAAGCATTATATACTTCTCACCCATTACTGTCTTAATAAAACTATGTCTACAGATTACATGCTTAGAGAGTCTCCTGAAAACTGGAACAATTGGGACAAATCCAACGTGACACTCGGCTTTTGATCCTTCAAAGGCATCTAAATACTTCACTAAGTACTTCTCATTTCCTTTCGGCACACAAACACAAATAAGGAAAGAGAGAAGCGGAACTCAAAAGGCTGAAGGGTTGAACTGGAAGAAATAAAAAGCGCAAAAGAAGAGGAAAGTTGGAGGATGGCCCAATCTGAATGAGTCCACATCCCTTCAGGGGGAAAGCATGAGCCTCCTAATCAGAACTGACAATTAGGCTGTACGGTTCATATTTTTACAGCTGTCTTATTCATAACACTAGTAACACACACACACACACACATAAGCAGGAATTGTTGGAGACACCTTAGGAAAATGACTGATGGAAATGCCAGATGGAGAGGCCGACAGAAAAAAAAATGCTTAAAATGCGAACAAGGCAGCTTAATTCTTTCTCTTTTATAGAGAAAAAAATTCTAAAAAAAGAGGAAAGATAATTATATTGTAAAGAATTGGAATGTTGCGCATGATATAAATGTGGTTATTCAAGGTGTGTATTCCACCAGCTGGGAAACAAATCAACCACTAGATGGTAATGGGCACTGGGAAAATTTCATGTATAGAATAGCTAACCTCTTGTGATATAATCTAGCAATATTAACATCGTTTTCATAATCTCATTTATAAATGAATGAATGATTAATGCAGTACCTGCATATGCTGGAAATGTATTTATTTATTTTTGGGTGGTGGTGATGGTGGCAGTGTTGAGGAATTACATACACGAGGCTTCTCAGATGACATCTCTGAAAAATTCTTAGCTGGCAATAGCCCACGATGGAAATGCTGTGGATAACAGGTTCGCAGTGCCATATGCAAAAATGATCTTCTTAGGATTGTTTAAAGCCCAGGTGAATACTGGTCACCGTGGCTCATGGCTGTTTCTTTTTTTGTTGTTGTTCTCCACATCAGATGGGATCTTCCACTAAAACAGCAGAAACATTCAACAAGCAAAATACTAAAGAGCAAGAAGGAAAGAAAGTATGAAAGAATGAAAGAAAGAACTGCCATTGAATTTGGCCGAATGACAAATTGCTCTCAAAGAAAAATGAGCAAAAACCAACCCCAGATGTGCACTGATGACCCAAACAGAGGAAGCCACACTAAATTAAACTGATTCTGATTGCCCATCGTGGTCATACTAGGAATTAAGTGTGTGCCACGTTGAGATTATAATAGCACTGATTATTCTGATTGGTGTTGCACTGATAGTCATCCTGCTTTTTGATGCTTTAGCACTGTGGGAATACAACTGAAAAAAGTAGAAATAATACATTTAGCCATACTTGTGAATCAATGCATTTTTATTGTGCATATTAAGACAGCAATTATCAAAACTGAATGCAGCATTGTGTGCACTTGATCATCCCATATGAAAGTGTTTCTGTCATTTAAGAGTATTTGAGTTTTAATTAGAGACAGGCAGCAGCACATAATTTGTTACCAGGAATCATTCCAAGATTTTCATTAGATTTTTTTTTTCTTGGTTGGTTGAAATAAATAGGTTTAGATGATTTTTCTAACCTTTTGAACTTCTAAATGCTCACTCTGTAAATTTATAAAAGCAATGCCGACCATCCTATTATTATTTTTAATTATATAATTTAATAAGGATAATAATATAGCATTATTAAAGGTGCAGCACAATACTATAAGAATAATCAAAGCAACCATATTGCCCGTGGGAATTTGGTTTTAATTCCATGCCGGCTTAACTTGTGTGCTGGTTTGGCTTGCTCTCTATATGTTGGGGTGCTGGGGGACATGCAGGGGGAGGGTGTGTGTGGGTAGAAGTGGTTCCTCGGGGATTCTGGTTTACTCCACCATTCAAAAGCAGGCAGACAGTTTGCCTGACAGGCTAAATCACCATTTATTGCATTGGTGTTTGGTTTATACACACACTTCCATCTGGAGCACTGGAATTCCAAGATGGTGCTGTATATTTTATAGTACAGTCTTGCCATAAGACTAATATCTATATTAGTGAACAATGATATGTTTTCTTTATATGTTTGTGGTAGGACGTTAAGCAAAATGACACCTTTTATTGGCTAATTAGAAGATTACAACACGCAACCTTTCGAGGCAACTCAGGCCCCTTCTTCAGGCAAGATGTAATCATGTACAAGATGTGTACTTTATAAGTTTGGAAAAAATATGATGAAAAGCGCTGTATTTCACAAGGTTGTTATTAATTAATTTTTTTCTGTTACAGCAGTTTTTTAAACAACGTTGTACACTTTTTGGTTTCATATATTTACTTTGACAGGAGTTATTCTCCATCAATCCATCATACAGTATCTGTTTCTGAGGACCTGGCAGCATCCGATGCAAGGCAAGAACCAGTAGTTTTGGATGGGTTTCCAGTGTACTGCAGTGCACACACACACACTAATACCAGCAACCATACCACCTGCACTTCAGAATAGGTCATCCATCTGAAGCTAAGCATATTTGGACCTGACCAGTATTTGAATGGAACAGTGCCTAGGAAAAGCTTGGGTTGCTGCTGAAAGTGATGTTAGTGAGGCCAGCGGGGAGTGTGGATCACAATGTCCCAGTGCAGTAACAGGGACAATGTGCTGTAAATTTTGCACCATCCTACAGATGAAATGTAAAACTGAGGTCCTGACTCTCTGTGGTCATAAAAGATCCTTGGACATCTTTCAAAAAGATTAGGGTGTTCCCCAATGTCCTGGTTAAATGCCCATCACAGCCTCATTATTCTATCCCCCAATCATCCTCTGTCTCTTATTGGATAACTCTTACCCCTTCACCACCTAATAGCAAATGTGTGGGATGTTTGTCCCACAATAGGATGCCGTTACATCATCCACCTGGTAATGTGGCTTCCCGCTGTCTATGTGAAGCACTTTGAGTAGGATAGAAAAGTGCTTGATAAATGTAATTAACTAGTTAACATTCATTCCTTCGGAATGTGGGAGGAAGAAGAATACCAAGGGAAGAACGTGCAAACTCCGCATAGACTGACTGAGCTGGGATTTGGACCCAGGAACTCTAGAGCTGTAAGGCATCATCACTAAGCACTACACTGCTGTGTCAGGCAGCTAATTTATAAAATACTGTCTTCTTACAGTGTAGAGGAAAATGCAATGATAATATTTTTTTGTTATTTCCTTGCTTTGCTGGTGCAGCAATCCCTTTTAGATCAAAAGTGAACCTTAACATTTGAATTCCTCTAAGCTCACTGAATTTACACAGAATATTCACATTAATTTAGAAAATGTAAAATTGCTAATCTAGTTAACCAATGTAGCCAATTGTGAAAGAACAGGGTTAATTTTATGCCCCTTGAGGCATAGGGGTTGGAAAGGGAATTAATGTTCAGTCAGTCTTTAATTAATATACAGCACTCTTTACAGCGATCACCTTCACAGAGTGTACAATACAAAGCAAAATAAATAGCAAGGCAGACTGAATATAGTACACACTGAAAATCAGTCATTAATGAGGCTAATGAAAAAGGAGCCAACCAGTTCGTAAAATGATGTCATGGTGTCACGGGCTTGCACCAAGTGCATCCATAGTGGCATCAAAAGTTCAAAGAAGATTTCAAATAACTTAACAGGATTGGAATTTTCCATACTAAGAAATCTATGGTCACACATTTCAGTTCTGGGGTTAAGAGCCTGTGTCAGACCATACAGCAAAATCTACTACAAGATGTACACAATTGTAACTTTGTGATTTGCAAATTATTTTGAAAAAAAGAAAAAAAAAACCATAAACACGCCTCTATTTTCTGACCCTTCTTTTTTAAATTACAGGGTTGCAGAACCATTCTAAAGCCCCTGTCTCACTATACTAAACTTTTCCATTAATTTTCTGTTATAGCCCTTATGTACATAACAGTAATTCATAGAGAGTCATGGCTGTGCCCGTGTCCACCAGTCGTGTGGAGTGACATCACCAGTTACTCAGTGACTAGCTATGACAACATGTTATAGGAGCAGGCTCCTGTGCAACAGCTGACCAACTTATGAGCACTCAGCCAAAAGTACAATACATGCGGTACCCAAGTATAGAGAAGAATCAAATCAAATCTACAACAAAAAAGATTTTCTAGACTGTGCAAAAAGGCAGAGAGACTTGTGGAAATTTACAGCCAGCATAAAAGTCTATTTAAAATCTCATCTATGTCACACCATGACAGAATGAAGAAATAAAAAAGGTGCTCCACTTTGATTGGCTAGCAAAACATGTCAATAGTTTTGCTGCACAATGAGAAATATGAAACTGTGATGAGAAGATATGAAGGAGTTGTATATTCTGTCAACCTCTGTAATTCCTAATTGTGTAATCTGACCTCCTCAAGGTTACGAAATCCAGTAACTGCGGTCGAAAGTGTGACATGCTGTCTGAGTCAAAGTCAAGTAGTGCTAGACTGGCCTAAGCAATACTGAACACAAGGCAGGAACCTCACGCTGGCACACTCAATGGCCAGGTTAGAGCTGCAAACGGACCCAACATGTATTATGGAAGTGTGTTAGAGAACTAAAGTGCCTGTACTGTAGGATAACTGTGAAGACATTCAGATTGCACATACAGTAGATAGAAAAGTCATTGTAACTGTGAGGAAGGAGTATCTACCACAGCACCGCTGTGCCACCCTTCAGCTACATAAACAAATGTAATGTTCGTCACTCAACAATGCTGCGATTCTGGGTTGAGCATGTAGCATATAAACTCAATTAAGTGAATGCTCATAGAGTAAAAGTAGATTCATAGGCATAAACCAAACCCTGAAGAACCCCAGACCACCACACTTCCTCCTTCATGTTTGACAGTTGCTTTCACACACTGAAGAACCATCCTTTCACCTACTCAATGGAGTATAAACATCATGCGTGATGAACTGAAGATTTCAAATTTAAGTAAGATTTTCTTCCAGTCTGTAGTAGTCCACAACCAGTATATCATGGCCCAGGTAATCCTTGCTTCCTTATTTTGTCCTTTAAGGAATGGCTTTCTTACTGTCACTTGACCGGTTAAACCTGCAGCACAAAGTCTCCTCTTCACAGTAGAAACCGAGACTTGCTTTTTTCGACCTGCACTGTTAAGCTGTGCTTAAAGCTGTTGTGCTTTGAGGCGCCTATCATGCAAGCTGTGACCCTCAGAAACATGTCTTCTGATTGGGTTGTGACTTTGGGCCTGCCCGTTCTCTTCCTATCAGAGTTTCTTCCAGTTTCCAATTGCTTTTGGATTGTGTAGGACACCACTTTACTCACTGACACTTCTAAGGGTAATAATGCTCTGTCTCATTTCATTTGTTAATTGCTGTTTCCGTTCCATTAGCTCTGGAATATTGTCCAAGCAGTACTTCAGAAGGTGTAGTAACCCAGTCTGTTCCAACTCTGCTTTAAGCCACATAGAAGATTTTTAAGTAATCAAAAGAAGTTGGGACACCTGTACAAATTGTTTGCATCACCTTGCAAGGCTTAATTTACTTTAATTGCTGCAGAGCATCTGTAGGTTGTAACCTATTAGTTGTTCCCTGAAGAAGGTCTATTTGTAATATTCTAAAATTTCCTTTTTTCAGTTTTTGCTAACCTAAACTTGAAATTTAAACCTCTGGCAGTTTACTGCTACCCTTTTCACCATTTTAGATCACTCATTGCATTTCAACTGATTGCTATTGAAGAAGAACAGAAAAAACTGAGGTGTTTTAAAACTTTGACCAGTAGTGTAGACAGTGACTGCACTTGGGCTTCAAACCCATTCTTCTGAAGCTGTGTTGTGTGACATCAGCAGTAACAATCGTACCACCCTTTCACATCATAACACTTTATTTTAATTTTATTTTAATTTTTATTTAACTTTACTTCACTGTGAACTATTTTTTTTATTACATAGCAAAGTACTGTACCTGAATAAAAACTATGTGAATTCAGGGAGAATGTGCACACTTCAGAGAGTGAGTGGCCACACCATGAATTGAAGCTAAGTACTTGATACTAGCACTATACTGTCTTTACTAGAAAAAAATATTATAAAATGCGAAACCTTTTAATTAATCTGTATGGCTGCATTCTTTTGAAATTTTAGGGTAGTTGTTAATAAAATTAAATAAATTTGTCGGTTCAAAATTCTAAATTACTAAGTCCTGGATGTACACGTTAGGAATGCTGTGAATGTGTTGGAAGCAGTAGCAGTGGCAGTACCCAAGTATATGTTTTATATATGCTTTTTCATTTCGTTAACAGAAAATAAATAATTCATCATGCTATATAGGATTAATATTTTGTAAGGCATGTTCCATCTGGATTATATTTGCTCTCTTTAAAGTCCTTCAAAGAGGGAATTGTGTTGTATTTCACAGCATTTTTTCCTACATCAGACTAATTATGGCAAGAGAACATTTCACCAGCTCAGATAAACAAATCTGCGTCATGTCATATGCACGTCATAGGATTAAATGACCTTGATAATCAGCTCTGGCTTTGCTTCCTATTCAAGTCCAGAGTGTGGACAAAGGGGGGCTTTAGCACTCCCAAGCGCACAAGTGTTTATGGACATTTGTCAGAAGATAAGCTTTAATTTCAAATCATTCTTATTGACCGTGATGTCTATTATTAATTATCGTTAATTTAGACAATGCATGAGATCATTCTCCAAATGTTCATTTTTGGTGGATATATCCCAAAATGTGCTAAAACAATTGAGAATGATATACATTACATGCCACATTTATACATTTGAATATAGGCTATGTTCTCATTTGTTCATGCTATCAGTTTTCACTGACTATAACATAAATAGAGAAATAAACACATGAATGAAACTTTGAATTTCACATTTTTTGTTCATTTTACAGCATGTGTTTGAGATTGAAAAGAATCCTTTTCCAAGTTGATTTTCTCTAAAGTTTTTACAAAAATCAGCATGCACGATTTTCCTCTTATATTTGTAGGAGGTGTATTAAGTATTTAGTTTTTACCAAACTTCAATAGTATTTTCTGCTTGATGCTATAATGAATAAACACAAGACGCCCAAACATCCATGAATTCTCAAACTGTTTTAATCTACTTAAAGATCTTGGGGAGCCAGTGTCTAAACTGACAATAGTGAGCCAAACTCTGCAAGGTGCCAGTCTATCACTTGGCACACTCAACCATGCAATGAAAGTCAATCATACCTGTCCAATTTAGTGTGACCAATCACATGAAAAGGAAAACTAAAGAAACCAGAAGATAACCATACTGTTTCTGAAAGAACTTGTATATTCTACACAAGTACAGTGTAGTCTTGTGATTTGAACCTGGAACTTTCAATCTATGAGGCAGAAAGTCTGACCAGTGTGTCACCCAAAACTCAGATGTTCTACATGTTTTACAATTTGCTCGTTATTACAGAAATGTGGATTCCATCCTGGCCATGGACCAGTAGACCAGCTCTTCTCCCCATCACAGTTGCTAGAGGGTGTATAGGAGTATGATACCCTAGTCTGCATGTGCTTTGTATATGACTGTGTCTCTAGGCATGTGTTGTGGGAGGTGCTGTAGGATTATGGGGTAACAGGTCCTCACTTGTGTGTCATTCATTGCATATATAAATGCAGTGACAGCTGTGTCCGAATACTTGGCAAGTCAAATTTGTTTGAGGTGGATGTTGGGCTCCATCAAAGCTGTATCTTCACAAACCTCCTATTTGTGGTTTTCATGGACAGGATATCAAGGCACAGCTGAGAGTGTAAGGGTGTCCAGTTGGGGATGCTAGGGGTGGCATTGTTGCTTGATGCAGAAGATGTTGTTCTCTTTGCGTCTTCTAACTGTGACCTTCAGCACACACTCAAGCGAAGTTATGGTTCCCTCTTGGAAAAGAGTGGATTGATCTCTCCAGGTAAAGGGAAACAAGTGTCATTATAGTGGATCAGGTGGAGTCTGTTGAGGAGGTTTGGGCATGTCATAAGAATGCCCACCAGCTGGCTCCCCCCACAGCAGCTCCAGGTATGCCCTGGACCCTGTAGCAGATCCAGAACATGCTAGAGGGATCATATCTCACAGCTGTCTTGGGCATGTCTGGGGATTTATTAAAAATAGCAGGAATCTGTAGGTGGGGACAGGGAAGTCTGGGCTGACCTGCTTGGCTTGCTGCCACTGCGGCAGTCACCAGGAAAAGCAGTTGCAGAAAATAAGATGACAAAAAGGTATATATTTATTATACAACATAGTTAATATAAAAAATTGTATTTAGAAAGTGTGAGCACCTGACAGTTTAGTAAGTAATTAATCACTTTATTTTATGTAAAGCTCATCACAGTAATCACCAGCCTTTATAGAAAAATGAATAAATACAAGCAGTACAGTGAAGCCATGAACAGCAAATGATCAGAGAAGGTCAATGTTGCCTTTCAGTTGGAATTACCATTCTCATTTAGTTTACAAGATGGGCTCCCAGTGTGGTCGTGTTATGCAGAAATTAAATATTTATGCCAAACTGATTCCGACAAGCCTGTACTCTTCTTCCAGACACAGGATCAAAGATAAATAAAGCTGAGATCAACTAGTTTGCTTAAAAGCTGTAACCTTAAGTTCAAACAGTGATGATATTTTCAACAAACTGTTTGTGTGAAAAAGAGATTAAAAGATCTCTTATTTTATTAGTACGAATACAAAATTCCAGCTAACATCTGCTAAGACCCATTTGTGACTGACCCGCATCCTGTGCTTCATAAACAAAAAGTACTTAGTAAATACTATATATTGTTGGAAATCAGACACATTTAATGCTTCCTCCCATTAAGCAAGGTAAAAAGTCCATAAGAAAAATGCATTTAATGAATGAATGCAAGACAAAAGGAAAGGGTAGTTTGTTTCAGATGTAAGATGATTTTAGAAAGTTTAACTTAGGGGGATTTCATTACTTTGACAAACATGTCTGCTGATTGCTACTCATCTATTCATATCACATTTTCTTTGCTAATTTTTGGAAGTCATTTCCTCCACAGAATACATTATAAACACCACAACCATAAGATTCTAAAAGCAATGGACCAGTTATTTAATGGCAACCATGAAACAACACAACTGGGACAAAAGTTTTGATTGCTTTTGCCGTGCATTATAGATTGATGCACTGTAGCAGCCACTAGACTTTGACATTATATGAGAAGTTATCTTAACATTTTTTTAATTTCCCCATTGCTGCATCATTTTAACTATGTTAATCATGTGACATATTATTACTGTACCTAGTGGTCTTGCTTTTTGTTCTTGTATTTACTCATAATAACACACTGTTTGTGGGCCAGTGCTGGTTTACCCATTATTTCCTGCAGTATCAGTAGACTGAAAAATACCCACAAGTCATCAGCAGCGACAGGCTGCTAGCAACTGCAACAAACAAATGTTCTACACTGACTTTTTCAACACCACCCAGCATTACGGTTTCTTTCAAGAACAATTTTCTCTACCAGGATATCACTGACAAATCGTAAACAATCCAGGTAATCATAATCAACAGACAACTTCAGACTGGGGTTATCCATAAATGATTATCTGCAAAAGGATAATTCTGACAGCAAACACAAACATCAATGAAACTTGGGAAGTTCATAATTTACAGAACAGGTATTAGTTTCAGTGTCATCATCACTATCACTCGAGTCAAGCAATGGTTCAGTTTCAGTTTGTTCTAAAACTGGCTTTACAGCTTTTCGTTTACCATTGTGTTTTTAGTTGAAGGCCCTGCCAAACTCACAAATATTAACAAATTACCATAGAGTTAACTTAAAGTGGCAGAACACATAGACATATTAATGACTTTTTTGCAGCATGATTTTATTCGATCCAGTAGATGGCATCAGAATATGGTCCCAAGAGGTATTCAGGCTAAACACTTTAAAGCGGATCAGGCTTAACCGTATTAATATAAAACTTCAAGTCCAAGTCATGCTTGGGTTTAATACTAAGGAGGTTAATATCCTCTATAGGTCTCCAGAGAGAAAATTTGACTGCCAAATGTGCAACTGGTAGTGTCCTTACCAATGGCAACATCTTGTCTACTAAAAAACCCTGTCACAGTTCACTCATATCAAAGCAAACCTGGACAGCCACTTACTGATGTTATCTCAAAGGTTGCATCTATAAAAGTCACAACCCTCAGAAAGGTTGACAGATTTTAAAAATAGGATGCCAAGTACAAGGTTCAGAATACAGAAAATGTCATTTTTATTCTTAGTACACCAACTGCATGAGGCCGCACAGACTGCTTAAAATATACATTTAAAACTCACATAGTGTATGTTAACAAAATATTTTGGCCATGTTAAAGATGTACACAGTCCAAATGTTAAGCCCTTCTCACAAATGAAATGGATGGCCATTATAAAGCCAACTAAGTACTTCTTATTTAAAACTATGGACAATGTCAAAAACAACTCATTTTGATTCTCATCTTGTTCTGTTGAAACTTCCTTGTAAGAAAAATTAACCCGTGAAGTGGACCAGTAAAAGTGTTAATAGAAGAAATGTGCACTGACTTATGTTCATATACGTGAACATAAACATATGAACATTTATGTTCATATCAGTGGTCATTTTTTTGACATCTGACCACTGGGAACCATGGTGTAGGCAAAAAAAAATCATAGCAAAACTTCTTTAGCAGTGCTGCCACCAATGTAATGCTCAGGCCTGGTTGTCCTCTGTATGGAGTTTGCACATTTTTGTCTTGGTTCTCCACCTGTCTCCCACACCCTCAGAGATAGGTGTGTTAGGTAAACTGTTGTCTGTTAGCAGGCCTCAGTATGAGTGAGTGTTAGGGAGTGCGCCAAACGTTGGTCTGACATTCTGTCCAGGGTTGTTTCTTCATTGCCCCTGTGCTACCTGGCTACCTTCTCCATCTGTAGCCCTGAGTTAGACATCTGAGAAAGTATGTACTGTAATAATTCATGCCATCTTCTGTTTGCTGTAAAGCTAGTTTTCTGCAAAACGTGTACAATTATTTTTCCACACTGTATATTCTGATTATAACATAATTTTTGGTAACTGAAATTTCAGCAGTTTTAATTATATTCCCTGAGATTTAATTTCCTTAAAAACAAGCTAAACAAATGTAATATAACATTCCAGACTGTTGGCGCTAATGCCTAATGTGACTCCTATGGACAGGCACTCATTCAGGTCTTCATGTTTATGACTGTTTGACTCACACTATGTGTTATGTGGCACAGCCATAAGCAGCCGAGCTTCTGGGAAATCCATTGTAATTTCATTCTTACATCCTGGAATTGCCTTCTCTTTACCAACAATGTAGCAAACAAGGGTTACTGGAACCTTCAGTGATTTATGATGTTTTTAAAATGACATTAGTGATAACTACAAGCATTTTACATTTTGTCATAGTGACGGACAGTAATTTATATTTATTTTTACTCTAGTAAATATACTTACTACTATAACTAAGCCAAATGATGTCATAGATGTCATGCACTGCAGTCTCTTCAGTGTAAGTGCTAAGATATCCAGAATGCCAAGTATTTTTTAATCTATCAATGATTCTTCAGTAATTGCATTACAGAAATAGATTTTATTTAGAAAATGTAATGGAAGGCAAAAGAACATTTTAAACATGAACTCATATTAGAGAAAAATGCTATTAAATGGGGTCTGCACAATTTCACTTTTTACATTTTACCAAGGAGTTTTCAAACATCCACCCACGTGATTATCAATACTGTATTGGATTTGCACACTTTTGTTTTTAATATTTTCATTTAGAATTGTCAGTTGGCATAGTAAATAGAACAACTGCCTCACAGCTTGACAAAACAAGGCAAAAAAACCCAAAAAACCCTGTTGTAACGTTTTCTCAATCTTCCCATTTCTGCGGCAAATGTTTTGGAGACTCGGTTGTTTCTTACATTGTAGAAAGAACAAAGAGTTAACTGGCAACTCTAAATAGGTCTGGTGGGAGTGAGTGTGGATATAAGATTGAAAATACACTGGAATTGACGTTTTCATTTGGGTATTACAAATCTACAACAGCAACATTTATTTCTGTAGTATATTTTCATACACAGGATGTAACTCAAAGTGCTTTACAACATGTTAAAGAAGTAGTTACAAGAAAAGAAAAACAAATTAAAAATAGATAAGCATAATAATGATAAATCTAATACAAAGAAATCAATACACACAAACAAAGTAGATACATAATTAGTGTAAAAGTAGAGTCCTTATATACAGTGTCATTTTTAAAATCTCTATCAATGACTCTGAGACTAAGAAAATGAATGAGTCAAAGATAATTTAATGAATAACAGTAAAAAAAAACAACATCACGAAAAGCTACAATGAAAAGAAACCACCTAGTCTGGCTAATCGATGTCTAAGTACCTTGAAAGCTTACCATTTTCAAAGTGCTGCATTTCTTTAAAGTTTTTTGAAACATGGTGAGTGAAATACACTCTTGATAAGCTTTCAGGCACCCAACTCATTTTACACCCCTCACAATTTTAAAGACTTCAGGCGTGTTTCATGTTAAGTCTTCATTTCTCCAGACTGCAAAGATTTAACTTCTTCTAGTTTTGTTCATTACAGTATCTCACTCTTTTAATTTTTTCAATAAGAGTTTTCTCCTGGACTTTTCTAATCCTGTAGTGTTGTGGTGGAATGTAGGAAACCAAAATTCCACACAGTAATTGCTCCAGAAGAGCTTTATGATACATTTAAAGGAAGAATCTTTCTGTTAAAAATACATGTATAGAGCAAACATATAGATTTTTGTCTGCAAATCTTCATATGAGTGTACAGTTATGCATACAAGCTTTAAAGCCTTCTCTCTGTTACAGATGAAGTGCTGTTATTCTGTGTCACTGCCATCTACTGGCACAAAACATGTACAACATGAAACAAAACTGTACAAACAAGAATTACAAAAAAAAAGACAAAACAGATTTCATTTTTCTAATTAACATGGTTTTGCAATGTATAAATAACATGGCCCAAAAACTAGTGAAAAATAATTATAAAGGTAATACATTTATTTAGCATCTTTAACAATATCAATTTAAAATTTCACACAGTGTGTGAATGGGAGGGGGCTAGCACAATGAGACATATGCTTTTAGGTATATGCTGTAATACATTTAATTATTTTATCCAAAAAAAGGATGTGAGAAGTTTGTAATCCCACTTGAAAAAAAAAGCTTTGTATTAAATCAAACACAATTTCACCCTGGAACAGATTGTAATACTTACACATTTAACTACATTGTAGACTGTGAGATGTCATTTATATATTTTAAAGCTGAAATATTTTTAATTAAAAGGAGTCTGAAAATTATTAATGAAACAACTGCTAAATGAGATTACTGACATTTAAAGTGTATTAAAACTTTGCACACAGAATTTACATATCCATACATTCATTTACCTATTGTTCAGTAACAGAATACAGATTGTTCTTTATTTTGATGAAAAGTGAATATTTTTATGATAAAATCTTTTCTGACCACTGTATTGCTCTGCTCTGTTTCATCTTCTGTTTAAATATGAATATTGCATTTTTGGGGTTATTGATTGTTATCAGTATACTTCCTTGCTTCATATTAAGTATGCAGTATATATGGAGATCGAGCTTGAGGATTTAGATGCTTAATGTTTAATTTCACTACACATGGAAATAAAAGACAAAATGTAAAAATGTTACAGATGGCCCGAGATACATTCATTATGTAGCGTAAATGCAGATCATCCGGATTTGTTGCCCTTTTTTGTTGTGTAATTATTTTCATTTCATTTTACATACTTTTTATCTAATTTTTAAAAATATGTAGTTCATACTTTAGTACTTCATCTTCCCAAGGGCAGAACAAATCTATGGCTTTTCCTTGCTGGTAAAGCTGTATAGAATGTCTTGTCAGATACAATAAGCCAAGCAATTGTTGCCAGCTCTTAACGGCCTCTAGATAATTTGTCACCCCCAAACAAGCTCTCTAGCGTTATACTGGCAGATTGAAATGAGAGCCCTGTCATAATAAAGCACTGAGGATAACTACAGTAAACAGGGATCTTTCAGAGTAATGGCTGTCTATGGATATTCACATTCAAATAGTTTGCTTTTCTAGTCTACTGTGCTTGTAGTTAATTTATATATATGTAACATAGAGAATAAAACCTCAAATTAAAAAATCATTACCATACAGTTTAGTATTATCCAACAACTTAAAAGATATGGCTTGATACATATAAGCTCAACTCTACCCTATATATAGAGTTTGCCAAAGCTTACGAATCTAATACAACTTTGTTAGGACAGTTCAACATCACAGAAGCTAAAACCAGCAGCACTGGGCTCAAGGCATGTACACAATTTTAAATATGGTTATAGCACCATAATTATTAGGACAAATATTGCAAAGAATCATTCACTAAAATTAAACAACATAGGCAGAGCCAAAGCACCGAGATGATAGAGTCAACACGAGATTTTCTAAGAGCATTTGTTCATTGATTAATCTGTTGAAGGAACTGATGGCAAACTTCCCCAATGCAGCACAACTATGAGGTGCAATGCTGCCATAAAAACAACACCTGAAAGCCATTACAAAAAATCAAAGCTTACAAATTCTTTGTGATCAGAAGGTGAGCATTGACCACTTGAAAACTCCCATGACTGGAAGGTGAGCATCATCCACAAAATCTGAGTTTGAAAATACACCTTACTTTCAAAGTGTGCTGTTATCAAAATTCAAGACCCGAAAATGTTTTTTTTCTTCTGAAGGTGTTCTGCCACAAAAAGCAAGACCCAAAAGACTATTTTTTTGTCTTTATTTAAGTTATAATCTTAGATCTTCTAATAGCAGCCTGCTTATAATTCCAAGAGCCATACTGAAAAGAAGTGGTGAGGCAGCCTTTTGCTATTATGCACCAAAAATCTGTAGTACTAGGGTGTTGTACCATGTTAGCCATTATGGATGTAGTGAGACGTTAAGCAAAATTACCCCTTTTATTGACTAACTAGAAAGATTACAATATGCAAGCTTTTGAGGCAACTCAGGCCCCTACTTCATCCAAGATGTAATCAAAAAATGTGGAATACTTTACCAACAGAGATATGCCAGGTAATACTGTGGAACATTTTAAGAAACTCCTAAAGTTACACTTATTTTATTATGCTTTTTCATAGCTTTAATTTAGTTCTAGTCATAATACCCTAGATATGCATAGAATTAATATTCTCTTCAGTGAATCTTCAATCAATATTAATCTTTGCTACCACGTAAGAAACAGAAAAAGGTATTCTACATTCCCACCATCACCTGATCAAAGTTCTGTGCAGCCACTTGTGATGTCTGAAAGAAAGAGGAAACCCCAAATTGTCACAAGACCCACTGCGTCAAATCCTCTATGTCAGGGGTTCCCAAACTTGGTCCTGGGAACTCACTGTGGCTGTAGGTTTTTGTTCCATTTTTCAGTGGAGTCTTAGCCTTAAGTGAGTCATTATTTCCCAGTTTCTGTGTTTTGGAGTCAATGTAGAAATTACAAACTAAGTTTGGTAGATTTTTATTAAAATGTAATAAGCAGTTATATGGGGAATATGTAGTTTTTTTAAGTTAACATTATTTTCAACCTAATTTTCATTCTGCTTTTCCAGGTGTTCTGGTTATTTAACTGTTTATTTAATAATTAGCGGGTCTAATACTGACGTTGTTGCAGCTTTCATCATCCTAGGTGTCTGCTATATGCTGATTGTTAATTGTCACTATTAGGGTTAAATGAAGGGAGCAAACTACAAAGGAAAAGGGGAAAGTAATAGGAAAACAGCAAAAGAGAGTTAAGCATTTATATCTTTAGAAAAAAATAGAAATATTTCTAAATGTCCCAAAAATGTAAAAACTATGCTGTTGTTGTCTGAATGCAGAATAAGAGAAGAATAAAAAAGACCAGCTAATTAAATTAGATTAGTTGTTATCGATTATTATCATCGATTGTGAATCTGTTTGGAACAAAAACCTGTAGGCACAGTGGGTCCTCAGGACGGAGTTTGGGAAACACTGTTTAAAGATGAAGCCTAAAAAGAATCAATAAATAACTACTTAAGAACATTTATGTTAGGCAGAATGCTCTCCAGGGGCGGGTGGTGTTTTGGCCTTGAACTCCTGCAGATACTCTTTTGTTATTTTTTTTATCAAGCTTATTTTTTATTTGTTCTTTTCATTCTGGCCATCTGACCTTATCATCAAACTTTTATTTAGAAACTTAATAAAAAAATCTATATTCTCTATTTTAAAGGCTCAGTTTCTTGTGTATTTATTTCGTATGTAAGTTGCATAGTTTATTTCTATTTTGATTTATGTTTTGTACACTATTTTTTCATTATTACTGTTATCTAAAATTAACTTGCTTTTCTTTGCATGTAACTATTTATTTGGCATGTTGTAAAGCACTTTAAGCTGCACCCTTTGTATAAAAATGTCTTATTGAAATAAATGTTGTTGTAGTTATTTTTCTCTTTAGCTTAAAGAATCCACAATCTCGGACAAATGGGCTCGCATTGCTGTATTGAAATTTGTTACTGAGCTTTTGTGACATGAGACATTAAGGCAGTTTGTAGCAACCATGACAGGAACACTGACAACTTGTTAACTAAATGCTGCGAATGAAAATGAACTTGTGACGTACTTAAAAATGACATGGAAAAACGAAGGAAATTTTCATCTGGGAAGAATATACAAAGAAATATATGAAAATAAAGCCGAAGAATCCAGCTTTCAAACTATTAAAACCTAATAAACTAAACTCAAAATGAAAAATAAATAAATACAAAATAAAAAAAAATTAAAGGCAGTCCAAATCACAACACTTACATGACACAATAGCAATAACTAACATACAAAATAGATTTTTTCTTTGCAATTTTGTAATTTAATATATAAACAATTTACATAAAAAGAAGAAAACATTACATTTATATTTAGCATTGAATTAAGACATTTTGTTATACTCCAAGTAATGAAATCTGTAGATAAACTGCATATGCTACCAGAACAAAGACACAACAGAGAGACTATTTGTGAAAAGAGATGAAAGTGAGCACAAAGTCAAAAGCTACATGTCAAAATATATGAAACGTCTGAGCCAAATCACATATACAAAATCAAAATTCAGATACTACCAATAGAGCTTAACCATCTTAATCAAGAAATGGCCAGCGACATCATGCCATCACAACTTCCAGTTACATGTTAGCAAAGCCCCAAGTAACTGTTAATAATATGGCCACAAACAGAAAGAAAACACATATAAATGGTGGTGTCTGTCAAAAAATAATTATAACCTGAAATTGAAAATGACAAGATATGTGCAAAAAATAAACATGACATTTAAAAAAACACCAAATTATAATACAAGATAAGCCTATCCAAGAAGAACAAAAAAAAAGAAAAACTTTAGCAGAATTTGGCTGAGACATAACCTTTCAGTAATTTTGTTTTATATTTGCCTCCGGGTGCTCTGGTTTTCTTCCTGCAGTCCAAAGACTTGCAGGTTGGGTGGATTGACAGTGTGTTTGAGTGTGTGTTCACTCTGCAATAGACTGGCTCCTGTCCAGGTATTGTTACTACCTTGTGCCCAGTGATTGCTGGAATAGGTTCCAGCTGCCCCGTGACACTCCCCTGGATATGAAGGTTAAGAAAATAAATGGTTAGATAATAATAATAATAACAATACTCAGACTGGTATAGCATAGGAGACACAGGTGTGGTGCAGTAAATTTAAACAATCAATGCAGCAACTGGACTGTAACAGTAAGCATTTCTCAAATGGGCTCACATTAACACTTGTCTTAAAACTCCACAAATATCAACCTCTGTTATTCACCATCATTTGATAGTTATACTCTTCACATTTGCTCCTGTCACGCCAAAAAAGTTTTTCATACTTAGTTTTCTGCTAGAAAACCTGATGCGGTGCATTGGTTGAATAATGATATTGACTTCATTACATACATTCAGCCAGAATATGGTAAACTGTAACAATGGGTGAATATTTACAGATAATCATTGTACATTGATTTAACTGAATTGTATGATTATACGTATAAATCTAGTCAGTTTAGTTTAAGGTTCTAAATATAATCTATATTGTGTCACACACATGTGCATTGTTGACAGCTAGAAAGACCAAAAGAAGGTAATTCTATGCCAGGCCAAGGGGTGCAGTAAACCTCTCTCTTTCATCCCAGAACACCAAACATGGGAAATTCTGCCTGGGCCTGATGATGTCTTGTCCAGTTCCGGCCCTGATGGCATCCCTCCGATTCCGGCCACAATAACATCACTTCCGCCAGCATTCCTTAAAAGACAGCTACCTCTTGTGAATTCAGCTCTGTTTTGGACTCAATCTGTACACAACTGTACTGTCAAATCTTTACTTTATGCAGGTTTACTCAAGTATACAGGTGGCTGCTTCAAACCTTTTCCTGTATCAAGGTATTTTGTTTCATAACAGTTATAGTTTATGGGATTGCATAGCAAAAATTACAATTGCGTCGTCACCATTAATGTAAAGTAGTGGTGGCTCTGAGGCTAGGGATCTGCACTGGCAATCGGAAGGTTGCCGGTTCGAATCCCGTAAATGCCAAAAGGGACTCTGCTCTGTTGGGCCCTTAAGCAAGGCCCTTAACCTGCAATTGCTAAGCGCTTTGAGTAGTGAGAAAAGCGCTATATAAATGCAAAAAATTATTATTATTATTATTAAAGTACCTGGTTAGCTGGCAGTTCAAATAGAGAGCTCTTTCAAATTAAACCTGTTTCTACGTCTACATAAAGGTAACATTTTTTGACTCATGTTACACAGATGCCACGCCACAAACATTGCATTTTTCTAAGAGTCTTGCTGGCGAATTTGGCAGTAAGAATCCACTCAAAGCATCTATGAGCCCTTGTCATTGTGAGCTGACCAATTTGAAGACATCCTACACTGTAAACAATTTGAAATCAGCATGTAGGTGGTATTCATGTTTGTTTGTTAGGTTGTATCTGCCTGAATAATTAATTTGTATTAATTCTGATGATTCAGGATATCGGTACAGAGTCATTTCAGATTTGAATCATTTCCAAAATTAATTTGAACAGTCAAATTAATAAAAAAAGAAAATCACATATGAGCTAAAAAATGGAATTGAGACACTTTAAACTGTAGTTTGAATGTAGCCTCAGCAGGCTGTAACAGCATACAAGATTTGTCAACTCATTTTCACCATTGACACTTTTTTCTAACACCACTCCAATACTGCCAGCTCCTTCTTCACTATAGACGGTTTTTATGATATGTAAAAACCTGGAAAATAAATGGCAGTGCCATGTATGACAGTATGCCATGGTATTGCAAACTGTATTTGATGAAATTTGAAACTTTAAAATGAAAATATTTCTCACAATTTTTAAAGGAAGTAAGTATATAGATAAGGCACTGGATGTGTACTGTATGTAATGATTAAGGTTCACACTTAACTTGGTTGTTTTGTTATTTTTTAATGTAAAAAAAAACCATGAAAATGTGGTCCTTAAAACAAAGTGCTAACTGAGGTGATCATCTTGTCACCTCACTCTAAATGCCAGACAAGTCAAACAGTATGGCTTGACATGATATTCGTGAGGGGGGTTTAGCCTGACTAATTGAATATGAACTGTATCCAACCTTTTTAAATTGTAAATTGTGAAATTAAAATCTATACATGGTGAAAAACCTTTAAGTCTACGTTAATATCTGCCTGAATTTTTTTACAAGTTTATATAAAAAACTATCACCACTAATACTATCAAAAATTTATATATTTATAATCCATATTTTGTTTCTTCAAATTTTTACAACGTCTACAACGCTGACTATGAGGTACTGGTAAAAAAACACTTCCTAAACGTCTAGAGATTACCGCCTTTTTTAATTTTACAGGGCCACTCTAAGATTTATTAGAGTTTATTAAATATACTGTGGCGAGCGGCTGGGGGCGGATGCCCAGAAGGACCAAAGGAGTGATTACACCTCCTCCGAACCACGAGGGGGCGACCACCCTGGTGGCTATGGGGACCACGGGAATGGAAGCTCAACCCTATAGGGGCCCATGGTCACCGCCAGGGGGGCCCAGATGCCTGAGGAGCCCTGGTCCTCAGCATTTCCGCCACACCTGGAAGTGCTGGGGGGATGAAGACCAGGGACACCCGGAGTGCTTCCAGGTGCACAGACAGCACTTCCGCCACACCAGGGAGTGCCAGCAGGAGCTCAATGGGAGGCACCTGGAGCACGTCTTGGTGAACATAAAAGGGGCCGCCTCCCTCCATTCGATGGCTGGAGTCAGGTGGAAGAAGGACGGAGCTCGGAGGAGAGAAGTGTAGGCAGACCAGGAGAGAGAGGCATTGCTAAGAGACCTGGACTAAGGGTGAGTGGTGCTTGGACACTGGGTTGTGTGCGTCATTGTATATTATAATGTATAATAAATGTGTGTGTGGTGGTAAACCTACGGTATCCGCCTGTCTGTGTCCGGGCCAGTCGCCACAATACACTATCTCTATTCTTTGCCATCTGTTTATAATATGTACCTGTAATTAAAGTCAGAACACAGGACGGTATTACTGTGTCTGTATGTACAACAAGTTTTTGTCAGTAATGACAGCTTATTCTTCAAATTACATTGGCTTTAGTTTGACTCCAAATTCAAGCCCAGATAAAAGTATTATGGCTTCTGTCATCTCTTTATATTTTTATCATTATCTCAATGAGACTGTGTTTTCTATAATTTTGTGCTGTTGTTTCTCATGGGTGCTATTGTGTTAGTTTTTAATACACTCTATGACTTGTCACATCATGGCAGTCATGTTGTAACAGATGGTTTTGCGGATTGATAAGCAGCTATACTTTGTTGAAAAATAAAGGAATGACTAATGAGATAACATAGTTTTTCAGCAATCTTCTAGTAAAGAACATCCAGCTATGAATGTAGTTTTGTTCAAGTCTTTGATTTTTAAAAATATTCTTGAATTCTGATGAAAAATCTTTGCACTTCAGTGTTTCGAACTTTGCTACATCTGACCTCCCTTGTGTAATTTGTCTTCAATCTTTGCTGCAGAATAATTTAATTCAGTCCATATTGACTTCTTATGGAAAGCCCCCAGCAATCACATCATTGGATTGGAGCAGAAAAAAAAGAGTGATTCAGAAATAAAGAAGATAAACTTTAAAGTACAGTAGCAGCTATGCAAAACAAATTGAGTAATTTGTAAGCATACTGTAGGTCTCTGAGTAAATGCTGAATAAGTAAGTGGTCGTTGAGTATCAATAAGTAGGCTACTAAATTTGAAACAAGGGAACAAGGGTATTATTGAAAACATAATACATTTCAAAATTCTTTCAGGAGACTTGAACTAAAATGATCATTTCAGTATTTAGAAATAAGCTTTCAGAAGAATGTAAGATTGATATGTCAAGCAATGTTATAGAGGAATTCTTAGAGGAAATAATTTGCTTGGCTTTAAAATTAGATACAGGACATTTTAAAAGAAATACAGACAAACAGAATAGAATAATTCATGTTACAAAGGCTAAGCATCAAAAAACACCAATAAGACTAGGAAAATCACTAAATAGTCTATGTGTGGAGGCACTGACTTCAAGAAGGGTTTTTATTCTGCCCAATGGGTTCCTGCTAAATGCACTTTAGTACTACAGAATATGTAATAAATTAGCTGTTTAGAAGCTATCTATGAGTTCAGATCTACGTGGTTAAGCAGAGATACATAACCTGTAGTCACAGCATCTTGTACGTTTGACCAGTGTTACTCAGAGCAGCCACTTTAGTATTCATTTAAA
The DNA here is from genome assembly GCF_900747795.2 of Erpetoichthys calabaricus. Taxonomy (NCBI): domain Eukaryota; kingdom Metazoa; phylum Chordata; class Cladistia; order Polypteriformes; family Polypteridae; genus Erpetoichthys; species Erpetoichthys calabaricus. The sequence goes on along the minus strand of NC_041398.2, from coordinate 217,596,888 downwards.
CACTGTTTGTGCAATGCTAAAACACATTTTCATCATGCTGATTAACTTAATTACATATGTTGAACCAATTGCCACATTGCCACAGATCAATGCTGCAACTCATTCCATTTAAAAGCATAGAATCCAGAAGAAGGTCATTTCTAGCATAAAGCAGTGTTCGCAACGTCAGTATCACAGGATTAGCCATCTTTGTCACTTCCTTCTAGTACTAGGGTGTTGTATCGTGTTAGCCATTATGAATATTGTGAGATGTCAAGCAAAATTACACTTTTCGTTGGCTATCTAAAAAGATTACAATATGCAGAAGGTCCTGAGTTGCCTCGAAAGCTTACATACCACATACCACATCCTCATATAAAATCAGCTGGCTTGGTCTAATTGTTTTAGGGTCTTTTTTTTCTTCACAACTATGATATAATAATAATAATAATAATAAATTTTATTTATATTGCACTTTATATTTTAGCAATCCCAAAGTGCTACAGAGTAAAAATAGAATAATAAATAAAAACAGAAGAAACAAAATGACTTTCTAAAAAGATGAGTTTTTAGGTTTCGCTTAAAGGCCTCGGTCGACTGTGGGGCTCTCAGGTAATCAGGGAGGGCATTCCACAGCCTCGGCGCCACAGATGAAAACGCCCTGTCACCCATGCTGCTGAGCTTAGTTCTGGGGACTTGAAGAGTGTTAGTGTGTACAGAGCGGAGGTAGCGTAAGGAGTTATGAGGGGTAAGGAGTTCCTGTAGATAAAGAGGGGCATGTCCATAAATGCACTGATGGGTAAGAAGGGAGACCTTGTACTCTATTCTGAATGAAACAGGGAGCCAGTGAAGGGTTTTCAGGATTGGGGTGATGTGATCATGCTTTCGCACCCTCATCAGGATCCTGGCAGCGCTGTTCTGAATATACTGGAGTCTCTGGATACTCTTGCCAGGAATCCCAATGAGGAGCGCATTACAATAATCCAGCCTGGAAGAGACAAAGGCATGGACGAGCTTCTCTGCATCTGCCAGGGTGAGTAATGGACGGAGTTTGGCGATGTTCTTGAGATGGTAAAAAGATGACTTACAGAGATATTTGATGTGGGTGTCAAAAATAAGTTGGGAGTCCATTCTAACACCCAAATTAGTAACAGATGTGGAAAGAGGAATATTTTGGCCAGAGAAAGTAATACTGGTGATGGTAGAAGAGTGAAGATGATGTGATGTACCAACTAAGATGGCTTCTGTTTTGGATCTGTTCAACTGAAGAAAATTGAGCCTCATCCATGCCTCTATCTCCTCCAGGCAGGTAGACAATGTAGATGTTGGCAAAGGAGCAGTAGAGGAGGTGGGAGTAGTCCTGAGGTAAAGCTGAGTGTCATCGGCATAGCAATGGAACGATAAACCATGTCTGCCAATGACAGTTCCAAGGGGGAGCATGTAGATAGTAGAAAGGATAGGGCCCAGCACAGAGCCCTGTGGAACACCATATCCTATCAGAAACTTTCTCCTGATGACTGCACTGCATACAAATTTCCCTTGAGCAAAGTTTCAGTTTCAGGGATGTATTTACTCTGTAAGAGGTGGCATTTAATTTTATATTTTTCTTTACTTTATTTCTTTATTTACTTTATCAGTATTAATTGTCTAACAAACTGCAAACTGAAACTTTAATTCTTTTGGAAAGATGCATTATTATAGCTCTTGTTACAAAAAAGTGACCGCTCTTTTTCTTTGAACCTGATGATCATTTTAGTGCATATTGCCATCAAGGTTCTGGTGGCATCTGCTGATTTCTGTTTTTTTACAGTACAGGTGACAGCAGCTGCAATCTGTGCTATTGCCAACATCTGGTGACAGCTGTTGGAATTTGTGAATTTGGCATCAAGGTTTATTTTTAGCACTTAACCTAGTCCATGATTTTGATTTTGGTTATGGTGGTCATAATCTGCTGGTTTATTTATTAAGGGGTGATAATTAGATATTTACTTAAACATAAATATTACATTTATTAATGCATTTAATTTGAAATTGTTTTATTAAATTTAAAGGTGCAGTTATCACACCAGGAAAAATGTGTGATGCCTGCTTGAACATACAAACAAAATAATGTGACGAGCAGTTAAATTTGGTATCACTTGGAAAAAATTTAAATTTATTTAAACTACTTGAAGAAGGTGACCTGCAATTTAAATAGTCTTAACATCCTAATGTGAACAGTGCTTAAACCTCATTTCATAAAATATGTCAAGGCAGGCTGGATCAAACACCTATCCAGGCTTACTTTATAAAATTCGCTTTTCTTGAACTGATTATGTCTGCTTGTGCTGTCACATAAGAGATGAGTAATATGTATTATATCAGAACTTAACACAAGATGCTCTGTCATATTTAGCAAAGTCAGAATTTGTTTTCTTTTTTTGTAACTCTTGTATGTGTTTAAGGGGGTTGTTGTTTATTATGTCTATGTTTCCTGAGTTTCTGCAAAATCTAAAATTCTACATGCGACAAGTAAAGTAGCATCTATCTATCTATCTATCTATCTATCTATCTATCTATCTATCTATCTATCTATCTATCTATCTATCTATCTATCTATCTATCTATCTATCTATCTATCTATCTATCTATCTATCTATCCCAAAAATGTTCTTAAAGCCAACTTACAATCAGAAATCAATGACTGGCTAAATAATTAATTTCAACTTTTACCTTCTCAGATGGCACTCCACCAATGACTTATGTATCTTGTCACCTCACACATTTGAGTATAGAATTGAACAGCTATAGTGATGTGCTTAACTTTTTCAGGTTAAAATCCCCATAAAAGTTAACTTTTACATTATCACACTTATTAAAATGTATTGAATTCAAACATAAGGAATTTCTTTCACATACTGTGGTAGAAATTTAACATCTTATTAAAGAAAGAAACATCCTCTAACAGGACAAATCAGTCATCAGGGAGGAGAAAAGCTGTTCATGGTGTCTTAATTACTCCTTGGCAAAATGCCTTAGAGGGAGCATTCTTCAAAAGCAGTCTGTTACAGCATGGTCAGAATGAGCAGAGAAACAAAGAATGGAGGTTCATTTTATAAACTACTGAATTTACATACAGTGTCAATCAATGCATACATTTACTCTGGTTGGTGTGTTGGTTTACACCCAAATGATTTATATACAACCAGTAACGGCGCACTGCACGTTACACTTGACTTGAGCATTCATAGTTTTCCTACTCTTTCTCTGTATGTTTAGGATTTGTTTGCTCAAAGGTTGATGCGCTTGTTGCTTCCTGAGCAGATCTTCTTTTCTCCACCCTAGCTGCCCGCTTCTTCTCTTCTTTCGTCTGCATCTTTTCGCGTTAAAACTGATTAAGTCAGTGTTTGTGTTGCAATTACTTAGTATGTTTTCTTTCATTTTTCACTTAAGCTGGCACTTAAGTCTTCAATCTGCCTTAAGAATGATTTAAGATATGAAGAGGTAGGGGAAGTGATGGCGAAGGTGGTAGGGATGAGAATGGCGCCCGTACACATGCGGCGCACTTAATAAATCATTGCCGAGAGCTGATTCTACAATAAAATAGAATAAAAATAAAAAGGAAAAACCTTGGAGGTCAATCATCACCCTGAAAGCTGATAGTAGACGTCACGTAGTATATGTGTACCAAATTACAGGTCAATAGGTCAAACATTTTGTGAGCTACAGGTGATTTAAAATCCTGGACAGACAACCGAACAGCCATGGTAGCGTATTATATATAAAGATAAAAGTCTATTATATTATATTCTGCTTCTTCTTATACCTTTGAGTTGAGCCACCATCCGTGAAATCTCTGTGCATATAACAACTGTCCATCAGCTGACTTCTTAGTCATCTTTCAGTATATTTTGTTGTTCACTTGTTCTTTATCTGATTTCCTGACATGCCTGCAAAGGTTTCTGACATGTATTAACCCTTTTTGCTACTTCTTTATTATGAAAGCTATGTTACCCTAACATTATTCTTCCACAATACTCTTGAATAGTATTATTATTATTATTGTTATTATTAATTTAGCTGACTGCCTTTATACAAGGCAACTTACACAGCAAGTTACACATACAATACAAGGCACAGGCAGCAAAAGCAACAGAGAACAAAACAAAATGGAGCATGGAGGAATAGTACTACTATTATATAATTATACCTGCAACTAGACTAAGGCAAACATCAGTATCTTAAAGTTTTTCAGTACAACAGCAGCTATTCTGTAGAAAAGACACTAAGTTATTCCAAAATGCACTGCTCTAAAAATTAAGGGAACACTTAACCATCACAGTTTATCACCAAGTCAATTAAGTTTCAGGGATATCAATCTGTCCATTTAGGAAGCATAAGTGACTGTAAATCAATTTCATGTGCTTTTGTGCAAATAAAAGTGACAACAGGTGCACTGGAGAGGCAACAATAAGACAACCCCCAAAAAGGGAGTGATGGCTGCAGACAATTTCCCTCTCCTTAGCCTTCCTGACTGATTTTTCTCTAGTTTTGCATTTTGCTAGTGTCCTTGTCATTACTGGTAGCATGAGGTGGTACGTGTAGGCGATTCAGGTTGCACAGGTAGTCCAGCTCCTCCAGGATGGCACATCTATACGCGATGTCGCAAGAAGGATGTGCTCTGTTTCCCAGCACAGTCTCAAGAGCACGGAGGAGATACCAGCTGCTAGCTGCTAGCACTTGATGACACAGCCAGAAAGCGATGCTGATCGCCTGTAAACATGACCCAGTATGCCCTTGTTATGATCACTCCTTTGCTTCTAGAAGCCACATGGCAACATGCAAAAGTTCAGTCAGATTACTGTAAAATTACATCATGCATGTATCAGATGAGTATAACTGACTTTTTCACGTTAAAAGCATTTCCTGCTATAGCTGAGAAATGTAACTACTTGAGATGTAGTTCAGTACTAAACAGCAAGAACACAAAGGAGTAGCAGGCAACATAAGTTTAAAATCACAGTATATTGAAAAAACAGTTCAGTGCTTATTCCTTTCTTCACATTTTAGTCTCACTGCGTTACACTGGAAAATTTTATTGGAATGTCACAACTTCATCAACAAAAAACGTAACAATAAAATAATAAAAATGAAAACAAAAAGAAGAATATCATAACCCGGTCATTTTTCATGTGTTTGTATCCTGTGTTTGCTGGATTACTTCTTTGTTGAATAGCCAATAATGGTTTTGGATGTCTTTTCTAACTTTGCACATCATTATGTCAGTGTCAAATTAGCTGAAGAATGCTGATGGAAAGAAATTCTGAGGCAGCATGCTTTGAATTATTATTTTGTTAAAGCACAGACTTCCTCCCCTTGTCAGTTTTTTTTAAAGAGAAGTAGTTGGTTTTATCCAGCACTGCATTTCAAAGCATTGTGGCCCATTTACCTTTTCCGGCAACCATTAAAAGATTGCCAGTGCCTACTGATTAAAAGACCCTCATAACAGGATGCTATTACCACCATAACCAACACTGGGGTGGTTTAAAATGCCAGGTGTGTAGTGTTTGACGTGTACTACATATACAGGTATAATTTAATATATTCCCCTTTAATAAAATCCCTGTGTGCGTCCAGGTGTCCGTGTGTGTGTGTCTTCTGGTGAAGTGCGCATGCACGGGGCACGGTGTGATGCACGATATTACTGTCAGAGAAAGTTACAGGCGTTTTACGGAAATACAAACCAGTCTTACTGCGAGAGGAAATTAAAGGTACACAATACAGCGCCGCATATTACAGCCACATACAAGCCAGTATTGCTGTCACAGAAAATTAAAGGCATATTACCGACGTGCACGCCTGTATTACCGCCAGAGAAAATTAAAGGTATATTACGGACATACAAGCCAGCGGACGTACAAGATAGTATTACTGTCACAGAAAATTAAAGACACACAATACACGGCGGCAGCCCACAAAGAACGGTCAGCTCAGCAAGTCAACATCAACAAAAGAAAGGCTGAAAGACAAAGAAAAATACGACCAACAAAAATAATGAGGTCAAAGTCCCTTGCCATTTAATATAGAATGCTCTATATTCTGTTCTAGCACCCGTTATTGTAACAGGCTTAATGACTAGTATAATATAATATAATATAATATAATATAATATAATATAATATAATATAATATAATATAATATAATATAATATAATACATATTCAAGTGTTAGCTTCATCAGACCTCAAGATTTTCTGGTACATAACTACAATATCTGCTATTTAACATTTTGCAAAGGTGTACAGTATAAGCAAAGGATAGGAGTTGTTTTTTTGCCAGTATTTCTTATTTGCCAATTTCCCATAATGGTGCTTGTAGTAAAATGTCTTGAAGATTGTTGAAATATTAGTATTAACATAACGGCAAACACTAATTTCTGTACCTCATTTAAAGTCATAATTGGATCTTACAGTAGCTTCAGTAAAAAAGTCTCTTATGGTTCTTGGTAAATAACTTTAGAGTACTTGCTGTAAGTTTTTTCCCTGCTCTAAACACTACTATTCAGTGTATTTAAACCAATTTTGTGCCTTTATCCAGAGTTTTGGTTCTCTGTAAGCAGATCTTTGACTTGTATTTGAAAGTCTTTCACATAGCATTTGATCCTGAACAGGAAGAGGTATTCACCCTCAGAAATAAACCTAAAGAGATGATCCATTCATTTCATGTGCACATTCTGTCCATTGTAAGATATGAAACAACAGGGAGATGGTAATGGTAGACTGGTTGGGTACCCCACTTAATGCAATGAAAATAAACAGAAAGAAAAAAGATCAATATTGTGAACATCTTGTGTCCTTTGGAGCCTCTTCTCTATAGGATGCTAAGAAATTTTGCCAGAATCCCTTATCTTTTTAGCTCTGTCCTTTTTGGATGCAGGTTCCCTACTGAACTCTGAATTCTTGTGCTGTTGTTGCTTAAATAGCCTCTGAGGCGAAAGGAGTGAGACTTCTGAGACAAAACCGAAAGTGACAACACAGCTGGTCCTGGGTCAAGTCCTCTGGTTTGCAGGTGAGAGAAGGTGTTCTCTTAGGCAGATGTGTTAGGGGATCACGTTATCATAGCCGTGTTGATGCTGCCTATGCATGTGAAGGGAGACACAGTCAGCAAATAGGCTTGTTTAAGTAATATTTTCTGAAGGAATGTATATAGTAATACATGCGCCTGACACTTATTTAATGTTAAATTTTCTTATTCTGTATGAAAAGTTTTATTAATAGTACTTTTTCTGCCTGTCTCCGCACTGTCCCTGCAGTGCGCCTGCCAATAGCTTAAGCAACTCGCCGCATCCACATAAAAACGACAAGGGTCAGCTTCCTTGAAGGCTACCTCATTGTAAACTGAAATATATACAAAAGAAACATACAGGTATTTAAAAATGTAGAACCAAAGACAATAAACAATAATTTACAAAATAATACATAGCAGACAGTATACATTAAGCAATAAATCTATAAAAGAGACTTACAAGGTGAGTGATTTCCACGGTCGGATCGAGACAAAGAGAAGTGTGTAGACAGGGGTCTAAAATGCTATGTACCACAACCAACCAGACTCAGGTGTTTATATAAGTTAGAGATAGGTTTTGGATGAGACCGAAACAAAAGTTAAAGGGGTGCCTATGTGAGACACATGGAGTGTATTGTATTTAAATGTTTATTATGGGACCCACATGCTTTACGTGAGTTTCATAGACATTTATAACACCAGTGTGGATGTGGGATGCTGACTGACAGGTGTGTCCATAAATGAGAAGATAAAGGGGGAGCACAGTTCAACAAATAACAGCAACAGCGAACAGCATGTGGGGCAGAACAGTACTGTTTGTTTTGAAATGGTGCACAAGTCACTGACGATCACTGCATAAAATAATCCTAATTTAATCTTCTGCAAAATGTGAAACTTTATGTTGGTGGGTGAATGCTTTTTTAAGGTAATTTATGTTTTAAAGCATTTACATTTCATTTTTATCACTTTTATCACACATTAATGTCTGAAGAAAAACATAGTGTCTCTTGTTATTTTTAGTTTTATTTTTTTCCTTTCTACTAGCTTCACAATAAACTGATTATTTGGTCACATCAAAAAGATAAGGAATTAAATCATTCTGAAAGCTTTCATTTATTAGAATAAAAGTAATAAGGTGGTTAAAAACAATCTGCTTAGCTTGTTTAATTTGTCTATGTAAGCAAAATCATAATCGTCTCTGTCTCTTTTTTGAATTTTTTGGCTTCGTTTGATGTTTATGATCCATTTTGCAGACTAAGGATCACATTTCAACCCTCAGATCGCATCTTGTCTGTTTGTCCGCCAATCATGCAAAACGGCTAAACTGGTTTTCACAAAATTTTGGCATTTCAGAAATTTAATTGAAAGTGGGTTTGAAATAGGGGGCAGCCCAAAAATTGAGCATTATTCCAAAATGGGGTCAGTTGATCCTCATGAAATCTTTGCATTTGTAATAAAGCTGAACCAATTTCAAATCCAGACTACATGTTGTATCAAACATTTCATTGGGAAAGGTGGTTGTAAAGGGATGGGGAGGGTGCAGGGTTGCAGGGTTTAATGCCTCTCTCAAAAACAGCTCAATCAAAGTTCATGAAATTTCGCATATGTATTATTGTTGATACAAATTAAAAGCTTAACTTTAAGTCTTTTCAAAATGTAATTAAAATTGGGGTTGCAATGGGGAAACACAAAACTAAAATTGGGTTACAATTTAGTTTAGGTACTGAAACAAAACATTTGTTACTCACATACTGCTATGTAACAATACCTTAACACAGGTTTCTTTTCATCTTACTAACATTTATGAAGCATCAGTAAAGTGGTCATTCCTCTTTGTGCTTTGTGGCAAACTGACATGCTGGTAAAATTTATTGTAAATAAGAAGGATTCATAGGTCTTATACTCAAATACAGTATGTAATATCAAGTGTCACACACATGCGCATGGGAGACAGATCACAGGCTCAAATAGTGTCATTTATTAGCCAGACCTGGGTTGGCACTCTCACTTGATCCTCTCTCCTCTTGTTTTCCAGCAGCTCAGCTGTAGGCCCTGCCTATCAGTGACATCCACCCACGAACATCATTTCCCGTCAACCCTGATGACATCACTTCCGGTACCCAGAATGCATCTTCCTGTCAGTTCCTGTTCCGGCTGCCCTAACTCCACGTCTTCCTCCTATCCACCATATTTATAGAACAGACTCATTCTGTTAGTTCAGTTCAGTTGTAAACTCCGATCTTTAATTTTGCTGATTTTTCAGTATACAGGGTGGCCATCCCGAAACCTTTCTCTTGTCTACTGCCTTATTTTTACCACACAAGAGAAATGTGTGAGAAAAGTGACGTTATTTTAGTAGGTCACATTGTGGAGATGAATAAACACTTAACTGTTGGTTTTTAAGTGTTATTATGCCCAAAAAAGTGTTTGTTACTGCCTCATTATATAATAGCAAATGAGTAACAGTTGTATTCTTACATTACCCTAAACTAAAGTCTAACCCAAAATTGCATTATCACACTAATGTATCACAGCTGATGGTCATGTTAGGTTTAGCCCTACCTACAGTGAAGACTGAATTTCACATTAGTGATTCAGTGAAAACAAAGGTAAGGAGTGGGTATGAATGGTGTGATGGTGGCTGGTGGATATCATGTGATGGTGGTCAGTAAGTATGGTGTAATGGGAACCAATACAAAAATCACACATCACTCAAAAATAAACATGTCAGCTTTAACAAAATGATCTATTTACATTATTGTTCATGCAGTTTCATAGAATTTCATTATGAAGTTGTTATGCTGCGCCAAAACTACAACTATCACACATTGATCCAAAATAACTGAGAAAATGTTTATAAATCTGCAATTATCATATATGGCAATTAACATGCATATGTTTAAAAATCAGTGCAATTCTATTGAATTTGAAATAGATCTTTTATAGTATTCTAAACACACAGAAAATAAAGAACATAAACCCATGTATAAAGAGCCCATTTATTTTATATAAGCTCATCAATGAGTGCCAAAGTTAAGTCATAATTTGCTCGTTGTGTTGTACATAATACAGTAACAGCAGAAAATCACAAAAAATAAACATACAGCATACATAACAGTAAATCTACATCAATTCTTTGAATTAAATGGGAACTATACAGAATTTTCACCTTCTTATAATATTTAAAGACTTCATATAATTTGTATAAAAGCTCCACCTTTTTATGATAAATTTGGCTGTCTATACTTAATCCTACTAAAAAAAACTGTGCAGCCTCCAATTTTCTAAAAAGAAAAAATGGCTAATAGGTCTTAATAACTTAATAGCCTCCATAAAATCATTCCATATGCTACTTATTTTGGAAGTGTGCATACTCAGACTTTATAACCTTAATGGCATCCGTGTGTTCAGAAGTGCATGCATTGCTATCAGATAAGTCCCAGCAGTGCAGCACATGACTTCAGTATCAACCTTTTCTTATTTCTATAGGGCTGTTCCAAAGGACCAGTGGCTCCTTTAGAAATTGGCAGCTAAATTTCTTGTATTATCTGTTTAAAAATGCAATGGCATAATGCACAAGGAGTGTCATTTTGTACAATAATCATCAGAGAATAATATGCTAATGGTTCAGTTTGAAGTGTTATTCTAGTATTACACCGGATACTTCAGTATTTGTACTGATCAGGTTGACTATTAGTTTGGAATAACAGTCACCACAGTTTGAAAAGAGGGCTTTTCTGTTTTGTTTTAGTGCTTTCTGTTCATACAGATTTGTAAACATGGCTGTCTTTTTCATTTTTACTCTGAAATATTCTAATTAAAGAGAGTTGGTAATATCTTTAAACACTGATGAACATCATTTTTTTTTGCTAAATTCCCTATATTTAAGAGAAGTTACTTACTGTACTTCATCAAAAGTCTGTTTCACAAGTGACTTTTAGTTAGGCATGTAAAGTACAGTACATTGGTCTTGAATATAGAGTTATTGGCGAGGGAAAGAACTGATCCAGAGTCATTAAATCATAATCTGATTTGATTTCATTGACAGGAAAGATAATCACGTTTTGGATGTCAACAATATTAGTGATAATCAGATCTAAAGTATGGTTATGAAAGGGGGTTGGGATTTGCACAAATTAAATATACCTTAGAGCCAAATAGAAATCATCTGCTGATGTTTTGTTTTTTCTCTGTTTATGTATATATTAATATGATGTACCGTAGTGTGTTAATAGAATAAAGGTGACCCAGAAATGCATCCCAAGAGCCTGGCGTAGCATCGAAAATACTCTTAGAAATATTGTAGCTTATAAGAGCCTCACTTTCCTCGGTCAAATGTGCTTGAAGTCAAAAGCTGAGGCAAAGAGACTGAAAAAGCTGGCCAAGAAAAATTTGTATTCTCATGCTTTCATAGAAATTAGAGATAACAAATGTTTGTCATGCAATAGGCTTCAATGCGGCCCAGCAATGATAAAGTGGCCATAAAAAATTTTGGTTTACTTGTGCTGCATAATCCACATGTCACATATCCAGTTGTATGGTCACAATGTCTAAAACGCATGTACTTTTTCCTCAGTTCAATAAATACTTACAAAAGCGAAGCACATTCAAATGGAATCGAAGAACATGCCTCCCCCCTCATTCACTGGTCAAGAGTCCTGTCTTCAATTCAAAAGCTCAATCCCATCTGAACATGCTTCACTTATCTGAGCTACTCTGACTTTCTGAAAGTATTTCTTCTTTTAAGAAATTGCCTCCCTGTTTACTACTACAGTGTGGTGCACTGTGTACAAATCTGCTACAGCTGTGTAATCACCCCAAACTCATATATCAAGAAAACCCCAAAGTACTTGAACTCTTCAACATGGGCTAGCTGCTCACCCCTTAGCTGCAGGGAACAAACTACCCTTTTACAAGATAGGATTAAACCTCATATTTTGACATGATAATATATTGTAATTCTTAATTACAATCTGCTGTTTTAGCATTTCACAGACGTATTCTATCAAAGTGAAATAATACTTTAAGTGCACAGACATGTTTTGTCAAAGATCATCCATGTCACTGCCTGGGACAGTAAGTTACATCATCCTGGCTGACACAGCAACAGAAATGATTCACTCTGTACCAATGTCTTTTTGATGAACCATTCTTAATGCTGGTGACTTCAAAGAAGGAATCAAGGCCTATTAGGCCTGTTCCTTTTGTGGATAGTACTCTATCCAAATATCAATGCCTTTAAATATAAATTTGCAGCATAATCTGAGCAGGTCTGACCTCATCTTACTGCCATGAACAAGCCTGCATTGACAGTAGCAGCTCTTTATTATCCAAGGCAGAATTTATTATGTCTGTGTGTGTGTTTCTATCATGTTTATTTTTTTTTTTTGGGGAGCTTCTGTAAAATTTTAATTTCTCCTTGGGGACAAATAAAGTATAATCTATCTATCTATCTATCTATCTATCTATCTATCTATCTATCTATCTATCTATCTATCTATCTATCTATCTATCTATCTATCTATCTATCTATCTATCTATCTATCTATCTAGTCATGATCTAGGTTATGACATGAATGTGTTATGTTGCACAGAGGGTTATGTGGATAGACATTTGAGGCTCAGAAACCTGCTTTGAGCATTCTGACGAATATCGCATTCTCAGGTTCAATCAGGTTCATATCGGACATGACATTCACACAGAAATAGGACTGAATGAAATGAATGGTGTAAAAAAGTATTCTACTCATCTAAACCATTCTGCTCAAATTAACCAAATGCATGAATTACACCCAGTATTTCAACTTCAAGAGAAGCTTAAGATTAATAGAAGCTCTTACTGAGCATTAAGAACTGGTCTGAGCTGTGAGACGGATGCCCTCCAGACCCAAAGGCCACCCCCCTCACCCGACCTCCACACACAATAACAATTTTTGTCCACATCAAGTCAACGACTGCTGCCATGACAGGCATCACATACCTTTTTGCCATGCATGCATGGTGCTTCCTTCAATTAAAACATTTGAAACAGGGAGCATATCCAAGATCTGTACTCCAGTCTCTTCAGGGATATGAGATAGCTGTTCTGCAGGAGTGAGAGACATCCTGCAGACATTCCCTGGGTGTCAGGGTAAGTGAGCCACAACTTGTAGGATGATTGGCTTATGATCGTGTAAGAGAAAATGACAGGAATTGAATGAAAAAGCAATTTGAAGGAACAACTTGAATCTTTGTCTCACTACTCTTTCAACAACACCTCACAACAGGAAAGGGTGACTTCTCACTGTCACCACTAGTAGCATTTCTTTCTTTGTGATTCGCTCTGCATGTGAATGGCTTTAAAGGTGAGTTTTGAGACCTATTTTTTGGCACTGATGGCTACAAATGGGCTCTGCTTAGTCTTTCTTTCACATTTGCTGAGATCATTACTGCTCAGCACACCAGTTTCACATTCATTGTATAAACTACAGGGCTTTTCTTTTTTTTTTAGGCAATATACATAGTTTAACATAAGCAGCTATTTTACACAAACTCCCAGTATCTATAAGTAAATATTCAGTGTTATTTTCACTTGCATAACTAAGAGCTAATATAGAATGCTGTTTGCCTTTAAAGTAAATTCCAGAAGCCTCAGCTTTTCCCTGCTCCTTCATTTATTTATTATTACTATTATTTTTTTTGATAATGTCCCTACGTGACTTTTAAGACAGTATCTCACATTGGTATGTGAGATTGTATGTCCAATAATCACTTGCTATAATTTTAATTTAAATTTAACCCCTCTTGCTTGAGACTGAAGCTTTCCATTTACAGCACGCCTACTTTACTTACCTTTTCATGAACGCTACCTTTTAGCTGCCTAGCTTGAACCTAAGTTAATTGATTTATTTAATCATCTTGTCTGTTATCTTTTATTTTTAGCTTTATTGCTTTTATGTGCTCTACTACTATGGATTTAAAACAAGACACATTAACATGTTTTTTTCACTAGCCATTTTAAACACACTGTGTTCAACAATTACAGGCACCTGTAGCCACTCTCTCTCTCATAAAATGTTGCTTCTATTCAGATGAATAAAACACAGAAAAAAATGCCTAATAACTACACCTGAAATCCAAATACTAAATATTAAAAGCAAAAGTAGCAGACGAAATTTAAAACAAACTTATAAGGTGAGATCACAATAACACCTTAACTTCATCAAATTGTATTTCATGTTTCTATAGTATTCTTCAAAGAGCACAACATCACAGTGCTTACCCATATTCTGACTAAAACACACTAACACTAAACTATTAAACTATACAACATTCATTTATATATATATATACATACACATATTAAGTGAACACACAATAAAGCAGTGTGAAATACAATAATTAACATAACAAATCATGATATTGTAGAGTCCAGTTAACATTATAATTGAGAGGAAAACAAAAACTCAAGCAAACACAACACAATCAGAATCATTGATTTCAGCATGCAGTCTTTGCTTTATTTGCCTACCCATCAGCAAGCTTGGGGCTCACTTTTATTACTCTTTTAGTGTTTTTGAATTGATTTGACTTATGGCACACATCAGTCAAGAAAAGAAATATTATATGGCTTAATGGTTTATCTTGGATTTCAGTTAATTCTAAATATCTAATATGTGTTTGATATTTCTTTTTGCAGCTGCTAAATTAATTACTGCAATCATATATATTTTAGAAGAAAGCTTAATAAAACTAAATTTCTAATAGAACTATTTTTGTAATGTTTATAACTAAACTGTAATAAAGTATAAATAAAAGTGGACGTTGAATAATTATGTAATGTTATTTGATAAAATCCATATTTGCAGAAAGTTACATTGCCTTAGTTTTTAAAGGTCTATACTTCAAATGATTGAACAAATGATATATTAAAGGATTTTTACTACCTGTAATTACTCAAAGCTGTACATTCAATGCTCTTCTGATAGACTGACATCACTTAATGTGTAAAGCTAACTGTTTTTAACAATTAGACAATGCGGTGGATTTACAAGTTTGTCTAATTTACATATCATTAATTCAAGAAATTAGAATTTGGAAGTGATTCATTAGCAATTTAGTAATAATTAAGAATAGTTTATTCAGTCATTTTACACCATGAATTTTCATCTCACTTAAATGTTTTACCGTGAAATTTATTCAAACACATTTTGATTAAACACATTTTAAAAGAGAGAAGTCCACCTACATTACTGCCAAAAACAAGAATTGAAATATCTTTAACATCAATTGATTAACTTTATTCCTCTCTATAAAGGTATTTTAGAATAGAAAAACATCTTTGTCCAAAAAGGACAATTCAAAAGTGTTCAATCAATATACATAATTTACTAAGTATATTCAAGACACCATTTCCAAATTTCACCCCATTCATGTTTTGTCATTTTACAGAAGTTACTTAATATTTGTTCTTGAAATACATATATTTGGATAGTATAAAAGAAAACCTCAAGTCAGTATTCCCTAATATTAAAACTTTTGATTATGTATGAATAATTCAATAAACCATGTTAAGCAGTGAGTCAGCATTTGTACTAGTTTTATGTAGAAAACCATGCTGTGTCTGATTATGGGAAGTACAAAAGTTATTACTGTAGGCCAAACTGTAAGATATTTAGTTAAAGGGCCCACGGACTATGGAGTTGTCAACCTAAAAACATTAAATTTCAGTTAAAGTCTCTTTATTTCAGCATAAGGATATTCTTGTTAGAACTGATTCATGAGACGGAACATATTACTTTCTCATGATGGTTCTTAATTAATTGTAGTGATTGTTTAGATTACCCAGTACTCATTTTTTCATTCATTTTCTTCTCAGTGTCTGTGGTGGCACTTGGTCTGACCTGGAGTGGATGTGTTGTTACAAACGATAGACATGCTATATTTTCAGATGTTTAAATGAAGTGTGAACCATTTCAAAATGAAGCTGGCGTAGGACAGTTGCAATTTGAACCAAAATAAAAATCTGTAGATACAGTATGTGTATTTCTTTGTTTAAACACAGATATATAGCATACATAAAGAATATATGGTTTATATACAATGTATTTCTGTTTATCTTTAAACATTATGTTTTGCATTTGTGGTGTAGGTTTAACACTACTGTACTCCAAACTATCGCATGTTATGCTGGGTTCTCAAGTGGAAGTGTGTAACAAGAATACAGTAAATAGGGCTGATTTAGGACTTCACATAAGGTTAGCAGAAAGCCATTTAGCTCTAAGGGTCCCATGTATTCTAAAGATGCACGCAGTAATTCATTTGGCCATGAAGTGAGCAAGTATGACGTTTGTGTGTGCAAGGGCCCTACTCTAAGCTGCCATCTCATCCAGAGTTTCTCCCAACTGTGTGTCTGCTGCTGCCAGAATAGGCTTGGCCCTTCTAACCCTGATTAAGTGGGTTACAAAACAGATGGAAAGTCCACTGCTGCACACTTCACACTTTTAATATTGAATGTTTTATAAATATAACTATACATGTGCACGAATTAATACAAACAAATGCTTATTTTAGTTAACCCATGAATGCTGAGACAGAAGTTTAAATGTAAAAGTGGATTTATTCTTATAAAATGTAGCTGCTAACATAAAATAAACAGCATGCCTCGGTGCTGCTTTACTGCTAATTAATATTCATGGTAACTCACAGGTTAAAACAAAAGGAAGGGAAATTATGTGAGCAACAAATTATTATGTGAGGAAGAATCAGCAACATTACACTAAATATATTTTTCAAGGTCACAATACACTGTAGCCAAATTTCCCCCTGGGGATAAATAAAGTTCGTTCGTTTGATCTATCTATCTATCTATCTATCTATCTATCTATCTATCTATCTATCTATCTATCTATCTATCTATCTATCTATCTATCTATCTATCTATTAGGGAGAAAAAGAAAAACTCTAAACATGCAAACCATACTGTCCCTTTTAGTTTATTACTCTTAATTTTAATAAGTATAACAAACCATGCAGTGCACTTGTGTTGTTTTATTTTTACATTGTCAACAAGTTTATCTTTAAATAAATTTAGATAACAGGTAAATAAAAATGGTTTCTTACCTTAAAAAGCATTCATTTTACTTGCTTTACTACTGCTTTAAAGTAACATTTTCTGTGCAGTGTCATGCATGTGTGTCAGAGGATCACCCTCCAAGTTCTTCCCAGGTATGTGATGCCACCCCAGGGTGAGAGGGGGCGCTGCTGCTAAATGTCTTGTCTTTTTCTTCCTCCACAGCACAGAGAAATCAGCCAGTGAGGGCAACTGACTCCACCCCGGAGGTGTCACTTTCTACTGAGAATGACAGGAGCTATGGAGCTCTGATACTTTCTTAAGGCAAATCAGAAAACTTAATTGATTGCAGCCATCTTACTTTCATGACGATTGTTTTTGTTTCTTTTTACACTATTGTCCATTTTTGTTTAGACAAAGTAGTAAATGGGGGCACCCAGGTGGCCCAAAAATTCTCTCTCTTTCAAGCCTGTTATTTCCTTGGGTGACCATAGCAGTAATTGGCTGTGATATAATTGTCAAAAACTTTAACACAAATTTCCTGAAATTCATCACTTTTTAACATTATTCTTAACCTCTTTATAAATGTACCTTATAATAGTAGCACTTGAAGATGAAAACTCGAACCTTTCATATTCCGAGGTTCTTCACTAAAATAAATTTACGAATGAATTCTAAACACCAACTTTCACTGGGATGGATCATCCTGAAGTGTATCTTTTACCTTAGCACTCTTTGTGACTTTTTCTTTGATCTTATGTGGGTGAGGGTGCTGTGACAATCCAAAACTTAAAAGAATTAAGCTGAATCTGTCCAGAGAACAAGTAGTACACATTGAAATACTTAAAATTAAATTAAGTCTTTTCAAATGCACAAGAGAGGGCATCTGCCCTGAACACTTTCCAAATTACATACAGCCAACAAAAGTCACTATTCTAACAGGTCTGGACATTTTAGGTTTTTGTAAATCAAACATTTTTTCCATTAAGCTAAAAAAAAAAAATAACTAAAATTATGGAAGCAAATCTGCTGTGAACTGGTTTAACAATAAAGATCCACCAGAATTACGATGTGAGCACTAAAAGCAGAAAAAGAGACAAATGATGCAGTGTCTCTCTAGTATCAGTACCCTAAGCATTTTAGAAAGCAAAATAGAGCTAAATCTTAATGTTACTTGGGATCAGATAAGAAAAGATGTTATCTAGCCATTGTTGAGAGATTTCTTTGATATCATGTCAGGAATAATATGTTAAACAAGCTACCATAGTAAAATATTTAGAGGAATGGCTGACATAATATTATTATTATGTTACACTACAGGGAATTGTAGTAATTAATTTTAGTGGTATTGAACAAGTAGAAGTATTGTATTTTTTAGAATGTCAGAGTGTACAATAGTGTAACAGAACAATCTATCATTCAGAATCTACTCAATCATAAAAAAATACTTGCAGGATTAGTTCTTTCAATAATTATCAAGGAACTAATTCAACAACAATTTCCTCTGCCATTGTGACTTTTGCTTACAAAAATCAAAATCAGAGCCTCTAATCGAGGGTTTTTGCTTTGGGATTTGGTGCTTGCTTAATGTTATTTTGTGTTTTTCTAATACATTTGTCTTTGTATTGTTTGCCAGTTTTGTTTTTGGACCACCTAATTGTTTGGAATGTTTTTATATAGACAATTAAATATTATGGGAAATAGCTCCTCTGTGGTCAGTTCATCTTCACATTGGCCTGTATAGTTTGTCAAAATTGATGAGCTGCAACCTTCACAGCTGTTTTCTCTCCTTAGATGCAGCTTATGCACAATAAGCCACTGGCCTTTAATGGTGCTGCTGGACCATACAAGTGTTCTCCACCCACTGAGTTCACTTTGCCTCAATTTCAGCAAAATCTCAAAAAAGTTCAGGAACTTCTCTAAACTAAACTCAGTGCAATAAATTGAGGTCGAGCTACTGCAGTCATTAAATTTGACATGAATTTGTACAACGTCTTGCAGACCTAACCCAATAACTTGAAAAAAATTGAGTTTTAAAGTTCCCCAAAGAACTACTACCTACCAAACTACTTTGCAGCTTATTTCATGGATCTACAGTTCTCTGTAAGATGAAAAATTTTCGATCACTTGTAAAGAAAAAATGACCCCTAAACAGTTTCCATTTGTTACCCATTCTTTCTGTTGAAGAATATATAATTCTGAACACTGTTATTGTTTCCCCTCTTAATTTGATTTTGCTGAAAAGTCTATCTCCTTCAATCATTCCTCATAGCCTACATACCCTGCAGTCACAGAATCAGCCTAGTCGCTCTTCTCTGGACTTTCTGTAGCACTGCTATGCATTTTTTGTTAAAGGATAAGTTTGGAATTTTTAAACTTAAAGTTATTTCTTCACAATCACTGTATATATTTACTTCCCATATAAAACTTTAAAATACCATTTCTGTTCTTGCACACTAAAATAGGTCTTAAAGTAACCTAGGTTGAAACATGAAAAAAGGCTTAAATTTACTGAATACGTCCATTTTTAAGGCGAGAGTGTTTTCGGGTATTAATGTGTTTCCTGAATTTGCACAAATATGTAAAACAGTATACTTACACTGTTTTAGAAAGCAATTAAAACGATAAAAAAACGTTTAGTGAGATTCAGTCATTTTAAAGGACAATATGGTTCTGCGCCTTATCTTGGTGGATTTCTCTCCCCCCACGATATCCTTTCACCCCCTCCAGGAGTATGGTTCCCTCTAGCTTGTGAATGCCACACACTCCACTTTCATTTTGAGAACATACTACTTTTGAGTACATTTTCTTTCAGGATATAGTCAAACAGGCTATCGTTTTAAATCAACAAAATATCCGACTATGAAGATTAGGATACATTTAGTAAATTTGTACAAGTCAAAATATACTGATGAGAAGATTCAACAGATCGAAGAAGACAGAACAGACAGTGGAATTGGAAAAATATGCAACTGGAAGGTATAGCAATTCACTTGACAAGTGGTGATTGGTAGCGCACCTGTGGAATTTGTTTTTCTCCGCCAACAAATTATTCAGCAGAAATGTGTCATGACACTCTACTTCGACTCATTCATACCTACAGCAAAACACCTTCATAATGCCATACTGTAACTGTGACTGCCCTTTATATCGTTAGCCAAGTTGGACGTTTTTCCTTTTTATAGTAATTTAGGTATGTAATGTTGTTGTTTGTAATAATGCTATATATTTACTAAGATCTGCAGTGGGTTGGCACCCTGCCCAGGATTGTTTCCTGCCTTGTGCCCTGTGTTGGCTGGGATTGGCTCCAGCAGACCCCTGTGACCCTGTGTTCGGATTCAGCGGGTTGGAAAATGGATGGATGGATGGATGGATTTACTAAGATTATGGTTATCTATCTATCTATCTATCTATCTATCTATCTATCTATCTATCTATCTATCTATCTATCTATCTATCTATCTATCTATCTATCTATCTATCTATCTATCTATCTATGAAGCAGCAGTAGAGGATTGCAATGTACATTTCTAATTTGCATGCATATCAAGTGGCAGAATGCAATATGATTGATAATGAGATTTATTTTCTCTATTAGTAAAAACATTTTTTGCTTTTTGTTGAATGTACTGTACTCTTTTTGGATGGGTTTTGTTCTGAGTTGGTTTTAGCTCAATTCTGCTTTGGACTGAAGACAGCACAGTGGGTGCTGAAACAAACCAGCAGTTGATGACAATGAAACACTTCCACTTACAAATACTTCTGAGTTTTTGGTTAAGGAACTTATTGACTATTATATACATGTTATACATATATATGTATGTTTTAGTTGTTTTCAATAAAATCATGTATTAGTATGTAGTATGGGGCTAGAATGTTTGTTGGCCCTATGGCTTTTGTGTGTTTTATAAACCTTGGTTTTAATGTTGTCTTCTGTTTATGAATTAGGGGTTACCTAAAAGCTACTGTGTTTACAAGAAATATATAGGATATGGCTAACCTGCCAGTTTAATTTCTGTTATTGAAAATTGAAATTGATAGAGCTAATCTAATTTTTGTTTTGTTTTTTTTTTTTAATAAAAAAGAAGCAAACACTCTTGCACATAATGAAATAGGGTTAATAGTAAGTATTATTGTCAGCTGTTTTTCATGGTTTAATGTTCACTCTAATAATTTCAGAAAAAAGATACCAGTTTATCTTTGAGTTAAAAAAAACAGTTCTTATTTTGCAAACCTCACTAAATAACTCTTATCGGTTTGACTTTTCTGAGTTTGGTGAGTTACTTCTTTATATATTTATATCTTTATATACTTATTTGTATATTTTCCTTTTACTGGAATGGTCACATTTTCAATTGCGATTGTCACCTTCATGCATGGAAATATTCACATAATGGTGTCAAGCTATAGCCATGACTGGGCACCTTGCCCACTTCGCTTTAATAAACATCTACTGGTTTCATGGATGATTTTCAATTCAGGTGATTTTAATAAACACTCTACTGTCATTTTTTGCTGTATCTTCCACATATTTTGTGAAACATTTCTTATTTAGATCCATATAATTCAGTATGCCTCATTATTTTGCTCATGTTTAGTGTAGAGGTTTCTGCAAACCTAATTGACGGACATATCTACCTGCAACAGAAAGCTGGCATTTTGTTAGGCAAGTTACTCTGCCAAATTTCACTGTTCCAATACTGCTGTATGTGTAAATGGATTTAATTGTTCTCTTGTTCTGTTAGCTTGCCTGAGAACGGTTAAAAGATTAATCATATCTTTATATTTGTGGTTCTTGCCATCAAAATTTAATTCCCTTATAAAATGTACATCAATATTAAAACAATCTGCTATTTATATAATATCCACCTATAAAAATACATTTTGTTAAATAACAACCTATTTTGAAATACTTAAGTGAAATATTTATTTTGGATTTTACATTTTAGTGGCCCATAATTTGTAGCAATCTATAGGTCTATAATTACTAAATATAGTCAAATAATTCCACTAAGTAAAAGAACATTTTTTATATTTTTGTGGTGTGAAGGAAGCCAAAGAACCTGAAATCCCAGAAGCAATAACTGCATTATACTATTTTAAAAGCATCTTAAAACAACAATTAGATTTCTCTGATGAGGCACCAGATGCAATAATCCTGCCTGAAAACAAATGAATCTTGGAGGAATGGAGCCCACCTTGCATACTCTGACTTCCCTAATGTAAGAGACGTCTGGGTTCAGACTGTACATTTAAGTAGATCTAAAGGAGAAATCCTAAAAAAAACCCATCAAAATATGTTTGGTTTATGGGAATCAGAATCCAACAGAATAAAAATAAAATATCTCAGCAATGCTCCTTGTGACAACAGGACAGTGTTGTGCAAGTTTACACCTCACAAGAACTCGCTCAAAGTTCAGTTCACACAGATTAAAAGGAATAAATTCCCTTTCATAGTTGACCATTTCAATTTTGAACTAGTTCATGTTCAATTCATTTTGTATTTTTTAAGGAGTGTGAATAAATGACCCATGAGTTTACTTGTTTCAATTTTGCATGTCTTATATTAGGCTATGACAGTGTTCTTGAATAAAATGCAATAATTATTTAAATACACTTTATTCAGTTATACTCAGCAACAAACACGTATAAGCACATATGTTATTATCCTCCCAGTCAAAAAAGAAATTAAATAGATGGAGGTATAATTACCGTTCTATTTCCACCGTGTGACACAAATGGTGACTGTGGAACCAGCGTGTAGCTGAACTAACGTATTACTCTGCCGGTCAAAATCCACGTCACATATTGCATGTCTAACGGGGTAAAATATAAAGTGGCCTCGCGAAGTACAATGTTTTCCTAAAAGCAAACGCGGAGCTTCACCGCTTGCTCATGTCAGCGGGGGTGCAGTTAAAGCACAAGCAGGTAGACACAGACAGTGCCTATTTGATTTTACGTTATTTTTTTTCAAATACAAATAAATGGAAAAAATTGTTACGAAATAAATATTCATAAAAAATCTACTATTTGTACTTATCCGAATACCGTATTTGGATTCGGCTCCACCCCTACATTACAGGGTAAAGCAAAACGTTTAATCAGGTCCTAAACCAGATCCAGAATATCACATAACACTGAACTAGCTCACGTTCAAGTTCTTCACTTGCAAATACGTTACGTTAACTTCACCATTCTTAGAAAAATGAGCTTGTTCAATGAATGCGCTCTTTTGAACTATAGTTCATGCACAACTCTGCAATAGGAATGGCCTGCTGGGGAATGCGAAAGACAGTCTACAGAATCTACAGATCTCTTAAAATAAAATCTTAATTAAATGAACAGAAAAACAGAGATCTGCAACAAATATGTGTAATCTGACACAGCCAGCTGCACATCAATATTCTGTAAATATCTACAGGTTGGATTCAGCAGATTTTTTTTTGTACAGTTTTGAGGTTATTGTATTTCCTGAAAAAGCAGTTTTAATTATTAGGCTGATAATTTGTCTAACTTTATGTACTGGAAGTCTTCATATTTGTGTGTTGCATTAGACTTTTGCCTTGAGCATACTTGTGTCTCAACATTACACACAGTTTAGAACCTATTATCTGCCGTAAAGCCATTAGGAACAATTAACACATACTTTAATACAATATTTGCATGAATAATGTGATTGTAAAATAAAACAAAATTATTATCTGAATGTGTTGAAATAGAGACCTACCTGTATGTGAATTCAACAGACACAGGGGCTTCATTGACTTGCACTGAGGTCTAAAAAATTCCATTAGGATCAGAGCTACAGTACATCAAGTTTCTCCAATGGCAGGTTGTAAAAAGTTACATTACCTGTCCACTAGACACATTTAAAATGCAAGAGTCTATGTATTATTATTCTTTAAGTAGCTATATTGTATGTGGTTACATATACAAAAAGTTTATTGTTAAGTTCCTTCCATTGCTGAATTATGCCTGTAAATTATTTCTAAGGTTTGGTAAGGCAGATTTTATTACCCCTGTCTGTTGTGAGAGCATGTTGCGAGCCTTTCGGTAACAAATTTTTAAGGAAATCCCAGGGAAAGGGGAGTCCCAGAAAATATAGCCCTGAAAGTTAACCAACATGACATCAGTTCAACCCAGTGAGTGACAGAGGGACACCAGTATAACCGAAGCAGGAACTTATCAACAGTCTTTTTGTTCTGAGTTTTTGCCCAGTTTTTCTAGTTTACAATTCTTATGTGTATTCTTTGTGCTTTTAAATCCTGTTTTGTATTTTATATCTCACTTCAAAACCATGACGGTTCTTGCTTTCGTGAGAAGCCACATCACATGCATTTACAAATCTAAAGTAATTCATATTCCATCCACCCATCCATCCATTTTCCAACCCGCTGAATCCGAACACAGGGTCATGGGGGTCTGCTGGAGCCAATCCCAGCCAACACAGGGCACAAGGCAGGGAACCAATCCCGGGCAGGGTGCCAACCCACCGCAGGACACACACAAACACACCCACACACCAAACACACACTAGGGCCAATTTAGAATCACCAATCCACCTAACCTGCATGTCTTTGGACTGTGGGAGGAAACCGGAGCGCCCGGAGGAAACCCACGCAGACACGGGGAGAACATGCAAACTCCACGCAGGGAGGACCTGGGAAGCGAACCCGGGTCTCCTAACTGCGAGGCAGCAGCGCTACCACTGCGCCACCGTGCCGCCCCTAATTCATATTCCTTGATTTTATATACTTCTTGAGTTACCTGTTGAAAAAAATCAAATAGATTGGCTGGACAATCTCTTCTGTTACTAAACATATACTGTTTATGACTTAGAGCACTGTCGGGCAACCGGTGTGCTGCGCCCTGGAATTTTCTAGGGATGCCACGAAAACTTTTGTAAAATATTTAAAATTGCTAGTGTTTTTGAACTTTTGGTTGATTAAAAAGATAATGTTTAAAAAAATATTTTATGTTGGAAAAACAGATAACGGTTAATCAGATTGTTGAATAAACAAATGTATTTATTTTAAATGCAAGTTAAAATTTTCGCTGTTCACCATTCATCATAATATCAACACCAGCAGTGTTAAAAACACATCTTGTGAGACTTAAAAAGTCTCGTTGTTAGAAGATCTCGCTCACTGTACGGATAGAAGAAGGCGGAGCAAATATACAACGAGAAAATACGAACGCTGTTTTTATTGCCGATTGTCCATAAATTGTGTCAGATTCACTCAGGTGCGCCTGAGAAAATATTTGGACTTAGTGCGCCGCAACTCGAAAAAGGTTGCCTTTCACTGACTTAGAGCATTATTTTAATACAAATAGTCAACATTGTTTCTGGCTATAGTTTCCATAACCTTGTAGCATTAAGGTAAGGTTTATGTTCTTATTAAGTACACTGATCCATTTTCTCCTGATTCTTTAGCCATCAGGATTGACTTCCCATTCAAAATTACTAATCTCTATATATATAAAATCCAACATCTGTATGTCTATCTGCTTTTCATGAGAGAACTACTTAATGGATTTAGATCAGGTTTTTTCCTATAATTTGCTTGAACATTCCGGTTGATTTTGTGACTTCTCTCATCACACTAATTATCATAGTTCGCTTGCGGTAATGATTTATTTGCACGAATCCGAGAGAGACACAGTGGGCTGCGGGGCTGTCCTCACTCATGCATCAGCCTCGGGTGTAACCTTAACTCTTACTTAGCGAATGAGAGAACTACTTAACGGATTTAGATTGTTTTTTTTTTTTATATAATTTGCTTGAACATTTTGGATAATTTTGCAGCCTCACTCATTGAGCTAAGAATCATAGTTTGCTTGCAGGAGCGATATAATCACGTTGATCCGAGACAGAGGCTGCAGGTGGAGGAGAAGGCGAAGCGTGTCATCAGGAGTGGGGAGCCGGGCGGGGCCCTCCTCACTCATGCCCCAGCCTTTGTTCAAATCGCTCTATCTGTTATCTGGACCCGACCTTGCCTCTGCTTAGCTAGCGATACCTGTTTGTTTATTGATTTTTAAAGTTTGTCCTGTTTCAATAATACACAGGTGAAGCTGCGGGGGACGGCTAGCGTTTTATAAACATTAACCCCCATTTCATTCATCACTAGTGGTTTGGTGTAGCCAGGCCCAATTCATCGGCAACTTGACTAGTGCCTGAAACACATCAGGCTTACTGTTTTCAGTCAGCCTGAGGCAATACATGTTTTTATTTATTTTTACAAAACTGAAATATCTGTAGTGCCTTGAGCATGGGAAAGGCGCTATATAAATAAAATGTATTATTATTATTATTATTATTATTAGTTAATTTGCTATTTTGTGCTAATTTTTAATGTGCTCAGCTGGCAAAAACTCTTATTTTGTAGTGCAATGTATGAAATTACTTATTACAAATTAAAATGAAAGGTTCTTAATGTGACACAGGCCTTCAAATGTGTCACAATTTAGAAAACACTAAAAGTAAAGGACACTGTATATATTTTAACAACATAGACAGTGACACAAATGTAGCATATAGTGAAAAATCCCTAGTCAAGTTTTTTGAGATAACCCATAAAATGGTGTTAGGCAGAGTCCTTATTGCAGAACCCACCAACACTTTCTTTACTCACCTACCTCTAGGTGGGCAGACGTGAGTATCTGTATACACAGACTAGCATCAAATGGAAAAAAATATATACTGTATACTTAACAAACAACAAACACAATATATTAAAGCACAAATGAAAGAGCAAAAGGTTTGCAAAATTGCTGTAATAAAGGAAAACAACGTAATGAATTCTGGCAGTTCTAACAGAATTCAGAAGAGAAGAGTATCTCACTGCATCCCCAATTTTCTTAATGCACACTCTTAAAAATAATGTTTCTAAATTGTTTACTGTTATGCGGTTCCTCATAGAACCATTATGTAACCAAAAAAACTTAATTCTAGGAAGGGTTCTCTGCATATGAAATTAGCTCTTTGGGATTTGAAAAGGTCCTTATACTGTATGTGGACATAAAAGAAACCTTTAATGTATAGTAGGCGACCTAGCAGAATTACAACAGATTAAGAAAACCTGAACTTAGTATTGCAGGCAATGATAGTCCTTTTAAAACAATTACCCCAGTGGTATTTTACAAGTTGTTTATTGTTATTTATGTACCATGTTACAGATCTAAATAAATAAAACTTCCTTCTGGAACCTTCATATGGACAATTTTTTTGGGGATCAGAAATGTCAGAATTTTGCAGTTGGTGATGTCCAAACCAAAATTATGGAGTTGGTGATGTCCAGATTGAAAGTGATCTCAGAATGATGGAGTTGGTGATGTCCAGACTGAAAGTGATGTCAGAATTCTTCCAGGGATTTTCCTCCACTATAAAGTAAATGAAAAGTAGATTAGTGGTGGTCTCACACTGAAAACCTTCCCCCTATTTTACCTGTGAGACACTCCTGATGCTCACACATGTGATGGAAGGTTTAAAAATATGAAATAATTAGCTTATTATGTGTTTATACAACAGATGTTGAAATAATGGATTATGCCTGGTCCATGATAAAATAATATTTTAATGTGCAAGAACGACACATGTACTGTATATTTAGTATAATCCATACTGTAAGAACTTTCATACACAATAAACAGAAAGAATCAGATTGATTATTATTATTAATCCCTGAGAGGAAATTGTTTTTTGATGTCAGAGAGCAGGGTCAGCCATTGTACAAGGGCCATGGATCAATTTTCAAGTTAAGGGCCCAACAGAGTAGGATCCCTTCTGGCAGTAGAGGAATCTGAATTGACAACTTTCCAGATACCAACACAGATCCTTAGCCTCACAGCCACCATTCCATCTAAGACATTCATTTTTTTTAAAGGATCAGTTCATTTCGAAAACATTGGCATGCAATGATTATAATGTAATAAGACATCATGTAAAGTTAGTTATTAAATCTGTTAGTGTCAACGAATGAAGATTTTCTCAATAATTAGAAAGCTGTGGTATTAATGCTAGACCTGAGAGCTTAAGAAACATACTTCCATTCATTATCCAACCCGCTATATCCTAACTACAGGGTCACGGGGGTCTGCTGGAGCCAATCCTAACCAACACAGTGCACAAGGCAGGAAACAAACCCGGGGCAAGGCGCCAGCCCACCACAGGGCACACACACACCCACACACCAAGCATGTCTTTGGACTGTGGGAGAAAACCGGAGCACCCGGAGGAAACCCACGCAGACACGAGAAGAACATGCAAACTCCACGCATGGAGGACCCGGGAAATGAACCCAGGTCTCCTTACTGCGAGGCAGCAGCACTACCCACTGCGCCACTGTGCCGCCCAGAAACATACTTACTGCTTAAAAATAAAATATGAATATGTTTATTCTTTTTGATAGTTTAGCAAAAAGGTAGACATATTTTAAAGTCACATTTTCTTGTCATAAAATGTGAAGGTCATTTTAAGTGGAGGCTATATAGGGATATGAGTCATACTTCATTATATTTAATGAGATTAACAAGAAAAATCATATCTAACCAGAGCTGCAGTCTTTAAGAAGACAACGAATTAAGCACAGGCAGACACATGAGCTTTGGCTTGCATTCCCATGTGCCAATGTGTATCATGAGAGGGTGTGGTGTGTGCTTTCAAAGAGAGAAGAAATCATTGCAGGTTGAAATATTTGCTTTCCCTAATGACCATGCCATCAATTTTCCCTTGTCTGCTTTCATGTGCTTTATTATTTGAATTTAATCCATGGCATATTATAATAATCTCACTAGAAAGTCTTTCGACAGACATTACTGCCGCTTTTTTACGGGATGTAATTCACCATCTTAATATGCGGTAATTCATCAACACGAGCTGCTTGCACAGTGGTAGGTGGGAGGAAATGACTAGTAAGACTTTGCTGATTGGCGGCAAACAAAACATTGCCAAGGATGTGTTTGTGAAGGTCTGTATGTCATTATTTCACTGATTTATAAAATTGTACAGTATATGAGTTTTCTACTTTTAGCTAAAAGCTTTTTTTAGAAAAACACATTTAAGAAAAAAGTCAAAGGATTCATTAATAGAAGTATTTACTAATATACTGGCCACAAGTTTATCTTGCCTAGTATTCTGCCTTCCGTTTTATATTCTTGATTTAAATAATGGTAAGTAAATCTCTGAGATAAAAAGTTAAGAGCGAGATGATCCAAACCTAACGTATGTAACTTTTGACCCAGTAATCCTGAGATCTCTTCATTAGGTTGAATCTGCCTTCATTTTGCTGCCTAAGATGAGATCATTACTGCGAACTTCTCATGCCACTGCCTAACCTGTTTTTCAGTTTGTCTCTCCTTACTTACCCCCTGCCTTTTTGTCACCTCTCCGTCACTGTCTTCGTTTTTATGCCTATTTTATCTCTCTGACCTCCTATCTACTGTACATAAGAACTATCAAATCCTTTCTTGGGGAATTTCCAAAGTGTCTGATGCTTTCACGACTTGAGAGCAATTTCTACCTTTCGATGGAACTGTTTTTAATAAGTCCTCCTATACTGATGATGTTATATTGAGTACATAAGTATAAAAACAACTTCCCGTGCATTCCTTAAGTTAAAGAAGTGTGGATGCCATCAGTGTGTCAGAATACATAAAGCAACAGGGTTATCCAGAGGGCTGTTGTAAAACTCAAAGGAGATGAATAAATATCAATAGTGGGGACCATTTTACAGAATTCCAATGAAACTATCAAAGACCACATGAATATATTGAAAAACAGATTTCAACTTTAAGTAATATGCCCTGTGAATAACTGGACTGCTTTGACTGTTATACTTTACCACCAAATGACAAATTGCACATTTTTATACCTGCTATATTATGTTTTGCATTCTGGGGCACAATGTGTAATTTTAATATCTTTTCTAATATTTCACATTTTATTTTTATAGTTGCAGGGGGAATACATCTGAACAAATAAGAATTAAAAAATGTATAACTTCACAACCTTCATTTTAGCATACAGCACATCACAATGGTACAGTGGTTAGTGATGCCATCTTTACAGATGTTGTTTCCTTGGTTCATCTTCTGTGTATGGTCGCTGACTGGAGTTTGAACGTTTTTTCTGGTGTTAAAATACATTTTTTCTTGGTATTCTGGTTTTTCTCCCACATCACAAATATATTTATATTTGGTCAATGAGTCATTCTAAATTGACCCCATTTGGGTGTGCATGTATGAATGGACCCTGTTATGAACCTTGTGCTTCATCTGTGGCTAGTCTCATGGGACCAGTCATAATTCTCAAACAAAAATGCATGTCTGGGACAACCCGTTAGTGAACAGTGTTAAAATACTGAGCTGCAAAGGCTACATCCACCTGTTCCCAGTTTCTCCAGTCTATGCATTATAAACTGCTTCCAGGGTTTCAGAGATAGAGCAAGAGATACTAATCAAAAGACTTGATGCTGAGAGAAAATAAAAAGCTATAATTGCTGTTATCCATTTAGGAGCTCAGTAGAACAAGGTAACTGAAGCTTAATAATTAATTTGTATGTTGTAATTAGTGCTGCAACAGTAGAGACAAACAGACAAAACACATGAAGTCCACCATAGACAGGAAAACAAAGTGGCCCGGCAATAGCTGTCTATTAATTAACTACTGAGCTATGACCAATTGACAGCACAGGAGAGAAAAACAAAAACTACAGCCAGCAGACACAGTCAGAGTCCTGGAGACCTCAGCCAACTGCCCGTCCATCTCCTCCTGGGCATTCTACAAGACAGTGTATGCTGGGCTATCTAGTTTGATGACATGCATTGGCAACCTCGTAATGAACATCCATTACCTAACCCACTTATCCTGTTAAGGTTCATAAGGGAGCTAGTGACTGTCTCAGCAGATTTGTTTAAAAAGCAATAATTGACTCTAGAGAGGGTGTCAGTTCATAACGAACAGATATTTTCATTTTATATATTTGCATTAGCTCATTCTTTTCATGAACTGGCAGTCTCTCAAGTATTATTTCAGGATAATCAAGGAAGCCAGATCTAAATGAAAAATAACAGGACATTGAAAATAAAGAGTAGTTAGCTCTGCTACCTCACAGCTCCAGTGTCCTAATTTGAAGTTTATGCCTGTGTCTACATGGGTATCTCCAGACATTCTTTTTCTTCCAGTGTTTTAAAGATATAATTATTGCGCTAATTGACAGCACTGATTTATCCTATTATGAGTGCGTTGGCCAAATGATGTGTTGTAATTGTGTCTAGGGCTGGTTCTTGCCTTACTCCAGATGTTGCAGAATACGCCCCACATTTTCATGATCTTGTATTAGAGAAAGGGAATGTAAGATTGAAGGAATATAATCTCATTTTAGAACAGTTATGATTTTATACAATTTAGAATAATTTCCAAATGCATATAATCTACATGATGCTACAGATGTTCTATCAGACGGTTGTGGCGAGCGCCCTCTTCTACGCTGTGGTGTGGTGGGGTGGCAGCATAAAGAAGAGGGGCACCTCACGCCTGGACAAACTGGTGAGGAAGGCAGGCTCTATTGTAGGCATGGAGTTGGACAGTTTGACATCTGTGGCAGAGTGACGGGCACTGAGCAGACTCCTGTAAATCATGGAGAATCCACTGCATCCACTGAACAGTATCATCTCCAGACAGAGGAGCAGCTTCAGCGACAGACTGCTGTCAATGTCCTGCTCCACTGACAGACTGAGGAGATCGTTCCTCCCCCACACTATGCGACTCTTCAATTCCAGCCGGGGGTTAAACGTTAACATTATACAAAGTTATTGTCTGTCTGTATACCTGCATTGTTATCACGCTTTAATTTAATATTTTCTTTATTAGTATGCTGCTGCTGGAGTATGTGAATTTCCCCTTGGGATTAATAAAGTATCTATCTATCTATCTATCTATCTATCTATCTATCTATCTATCTATCTATCTATCTATCTATCTATCTATCTATCTATCTATCTATCTATCTATCTATCTATCTATCTAATCTTGTACCCAATGGCATCCCAAAACAGGGCTAGATTTGAAGAACCTAGAATTGAAACCTTTTTTGTTTTCATTCATTAATTAAGTTGGTAACCAAAATATTTGTAAAGGAGTGTGCTGGGAATTACGTTTGACACCCTTCTGCTTTTAATTCAGCTGCTGGGTTCTCAACCTGCGAATCAGGAAGCCATATTAAGGAATATGTCCTATAACCAGGCAGTAGAAACCACTTGTGATTAGCATCTCTGGTCTAAAATCTTTTCAGGCTATGTCAAAATTAATTTTTTTTCCCAAATACATTCCCTGCCAGTCTCTTGAGTCTGACTGTTATCGACCCTCAGCCTTTGAAAATAGATAAATACAGCTTTATTTGTCCCCAAGGGGAAATGTGGATTTTTACAGAAGCTCTTTAAATACATACTGTAAATGAATAAATAGATTGATAAATAACACACACACACACACACAATATGCTCTGAACACACACCAGAATGAGTACAAAGCAAAAAAATATAAAAAGAAAGAATACTTCTCACTTGGCAGTGACAATCCCAGT
This sequence comes from Erpetoichthys calabaricus, assembly GCF_900747795.2. NCBI lineage: Eukaryota > Metazoa > Chordata > Cladistia > Polypteriformes > Polypteridae > Erpetoichthys > Erpetoichthys calabaricus. Next base: position 217,564,233 of record NC_041398.2, on the reverse strand, counting down.
GAGGTTTATTTACGCGTATTTGCTGTTGTTATAAAGGAGCCCTCATAGTGTTTCTTGACACACTTCTGCTGAGTAATGTGCTGGCTGAAAATCCCAAGTTTTTAATGTGTCAGAGCAAGGATGTGCAACATTGTTCGTAATGACAATCAGTTTTGTTATAATTTTCTCCTTTGCTACGACCTCCAGGGGGTCCAGAGTTTGTCCCATAACTGAGTCTGCCCTTTTATTAGCTTATTTTTTTGCTGGGGCTCTCTTGAAATGATGCTACTATCCCAGCACACCACAATGTAGAAAATCACACTGGCCATCACTGAGTTATAGAACATGTGAAGGATGTCACTTCCCACATTAAAGGAAAGCAGTCCCCTAAGAAAAAAAGAGCCTGCGCTGCCCTTTCATTAATGTGGACCCCCCAGTGCTTGTACTAATGCACCACCTCAACATCCAATCCCTGAACAGTGACGGGACATTAAGGTTCTTTGGTGTGGCGAAAGTCAGTAGCCAGTTCCTGTAATAGTGATCCCTCAAAATAAACTTTAACCCTTTTATTCTACCTAACTTTTTCCTCTCTCAAAAATGATCTTGTGCATTTTTCTTTCTAATGTATGACATTTAGCAGTACAGGATTTAAATAATACACATTAACAATATGTTAGACCTAAACCTGTGTTATTGGTTTGCATTGATCTTTTCTTTGATCTCTGAATTCACCTTCTTTTATATAAATTTACATTTATTTCCCTGCTTAACTTGGTTTAGATTTTCATTTATTTATGAATAGAATGAACCTTTATGCTGTATTTTTAATCTTTTTGGCTTGTAATGGTTCTTTGCCATTCTTTGGCCAGAAGAAGTTGCATTGCATCTTTGTGAACATGGAAAAGCATATGACAGGTTGCCTCGAGAGGAGCTGTGGTATTGTCTGAGGAAGTCAGGAGTGGCAGAGAAGTACATAAGAGTTGTACAGGATATGTACAAGGGAAGTGTGCCAGTGGTGAGATCTGTGGTAGGAGTGACGGATGCATTCAAGGTGGATATGGGGATTACATCAGGGATCGGCTCTGAGCCCTTTCTTATTTGCAATGGTAATGGACAGGTTGACAGACGAGATTAGACAGGAGTCCCCGTGGACTGTGATGTTTGCTGATGACATTGTGATCTGTAGCGATAGTAGGGAGCAGGTTGGGGAGACCCTGGAAAGGTGGAGATATGCTCTGGAGAGGAGAAGAATGAAGGTCAGTAGGAACAAGACACAATACATGTGTGTAAGTGAGAGGAAGGTCAGTGGAATGGTGAGGATGCAGGGAGTAGAGTTGGAGAAGGTGGAGGAGTTTAAATAATTGGGATCAACAGTACAGAGTAATGTGGATTGTGGAAGAGAGGTGAAAAAGAGAGTGCAAGCAGGGTGGAATGGGTGAAGAAGCATGTCAGGAGTAATTTGTGACAGACGGGTATCAGCAAGAGTGAAAGGGAAAGTCTACAAGACGGTAGTCAGACCAGCTATGTTATATGGGTTGGAGACGGTGGCACTGACCAGAACAGCAGGAGACACAGCTGGAGGTAGCAGAGTTAAAGATGCTAAGATTTGCACTGGATGTGACGAGGATGGATAGGATTAGAAATGAGTACATTAGAGGGTCAGCTCAAGTTGGACGGTTGGGAGACAAAGTCAGAGAGGTGAGATTGCGTTGGTTTGGACATGTGCAGAGGAGAGATACTGAGTATATTGGGAAAATGATGTTAAAGATAGAGCTGCCAGGCAAGAGGAAAAGAGGAAGGCCTAAGAGAAGGTTTATGGATATGGTGAGAGAGGACATGCAGGTGATGGGATGCAGAAGACAGGAAGATATGGAAAAAGATGATCTGCTGTGGCAACCCCTAACAGGAGCAGCTGAAAGAAGAAGAAGAATGTTTGTAATGGTTCTTTGCAGTGACAGGTCTATTTACACATCAGCTTTCTGAACCTGCATTTTTTAATGCAAAAACATATGGTGACAGATCGGGTTTCAGTGTCATAGAGTACAGCAGAAATTAACCCTATATATAGTGTAAGTACATCTAATTTAAGGTCACCAGTAAACTCAACCAGCAATTGAGACTATAACAGAATTTACAGCTTTCATTCATGCAGTTTCTGGGCCCAGAATTGAAACCTAGAACTCTGGATAAGCCAGGCAAAAATGCTAATCATGTCCTAATTGATTTATACAATAATTGTAATGTGTGTGTGTTGGGCGTGTGCGTGTTGTGCTGTTTATCTTGGTAGTAAATCAAGAGATCTAGTACAGTTATGATAATACCGACGATGACACTCTGCAAGTTTAAAATTGCCAATTAAACGAGAGCACACATCTTTGGAATTTGAAATTAAAACAGGGGCACCCTGAGAAAAAAACTTTGCAGAAATTAGACATGCAAACGTCACACATGGATGGTGACAGTACCATGAAATACTATGATTATTTTTGCTGGAAAATGCTACCGACTGGGGTTCTTTTGTTTTAATTTTCCATCAAACAATCTTTTTTTTTTTTAACAATCAAATCTTTGTTATACTGAAAAAAGAATACACAATAACATTGTTATATTATGATAGGTACATTTATTATTTTTAATACCTTTCTCTTTTTGTTTTTGGAGACCTATGCAGCTAATTTTTTTTTAATCCAGGGAATCCAATTTTGCCATTAGTTTCGTTCTATATGCCATCCTTTAAAGCATAATCTTTTTTATTGTCTTCTGGCGATGACATTTTGGATTGTGGTAGAAGCATCAGCTGTTTTCTAAGCAGCTATTCCAGAGTTCTGTGGGAGACTGCGACATGTGTTATCATTGCCGCAAGTTAAAAGTTATATTGCATGTAGTTCTAATTTATCCATGTTTTGGAAAAATATTTTACGCGTGATTCTCTGTGCTTTTCTGATCTCATTCTCTGACTTTATTTTCGTTTAGTGGTTTCTGATTCTAAGTCCTATATTTCTGGCTTGGTGAAAGATTGTTTTGTTTTTTCCGGTATCAACTCCTGCTCGTAATTTTTGACCACATTTTATCTCCAAATCATATAATTTTAATTTTTTGTTGAGACAGAACACACTACAGGTATATGATAGGAAAGACAAAAAAAAAATAAATCACCACCTTCCTCTACCAAGTCAGACCCCAACCCCACTTAGAGGTGTCAACAAAATGACAAAAACACAATACTGTATGAGCCGTACTTCCTCGGACAGAGGCAGCACCAACAAAAGACAAGGAAAAATATTAGTCAAATGGAAAATAGGGACAAAAAAACACAAAAAGGAAGATGTAATGGAACGTCTGACCTGCTGATTAGCAGCCAACCAGTCATGAGCCAGTTTAATTAGAGTAGACCATGCTGTAATTTAGCTGCCAGTGTATCCAGTGTGAGGAACCACTGCTAGAAAGAAGAGAGAGGTAAGAAACACAAATCTAGGAGAAATAAAATATAATGTTCGCAAGACACAAAGGTATTCAGGATTTCAGACAAAACAGAAGAGAGTGAAGACCAGCAAGAAAGAAAGAACAGGGGGACACTACCACTGAACATGTGAAGAAAAGTGCACACAAATGGTAAAGGGACCAGGGCACCAGTCCAATAATGTAGCATTGTCTAGCAGAACGGTAGAAATGATACATTTAAACTATGCTGGTGACCTGGATTTTAAGAACTGTTTGTCATGTTAGTGAAGGGGCTGGAGTAAGCTCTGATGTAATTTAAGACAGATGTAATGTAATACACTTCACTAAGAGTATAATATAATATAATATAATATAATATAATATAATATAATATAATATAATATAATATAATGTAGAAATTGGTTCAATAAAAAAAGAGATGGCAGAAGAGAAGGTATCCAGTGAATGTTCAAAGAGGGCAGACTCCAGAGGAATGCCACATGTCCTGAGATGAAGATAAAAAGAAGATGAAAGATGCAAAGACAATTTTGTAAGCAGCTCCTGGAATGACACTAGGTCAAAGAAAGAAAATAAGACCCCTAGTGACCTAATGCCCTGAGATATTGAGATTACTAGTAGAAAAGAGCTATTATGGCCCCTGTTAAAGCACCAGGGCACTATTATAAAAATTAGGTGTGTATGAATGCCACCTAGATACAGGACCCAAAAATTTTTCTACATGGCACCATCAATCAATCTTAATTCAATATGACATTTTATGAAGTATGCACCATTATAAGGACATTTAAAGCCCATCTTTATATGCCAGCATGTACCTGAATGGGATAAGCACATTAGAAAAAGTGTGAATGAATGGACATTAACATGCTTGTGCTTCTGATCGTGTGTGCAGATCACATTAACAAATATTTGAGTGACATAATATTTGATTGTTCTTTTTTGCTTTTACCAACACCCACACTATTGCTGCTAGAGTCTCACTCTTAGTGTGGTTTAGTAGATTTTCTTAACATCAAACGCTACCTTGCAAAGGCTGTTTAATCAGCTCTGTTTCTTGTTTGCTACAACATAAGCAGTCTGCCGCTATCAAGCAATTCTATCTCCTTTGCAATGTTGCTTGGTATGTTTCTGTTATAAAGCCTTTTTTAAGTTATAGCTTTACTAGCTCCTGCTCCAGTCCTAGAAGCCTTACAATACAGCTTCTCAATAATCTGGAAATTGAAAATTCACTACCAGAGTTCCCTCATGGCTTTGCAGCACTGACAGTACAGCCTCTGTACACTCTATTTGAGCTTTTCTTATTGAGTGATGATGTTGTATTTATTTCTGCAAAACCATTTATGAAACAAAAATGCATCCTTTTGAAAAGGAAACGGATAGAAATGATAATCCCAAGGGAAAATGGATTTTCAACTTCAATAAACATCAAGTCAAGACCTGCAACAATATCACAAAACTCATAAAGACTTGTATCTTAGACATTCATCCAGACGTTGCTTATAAGAGACGTGTATACACACGGTTTCTGAAGTGCTGCAGTTTGTTATCTTTTTTTTAATTCATTCATTCATTTTCTAAACCAACATATTCTATGAACTAGTCATATACAACATGAGCCAATCGCTGCATAAACTAAATTATTTTATGGCAATTCTTTAACATATGTCTAACTAAAATTTAATTTAGAGTAAGTAATATCAATTTTATAGATTTCTGACAACACTTTACAAGATAATACAGATGATGGTTTTTCTCTGCTGCTTGTAGATTGTTATCTTTAAATGCTATGGTGCTGTGCATGAGACACGCAGTTAACAGGCCTTCTTTAACAAGTCATTGTGTTTATTATGGGTTGTAGTGCTTATAAAAAGTATTCAACCCATGGAAAGTTTTCACGTTTTATTGTTATACGACATTTATCTAAATTATTTATAAATATAAAACGCAACATAACGGGTTGCGTAAGTATTGACTCCCCTTGAAGTTACTAGGTGGACATTGGGCAGCCATGATAATCTTGAGTCTTTGTGCACAGGTCTGTATCAGTTCTGCACATCTGGGCACCAAAATATGTTCCCCATCCTCTTTAAAAGAACTTCTGTCACATTGCATGAGAACCATGGGTGAACAGCCATTTTCAAGTTCAGCCACAAATTCTCAGTTGGACTTTGACTCCAGAATTCCAGGACATTAACATTGCTGTTAAGCCATTCTTGTGTAGCTTTGGCTTTATGGTTGCTATGCTTATTGTACTGCTAGAAAACAAATCGTCTGCCAAGGTGCAGGTGTTCTTGCTTACTGTATCAGGTTTTACTTTAGGATTCCCATGTATTTTGAGATCTCAGATCTCAATTAAGATTCATCTTGAGATTAAGTTCTCAAGATGCCGGTCTGCTTATGATTCCAAGAATTAATAAAATAACAGTGGGAAGTCGAGCTTTTAGTTACAGGGCCCCTAAACTATGGAATGGTCTGCCTGCTACTATAAGAGATGCCCCTTCGGTCTCAGCTTTTAAATCCCGGCTGAAGACTCACTACTTCAGTTTAGCATATCCTGACTAGAGCTGCTGATTAACTGTACAGACTGCATCTTTGTTGTTAGTCATTAGCACTAAAACATAAGTAACATGATAGTTATAATTTGATATTAACCCTCACCTATTCTGTTTCTCTTCTTGGTACTCAAATGTGGCACTTGGTGCCACGGCCCACCTGCCAAGTTGTTTTGCCTGCCTAAGGTAAAGTCATCCCTGATGGAGGATCGCAGGAATCGTGGGAAAGAGGGGTCCTTTCATGGGATTAGCGCTATTTCAGCTGTGGAATGGCCAAATGGGGGAGGCAGCTTGATGAATGAGGTCTCCAGGACTCCCAACAAATCCAAATCATATTATGTGAAATCATCTACTGTTAAATTCTACTCCGTACTTCTAAAATTTTTTATTTTTATATTGTATTGAGGATTTGTTCTGTTCTGTGTATTGTACTGTATTGTATTGATCCCCCCCCCTTCTTTTTGACAACCACTGCACGCCCAACCTACTTGGAAAGGGGTCTCTTTTTGAACTCCCTTTCCCAAGGTTTCTTCCATTTTTTTCCCTACAAGGGTTTTTTTGGGAATTTTTTCTTGTCTTCTTAGAGAGTCAAGGCTGGGGAGCTGTCAAGAGGCAGGGCCTGTTAAAGCCCATTGTGGCACTTCTTGTGTGATTTTGGGCTATACAAAAAAATAAAAAATAAATTGTATTTTGTTGCATTCATTTTACCCTCCACCCTCACAAGCCTTCCAGGGCCTACTGCAGAGAAACATCTCTAGAGCATTGCCACTACCATGCTTCACAGTGGAGATGGTACATATTTAATAAATGCCAAACATGGGAGTTAGTCTGATGGGCAAATGCTCAGTTTTGGTCTCAACAGACAGTAAAACCTTCTACCATTGCCTTGTCCTGAGATGTCAAGTGTTTTTTTAATAGTGGCTTTATTTTTGCCACTCTCCCATAAAGTTACGATTGGTGATGCACCCAGGCAAGAGTTGCTGTATGCTGTGCCATACTCTTTCCATTTTTTAATGAATGATTTAACTGGACAGCAAGGAATATTCAGTAACTTGAATAATGTCTTGTCTTCATCCACTGACTTGTTCTTTTAATGGTCTTTTCACAGAGTGTTCTTTAGTCTTCATCGTGTAGCTTAGACCAGCATACTGACTTACCATAAGTGGGATTTTCCAGGTAAGGTGCCTTTAGACCGCAATGAACTGAAACCTCTTGACACTTCTGTGTTTTCTAAAACCAAATGGCTGCACCATTGATGATTTAGAATTCATAGATAAATTTATAATTCAGTTATTCTGAATTATATACTGTGAGTACAAAAAGAAGCAGACAACATGAAAGGTTGGGGCACCAAATGGTAAAGTTTGAAGATAAGGGATTTGAAAAATGAACAGCCAGGTTGTTGAGTGACATCTTTGCAGATGCGAGTCCAAATTGTAGCTGCCATGTTATGGTGGAAACACATTTTTTGAGGAGTTCCAGCAGGAAGAGGCAGGTTCAAGGTCTCCAGGACCAGAAGGATGTCAGCAGACTTCAAGTCAACGATCTTCTAGTCTGTGGGTGGAATGAAAGGAGAGGCAGTAAAGGGCAGTGCCAACCCTCGACTCGGGGAGGAATTACCGTATAATAACCCCTGTGGTTGTCTCCCATTTACACATGTGTGATAATATTTATAATTAATTTGCAGTGATTTGTTTTCCCTTTGACATTGCAGTCTTTTTCTGTTAATCAGTGTCAAAAAAGCCAAATTAATTCCACTGTGATTAAATGCTGTATAACAATAAAATGCAGTCTTCCAAGGGGATGAATACTTTTTCACAGGTACTGTAAGTATCCTATTAGAGGTAAACATATCTGAATTTATTATTCATCCCTGAAAGAGAATCATTTAAAAATTATAAATCAAAGATCACAAGTAAATTTATCAATCCTTCCAGCCTTTAAGAAACCTTTTTATCTACGTTCACATTCATTGAAGGCTCAAATTAAAGGAGGAAAGGAAATATATACAAGTTTATGGAGACTTACACAGAGCATGAAATCTACACTAAAGGAGACTGAGCCTCAAATGAATTTAGAACATGATAACAAGTGTTAGGCCCATATTCTGGAACCTTGCCAAACCCAGGCAATAAAAGTAAAAGTTTAGTATGTTGGATTTTATCACCTTTGTTTTATTTATGTATGAATAAAAAGGGCAAAATGATCTAATAGCAGTTCAGTTCCTGCCTTATAGTCATGACTGCGACTCATGCAAATATATTAAAAATACTATTATAACTGAATTAAAAAAGAGAATGTATTTAAAGAGGATGACACATTCTTTGGTGCGGCTCTAAAGGTCTGCTTTCATAACCTTACCTGGTCACTGTCTGCATGGATGCTGCATATTTTCCCCATGCCTGTACACATTTTGTTTTAAGTATTCTGTGTTATTCCTGATTCCACAAAGGGATTGGATTGATTGGCATCTCTGAATTGTCGCTCAATGACTGACTGTGTTGGGGTTCCTGCCTTGCATCTGATCCTGCCAGAATAATGCAGCTTCAGGCAATAAATTAATATAATTAATTAATTGATTCAAAGAGATATAATTAATATTTTAAGAATTTGCCATTCCCTTTTTCCATATGGGAGTGTTTTGAAAAAAACTGTTTTTTCTGAATATTTATTGTTACTGTAGACTGTATATAAACATTTTAAAATGAGAAAGGTATTATGTGCCAGGAATACTTAGGTACATTTTCTTAATTCATTGTTGTCACTGGGGGTGTATATATTTTTTTTATAAATCATTACTTTGTCTATTTTCTAACCAACTCACCCAGTTCAACAGTGCTGTGAGCTGGCACTTATCCTGGAATCCCATTGAAGTTAAACACTCACATACATTCTTACACTCCATCACACTCACACAGGACACCATAAGCCTATAAGATTATTGTTGTCTATGTTTTAATACCTTGTGTAAAATTGTTTGTTTCTTTATAAGTGCACAAATATAATTTTGCCTTTATTTAACAGTATTAAAATTACAGTAATACAGTGGCACACCGGTTAATGCTTCTGCCGTAAAAGTCATAGAAGGATGTCCTCATGGGGTCTCTTGGGGTATGTGATAACCAGCGGGGGCAAGAGGCGGCACTGTCACTAACATTCTCTTCTCCTTCTCTGTCTGCACCACTGAGAAACTGCTTAGCTCCACCCCTTCTGGTTCATGGAATGTAAGAAGGCTGGCTGCCCTGCAGGAGGCGTCTTTTGCACTCAAAGCAACCCGCCGGACAGAGCTCCAGTGATCGACCCATTATTTCTGCTTCAAAGAGCCAAATACTTTTGTTGTTTTGCCCGAGAAGCTATTTGCAATGATGCCAAGAAGCCTGATTTTTCTGTTGGACTACTTTAATTAAATGGGACGACTTGGTTTTTGTCCCGGTTTTGCATTTGAGATGGATGTTTGATTGGTGACTCTAAGTTAAACTTGCATGGGTTAAGTATATGAGTGCGTTCTCAGTGACGCAACGGTGTTCTATCCAGGACCGAATATCCTCCTGCTTCCTGCCTTCTCGGAATTAAAGATGTGTGTTAAGAAAATGAATGGATGAACGAAGCGGTATAACTTTATTTAATGTACAAAAATTATGCATTTTTGCTTTATTCATTTTAAATAAAGTACAAAAACCCAGCCACAGGGGATGCACAAACCAGTGTGTTTCTTGGTAACGGTCCCAAGCCCGGATAAATGGGGAGGGTTATGTCAGGAAGGGCATCCGGTGTAAAATTTGGCCAAATCAATATGCGGACAATATGATCCGTTGTGGCAAACCCTAACGAGAGTAGCTGAAAGAAGAAGAATTTTAAATTAAGTACAAAGCATGCACAAGTGATGGATTCTGTGATGTGTTCCAAAGTTGGTAATTTGAATGAAAACCTCATCTATAGTCAATCTAATAAAATAGGATATGTACAACTTCAAATACATAGCTAGAAAGCATGAGGAAGATCCCTATGTTCATATTTGTGTGTATATTAAGTAGAGCTGAAAAACATTCCAGATTACCACATGGTTCAAAAGAGAGTGTCATGGGGTCAACTTTTACATTCAACATGCTCAGTGAATGCCAGAAGAATGGAACCTGGCATAAAATTAGGAAAAAAAGAGACATCTATATGAGGCATTCAGTCTTTAAACATACAGAAAATTCAGTATGTCAGTCAGTTCTGAGGAAAGAACAAATGATCCATCTTCACTGTATCGCCTATGTTATCAAATGATCTGTGATGCATTATGTCACATCACCAACTCTGAATAAAAATGACCAGGCAATGACTCTTGCATACACAGAGAGTGAACACTAGAAACTGAAACAAATTAATAATATATCTGGATAAAAAATTACAATAAATCTTAAATTTGTGAGATGGTGGTTTCTGTTACCTTTCCTGTTTAATTATTATTTTACTGTTTACTGTGGATGTTTTTTTTAATATTAATGGGTCTTTTAATTCAGTAGTGGAATCTAAGGTTTTGTGTTTAGTATTCATTAATTTGATCAAATATGCCGCTCTCGTCGTTGGAAATGTATGGCTTTTCAGTTATATTAAATATGAAAATGAGACAAATATTTACCTCAATCAGTTTATCAGGTTAACTGATATTTTATATCTGTCTTGACACTGACTGTAGGATTCATCACGTATCTTAATATTTTAATGAGTTGAAATGGGATGCAAAATTATAACAGATCAGGAATTATTACACCAATACAGTGTACAGAATATTATAAACTAAGATTTGAAGTCTGTTGTTACAATACAAATTCAAAGAGAAAGGCGACTTCGATTAAAGCTCTAGAGGCCTGAAAGGCGATTTCGACTACACTACTCGAGGCCTAATTACGCATTCATTCAATACACCTATATCAGGTTTGTGGGGCTTATACTTATTACTATTCCACTCGTGTCCGTTTCATCATACGTTGTAGAAACGGGCTCTTTGTCTAGTATATAAATAAAATGTATTATTATTATTATTATTATTATTATTATTATGAAAATCTCAGTTCACAATGACGCCAGCCAAAGTAATTTTAGAACAGTTAAGTTTATTAAAACGGAGATACATTGCATAACACAGTTATACAATATAAAGCACGTTACATCATCTCATATCATTCCCCTCCTTTAAATAGGAAAGTTACTGGAAACAGTTATAATAATTTTCAAATCTTTTAGATTAACCTTGTGTTCAGCCCTGTGGTGATAATCTTTGTCCTTCTATAAATCTGATCAAATTAAGCAAGACTGAGAATGCTGTGTTATGTTAGCTACTTCAACAAAACCAGCTGACTATAGCCAAAGTGACAAAGTTTTGAAAAACGGCTGTGAAAATGTTTGACCAAAATACAAATTAATTGATCAGTATAGAACATGACCTTTAAATTTTTACATTAAGCAGACTTATTCATATTCGGTTGCTGAAAAATGATTTAGCAAAATTGGAAAAATTACTTCCATAAATGGTAACCATTTAATTTAAACTTAATTTTCAAGTATGGAGCACCCCTGGGGGAATGTCAGAAAATCAATAAAGATGGAGGAGATTAGCATTAAAGTTACTGAGAGATCAACAAATCAAAGACAAGGCAGTGGCACCACTGCGATTCTAGAGCCATAGAACACCATCCCAGCCAAAGCAACAGCTTTGACAAAGGAATTAAATAATAAGATGCCCCTTTTTTACATAATTATCATTCTTTTATGGTCATAAACAATTTTTTATGTTTGTAAAGTTGTTAAAATGCTTAAAGTCACGTTTTAAATAACCTCTGAGTAAGATTGTATTGTAGCTAAGGTTTTTTATACCACTTTATTGACTAATAATTGAAGATTAAGGCTATAAAACTTGAGGCATTTACTCATACCTTATCTAGGCATTTCATAGCGAAAGGCCATAAAATGTTTGTTATTAAGAGTTTTGCTGAATAATAAAATAAAAAAATAAGTACACTTCGCATGCCAGTTTGGACAATTCAGAATTTGAGGTAGACAAATTCTGTATATGCATGAGACAATAAGTGAGGCGCAGTGGTAGTGCTGCTGCCTTCGCAGTTAGGAGACCTGGGTTCGCTTCTCGGGTCCTCCCTGCATGGAGTTTGCATGTTCTCCCCGTGTCTGCGTGGGTTTCCTCCGGGTGCTCAGGTTTCCTCCCACAGTCCAAAGATATGCAGGTTAGGTGCATTGGTGATTCTAAATTGGCACTAGTGTGTGCTTGGTGTGTGGGTGTGTTTGTGTGTGTCCTGCGGTGGGTTGGCACCCTGCCTGGGATTGGTTCCAGCCTTGCACCCTGTGTTGGCTGGGATTGGCTCCAGCAGACCCCCCGTGACCCTGTGTTCGGATTCAGCTGGTTGGAAAATGGATGGATGTATAGCACCTATTTCACTACTCAGGGCACTTTAAAAAACAGAGGAGAACCAGTTCATCAACCAGCAATGTGTAGCACCTACCAGGATGATGCAACGGCAGCCATTTTTGGCCAGTACACTCACAACACATTACTTATTAGGTGGTGAAGGTGTGAGAGAGCTAGCCAATTAGAGACAGAGGGTATTTAGGGGGCCAGAGTGGACAAGCTGGGATGGCCAATTTAGCCAGGACGTCAGGATAAACCCTACTGTTTCCAAAAAGATGCCCAGGGATGTTTAATGACCACAAAGAGTCAGGTCCTCGGTTTTACATCAGGGTGGTCGCCATTTTTACAGCACAGTGTCCTCATCAATGCATTGGGGCATTGAGATCCTTATTCAGACCACAAAGTAAGCAGGCCCTGCTTGCCTCACCAACATCTTTTCTAGCAGCAACCCCAGCTTTTCCAGACGGTCTACTATCCAAATACTGTCTGGGCCCCAATAAGCTTAGCTTTAGCTGAATTACAGGTGGATTAAAAATATTTTGAAGACTTACCTTTATTTTAAACAACAGAGTGCCCAAATTTTAAGTAAACATAATCTCCTTCTAATGACTCTCAAATATCGCAATGTTTCTGCCACGGTTGAAAGCAATATCGTTCATCTTTAATTGTCAGTTTCTTGTTGTGTTTTTTTTTACATATTATAATGGATGGTTGAAATTAGAAACAAAGAACATCTTTTAATTTTTTTGTCAAAATCAAAAATGACTCAAAAACATGCCTTAAGTTACAACATCATTCCAAAGCTTAAAATATGACACATTAATAATTTAGTCCTATATTTCAGTCTTAATTAGGATTAAAATCCACATGGTCCTTGCATCATACTTTAAAAAAAACAAAAAAAGAAGGAGTGTCTTTGAGAATAAGGCAAAAAAAGGCCAATGTGCAAGAAATAAAGTCCGCACTTACGAGGATATCTGAGAGCCATAGTTCAGTACTGCAGATATGGTTACAGGCACAACTTTTGACTTTAAACTGTAAGGTTGTCAGTTCAATTTCTGCCTCTAACTCACCGTGTGACCTTTGATCTTGATCATCTTATTCGACTCACATAAAGCCGTAAGCCAAATATAAAATAAAAACTGGTAGGCTCTAGTGAGCAAGGTGTTCAAACTGGGAGATACACGTAGAGGGATTTCTTAAAGATTTATGAAAAGATCTCAACAATATAACAATAAAGTAATCTATGATTGTCATTGAAATGTTAAAACATAATGGAAAAATAACATTGCAAATTTTGTCTTACATTTTTTGCTCTGGTCATGGCCCGAGGAAAGAATAACAGTAACACCAATACATGAGCAAATGCCCTTTCAAAGTGTTTAACAAATTTGGCACCTAAAGTAGAAATGATTTTCAATGGGGAAACCATGTAACTGAAATACACATGATTTTATCTTTCATTTCAGTGGCTGTTAAGCCTACGAAAAAACTTGTAAACCCGGCCCACCTTAAATCTGTTCGCACCTGTCTGTCAGCATCTTTTGTGTTGTAAATGTGTCAATTAGCACAAGCAACAAGCAGCCTGCTATACCATCCCCACCACCGCCGCAGAAATGTCAAAAAGCTCTTCCAGCTCAAGCCTTGTTTATCTGGGAGTGAGGTACCGGGAGCTGTATAGGGTAAATAATATATCATCATTTGGAACACATGCATTTCATGTGTGTTCCGTGTCTACAAAGATCTATGTAAGTGTAGAATGACAGAAATGTTGAACACATACCTAAAAGACAAACTTTTTTCATGTTTTAGTGGTAACGACAAAATTTTGACATAAAGTGTATAATGTGTGAAGACTGATGTCCATATATCAAATAAACACTTTCACAAAAGGTACAAATATAACAAAACAAGTGCACTTTTATTCAAGACTATAACCAAAAAAAAAGAAATTGGGTTAGTGTACTTTGTTCTCACAACTGCTTTGGTATTAAGAACTGCTGACTCATAATCAACAGGTCATGGGCTTGAGCCTTGCCGCGTCCCAAAATAGTTTTGAGTAGTGAGCTGCTGTTATTGTTACTATTATACAATAAAAACATACATTTGATATGAGTCTGTAACACCCGGTGTAAATGTATAGTGCTTGTAAAGGTAAGCTTTTTTTTTTTATTCAGTTTTATTTTCTCAGTCACGTTCACACTTGTCCCGATCTGACACTGCTGTTTTCAAATAAAGACGTGCTATAACAGAGGTGAACTCAGATGATGATGAGGGTTCTACATCGTAGAAAGGGAACAGAAGCTCTCCCTGCAAGAAACGTCCAGTCACATATAAGAACAATGCAGCTGCATCAGGTGTAAAGGCGAAAGATGGCACTGTTTGGATGCAGCAAGAGGATCGGCGTCATCCTGCCAGTCAGTCTGCCCCACACCTGTCCTTCAACAAAACAGCACGGCTGACAGAGCTCACCAAGGTATCGTGCAAAGTCCAGTTTGTGATTATGTTTTGTGATGGTTTTTATATTAAAATATTTATGTTACTAATATAAAAGCCAGGTCGAATGTTATTTACCTTGATTTATTTACTTATCTTCTTACAGCGTAAAGTCACAAGTAGACTGCAGAGCTTCCTCTGTTCGATCAATATGTACATGCTGACAAAGAATATGTGTACTGAAGTGACTTCAGCTGCAGGTGGAAGCTCCACGCAACTGTTATTATGGTTCTGCCTTTGTCCAGAAACGGTTTCATAAGCTCTGTGACCTTAGTCTCGCAAAGTCTTTCTCCCGTGGGGCGACTGGGATCTTTTCTTGAATAAGATCAAACACAGTTGCATAGGGTGCGATAGGAGCTGATTCTGTCGCCAAAGTGAAACTGCCATGAAAAGAGAAACTCGCTTAGCCGTTAATACACAAGCGGGGCAAGCACATCAGCAAAAGAAACCTCAAAGGAGAGAGAAACTCGCTTAGCTGCTGATAGACAACAGAGGCGAACTCATCGGCAAAGCAAAACCGCATAGAAAAGAGAACCTCGCTTAGGCTCTAATGCACAACTGATGCGATTGATTGATTGAAGTGGCAGAATCCATGGTTTCTAGGAGCCCAGGCTTTTTATAGCACAGATAGTATATATATATATATATATATATATATATATATATATATATATATATACATATGTGTGTGTGTGTTTGTAACTTATTTACTTTAATTCTCTTTAATAAGAATTTGAATACACATAGTCTAATGCCATAGTAATTAATTTTTAATGCTATTTTGGAGTTTCTGTGTCAAGTAGTAACACAAAATGAATGTCCAGTACTTCTAATACAGTATAAAATCTAATGCTTAAAATTCATACAGATTATTTATTTTAATTTCTTAGAAAGACTAATATCCATAAAATATCAAACAAAGGAAGAAAAATCTAAAGGGTGAAAATAATTTAATTGTCCTCTGCAGTCTTGTCAGTAAGTTTTGAGTAGTTTAAGCTTATTCATAAATAAATACATAAGCACATCTTTTAATACAATTACATCATTCTAATTTAATATATTCAGTTATTCCTGCATGAATATATAAATGCAACATTTTAATATATTTAAATTGTAATCCTAATTTATACAATTATTGAAACTATTTAAACAACAATTAAAGAATAGGGGAATGTAAAATGCTGGCAGTGCTTGATTTATAACAGCTTTCTTCACACATCCTGAAAGAAAAAAAATATATTCTCAGTGTACTTTTGTACTACTCAGTATTACTTCCCAGTGAGATGCAATCATGTACTGAATTTATGACTAGCAATGTGACTGTTAATACTATTTATAAAAAAATAATAATATTATGCTAGGGACCTGAATTTCCACCGGGTGAAAGTGTGCTTGACTATTGCAGTCTACACCCAATTGTTAACGAACAGGAAATAATGACAAATACCTACGGTATATTTCTATTATATGCAATAACTGGAAAAAAATCAACATATTTTTCAATTTGGTGCTATGTGATTACTAACTATCAGTTAAAAACATGATTTGAGATTTTCATATGTAAATGTTCTGTGCTGCTAACTTATTAGCATATTATCACTAAGCAGGTGGTTGAAATTTCCTTGAAAAATATTATATTGTGACACATTTTGAATAAATAAGCACCACTGAGCAGGTGGTTGAGGTAAGTACCAGATAAATACAGTAAAGTTTCTGAGAAGGCGATTAAAATCTACACTTCTGGACTTTAATAAAATGAAATAATAAATACATGCATACAGTGGCAGTACTCACTTTCTTTCACACATTTAAAGAGGTAATTTGGTGCACCTGCAAAGTCCAGCGGAGAGAGACACACTGCACAGTTGCAGAGAACAAACTGAGAAAAAAAAAGCATGGCTTTTCAAAACCCCGTTCCCATTTATTAGGAAAGGGAATTAGGTAAGGAAATGGCGTTGCATTTTCAAAGGGAGAACTTGCAATGCCACGCTTTCTATTGTAGCCCTGTCTGTATTTAGTTTGTTTACTTCATCATATGCTTGGTCATGTTTTATGGAAAGCATTAGAGATATAAGTGAATGATGATTAGAAAACAGGCTCAAATTATGTAATGAATGTCATACAGAGCAGAAATACAAATCACAGACAAGAGTCATATAATAATTTGAGTGGTCAAGAAAAGTTTAAGTATAATTCAAACAAAAGGTTTCTGATTTTTCTTATTTATGTAAATGTTTATTTATGGCTATCTTGTCTGCTTAGATTTACCTTTTTTAATTACTTTTTATTTAGATTAATAATCTAATGAACTGGTTGGCACCCTGCCCGGGATTGGTTCCTACCTTGTGCCCTGTGTTGGCTGGGATTGGCTCCAGCAGACCCCCGTGACCCTGTGTTCGGATTCAGCGGGTTGGAAAATGGATGGATGGATGGATGGATCTAATGAACTGGTATCCTTTTCAAGGTTGTGGATATGAACTTTTTTTTGACAAGAATTACTTTCTTTAATTAAAAAAAATGTAACATGGTAAAAGTGTAACATATTAAAAAAAATACCATACAGGTAAAAGCCATATTCTGTGAATGCTTTAAAAATGTAATTCAATATAATTTTTGTACAGGCTC
The DNA here is from genome assembly GCF_900747795.2 of Erpetoichthys calabaricus. Taxonomy (NCBI): domain Eukaryota; kingdom Metazoa; phylum Chordata; class Cladistia; order Polypteriformes; family Polypteridae; genus Erpetoichthys; species Erpetoichthys calabaricus. The sequence goes on along the minus strand of NC_041398.2, from coordinate 217,546,710 downwards.
AGAATGCTTGCACATCTTTACAGCACTAAATTACTGCACATTTATATACATAAACAGATGGATTATTTTAAACACAGTTCATGTGGTAATAAATTATAACATCTTTATTACTCATAAAATGCTGTTTTTGTGTCAAAATATTAACATTAAAAAGAGAAAGAATAGGGAGCATGTTATAAAGGGTGGGCGGTTCAGTGATAATGGCTGATTTCCCTGAGACAGAGGTGGCGAGACAAGAAAACAGAGGATGCAAGTCGGGCAGCACAGGTATTTCTTCATCAGTGGTGAGCTGCTGTGTGACGCCATCTTGAGGAGTCAACACATTTTATCTGGTTGAGAACAGAAGAGGTGCGATTAGAGCCAGAGACTAATGTAAGGTCATTGGTCCTCTTCCGGGTGAAAAGTGAAAATCGGTAATTGACGGTTCTGCATGCATGTCTTTGTTCGGTGTTCCTGTGAGAGTTGCACTATAGTCATGCTAATGAACACAAAGATATATAAAATGAAATGTATCAAGGTGTGCTATAAAGTTTACTAAGTTTGCCTTTCTATTTCAAATTGGCTCTACAGAAATAAATTAAATGTATCCGGCCATAGCCACCTTGGCTGCTGTGAGACTCAACTCCTGTATGAAAAGAAAATAGTTACATTCACTTTTATTGTGGTTTGCAGAACACGCATTTATTTTATATTTTTTCCCCTTGGTTAGTTAAGTAGACTATAATTGTTTTGCTCAAATTTTCACACTTTTTTATGTTACTTTTAAATTGCTGTTTTAATAGAATGCCATATGGACTGTTTAAATCATGACTTGCTGTTTACAGAAATTATTTGGCTTGATTATAAGCATATGGAGAATGTAAAAATAGAGGCAAAGCCCAAAATATTAAGAATAAAAGGGCACCGAGAGCAAGACAAAATAATAATAATATTCTCAAAAGCATTCATTTGCCAGATTGAAATGTCTTTATTTATTTTCCTTATGGAAATAATTTCAGAAAATGCAAATATACTGCAGGCTTGAGAACATTATCTTTGTCTGCCACTTTGCAAGTTTTATTTGAAAATAAAATACATACAATTAAAATGTAATTTTTGTTCATTTTTTTAAGTAACCCAGCAGAATACATACTTATATTGTTTTTTTATTTTACACATGTGACATTCAACAAAATATCCAGATGGCTTCATGCAAACCAAAAATGAGGCAAAAAATGAAAAGATTAGTGTTAATTCACAAGTCAAACAAATGCTAATAAAGAAGCTGGGGAAGAATCAAGTTTTTCTTCCTATCTCTGAGTAGTGAGGTGTAGCCTTTTGGTATTAAGTTGATTTGTTCATTTTCTTTGTCTTGATTACAAAAACAAACATGAGAAACAAAACAAACAAATCTTCCTTTTGTTGGTCATTTCTATGTAATTGAATTGAAAAGTGGGAATGACGCCCTGTCTGGAGTTGTTTCCTGTCTCGGCCCCAATGTTGCTGCCATAGGGTTCAGCCCCCATGACCCTGAACTGATTAAAGTGGGTTTAAGAATGCCATTATATGTTAGGTCATTTTAAAGTAAGGGACTTGTCATCAGTGTCACTCAAAGTGCTTTCTTACAGCTGGATGTGTGGCACAGGCTGTTATAGGAATAACCAAGCAGTGCGGGACAGGCTGCAGTTGTTAATCAGGTCATCATTTAAATCCAGTTTCAAATTTGGGGTAAACCCAAAATCTCACTTTCACTCAGGAGTACTTTATGTGTATAGTAAGTAGTTATCACATCCTCTTCTGAAGTATTTTATTCAAGTCATTTTTATTTTATAAAGAGTAGCTCAGCCGGATGAACACCTCCAGACCCACCAGCCAACATACAAGAGGCTGTGGGTTCAAATCCTCCTCTTGGGGCGGAGTGGTGGCTCTGAGGCTAAGGACCTGTGCTGGTATCCAGAAGGTTGCCGATTCGAATCCCCGTCACTGCCAAAAGAGATCCTACTCTGCTGGGCCCTTGAGCAAGACCCTTAACCTGTAATTGCTCCAGGGGCGCTGTACAATGGCTGACCCTGCGCTCTGACCCCAAGGGGTATGCGAAAACTAACAAATTCCTAATACAAGAAATTGTATAAGGCGAAATAAAGAACAAAAAAAAAAAACTGTCCCCTGTGGCTCCGCCCATGTAGTAGTGAAACAGGACAAATTTTAAAAATCAATAAAAAAAAAAAACTAATAATTTGTATTGACAAGAATTTATATTGATAGCTTTCATATCTGCGGGCCTCTTGATATACAATATTTTTGGTTTTGCTATCAGGGTTGAGAATGTAGCTGTGATCTCTTTGCCAAAAAAGGTATCTCTGGCCAAGTGGAAGGTAGGTACGCTCCAACGCTGCCACTGTATCTGATCGAGTTCAGCTCTGATGGGAGAGAGTCCCCCGCATGGAGAGAAGAGCACGTGGCCGTGATATCTCTGCCAATGAGCAGCTACCCTCTAAAACACGCGTAGCTGTGATCTCTATCTCAAAAACATCAAACGTTACTCTTTAACAATCTCTAGATGATAACGTCTGCTGAACAAACAGGTATTGCTAGCTAAGCAGAGGCAAGGTACGCTCCAACACGTGGCGAGTGGTAGAGCGACTCGAACAGAGGCTGGCGCGTGAGTGAGGATGACCCCGTCCAGCTCCCTACTCCTGAGCTCCTGCCTCCCCCTCCTCTCAGCCCCCAGCCTGTCTCTCAGATTTGTGCAAGTAAATTGGTGCCGCAACCAAACTATAATACTCGGCGCGATGAGAATCAACAGTAATGTTCAAGCAAATTATAGAAAAAACCCAATCTAAATCTGTTAAACCGTTCTCTCACAAAAAGAAGATAGACATGTAGACAGACAGATATTGGATCCTATACAGAGAGAGACATACGTCAGTCACAAAACACCATTTTACTTATTATATTTTACAGCTGACATTCTGAAGGAAATCTATGGTTAATGTTCTACAAACAAACGGGCACATGAAGTGCAGAGATTTCTGGACTCAACCCAGTTAAGCTTCACTTTGTGTTGGTGATGCGATGTGTCACCTTAAAGCTGCAAAGCAGGCAGTTAAGGAAGCCAAACTCATCTTCAGTAAAGACAGTTTAAACCAAAAAATAATCTACAAAAAAAGTGTGAGCACTGATATTTCAGGGAATTATGTTCTACCATTCTGATCTGTAGCCTTACAGTGTATACTGAAAGCAGTGCCAGAAAGAAAGCCAATTTAGATAATATAGAAAAAGCACATTTGCACTGTGAAAATTTGTAACACATTACTTTCATTAAATGCTAAGAATATGCATATCTTTAAATCTCCATGACATTTGTTAACTATAGTAGCACAGAAATGAAAGGCTTGATGAATGCAATTAGTTTATAGTTTTCATGCTTTAATCATGCTTTAATTAATTTCAATAAGGCTTATAGCAGTTAGAGTTATTTGCAATATAATGAGTAATCAGAGTTGTAGCTAAAGGGGGTATGGTAAGGGTGTCACATACACCTAGCAAATAGCAATATAAAAAGAGTAGCTAAAAGTTTAGGAATTCATCAACAGAATTGAGACAATTATTGTAAATATCATGACAGCTTAAAAATGAACATCTACAGTAGGCATCATTCTAAAAAAAATAAATTGATGAATGTTTGTGCAGAAGTTCCTGTACATTGAAGAAAATTCAGAATTCAAAACATGGAAGTATGCTTTAATTTTTACTAGCTGAAATACCCAGTGTTGTCCAGGATTTTTTTCTTAATTGTTTGAGAAAAATATAATTAAAAAACACAACTTTAAAAATAAAATAAATGAAGAAACAATGAAGACTCACTAATGTGGTTGTCTTGCGGTCTTGTATGTATGTTATCATCCAGTTGACGCTTGGAACCGGCCAACTCTATTTAATTTGAAAAGCAGCAGGGGCGTGGTGGGGCTCAGACATAAAGAATGCTGGCAGTCACTTCCAGTTCTCCCTCTGGTGGTCGTTCTGAGTGTCAACTGGATGATAACATGCATACAAGACCGCAAGATTACCCCCACCCTACCCAGAAGGGGATAGGTTAGGGTTGATTTCACATTACAGTATTTTTAGTTGACCAATGAGAAACACATGTACCAAGTTTCACGAAAATTGCTCCAGCCGTTCGGAAGTGATGCTGGAACATACATACATACACAGACACATACATTGACTTTTATATATATATCGATAGATTGTATGATGATTCAAATGCAAACCACAAATTGTGAAGTGCATTGGACAATAGTCCTGATACAACATGCAATGAAGTTTCTGTCAAAAGTAATCTACACCTACATAAGTTTGAAACTCCAAGACAAAATCGATCCATTGCAGTATGGCTTATGGCACCATTAAGAGCATTACCACATTGAAAATCCTACTAACAAATCAGATCAACAAGTCACAGGAAACATATCTGTGCTTCATTGACTTTGTTAAGGTGTTTGATTGAGTCAAACCTGACATCCTAACAGAAACCCTCTTCAAAAGGGGTGTCTATGAAAAAGATGTCAGTCTCATAGCCAGTTTCTATGACAAACACCAAGGGTTTATGAAGATGGATATCAAGTGTGAACGTGCAATATCAGTACAAAGAGACATCGCCCATGATGTTTCTAATGCCTATGTATGCTTCTGTTTCGCTATCAAAACAGGGGACCCAGCACACTACTCTACTTGGGGGCCTCTGATGCTGGTAAGATGGTCCTGATCGATGGAAGCGAAGGGAAGACTGAGTTGGTCTCAGCATGTCTTGGTGGACACTGAGGGAAGGCGGCTGGTACAGAAACCTGAAGTGGACCACTATCACTAGGGTCTCTGACTACTGAGTATATCTGGAATATGGGTGAGCATGGCAAGACGAGAGAGAGTGAAAGAGGAAGCACTGGGCAATGAATTTTAAAGGCAGTTCTAACTTTTGCTCTATTCTTGATTTTAGTGGAAAATGTATTGTTATTTATTCAGATTTTTATGAATTTGTTTAATTCAATCATTTATTTATGAAGCACTAACTTTGATTTGGACACTTTGTTGTTGAATGAAAAAAGCACAAAGCACTTTTGTACCAACCTTTGTCATTTATGTGTCCTCATTACCCCAGTCATCGATGTCCGGGTTCAAGGGGGTGATGTCAGCTGCGGGCAACCAGGGCATCACAAAGTCTTAATTCAAATAAACATACCAAAGGCAAAAAGAATGGTTGTAACAAATAAAGGTCACAAAGAAGTAAACCTAATGCTAGAGAATGAAAGAAGAGAACAAATAACTAGCTTTCAATATCTCAGAATATGGATAAAAGAAAACCAGAAGAACAATATTGACCTCAGAGCATGAATTTCCAAGGCCAAACAATGGTTCTGGAGAAACAACAATCTCCATTTAAGCACAAAAAAGACTGTTACAAACACAAGTCTGGTCCATTCTCAGGTAGGGTGTGGAAACGTTTTAGCTTACAATGTCTCTAAAAAACGACATCACAAGCTTGGAACTATGGTGCTACAGGAGATGGATGGACATAGTCATGAGGTGTTGCAAAGAGTCATTGAAGTGAAACTGCAATTGATGGAAGGAATATTGAAGAGAAAGTGCCATATCTTTAGCCACATTGCAAGAAACTCAGCTGGAGGGTAGTTATGCAAGATTGAGGAAAAGAACAAGGTAAAGAAAGGGAAAGGGAAAAGAAGAATATGGTGGATTGATGACATCCAGGAAATGACAGGCAGCCATGACATTAGGCACAATATTAACCAGGAAAAGACAGGGCTAGGTGGAAATCAATGATGGAAGCACAGGAACATGGGATGGATGGATGGATGGACGGATGGATAACCTGAATTGCTGAAAAACACAGTGACAAGTACCACTCTTTCAAACAAAAAGAAATACTTTAATCACTACACTTAACATAGTTTCCTGATCTTATTCAAGCTAGATCAAATGCCACTAAACACAAAAACAAATCTTTATATAAAGTATAGTACAAGATAACAGGCTTTCCAGCCCCTTCCTGGTGTGTTGTTCGTAATTTACAAATGTCATGCTGGTTTCTTATTATCTGCTTGAAAAATGGATTGGCTGCCAGGGATGTTTGATTTATGATTTTTTGTCTTCTGTTCAAAGCCCAGGAAGTTTCCAGTGTGCTTATTATTATTACTAAGCATGTGAATCAAAACTTCATTACACTATTTACTCACTGTAACATTCTTGTAAAAGCTGATGTCATTCTGCTGTTGATGACAGGCTAGTACACTGAAATAATATTGGATCAGTAGCTCCACAATGACCAAATGAATGAGTTAGTCTTCTTTGCTTCAGGATCTTTTAATTTTCTGACAATGACTGAAACATATTGGTGGGTGTAACTTATTGTATGCTATTTATATTTATACTGCACTATCCAGTGGCTTACAATGAACACAGTCCAAAGAAAACCTACCTAATTGTTAGCAGAGGTGACGTATGTGACAATAAATGCATTCTTAGAATTATGTAGCAAATGAGAACATGCTATAAATAACACATGCAGCAGAAGAACACATTCAGTATTTGCCCATGGATTCTGGATAATCTGAATTGCATTTAGAGTCCAGTAAGGACATTTCTTAACCCCAGCATGTGGCACAGTTCTCAGTCAATCCCTTCAATATTTTACATGATGATGTCCATTTATTCATTTTTAGGTACCTTTACATAAATTGCAGAAGGACACATTGTCATGCCTAGCTACCATTTGTCTGTCTGTCTGTCCATGTCTGACCACTTAAAACAACTTAGCCGCCAGTAGATCCATTTTGCTAAAATTGGTTACAGAAGAAGCCTTTGATTTCAGTATGTTACAGCTGGTGTAAAGTTTGGGCACAAACACCGTCACCATGGTGCAGTCAGATCTAAACATTAGTGTGGTGAACTGGTCGCGTACTGATGTGACTGAATACTAACTACCTACTATAGACAATGAGGGATGACATCCATCAACCCCAGCAAGAACTCCAAATGGGCTTCAACCGGCACTGCTGTCTCATAACATCAACTAACATAAACCAATGCAATTATTACATCACTTGAGTTAGAATCTAGTGACTATGAAAGTTGTTTCAGCCACTATAAGCCTACTTGGACTCATGTGTACTATTGTAAAATGTCATAAAAATATGTATTTGTCTACTTTATGAATAGAGGTTATTAAATTAAAATAATTATTATTCTGTATAAATTGTAAGAAGACACAAGAACATGTCAAAAAGAGTCTGGGGACTCCTTCATATTGTAATGGCCAAATGAAACAACAGAAAATGATTATAATAGCCAAAAGTTGTCTTGTTCAGACAGGAGCCTTCCTCAGACTGCTTCCAAGATGGTGTTAGGACTGGTTATGACATCTGCAAGTTGGAAGGGGCGGGTTCAGGAGGGCATCAGCTGGAAGTGACATCAGCAATGAGAGAGATGTCAATCATCCTTTCTGCAGAAGGGGGAAGAGAAGGGCATTGGACAACAGTGCCACACTCTGACTCGGAGTGTAACAGTTATAGATGGTATAAATGAGCCCTGAGTGTGTTTCCTAAAAGGAAATGTGACAAAACATTTAAACAAAAATATGGTATCTCCATCTTTAAATGTTCAAGTTTTCAAAACAGTTAACTAAGTCCCTGAGCACACCTACATTGTAACTTATTCTAAATTCCTCTATGAAATTTAAATTCACCTTTTTTGACAGGACCTTTTATTTACATAATGAATTATTCCTGATCCACCTATGTGCAGTAATTAGATTTGATCTGATTCAGTCCTGACTGTATTATAGTATTCAGAGTTCTCATGTTATCTTCATCATGTGTCTTCTCAAACGGACCAGTTCTTCGCTGTTATAGCAGTATCATCATGTTCTTTAAGGCTATCAATTGTTCTTCTATCAGCATTGATTCCATTGTCCATTTATTTTGGTGAAACTTTTATTTTAATTTTAATGCAGTAAATAAAATAACAGGCATCATATTGGTAAACCTTGTTAAAAATTAGAAAATAGTTTCTCCATTTTAAATTGTAGATGATGTATTATATTGAAGAAGATGATCCGCTGTGGCAACACCTAAAGGGAGCAGCCGAAAGAAGAAGAAGAAGAAGTTATTCAAAAGAAAGATGAAATAAAACTCAACTTTCATGATGCCCATGTGCTTCAGTTTCTTGTGATTAACATTTTCAAAATATTTAATATAACCTGAACAACAGAAGAAATCATTTATGTGGTTCTCTACCTTTCTATGTTTTTCAGCAAAAGTTGATCATCAAAATCCAGGTGGCAAATCTGCCATTTTGTATGTTTCATATACAGTAATCCCTTGCTATATCGCGCTTCGCCTTTCGCGGCTTCACTCCATCGCGGATTTTATATGTAAGCATATTTAAATATATATCGCGGATTTTTTGCTGGTTCGCGGATTTCTGCGGACAATGGGTCTTTTAATTTCTGGTACATGCTTCCTCAGTTGGTTTGCCCAGTTGATTTCATACAAGGGACGCTATTGGCAGATGGCTGAGAAGCTACCCAGTTTACTTTTCTCTCTCTCATGCGCTGACTTTCTCTGATCCTGACGTAGGGGGATTGAGCAGAGGGGCTGTTCACACACCTAGACGATACGGACACTCGTCTAAAAATGCTGAAAGATTATCTTCACGTTGCTATCTTTTGTGCAGCTGCTTCCTGAAGCGACAAGCTGCACGGTGCTTCGCATACTTAAAAGCTCGAAGGGCACGTATTGATTTTTGATTGAAAAACAAACTCTATCTCTCTCTATCTCTCTCTCTGCTCCTGACGAGGGGGTGTGAGCTGCCGCCTTCAACAGCTTTGTGCCGCGGTGCTTCGCATACTTAAAAGCCAAACAGCCCTATTGATTTGTTTGCTGTTCTCTCTATCTCTGTGATAGTCACTGCTCCTGACACGCACTCCTTTGAAGAGGAAGATATGTTTGCATTCTTTTAATTGTGAGACGGAACTGTCATCTCTGTCATGTCATGGAGCACAGTTTAAACTTTTGAAAAAGAGACAAATGTTTGTTTGCAGTGTTTGTATAACGTTCCTGTCTCTCTACAACCTCCTGTGTTTCTGCGCAAATCTGTGACCCAAGCATGACAATATAAAAATAACCATATAAACATATGGTTTCTACTTCGCGGATTTTCTTATTTCGCGGGTGGCTCTGGAACGCAACCCCTGCGATGGAGGAGGGATTACTGTAGTTCCAATTTTCTGCAGTAGCTTTAGAGTAACTTTTAGTCCTGAATTGTTTCTTTTTTGTGTATTTAACGATTTTGTTGTTTTTCAAATGTTATTTGTCTTTTAATGTTATAAATTATGCTCATAATATCATTTGTCTTTTCTTGATTTATGTAAAATTACATGTTTCTTTCATAATTTTCTTTAATTATTTAATTTATAATTTTGTGTTTCTGTGTTTAATATTCTCTTATATCTCTTGTGTTTTAAGGGTGGTTCCCCCTTGGGCCGAGACCACTCAGACATCACCACTCCTCAACCTTCCTTCTGGCGACACAGGTCAAAGTTCAGGAGTGGTGCTTTAGATTTGTGATGGAGTTTAGTAAGTGTTACTTTCTGTTTGGTGTATCTTGTTTTTGATCAGTTTCGTCATTTTTTAGATTATTCTTTCAGATTGTGTATCGGTAACTCCTTTTTAATGCTTTTCATTTTTTTTTCTTTTTTTATTAAACTCTTTTGTTTGGTTTACTTTTTGGAGCCAAACATTTTATGGATGCCTTTGCTTTGGGAGACTTATAGATTAGTTAAATGCAGTTTTGAACTTTAAAGCAAGTTCCCCATTTCTGGCCATGATGGACTACAGCCTGTAGCAGTAATGTGGGAGCTGGCTGGGTTATGGCAAGTTTAGTTGGGACACTTCAGTGGAGATCCTGGCTTGATGTACTGCATTTTTGAAGGCTTTACACCATTTTCTCTATGGTCCTGGCTTCATTTTATAACAGACTAGCAATCCCCCTGCAGCTCTGCCCATGTAGTAGTGAAACAGGACAGTGAGGCTCCCTACTCCTGATGTCACCCTTTCTCATCCCCTTGTCACGCAGCCTCTGTCTCATATTAGTGCAAATATATTGCTCCTGCAAGCGAACTATGATTCTTAGCCCTATGAGAGAAGTCGCAAAATCAACTGGAATGTTCAAGCAAATTATAGCAAAAAACCCCATCTGAATCTGTTAAGTAGTTCTCTCGTTTGCTAGCTAAATGGATGTAAGCTACACCCCGAGGCTGGTACGTGAGTGAGGAGGTCCCTGCCCCTCGGCCTGCTGCATGTCTCTCAGGTTTGCGCAAATAAATCAGTACTGCAAGCGAACTATGATACATAGCACAATGAAAGCAGTTGCAAAATCAACCGGAATGTTCAAGCAAATTAAAAAAAAACCTGATCTAAATCTGTTAAGTAGTTCTCTTGTGAAAAGCAGACAGACAGACAGACAGATGTTGGATTTTATTTATGTAAAGACTAGGGGGCTCCGCCCCCTGCTCGCAATACAATTTAAAGAGATTGTTATTTTCATTTCATTCAGTTTCATTTATTTTTTATTTCTTGATATTTGCCAGTAATAAAGAGTTATTCACCCACCCCCCCCACCCCCCGCCCCACCCCCTGGCTATATGCCAGCCACTTCACGTCTTTGCCTCTCATGTTGTGAAGAGGAGGGGCTGAACACACGCTAAGGAGATGCGGTTGCTCCTCGGAAACCCCCTCTTAGACAGTGATACAATGGGAAACAAATACATTTTTTTACCTACAGCTGGCTTGCTGCTGCTGCTTGTGCTGTGCTGTGTGATCTGCATGATTGATCATTTAAAAGCCTGTATAGCAGCTGTCCTTTTGTCTCACTTTCTTGTCTCGTGGGACGTTAAAGTGGCTCCGAGAAATTGTTTGTAAGTAGGGCGTGATGTGCAAGTAGTCTCGCGGGACTTCAAAGTGTCTTCTGAGAAGATCACATCTCAACCCAAGATGTTTTTATTATAATAGAGAGATGTAATGGTGTAAAATTTAACAGTGTCTTTTAATCTGAGATTATGAATACAACTCAAAACATTACATCTACTCTTAATAGTTGTTTACTCTTTTTTGCTTTGATTTTCGATTAGTTTTGGATAGTGTTTAACTTCCTCAGAAAGATTCTGATTTCCCAGTTGCAACTTTGGATTGGCTTCACAACATCATTTGTAGCGGCTTTTCCAATTACTGCCATTCAGCATTCTTTGACAGAACATTGTAACTGGGTCAAAATAATGACTTTACGTTTTTCTTAGATTTACACATTTTAGACATCCCTGAATATGACTTGAACATTTTCAGAACAATTTCTGTCAATCTGTGAGTATCTGGCTCTGAGGGTAAGGAGCTGCGCTGGTATCCAGAAGGTTGCCAGTTCAATTCCTGTAAGTGCCAAAAGGGATTCTTACCCTTTTGGCCTCTTGAGTAAGGCCCTTAACCTGAAAATTGCTCCAGTGGTGCTGTACAATGGCTGACCCTATCCTCTGACCCCCAAAGACAACTTCCCCTTGGGGAGTAACACAACATATAAAACAAAATAAGTGTGTTTATGTGTGTCACACTGCGAGTGCATATGAATGGATTAAACTATTATGGTTAAATTTTGCACTTTTATATCAATGCTGAAACAGAAGAACCCTACATTAGTTCATGATAACATCTCATTTACTGAACATGGGGGTATTTTCCGTACGTCGCTTAAACCATCCGAGATCAGGTGCCTCATCTTGGATGAGTTAATGCCAGTGAAACTCATCCAGATAAGTCAGTTTTTCAAACGCAGCTGTGTATTAGATTAGTCAAGCTGGATCTAATCATCCGAGATGAATGTGCGCGCCCGCGCTGATTGAAAAGCCCATATATATTGAGCCTAGAAAACATGATCAGCAAGTCTTTGATATGCTGTAACAAAATGATGAAAGAACGGGCGCATTTTTTTTTTCCACACAAGCGGAGCAAGACCTTTCATTCGAAGGACACGAAGAATTTCAAGATTTAATATGCACAAGGGGTAACACTGCAAAAGCAGCCCAAACCAGAAAAGACGGATGGCAAAAAGTGGCAGACAAATGAAATGCGTGTGCATTGTACTTATTGAAAGCAGCGTTTCATTTCCTATGTGTCAGATTAATTATTATTTAATATGTCATAATTCCAGATCAAACGTGAGCACAAGGAGAACATGGGAACAGGTTAAAGTGAAGTACAAGAATATACTTTAAACTGGTAAATATTGGTATATAACTATTTAAAGAATTGATGACATAAAGAATCATATATAATGTAAAGAACATTAATTTTAAAGCTAATAAGAAGGCAGACAAGCAAAAAACAGCTGGAGGTCCACGCGGTCCAGACCTAACCCCTGCAGAAGAGTTGGCTCTCCAGCAAAATGCCCATCGCCCTGTTTCTGAGTGCATTCAAGGGGGAAGCTCCTCCTCAGAACCAGTGGCAGGATGCAGTGGTCACTTCATTTCAGGTAAAGGATGATCATTGCATATATTTGTCCTCAATGTGTGCTATATGTATGTTCCATATAGCCCTCTTTTTTGTTGGGTCAGTTGCAGGGAATGTCATATCCCTAGAACCTGTGTCTGACCAACAAGATATTGACGAAGGTCAAATATTTGATGAAGACACTGTGTCTGATTATTCATCAGGAGGAGAGGTACATTTTCCAAATAATGTTTGATCAAACTCCACTCTGATCAGTCCCATGTGCCCCAATCACATTTGGAAACCCTGGGTAATGAGAATGTTAGGCTGATTGTGAGATTCTTTATGGAATACCTGCAATGGCATGAAACGCCTCTTTTGTCTGCACACGCAGGTGTCCAGGAAACACAATGAAAACCCGAAGGAAATATTTCAGAGCCAAACAGACTTTACGAGTTGCCTGGCAAACTACACTTTTCGATAGATGTTCCGCATCGCCTACAGTATATAAAAAAGTGCCGCTTGCAAGAAACCTCAAAGCAATGCATACTGTCTCTGTGGTTGTGAGAGCCCGACTTCGCCGAGTTTGACTTCGAATATACGGAGCTAATAAATCTTTGAGGTACAATATTCGCCCTCGGCTAAAGCGGTATCTTTCGTACAGAATTTCCTCCGGGAGCAATAAAGGATCTTGCTGATCGCGCAAAACCCTCTCTATATGAAATTCTCTTTGTATAATTTGCGCACCAATATCAATTGGTCGCTCATTCATGAACGGCGAAGCCATGACTGGATGACTTCCACGTACCGTCACTGATCACGTGTGTAAACTAATCCTTGTTTACATAGAACAAACCTGCTCCGAGCAGGTTTGCGGATTTGGATGTGTTGCTATGACAGCACTTCCAGCAAGAGTTTCGAAAAACCGACAGATCCAGGATCAGGCCAAATCGTCAACAATTACATCCGGCTAAGCGAGTAATCCACGTACGAAAAATACATCCCATGACATTAAAAGTTACATTTTTGTAAAACAAAATATTAAATAAAGGTTGTAGAAAATTAAAAAATAAGTTCACATCATTTCCTCTTATTTCTTTTTCCGTTCTATGTTAATTTGATGTTAATTACAAGGAAAAATGTTGACATCTATGGTACTGTGATTTCATTTTTCAAAAACCTGCTTCAAGTGATAGTGGATGGGAATAAAAATAGGTACAGTGTGTGCCAGAAACATTTTTTGAAATCCTCAAATGTTTTTTTCACAAATAAAATCATCAAACAACTGGCAAGAAGACCCTAAGATAACCACTCTATGATACCTCATCCATCTTCAGTCTCCTGCACTTAACAGACATTTATTTGTGTGTTTATTTTTGATGTTGATTCTGTTATTTAGAAATACAGACCTTTCAGTATTCTACAAACAAGCATGATTGTATTACTTTACGAGGAAGCTGCATAACCTTTGAGCTACATTTTTTGATAAGAACTTTTTATTCATTTGTAGGTCTAGTTTAGCAAACTTTCTTTAACTGCTGTTTTTTTTTTAAATAAACACTTATAGTGTCAGACCAAGTGTGGCACATTATTCTGCCACTGTTACATTAAACTGGGTAATTTTTCCGAGAACTAACCTTTCCAATGTTATGACTATTTCTTAGAAACCAGACACTGTTTACAGCAATTTATAAATATAATTAAAGTAATTGCAGTTAAGTGGATTTTTATAATTTGCTCTTCCCAATGGACAGACTGAGAGTATTACCTACACAGCATACTTACAAAGCAGTAAGAGTAAAACACCAGGCCTCATGTGAAATACAGTGCATATATTTAAGTTACATTTCTATCTATCCAATATACATTATTAAGAATTGGCAGCTTAGAACATTTTTTTTTTGCTTCGGATTACTTCTTTTGGTTCATAAGATTTTTATATTTCAATATAAAAATATATTTCAACTTTTGTTTTTGTATTTCCAGAGTTTGTTGCTTTGGGAAAAAGACAAGCAGTGTTTGACTGTGTTGTGGAGCTATTGGTCCAGTTCTTGTTCTTGTAACTGTCATAAGAGTAATATAAGAATTTCTTTCTTTCTTTCTTTCTTTCTTTCTTTCTTTCTTTCTTTCTTTCTTTCTTTCTTTCTTTCTTTCTCTTTACTGGGTTAAATGTTATGTCTACCATTCATGTCAGTGATGTTGGTGGTGAGCATAGAATTTAAAGAGGCTCCATTTGTAAGTTGTATATGGGGTAGAGCTAGAAACACCCCTCTTCAGCTCTCTGAACAACACCATTTTGTAAATGCCCATGAGTAATCTATTTACACATCTGCATAGATTTAAATAAACATTGAGGTTAAGGATTGTAATAGTGAAAAGTGATTTAATGAAAATTAAGGAGTACTATGATTATAATAGTAAAAAAGTGTGTCAATGTGAGATATGCTTATTATTGCCTTTACAGAAAGAGTATATATTCTCCATTTTTGAAACATATACTCGTTTACATAAGGATTTAGCTTACACTGAAATACATATAAAAAGACATGTATCATGTATTGTGAAAAGAAATATACTCAAAGTCAAATGATATATGGGAATAATTTTTAATCCATCAGATAGAGAAAGAGCAGGAGTAGATCAAATTCTTTACAAGAGCCAGCATCCAAATGAATCATGAATACTATCTATCTATCTATCTATCTATCTATCTATCTATCTATCTATCTATCTATCTATCTATCTATCTATCTATCTATCTATCTATCTATCTATCTATCTATCTATCTATCTATCTATCTATATTATATATATAGTTCAAAGTTGACTCACTCATTCACTCAACAACAAAAACATTATTTCCCATTTAGTTAAAAAGCTGAAATGTGACAGGATGGTACAACTAAGACAGTAGGAATCCACTAAGAAAAGATATTTCAATATATCAATATTTAAGGGTAAACCCCCTCCCATACAACAGAAAAACTGCCATGTAGTCTGCGTTTATGCAAAATTACCAAAGTTTTGCACCTTTTTTTTTTGCTTGATAGGATGATTCAGGCACCACTCGGACGCGTGATCAAATAATTCCACAGACAAATATCTTCGTTTAAAAAGTTTTAGTAAAAGTTCAAAGCAAAACAGTTCACACAAAAAGAGAAAAATAATGATATAGCAAAGAAAAGTTCTTGTTTAAGAAAAGTTCTGTTTAAGGCTTATAAATCTTGTTTCATTTCTCTAAATGTGGTCATACATTCGTACTTGAAGCACGTTAAGCCAGTTAATCACGTAAACATGTTAGACACGGTCAGAAAGCTGAATGCCATCTCCCATTTGCAAACATACAGTATCTAATAGTCCATGCTAGCAGTAAGACTATTTCCTAACTAGCTTAACCTGCAATTGCTCCGTCCTGAGCATGACGTTAATCTGCAAGCAGGTCCTCCAATGTGCAGGGAAAACTTGGGAGTTAGTAGCAGGATTGGCACTCCAGCCACAGTAAAAACCTCACACTGTGTAGTGTCGTGCTGAGGTGTCACCCATTGCACGGCTGCACTCGGATCTCAAGGTTTTCCCGTGTGGTGGGTGCGGCAATGACTATAATCAGCACACCCTCCCAACCTTAATTACACTCTGTTCTTCAGATGTAGCTAAGTAACTTCTATTTCATGTTAACTTATGGGGGGTGAAAGACTATACCATATCCTAGTAACTATGAGAATCTGATATTCTACAGCAAGTAAACAAGCACTGTATGAATTTAACATCAAACATTAGCTTCCTAAGATTGGCTCTTACACCGCATACCCCAAAAATGCCTTGATGCGTTTGATTGAAGTTTGGTGATGTTACAGAAAAAAAGAAAATGAGCTGACACGTTTTTTTAGTTTCTGAACATTTGTCTGTAATAAAGCTTTAGGAAGTAGGGTGTACAGTCCATGCAAATGAACATCGCAAGCAGAACAGCAAAACTGCACAAGCTGACACTTTAAATATGCAGAAAAATGGGTCTGTTGGCAAGTAAAAAAGGGCAGCTGTCCTGCAGAGGAAAAAAAAGATGAGGTGGTGAGCATCATGGAAAATGAGATGTAAAGTGGACAAAGAAAAACTGAGCAAAACTCAAAGAAGACATGGATAGCAAGTGGCCTCCTTGGGTACATGAAGCACTTTCTATTATGTCAGTTTCTTCTGAGTTCTCAGAATGTGGTATAAAATACATTCAAATTCAAGCTGGATTGGATTATTGAGTTCTTTTACAGACATAAACTTCAAAGAACGAGGGGCTGGAAGGCAGCTTGGTGGTAAAATACATGTCCCCTTTGAAGTCAGACCACGATGTTTCACTGTGCTCAGGTTTACAAAGCAGAAACAGGGAAGTGCTGGTGGAGCTTATGAGCCCACTATGCACAACACAAGCCAGGAGTGTCGGCATGCCTTGGCCAGTTTAAACACATACACAGCTCAGTAAATGGGTCCCCCACAGACATAACATAGAGGAGGTGGACATTGTGCTTAGTTTTCACCTGTTTTTATCTGTACAGTGCTTATGAGATTGACTTCATTTCATGGGACACATAAATGTGTACCCTGTAAATGTCAATGCTGTATGTAATGAGTTAAAAGCCAGCACGATTCAGTCTGTATTGCTTTTGATCTAAACCCTCCAAAACTTTGTAATCTGGTACAAGATTACAGATTAAAGAGTTACATTCAAATCTGTCTGAAGCTACCATTTTTATAGGATCAGCGACAAGGTGAAATTATATTTACACATACAATTCCCAATATTCCTGCTAATTACCTGTTTCTATTGAAAAGAATATGGTTCCCTCTAAAATTGTGTTTGCAATGACTATCAACAAAAGTCAAGTCACCAGGAAAAGAAAGAATTGATCTACGGAAGGAATGTTTTACTCATGTACAATTGTATGTAGCACGTTCAAGAATGGGCGGCATAGTGGTACAGTGGCATAGCAATGCTGTCTCGCTGTAAAAAAATAGGATTAACATCTAAGGTTCTCCTTGTGGGGATTCTGCATGATCTTCCCATGTCCGTGTCTGTCTGGGTGATCCACTGTCCTCAAACAGTCCAAAGACATGCAGGTTAGGTGGATTGCTGTGATGTGTGCTTGTGTGTGTTCACCCTGCAATGATCTGGCACCTTGTCCAAGGATTGTTCCTGCCTTGTACCCAATGCTTTCTGGGTTAGGCTTCAGCTCTCCTGCTCAGGATTAAGTAAGCTTAGATTATGGTATGGTATGTTCAAGAGTAAGGAGCTCCAGTGAATTAATAATATTAGAGCCAGGAACCAAATATTGAATAGAGAAAAATACTCTGTTACTTACATAATACTTCTGATACATCCAATTAACCTCTGACACTATGACCGAGGCACATTGGAAATTTCCCAGGCAAAGGCAGGTAATAAAGTTAGTTGTTTTATATAAAAGAGTTTTTGCCAGAATGCTCCAAAATGTCACATTTAAAGAAACTTAAAAACAGACATATTGAGTAACTGCATCAGTTATAGTACATCTGAATAGGGTAATGAAAGATTTGGCTACTAGATCACGTAGCTGCTGTTGGTTATGAGTTACCATCTGACTGCCACTGTGTGGAGCCAGTGATGCCATCCAGACCTTGCACCTTTCCTTCTAAACCAAGTCATATGATAGGCAGCATCTGGGACAGTTAGGAAGTGTGCAGACCGAGCGGAAGGTGCCTGGGATTACAGACACTTATTCTGTAAATGAGGTAGGTATCGGGTGCTGCATTCCACTGCAACAGATGTTTGAATATAAGAAGGTAAACCTGCATCAAAGTTAATCTAACTGATATTTTACTATATTGTGAGGATGTTTTTTTATTATTCCACTGATGCTTTGAAGTGTGTGTGTTTTTAAAGATTTGGCTATTAGTTGATTCTAACCAATTAAAGAGCCATCCTGGAAAACAGAAGGTAAGACCAGCTGGCGGCAGAGAAAAGGAAAAACTGTACCACAATAGGCAGCCCATGGTAAGCAAGTCATAGATAACTACATATATATAATATTTTTGAATTACATTAAACACAGTTTTATTTTTTGCATCCAAGTCAGCATTCTTCTGTTTTGTCAAGAACCTAAGATAGTAACTGGTGTACACCACTCCTTGATTACTAGTAATTAGAAAGAACCAATTTCCAAAAAGATGCGAAAGCTAATCAATTATAAAAATCCTCAGACACTGAAAGAACATTGAAGTTGCAGTACAAGTAATTGAAGTGAATAAGCATTGTTTTCTATTTTAGCCTTAGCAAATGTTCACCTGTTACATTTTTAAAATCACTCTTCTTGTACAGTAAATACATCTATCCATTTTCTAAATCTGATATCTTCTGTTTCTGGTTTTGTGAGAAATCCCAAACGACCAATTAGTGAACCTGAAAATTTCATTTAGACATTGACTAACATGAAAGAATTTTGGACCTTTGAAGCAGTAACACTAACCATTGAGCCACAATGCCACATACAAGTAGATATAGAATATGATGATTTAATAAAGACACATATTTTTCCTCATGTTCGTGACTTTTAAATTCGTCCAATTTTGCAACTCAAATGCATTATCTTTATTATTATTATTTATTATTATTATTATTATTACTAGGGGGTTCCCCCCTGCTCGCTTCACTTGCCAGCCACTTCGCGTCTCTACCGGTCACGTTGTGAAGAGTGGTGCTGAACGCACCCCAAGGAGACGCGGTCGCTCCTCCAAAACCCACTCTTAAACGGTGATACAATGGGAAACAAATACAGTATTTTTTACCTCCTCTTTGCTCAATCAGCTGCTGGATTGCTGCTGCTGCCGTGCTGCGTGATCTGCATCTCGTGTGGTGCTTTGAACATTTAAAAGCCTGTACAGCAGCTGTCCTACTGCTTGTCTTTTATTTCCGGCCCCGGGCGTGGTTAAATCTTTTGGCACAGTGTCCCATCACATTAGATGTGAGGTCTTGATATTTTTTAGTTTATACTTTAAAAACAGAATAAGAATCTGAACATCTAACAACATCACATTAAAGTTCAATAAATTCTGAAAAGAACGATACCAAACATATATATGTAGGTTTTAAAATAAGCCCGATTTAAAGCGTGACATAAAAAGTCACATAAAATTGTTGCACAAAATCGTTGCACTTTTAGGCTTAGGATTTTATATATAGAGAGTAGGTTATTAATACTTTTACTTAATTTTACCAAATAAAATGTTTGCCATCAGCATACAGTACAATTGATTATTGTATACAAAGATTTGTCCTTACATGTGTAGCACAGACAAAGAAAATTACTTAGGGTCACGCAGTAACCTGCGACATTAAACTTGTAATCTTGTGGTTTAAAACCTAATGTCCTAAGCGCTATGCAACATTAACTGCATAATTATTATCTATATGAGATGATTGTGTGATCATCTTAAAGTTGATCTAAATACACAAATTCATTTTTGTAATACAGTCCACTATAAGTCAGTATTGCTTGCTGTATATTTTTCACTTTTTCAGAGTCTTTCGTAATCTTTCTGAAGTGAGAAAAATGAAGGTACCCCAATTACATTACTGATGGGTATGTACAGTATGTACGTATGCTTACATGTTATGTTGAGTTGAGGACGATCAGGCCTGTTTTTTTCTTTTGAGTATCTTTTATAATTGTAAATTAATGAAAAACATCAACAACAACTTTGATTTGGACCATTCCATTGCTTCCCTACAGTTATTAGTTGCCTGGTACAATTTTTTTAAATCTATTTTCTGTTTTATGTCTCCTGCTACATACAGTGCATGTGTAGCCAGAGACTTTATGATTTAATTGAGGTAATTGAATTTCCACACGTGTCACTGTCTCAGTTTTATTTCTGATCAGCTTTCAGTATGTATGTAATCAGATTTGTTTTGAAAGTAAGGAAAGATTGAAGGATGCACTAATCTTCTATGTGAATGAAAGCTGGGAAGTTGTAAAGATCTGGATTATTGGGTTTTAGCTGGCACACTGTGCATCCAAAGCTGATTGGATAGAATTTAGAGCAATGAGTATATGTATTCACAGGGATTTGTCATTATACTGAGGTACTGAAGGCAACTTCTGGCACAAAATTCAAAAGAATAATGAAAAACTCTATCTTTCCACATTGAAGGCAGAATCAAATTCCATCATGGATCTCCGCTTTTATAATCTGCTTTTTGCCTACTAAAAATACTACATAGCTTTTTCATTATATTTCATTGTTGTACAATTGTGACTCACATTTTGTAACTTGTATGTATATTCCACCGTGATGTCCTCAGTCTGAATGATTGCTGTAATGTTTATCATACTGCATGTGAGTGAAAACTGTAAAAAAGTAAAAATTATTTTTTTTGTTTTTCATATCCATGTTAGATCTGGTAGTTTAATGATGAGTATCGCTATTGAAGTCTGACATCCGCAGTAGACTTTTTCCATAGATAAGGTTGTTTTCATTGAATTTTTCAGAATCTTTAGGATCAAATGCCAATTTAGACCAATAGAGGTGCATTTCATTCATTTTAATCATGCCAGTATTCATCTGTCTATGTGTATTTTAAAGGCATCTATAAAAGAAAGGCAGAAGAAGATTGTCTTAAAGTTGGTCGACACAGTCCATCAGCTTTGGATGGCCAACTTAGCTTTCCATTGCACAGTTTATCTACTCACTCAGATGTTCCATCCTATTTTTTCAATATGTCATTGTTTTTGCCTCTAGATTACTTGTGTCTCACTGGTATGTAAATATTCTATGCCTCTTACTTTCATGGTGCCATGTTTCATTGATAAGCAGCTACAACCTGCTCTACTCTTGTATCTCCATGTTCATAAGCTGTGTTTTTTCTATACTATCTGTTGCTAAAAACAGACAAAAAGGGTGAAAATCTCAAGAAATGCTTAAAATCACAAGAGAGCTTGACAAAAAGTTATTCATAAAGACTGGCTAGATTAGCACAGTGCTCTTTTATTTTTCTTACCTCTCCTATCACATATGGTGGTAAGTGCTGCCTGTCTAATGACGCACGACGGTAGTGATTGGTGCAGTCAATGGCAAATTGCAAGCAAAAGAGGAGTAGGGGGTGAAGCCTCACAAATCCCAACTCACATGGCACAATAGAGCTCCAGGGAATTTAACAATACTTCTCTGTCACTGCCCCATGTCCAGTCCCTTCAGCTTCTGCAGCTGTCTTCGAAGTGGTGAAACTGTCTTCTTTATTTCCCAACTATTTTGCCTCCAACACAGTTTACATTTTACAACACATTTTACCTCCAACGCTGCCGATCCTAATATGATGTTGGAGACCTTCCGTGACAAGACCCTGAAGATTGCTGAGGGTTGTGTTGGTGTTACTGGTTTTCCCAGAAGGAGGTGTTTCATCTCACAGGGCACCCTGGATATCATCAAGAGGAGTCGCAGTGCATGGCTCAATGGTAATTCTGGTCTGTACCGGGAACTGAGAAGGACAGCTGTGAGGGCTCTGAGGGCAGATAAAGAGAGGTTTGTTAGAGGAATCTGAGAGCAAGTGACACACCATCTGTGGTCTAGCGACCCACGTCCTGCTTACAGAGGAATCGAAGCATTACACACATCTGAATCTGTTCCTTGGAGAGTCGCAGTCAGAGCAGCTGATGGAACAGTCCTTACGGATGACACTGCAGTTGTGACCCACTGGGCTGGGTACTTTGAGCAGTTGTTCAAAGCTGATCCTCCGTCTAGGACATTGGATATCTCTGGGTCCATGGTTCTTGAAGCTGATCCTCCAATTAGCTGTGAACCACCCAGTCTCACTGAGATTGCACAGGTGGTGAACCAGCTGAGAGGGGGGATGGCTGCAGGGATCTGTGGTATCTGGGGTGAACTTCTCCAGGCTGGTGGCAAGGCTGTCCTCCTGGCATTACAAGCAATCTTTGCTTCCATTTGGGAAACTGGCATCATCCTAACTGATGGGAGAACGGGACTTGTCATCACTATCTGGAAAGGGAAGGGTGATCGCCTGGATTGCAGCAACTACAGGGGGATAACACTGCTCTCGGTGCCGGGTAAGGTCCTTGCTAGGGTCGTCCTCAATAGGATCACTTGCTCACCTACCAGCGTCTGGAACAGTCTGGTTTTACGCCTAAGAAGTCTACCATCGACCGCATCCTGGCACTGAGGGTTCTCATGGAGCGCAAACATGAATATCAGCAGAGTTTCTTTGCAGCCTTTGTTGATTTTCGCAAAGCGTTCGACTCAGTTGATCGAGCTGCCCTGTGGGACATCCTGAGGGTTCGCAGGATTCCCTCGAGGTTGCTGGATATCATGGCCGGCCTGTGCACTGGTACTGTGAGTGCTGTGCAGAATGGAGGCAGGACCTCTGCATTTTTCCCAGTTGATTCTGGGGTTCGTCTGGGGTGTGTTCTTGCTCCTACTCTGTTCAATGCTTGTATGGACTGGGTGTTGGGCAAGGTCATGGGGTCCAGCGGCTGTGGGGCATCTGTTGTTGAAGAAAAACTAACGGATCTTGACTTTGCTGACAATGCTGTGATCTTCGCGAAGTCAATGAAGGCTCTGATTGGGGCGCTCGAGAAACTAAGTGAGGAGTCTGAGTGTCTGGGCTTGTGAGTGTCCTGGATCAAAACCAAGATACAGGCCTTTAATGACCTCTTGGGCACAGCATTCAGCAGTGTGTCTGTTTGCAGAGACAGTGTTGACTTTGTCAAGAGGTTTACTTACCTTGGCAGTGACGTTCATGTCTCTGGTGACTCTTCCTATGAAGTCAGTAGACGGATTGGGAGAGCATGGGGGGTCATGAGGTCGCTGGAAAGGGGTGTGTGGCACTCCCGATATCTATGCAAAAGGACGAAGGTCCAAGTCTTTAGAGTCTTGGTGCTTCCTGTCTTGCTATATGTTTGCGACACATGGAGGCTATCCAGTGACCTGAAACGAAAACTGGACTCCATTGGTACTGTGTCTCTCCGGAAAATCCTTGGGTACAATTGGTTTGACTTTGTGTTGAATGAGCGGTTGCTCATGGAGTCCTGAATGAGGCACATTACCTGCATTGTGAGGGAGCGTCAGTTACGGCACTATGGCCATGTGGCGCGTTTCCCCGAGGGTGATCCAGCTCGTAAGATACTCATTGTTGGGGACCCGAGTGGCTGGACCAGGACCTAGACCGCATGTCTGCCTAGGGGGTTGCAAACCGGGATCCTGAGTTGTTTCATGTGTAGTGGGTGCAGCAATGCACTGTAACTGTGCATGCTCCCCAACTTGACTTGACTTGACTTGACAGTCCCCACTTTACCTCTGTAGAAGATGTTGCCCCTTCCAGTGTACATATTACCATGTCTCCTTATAGCCTAATGTATGTCTTGTACTCTAGGAAAATACAAATAGTTCCAATCTATCACACTAGCTAATGGTCCTTCACCCAAATGACCTCAGCTTTCAGTCAGTCAGCAGTATAAAATGACTTCTTGAGCAAGGGGTCGCTCTTTGACTTTTGAGGTCAAAAATGATTGGACACCTCCAACTATGGGGTAGGTAGGTAGAATGCACCTTGTGCCTTGTGCACATGCCCAACTGTAACTCACCTGTTTCTACCTCTCTGCTCTGGACTCTCCTTCTGCTCCACATTAAGGATGCACAGGACCACCCTAAAGGAGACCTGGGTAAAATCTGTAAATCTCCTATTTTAACACAGGCTGGGTATGAGTTCAAAGTGCTGAAAGAGCTGGCATCTCTGGCAGATGTGGGCCTCCTGGAAGCATACCTCATTGAAAGCAGCTTCCAAAAAGTCCAGCATTATACAGGAATTAAATGGCATTGGGTTTGTGTTTAAAATTTGCTGTTTTAAATATAAATAAAATAAGAATTTAACAAACTACAGTACTTGTAAATGCAGCATCTTACAGGGCTTGCATGGTAATTGTTTGATGTTTAAAATATGATTGGGTGGCAGCTGTTTTTAAATTAATTGAAATTAAACATGAAGTTTACAAACTGTAATTATAATACCTGTTTAATACCTTGCTTGTCCTCTCTTGACTCATGTATTTACTGTTAAAGATACATAACTGCTACAATACTCTTTCTTCCTGCTGCTACTAATGCACTTTAGGCGGCCAAGTGAATGTTTTTATCTATTATTAGACTTTCCCTTACACCTGTCTTTTTCCCTGAGAAACTGTCACTTTGACGCTTCTTGTCCTGCTTAGATGCAGTTCAAACGTGCTCCTTATCCTCACATTCCTCCTAGAACAAATGGTTGTCAGAATGTTGCCGATATACCTTCCTTAATTAGTATTTCTTTACTTCCTTCTTTACTGGGAAACTCACTTACTTATTTACTATTAACAGATGATGAAGGCAGTTAAATTCTTCCTTACTGTTCTACTGCTGGACAAAGCACTGTCTGTCGCTGCCATCACTTCTGCCATTGCTTCACCCACACCGCTGCCTAGATGCACATTCGCTCTTCACTCACAATGTACCCTTGCTCTTGAGCAGCTAAAAAAATCAGCAAAAATGTCTTCTGAAGGAAAAATAAAAATGTAAACCATAATGTCCAGGCCCTAAATGGCAACCAAAAATGAAATTTTAGGAGTGTTTACTATACAGTGGTGTGAAAAACTATTTGCCCCCTTCCTGATTTCTTATTCTTTTGCATGTTTGTTACACAAAATGTTTCTGATCATCAAACACATTTAACCATTAGTCAAATATAACACAAGTAAACACAAAATGCAGTTTGTAAATGGTGGTTTTTATTATTTAGGGAGAAAAAAAAATCCAAACCTACATGGCCCTGTGTGAAAAAGTAATTGCCCCCTGAACCTAATAACTGGTTGGGCCACCCTTAGCAGCAATAACTGCAATCAAGCGTTTGCGATAACTTGCAATGAGTCTTTTACAGCGCTCTGGAGGAATTTTGGCCCACTCATCTTTGCAAAATTGTTGTAATTCAGCTTTATTTGAGGGTTTTTCTAGCATGAACCGCCTTTTTAAGGTCATGCCATAGCATCTCAATTGGATTCAGGTCAGGACTTTGACTAGGCCACTCCAAAGTCTTCATTTTGTTTTTCTTCAGCCATTCAGAGGTGGATTTGCTGGTGTGTTTTGGGTCATTGTCCTGTTGCAGCACCCAAGATCGCTTCAGCTTGAGTTGACGAACAGATGGCCGGACATTCTCCTTCAGAATTTTTTGGTAGACAGTAGAATTCATGGTTCCATCTATCACAGCAAGCCTTCCAGGTCCTGAAGCAGCAAAACAACCCAAGACCATCACACTACCACCACCATATTTTACTGTTGGTATGATGTTCTTTTTCTGAAATGCTGTGTTCCTTTTACGCCAGATGTAACGGGACATTTGCCTTCCAAAAAGTTCAACTTTTGACTCATCAGTCCACAAGGTATTTTCCCAAAAGTCTTGGCAATCATTGAGACGTTTCTTAGCAAAATTGAGACGAGCCCTAATGTTCTTTTTGCTTAACAGTGGTTTGCGTCTTGGAAATCTGCCATGCAGGCCGTTTTTGCCCAGTCTCTTTCTTATGGTGGAGTCGTGAACACTGACCTTAATTGAGGCAAGTGAGGCCTGCAGTTCTTTAGACGTTGTCCTGGGTCTTTTGTGACCTCTCGGATGAGTCGTCTCTGCGCTCTTGGGGTAATTTTGGTCGGCCGGCCACTCCTGGGAAGGTTCACCACTGTTCCATGTTTTTGCCATTTGTGGATAATGGCTCTCACTGTGGTTCGCTGGAGTCCCAAAGCTTTAGAAATGGCTTTATAACCTTTACCAGACTGGATAGGTCTCAATTACTTCTGTTCTCATTTGTTCCTGAATTTCTTTGGATCTTGGCATGATGTCTAGCTTTTGAGGTGCTTTTGGTCTACTTCTCTGTGTCAGGCAGCTCCTATTTAAGTGATTTCTTGATTGAAACAGGTGTGGCAGTAATCAGGCCTGGGGGTGGCTACGGAAATTGAACTCGGGTGTGATACACCACAGTTAGGTTATTTTTTAACATGGGGGCAATTACTTTTTCACACAGGGCCATGTAGGTTTGGATTTTTTTTCTCCCTAAATAATAAACACCATCATTTAAAAACTGCATTTTGTGTTTACTTGTGTTATATTTGACTAATGGTTAAATGTGTTTGATGATCAGAAACATTTTGTGTGACAAACATGCAAAAGAATAAGAAATCAGGAAGGGGGCAAATAGTTTTTCACACCACTGTATATTAATCAAGTTTCAAGCATACGCAACACACAAAGCTCAGTTCAAACAAGGATGACATTGGCAAGCAGTACATGCATTATTTGTCAGCTTCAATGAAAAAGTGTCTAAAACAAGCAGTTTGTGTGTCACCATATGATTTACTCGGCCAGGTCCCTAGGATTGTATGACAGCATTATTAAGAACCAGTAAACAGCGTACTGCCTGATAACATGCAGTGAATACACTTGACTTGAACATTCATTGTTTTCATCCTCTTTCTCTGTACGTTTAGCATTCGTTTGCTCAGAGGTTGATGCGCTTGCTGCTTCTTGAGCAACTCTTGTTTTCTCCACTCTAGCAGCTTGCTTCTTCTCTTCTTCTGTTGGCATCTTTTCACGTTAAAACTGATTAAGTGAGTTTTTGTGTTGCAATTACTTAGTACGTTTCTCTTAATTTTTCACTTAACAGGCACTTAAGTCTTCAATCTGCCTCAAGAATGATTTAAGATATGAAGATGGAAGGGGAAGTGACGGCGAAGGTGATAGGGATGAGAATGGCGCCCGTATGCATGCATCGCATGGCCGCCCTGCTGTGCACTGCTGAGAGTTGATTCTACAATAAAATAAAATATAAATAAAAATAGTAATAAAAATCATCACTCTAAAGCAGACAGTAGAAGTCACGTTGTATATGTGTAAAAAATTTCAGGTCAATAGGTCAAACGGTTTGTGAGCTACAGGTAAATTAAAATCCTGGACAGACAAACAGACAGCCACGGTAGTGTATTATATAAGAAGAATTTATCAATAGGCTGGTAATGTAGTCAGTCAGTCATTTATTTTGGTTTTTGATTTTTCTAACTTGAGGATATTGCTATATACAGTTAATTTTGCTCTTTACCTTGCTTCAGAACCAGGATTATCATTACAGTTGGTGCTGGTGTAAAGTACCTTAATGCAATAAAAAGTATGTAGCTTTTTTTACTTTATATTTATGTTTGTATATTATGTTGTATTTTGTAATGATCACAAAATGTCAGACTAAAAAGAATATGTTACTCAAGTAGTTTAATTAACACTAGTTGTATAAGTGTATGTGGTGTTGCACAATCCTGTTCTTCACCTGAGGAAAATAAAATAACATCTCCCTTTGATAGAGGAATAAATGCAAACACCTTTGGCCCACAGGATAAATCCCATGAAAATGCAAATTTATTTGACAGGTTTCTATTTTTAATGAGCTAAGAGTGATTATAAACATCTGCTTTGAGATTAATAGCAGGTGGGTTAAAACACTTTGGTCAAACTACAACACATCAGCAAATTCATACAAGTGATCTCCTGCAACCCTAACCTGATTCTACTGTTATCTGATAGTCAAGGTGTCGATAGCCCATGGAGTGTGAGCGCTTCAAAGCAACTAGAGATTATTCAATAGTGAACAAAGTTGTAATAGACAGAGGTCCTGGGAAAAGGTTTAACAGAAGGTATGAAGGCATGTTGTTTGGGCACAGTCGGTTGGATGCATGCATGGAAGTAAGAACTCTTTTGAGAAAAGTGTTCTGGGAGGAGGGAGCATGGCAAGTGGCCAGTCTCAAGTCTGGAGTCCTCATTGGAGGTCAGGGGAGCAACGTTGAAAGGGATTGGCTGTGACAATCAGCACCATATAAAGCTGGGATGTTAAGTGCTGTTAGTGTCTTTTCTGCGTTTGACAACCGTGCAGCAAGGAGCACCCCATGAAGCCCTTCAGCATTGAAAGGAGGGCATAATCCAGTGAGCTGTATGCCCATTTCATGTAGTATTAAATCCCTTTTTCTTTTTGATATAAATACAGACGAAGGAAGAACGGGTATTTTTTGTAAATACATTTTTATTTTTGTTTGCTTATTAGTTCTGAATGTTTCATTGGAACTTTAAGTTTTCTGTTATTCTTCTTTTTGATGACACAACACTGACATTGGTCCATTCTATATTTTTGTTGCACTGTAAATAAAGATTAACTAATTTCTTTTCCAATGCATTTTTTATTGTATTTTATGTATTGATCCTCTCCATCTTTGGCCTTGGGTCATGAACTACTAGACATCCAGGGAAAGGTTGTAGAGGTATCTACATAGCTTGGTATTATCTACAGAAATACCTACCCTGTCGCCCTGTTCCTCTGCATATCATTTACATATATTAAAAATAGTAGAATCTGCAGCATAGACCTCTGAGGGACACCACTTTTAACATCACGTAATTCTAATGAGGTTCCTCACATGATAACCTTTTGCTTCCTGTGTTTTAGTTAATTTGCCGACATCTACACACCATACCCTGAACTCCCATTTCTTTTAGTCAAATGTAAGCCCTCTCATGTGGAACCTTATCAAATGCTTTCTGAAAATCAATACATAATATCATATGCACCATCTGATTGTATCCTTTTGTTGTTTCCTCATAGAATTCAATCATATTAGTAAAACAGGACCTCCCAGTCTAAACCCATCTTGACTGCTCACTAACACTTGTTTTGTTCTTTTCATTAATACTTTATTCTATTAATTTACCCATGATGCATGTTTAACATACTGGCCTATACTTACTTGAATTTGCCTGATCATCCCTTTATATAACAGGAAAATATTGGGAATTTGAGAATTTCCCCAGGGTGCAGTTACATATTTTTCAAAAGTATCTAAAGTCATAGCCAGACACCGAACCCTCTATTTTTTAAATTTAGGGCTGCAGAGATACACTACCTGTACTTTTGGTCGCCAAATATCAATCTCCAGACACACTTACATATGTAAGTTCAGTGTAAAGTTGCCAGTGGCGCAACTGGGAAGGTCTGACCATCTTACTGCCACCTACAAGCCAGTTATTGACAGCAACAGCTCTCTTTTTATCCAATCCAGAAGGTCTTATATGTGTTTGGGGTGTTATTTTTTTTATAATGTTGGTATATTTCTTGAGCTTCCATAATTAGCATTTCACTACAATTTGTACTTTGTGTATAATTGTATATGACAAATAAACTTAGATTAATCCAAACATGACCACAAATATCTACATTCTGCATGTAAATCTTTGTTTTCTGGATTATCAAATAATTTTTACACCACTAACATATTAACATTTTGTTCTAAATAATTCATACAATATCTGTCCATACAAATCTTCTGTAATTTAGTTTCTTCTTGAGTTTTCTTTTCTCTACAAAATGGTTCCCACAAGGAAGAAACCAAGGACATGTTTTGATTAAAACCATAACAGAAATTCTGAGATTTCAGAACAGGCTTGGCACAGGGTGTCGTCCAGTGTTACAGCGTGGTGGGCAGTTAAGACTAATAGGATTAGGAAACATAAGCACTGATTTCAGCTGCTGAGCACCAAATCCACTCTTTACAAATAGGTCAGCAGTTGGAAGAGAACTCTACATGAGGCCCAGAGATAATTTGATCTGCTTTGAATACCTAATAATGTTCTTGCTATAAAACGTAAATAAATATTTGTGTATTTTGCTTATTAAAGATTTATTAAACTAATATGTTTTAGATAAGTCATACATTTTCCTAGAAAACAAATGCTAAAAAGCTCTAATTGACATGTACCCCTATCACAATAAACAAACACAGGCAGTTCCACATTTACTTAGTGGATTCTATTTATATGGTGCCTTTCCGCATGTGCAAAGCATTTACAATTTTGTAAAAAGAATGGTATAATAATTAGGTTTATTCTTAGATCTGAAGGCTAGCCACTTTTATTTAAAAATGAAAAAAATATGAATAAAATATGCTTTTACAGAAGGACTATTATAAAATTTTGAATGGGCTATCCAGCTGACAATATACAGTATGATATTTACAAAGACTATTTTCACATATCCCGCATATAAAAAAATGTCCACGAGGGGGCAACCACCCTGGATCTTGAGGGGACCACGGGAGAGGAGCAAGGAGGCTCAAGACCACTGGGGCCTGTGGCCACCACCAGGGAGCACCCCGAGCCTCAGAGAGCCCGGGAGCCATTCACTTCCGCCACACCCGGGAAGATGGAAGAAGATCCTTCCAGGGACGCCTGGAAGCACAAGAGCAGCACTTCCGCCACACCAGGAAGTGCTGCCAGAAGAGCATCATCAAGCACCTGGAGCACATCCAGGTGGGAATAAATGGGGCTGCCTCCCTACAATCGGGGAGCTAGAGTCGGGAGTGGGAGCAGGACAAAGCTCCCGTGGAGAGAGCAAAGGTGGCCCACGGACAGTGAAAGAAAGGCCCGTATTAGGGGTAATTGGTGCTGGGA
Organism: Erpetoichthys calabaricus; assembly: GCF_900747795.2. Taxonomy (NCBI): domain Eukaryota; kingdom Metazoa; phylum Chordata; class Cladistia; order Polypteriformes; family Polypteridae; genus Erpetoichthys; species Erpetoichthys calabaricus. The sequence goes on along the minus strand of NC_041398.2, from coordinate 217,515,657 downwards.
GAACTGTGTGAAAACTGTAAATAAATGTGTGTGCCTTTATAATGAAGTGGTCTCTGTCTGATGGTGTTTGGACGTAACTCACAGTATATATATCGTAACTGCCAAGCAGAATTATTTGACATCCCAGCTGGGATGAGTATGTGACCCTAATCCAGACGGGAGGACAAGATAAAGGAACAGTGGAGGAAAGCTCCTAATTTTGTTTATTTTTATCTCCAATCCACTAGATGGCAGCATCCCAGGACTGTCAAAACCATGTGGAATCCTGTGGGGTATGATGGGAGATGTAGTGCAGAGAGTAAGCCCTGTTGGGTCCCTTGTGCACCGCCAAGGGGATGCTGCAGGGATTCAAGATCTCTACTTTTCGGGATTTCTGTCTGACCCAGAAGTGCTTCCTTCGGGCTATGCTCTGGCATTGGAAGTACTCCCGGGTCCAACATGAAAGGAAGCCATCCAGCCTTCTATGGGAAGTCTGAGTCAGGAGGAAGGTAAACAACACTTAATGGAGGGAAGTGGACAGAGAGAGAAAAGAGACAGAAGGAAGAAAGATAGAAGAATATTGTTTCTATTTGTGCATATACTGTATAACCTTGAAAAAACTCTTGTGAGTTATTTTTATAATAAAAGCCTCTATTTTCAACTCGTGACTGTCTGTTTGTCAGTTGTATCCAGAGTGTGAGGCTCAGTTTGTCGATATATTTATGTATATGTACCATATGTATTAGAGTAGTGCACAAACCATTGCAAAGAATTAATGGCTGTAGAATCATTTCTCAACAAGGGTTATTGGGGTTAACTTGCTTGCTTGCTAATTTCAGCCTGATTGTGAAACATTTGGAGGACACTCCATTCTGAGCATTTTATTTGTATTGTTGCTATGTATGTAGTCTTGTACAGGGTTCTTAACTGGCTAAGTGATTAGTAAATAATAAAAAAAATGAAACAGAATATTCTAGTACTAAGGTGGAGTTTCTACACCATTTTTTGTAGTAAGTGGAAGTTTCCAAAATATTCTATTAGTACTGTATGTAGCAGTTTGTATTTAAGCCCTTTTTGATGAAAGAGTATCAGTAGAAACAAAGACAAAGATGTTGCAAAACCTGCAACGGCAACCATTAACAGACATTCCTCAATGTCTTAAGTTGAAAAATGAATCTGAACAGCTGAAGTTGCAGGATATGGTAACAGAAAGAATAACATCCTTCTTTGATGTCCTAATGGAAAAAGGCAAAGAGAAGTCTAAGCTGTTTCTCAAGAAATAACACATAATCTGATGACTCAGTCTTCAACAAATTTTGTGATCTGTTGGCATAGTCTACACAGCAGCAGTCAGCAACACAGCTGAAACAGGAGTAAGACTCCTGAAAAGCACAATGATATACTGACAAAGGATGAGGAATAGAAACATTTTATTCTTTGAATGGTCACAAACCATTGCAATGTAAATTTGTAAATTTCAGGAGTTAGTGCACCACATTTTCATTCTGTATTCATAACTGCATTCATATAAAAAGTGGCATCTAATGTCTCATTTTCAAATAAAATATTTTTTTGCAGTTTAAAAAGCAATTGTATTTTTTTACACAGGTATTTTCAAGCTTGGGTCACTGAGTTGCATGACAGATGGGAAGGTGAGTCCAGGTTTGCAAGGAAAATATGGGTACTTTATTACAGTATAGATAAGGTAGGTAAAGTCTCAAGACTTCATTCAAAATAAGCACTGTTAGGAGCCACAACAAGGACGATCATCCTTCTTTAGCTCCCATCTTCAGATTAGAAGAACACCAGTGGCATGGAATCACTGCTGTGCAGACTAAGAGAGTGCGAGGAAGAGCAGGTCAAAGCCCAGTGTTAAATGTTCTAAATATCATGTGACAAGCATGTTGCGTGATAAGCTTGATCCTACAGAGGACAACCAATTACTTTGCCCTTGGTTTATTGTATATACGAGGGTTGTCTGGGTTCCGCGCAGAATCACTCTAAATAAGTAGCCAAGGATTTTTTTTTCTATTTTTCTCATGTACTTCGATCCTTTTTAAACTTTTTCCAAGTATTCACCTCCAACATCAATGCACTTTTGGGCTCTTCTGACCCACGCCGCAAAACACTCGTGAAAGGCTGTCTTTGGGAGGTTGTCCAGCTGTTCTTTGAAAGCTGCAATCAGTTCCTCTCGAGTTTCGAAGTTGTGGCCTCGCAGGGGTTCCGTCACCTTTGGGAAGAGCCAAAAGTCACATGGTGCAAGATCAGGCTAGTAGGGTGGCGGGTTCAAAACGTTGACACCACTGTCTTCAATGAAATGCTTCGTCGCATTAGCCGTGTGGGCTGCCGCATTGTCATGATGCAAAAAGTGCCTTTGCAAGTTCTTGGACCAGCCTCTAGCCATCGCAGAAAAAATGTCAGGCAGGCACTGAGTGGTGTACCACTCAGAGGTGACAGTTGTCCCCTCCATCAGTGGAATTGACGCGACAATGCCATCGATGTTGAAAAAGATGGCAAACATGGTGCGTTCCACCGAGCAGATTAAACCATCAGAAAAGTCGTAAAAAATCATCACTCGAAAGTCACGCACGCACGGAGTCAGGAGCTTCGCCGCTAGCGCCGGCTGCACACTCTCAGTTCGTTTGCTTCTCGTGTTCATTCTGAAGGAAGAGAGGGAGCAAAACATCTGAACAAAAACATGCAACCACTTGAATAATCCCTCTACACAGCAGAACAGGTTTCGACAGGCTGACACTCGACAAACGATAAAATTCCGCGCGGAACCCAGACAACCCTCGTATACCAGAGCAACTATTGAGCTGTCCTAGCACCACTGCCATTAGAGATGGTGAATTGCCGGTGATCCCAGTCACAATACTATATGCATTTCCCCATGTTTGTTATAATGAAATTTCCATTGTAATAAAATATTTTTATGGTCCCATGAATTTTGTTACAATGGGATTCCACCTGTATATACTTCTGTCCAGGGACTTGTGATGTTATATTTGAGAGGCAGGGATTAAGTATCTTAAGCACTAGAAAAATCATCATCAAATATAAAACAGCAGTCAGAACCAGTAAGTTTTTCAAAACAAGTTGATGTTTATATTTGGGTACCAGAATTTAAAACCAGAAATATGAGCAGAAGGGCAGGAGAAAAAACAGAATCTAACTGACCTGGTGGGCCACATAAATAAATATATGCAATTGGTTGTTGCCGCAAGGGTAATTGATGCTTAGGTAGGATTTGGGCAGCTGCCAACTGGTGGAAGTCGGTGTGCGCACAGAAAACAGGAACCAGAACTGCAGCCACCTGTGATTGGGAATGACAGGCTTCGAACACAAGACGGAAAGGAGGCAACTGCTGACAGTCTGAATTAATCAGCTGCTCAGGCAAGATTGACAAAGCTGGACCCATGATGTGGCATTACTTCCCACTGTGTCGGCCTGATGTGAATTAGCCATACATTAAACAGACAATGCATCTTGTGTTTCCCTGAATTTTAAAATAAAACATTTCAGTGAGCCTCAAGAAACATTGGTGGAGAATTCAAATTCATGTCAAATTACCTAATATTAACTTGTTATTGGCTTAAGGTAATAATTACCAAATTGTTGTCAGTCAACAGAGAAACGTTTCTCTTTTTTGCCAAAATGGAAAATATACATTTCATCAATTTCAGCTTTGATATCAAAAATAACTTAGATTTGCTAACTGGCTACTTATTATATTATATATTATTATATCATATCATATAACTATATATAATTATATCATATCATATAACTTTTAAAAGAGTAGTCGTAAAATGCTAGCTAAAATCAGGTACAGCAGTAACCTTATTCTTCCTCTAAAGCGGACACTTTAACATGGCAAGTAAGGGCCAAAGTGCTTTGAAACTGATTAAAATAAAGCACACTTTTTTTAGAGATTTGCCTATGCCATCATTTTATTATTCTAGCCTTTGACTCTAAACTCTAAGCATTTTAAATTAACAGTTAGATAAATAAATCAATATTAGCTTTATTTTTGCCAAACAAGTCTGTCTCATGCAGGGGAGAATTGAACACTTGTCAAAGGACTATTAAGGTATATCATCGAGTTTCAAATATTATGCAGCAAGATAAAGTTTGAGAAAAAAAAGAATTACATGTATGTATGCATTCTTTACTCATAAAAACATGTTAATAAAAATTATGCCTTTAATTATTTATAAGAAGAAGTACAATTCTGTGTGTTATTATTTTAAACTGATCGTGTTTTTTCTATAATTGTGATAACATTTATTGAGAGTGAATTCAGAAATTCTTTAGAGTCCTGGTGCTTCCTGTCTTGCTATATTGTTACGAGACATGGACACTGTCCAGTGACCTGAGAAGAAGACTGGACTCCTTTGTATTATGTCTCTTTGGAGAATCCTTGGGTACCGCTGGTTTGACTTTGTGTTGAATGAGCAGTTGCTCACGGAGTCCCGAATGAAGCACATTACCTGCATTGTGAAGAAGCGTCAGTTACGACACTACAACCATGTGGTGTGATTCCCTAAGTGTGATCCTGCTCACATGATCCTCACTGTTGAGGACCCGAGCAGGCTGGACCGCACGTCTGCCCGGGAGGTTGCCAACCGGGATCCCGAGCTCTTTCGTTATATGGTGGGTGCGACAACTTGACTTGACTTGAATTCAGAAAGTATTCAGATGCCTTCACTATTTCACATTTAGCTATGATGCAGCCTCCTGCTAAAATCATTTAAATAAATTTTTCCACCATATCAAGCAACACTCAATACCCTAAAATGAGATAGCAAAAAAAAAAAGATATTAGAAATGTTTGAAAATGCATTTCAAATAAAAAGCTACGATCACATTGGTAAAAATATTCAGACCCTTCGGCCATGATATGAAATTTAGGTAAATGAGTTTAGCACAATGTTATAACATAGCAAAATTTGAAAAAAGTGAAGGAGTCTGAATACTTTTTGAATCCACTGTATATGGTACATTTTCATACAAATTAGCTTACTTTGCTTTACAGTCCTAACAGCTAAACAGAACTACAAAAGAAAGTTAAAACAAAAGAAAAGTTATATAGTGGGGGGGTGGGGACAAAAAAATGCATACACACTTTAACAGTTGTTTTCTCTGGACTTTTCTGAAATTGATTTGAATTGCAGCAACTATGTGTAGTATGACATCATCTGCGTAGCGGGCAGGACCCTCAAACAAAATGGCAGGGATTACGGTTATCGTTCAAGGAGTGCAAAACCATTTTAATGATGTGGTTTAAATCTGAGAATGTTGTTGAAGTACAACGACAATGGAGATGTGAGTTTGAACGCCTGACAATTGCATGTATTTGTGATAACTTTAAAACACACATTATCGTGTGTGATGTGCACAAGGGAAGATCCATGCGGCCTCACACAGCAATAAGTCCTGCTTCCTCGGCTACAGTATTAGAACTATTTGCACGCTCGCCACAAAAGTCTACCAAGCAATGTGCATGTGAGACAAGAGTTGGTAACCATTTTGAGCATCTGTTGTAAATGTAGAAGTCAAAAGTGACTTAAATTCATCCCTTCATATCTGTATAAATTTAATATCACAATTTTAATACAGTTTTTTTCGTTGAAGTGTGTATCCATTTTTTGGCCCCCTCTGTATATATAACAGGTTATATAATACAGTAGAAAATCAAAATATCCAGCTTAATATCAAAACTATAGTCAGATTGTGAGGGAACAAAGAAAATATAAACTCCAGTTGGTGGAATGCTGGAGAAAATAAACCTCCTGGGGTTCCAAGGCTTAACGATCCACCCGGCTCTTCTGAGCATTCAACTAACCATCACTGTGTCATTATTAACATGACACTCTTGTGGACTGTTGTGGTTGTCTTCTCATTTCCCCAGCATCGGCGGTAGGTACAACATGCGTCCACCAAACATCAGAAAAAAAAAAGAAAACAAAGAAAAGCAGTGGTTAATGGCCAGTTTATAAAACAAGAAATTAAACTGAATTTTCTGAAGAGAACCACTTTCCACCTCCCTTCAGTATGAAGGAATGCTAGTGATGCTAGTAATTTCTGAAGAGATCTCAAAAACAGCCAGATTAAAAGAGTACAACTTTAAATGACCTGGCATATATTCTGCAGTAAAGTATTCCAGATCAAACCCCATTGTTATGAGTAATTAATGCAGAAATCCAGATAATTCCGAACAAGAGAGAGAAAGTGGCTTTGGGACATCTCACAGTGTCCCAAACTCAAAGAATACCAAAGAGACCAAAAATACGAGGGGCGCTCAATTATAAACAAGGATTTTCATGCTGTATTCTTATAAAGAGTGCAAGGTAGACATGACTCATTGGAGGAACATATGCATGTTTGAACTTGCCGTTAGTAGTACTAGCTGCTCTTCCCCACTAACTGTCAGTTGTAATCAACATGTCAGAGAAGGGGGTACACAGTAGTGTTGAGCAGTGAATTATTATTAAACCAGTAATGGCGGACTGCACGATAGCATGCAGTGAATACACTTGACTTATAGTTTTCATACTCTTTCTCTTTGCGTTTAGCATTTGTTTGCTCAGAGGTAGATGGGCTTGCTGCTTCGTGAGCAGCTCTTGTTTTTTCCCCTCTAGCAGCCAACTTCTTCTTTTCTTCCATCGGCATCTTTTCACGTTAAAACTGATTAAGTCAGTTTTTGTGTTGCAATTGCTTAGTACGTTTTTCTTAATATTTTACTTAAGCTGGCACTTAAGTCTTCAATCTGCATCAAGAATGATTTAAGATATGAAGAGGTAGGGGAAGTGACGGCGAAGGCGGTAGGGATGAGAATGGCGCCTGTACGCATGCGCCACACGGCCACCTTATTATAAATCAGAAACTTAAAGCACACTAATCTTAAGAAACACAATACTACAATTTATTGATAAAGATAATTGAAATATAATACTGTAACTGTTTATATGTTAACATTAAGGACAGGATCCAAGACAGATAAGGCCAACAAACATATAACACGGAAGAAGCTAATAATAATAATAATACATTTTATTTATATAATGGCTGCTTTTATTTGTTTACATATTTTCTGGATTATCTTGATTTTAAAATATTTTTTGTTTATTATTTCACTTTAGGAATTTTAGTCTGATGTCACAGTCTGCTTGCCGTTGTTGTACTGTACAGACATGGGTGAGAGGGGGATACACTGCTAGGTTAGCCCACAAGGCCCTGGTCTCCAAATGAGTTAAAGCTTAGAAGTTTACCTGGCACAGTTAAGCATGAAGTTGTTGGACAATAACACTCAAAAACGAGAGAGGGGGTATTTACATTAGCTGGCTATTCACTAGCTGCCAACAGTCATAATTTATACTGGAATAAGAAAACACAGGTTTAGGAGACTATGTCTTTAAGAATGTGCTATGTGGGCTTACACAGTGCTATTGGTTCAACAGAAGAATTCCTCTTTCGGTGGAGTACAGGGGCCTCGTGTATAACGTTATGCGTAGAATTCACATTATAACATGGCAAATGGACAAAAGTGGAAATGTTCGTCTGCACAAAAAAATCCAGATGCATAAATCTGTGCGAACGCCAACTTCCACGTTCTTCCACTACATAAATCCCAGTCAGTGTGAAAAGTAATGCACTTGCATGCGCCTGCTGTCCCGCTCCAGCTCCTCCCAGAATTACACCTCTTTGCATATGCAAATCAATATAAATAGCCCTTAAGCCAAGCGTTCTGTGAAAAGACAATGGCAAAAGCACGGGGGAAAATTGAAGAATTTCAGCGAATACCAAGAAGAAGAAGAAGAAGGTGCAGTGAGAGTAACAACGCTAAAGCAGCTATGGTATTTGGAATAGTTTGGCCATCCCGTGGACCATTATATTATTACAGGTTAATTACAATCAGATGCCTTAAACTAATGAACAGTATGCGGTTCATTTCAGTGTATTTGATAAAGCCGGCATTGTGGATGTAAAAAAGAAAGAGAAACCACCCGGGAACAGCAGAACTGCTTTGACGCTGGGTGCCGCCAGTTTGCAAAACCGAGCAGAGAACTTGTGTACGCCAGGGTTGGAGCTACCGTGAAAATGTGCGTGGCTTTTTTTATACATCGCGATTTGAGCGTGGAAACGGGCCTTCACAACATTTTTGTCCATACGCACCATTTATACATGAAGCCTCGGGACTCTGACTGTGCCTGGTTTGTCTGACTCCATTTGTAAAATCTGGCCATGGTTCTACAATTAACTGAAGGCTATATATTTTTGTTTTTCATTTAAGTTAATTTGTTTCTATTTTGTTTTTGATGTATTTGAACAAATCTGTTTCCTTATTGTTCTGTAGTTCTGTATTTGGTGAGTGGTATACTCTACTTCTGCACTTGTTGAGGAGTGTTGTGCAAAAACAAAGTAGTTTGTACTGTTGTATTGTATTTCTGAGGTGGCCATGATAGATTGTGCTCTGTTCTATGTATTTTATTTACCGCATTTTGTGACCCCCATTGCACACTGTTCTACCATTTTTTTATCTTCTACAAGGTATTATCGAGAGTTTTTTCTTGTCTTCTTCAAGGCCAGGGGTTGCTGTCAAAAAACAGGGTCAGTTAAAGCCTATTGAGGTACCTCTTGTGTGATTTTGGGCTTTACAAGAAATAAATCATTGTGCACTCTGTCTGGTGAGGTGTTGTCTTCCAAAATGCTCTTACTGGGTGCTTTACTATGTCTTCGGCCACCTCATAGTTAAAAGCAGTAGACCTTCCAGCACAACAGTTTAGGAGCTGAAAATATCTTAAGGAATAGTTTCTTTTCTTAGATTGGGCTCAGTCACTGGCGTAGAGGTTGAGCTTGGACAAGTGGATCTTAGAGCTAGTTCAGGATTCCCAGCTTCAAGGATCTACAGAGAGTAGCGTCCAAGCCCAAAAAAGTTCATGCTTGCTCCTAAGTGAATGGGACAGCTTCCTGCCCCAAAGAGACAGAACAGATGCATGTGCCTAGATTTAGAGGAAGGTGTTGCCTATGGTTATTAGACCAAGTTCTCTTCTAGTCACAGATGTGTTATTTCTATCCTCAAGGTTTGAAAAGTTTAGATTTCAGCCCCGAGTTTCTCTGAACAAGATACCTTTTTGTCTAAAGAAAGCATTGCACGACAGTTCGGCAACTAACTATGAATCTTCCACCACATCTATCTACTAACACAATGTGTGATGTTTAAAAATTACCCTGTAAGGTGCTGCAATCTGTCAGTCCATATTGCCTACATGAGGCAAGAACTCTGACCAACATTTAATATCAGCATAATCCTTTCTCGCGATATGAAAGGTTTTGTTTTTTTTGTTTTTTCTTCATAACACTCCACAGTTGGGTATTATGTGTTCTGTTAGCTATCTTTTCCAGTGCCCAGTCTGATATTTCTCTATAAATTTCCAACAATGACCCATTATAATTGACTGTAAAATATTTTTCACTTTTTATCTATACTCTACTCTAGTTCTTTGATATTCAGGTGCAAATTTCTTTAACATTACCAGGAAATAATTCATTCATTTCAAAATATCAGTGTTTTCTCACTACGAAAGCACTCTTCACTAAACCTCATTTGCAGTTTTCTCCTCTGTGTCTTCGACTCCTTACTTCTGTATACACTACACCCTGATGGATGATTCTTTCACTGTTACACCTGCTTCACATTTTCTTTTGGATGGAATGAGTGTTCCCAATTACCATACCTGAATTTTACAACCCACTCAGCTCCTTCAGATTCACTGATGATATTCACAAGTGATCTGTTAACTAAATGAGTTTGATAATCATGCAGTAGATGATTTCCTGCCCCATCATGGGGAAGGGTAACTATGGAAAAAGTTTAGGAGAGTTAGAAATGTTTGATAAAGTAAAAACAAATATGAGTCAGTACAGAAAAAATAATACCATACCATATCATTTTCTAAGCCTGCAATAATGTGGCTTTATAAACAATGAAAGAACAGATCTGATGATTCTATGAATTAATATTCAAAGCATATTTATCAAACACTTCAAACACACTGCGGTGGGTTGGCACCCTGCCCAGGATTGGTTCCTGCCTTGTGCCCAGTGTTGGCTGGGATTGGCTCCAGCAGACCCCCGTGACCCTGTGTTCGGATTCAGCGGGTTGGAAAATGGATGGATGGACTTCAAACACAAGAGAGTAACTTATAATGAATGGCACACTCATACTGGGCCTATTTAGAGTGGACATATGTTGTATATTGTAACATGCAGATTTTTGGACTGTGGGAGAAAAGCTGATCCACAGACTTTGGATTAAATCATAGCTTCAACAAAGGAGCATATTGTTTGTTTATAGTTTATTTTTAAAATAATTTCACATCAGTCACTTTGTTTCACCTATTTCTTTGATTGTTCTTATTGGAATTAATGGACGAGTTTCTATTTCTTTGTAAGGTGTGGGTGGGGGTTACATAGATACATAAACCCTGCTGCCTCACTGATCCAGAGTCATGGGTTTAAATCCCATGTACTGTCATTCCCCATATGGAGCTCACCTATTCTCCTACTCTCTGCATGAGGTTTTCCTTCCACATTCCTTAAGATGTGTAGGTTATGTTGAGTGGAGACTCTAATTATGCCCATCAGCAATGGAGTTTGAACAGTTTCTGGCTCCTCAAAACTTGGAATGGAACGAATAGACCATAGTATAGTATAGCGTTTCTCAATCTTTAAGTATTTGCGACCTGGGTTTTCATAACAGTTTTAATCGCGCTCCCCTAAGGTTTTTTTGAAAGGAGCCCACTAATACCAATTTGTTCTTTTTTAATTAATGATATATCATAGATGCATATTTTATCATACCTACTTAACTTTTATCGACATTTATCTAACTCTATATTTATTGTTCTAGTGTCAGAATGTAGTTTAAGTTAATTTGTTTTGGTTTCAATAGATGTATTTTTCATATTTTCGATTCTTGTTTTCTTTTTTTCACATCTTCGCGTCCCCCTTTTTGTTACTTCGTGCCCCCTGAGGGGGGCCCGCCCCACAGTTTAAGAACCACTGGTATAGTAAAAGGCAGAGTAATTAAAATAAAGCAACACTACGTCTAATGGAGACATATTAATATACTGAGTAAAACCTATGATGTAAAAACAAAAAAAATTAGAATCAGGAGGGGAAAAAACTGCTAACACTGGAAATCAATACAACATCATTCGAAAAGAACTGAGTAATTTCAAAAATATGTTACGCAGTAGCATCATACAAACATGAAGTATGCGCCAAATTGTAGAGTTATAATTAATATCATTAAACAATACGTTTTTTCAAATGTTTTCCTTCCTGAAAATTGTTTCATGGTTAAGATCAATAGCTTCAAGCTGAACACATATATAATTTCAAACTGGATGTATCCCATAGGAATTTGGAGAAACGTGAAATAAATGTTTATTGAATTTAGCATGCTTAATTGTGTAATGATGCTGCCACATTGCAATTGAGCTAAAAATGTTTTGCTGCTGATTTTCCCTTGTACTTAGCATCTCATGATTCTCATTTCAGTGTCCAGTAATAGGTGGCCAGCAATGATGGATTCCACTTGCCCAGATACCTGCTTTTCCATTGTTGCAATGTCTTAGCGAAAACTTTCTGCATGTTTGTTATTAAAAGGACCAAGATTAATACATTAATAATAATAATAATATATTTTATTTATATAGCGCATTTCCCATGATTGCAGAGAAGAAGTCCAAGAATGAATGCAAAAGATGAATCTTTAGCGACACTTTGCACTTCATGTTTTTGTCTGCCTGAAGAATGTTGTCAACCAGCAGGATGTAGTTTGGTACTCTGTAGTTGCCAGGAAAATTCTCAGAAACATCCTTGAATGCCTTACATCTAATTTCTCCAGCTCTACTAGCAGATCTTTGAACTGCTTATCACAAATGATGTGTCTGAACTGCAGACCAACAAATACTACCCTCCTTAATCTTGGCATCAGTTAATCGTGGAAACATCAGCCTCAAATATAGAAATCTTTAAACTTCTATGTCCATCATTTTGAAGAAATTTTTCATCTGTCCAAGTTTTATATCTTTGTTGGGTTGACAAATGGCTTATGTGCCACAGGTTTCTGCCCTGAAAAAAATGCTTATGGCAAGACCAGTTCTTTTTAGTGTTATGAGAATCTTTAGCACATCTGCCCCACTTGCAAATGAAACAACGGAACTTGGTACAGTTCTAGTAGCAGTGCCGCTACTTTTAAATCACTACTGATGTTCCAGTTTTAGTCATTGTACTGTAAACACATACTTATGATGAAAGAGGAAATCACAGAATAGGCAACTGCAATACAATGGTAGGCAACAGAAAAATGTAAAGGTGATTTTTGTGATTAGGAGGTCAAAATCCATAAGAAACATCCAAAAGTGTTCAGGAAGTAAAATCTTTATTGTCCAATATAGTATGCGGAGTTAGGTTAAGGAACAGTTTTTTTTACAGAAAAAAAGAGGAAATCGATTAAACTGATTTTATTATTCTCTGTATCATTTAATAATATGCTCAAATAATGCAAATTTGCAGAAGTACTCATTTTATTTTCAACTACAGAAAATGTGGATACCTTCAAAGCATAAATAAAGATGCTCGCTTAGCTCCTTGTCAGAGATGTGATGATAGATATCAGTATGATTTTTTGATACAGTCTCACAGCTTAAGATGACAGGAAAAGTGTAGGCTTTCATCTAGACTCCAAGTCTTTTACAGCAGATAATTTACACAAAATTATTTTAATGAATGTAATAAAAGATAACAATTTGGAAAGTGATAGCCTCAGTCAGATATAAAGTATACATCAGAAATACTGGAATATTTCACCTTAAAAGCCAAACAAAAAACAGAACATTTTCCTTGCAAAGGTGTTAGTAATGTACTGTGACATGCCTCATGTGAATATTTAAACCTCAAAGCACAATTATAGCCGTGGTTATTCTGAACTCATTCTGAGTACCAAGAAGGAATGTACAGAACACCTAATAATAGTTTGCCATTTTAAAGGTTTGTCATCAGTATTGCTTTAGGAATCATTCTGTACACTTGTATTGCAAAACATTACCAATGATTTGTATCACAAACAAGGTAAGTTAATTGTAACCACTATACCTGTATACTGCAAATATGAATTTTGTAAATATAAATATTAGGGCTGGGCAAGTTAACACGTTATTATCGCATTAATGTATTAATTAACTAATGTCGACAATTATTTTATCGAGCGTTAACACAGTTTTTCTTATTATTAATATTATTATTTTGAAAGCCTCAGTGTCTCTAGCAATTGATAGAGATCAGTGATCTTCTTGTTACAGCGCTTTTTGATATGCTTTTGCTAGAAGGAAAATAAGCTTTATTGATTTGACTTCGATTCCCTGCACATGTATGAGTAGCGAAGAGCAAACAGCTTCTAAAATTGAATGTGGACAGATACCGAAGTGAATGCTCAAAGCAAAATAATCCGTGGATGACTTTTTTCATATTATTGCTGAATCGGACTCTGATTTTTCGGACTCCGATTTTGATACAAATGATCTGGAGATGGAGATTGAAAATGAAAGTGAGGTACCGGCATCAGCTGATCAGTACCCAGCTGATTGTGGTGCTGAACACGTTCGTGTAGCTGATGCACCTATGGCAACGTTCACATGGGAGGACAGACACGATGACAGGAGGTACAAACCATATTGCATCTCACTGCAACTGCCACCCCCGCACACCTGTCTCACAAAGACAGCTAGGAAACCAGCCCACCGTGCATTCCTGCAGGCCATCGAGCCGCCCCCCGCACAGTCGCTGCTGCCACAAACTGCAAACAGGCACCAACAGCAGGCACAACAGGCAGCAACAGATGTTTTATGTTGATTCATGTGTGAAACCATTGCTTTGTACGCTTTTCAGAAAACTGCGTTTTTTGGAAAAAATATTAGCCCTCAAAGAGTTGCTACTAGAACATAGACTGTTTATGATGCTCCCTGATAAAAGAAAATGTTTCTGCTGGTATCTGTTCAGTTAAAAAAGAAAACAGATTTAGGAATGTTATCTTGCTGTTGCTCGGAAGATACCTGTTATAATGTTGTGATCGTGGCTCTGGACTCTCAGGGTAGCTTGTTTTTCTATAACAAACTAGATAAAACATTTTGGTTTCATATTTGATTTGATTACATTAATGCTTAAGTTGAGATTTACAAGAAATATTTTAACTGCTACTATGTAAAGGGAATACTGCTGTTAAAAAGCACCTTATTTGTTTAAAGTGTTTGCAAACCAAATACACACAATACACTACTTTTGAGTTCATTATTGAATTTTGCACATAACAATGTGATTGATGTTATTGTTTCTGATTAATCGAGATTACTCGCAGACAATCATGCGATTAATCGTGATTAAAAATTTTAATTGCTGCCTAGCACTAATAAATATAATAGAATAATATCTTGATACAGCAGGGGTATATTGAGAGACCCATTGAGAGTTTTTAGTACATCTCAAAGATATCTGGACCTTGTGAGGGGAAAACCTACTGTATGAATTAGTAAAGGGCCTCCAGCTATGCCTGACTGTTTAACTGAGACATTGTGTATCATTTGAACCAGCACATCACTATACAGAGGGGCTCCCGTGACATTTTTACTTTTTATTTAAAGAATTTATATATAAGAAGCCCTATTCAATGAACCATATATTTGCCAAAGACTTTTATTCTGTTTAACTATTCTGAGCCCTTTAGATAATACTAAGACAAACATGTTAGAAGAATAATGTATATCATTCATGTATCTGTTGAACTGATGTAAACTGAAGTGCTTCTTGATTGTGTGATGCAAACCTAAAATAAATCATTTGAGAGGCCCATTTGTTATATATGTCAGTGGATGTTGTAGGCTCCATGTGGTGAAACAACAATTCAATGTTGACGGTGACTCATGACTACTTTTTATTTACACGAGTCTTTTCCCTAACAGTATCCTTAGAGTTTGTGTGGGAGATAATTCAATCTTTTCAACTGATGGATTTTTAGATAACCAGTGTGAAAAGGAATAGACTCGACATACTCAAAAAGGTTTGGGGCAGCCACCCATATAATATTCCTGGCTGCAAAACATTTTTTAAATATCAAAGAGATGTTCACAATACCAAGTCCAAAGCAGAACTGGTGAAGGTTTGCAATAATTGCAGCTTTAAGGGATCAGACCGGAAGTGATATTGGGGAACCGGAAGTGGTGTTCTTCTGATGTCAGTCCGTGCATTGGAAGTGACATTCTTCTGGGCGTCAGGGCCGGAAGTGCCATTCTTCTGGGTGCTGGAACCGGACATGATGTCATGCGGTGTGCCGAAAGCTCTGAATCAGATAGGTTTTGGTCTGTAGAGATAACAGGAGAAGGTTTAGTGCACCCTGCCACCCCCTGGCCTGGCATGGAATTACCTTTGCTTGGTCCATACAACGTCCTCCTACTCGCACGTGTGTGACACAAGCCTTAAACCTGAAAGTCTTGTCAAGGTGAACAGGAGTGTCATATAATCTGGAAAAGCTGAAAGACAAAGCAGTATTTAAGAATATTTTGCTGAGAAATTACAGCTTTTGATTCCCATTGAAATATAACCTTGAGCTTGCGATAATGATTTAATGGCATTTCTTTGTTCTGAGAAACTATAAAAATGTCAGCCATCCTGCTAGCAGAAAGAAAGCCAGATATGTGAGCTGTGTTTTATTAGACATTTTTAAAAAAAGAGTTTCTTTCAGTTCTAATTTCTGCAAAAAGCTCACTTGCTGCCACTCTTAGCTGGGCACTTGAGAAAGAGTGATCTCTCTGATAAGAAATTTTTTTTTTCTCGATTATAAATATGTATAATTTGCACTTGAAGTATAGAAGCCATTTGGAATGTGTCCTGTAGGACTGGATGAAGACTATATGAACCCACCCAGCAATTCTTTGTATTGCTTATAATTTCTTTATTGGTTTTGAGGCAATTGCATATGTTTATGTCAAAGCTTAAATCAATGTCTTTGTTTGCTATTAGAGAGCTTAAAGAAGCTTGATTGTCCATTATTTTTCTAGCTGTGGTCTCTTAATGGCAAGAAAGGATATTTTTATGAAGACCCTTATTGATGGTAAAACTGGGGGGGAAGTAAAGCCAGGCCCAGTCAGAAACCAGCTTGCCCTTATTGGTCCATAGGGTTGAATATATGGGGTACCATGCAGCAGTAGTGACACCAGAATTTCATAAATGGGTGGGCCTAATGTTATTTTTATTACTGTTAAATATACAAGGGTGTTAAGGGTGCATCAGGATATACACAGGTGTTCCCCAAGGATCAGTGCTAGGTCCTCTGCTCTTCTTTCTCTACATCAACTCACTGGCCCCATCATCCAATCTTAATGAGTATGTTGCACAACTTCTGGTCCAGGCTTTGCTCTTGTTACGTGTGGATTACTGCAACTTAGTACTAGCAGGAGGACCCCACAGGCAAAATAGAGTGGCCCATCTTGTGTTCAACCAGCCAAGGCACACTGTAGCAGTTATCACTAAGTTCAAATCTTTGATGCTTGCCTACAGAGTAGTCAATGGGTCAGCACCTGTGTATATGGAGACACTGGTTAGATGCTATGATCCTTTTTGCCCACTCAGGTCAGCCAGTGAACACCATCTGGTGACACCACCACTGTGTGGTATCAAGTCTCAATCCAGACTCTTTTCATATGTAGCTCCTAGTTGGTGAAATGAGGTGCCCACCTCCATTGGAACTGCTGACTTCCTCAAAGCATTTAAGAAGCAATTGAAAACCATACTTTCTGGTGAATATCTGTTGAATGGTTAATGAATGGTCTTGCTTTGTGGATATTCATCACATTGTTAATTGATCATTTTTTGTTATGCTAGCTTTATAGCTCTTCACTTGTATCATCTTTTGTAACCTGTCCTGCTAGACTTTTTTGGCCTCCTTTGTAAGTCACTTTGGATAAAAGCATCTACTAGGCAAATAACTATAAGTATTTAGACTCAACTTAATTCATTACTTTGTAGAAACCCCTTTGGCAGCAATTATAGCTTCAAGTCTTCTTGTGTAAGTACCTACAAGCTATACCCACCTGGATTTGGACAGTTTCTCTCTCTCTTCATGCCAGATCCTCTCAAGCTCCATTAGGCTTAAACTGTCTGTAAACTATAAAGTTCCATCTTCAAGTCTTTCCAAAAATGTTCTATGTGGTTTAAGTCTCTGAACAATTGACATTACGGGATGTTTTAACTGTGGCCAAAAGAAAGTCATATGAATGCAGAGAATGAAAAACTTGGAATCTGACACAGCAAGGAATCTAAACTGGGATGGACCTAAGCACCATTATAGCTGAATCACAGAAAAATGAATTACTAGAGCCGCTGGAAATTAATGTATATTTTCATTAATAGAATTAAACATAACAGTAGATTATTTTTAAGTGTGTTAAGCATATGATTGATCATCACGCAAATGTTTAAGTTCTAAGCCTTCCACAAGAGATTTATTCATGAAACATCATGTGAGTTGTGAACAATTCTGAGTAGGCAAGCATATTGCATGTCTGAATGTATTCCAAAAATATGTTTGACTTTAAACATCTATTTGAAGCATAACTGTGCCTGATCTATATGCTGTGATAAATAAAAGACTACAGCTACTTTATATAGTTGTACAATTCTGATGAAATTATTATGTGTCACTTATTAGATACCAATCTGCAATAACATTTTCCTCTTTTTTTACCAGATGTCTTAATTTAATTAAGCTAGTTAAAAGAAATTGTACACTTTTCTACTGACTAAAAAGAGGCAGAAAAATGCTAACCATCCAAAAAAAGTATACAATTCATTAGGTAACAGTTCTGACAGTTCATGTTTGCATGTTCACTGATGGAAAATGAAACCCAGTCCTGTTATTACCTAAACAAACTAATTTTCTTCATTTGACGATATGAATAACTATAAAACTATAAAATGTCTGTCTTATTAACATTTGTTCATATGTGAATTTTTCAAACTACATTTCACATTCATCTGGTAGCTTAATGTAATCAGTTATTTTCTAAGCCATGGAACAAAGTCATTCAACATTGTGCTTGAATATTGGTTGAATCCTCCTATAAAAAAAAACCCAGACTGTTCCAGTGTGGTGCTGAGGTGTCACCTGTTGAACGGCTGCACTCAGGTCATAATCCGGGTGGTTTGTCATGTGGTGGGTGCAGCAACGTGCTGTAATCAGCACATGCTCCCAACCTCCTCCTCCTCCTGAAACTGGTCCATTATTGTCTTTAAACACACCACAAAGGGTTACAAATGTAAGAAACAGTACTCC
The DNA here is from genome assembly GCF_900747795.2 of Erpetoichthys calabaricus. Lineage (NCBI taxonomy): Eukaryota > Metazoa > Chordata > Cladistia > Polypteriformes > Polypteridae > Erpetoichthys > Erpetoichthys calabaricus. The sequence goes on along the minus strand of NC_041398.2, from coordinate 217,497,284 downwards.
ACTAAAATTTCTCTTAAACAAATATACATCTGGATTTCCATTAAGAACAGCTTTAGCAGGCAGTCAGCTCTCTTTTCTACCTGATGAACATATGTATGGTAAGTATCGGGACTCATTAGTCAAATGTACTCATGATATATCCATTTCATAATTTTCAATAGTATGTGCCTCTATTTTTTCATTTTTGTCAGTATCTAGTAGATAAAACAGAATACTGGGTTTGATTGCCATCAAAAATATTTAACATTACCAATGTCCCCACCAAACTTTTAATTAAAAGGGAACTATGATGAAAACATTTATCATTTCCCTCTTGCTGTGTAATAGCCATAAGTGGCTGCACTTCTGTTTGTCTTTTCCTCGTGTATCTCATTCAGGAGGCGTGGGACAGGAAGAGGTGGTCTCCTCTTTTCCTGTGGCAATCATACTGAATCTTCCAGCTTCCTCCTGGGAGTGTCTCTTCTGATGAACTTCTGGTTCTCCCCTGAAATGGGAGGTAAGTGTACTCTTAGTGCATCCAGCTTATTTCCCATGGAAAAGCAAAGTGAACTGTGACTATATGACTGTAGTACACTTAAAATAAGTATGTAAAGCATGCAATGATAGCAGGCTCTAAATCCGATCCTGATGTGTGTTACACTTTTATATACAGTATAAATGCATGTGATGGGGGCTTCTTTTCTGTTTTCTGTGACATCTTTGGCATGTGCTGTGTGTTTTGCTGTTTTTCATATTTGATGACTTTTAATACTAGATGTTGGTTTGGCAAAAAAAAAAAAAGTTTTGTTTAATCATGCAATTGAAGGTATAGCTCAGGTTAGTATAAATTACAACATTAAATCATTATCCCAAGCTCAAGGCTATATTTCAATGGGAATCAAAAGCTGTAATTTCTCAGGCAAATATTCTTAAATACTGCTTTGCCACATTCAACTATTACATCTGTATTGTCTTATTGTTCTCCTTTGCTACTACAACTACTGTATGTGTAATACTGATGCATATATCCAGCTCATTAAATATAAAGATTATATCGTAACGAAATCTAAATCTTTATGGATACGTTATGGATGCTGACTTTTAAATCTATGCTTTTATTTACTATATACATTTAAATGATAATTGCTAAATGGCAAACATTTCCAGAAAACTTGAACATACTAAATTATTACAATTTTCCAATTACAGTGGAACCTCTAGATACGAGTTTAATTCGTTCCAGCACTGAGCTTGTATAGCGAATTTCTCGTATCTAGAACAAACTTCCCCATTGAAAATAATGGAAATCCAGTTAATCCGTTCCGCACCCCAAATATATTAACATAAAAATCCTAATTTTCCTAACAAATAACACTGATAAATTATATATACTGTAGTCTACCTTTAATAAATAACACTGGTAAATAATATAACTGATTATTAAAAGAATCAAAACAGGTGTCCAAAGTGCAGTAGAGCATTCAATAAATCTTTAAATAAATAATCCTTAAAACAGTTGTGAAGTGGAGGTTTAAAATACACAAGAATAACAATCCTTTAACACAAGGTTAAAACGTCAAAAGGATGCCGTCTTTAAAAAACAGATGACAATCCCCGGTGCTTCTTCTCTGTTAGCGTCTCACCTGCGGGCTCTGCAACAGGCGAGACACTCTTAATGCAGCTGACCTTCTCTACACCGTCCTGCTTCAGCTGTTTGGCTCGCCTGTTCAGCTCACTGTTCAGCTACACGCGAGCCTGCACTCGCTCGCTCCCCCGCACCGACGACTTCTTCTGCCTGCCTGCCTGCGTTCTCTCTCCTCTCTTTTCTTTCACTTCTTCTCCCCCTTAACCGGCTCGCGCTTCTCTATATATGCGGGGAGGACATGGCAGCTGCAGCCCATCAGCCACAGGAACAATCATGGATGTGGGCAGTTTCCCACCTGTGCACTTAAGTGAGAAACGCAGACACCGTAGATCGCGGCTCGCAACTGCTACCACGCCCCCTCGCTAAGCCGCGAGCTATACCCACAGCCTGGCTCGTGGCTCGTTACGCGAGCCAATGCTCGTATTTAGATCTGAATTTTTCACTCATACTTTCCTCGTATTTTGAATTTCTCGTATACAGAGGTGATCGTATCTCGAGGTTCCACTGTACATTCATAAATAATTATTATTTGGAAATTTAAAAAATAATTAATTAATTATTTAAATAAATAAATGTGATAATGAACTGTGAAACAGGCTGATTTTATATGCTATCGAAGAGAAGTAAACATTTATTATGTTATTATAGTTATATTAAATTTGTTTTATTTATAATAAAATAATAAAAATAATAAATCTCTATATACATATATAATATCCAATGACTGTCTGTCTTTATGTCTGTCCGATTTTCATTAGAGAACTACTTAACGCATTTAGATTGGGTTTTTTTCTATAATTTGCTTGAACATTCCGGTTGATTTTGTGACTCTCTAATTGTATCATAGTTCGCTTGCAGGAGCAATATATACACGCTAATCTGAGACAGAGGCTGCGGGCTGAGGGGATAGGGAGAAGCATAACATCAGGAGTGAGGAGTCGGTCTGCCTCTGTGTTTTGGAGCGTAACTTGCCTCCACTTAGCTAATGATACCTTTTTGCTTATTGATTTTTAAAGTTTGTCCTGCCACGGGGAACAGCTAGTTTATCTTAATACATAATTCGCCTGCCTCCTCACTCACTCACTCACTCACGTCCGTCCAAAGCCGAATGCGCAGTTGCCTTCTGCGCACTCACTGACGTCAGTCCGAAGCCGAATGCGCAGTCACCTTCTGCGCCGCTGCCCTAAAAACCTTACGAGACCAAAATCCAACCCCAACATCGCAGCAGGTTGCGGATTTAGCCTACGCATTGTACAACTGTCTTCAACAGGTACATTCATGACTTAAACATTTCAAAGTTCGTCTCACTTCCAACTTATACAAATGCCTCCAAAGAGAAAATTTGCTTCATCCGACGAACGTCCGTCTGAAGCCAAATGCGCAGTCACCTTCTGCGCATCCAACCCCAACATCGCGGCAGGCGGCGGATTTAGCCTACGCATTATACAACTGTCTTCAACAGATACATTCATGACTTAAACATTTCAAAGTTCGTCTCACTTCCAACTTATACAAATGCCTCTTAAGAGAAAATTTGCTTCATCGCGGCAAGCGGCAGATTTAGCCTATGCATTTCGGGATTATTATTCTGAAATCCCAAATCCTTCCTCCCAGGCGTAGGATATTAGCCCCGATCACAGCCAACCCTCACACTCAAAATAATACGTAAGAACATATTATTATTAAGTACTTTCAGTGGGCGAGTGATGTGAAGGTGCAAGTTAAAGATGGGCCACATCAAGGGAAATTACTACCAAACAGTGAGAGTGTCTTCACAAAAAATGTAGTCTACAGAGAGATTTTACAACTTTAGTTGCATATTGACAGGCCTCCAGTATACAAACAAAAAACGTTGTCATACAAAGCATGTCTTTTTTAAGTGTATAGTATTTTTTGCCTTGATAAAGCCATACATATCCCAAACCTCTTAGTTAATTATCATTACTTACATCACTTTCTTATTTAATTCTTACTTATCATTTGTTCTTCATACACTACTGACACAAACTCGTGCCCGTTCATCTTACGTTGTCGAAACTGGCTTTTTGTCTAGTTATAGTTATAATAAATAATAATACATTTTACTTAAAACACCTTTCAAAATACACAAGGATATTGTACATCAAAGAATACAACGAAGCCATAAAAATAAACAAAGTTAGCAGAAGCTATCAAAATGCAACATTAAAAAGATTTTAGCTTTAAGTAGAGATTTAAAACCGAGAATACTCCAGAGGCAGGGCATTCCAAAATTGTTGGCCCTGTTACGCAAAAAACTCTTGTCACCCATAGTGCGGAGCCAGCACAATCGGACACTTAACAACATGGTGTCAGAGGAATGAAGTGAATGGGTGTATGATTTTAATAAGGAAAACAGATAAGATGGGGACAGACTATGAAAGGCCTTAAAAACTAAAAGGTGGAGTTTATAGTGAATGTGAAAATAAACAGAGAGCCAGTGTAATTATTGAAGTGTTGGAGTAATATGTTACCAAGGTTTTAAATGTGTGAGGACCCTTGCTGCTGAATTTTGCACATATTGCAGTTTGTTTAGGCTCTGAGAAGAAACACCAAACAGGACTATATTGCAGTATTCAAGTTTCAAGATGTCAAATGCATGAATAAGGGTCTCGGTTGTGATATTGGAGAGGGGGAGGAAGCAGCCTTGCAATTTGCTTGAGATGGGAGAAAGATACTTTAAGTGATGTTGTTGATATGTGGTTCAAAAGAGAATGTTGGGTCAAAAATGAGACCAAGATTTTTCATTTGTTTTGGTAAAGTTATTGTAAAGCCTAGGATTGTCAAAAAAATTGGCTGAGGATGAGATGCTTATGGCTGATGTTGTTTTCCCTATTTGGTCTCAGAAAACTATCAGTAAACCATTATTTTACAGGCAACAAATGCAAAGAGTGGTGAAAGTTTGTATGGGTCAGGTATGTAAATAGACCTGAGTATCTTCAGCATTACAATGAAACTGTAAGCAATACCATCTGATAACTGTACCAAGAGGAAGCACATAACTAAAAGGCCGAGTAAAAGGCCAAGAACTATTTCCTGAATAAAACATTGTGAGACAGACAGGACAAGTCTGACCTAAATCCACCAACAGTAACGAATTGCATGTAACTTTGAAGAACTTCCATCCATCCATTTTCCAACCTGCTGAATCCGAACACAGGGTCACAGGGGTTTGCTGGAGCCACTCTCAGCCAACACAGGACGCAAGGGAGGAACCAATCCTGGGCAGGGAGCCAACCCACCGCAGGACACACACACACACACACACTAGGGCCAATTTAGAATCGCCAATGCACCTAACCTGCATGTCTTTGGACTGTGGGAGGAAGCCGGAGCACCCGGAGGAAACCAACGCAGACATGGGGAGAGCATGCAAACTCCACACAAGGAGGACCTGGGAAGCGAACCCGGGTCTCCTTATTGAGAGGCAGTAGCGCTACCACTGTGCCACCATGCCACCCTTGGAGAACCTTAGTGTACTCAAATGTGACATTAAGCAAACTAAATTTTCTCTGTCACTGCCGTAGTGAAATTTATTTTTGAAACTGGAAGCACAATTTACAGTAAAATCACAGTATGCTGATGGTCTAAATTAGAGGACCAATATTCCAGGAACTTGTAAATATGAAAGACAAATGTATCTACACTGATTTTAAAATGTAATCTTCTGGTACAAATGGGACTGTATCAGAAGTCATTTGGGAGTGCAAAGAGATAGAACTGTGTACAATTCCCCATGGCTTCAAAACGTTGAACAGATAACAGAAAACAATTACCATAATTGAGGTCTAGCAAACTGAGACTGAGATGCCACTGGGGAAAACAAATGATAACAGGTCATTTTCCATTCTTGAAAAAGTGAAAAATATTTTGCATGAGTCACAGCTAAACTACATTTAATAATTCTGCTCAAAATAGTCAAATTCTTTATGAATGAGAAGATGCAGTTTACGTTACTATGTGTAATGGTAATACTCATAGGCAGGCAAACTGAAAAATCAGTACATATGACATAAGATTTCATTTTTAGGTAATTTGTGGTAGTATTTTCTAATGTATTCAGCTATTTGTATCTAATCATTGTTTATCTATTTTTCAATATGTAGTAAAATGTCAATAATGTATCCAATATTCCGTACTTCTCAGATCCATCCACAAATTATTGAATTTGCTCATCACAGTTCCAATGCAATGGGGCTAGAAAATATCATTGCTGTACTTATAGCAAACAAGCAGCACAGGATTTTCTTTGAAGGAAACTGGGTGAAGACGTATAGTGAGAAAGGGGTCAAAACAGTAAAATCTACCACACAGTTTCAAGGACAAAAGGAGAAGCAAACACTGAGGTAAAAAAAGTCCCAGGCAAGAGTCAGAACCAAAAAAAAACTAAGCAGAGAGAAGAACTATCACAAAATAGGGTGTCAAAGAAGGGTTTTGAATTTAGCAATTTCAATTCTAATACAGTTTCTTACTTTGAGATATTTAGGAACTTTTTCAGTGACTTTGTACAAACACCTCTTCTAGTCATCCGCTGAATTCAAGACTAATTGTTACAGGTGCCTTTCAAAAGAAAACTGTCCTAGGGACGAGGTCAAAGATTTTGACCAGGAGATTATTATATTGAGCTTCTGTTTGTGATTTTTCTATTTCTGGGGCAATCTTAAAATCAAATTTGGGGGTTTGTTCAGTATGGTAGATGGTAAATCTGATGTTAGTTTTCGCAATTACAGTTTACTTGTGTTGTTATTTTATTTTCAGTCTTCACTGTCATCTTAGATGGGTATTTTCAGCACCATTTTGTGCTTCGGTTTCAAGGACTTTTCCAGCATCTTTATGGGTGTGTCTTTAGAGACCAATTACTCGCTGGGTTAAGAGTCGCCCAAAAAACATCACTTCCTTATTTGAGTTAATAGATTTCATAATAAACCCTTTTGCTTCGTGTTTTTGAATTCCAGTCTTAGAATCTCCAGTTTTTGATCTTTGTCTGTACTATTGATTATGGCATTCATTTTATGTTCTTATTTTAGTAATCTCTTGGTTTAGAACCTTTTTGATGTTTTTGACTATGTCTCTTCTCCTGCTCTTGAAAACTAATCCCTCATTAGCTTTTCCATCAGAATGGAGATTAAATAAATCTTATAACAGGGTGTGATCTCATACCAGAGAAGACAAAAATGAACGATCGTCAGAATAAAGGTAAGATCCCAAATTCAAAGTCAGAACAAGTTTTCAAAAATGTGCTGACCATAAGTGGACATCTTTAGCCCTAACTACAATAGTTCACAAGTGATTCAAGTTAAATGTTTGATTTATTGAAAGCTTGAATACTAGTACTAGACCACACCCATATGACATCACACACCACACCCACATGGTTGTGGCCATGAAAATCTCACCTATCAGAGAACAAACAACCATTCTGTATACTGCAATGGAAAAAAGTCTAACAAATTCAAAAATGAATTGATTTGAATTTTACAAATCCTAAACACATATTCATCTCACCTGTTGTTCCCCTTATGCTTAAAATAAAACACCTATGCATATCCATAATGTAAAAAATGCACATTAACAAAAAAACAACACCAATAATTTATTAGAATATTAATAAAAATGTATGACTCATAGGTTGACATACTGTTGCATGTTTCTTCTTAGCAGTAAACGACATAAAAAGGAATGCTGAAGACAGTTTATTGTCTGGTATATTATTGTAGGTAAATACAGGGGAAAATTATCTTGTGTGAAGACAGTACATGGATGGGTGGAAATATTTATTTATTTGTTTATTTTGTTTTACTGCACTAGTAATGCTGTAGGGTGGACAAATGTATTAAAATCAAACAGTCAACATATAGTTAATCAGTTGTAATCAGCTTGAATCTAAAATTAATAATAATAAAAGAAAGAAGAAGAATGAAACAATACTGTATTGTATGGTTACTGATTAAAATTTGTGAACTAAGTAATTATGCTGTACAAAACCCCACAGGGTGCTGCAGTCTACACTTTTTATTAATTCTCATCTTTTATGCTTTCATGAAAGTGGATTTTCTTACCATTTCTGCATAGTAAACAGTGAAAAACTTAGCCAGTGTTTGTGACCACAGCAAGATGAGTACATTGAGCAAAATAATCAGAGGAAATCAAAACGAGCAAATAAATGCATCACCAAATTTTCCACATTTTAGAAATAAAATCTGTTTTAATTTCCTTTTGGCTTTCCAAACATGTGAATGTTTTACCCATCAAAAGAATTTACTTTTTGAGTGCTTCATAGGTTTAACTGAATGAAATCTTTTTATAAAATTAAACAAAGAATGAAATGCTGATAATATCATCAGCCTCTTCATACAAAATGTGTGAATTGGAGGACATTCATTGTTGAGGCCTATCGTCTCCAGTGTTTCAGTAATAAAGTAAATCCTTTTTTGTAATTTTGAATAGAAACCATTTTGAGCACCCACCCACTTTGATCCACAGAGCATTGATTTACATTTGTGCAACAGATGTACATTACAGTCTCAGAATAGAAGGCACAATAAAATCAATGTATGCACTGTGCCATCTATAGGCAAATACACTGTAATTTTCATATAATGATGAATTATGATGAATGGCATAAATAGTGTAAGACATAAAAACTAACTAGAAAGGCTGTTATATAATAAAAATTGAATACAAGTTCAATGTGAAGTGACATGAAAAGAAAAAATAACATTTGCCATTTTCCCTTAATATTCTTAAATATATATAATTTTTAAATGTTTTGGAAAATCTTAATTAAGGTGACTAAGTCATTCATGCTGCTGTCTCACAACTCTAGGAGACTGAAGTTTAATTCATAGTCAATCTCTGACTGCATTCTTAATGATATTTCAATTTCCTTCACACTTCCCAAAGACATGCAAGAGAATGTGGGGTTGTGCCTGACTGAGTGTGTTCTGTGAGGAACCGACGGCACATCCAAGGCTGATTCGGGCCGTGTCATGCTCTCAAGGGCACTATCCCAACTGCTTATGAAATAGATCATACCAAAGCCTATGAAACATCAAAGAAGAGGGAAGAGATGAAGAAGATTAGTCAAATTTGAAAACAGAAGGATGACTGGAAAAGCTTAATGAAGATTAACGTCTAAATGTTATGTCATGATTTATACATAAAAATGTATGCTACAAGTAAGTGTAAAGAACATGAGGAAAAAATACTTTATGATAAGAAATGCATTATTAAATCAAGTATAATGTCATTTTCTTTTCTGGAAATGTATTGAACAAAATAGTTGATCCTTTTGAACAAATTAGTCTTTTAGACTCCCACCATCATAATACCAATTATGCAATTCCTTTGGATAAATACCAATATTTTTTACATTACTATATGCACTCAGTGAATTTTGGTGGTGTTAGTACTTTGGTTAGCTCTGTGTGAGAGCATGTTTCCTATTTTATAAATGGCAATGTACTACTATTATTTAAACAAATTATTCACCTGTTCTTTTCCTCAACAGTGCTCTAGTCTACTAAAACGTTACATGCTACAGATGGTAAAACATTATTTTTTTTCTGCTATTAGCCTGTAACTTATCATTTTCCCTTCAGTTCAATTCTTTGTATTCGTACCTTTCTTTGCATTGCTGCACTAACCAAATGTTTTTTTGTTGTTATAAACAGCTGGCAAAAACCTAACAGGTGGCATTCAATATGAATAATATGCAAACAACCTGTAGAAAGCAGCTAACTGTAAAATTAACAATAAAAAGTAAAATTAACCTGCATTTCTCCAGAATTTCAACCCAAAGCTTGTGGGGGCTTGTCCAGGATTTGAACATAGGACCTTTCACACCCAAAGTCAACAATCACACCATATCTTCTTCAGTTTTTTCTGATAACCGCTCACCTAGCTATGATATCATTAGTTACTCTTCACTAACTATGTAAAGAAATGTACGAAGTAATTAGGGTATTCATTGCTAACTATATTTATACTGTCACACTTATGAGTATAGTGTGTCCCTACGTTCGGTATTTTTCAAGTCAAAGATATTTCTTGACAGTAGGCTTTATTTGAGACTGAGACCTAGTCCACACTAACAAGAATAAATCTGCAAACACAGTTTTCGTTTCAAACATTTTCCATCTACACAAGTGTTTTAAGACCATTATTTCTTATTGGGCATGCATGATTTATCAGTTTGGCGTGCAGTGTGTTTACAGAGAAAACCCAAAATATAAGAAACAAACTTCATTGTGTGAACAGATGATGAAGTACAACCACTTTTAAAGGTCACGAACAAGTAGAAGATTGAAGACGTCTTAGAAAATGCAGACTGGGAATCCTGTCAAAATAAATATAGCAAAATGTTTGAGAGTTTTAAGGAACAGTACACATCAGCTATGCAGAGAAGTTAGAAAAGGAATATACTCACAGTACAGATGAGATCACAGGGGACAATGTTAAAATCAGGGTATGATCTCACGGCAATCATACATCACCTTTTTCAAGAAGCTGCATCTTCAGCAGCAAAAGTGAAATATCCCATTTTCAAATGCATACATTTAGGAATATTCCCCCTTAATTTTCAGTGGACACAAAAGCAATTGGACTCTATGTAGATAATGATAATCCCTTTATACATAAAGGATAGCAACTGAATTATAACAGACTTTGAGGCTGCATTATTTGATCTGGCGTATTGGCAAAGCTTGGTTTCGAAGTTTGTAATCGTATATGGGGACAAATGTTTTCCTGTCTTGTTTGATTCATCTTAGCAGTATAAAGGTGATAAAGTACAACAACGCTAATATGAATACATTTTAAAAGGACCGACTGCCAAAATGACACACAGAGAAAGTGTAAGCTCTTAAATAATGACAAGAACCACCTAAATTCAGTATGTTCACCTAAAGAAATAAAGGACTGATGACAAGAAATACAAATTGGCTTGCAGAGAAGAAAATGTGTACCAAGAAATCAACAGAAAAACGCAATATCTGTCATGGACTAAGCTATTTAATGAGTGGGACTGGATGAGTGAAAGGCTGAAGAAAACAGTTTTAGAATTATTAGAATAGCAATAAATAACCATGCATTACACTTTTATGTACTATAAATATTATATGTTGTCTTTTTATGTGATGTGTATAAATTAATGCATGTTTTGAGCCCTTTTTACATTCTGAGTCATGTTGTGCCAAAAGGGTATGCAAGATCAATATGTGCGTAGCAGGAACTATACACTAACGACCATCACTGAAGTAATAGTTCACGACTCATAAAAACAATAAACCTCAGAAAAGAAAAAAGAACAATAAGTAGAGTCAAATGCTTAAAAGATGATGTAAACAATAATAATAAACACGTACTTGACCTAAATAAAGTACAAAGAAAAGTGATGTTTTAATTAATAAAAAGGGAAGATTTAAAAAAATCAAAGCCAATGATACAGAGAATAATTGTACATATGCTTAATTAAATGTAAATCAAACTTGTACATATTCAGTGTGGCAAAAAGGGTGAGAAAAAAGATTTTAAAAAAATGACAATTATACAGTATTTAAAAAAATCAAAAACACAATAATGTGAACAAATAAAGAGAAAGAAATGGTAAAGGAAATGCAATGATATATTGAGAAAGACAGATAAATAATTTAATAATTTTAGTCTCATCTAGAGAAATCCAAAAATGTAAATGTAGACATTCAAAAGGGAAGAAAGTACAAAGATGATTTACCAGTAAATCTTAAATTGAAGCTGCAATTAAACGTGCATACTGGAGGTGGAAAAAATGTTGAATTATGTGCTATGTCATTAATCGAGGCCAAGGACAGGACTTGAAAGAAATGTTGGGGTGCCAGCCGAGTCACCCTGCTTACTTGCAAAGAAAAAGAGAGCTGAAAATAAAAGGCACCTGATAACGCAAAGGCTTAACAAAACAAAGTTGAGCAGTTGGCTTCAAAACAATTGGCTCTGGAGAGTGGTCCAGTCACAGGTTCGGGCAACTCCTCTCCTGAATGAGATGCCACCTTTCAGGAGTGCCTTGCTTTTATAGTTCCAAAGGGCAGTGGTCAATTGCCCTCAGCGGGTGTCTTCTCTGAGCTGTGGGTGATAAGAAAGATATGAGAGTTAGCGATTGCACCCACTCTTGTCCTATAGTGGTAGTGCTTACCTCAGACAAGCCAGGAAGGGGACACTCAGATGTGCATGCATAATATCTAGTACAGTAAAACCTTAGATTGCAAGTAACTTGGTCTGCGAGTGTTTTGCAAGACCAGCTAAAATTTTTAATAAATGTTAACTTCATAAATGAGCGAGGTCTTGCAATATGAGTAGTATGTATACGCTTTGTCTGCTGAGCATCACGTGATCACAACTGAGCTAATGGTTGTTCTCTCTCTCTCGCTGTGGGATTGAAGGTAATCGACTCCCATTCTCGGTCTCAGTCGGCATGCCTCACTCATATAGTCAACATCTGTACGAGCGTGTACTGTTTACTTTAGCATGGTGACCACGTGTGTGTGTTGTAACATGTGAGTCCCTGTCTTGCACCCCAAAACGCGAAGCTGAGCCTCAGTACTTTAGCAACACCAGCTTTATTCAGCTTGAAACAGGAACAGCATGGTTATTTATTGTAGCAGGATCTGTCACTCTACTCACACACAGACACAGCAGTCAGGCAGGGTCATGGCCAGGTTAGTGGCCAAGTAATACTGTGCCATGCGCATTTATAATGTTCCTTGTATCACCCATCAACAGCAGGCGCTTATAGCAAGTCCGCAATCTTTTCGGATTTGCTTTCACGGCAAACTGCTACAGCGCTGGGAGCCTGCAGTTGCTTCGGGACGCACTTCCACGTGTCGTCCTGTTGGGTGGAATCCCAAAAAAGTTTAGAAACCTTACAGTGTGTAAGGCATTTTTTTATTTTATGTCCAAGTGTAGTGACTCTTCAGGCAAAAGCAACTGTCTTTGGATAGGTTCCTTGTTAAAGTCGCAAAAAAAGAAGAAGATTCCAGTGAGCCAACAGATAGCAGGGATTCCATTAGTTAGAGTGAAAGTCGTCCTACACAATAACCCTCCTTCTCCTCTCCTCTCTCTCGTCTCCCTCACACCAGCCATGATTCTTTTCAAAGGTAAAATGCAGGTTAATTTGTTTTATGTATTTTTACTTTATATTTTGTATGAATTTTTATATGAATAGTTTTGAGTTGTGGAACGAATCATCTGAGTTTCCGTTATTTCTTATGGAGAAATTCGCTTTGATATACGAGTGCTTTGGATTACAAGCACATTTCCGGAACGAATTATGATCGCAGTCCAAGGTTTCACTGTATGTGCCAAAGTTTTAATATGATCGACCTTGTATGGTTGCCATAGGAGGAATAAGTAGGAGAACAAACGATTTGAATGTTTGATGTTTTAGATTTAGGACACATTATTACATTCATATTGATATGCAGGACTCTTTTAAAAGAAGAATTAATGTATTTTTAGAGTAACCTCTTGTACTAACTTAAATGAGCTGTATTGTATCATGTCTGCCTTGGTCTTAGTTACATTAGATCCTTATCCAGTGAAGGAAAGTTCGATGTAGTGAAAGTTTTCTTCAGTTTATTCCATAGCTCCATGTTCATTAACTACATCATTTGGACTTTTGCATCTCCTTTCATCAGATTCCCTACACTTTCTTCATGCTGTAAAAGAGATTATTTTTATTATTTTCTTTTTGTCTTTGCAAGTTTTTTGGTGGGGTTTGTCAAGATGTGACTGTATTTCATTTAATTTTTTTATCTATGTTTCGTGTCTCTCGCGGAAATTCTCAGATGATTCTGCAATTATGAGGTGTATTGATAATGGGTTTGAGGCAGACTAGAGGAGAGTTTTGTTTCTTGGTGCAGAAAGGGCTTCACCAAACTCCAGCTCCCAACATGCCCTGCGGGAATGCTGTGGCCTCCCACCACAATATATATACATACAAAATATATATATATAGTATAAAACCATCCATTATCCAACCTGCTATATCCTAACTATAGGGTCACGGGGGTCTGCTGGAGCCAATCCCAGCCAACACAGGGCGCAAGGCAGGAAACAAACCCCGGGCAGGGCGCCAGCCCACCGCAGGGCATACCCATACACACACTAGGGACAATTTAGAATCGCCAATGCACCTAACCTTCATGTCTTTAGACTGTGGGAGGAAACCGGAGCACCCGGAGGAAACCCACGCAGACACGGGGAGAACATGCAAACTTCATGCTGGGAGGACCCGGGAAGCAAACCCGGGTCTCCTAACTGTGAGGCAGCAGTGCTATGTACTGCACCACCGTGCCGCCCATATAGTATACTGTATATAAAAAGTATATATACAGTATATACAGTATCTATTTATTTATTTACTGTAACATGAAAGCACACATTTAAAGCGCATGAACATGTTTAAATGTCTCATCATTGGTGGTTACACAGCCATCAGTTATAAGACATACATAAGACATAGACATACATACATAAGACATAGTTAGTTTACTCTCTTGCTTGACAACAGTTTCTTTTTTATCATGTTTTAGACACATCACTTAAATGTCTTGTCTTTGAATTTTTCCCTAGCTCTGAGGTTTTAAGTTTTGAACCTTAACTTTTTTGCCTTATTTTTTGTCAACATCCTGCCCTGCTCCTTGAAAACAATGTCCTTAAATTGTCAAGGTACAACATATGATTTGGATACAGTAAAATGTGTACTCTGTGAAAAGTGTACTATATCATGTTTTAAATAATCCTTTCCAGGTCATATTAATTTAGCAGAATTTTATCAAGGACCAACTTTACACTGGATACATCCTAAATTTAACATCAGACAACTCTAGCTGTACTCTTTTGAGTCATTAAGAGCCACACTGCCATTCAAAAGCATTTGTTTTTGCATCCTTGTAAAGAATTTGAGGGAGGTGTTTTTGAATTCACACCATCAGGTAGGAACTGTTCAGGAACAGCCTGTCAGTAAAGGGGCAGCCAGTCACTATGGAAACCTATAAATATTTAAAGCTGGAAAATTCATTAACACTTATGGCAGACTATGATTTCACATCAGCTTACAGGATATATGTATATTTGGAGGGGGCTATCTGCATATGAAGCTGGAAAACAGGATATTTATTGAAAGCTCCTATTCAATGAACAAATGCACACCTGCAAATTCTTTCCTTTCTCTACATTACCTGTAAATAATCCAAGTTTGGATTCAATCCCTCTGCCTAACATGTCCTGTTTTGCTCTTACTGTATACTAAATCTTCATATCACGGAAGCTTGAAATGTACATTAGACAAAAGTCATTAATAATACAATTGTAATCTACATATTATTTTTATGTTATAGACAGCAATGGTATTATCCCTTTAAATCTCCTTTATATGCAAATGGATTATTGGAAATGAAAACTATGGACAAGTGTTATGGAAAAGAAAGAGGCAGAGCCCTCGGGTTTCCTTTTTCTTTAAAAAGTTTGTATTGTTATCTTAACATTTCAAAAACACAATATCCATCCAGATTACTGTGGGAGGCTGCTTATATCCACCCACCTCTGTCTCAATGAAGAAACAAAGGACTCTCTACATTGAAGCTGCTGTTAATAAGTTTCACATCATAACCTCCAAGTCTCTCTCTTCCTGTTTTTAATGAAAGCATTGTGATAGTTTTAGTTGCTCTCTTCCGTTAAAGATTATCTGTATCTCTGGCTTCCCTTTGACCTTTCCATAAACATGAATTTTGCGCCCCCCTATTTAACAAAACAATTTCTTTTTTTCTGTTTCTACTGCCTTTAAGATTTTTGCCAGCTGTGTAAATAAATCTTCCAAATGTGGTATTTTGCAGTGTTTTTAAATATAGTTCATGTATTTTTTAACTGCTTGGCTACCTTGAAAAACAGAAGTGCATTGGGTGTGCTGCTGCAGACAAGAAGTGATTGTAGCTTTATGCATTCTATCCAAGTTCACTTGGTGTTTCTGACAATTCTGACTTTGCTTAGTGTGAGTGTTCTTCATGATAGATTGTTACCAAAACCCAGGGTTCATTTTTGGGCTTTTGTTTTGTCAGTTCCAGTTGGGATAGGCACTGGCTCCCCACGTGGCTAGACAAGCGTGTTCATAAATTGATATGTAGGAAAGCAAACAGAGCATACCTGTGTGGTACTAAAAGCAGGATGTCAGCGCTCAATTTTTATTTGCTATTCCTGTGCATGGACAACCAGAGATGTTTGGCACATGACATCACTGACACAACGGTATAAAGTTCAGTGGAGTGCTTGGTTTAGACAAATTGATTCATACCTTTACCAGTAACAAACATTTGCAAGTTCTAACAACCACTTTTCTTTTCCTAATCTCTTATTCCACTAATCTGCCTCCTTTTCTCTTAAAGCCGAATTGAATCTGTTCACCAGTCCTGACATGCCACTGTACTCTGCATCATAAATAAGGAGTGCTGCAATAATGCCAAAGAAGCTAAGATATACAGTAGCACACAACAGACTTACTTGATAAAGAAAACATGGCTTGGAGAACAAAGTGGAAAAAAAGTATCAAAAAGAATGAAGCAACAAAACCTGCAGTCTCTTTGTACCAGGATTTAAACATTAAATAGTAATGTTAGGTTTTCGTTTTTACCTTTCCTAATCACATGCAATAGATTGAATTGACAGATGCTCTAAACTTGCATTTTTTGAGGTCTTCATATGTGAAGAAGTAGATAAGCTCTCAGCAGTAACAGGGACTACTAAGGAGGTACTGAGTGATTTGGAAATTGGAGAGGGAGACGTACTGTTCAGATTAAATAGGCTGAAATCAAACAAATCACCAGGACCAGATAATATTTATCTTGGAGTTCGTAAGGTTAGCAAGTACATATATAAACCCTTGACACATATGTTTAAGAAGTCTCTGTGCACCGCGGAAATTCCGAAGGACTGGAAAAATGGCAAATATTTTTATCCCATTACATAAAAAAGGTCATTGGCTAGATCTAAGCAACTTTAGACCAGTAAGCTACATGTGCATCACTGGTAAATTAATGGTAGAAATTATTAAGGAAAAGATTCAGCAACATTTGGCGAGAACAGGAATTTTACTGAACAGCCAGCATGAGTTCAGTGGATAAAGGTCATGTTTTACCAACATGCAGATCAAAGTGTGTGTGATCAAAGTGGAGCATATTATATTATTTATCTGGACTTTCAAAAAGCATTTGATAAGGTGCCACATGAGAGGTTGGGCATCAAACTAAAAGAACTGGGAGTTCAGGGTGTTGTGTGTAGATGGGTGCAAAATTGGCTCAGACACAGGAAGCAGAGGGTTATGGTGTGGGGAACCCTATCATAATTGGCTCACATTAAGAGTGGTGTTCTACAGAAGCCTGTGCTATGGCCTCTGCTATTTATATATATATATATATATATATATATATATATATATATATATATATATATATATATATATATATATATATATATATATAAAATATTTATAGGAATATAAGCTGGTTACTGCGGTGGGTTGGCACCCTGCCCAGGATTGTTTCCTGCCTTGTGCCCTGTGTTGGCTGGGATTGGCTCCAGCAGACCCCCGTGACCCTGTGTTCGGATTCAGCGGGTTGGAAAATGGATGGATGGATGGATGGATAAGCTGGTTATGTTTGCAGATAATACCAAGCTACAGCTGAGAGACTTGGATAGCACACAGGCTTGTGCAGATTTGCGGCACATGAAATGTAAAGTAAATGTAGAGTATTACATGCAGGAAGTACAAATGTTAGGTGAGTACACAATGGGAGGACTGAAAATCAAATATGCACCCTATGAGAAGGATTTAGGACTCAACAATATCATCTGTCAGAAGCCATTAAAAAGGCTAAGAGATTGTCAGGTTACAGTATATAGTGCCCTAAGACACTGGTGAGGCCTCATCCTGAGTTTTGGTCTCTAGGCGACAAAAAGGACATAGATGTGTTAGAAAAACTCCAATTGAAGAGTGACTAGACTGATTCCAGGGCTACATGGGATAAGTTATGAGGAAAAATATAAAGAACTGAACCTTTTCCGTGTAAGCAAAAGAAGAGACATGACCAAAGTGTTTAAAATCATGAAGGGATTTAGTCCAGTGAATCGAGACTATTATTTCAAAATGAATTCATCAAAACATGGGGACACAGTTTGAAACCTGTTAAAGGTAAATTCTGCATAACCACTAGGAAGATTTTCTTTATGCAGAGAACCACAGACACATGCAATAAACTACCAAGTAGTGTGGTAGACAGTAGGAGTTTAGGGACCTTCAAAACTTGACTTGATGTTATTTTGGAAGAGATAAGTGGATAGGACTGGTGAGCTTTGTTGGGCTGAATGGCCCGTTCATGTCTAGAGTATTCTAATGTTCTAATGTTGTAATGACCACAGTTGGACTCCAAACAAGGTGTACAAACATCTCAATGACGATCAATTGAATGGGATGCCTCTTAGCTGGATTTCAAGTGTCGTAGCAACGTGTCTGAGTACTTATGTCAATGTGATATTCTATTTTTTTTTATTTTTAATGAATTTGTATTACCCTGTTTTTGCTTTGCTACCCTTTATTTGATGAGGGAAAAAAATAATGTAAATAATTTTAGCATAAGGTGGCAACCTAGCAAAATGTGTAAAAAGTGAAGGGGTTTGTATGCTGAATGCACTGAATATTCAATTAATATAATAATACCTTTGCCTTACAGCTTGTTTTAACATACATGTTTCAACATGTGCCTGAAGATAGTTATTGCAGTCGTCCTGGGAACTCTGAAATACAACTTAAGGTCAAAAATAAATCTAGAATTTTGAGCATTAAACAGCAACATAAACCAATTCATGTCTCAGTTTACATGGTCCTGTTTTGTAAAGTGATATCTCCTGCATGATTTATGCTACTTAGACACATGGTAAGCTACTTATACAATCAATATATGAACTACATATAGTATACTGACAGCTCATTGTAGAATCTCAGTATTCAATATAAACAACTCTATTTTCTGTGGCTAATCTCCGATAATAATATAGAAGACAGAATTAAAATGTTCCGATTCTTTACATTTTATAGGCTTAAATTCTGGGAATTTGAGGCTTAGACTTAAAAATACAAAATATGATATGAAGCCAAGGAATGCATGTCAGTGGCATCATATGATATCCAAATTGTATTTATGGATTCATAAGGCAAATACTGTGACTGTTTATATTTGAATTTAATTGATTTTGCAGCTTAATACATACTTAATGTTTACTTGTGTTTCTTTCAAATCATTTTTCTAGTTTCTTCTTAATTAAACAAAAATAAGCAGAAGTAACAACTGTGAATGAAAATAGCAAGAAGGTTTAGGTGGTTTCTAATTTTAGAGAGGATGTTTCATTAAACCAGCACTCACTTGGTTAATTTAACAGAATTCTTTGCATAGACATTGTTTTATTAGACCACTTACACCTATTTTTGCATGGACATCTATTTATATACTGCAGAGAGGATTTGTTTAATTGAAACAATCAGTTATTCTTTATTTCAAATACTGGACTTTGTATGAAGCCTTATAATGATGCTCTTACGGGATTCTTCAAACAGTGTTGCAGATTATTTTATTTTATCCAGAATGCAGCATCCTGCCTGATTTTGGCAAGTCAGATTAACATCTGGAGATTTCGCAAAATGAATTTTAGATCATTAAAATAGAGTTTACTTTTATATATCATAAAATATTTTCATTTACATTTTAAGATTGCTGCAATACACTTTGAGATACCTCACATGTATTTCATGGTGTCTAAAATACATTTTGAGCCATCTCAAAATGATCTTGTATACATTTTTTGAAATGAATTTCGAGATATTTTGAAATCTATTCCTGTCAAATATCTTATTCTTTCAATGGTATTTCCTGTCTATCTGGAAATGCATTTGTAGTATCTTGAAATGCAATTTAAGATATCTTGATTTCTATTTTTAGATATTTGAAGTGGACCTAGGACACATATCAAAATATCTTGAAATGCAATTGAGATACTTAAAAATGTATTTTAGATGTCTGAAACATGAGTCAATATGAAGGTATCTGAAAAACATTTTAAAATATCTTGATTACATATCCAGATCTCTTAAAATAAAAGCCAGACCATTCTAAGATCATTTCAAGATATTTCAAAATAACCTCCTGCTCATTTCACAATATCTCAAATTCACTTCAAGATATAATAAAATAGAATTAATGTCCCAGTGAAAACTTTCATGATTTTACAGGAGCATTTTGAGCTGTCGTGAATTGCATTTCAGACGACTAGAGATCTATTTCAAGATATCTTGACATGTATTTGAGATATCTCAAAATGGATAGGAGTTTGTTCATTTATAAAAAATCTCAAATGCATTTCAAGATATCTAAAATGCAATTAAAGATATCTTGAAACAAAGTATAACTTCAAGATATCTTCAAGCATATTAATACATACAGGTATGATGTGCATATATATTACTTCATCTCTATATACAGTATATAAAATCCAACATCTGTCTGTCTGTTGGCTTTTCACAAGAGAACTACTTAATGGATTTAGATTGGGTTTATCTCTGTAATTTGCTTGAACATTCCAGCTGATTTTGTGACCTCTCTAATTATCTCTAATTATCATAGTTCGCTTGCGGTACCAATTTATTTGCACGAATCCAAGAGATATGCAGCGGGTCGAGGGGAGGGGTCGAAGCCCTCCTCACTCACGCACCAGCCTCAGGGTATATATTACATCTGCTTAGCTAGCAAACGAGAGAACTACTTAATTGATTTAGATCGTGTTTTTTTTCTATAATTTGCTTAAACATTCCAGTTGATTTTGCAATTTCTCTTGTCGCACTAAGAATCATAGTTCGCTTGCAGGAGCGATATATTCGCGCTAATCCGAGACAGAGGCTGCGGGCCGAGGGGAGGGGGAAGCACAATGTCAGGAGTGGGGAGCCAGGCAAAGCCCTCCTCACTGTCCTGTTTCACTACTACTTGCAAGGAGCCACGAAGGACAGCTAGTACTATATATATTGTAATTAGAAAACTCTTGACTGGTGTCCCTGCTCATGATTCATAATGGTAAAGAGTTCCAAACATTAGCATGAAACAAAGCACAAATAAGGTATGGTTATATAAAGAAAAGCACAAAATACAAAATAGGAAAACTGCTCTGTTAGTGAGCCTTCTTAAGGAAATTCAGACCATTCTCCTTCAGGAGTAATGGCTCATTTTTCTGTTAAATAGCCCTACAAAGGATATTTTTCACACTTCCTATTTCTTTCTCTTTATCTCTTTCTCACTTTGTGTGATTGTCTCCCTTTGTACTGAACTCCAGATTCTAGGCCACACACACATATTTCCCCGACAGATACTTAGGAATGATGTTTTTGCTTACAAAAGATTAACAGGTTGCCAGTTTACAGCTCCCTCTATGGGTACCTAGAGTCCTTTTCAACACTGAACCTTAACTAGCTTTAACAGACTGTCCCAAATGCACGCATGGGAGGCAGTCTAAGGGCTGTGGGAAAAACCCGAGAAAACAAGTTAAAAGACAGGAAAAAGGTTTGGGGACCATCTCCGTATATTGCCCTAAGACAATATATGAAAAAAAAAACAGATCAAAAGTCTTCAAGATTGAAAATACAATTGACAGTTTTACTTTGTGAAAATGATCGTTTAAATACAGACAGGATTATGGGAAAAGGAAATGGTTGGCATGAAGTGACGTTATGAACAGGAACCGGAAGTAACGTCATTGAAGTGAGTCAGAAGTGATGTGGTCTTGAGGAGCCGGAAGTGATGTCATTGACGGTGGCCGGAAGTGAAGTAGTCGTGGCCATTTTGATACCCGGAAGTGGAGGCCATTATTTTTCTTCGGGTTTTCTGTAGAAAGAAGAGATCCAGGTAAGAACCACGGGACACCCATATCTCGTGATAGTTCACTCACCTTTAGGCTCTTTGACTGCCTCCTACTCACACGTTTGTGACAGGGCTTAACTGAGCATGGGCTAAAGAGTCAGGGGTTAATGATTTATACCAATACCTTTTCTCCCTCTTCCGCAGACCTCCTGAAGGGAAGACCAAGTAAAGTCCCACGTACTTCTGGCGCCAGACCATGCCTTTCTGCCAACCTCACTTCCGCCCATATCCCACCTCTTCCTGCCGAGCATGTATAAAGCCAAGACCTCCACTCACCCAGATCAGTCACATACTGACACAGTCTTTAGTCACAACTCATTTTGATTATCACGGTTGTAATAATATACAGGGTGGATTCCCCAAAACTTCTTCTTTGTTTTTAGTCTTTTCACAAGATCTATAACTCTATTAGTGTGTTAACATGTTGACGGTAAAAATGTCAACACCATGCAGAAAGTGGAATATAACTACAGTGGTAGAGGCAATATAACAAAAAAGTATACAGTAGGTAGTGTCAATGTTGCTATGATGAATGACATTGCCAAATGTCACCATTACATCACATTGAATTATATCATTCTGTAAACAACCTCCAAGATAAAATAATCATTTTAGAATATTTAGGGGTTATGTTATCTGTAACAAGTGTGTTAGCTACAGCAAGTTTCTAGTCCTTGGCAATGACTATATTGAAGATTCACATATAAAAAAGAGTTACCTAATATAATAAGTTCAGCAATAATCCTCCTCCATTGTTTTTTAGTTTTTGTCAGGTCTCCAGTTATTGTTAGTTACTCACTGAATAGTCCGGGGTGTGTTTCTGCTACAATAACTAGCTGTTGGAGGTACATAATGTTACCTTCCACTGTGGAATGACCCAAAAAGTTGAAAAAATGTAACTTTTGACAGAAGGTTCCATCAGGTGTCAGGTATTCACAGCCAAAGAATTTTCTGTATTGTGATTTTTATTGCCTATGCAGGGACAAACAAAAACAATTGTTCAACAGTAGATAAAACATTATCAAGAGCCAAGCTTAGATTCTTTAACCAAAAATTCATCGTTTTTACCAAAACCAAAGGGTCTAACACAAAGTCAGAGAACAAAGCAGGGATTCAATTAATAAACAAACTCAAACAAGAAAGTACACACCAACAAGGAAAAATTTGTTATCCAATATCAAATACCAGGAAGCGTTTGGAGATGACCTTTATAGCTGTGACTCACTTGACACAAACATTAGTACCTCAGACTTCACACATAGCAACCACTACCACAATACTACACAAAATGGCAGCATCCATGAGAAACAAAAAAATTATGTTGCAGAAAGATGCAAAATATTTCTAGGATCCCTAAAACAACAGAATCTCAAGAAACTGAACTCGGTAGATAACAAAACAATTAACAGGAAAAGGAAAGATTGAAAAGAAGTGAAACTAAAGCCAGAAAAAATTAAATATTATACCAGCACATGACAGCCATCGGCTGTATATCTTTAATGTAAACACGGTATCAGTGAACTCTCCTGCTGACCATTCACATAAGCAACAGGTTAAACTCTGGTCTTCTCAGGGACTGCTTGTTGCTCCTTAGCAGCCTGGAGATCTTATGACATTGAGCCAGAACTCTTTGGCTTTGCTGGACATGTTTTAGTGCTTTATAGTTGTAAAGAAAATGATGAAGAACATCTTTGAATGCTTTCCATGGCCCCACTAGCAGATCTTTAAACCACAGTCATTGATGATGTGTTGGGATTGTGGACCAAAAAATGCCATCCTTAATCTTAGTAACAGTTATTCTTGGAAACATCTTTCTCAAATATCAAACTCCTTCCCCTTCCTTTTTCATTTCTTCCACAGAAATTTTCCCTCCAAATTTTATATATGTAGAGGCCAACAATTTCTTCTTTGGGTTGACAAGTGGTTTATGTGCCACACTTTCCTGACCTGGAACCAACTGCTTACAGAGAATCCAGTTCATCTCAATGTATTGAGATGCTTTTCCAACTCTGTCCTGATCACAAATTAAACAACAGTACTTAGGATGTCTGAGCTGCATTCCTCTCGGCACTGTCACTACTTTTAGGTCACCAAAGTTGTTCAAGTTGTAGTTATTGCACTGTTTATGTTTATGTGTACTTATTAGAAGAAAACCCAAAAACAGGTGATTGCAGTACAACAATATGTAATTTAAAGGCAATTTTTGTGATAAGCAGGACAAAATCTATTACAAACACCCAAATGCGCTCAGAAAGCAAACTCTTCATTGTCCAATGTTTTCTTCTTGATTTTTTCATTTGATAAAATGAAGGAACACAATGTGGCTGCCATTCCAAGCATTAAAAATTATATGCTAGAAAGAGCCTAAGATGAACCAGACTATAAGAGTGATGAGAGTTGTGGGCACAAAGGGCTCATATCGAGCATTTGTATGATTAAGAAAATACTGTGAGTGTTCCAATACAAATTTGATTAAAATTATATGTTGTCACACATGTGCACATGGAAGGTAGCTAAAAGACTCAAAAGATGTTAATTCCTCACCCTACTCTTCCTGTGGACAGTATTATATACTGAATCCTGGGATGGAGCTTGCGCCTGGTCCCCTCGACCCACAACCCACGCCCAGCCACTTGGGTTCAGTATTTTCCCAACTGGGCCTTGAAGGGTTGGAATTCTTTTTTCAGGTCCGGTTCCTGATTCTTCATGGAGTCATTCATCCTGCCGACTACACCACTGTAAAATGATCCAGACAACACAGGAAAGAGGTTTGGGGGCAGCTGCCCATATACTTGAAACTGGCAGCCAAAATCGTAGCAAAAGATGTGGTTCAAAGTGGTATAGATCAGTCCATAACAAAGAACAAACCAAACAGGAAAACATGGTGGTTATATAGAGAGAAATGGAAAATGATGTCATCAGGCAGGAACCAGAAGTGACGTCCTCGGGGCCGGGACCAGAAGTGGCATCCTTGGGGCCAGGACTGGAAGTGGTGTCCTCAGGGCCGGGAACGGAAGTGGCATCCTCGGGGGTAGGGGGGCCGGAACCGGACGTGGCATCGTGGAACCAGAACCTGAAGTGGTGTCATCAGGCCCAAGCGGAATTTCTTGTGATCGGTCTGTCAATGAAAAAGAGCAAGGATCAGTGCACTCTGCTGTCCCCTGGTTTGGTGAGGAATTAACATCTGTTGGGCCTTTTAGCTGCCTCCCATGTGCACGTGTGTGACAATGTTCATATGATACTTCTGTGTCCGTGGGTTCCTCATCAGCAGATTCAACAAAACGCATATCAAAAATATTAAAAACATCCAGAAAGTTTCAAAGAGCAAAGCTTGTATTTTTTGTGTGCTGAGCACCACACTAAATTCATGTGAATAAAGTGATATGTAGACATACCTTGCGACACATCAAGTCGGGGGGAGAAGAGGTCAGACAGATGTGCTGGCCCACTGCTCTCATTCCTCGAGGCTCAGTAACGATCCTTCCACTGTTTCACCCACATAAGTCATACAATTTTTGCATACTCTATTGTCAAGTTTATAGTAGTGTTGGGAGGTGCAGGGACTTAATCATTGTGAGCATAAAGGCTAAAGGCCTATTTATACTTGAGTTGTATGTGTTTACGCGAGGGTCCACGAGGGTGCACATGATATAAATTTGATTATCAGTCCTGGTGTGCGGACCCCTCTCGCCGACAACTATGTGCCTCCAGAATTTTTCTGCCCATATTAATTGCATATGCGCTAGACCAGAAAACATTCACTCATTGGTAGTTGTACGTACAACAGTTGAATGAAGTTTTGCTTCCCGCACCTATACAATTCAACATTAAACGTACACAGCTTCTTTTTGTTTTTTGAGAGGTGCCGTGTAATTTGCTGAAGTGGGCCGTAAGGTCGATAAGAACAAATCGAACATATGTACAGTAAAGCAGAAAGAAGCTGATATTCATGGAAGTGTTAGGGCTTTTATACAGTAAGTAATCTAGAGATTATTTAAAATATGCTGAAATATACTACTGTGCGTAGGTTATATGCAAATACTATGCTATTTTATATAATGTCCTTAAGCATCTGTGGATTTTGTTATCCAAGGATGTCATGGAATCAAACCCTATGGATGTTGAGGGTCGACTGCACTAATTCATACATTTTTGAAAGAGTTCGGCTCTTTTTGAATCACCATTTATTTATTTGAATAGTTTCTTATTTATTGTAATTTTATGTACTATAAATTTATAATTTGCTTAATTTATAGTAGAGCTAACATTTCTCACTCTCTAGTGAACTTTGTGAACAAATGCAAATAACAATACATTTGGCCAATACTTGTATGTTTTTCATGTTTTTTTTGGGATGTATGAATGCAAACTGTAAACATTATATGACAAACCATTTAAAAAAAAAATCTTTGAAAATACTCCAGGTCCTGTTCATCATGTATATAAATCTTTTATCTATCACTAAAAGGGAACAAAAGTGAATTAGTAGGAAGGATCTGGATCTGAATGTTCAAAGTTTCATAGAAAGAAATAGGAAAGGGTTTCCAGAATGGATTACTAATATGCAGGTAGAAATTTACACAAGGGAAGCAAAAGCTCCCACTGATGCTTGGTTATATTACTGATGAATTACAATAGTAATGCTGAAAACTGTTACATAGTTCCATGTTACTGACAAGTTTTCTGCATTAACGTACATTTAATGGATGTAAGACTTTTCTTGAATCCAAAAACATGTCTGTTTCCATTCATAGTTGTTTTCCTTTCGGAATTTCTGGGGTGTCTGCACTTTTAATATCTTGGGCAGCCCCTATACTTACTAAGTGAAGTGGATAGATGAATGAATAAATAATGAAACTGATAGTTCTTGAATTTGGCTTGATAGAGCTGGCAAGCTGGAGCTGCCGGATGAAGCTATCCAAACACTTGTGTCTAAGTGGCAGCAGCTGAAGAGGCATGGAGGTTATCGGAAGGAAGCAGCAAAGAATGAATGAGAAATGGATCACTATGTGTATAGTCCGAAGTTCAGCTAACTGAAAGGGCTTCATAGTTTTGCTTGGATGTTCATTTAAAAAAAAAAATTATCTTTTTGATTTAGATAAAAAAGATAACCAAACTTGACACCTGAATATGCTTTAATGTCGGTGTAGCTGTAACTACTACAATTGTGTGCATCAACACATACTGTAGGTCGTCACTGAATAATAATATATTGTGAAGGGTAATTCAGATTTTATAGTGGTTTGACTATTGAAAGGGTAATATATGTCTATTTATTTACTTAAAACTGTCACCACAGAAAAGGAGCAGCCTGATCACAGTGTCATTCATTATGCTATTTTTACACAAAGCAACACAACTGAGCAAAATGAAAGGTGTCTAGCAAAAATTGCCTGGCATATACATTTGACAGAAGGTACACATTATGTTTCAGTGATTAACAGAGAAGCAATGCCTGGCATTTTCAGTTAAGATAGCAATTAAGTCAACAATTCCAGCTCAGAAATGTGTGAGTGAGCTTGCAACTAACACAAAGGGCCTGGTTGTAGACATCAAGTCATTTGTTTATCCCTGCAGACATTACTAATCAGTGATTTATTACTGCATCCTGTATAGACTTGATAGGTACATTTAAATCTGTTACTTTCTATTTATATAGAGTATATATCTTTTTAATTTACTTCTAAATTATTTTTGATATTAAAAGCCATAAATTGCAAAAGTGTATCTGTGGTATTATTAGTAGTAGTCATAATAAAACCATTAACAATATTGTTAAGAACATTAAGAAATGCAAGGACACCAAAATTATTATAAAAGAAATAAAAATTCATTAGTTTTTTTAAAATTTGAATGCAGCATATTTAAATGAATAACTAAGTAATTTATTTGCTAACCCTATACATTTCAATCTTCCAGTTTTGATATTATATCAACAGTTCAGTGACTGTTGTGTTTTTTGTTTTGCGTCCTCCCCCACCAAAACCTATCATCTATTGAGGAAGAGTGAAAGCTTTAGATTCTTCAAAAATTTCGATCTCCAGTTTTCAACAGATCTTGACATTTTAGGGACACTGATACCGAAACAATCGATATCCCGATGATGGGTGTGTGTCTGTGTGTCCAAAAAAACCAAACTTGAAGCTTAAACCTGTTATGAGATGACAATGTGCTGATTAGCTTTTGAGCCAAATTGTACAAGAGAAAGAGGCACTCTAGAGGAACCTTCAAATACCGTAATTCTGCAATTAATTATGAATTCTTCTCGTAAATTGCTATCGTAATGACTTATTTTATGATCAGAAAGATCACCATCAGAGCGGTGAATAGTTTCTGAAATGTTATAGAATAGTTCGGGTAACTTGGTTCCTAGGGTGCAAAGCCTACTGAATGCTCACATCCGAATTATTTAAAACTGTTAAAAGTGATACACATTGTTCCACAGTGCCATCCTGTTTTCTCTGTGGATGCTGCCATGTTGGAGACTGGTTGCTAGGATGTGAGGACATGTTGCTGGGATGGTTCTTGGAGATTGTACATCAGGATGTCAGTAGCGCAATGTTTTAAAAAGCCAGTGCCATGTGTATTTAATTAATCAAAGGCTGGATTCCTAAAAGAGATTTTTTGGCTTTGCTGTTGGGTTGTGTACAGGGTCATGTTTGCCTTGGATTGCCCTTGCTGGCAACTCCTTTTTACCATTTGTGCTCTATGGAGCTTTATGTATTTATCGAGATACTTGTGCAATAAACCTTTTTTATTTTTATAAAGATTTGTTGCTTACCCTTATTACTAGCTGGTGTTTAACAGTATATCCCTCTGTAGTGGAGAGTGGAAGTGTTTAGGACTAGATGCTTTGGAACGTATTAGGCATATGTGCTTTGGGACTCCTAGGTTAATGACACCAGACTTTTCAATGCTATCCTCCAGTTCTATTTTATCTCTAAACTGCTATCACCTTGCTTAAGTAGTACATCATTTAAATTTAGAGCATATTGATAAATACCAAAAATTTTGTTTATAGTTAAAGTATGATTAATTAATCAAAAAAGTATATATAGAGTTTGTAAATTAGTCAGTGTGTCTTATATAAATACAGTAATCCCTCCTCCATCGCGGGGGTTGTGTTCCAGAGCCACTCGCGAAATAAGAAAATCCGCGAAGTAGAAACCATATGTTTATATGGTTATTTTTATATTGTCATGCTTGGGTCACAGATTTGCGCAGAAACACAGGAGGTTGTAGAGAGACAGGAACGTTATTCAAACACTGCAAACAAACATTTGTCTCTTTTTCAAAAGTTTAAACTGTGCTCCATGACAAGACAGAGATGACAGTTCCGTCTCACAATTAAAAGAATGCAAACATATCTTCCTCTTCAAAGGAGTGCGCATCAGGAGCAGATGTCAGAGAGATAGAGAAAAGCAAACAAATCAATAGGGCTGTTTGGCTTTTAAGTATGCAAAGCACCGCGGCACAAAGCTGTTGAAGGTGGCAGCTCACACCCCCTCCGTCAGGAGCAGAGAGAGAGAGAGAGACAGAGAAAAACAAAGAAGCACAAATCAATACGTGCCCTTCGAGCTTTTAAGTATGCGAAGCACCGTGCAGCATGTCGCTTCAGGAAGCAGCTGCACAGAAGGTAGCAACGTGAAGATAATCTTTCAGCATTTTTAGACGAGCGTCCGTATCGTCTAGGTTTGTGAACAGCCCCCCTGCTCACACCCCCTACGTCAGGATCAGAGAAAGTCAGCGCAAGAGAGAGAGGGAGAAAAGTAAGTTGGGTAGCTTCTCAGCCATCTGCCAATAGCGTCCCTTGTATGAAATCAACTGGGCAAACCAACTGAGGAAGCATGCACCAGAAATTAAAAGACCCATTGTCCGCAGAAATCCGCGAACCAGCAAAAAATCCGCGATATATATTTAAATATGCTTACATATAAAATCCGTGATGGAGTGAAGCCGCGAAAGGCGAAGCGCGATATAGCGAGGGATTACTGAATGTGTAGGAGGTTATGTGCAGAAAAATTGTAGAATGCTGATGATATTGATTAAATTAGAGTGCTACAGTTTTTACTTACCTTAAATAAGCTTACAGTATATAACACAGCAAAACTCATATCAAGTAGCAATAAAGGTAAACACCCAATGACCTTGAAGTCAACAAATTCCCAGCATGAAATAAAATGAACTTTGGTCACAGACTCCCACCTCAGCAGGGAAATAAAAATAAAATAATATTCTTATACCTTCATTGTCCAATTCTTGGTGAAAGTGGAGCTGAAACAGCAGCACAAAGTGCAAGATTTAAAAAAACTCAACATCAAACACACAGGTTCAATTTAGAGTCATCAAATAATGTAATCTGTACGTGTTGGGGATGTAGGAGGAAAATCTGAATACCCCGTGGAAAACCTATGAAGAAACAGAAAGAATATGTCAAATCGACACAGATGGTGAAAAGGCATAGGGTATCCAAATTCATAATGCTAATCTGTGCAGCAGTGTGCTGAATTGGAGCCATGGACATTGCAAAGGAGTGTGAGGCATCCAAAAAGAGCTGCAGAAGCAGGCAAAGACCTTTACTAGCCTATCCAGAGGAGAATCACCCCAAGCCAGCTAGTCCTGCAATGTAAAAGGGTCCCAAACCAGGGAGTTGGTTTTAGAAGTTTAAAATATAAATACAGTATCAAAATATATTTAAAAGACTCCCAAGGTAGAGAACTGTAAATCTCTTGCTTGTAGAGACAAGTGAAAATGACAAATCTTTTTAACTTAAACCATATTTACTATACTATCCACAAGTAAAATCCAATAACAGAATCAAAATAGTCCTTAGAAATGAAATACTGCATATACTCGCTTATAAGTTGGGTCTTGAAACTCGACAAATTGATCATAAAATCAGACTCTGACTTATACACCCGTTCAAAAATACGACACTTAATTTGCTTCCTCCAATTATGCACCAGTTTCTCAGACACATCGAATTTTGTTGCAGCAGCGCAGTTACCAATTTCTTTCGCCACTTCAACGACTTTTAATTTAAAACCAGCTTCATATTTTCTTTTGATTAAAACACTTCATCATAGATAAGGGATGTTCTTACGATAAAGGTGTATGAGAATGTGAGTTACAAAAAACACAAAACAGTGCAAACGTCTCTTTGGAATAGTTCGGGTATTACTGTGTGGTCACGTAGGCACAATACATAGAAAAAAAAATGTGCTCCGTGGTTACTCTCTCAGGTCGGCCTTAGCATATCATAATCTCTTGGACCAATAGCCTGAGTTTTCTGCATTTGACTTATACAACTGACATCATAAAATACTGGAAATTATACGGTAAAATCAAGACCCGACTTATTTTCCTGGGGAGTGGGTGATCGGGAGGCCTTCACGTAACATTTAAATGTAAATGACTGTATACTGTCAGATTATGATGATGATCGCAGTTGGTATCACACTGATCTGAAGCCAATTGAGACAAGCATCTCATTGTTTGACTGGTGAACTTGCACATCTCGGTGGTCATTAGCTAAACAGGGACAAATAATATTGGTTAGGTAAGTTAATGTAGATGTTTGAGAAGTTTGCACATCTAAAGAAAAATTATGATATAAAAATTGGACTTGCTTTTTGAGTTGCAGACAGGCACAAATCAAAGGCAATTTTCTTCTTGCTTGTTCTTACATTTTGCTGTTTCTTTTCTTATCCAAGGCAGTACATCAGTCAGTTCAGGTACTGTATAATTAGTACTTAATACAACATTCAGTTAGACAGTTTGTTTCTGTTTCATTTAATTATATTTGAATCAGAGATATTAAAAAATAATAGAAATATATTGTACAATACTGCAGATGTTCATTCTTTTTTACTTGCTTTTGATCTTGATGCTTACCTATACAGTATGGAATCAGCATGAAAACAGAATACACAGAAAAAGAAAGTTGTGACCTGCTGTAAAGTGTATATAATTGGGAGTAACTGGTAATTTAATGTTAAAAAGCATTGTTTTACCATGTGTAAAAGGAATGAGAATAACAGTTATAAATTAACTGTTCGTTCTCAACATAGAAAACAATCATAGTCCGATGCTAATTAAATGTATCACCAAGTGTTTGTATAAGCTGTGAAAAATGAACTGAATACAGAAAAATAAAAATAAGTGATTGCATGTAATTGTGTAAATCTCACTGTGCTTGTTTTGTCACATTTTAATAGGTTCTGTTTCACAAAATAAAAGTACAGCACATGAGCTGTCTTGTATATTGTAGGCTAAGAGTGATAAGTAGGTGCATATATACAAAATATATATTTTTATGTCACTTTTGAATAACAAAAATGCATCTTGGATTATTATTATTTATTATTATATTTTATTTTATATTATATGTTTTGGGCGGCACGGTGGCGCGGTGGGTAGCGCTGCTGCCTCGCAGTTGGAAGACCTGGGGACCCGGGTTCGCTTCCCGGGCCCTCCCTGCGTGGAGTTTGCATGTTCTCCCCGTGTCTGCGTGGGTTTCCTCCGGGTGCTCCAGTTTCCTCCCACAGTCCAAAGACATGCTGGTTAGGTGGATTGGCGATTCTAAATTGGCCCTAGTGTGTGCTGGGTGTGTTTGTGTGTGTCCTGTGGTGGGTTGGCACCTTGCCCAGGATTGGTTCCTGTGTTGGCTGGGATTGGCTCCAGCAGACCCCCGTGACCCTGTGTTCGGATTCAGCGGGTTGGAAAATGGATGGATGGATTATATGTTTTTTTTTTAATATTTTATTACTATTTTTCTACAGGTTAATTATTAATTGTGCCTTTAGGACAGTTTTCTTTCAGTCACTCAATGGTTCATTTTCATTTAAACAGTTAAGCTCCATTATTTAATCCAGACTGAACTCCTTCACTGTATTTTCTTTTTTGAAAATATTAGAATTTACCGTTGATTGCTGAGCTTGCTTCCATAATACATATTTAAAAAGATGACTTGAATGATGATTTCTTTCCAGACATTTTCCAATCTATCCACCTTTCTTCATTTTTATTTTTCCTTCTGCCTTTATTCCATCATCAAATTTTTGCACAACCTTTTTGGGATGATCAGGGTTTTCCTAAAATTCCTTAAATACTCCCATCTTAACATTTCTGTACTTAAACTATCTAATATTCTTAATTGGTATTCCTTTCCTCTCTGTACCACTTAATACCTGACTACATTTTTCTAGTTAATTTCCAGTTCATTACAACTATTCATTCACTAATTTTTGCCTCTTCAATGAGTCCCTTGTTTACTAATCCTGACTTGTGTTTTCCAGGTAATGACTGAGATTTATTTTTCTACAGGTTAATTATTAATTGTGCCTTCATTGTAGGATAGTCTCCCTTTCTTCCTGAATCTGTTTTAACACATTTGCTAAAAATGTCCACTCAGTTTCTTTATGTACATCCTCATCTATTCTTTTTTAACCTTTGCCTTTATTCCCACATTTACTAATTGCTGCTCTTTCCGTTTGCCCCTCTTGATACGTTTTTCTCTAGTGTATCTTAGTATTTTTGCTCCATACAAAGATACCCTTAATCTTTATGTGTAGATATAATTTGAAAATGAAAACAATCGTTAACCACCCAAAAAGGAAAAAGTATTGAAAAAAATTCAATTGGGTTTGTAATAGTAAAAAATAATCTTTGATTGTCTTGGCAAAATTACACATGGATAATGAGTGCAAGCCAACCACTACTATTACAGTCAATTATTACTATGTCTTTGTTAAGCTGATATATTTATAATGGCTATATATTTGATAATTCTCCTTTTAGAACCAATAAAACACGAGTATGGTTGGAACAGTGGTAAATGCTGCTGCCCCACATCCAAAATGATGAGTTTTGTTCTACACCCAGTCATCGTCTATGTGAATTATGCTGTGGTTACTCCTAGTTTTCTTCCACATCCATAAGTGTGACAGCTGGCAACTGTAAAATGGTCTCTTGAATATGTTAATAGGTACACCTGTAGATTGGCACACACCAACTCAGAGCTTTTGCATTGAGCTTGTTCAAGTTAGGCTCTGCCCTTGCAGGCTCTTGCTTTATCGTGCTACAGTTAGATTCTTTTACTTCCCAGATTTTTTGTTATGTCCTCCACCCCAGCTCTTATTCATTTATTCTTGCACTGCCCTGTCCTGGATGGAGACACAGACTGCTACTGTGTTTCACTTCTCATTTTAGGAGGCATCTCCTCACTCTTCATTCTTTATATCTCAAGTGTCAGGACAGAGCAAATACTAAATGCAAGGAAAAGGGATTAAACTTTTATTTACTAATTGTATTATTCCTACTAGGGAGTTCGATCCCTGCTCGCTTCACTTGCCAACCCCCCTGGACTGTGGTACGCGCCAACCACTTCGCATCTCTGCCACTTGTGTTGTGAAGAGGGGGGCTGAATGCATCCCAAGGAGATGTGGTCACTCCTCTGAAACCCCCTGTTAAACGGTGATACAATGGGTTACAAATACAGTTTTTTTTTACCTCCTCTTTGCTCGATCAGCTGCTGGCTAGCTTGCTGCTGCTACCGTGCCACATGATCTGCATCTCGCATGTCACTTCGAACATTTAAAAGCCTTTACAGCAGCTGTCCTACTCTTAAATCTCTTTGCACAAAGTCTCATCTCATGGGATATGAGTTCTTCATATTTTTTAGTTTATAATTTAAAAATAGAATAAGAATCTGAAAATCTAAGACTATCACATTAAAGTTCGATAAATTCTGAAAAGAATGACACCAAACATATATATGTAGGTTTTAAAATAAGCCTGATTTAAAGTGTGACAAAAAATGTGACATAAAAATGTCACATAAAATCGTTGCACAAAATCATTGTACTGTCAGGCTTAGGATTTTATATATAGAGAGTAGATATCATTCTTAATCAGATGTTCAAGGGTTAAACAAAATAAGAAGAGTAAAAGTTACAGATTTATGCTTTCCTTATTGTCCAGAAAAAATCCTTTAACAAACAGAAGGAAACAGAAAGAAAGAGCTAAAGATAATTAAACCATATTTTAACATTCTTGATTACTATTATTACATAATAAAATATCTTTCCTAAAAGCCCTGTAGTGGTTTAGGCAGGCTTCAGAGTGTTATGTCATACTTGAATAAAAGCATTTAACATTCTAAATATTAGTCTTGTCTGTCCAAAAAGGATAATTGAAACGGATCAATGACTTTAAAGATACTACAAGAAGACTGTCACAGACAGATAGAAGAAAGGGACAAGGAAATGGCAGAGTCTGGTCTTTTTAATGTTGCCTAAAGGGAACATGTAAATTGAGAGGAAAAAAAAACACATAATAATATAATATACAATTTTACATTTTGCAGTAATCATAACTGACATCCACTCATAAAGTAAATGAGCTATGGACTATGCCATGAACAAATAAAATATGCCTCATTCATTACTGTACATTAAATAAATATAAAAGCATGGTGAGTATATTTGACTTAAAGGCCTGTGTTACATTTTGTTGAAAGATTTATTGACCCATAAGATCCTAAAAAGTCAGTTATACATTTAAAAAAGAAAATGGTCTATTGACCCTTGCAACTAAATATAGATATATACAGTATATACAGTGCTGTAA
Source organism: Erpetoichthys calabaricus (assembly GCF_900747795.2). Taxonomy (NCBI): domain Eukaryota; kingdom Metazoa; phylum Chordata; class Cladistia; order Polypteriformes; family Polypteridae; genus Erpetoichthys; species Erpetoichthys calabaricus. The sequence continues at coordinate 217,462,031 of NC_041398.2, read as the reverse complement.
AATCTTGCATATAATGTGCCCACATGCTAATACGCATGCTGATTTAGCCCAAAATTTTCAGGTAAAAAAAGAAATTTACATATAATGCGCACCCTTAACTTTTCAAGATTTTAGGGTGGACGTCAACCTTTGTATACCTTCATTATAATCAGCCATAAATGTCACAAAACTAGCCGTTATGATAAAGGTAGGTCGCTTGGAGGAGTGTTAGACTCATTGACCTGTGACATCTAATCTCTGCATGTGCAAGAGTAGTGAAGAGCAAACAACGGCAAAAATGCCATTGATATCTGGTTAAAGAGAGAAGCAAATGTGCAAATGCAAAATACTCTGTGGATGACGTTTTGCGTTTATTTTATTATTTTGAAATGGACTCTTTCATGTTGGGCTCCGATTTTGGTGCAAGTGATTTGGAGATCAAGATTGACAGCGAAAGTGAGGTGCCAGCATCAGCTGATCGATAGCTGATGTGCCTAAGGCAGCGTTCGCCTGGGAGGACTGCCACTTGCAATGAAAAGAAGTACAAGCCAGATTGTGTCACACTGCGACCTCCGCTTTCACTGCCCATCCGCCGATGTGGCCCCCATGCAGCCACTGTAGCCATATAGGGCTAACGAACACGCAGCAAGAGTAGCCACAGAACCAGCAACAGATGTTTTATGTTGATTTAAGTGTGAAACCATTGCTTTGTGTACTATTCAGAAAACAGCCCGGCAGCCACTCGCTTCCCCCAATATGCAACTGCTGTTGCAGCAGCCAGAGGTGGGTAACACACAATCAACAGCACACTGCATGCAGGAACCAACGTTTTATGTTGATTTATGTGAGAAATAATTGCTTTACAATTATGTCTCATGTATAATGCTCACCCCCATTTTTAGCGAACTAAAATAAGAAAAAAATTGTGCGCATTATACGCAAGATTTTACAGTGTATACAGAGAGAGTGCGAGTATGTAGACATGGTCAGGAGGCTTAGTTATGTTTCAACCAACACATGGAATGGGCAAAACACTTGATCTAGAGTAAGTGAACTCTGAAGAGTTAAGATTGTTGCCAAAAATGCAGTAGTCTCAATATCTCAAAAGTTGTGTAAATGAAAACACCTTGTTAAGGAAATTAGTCAGAGAAGAATGACCAAGTAACAGAAAGCTATAAATATTCTTTCCAACAGCGGCATACAGGAGGACATCTCTGAATACGAAGGCCCCACAAACCTTATCAGTACAGATTTTGTGAACATATGTCAGTTATTATGTAAACTGCTTTGTCCTGATCAGGGCGGCTTGGCAATACTAGAGCGTATCCCATCCAGCATAGGGTGCAAGGTAGGAACAAACCTTGGACAGGCCATCACAGGGTAAGTACACACAAACACACAGAATTCAACCACACACCAGGACCAATTTAGTTTTGCCAATCCACTTAACTTGCATGTTTTTGGACTGTGGTAGGAAACCAGACCACCCAGAGGAAAACCATGCAGACACATGGAGAACATATGAACTCAATGCAGGAAGGGCCCGAGTTACAAACCCTGGTCTCCTCACTGTGCTAGCACTGCATCACCATGACGCCCTTTATGAACGTCTTTCATTATAAAATTGATAATGTGTGATACTAGAGCAATAGATAGATAGATAGATAGATAGATAGATAGATAGATAGATAGATAGATAGATAGATAGATAGATAGATAGATAGATAGATAGATAGATAGATAGATAGATAGATAGATAGATAGATAGATAGATAGATAGATAGATACTTTATTAATCCCAAGGGGAAATTCACATACTCCAGCAGCAGCATACTGATAAAAAACAATATCAAATTAAAGAGTGATAAAAATACAGGTATAACAGACAATAACTTTGTATAATGTTACCGTTTACCCCCCCGGGTGGAATTGAAGAGTTGCATAGTGTTGGGGAGGAACGATCTCCTCCGTCTGTCAGTGGAGCAGGACAGTGACAGCAGTCTGTTGCTGAAGCTGCTCCTCTGTCTGGAGATGATACTGTTTAGTGGATGCAGTGGATTCTCCATTATTGACAGGAGCCTGCTGAGCGCCCGTTGCTCTGCCACAGATGTCAAACTGTCCAGCTCCGTGCCTACAATACAGCCTGCCTTCCTCACCAGTTTGTCCAGGCGTGAGGCATCCCTCTTCTTTATGCTGCCTCCCCAGCACACCACGATGTAGAAGAGGGTGCTCGCCACAACCGTCAGATAGAACATCTGCAGCATCTTATTGCAGATGTTGAAAGACGCCAGCCTTCTAAGGAAGTATAGTCGGCTCTGTCCTCTCTTGCACAAAGCATCAGTATTGGCAGTCCAGTCCAATTTATCAGGGTCTGCACCCTCTGCACACAGTCACCTCTGATGATCATGTGGTCCATGAGGGGCCTGGTCCTCCTAAAATCTACCACCATGTCCTTGGTTTTGCTGGTGTTCAGTTGTAGGTGGTTTGAGTCACACAATTTAACAAAATCCTTAATTAGGTTCCTATACTCCTCCTCCTGCCCACTCCTGATGCAGCCCACGATAGCAGTGTCGTCAGCGAACTTTTGCACGTGGCAAGACTCTGAGTTGTATTGGAAATCCGATGTATATAGGCTGAACAGGACCAGAGAAAGTACAGTCCCCTGCAGTGCTCCTGTGCTGCTGACCACAATGTCAGACCTGCAGTTCCCGAGACGCACATACTGAGGTCTGTCTGTAACAGAGTCTACGATCCATGCCACCAGGTATGAATCTACTTCCATCTCTGTCAACTTGTCCCTAAGGAGCACAGGTTGGACGGTGCTGAAGGCGCTAGAGAAGTCCAGAAACATAATTCTTACAGCACCACTGCCTCTGTCCAAGTGGGAGAGGGATCAGTATAGCATACAGATGATGGCAGTGTCAAAGCATATTTCTCATTATGCTCACCACCTTAGTAATTTTAACTACATAACAGAGCAAAACCTAACTTTAATTTCCAATGTGAAATCTATTTTCTAAAATTAAATCTACTACCTGTCCCTCACACCCAGTAACAACAAAACTGGTGAAAATCTCAAACACTGTTGCAGCAGCCCCCTTTGTTAACATTGTTAACAGCCATACCACATGCAGTTCAGAACAGGTCATCCAACTGAAGCTAACCATGTTCAGGCCCAGCCAGTACTTGGATGAGAGACCAAACTGTAAAAGCTTGAGTTGATTGTGGAAGAGGTAATGGCAAGGACAGCAGGGGGTGCGTACCCTGTGGTCTGAATGTGGATCCCAATGCCCCAGTGCAGTGACAGGGACGCTGGGCTGTAAAAAATTTCACCGTACACTGAATCAAAATTTAAACCAAGGTCCTGACTCTCTGTGGTCATAAAAGATCTGTGAGCATCCTTCAGAAAGAGCAGGGTGCATCCTGATGTCCTGGCTAAATTGACCACCATGGCGTAGTCATTCTGGCCCCCTAATCACCCCCTTTCTCTAATTGAGTAACTATCTCTCACCCCTACACCACCTAACAGCTGATGTGTGGTGAGTGTACTGGCACAAAATGGCTGCTTTCACATCATCCAGGTGGGTGCTCCACATTAATGGTGGTTGAAATGTCTCCCAACTCACTATGTAAAAGCGCTTAGGATAATGAGAAAAGTATACAAAGAATTATTATTATCTTTATTGACTTTTATTTACTGGCATTGTTCCTAATACATGAAACATGTCTATTATCAGGTTGTTGTTGAAGAAAATGACAGCTAGAGCCAAATATAATTACTGATTATAGATCTATTTCAAATTTACCATTTTTTCCTAAAATACCTCAAGAAGTAGTCACCACATAGCTACTTGCACATTACACATTTACTTGAGGAGTACCACTTTGGCACCAATCATTATACAGAAACAACACTAACTTATGTTGTAAATGTCATTTTAATATCTTCAGATGAAGGACATGCTACAGTAATTTTGTTGATAGATTCAAGCATAGCATTTGACACCACTGACAACTCTATTGAGTTACATAGACTGTAAAATTATGCTGGGCTCTCAGACACCATACCTGCATGGTTTAGTTAATATTTATGAAATTCTTTTTTTCAATATGTGCAGAAATATGTTGACAGTTCTCCATCATAATCTTTAGAACTTACATATGGTGTACCACTGTGCTCCATATAAGACTTCCAACCATCCATATTCCAACCCGCTGAATCCAAACCCAGGGTCACAGGGGTCCGCTGGAGCCAATCCCAGCCAACACAGGGCGCAAGGCCCTGTTTTAATATTGCATGCTTCCATTGGAAAATATCATTAGAAAAAATATTAATTTTCACATATATCATATTATTTATCCATCCATCCATTATCCAACCTGCTATATCCTAACAACAGGAGTCAATCCCAGCCAACACAGGGCGCAAGGCAGGAAACAAACCCTGGGCAGGGCGCCAGCCCACCGCAGTCATATTGTGCACAGCTATACATTTTGTTCAGATGAAGCAACATTTCTCCTATACAACCTTTTAATTAGCTGTGTCAGGTGAATTAGAAGATTGGCTGAATGATAACTACTTGCTTTTAAAAGAAGATTTTTTGAGGGAATGATATTGAATGCAACAATGTTTTGTCACCTTTTAGCTGTTTACCTGCCCAATTGAGATCCTGGAGCTTTAGAATCCAAGGATGAAAAGGATGCCTTCTTATTTGACTGCATAATAAAGACATATGTATAACTGTGCAGAATTCCCCAGAGGAATTGGGCAGTCAGTTGGACCCATTCTTCAAAATTTTGACATTGTAACTTTTGTTATGACTTTGTATTTTTACAAGCTGTGAAACACCTTGAGGTATTTTCTTCAGGGATGCTGCTGACTGGAGTTTTTGTTTTCCTCTTCCCCACTGCCAACTGGCCATAGTTCAACAATAATATTAATGACCATTTATTGTCAGGATCTTTCTTTATAATAAGTTTCAACATGTTTTGATTCACTATGTGTCTAAACCAGTGTTTCTTATTCTAGGGGTCGCAACCCAAGTGTTTGTTATGGGTAACCAAATTTGCCCAGGCTCAATTTTTATGGTCAGTGATTTACCACCTGCTATTCAGCATACTTTTTATTGCAGCAGTATACAATCTGAGAAATTTGAAAAATGCAGTCGATGTCTCAACAAAGAGCTTTAATTTCTATTTAAATATAATTAACATTCCCCACGACACCAACCTGTGATACAGTGAAACTGACATGACTGACAAGCAAAGACACATACAGTATAAGAACGGGTGAGAGGGGAGAGAATGACCTGCGAGCACATGAGGTAAAGGGATCATTTCACTAGTTTGAAATGTCGAAATGAAAAGAACTAGTGTGACACAAGAATGTGGTGATTTTTGAGATATTGTGGTAGGCTAGTCAGTATGATGGGGGTATATATAGTGCCATGGCAGTTTTTTGCTAAATTCACTTTCAGTGGTCAACTGATCGGTGCCTCATGACGTGTTTGCAGTGATGGCAACTATTGAATCCAAATTTGTAACAGTTATGCAAAGATTTTGTATTAAATTTAACATGCCTAGGTGGGGACAAATTCTCTTAAAGTTATCTAAAAGTGGTTTGATAAATTTCAAAATACTAGTAATGTGAATGACATGTTTGTTGAACTGTGAGGACACCAAAAAAATATCATAAAGGTGAGACAGAAGATCGGACTTTGGCATTCACCACAATGTCTGTCAGCAACATCAAACATTTCAGAATAGACTGTATGCAGAATTCTTCATCAAGATTTACACTATCACATGTATAAAATACAAATAGCACGTGCATTTTTAAGGAAAATTTAGCTTCATGGCTTAACCTTTTGTACTCATTTTATTGAATTGTTATATGAAAACTAGGGTATACTGAACAATTTGTGAACTCATTCAGAACAATGTATTGTTAATGGTGGAATATTGAAATAGATTCATGTAAAAAATGTGTTATTTAAAACAAGGTACATTGACGGTATTGATTAATTTATTTTTTGACTACTTTATTCCTTATCTGGTGCCATGAGTAAAGTGACTACATTAAGTGACCATTTGTTTTATCCTTTCAATTGTTCTTTCCTCACAGTGCACTCCATAAAAAGCATTTATTTCTCTTAGCTTTACTAAAGCTGTACTTCTGGGCGCCAGGCCATGCGGCAGCCTTTACAGAAGCTCTCTTTCTCTTTTTTATTTAGAATTACTAATGTTTTTAATGTAATTAATTATTTTTAATTGTTAACATAAAGATGAGGCCTTTGTCTTGTCAGCATACATTCTGGAATGAATTTTTAAAGTAAACTAAAGAAATGCTGCTGTCAACACAGACTAATACACCAGCTCTCAGACAAGATGCGAACTTGAAAAATGTAACGCAATGAGCATAAAAGATCTGATGGCCGCCTATAACATCTTAGAATATAAGAGATTCTAAGGAATGTAAAGTGGGATATATGAAACATTCCCATATTCCCTTGATAGCACTGGGATCATTGCCATCCAAGGAGCTCCGTTACATTCTGTTATAAGTGCTGCTCATCCTACAATGAAAAGGGCAAAAGGGATGAATCCAGAGCAAGGATAAATGTTTTAAACTGGAGATGAAAGGGTTGAAGATAAAAGTAAGATGGAAAGGATTCATACTTGGCCTGACTTCCAACAATGAGAAATGTTCAATTGGTTCATATAAGTTGTTTGAACACCTCTTATTTCAGATGCTGTTTTAATGCTTTTAAAAAGCAGGAGGGGGACTGAAGATTTTTGTGAATGTGCAGTGGTGAAAAAGGGAGCATGGTACAATTATAACTAAAATGTGCGATCAAAGATCATCAAGATCATCCATGTAACTGCCCAGGAAAGTAAGTTACATCAACCCAGCTGTTTCGGCAACAGAAATGATTTACTCTGTACCAATAATTTAATGATGGATCATTCTGAATTCTTGTGATTTCAGACAAGCAATTAGGTTTCTATTATGCATTTCCCATTCATGGACACTACAAGCTGGACATGCTCATCTAAATATTAAAGACTTTAAATATTAACCTGTGGTACAAACTCAGCAGTCCTGATCTCATCTTACTGTTATTGACAGCAGCAGCTCTCTGTTATCCAAGCCGGAAGTTTTTATATGTGTTTGGAGGGTTGCTGTTTGTTTTGGTTTTACTGACAATGTGTGTCCCTTTTTATCTGCAGTCTACCTTTTCTCAGATGAAAATGTAGAGCATGGTAAAGACCCATGCCACAAAATATACATAATCTCACACTGGTTCCGTGAAATTAAAGTAACTTCAATTTGCTAAAATGGTATGCAAACTTCCTCAGATCTCAATCGAATTACAAAGTGAAATGGGAATTTTACAGTATAATTATGTGGATGGTGTGATGGGCGGCCATGGTCATTACCTTGCCTGGACACCAGTGGAATGGAAGGACCGGGGGAGAGAGAATCACTGAGGCAATACTTCCCCTGGGACTCTAGAGGGCAGTGCTCCTGTGCAGCTGTGGTACCATGGATTCGCGCAGGCCATGCAGTGAGCTGGATATATACTATCTATATAATAAAAGCCCAGCACGGCGTCCGTGTCCGGGTTCCTTTTGGCTGTATAGCCGCCCCCGTAGAAAAGCTCCAGTCCTTCCCCTCTCAGAATTCCTGCTTACCCCCCTCCGTTCTTTCCCCTTTGTGCACGTGAGTATTTCGAGCCCCGCGTCTGAGTCGGATGGTTCCCCTGGTCACCAATTCGTGTGTTTCAAGCCGCGTTTTTCTATTTTCTCCCTTCCGGCCCACTATGCCTTTCCGTCTTCAGATACCCATGTGCACTTGTACGGAGGAGACCTTACGGAACAATGCCGAAACGAAAGGCAACTGAACCTGCTGCTGCGAGAGAGGACACATTACAGCGTCATCACGAAGCAAAGAGGCAAAGGCGTGCCAGTCGCTCGCAAGAAACGGACAGTCAGCATTCACACAGATTAGCTCAACGACACATCTCTGCCGCACAATGAAAGGCCACTGAAACCCCTACAGAGAGAGAAGGCAGATTATGCCATGATCGCGAAAGAAAGAGGCAAAAGCGTGCCAATGAGACACCCGACGACAGGTCCTTACGATTGCAAAACAACCGTAATAGACAAACCCCTACAGAGAGAGAGGACACATTACGCCGTGATTGCGAAAGAAAGAGGCAAAAGCGTGCCAATGAGACACCTGACGACAGGTCCTTACGATTGCAAAACGACCGGAATACACAGAAACGTACGGTCTCGCAAGAAACTCTTAGTGAACTCTCTCACTGTTCTTGCTCGCAACAAACTGACACTTACCACTCACAGACATTACCGTAACAACGCGTCTCCACGGTATATTGTACAGGGATTGCACTTCGTCCATTTCAGGAAGTTCATGTCCCTGAAGCCACGTTTAAACAGGGAAGGACTCAACTGTGGTCATCCAACGCGCAGCGTAGTGCGCGCCAGGTCGCTAGTGTATATATATTTTGCATGTATATATATTGTAGTGGGCGACCACAGCATTCCCACAGGGCATGTTAGGAGCTGGAGTTTGGTGCAGCCCTGTTGGGTTCTGTGGGGGCAGCCATGGGGAGCTGCAGAGCCCTATACTGGAATTCCACCACACCTGGGAGTGATTCCAGTAATCATGATGAACATAAGATGAACATAAGAGGAGCAGCCTCACTCTGTTCGGAGAGCCAGTGTCTGGAGGAAGGAAGGTGCAGGTTGCTGGGAGAGAAGTGGAGGCGGCTAAGAAACAAAGAAAGAAGGGAAAGAGCATTGTGTGCTGGTACTTTTGTATTCTGCTCTGTAGTGGGGAGCGAAGATAAGGCACTGCCCCACCTAAATATATATGTGTGCGCTGACCATTATTGGTGTTTGCCTGTCTGTGTCTGGTTTGGGGAGCTGTAAAATGGAAAATTTGCAAAGATTCCATGATGTTATTAAGGCAACATGGATTCATATCTCTAAGTAATGTTTTCAGCACCTTGTTGAATCACACCTCAAAGACTTTAGGCAATTCTGGAGACAAAAGGGAGTCCTACCCCAGCACTTTGTAAGTGTGCCTAATAAAGTGGCCACCAGGGTGGGTCACCAGTAGTAGGTCATGATGGTCCTAGTTTCAGTTAATAAATCAAAATATGGCATTGATGTGTAAATCCTTGAACAATGAGAGTCTCAATGTTGGCTGTCTATACCAAATAAAATGATGAATTTAACAATAAGAATTTAATAAAAAATTTCAGATTGCAGTAGCTTTATAGAATGCTGCATCCGGCCCCAATTTATTAATTTCATGCTGAAGCCAAGTCAGACATTCCACAACAACACGGCGGATGTTTTGTTATTAAGGTCTAGTAGACAAGGCCAGATTTACAAGCAAAACAGGAGAATACATCTGCACATGCACATGTAAAGCTTTGTGTTCCTAGGAGGTTACAGTTGGTGTTGTCTCAAACAGGGAAAGGAAAAAAAAAACACAGCCTTTAATTAGGCAGCTGACATTAAACCTTGCAGTAAATTTAAACAAAGATTATGGGGTAAAAAAAAAACCAAAGGCTTGTCCAATTGGTATCATCAGAAAACGTATAGTAGAATAATAATATTAAAAAAAGGAAAATAAGGTTGCTAATTAGCCGAACATGATTGATATATCTGTTTTTTTTTTTTTTTTTTGATCCTCATACAAATGCAGCTCCTTGTTAAGAGGATTTTTAATTGATGCACCAAGAGGTATTAGATGATGTTGAAAATAATTACTCCAAAATTATTCATGCATTCAGCTGAACATAACAAATGAAGTTTGGGCTCTGGATCTGGCAGAGTGGACGCGTGCTAATTAATAAAGTAGGTATGTGGGGAGGGGGTTGCTGGGTGGGAGAAACAAACATCTTGCAATAAATTTAACCCAGTGTTGACTAGAAGATGAAAAGGACAGTAGCTCATAATGAGCCTGTCATCAGCCAATCAGTCTGCTACTCCTTTATGACATCCTGTACCGGCATCTACAGGACTGTATTTGTTTAGTCTGTGATGCGTTCACTATTTGAATTGGCTGTTAGCACAAGTTGTTTGCAAAAATCACTGTTTACCCGAACAGCAAGATAATTAGAGATCATTCACGTCTTCGTACTTGCATAAAACTAAAAACGAGTCTGCTTTTCCTTTTGTAAGCATGAGAATGATTTTGCGCTACAGTCTGAGTCAACATTTCTTTGACTTATAGTTTGTGTGGTTTTCTTTTTGTTTTTTTGTTTATTTTTAATACAAACTGGTCATTTAAGAGGCAAATTTTAAAATGTAAACCGTAATATGTTCCTTCTCTACATTTTCCCTTCCAAACAAATAAAATTTTGGAATTGGAATTTACTAATATAACTTAATTCAATGAGCTCTTCAAAACTAGGAATGGGCTCATCATCAATAAATTGATACTTGGAAGAACTTTCCATAAAACTCACAGAGAAAGAAAAGTAAATAAATCACTTCAATTATTTATTTATTTTTTACACAGATAATACTTAGTAGACCAATTTCAATGTTAAAAATTAAATAATTGGAAATATTTGAATACCTGAGCATTTGACTAATTATTTTTTTTTATCCTCACTAATTTTTGTGTCTTAGTGCAAACTCGTGTTTCAAGGGGGATTTATTTCCTCTAGTGCTAGTGCTGTATAATAATAATAATAATAATTCATTACATTTATATAGCGCTTTTCTCATGAAACACTGTTTATTGTGTATAGGTTATATTTCGTTTAACAAACCTAACAACAGCCATATACTGTATTTAAACCTCAATAGTCCTAAAATTACATATTAATAGCAAATGTTTTGACAGTCATTTTCTGATATGACATACAGTAACTTGACTGGCTAAGTTCTGTTTTTCTTTCTTAATGGCAAGAATCTTCTTTCAAAGTCACCTACCAACAGTTTCATTCATAGCAAGACAAAAATGCTTAGGTTTGATTGAATAGCACATAAATAGCTGATAAAATAGCTAACATTTGCAAGAAGACTTCACAGATACAGTATTTACTTAAAAATAATAAGGTTGTCTTCTATATTCAGTCTTTCCTGTAACAGATTCTTAATGTTAATGAATGGCTGCTAACAACTTATACAGTACTCTGAGATTCAAACAAAACAGTATTTGTAATATCACTCGACAGTGAGAATGACCCAATAATTGCAAAAAAAATTCAATTGTTAGACAGTAGATCTTGGATGTCACATGTTCTCTGAATTAGCAAGACATAAGACGCCCTAATACCAGTAAGTAAGGACCTATAGGATACTACATGAAGAGACAAGTTTGTCTGTTTCAGGTACCTAACAGACCATGTCATTGGAGAGAAGGCCAGGTCTCACTTTAATGTGAACAATGAAAACCCAACTGTAACTCTGCAACAAGTCTGTGCACCGACTTTGCTTGTTATGGCTTTTCCATTTTTGGAAATTTTCTACATGCTTTTCTTTTTGTTTATATTGTCTATCATTTACTGCAAGCATCATTATTTTAAGATTTTTCTGATGGCTACAGACACATTCTTTATAGGAATGACATCCACTGGTGTTCATGTGATTGGACACTGTCTCAATGTGTTACATTATGACATGGACCTTTTTTTAAAATAGCAGTATGTAGTATTTGGAATCCAAACATCAGACATTTTTCTGTAATAACAAACTCTGAACATTTATTATGGTTGGTGCAAATAATAAAGTAATGAGTTTGCATCCAGTATTTTGATTTTAATTCCAGTTTTACAATTTGCCAGTTTGTTTTAGATAAATTCTTGTTTAAGACTTCCTGCTAGTTTGTAGATTATGCTTGCAGCAGCCCCTTTTGTGCTGTTTATCTCCCAGTCTATTCCTTGTTCACTTAAATTCCTCATTGAACTCCTATTCCTCTGCCAGGTATTGCTAACTAATGCAGTTATATATATATATATATTGTGATAGTTGCCCGGACACCACCAGTCAGAAACCACTTCTTTATAAAACACACACGTTTATTAAACATTAAATAAACAATTCCACCACTACCCACAAAGCACAAAGCAATAATCACCCCAATATCTCAGTCCTTTGCCGCCTCTATCCTCCTCCAGGGAGCTTCGTCCTACTCCCACTCCCGACTCTGGCTCAATGACTGTAAGGAGGCGGCCCCTTTTATTCCTGCCTGGATGTGCTGCAGGTGGCTAATGACGTCCATCCGGCAGCACTTCTTGGTGTGGCGGAAGTGCTGCCCTTTGCCCTGGAAGCACTCCGGACTTTCCTGGCAGATTCCTCCGCCATCTTGCCGAGTGTGGCGGAAATAACAATATCCGGGTCCCACGAGGTTTATAGCGCCCCCAGGCGGTGGCCACAGGTCCCAACAAGTCCTACAGGTCTTTCTCCTTTCCCGTTGTCCTCTCCTGCTCCATGGCGGTTGTGCCCTCATGGCCCGGAAGCTATTCCCGCCACCTTCCGGTCCTTTCTGGCGTCCCGGCCAGGTAATCATCCTGGCCACCTGCGACAACATATATATATATATATATATATATATATATTCAGTATATATATATATCTGACATACTGTAGTTATTATAATTCTAATTGTATCCAAAAACTCTAATTTTATTTCTAAAGCTTAAATACTGAGCATGCAAAGTTTGTGCACATAGGATGCATCTGCCAGTTTTGGGTTAGCCAACACAAGTGTTAGAGACAAATGGACCCTAATGCTTCATTTTTCCTCTACAGCCTTGTTGACAAACCCCATAACAAACTTTGATGTCACTCCCAGTTATTGTCAGGAGGTCCCAGTGCTTCTGCTTGGTACTTTTTTAAGAAGCAATGAAGCCAGTACAGTAATCCCTCGCTATATCGCGCTTCGCCTTTCGCAGCTTCACTCCATCGCGGATTTTATATGTAAGCATATTTAAATATATATCGCAGATTTTTTGCTGGTTCGCGGATTTCTGCGGACAATGGGTCTTTTAATTTCTGGTACATGCTTCAGTTGGTTTGCCCAGTTGATTTCATACAAGGGACGCTATTGGCAGATGGCTGAGAAGCTACCCGGCTTACTTTTCTGTCTCTCTTGCGCTGACTTTCTCTGATCCTGACGTAGGGGGATTGAGCAGGGGGGCTGTTCGCACACCTAGACGATAAGGACGCTCGTCTAAAAATGCTGAAAGATTATCTTCACGTTGCTATCTTTTGTGCAGCTGCTTCCTGAAACGACATGCTGCATGGTGCTTAGCATACTTAAAAGCTCGAAGGGCACGTATTGATTTTTGATTGAAAAACAAACTCTGTCTCTCTCTCTCTCTCTCTCTCTCTCTCCCTGCTCCTGATGGAGGGGGTGTGAGTTGCCGCCTTCAACAGCTTTGTGCCGCAGTGCTTCGCATAATTAAAAGCAAACAGCCCTATTGATTTGTTTGCTTTCCTCTGTCTTTCTGACAGACTCTGCTTCTGACGCGCACTCCTTTGAAGAGGAAAATATGTTTGCATTCTTTTAATTGTGAGACGGAACTGTCATCTCTGTCTTGTCATGGAGCACAGTTTAAACTTTTGAAAAAGAGACAAATGTTTGTTTGCAGTGTTTGAATAACGTCCCTGTCTCTCTACAACCTCCTGTGTTTCTGCGCAAATCTGTGACCCAAGCATGACAATATAAAAATAACCATATAAACATATGGTTTCTACTTCGCGGATTTTCTTATTTCGCGGGTGGCTCTGGAATGCAACCCCCGCGATGGAGAAGGGATTACTGTAGATGACAAACATGTATGCAATGCTGACACAGCTGCAGGAGGAGACACTAGAAACGCAAAAGATCAGAGTCTTAGGAAGAGCCAGCAATGTGTAGGCATCACAGGATGATAGACATTGTAAGGGAAAAATGTTTCTGTAGTGCTTGAACCTGTGCTTGCCTTGCCAAGTCAACCTAACATCATTTGTAACAGCACATTTAAATCACATACCATTTATCTGTATGGTGATTGGTGTAAACTAAAATATATTTAAATATGTTATGTAAATGAATCTAAATGATTTGGTCTTTCCATAGGGAACTCACCTGTCCACATGGCGTATCTCTACTATGCTGGTGTAATAATGGACATCTGTGTTGAATGACATTTGTAACGGCAACCCAAGACCATTCTCTATTTAGTGAAAATTTAATCTAACAATGTCTAATATTTTTCTTTGGATTTCATGTTCACTGTTTTCATTTTTGTTTGTTTTAAACAGGATTCTTGGATGGACCCCAAACCTTTTACAATCTTCCTCTCTTTTCTTATTTTACAAAATTAAACTGCTGATTGCAATGTAATCTATAAAGTGAACTAATAATACACAGAAACAAATCAAGTACACATTTTCTTTTTTCAACCAACATAACAAGTAAAACATAAGCAAACATGCAAACTGAACCAATGCATAAATAATGTTTTTATTACCGTATATACTCGAGTATAAGCCAACCCGAATATAAGCAGAGGTACCTAATTTTACCTACAAATACTGGAAAAACGAATTGACTCGAGTATACGCCTAGGGTGGGAAATGCAGCAGCTACTGGTAAGTTTCAATAATCAAAATAAATACCAATAAAATTACCGTACATTAACTGAGGCGTCAGTAGGCTAAATGTTTTTGAGTATTTATTTCAAAGAAAAACAGTAAACTAGCTCTGTAAGTGGAGAAGAGGGTCAACAAAAACAATATGGTATCTCTCTCGCTCGCTCTCTCTCGTGTGTGTGTCTCTCTCGAACGCTCTCTCTCGCTTTGCTGCACAGGGAATGCACAGGGAGAGACTGAACACATGCGGGTTGGCGGGGGCAGCGGGACCTGACTCGAATATAAGCCGAGGGCGGCGTTTTTCAGCACATTTTGGGTGCTGAAAAACTCGGCTTATATTCGAGTATATACGGTACGTCATCACAACATGACTCAGTGTTCCATCAAGTTCTGACTCCGCTAACCTGCACTGGGTCTAGAAACCAGACTGCAACATAGAGGAGACCAGGGAGCTCCAAATCTGCTTCACGCATGTCGTGGAGTTTTTTCACTTATGAGAACTGCAGCCCATCTAGGTTAAAATGCTACCTCCTATACTTTTCAGTTCTTCAAAAGAACTTCTGTATTTTTTAAGCCATGCTTGTTTTTATAGTGGTGGCATGTTTCAATTGCTTTTTTTAATGGAAGCTTTTTATATCTTTCTAGAAGGCAAATGTGAACAAAACCCTAAAAACACTAACAAAAATAGATACTAATTTCAAATGTATCCTTTAAGACTGAGCATTTCCTACTTTTATCTACCAATCTGAAATGACAGATATTCTCCTGGGCTCACAAAACAGCAATTAAAATTAAGTGAAACATAATAAACAAATACACCCAGAATCCTCATCATACCAAATGACCGTAGCCCAACCAAAGGGTTTTCTATTGATAAAGAAATCACAAGAACTGTAGGCCTGTCTGTAGCAGAGAAGTAGGAATGAAGCTCAGATTTTGACACATACTGACTTATGGAAACACAACATTTGATGAATCATTCAGAAAGTGAACTTTTTGTTCTCTACCAGCTACTTCTTGACTGCTTGGGCCAGTTGTGTATAACACTGACTTTTTTCTAGTTGAAAGTCTTCTGCTATTTAATTCAGATTTTCCTCCTGAGTCCACAGGAGAGCAACTGGCACAACAAACTAGTGTCTAGTTGTTCAGCTTTTGTAAGGTCCATATGTATTGACTCAATCGTAAGCCATATTATAAAAAAAAAACAAGAAAACATGCAGCCGTCACATCTAGATACAAATGACTTCTTCTGTAGGGATATTTCTGCTTTAGCTTGCAGTGCTAAGATTACCTCAGGATTTTTCTGCCACTCAATGACAAATTACTTGTCTCAGTGGCAATAATTTATTGAATCATATCTGAAGACTGATCTGAGATAAGATGAATTTGTTGTTGTACAGGCATGGTCAAAACACTACCAGGTAAATTCCTTTGTAAGTAAGGGACAAGAGTAATGGTTAAGTAAGCAAAGATACAGTCTTGATAAATGAAGAAACAAACAAGAACTTGGAATGTCTGTAATGAGTATACAAACGGAGCTCAAGCTTGAATGCTGCAAATACAATTCTTGTACATAAAGTCACATGGCTGCCCCAGTCAAATAACAAAAGCAAAAAAAACCCTCTGCTGATCTTCTTTGAGGAGCACTTCTATCTGTTTTGAAGAATCAATTTAGCTATTAAACAAACACAGAAATTGTGTGCTTTTACTGGCACGTTACTCTGCCTTAAAATCCCTACCTTTGCTTCTTACATAAATACGTACAATGGATTCAGGTAGTATTCAGACCACTTCACTTTCTGCATGCTGTTCTGTGTTGTGGATTTAATTTTAAATTGATTAAAATTAATTTTAAATTGATAAATCAATCGACACTCAATAAACCATAATGATAAAGAGAAAATATGCTTCTGAAAGGTTTGCAAATTTATAAAAAAATCAAAATTTGAAATCTATTCTATTTAACTCTTTTAGGGCTAATTGTTTTTTGTTTCTTTTCTCCCAGGGCTGAATATTTTTCCAAAAACTAACATTTTTTAAAAAAGAACACAAAGCAATTGTTTAATATATCAAATCAACAAAAAATATTTACTTTTGACAAATGTTACTGTCTTGCATGTTGTATGAGCCTGCATACTCTATGATTTCACATACATTTTACACAGCAAAGTCCTGCAAAGTCTGATCTCGCTCAAAGCAGCCAATTTCAGTCATTGCCACATTGCACTGCTTACAATATGTGTTGCTTTGGTGCCTACTTTTCATTTGTCTGTTGCTGCACTTTCTCACATATATTGTTAGTGTGTACTGTAGAGAGACAAGTCACCCATTTGCCATCGTGCAATGCCACTGCCACCAAGTTTTCTGCCCGCATAAAAACCGTATTGTCACCTCTTTTCATCTTCAGCCTGTCTGGCTTCAACTGTGAAGCCATGTGTATTCTGTTCATCCTCACTGTGCCACAAGCTCCAATTCCCCTGCTCTGTAGCTCCATGAACAATTCTGGGCATGTATAAAAATTGTCCAAATGTACACAACA
Organism: Erpetoichthys calabaricus; assembly: GCF_900747795.2. Lineage (NCBI taxonomy): Eukaryota > Metazoa > Chordata > Cladistia > Polypteriformes > Polypteridae > Erpetoichthys > Erpetoichthys calabaricus. The sequence goes on along the minus strand of NC_041398.2, from coordinate 217,444,885 downwards.
TGACCCAAATGTTCATAGCCCTGAAGCAGCTCCAGCACAACCTGACATGTCAAGGGACAGTTCTCTCTTTGAAAGAAATACTTTCCTGTATATGTAATTACTTTCAGGCAGAAACCAGTGTTTGCTTCTGCCAGTACAAAATCCTTTATGCCATACTTTGTGGGCTTGTCTGGTATATATTTGCAGAAAAAAGGTGTCCCTTTTATTTTTATCATAGATTCATGCACAGACAAATCACAGCCAGGCTGATAAAATTGTTTCTATGTTGGTTCCACAATGTCAAGCAGGGGCTGAACTTTATGCATGGCGTTATAGCCTGGCTCACCCCATGGGATTTGCTTCTGTTTATTACAGAAGTGAATAAAACTTTGCGGCATCACGTACCTATCATCACGCTGCATAACCTGTCCAAAGCCACCAGGGGACAAAGCACGTTTGGACCAATGCTCCCTGAAGTTATATCACCAGTTCTGTCCCATCTCTATTTGTAATGCCACAGCGCCCTTCATCTCGTCTTTTGTTTTGGGTTTCCACTTTGAAAAACGAGAATGCGATGCAAGCGCAGCCCGCTATTCAAAAACTTTCTCTGCCTACCTGTTTGTCTCGTCTGACAGTAGCTGAAAAGCAGCATCAGGAGAGAGCAGCCTGAAGTAGTCCAGCAGCTGGTGATCTTGTCGTGTCCAACAGCAAGCCATGCCGTCTTGTGAAGTCCGGTAGCCAGTTCGGCTCCCACGGATCAATGTCTGTATATTCCTCTCACGCGAACCTTGCCGTAGATGCATCGGCTGCACGAATGCGCTCAGCTGGCAGCGGATCAGCTGGCGTGGCATCGGCTGATGTCCGATCAGCTGATGCCGGCTTCTCATTCTCTTGCTTGATCTCCTGATCACTGTCAATAAAATCCGATTCTGAAAAATCAGAGTCCGACTCCACGATAATGCGCAAAACATTGTCTGCCGAGTGTTTTCTTTTCTGCACTCGCTTCGCTCCCTTGTGACATGTCGATGCCATCTTGCCATTGTTTACATTTCGCAACTCACGCACACGCAAGGATTAGTTGCCGAGTCAACGAGTCTAGCATTCCTCCAAGCACAGAGGGAATGCCTGTGACGTGAGAGTGAGTTTTGTCGCATTAACAGCTGATTGTCACCCTCTATCCCTGGATGTCGACTTTTGTTGACATTCGCCTTCAACCCCTCCTGTCGACAAAAGTCAACATCCGCCCTAAAAGAGTTAAACTACTCAGACCCTTAATTTAGTACTTGGTAGAATCCCCTTTGGCAGAAATGACAGCTTCGAATCTCCTTGAGTATGTCTCTTCAAGCTTTGCACACCTGGGCTCAGAAAGTTTAACACATTCTTCCAAGCAGATTGCCTCAAGCTCCCTTAGATTAGGTGGGAAGGATCTGTAAACTGACATCTCCAGGTCTTTCCACAGATGTTCTATGGAGTTCAAGTTTGGGCTTTGGCTGAGCCATTTAAAAACAGTAGGGCACTTGTCCCAAAGCCACTCCATCTTTATCTTGGCTGTATGCTTCAGGTCATTGTCTTGTTGGAAGGTGAACCATCACCTTAGTCTGAGATGCTGTGCATTCTTGAACAGGTTTTCTTATAGGACCTCTCTGCATTTGGCTGTATTCATTCTTCTTTCAGTTCTGACCAGTTTCCCTGTTCCTGTCACTGAAAGGCATAGCAGGATGCTTCCATGATCATGCTGCCCCACAGGGATAGTATTTGACAGGGGATGATGACTGTTTGGTCTTCGCCAGACATAGTGCTTGGAATTCTGCCAAGGAGTTCAATTTGTGTCTCATCAGACCAGAGAATCGTTTTCCTCATGCTCTCATAGTCCTTCAGACTGGCGCATGCCTTTTACTCAAAAGTGACTTCTATTTAGCCACTCTACCATAAACCCCTGGCTGATGGAGTGCTGCTGAGATGATCATCCTTCAACTGGATTTCTCAGTCCATTTAAAACTAAATTTATACCATCTGAAGCTCTGTTAGAGTGACCATTGGGGTCAGTTTGGCAGGATGGTCAACTCTAGAAATAGTCTTAGTGGGTCCAAGCCTCATCCATTTCAGAATTATCGAGGCCACTTTGCTCCTGGGAACACTTAAAGCTTTTGAAGTGTTTTTATACCCTTGTGCTGATCTTGTGTACCTCACCACAATTTTATTGCCAAGGTCTCCAAAGAGTTCCATGGACTACATGATTTTATTTTTTGCTCTAACACTCAGTGTGAATTGTGGGACCTTTTATACAAAGGTGTGTGCCTTTCTAAATGATGTCCAATCAATTCAGTTTGCCACCAGTGGACTCCAACCAAGTTATAGACACATCTCAAGAGTAACTAAAGCAAACAAGATCCCCCGGCCACAATTTGCAATGCTATAGGGTCTGAATGCTTATATGAATGAAGAATTTCAGTTTTTGATCTTTAACACATTTACAAACTATTATGGAAACATGTTTTTATTTTATTATGAGGGGTTATTGAGTGTAGGTTGATGGGGAAAAATTGCAAATTTATCCATTTAAAACTAAATCTACACCACGATAAAGTGTGCAGAAAGTGAAGGGGTCTGAATACTTTCTGAATCCACTGTCTATTTACATGTATTTCTGAAAACAATTTGTTTTGATGGAACTCTGGAGATGTTACTAATTCATACCCTGCAATACCATGCTTAATAATCAGCCAGTAATTTTTAATCAATCACTATTTTTGTAGAGCACCATAACCTTTATATAACACCATTTCCATCCTATACCAGCACAGGAAAGCTGACAGAGTTAACAAATGCAATGCACTTGATCAGTACAATAAAGTCAGCACAACAAACAAATAAAATAAACTCTGACAAATGCCAGGAGGAGCTGTGGAGTGTACCTGACATATTTTAAACAGCAGGCATCCAAAGCAGCTTTCAAAATCAAATGCAATTATGGAATTTAACTACAGAAATTGTTCATCCAAATAGTGTTAGACAAGGTAACAGTACAAGAGCTTTCAAAGTTAGAAGACCATTTTATTCTAGTAAACTCTGTAGTAGTGACAGCCCTGTTGGGTAATAGCAGATTCTGTTCAAAGTTGTAAATGACGATGCAGGCCCTGTAGGACTTTAATTAGGCCTGCATGTCTAAATGACTTACAAAGGATGGCATCAGACTTTCTCCAACCCTTATACTGAGCTGTGTCAATTTTACATTTTTTGACCCGCATTGGACTATATTCTTCAGTCCTCTGTGGGAAGCTGGAGGCATTGCTCGTGGCAATGTATAAGGTTTGACTGGCTAGGTAAACAAAACAAAGGTGCCTATTTACTTATTCATCTCTTTAGCCGACAAAGCATTCATAAAATTGTAATCATTAATTGCTCTGAGAAGAAGCATTCATTTTCACATAAACACTGTGCATATATATATCATTTTAGATATATACAGTATGTGCCCTGTTGTGACATATTAATTAAGACATATTATATCAGTCTGTCTCAGCCTGCTTAATTCTGTTTACAGGGTGTGAAATGCTAGCGCTTATCCTAGAAGAACTGAACACAATGAAAGAATTAAGATACGTGCCAGTTTAAGAACACGTGCACAACCACACTGGGTACTACTACTACTACACAAATCACCTTTATGTTTCCTTTCGGTGGCTTTACTGCAGTGGTTCTCAAACTAAGGTCCTTGGTCTACCAGTGATCTGTGGGCTGACATATCTGTATACTGGGAAAGGCGCTATATAAATAAAATGTATTATTATTTATTATTATACTTGTATATGGTTGAGATGACAATAAAGTTCACTTTGACTTTGGCTTTGACATAGTCATCATAGAAGAACATTCTTGCTGATAAAGCAAAATGAAACGGTTCAAAGACACTGACCAGCGAGCTCTGTGTCTTAGTTTCTTGCCGACAATAACATCTTTGTACTTCTACAATACTCCTTCCCACTCTAAACTTAGCTCCCTTTCTTTTTCTCTTTAAACATTTCTTTAAACTCAGTCTCTCTCTCTCTCTCATTCAACCTAACTATTTCACTAAGTGGTACTTTTATTTTTAATCCATCCTGACGTCCACCCTAAGAGACAACCCTAGGCAGCAGCAATCTCTTAATTCCACCCGAGTTTATTATGGATCATCTGCTAAATTCTGGGACTTTGAAACATAAACCCAGCAAAGTTTGAATGTTAGTCTTGTGAGGCACACTTTCCATCTAGCACCCAGTAGAGCAGAGGTTCAAATAGGAACAGTGTATGCCACTCAGACCTCAGAGAAGACACCAAATAAAATGTGGAGATCTGTGGGTAAAACTAATGAAAAATGGAGCTAGCTATAGATTAACAGTACAAGAATTAGCTTGAAACTTAGAAAGAGAATGAGGTGCAGTCCAAATCTGAATATAACTTCTATAAAATAAAATATAAAATAAATCAACATATAAGAGGCTATTGGGCACTGCTGGTCCTCCATATCTTTGATTTGACAAAGTGGTCCTTATTGATTTACTGAGATGTTATTTTGCTGTTTGTACCTACTGTTCTTGATGTCTTTCATCATAAATTTTATTGGTATCTAACATCTTTTGCATTTATCTGACTGGTGACTGACCAGTGGCTGAGCAGGAGCACACACCTTTTGGGACTAATGAGAAAATTACAGAATTTGGGATGTTTGTCAGTAAGTAGTTGCATACATTGCTACTTTGGTGTTTGCCTCTGTGGTTTTGAAAATAAGCTCATGACATATATATCAAGGTATGCCCCGTAAGTAAAGAAACACATATTTGTCCTTTTTGAGAAAAAAGAACATTTGTAAGAAAAATGAGGGTTATGGTGTGAGGATCTCTCTCAGAATTGGCTGATGTAAAGAGTGGTGTCCCACAATGTGTCAGTGCTATGTCTGCTGTTCTTTTTAATACATATAAATGATTTGGATAGGAATATAAGTAACAAGCTGGTTATGTTTGCAGATGATACCAAGATAGATGAATTAGCAGATAATCCTGAATCCAGGGATTATTACTGAGGGATTTAGATAGCATACAGGTTTGGGTAGATTTGTGTGGCAGTTAAAATTTAATATAAGTAAATGTAAAGTATTACATGTATGAAGTAAAAATGTTAGGTTGAATATACAATGGTCTGAAAATTGAAAGTACACCTTATGACAAGGATTTAGGAGTCGTAGTGGACTGTACGCTATCAACTTCCAGACAGAGTTCAGAAGCCATTAAGAAGACTAACAGGTTAGGTTATATGGCACTCTGATGTGTGGAGTACAAGTCCAAGGAGGTTCTGCTCAAGCTTTATAACACACTGGTGAGGTCTCATCTGGAGTACTGTGTGCAGTTTTGGTGTCCAGGTTACAAAAAAGGACAGTGCTAGAAAAAGTTCAGAGAAGAGCGACTAGGCTGATTCCAGGACTACAGGGGATGAGTTATGAGGAAAGATTAAAAGAGCTGAGCCTTTACAGTTTAAGCAAAAGAAGATTAAGATGAGACATGATTAAAGTGTTTAAAATTATGAAGGGAATTAGTCCAGTGGATCGAGACTGTTACTTTAAAATGAGTTCATCAAAAACATGGGTACATAGTTGGAAACTTGTTTAGGGTAAATTTTACACAAACATTAGGAAGTTTTCTTTACACAGGGAGCCATAAATGCATGGAATAAGCTACCAAGTAGTGTGGTAGATTTTGGAACATATAGGAACTTTCAAAACTAGACTTGTTATTTTAGAAGAATTGAAAGTGGATAGGAACAGTGTGCTTTGTTGGGCTGAACGCTCTAGAATGTTCTCATCTACGTATGTTCTAAAAACACATTTTGTGGAGGAATATATTAGGGATGGTATTTAATGTATTTGGTAATTCATATTTAATTAATATTGGTAATTAACAATTGTATGCTAACAATTTATTGAAATTTAATTTTTTGACATGTGACACACACAAAATGGTGATATCATTTTTTAATCTTTTTTCCCTTTCTTTCTATCTATGTGAATTATTTCAATGTGAGTTTTACTTTCTCATTAAATAATTTCCCAGACAATATTTATTTTATTTTGCTTTATAAATGTAGGGTCAGTCGGGGTGTACCCAAAATAGTACAGTACTGGCAGCAGATCATCTAGACTACACAATACGGTCTAAGTGCTGTCTCCGTGAACAGTGGAACAACATCAGTCCCAAGTTTAACTAATCGGCAGCTAGTCTTGTTTTGGCCTCTGTTTGCTCAGCTGTTGCCTGTCATTTGTAAGAAACCTTTCTTAATGAGTAAACAAGTGAAAACGGTAGTGTAGTAACTGCTCTTTTTTAGCATTAATGTCCTTTGCATCTGTGTCTGCACTACTCATTGCTAATCATCAGCATTTGAATACAATTAACAATGTAAATTAAGGGTAAATTGAAAAGGAAATGGCCAAAATATTATAAGCATTTAAAGTCATGGCAAATAATACAAATATTTATGAATTTCTTAGAATAATGTGATTTCCAGATACGTCAAACAAAACCAATTAACAGTAATCATAGACTTAATATAACTGGGTTGGAATAAAATTTTTAACCATGGGGGTCCCCCAGGACTGTACTTGATAACTCCAATCTAGCTAATCAAGGAGTAATAAAAATTGTGGATTTATTCCGGTCACAACATTGTTCAGATTTGTTCAAATGTGTTATATGTGGTTCTTCATTACATTATTCTTTCATTAATCTCAGGAGATCAACAATATTTTAAAGATAAGTTAAGCTAGACAAAATACCTAATATAGTTTTATACATATGTCTTTGTTGTAAAATATGAAATTAACAACAGATCGCAGCTACAAAGTATATGATAGTACAGACATGCAGATAAATAATTGCATTACACCACAACAATATTGTTACAACCAAAATGAGGTGACTCCAGTTTTATGTGTAATTATCATAAATCTGTCTACAGAGTACAAAACAGATTCACTGTCAGTCTGATAAACAAACTCTGTATTCACAAGAAAAAGTGGATTACTTCACAGTGTCACATGATCTATATTATTAAGCTAATCAGGTTTCATTTTTCATTTTTTCCTAAATAATGTCTTACGGCAAATTTACGTAGGTCTTTCTTGATTACAAATATAATAAATGTTTTTGTATTTTGACATTGAAAATCTAAATATTTGTTTTTTTTTCAGTAATTTGTTGCTCTGTGTAGTTAACTACATAAATGACTAATGTAAATAACAAAGACGCACAAACAGCTGTTTATAACACACACATTTGTATAGTATATACAGTACATGTTGAACCAAATTTTCTTTTTTACTTAAAGTTAGAAAAAATAATTTTACTTTAGAAGAAACTTTTTTTTAAGCCTTTTTTTTTTAAATCCTAACACAGGGTCACGAGAGTTGGTATCCGTTAAAAACATCTACAGTATTATTAGTCTTTAAATATTTTATTAATGATGCTTTTAAAAATAATAAAGTTTTGCTGTGAATCACAAGTGCAGAAATGTGAAAACAAGAAGTGCAACAAGGCAAGATGTTACATCAAAAAGAAACACTTATTGTATGTACAGAAAAGGGTTTCAGTTTACTGCAATGTTATATGAGGATTGCTGAAAGTCTTTTCAACAGTTTTTTCATTTTTAGTATTTTATTATAGAGTTGTTTGAACATGCTCATAGGACAACTCAATATATTTGCTACACTTATTATTTTTCCACGTAATTTTTTTCAATTTCAAGAACAGGTAATCCCCATCATGTACCGTTTTAAAATCTGTAATTGGAGCCATATTTTTCTTCTTCAATAAATTTGTCATCACTCCCAAACTTTTTTCCCCCACCAAGTGCATCTTTGAGGACTCCAAAGAGGGGAGATCCAAAGGAGTAAGATCTGAGCTGTGGGGTGAATGTGGAAGAGCAGTCTGTCTGAGTTTTGTCATTGTGTCCTGTGTTTTTGGACTTGTGGGTGCTCATGTGTGGTGTGCAGAAGGAGGATTTCAGCTACATTTTTGTGAGGTTGAACTCTCCTCGATTGCTTTTTTCAACTTTTTACTATAAAAGTATAGATCTAAATGAGAAGTTTGAAAACACAACCTAATAACTACCAAAATCATACTGGCACCCCAAAATAAAGCAGTGACCATGACTTTCTTTGCTGAAGGGGTAACCATAACATTTTTCTTCTAAGGAGACATTGGATGATTTCCAGTGTCCATTTCAAAGTGATGGATTCATGTTTCATCTCCAGTGATGATCTGTGACAAAACAGGTTCACTGTCAACCTTGTAATGAGAGAGCAAATCTGAACAGAAGTCTTTCTGCACAATGTTATGATTGATAAGGTCTTGTGGAAAACATCATGCACATATTTTTAATGTGAATTACAGTAATGATGTTCAACTACTTGAGATATACTGTAATGAGCGCTGTAAAACAAAGTTTTCTAGTATCACATTAAATGATGCAAAATAATACAATACTTGAAGAGTGTTATAATTTATTATTGATATTAGCATAATTATTATGTTTAGAGATGGTTAATACTGTAGTTAAGTATAGTGGATACTAGATACCTAAAAACAAATGTTTCATGTAGAATCTGGCAGGCATTTGCCAATGCCATCCTCAATGAATTGGAAAAGCTATGCCAGTCCTATTCCTTTGGATATTTCAGTATCTCTGGGTGATTATTTAATTTATAATCTCACACTTTATTTACTCTGAACATGTTAAGTGGATATATGAATGAAGAAAGATGTGGTAATGCACTGTATATGTTACTGATGTGTAAAGAAAACTTAAAGATAATTAAACAACTCAAGGAGGGTTATTTCATTTATTTTGGTTTCAAAATTTTTTGCTCCTGATCAGATGAATCCTGTAGGAAGAATTCCACTACAACAAGATAATGTCTTTCCGTATTTTGTCCTTTTTCGTTTAGATGGGAGCCAATCCAATCCAATCCACCTATCAGATAGCCAGACTAAGCCTCTCCAAGGAGCCATTTGTAAGGAAAGACCAAGAGGTAGAGTAACAGGCATAATTAATTTGCTTTTGGCTGTACTAAACTGCCAAGTGCTGTAGCCATGGAGTGAGTATGGCAGCTCTTTTCCAAATTTTTAAAAATACTATTATATACAGTACCTTCATATTACAGGACCATAAATAGAATCAATCTGCGGTGGGTTGGCACCCTGCCCAGGATTGGTTCCCTGACTTGTGCCCTGTTTTGGCTGGGATTGGCTCCAGCAGACCCCCGTGACCCTGTGTTCGGATTCAGCGGGTTGGAAAATGGATGGATGGATGGAAATAGAATCAATTTCATAATATTAATTTCCAAGAATTCTTTTCATATATCTTCTGTTCTTTTAATATGTAATTTATGCATTTAAATAATTAAAAAGGTGGTTAGCATGATGTAAATAAGAGTGAAGTAATTCTTTTTGCTTAAAATAATTGAGCATTATTACCACAGACCACTGATTGACATTTAATAATGTTTTTAGTATAAACAATGCTTGTGGTGTTTCCTATTTAACTAGTTGTGTAAGCCCGTGTTATAAAAATCCCGGGCTCCTAGAAACCATGGATTCTAGCACTTCAAACAATCAATCATATTGGTTGTGCATTAGCAGCTAAACGAGTTTCTCTTTCCTCTGAGGTTTCGTTTTGGTGATATGCTCGCCTCGCTTGTGTATTAGCGGCTAAGTGAGTTTCTCTTTTCTCGGCAGTTTCACTTTGGCGACAGAGTCGCTTTCTTTGAGCTTCATGGTGTAGCCTCACACTTCCGTGCCAGACAGACAGACACATACACTTCCACACATAGACGTTTATATATAAGATAAATTTGTAGTCTTTTAATCTCTGCAAATAGACTAAAGAATAGATGTGTCAGACTCCGTGAAATCATCTGAAGACTGCTCTGAAGTGCCCCAGGATGACTAGCTCCCTAATGCCTAGTGAAAGAAGATGACTGTCCTCCTAGAGCACAGGTACCAACTGGAATCAGAGAATAAGTTTTTTTGAGGATTTGAAAAGCAAGAGTAGATCAAAATTAGAAAGCATTACTGTGCAATCAGTAATATTGTATAGTCTGGAAATATTAGTTATGAACAGCAAACTGAGGCCCAGATTCTCTTGTTCTTTACCAGTTCACTTTGTAAAATAGAAACTAAACAAATATTCTATTTTATTTAACATCTATTACAAAGCACTTTACAAAGCAATTGATATTAAAATAAAATAAAAAAATTATATCTTTATTGGCTCACCAAAATACATAGCAGGATGTCACCTGTTCTGTGTTGGGACCCTTTGCTGCCGCCGCTTATCATTCAGAGCTTGTTATTCTGGCACTCCACCAATGCAGCTCTGTTTATCTTTCACCTTTGCACCAATTGAGTAACTAATAACAATCTTCACTGTTTTTTGTAATTTAATACTAGAAATTAAAAAGTGTGAATCAGGAAATAGACGTTTAACATTTCTTGCTCAAGGCATTAGTTTGCAACTCCAGTGTAATTTTAATCGCCTTAATTTTATTAGAAATATCAACCAGGTATTAGTTCAGTAATAGCACAGAATCAGCTATTAGTGTATTATGTAGTAAGTCATATCCTACTATTATCTGATGCAGGAACACTTACTGTACAAAAATTATTAATTCAAACTTAAAGAATACTCCACAAACAAATATATATATATAGATATATCTTGATCTACTGCTTTTCTTAACAGGTTAGTAGGTAATGTTATAGCAAATGCTTAACTATAGCAGACAATTGACACATTTGTGATCATATGTTACATGACATTTCTGGTGATAACTACATTGAAATTGGCATTTTTTATCCTACAACTGACAGCATTTTAGTTTTTTGTTTCAGATTTTATAATCCCAGAGAAAAATTTGTTTACAGCAGAAAAGTACAAAACATTAGGTCTTGTTACACAGTATACAAGAAAAAATGCCAAGAGACAACAATTAAAAACTAGTGTTATCATATAGTACACATACTTACTTACACATACTCTTTTCATTGTCTTATTATATTATGTTAGTGGTAAATTTACTTATTATCTATGCTACATAAAAAAGTCTATGTCATTTTCTTTGTAACAGTTCCAGCTTTTTCATGATCATTCTCTGTATGATTAAAAATATGTGGATACAACTGACTAAATGAAGAAAAAAGAAAAATTCACTCTAGTGTACATTCAGCAGTAACTAATGTTCACTTTTGGTAATGTAAACTTTTATACAATACAAGACGTTTGGGAAATGCTGTTGTAGCTGCATTTTCCCAGAGTTTCCAAAATTCAGCAGCTCCAACACAAAAATGGGATTCAACAAAGGCCTGACGCGCAGAAATGATTCCACAGACAAATATCTTCGTTTTTTAAGTGTTTAGTTAAGTTTCTAAGTAAAACTGTTCACACAAAAAAGAAAATTAAAATAGCAAAAAAAAGGGAAAATTTATAATAAGAAAAAATTCAGTTCTAAGCTTAATCTTGTTACTTCTTAAATCGTTACTAATCACTTATAATTTCTGAACCAATTCAAAACATTTCTGAACCATTTCAAAGCGGTCAGAAAACTGTATGCTTATCCCATCTCTGAGTAGAAAATGGGTCTTTCAAGTCCCTGTTTACTGGGACCTGTTGTAAACACAACAAGAGCTTATTATCACACTGTTTCTCAGTTATAGCAAGAAGATTCTATCTCTTACTAACTTATAGGAGGAAAAGACTATACCATTGTCTATGACTATGGAAGAAATTATATTCTATTCAAATAAAGCAAACATTAATATGAGTTTAGCTCAAAACTTTAACTTTCTATGAATGGCTCTTACAGCTGTTATAATCCATCACACAGCATGTGAATCAACAGTTTTTTGAAAACTGATCATTGTGGTCTTCGTTTTGTTAAACTGCACTGATTGTGTGGTACTGCATCATAAATCATCAGTTGAAGGTTCTGCCTGTCTTGGCTCTAGTTGTAACATTTTCAGAAATATGCCATGTGATGTGTTCTTGTGAGTTATAACTGGCAGTACACAACAAGGAGCTTACCTTCTCCAGCAGAGATTATGAAGAAGTTCATAAAAGTTTCAGTTTAGCTTCCGTTTTGTGGAACTGTAGTGTAATTTGAAATTTATTTTTATTGTTTATCATGATAACATTTATTTTGATCAGTGCCATTTTATGGATCTGCTTAGGTTCTGGCAGACATTTTGTGCCTAATATGTGACACCAGGAAATTACTTAAGGCAGCACGATGCTCCTTCTGGTGTTTGATATCCTGAAATGTTAAACACATCTTTTATGGTGCTAGCTAGCATTTTCTCCAAGGATTTAGGAATACAGGTTTCTTGCTAAACATTTTGACTTTGAGTTTGGTTAACATAGTTTTGGGCTTTGGAATTTTGGACCATTAGTTTTTTTTAACTCTGGCTTCTGACTTTTGCCTGTTTCTGATTCAGTTATTCCATCCCTCAGTGTTGTTAAAAATACTGCCTTTCTTTCAGTAGAATTACAGACATTATTGATTTCTACCTAATTTTATTAACTGTGACTCACCGTGTATCCATTACTTTCGAATGGTTGGGCAGTTTATATAAAATGCAAGTTAATTTATTTGATATGACAGAATGCTTTTCTGGTATATTGTGTCACCAGACTAAGGCTAGACAGTTGTTCAAGCCAACACGTAACTTGTACAACAACACTTATTTGTGAGTGTGGCCTTTGTTTGCTGATATTAGAGCATTAATACCAAAATGGCCATCTATTTCCTTTTAGAAAATAATTGTCTGCAGAATGGAACTGCTTTATTTGCTTAGCATAGAATCACTGTCATTGGAAAGTCGTGTAATGAAAAACCTCTTCCTCTGTTCCCAACACTCTAAGTGCTGTGCTTGTCTGCGGCACAGATGTCACAGAAAACAGGTTGCACTTCTACCTTGCAAAAATCCCCAAGTATTTGCTCCCCATGCAGCTGTAAAGTACCACACAAGAAAGGTAAGAAAAGTTACAATCCAATTAGCATATTAATGCTTTATTTCTTTTGCACTTCTTCTCATTTAAATTACACCTTGAATTAGGTGTAGTTTTGAAACTTTGCCCAGGAATATGTAAATTTTGCATATTATTTTTGCCATTATTCAATTTATTGAATTGTTACCTTTGTGAAATGAGATAGATTGAATTGTTACATTTTGTGCTAAAATTGTAATTTTTGGACCACGTAAGGATAAAATCTATCAAATATGTACTAACATGTAGCCTTTTTTTACTTTGAATAAAATGTTAAATGAAGCAAATAAAATGTAATCCTCTAAGGTCTAAACCAGGGGTCTCCAACTCCAGTCCAGGAGAGCTACTGTGGCTGCATGTTTTCATTCTAAACCTTTTCTTAATTAGTGACCAGATTTTGGTGTTAATTAACTCTTTGCCTTAATTTTAATTGACGCAGGCCCCTTAATTATTTCTTTTTTCCTTAATTAGCAACCAAACAATATTAAGACACAAAATGTACCAACACATAAACAATAACCTGCGTCCATCACACAACAACTGAAAATAAAGAAAGGTGAAGGCCTCAGTAATGTTGATCTACTCAGATGACAGCACTTTTGAAAAAGAAAATCAATAGTTTTGGGAATGTCTGCCATGGAATTAAATAATGGGTTTAATTAGCAACAGGAATTGGCTTCAAATTAAGAAACTGAATGAAGTTAAGTTGGTTGATGTTTGAGGCCCCAACTTAGTTGGTCATCTGTTGGCTCACTTCACATCAAATTTATGTTTAGGTGCTATTTATGTGAAAAAGAATCAATTCAGCGGTCAGAGCCTCAAGAAAAGTCAATTAAAATATAGAGAAATAGTTAATTAGCAGCAAAAACTGGTCGATAATAAAGAAAAGAGAATGAAAACTTGCAGCCATAGTAGCTCTCTAGGACTGGAGTTGGAGACCCCTCGTCTAAACCATATTTTATTGTTTTTGCAGTGTTTTTGAAATCTGTCTGTTTATTGCATGAAATTGGAATTTTACCGCCAGTGTTTTTTCAACACAAGTTGCACGTTTCAAAAATGACTAACAAAGGCATGATTACATTATAGTTTAGCTAAAAAAAGTGGGTTAAGTAGCGGACACGTGCTTGTTCAAATTTTTGGTTCTCCATTGAAAAAAATACAAAACTTTGACAGAGCCAACAGTTTTGAGAAAATAAAATGACAAAGACAAGCCTTCAGCATGTTTTTCAATATAACTCAACATTCTTTTTTTACTGAAAACACAATATTCTGTATACGCTTATTTCTTTTATCAGAAAATCACAAATTCTTTACAAGACCCACTCTTCTAAACAGTTCCTGTCCAGAATGAAGAGAAGTGGCACATTGCATTCCTTGCATTGACAAGGAGTTTTCCTGCCCACAGTTCACACATTCCCTTCTCCTTTAAAGTCACTTTATGGTTCTTTACTGGGTTGTATGGTTCCTTGTAGAAGCTTTGCTTGACAAAGCACCATTTCACTCTGGGAAGGGTTCTTAGCATATGAAGTTGTCTCTTTATGCTTTGAAAAACTTACAAATAATGCAGAAAAACACTGAAATATTTAATGTTTGGCAGGCTAGCAGCACACTAACAGATTAAGAGAACCTGAATTTAGCCTCTGCTGTCGTACACAGTGAGAGTCCTTTTAAAATCACAAATCTATTAGGAATTTACCAAATCTGTTACCATCTATTCATTGTTATTTACTGTTTGGAGCCTATTATATATCTGCATAAATAAAACATCTTTCCATAAATGCCAAGATAAACAGAATTACCAAACCTGAAATGAGGTTCCAAAATAAATTAATATGTAGGAGTTTTAAAGGAAAAAAAAATAATTTGGGATCACATCAGTTTGCTTAGAGTGAATATAAAAATGCAAAGCCTACCATACATTAAAGATATCAGTTTATTTTTCTACAGGTTTTCAAAGCACAAAGAACCAACTTCATATGCAAAGATCCCTTCTGAGAATGAGCTGGTTCTTTGTCAAACAAAATTTCTACGAGGAACCACACAACTCAGTAAAGGACCATAAAATGCCATTAAAGAACCCCAAGAGTGTAATCGGAATTTTCACTAGAAAATGGTGTCACCCAGCACTGTCAGACATCCCTTGGAAAAGAAGGCAATTGTTAGTGTAAGACTCGTTGGATTTTGACTTTTGCTTTCTCTTTGACATTGTTTGCTTTTGCTCATAAAAGCATAACATTTAAAAGAATATTCTTCGTCTTTTTTGGATTTGACGAGTGCTTGTTTTTCAATTAAATATTACCTAATCCCTCTTTTGTCATCATCTCCCAATATTTTTTCTTCATCACAATATGATTCAGTATGATTGCCCTGTCCATCTTTGGGCTTGAAAAACATTCATCCCATTGGATTTACATACAGTATAAGAAGTAGATACTCTGCTCTTGGTTGTCCAACATCATTCATTCTTATGTTGTTTCTGTCACAGAATCTGTACACAATGAGCCTTTCACTACTTACCGGAGTAGCTTTCTGTACTCTACTGTGATGTTTCAAACATTGTGTGAATCCAAATGTTATTTTTGCTTTCATTTTCTGGGTCAAGTTTCTCTTTTTTGTGTTATTTACGAGTATAGGAGAGGAGACCAATGTCATTCTGGTCTGTGTGCTTAAGGAAGAATGGGGGCAGTGTTATTTATTTATAGAATTATGAATCGGTTTAGTATTGGTATACAATTTCATTTTCAGCAGAAAGTCTATCATTACTCTTGTCAGTTTATCTCATTATATGCAGTGCTCCTCAGAAATGAACAGTGCAAAGGTAACCAAGCCTAATGTAGTAGTGAATTTAAAACCAATCTAAAAAGAACATTTGTTTTTCCATAAATATTGGTGCACCTTAATTTATTAAGTACATTGGCTTGATCCTAATTAGATCATTGCCAAGTTTGTCTTAGCTATGCGCTGTCTTTTAAATAGCAGCCTCACTGAACTTATTTCTAAACAGGTGTTTAGCAGAAAATCTAAAACAGGATTTCTTACTGTGCAAAAATAGCCAATGATGCAGGGTTTCCTAAGCTATCTAAGAGTACAGGAATGCAATGCTAAAGGACAAAATAATAACAGGAATAAATTTCTAGTATCTTAAAATATATGGACATTTTTATTTTATGCAATTTATAAGTACAGATTACAAAAATAAGTATCAGCACTAGCATATTCAAAATCTAAGTACTGTATATCCATGCATGTTTGAAAATGTGCTGGTCTTATATTTAATTTTATTCATAGGCTCTAGTATCTCTGAACTAACATTTTGAAAGCATTATAAAAAAAACTTGTTTGATTAAAGAAGAGGTGTACATCAACCTACCGGTGGGAACCGAAAACAAAGAAAGAGCTACACAGAGTCCTCCAGGATTGACTGTCAAATGTAGGTTTATTCAGAGCTTGATACCCAGGTTTATTTTAGTAATAGTTTAATGTAGAAAGGCAAAAAGAAAACAAAACCTTGAAGTTTAGTTTATTTAACAAAGAAAATGTCTCATGAAAGCAAAGATCTCAAAAATTTCCAAAGATCCAAATTTGTACAAAAAAAACTCCAAAAGACATTCAAAAAATAAACTCACAAAGTAAATACTAAATTTGCCAACAAATCAAAATACAAAAAGGACCAAACATAATTTAAATAAGCACAACTCCAAAGTGAAAAAATAAAAATCAAACACAAAAATCAAAACCAGAGTATTATGAGATTTTTCAGAAGGACCAACAAACATACACAAGGAGCACAAAGGCCCAAAAAAGCAGTTGAAGAACAAAAGTTGGAATCTGAAGTCAGCAGTTGGCTTAAATAAAATCGAGGAGTGAGGGAAATTACAAAAATGACCAAAAAATGAAGTTCCTCTTCTGCGTATAATTTTTGACATGCACTGGAAATGTTGAATGCAGTGCTGTTAGAAAGAGAATCATCATGTCATGGTATGGCTTCCAGGAAAAGACTGGCATGCATTTTAATGTTAAGGATGAGTTAGACATCTTAATTACAGTAGGCCTCTCACTTGCCTAATTAGACTTCTCATTTCCTTGTTTTATGTTTGTTTTGTGTTTCAGACATACATTTTCAGATGTTTTTCTTTTTTACGTTTATGAAAGTATCTGTTTATATCAAGAACACTCCCACACTTCCCTGCATTCAGTGTCCACTTACTCTACGTAAGAGATGGCTTCCTCAATTATCTTGAAATAGTTATATAAAGTGTACCAATTTATGAAGAGAAGAGTCTGGTGTAGAGTACATCCTCTTAGCTACTGATAGTAAAAGTGCCACAACATCTGTGCTTTTATTTGAATATGAGAAATGAGCTGTTTCGTTAATAACAGTAGTACTCAAACATGAATAATTGAATAATCCCATTAATAAGAGCACTAAGGAGACATTATACAAATGTGAAAGATACTTGTAAAGACATTTTGATTAAGCACGGTACTGAATGCTATTTTTATATTGACAAACTAAGTTAAAAAGCAGACAGATGAGAAGCCTGATTACTAAAGATATTATCCATTAGAAAATTGAATTTATCTGTAATTAAAAATGTGGTCAGAACAAAAACTAGATCTCACTGTGATTCTTCTTCTTCTTTCTGCTGATCCCGTTAGGGGTTGCCCCAGCAGATCATCTTCTTCGATATCTTTCTGTCCTCTGCATCTTGTTCTTTAACACCATTCACCTGCATGTTCTCTCTCACCACATCCATAAACCTTCTCTTAGGCCTTCCTGTTTTTCTCTTGCCTGGCAGCTCTATCCTTAGCATCCTTCTCCCAATATACCCAGCATCTCTCCTCTGCCCATGTCCAAACCAACGCCATCTTGCCTCTCTGACTTTGTCTCCCAATCGTCTAACTTGAGCTGACCCTCTAATGTCCTCATTTCTAATCTTATCCATCCTTGTCACACCCAATGCAAATCTTAGCATCTTTAACTCTGCTACCTCCAGATCTCACTGTGACTCTACAGAAATTAAATTATAAACCCTACAATCTATAGAAAACAATCCTTGAAGCTAAAGAATTTGTTAAATTGCATTTCATATGTGTGTTCTTTAGGACTCTTGTGTGTTTCTCCTAAGCCAAGCAATCAGTTTTGGGAAGATTATTATTCTTCCACATAAGTTGTCTGCTGGTTTTGTTAACACTGCTAAATATGTACAATCCCTATAGAACCATATTCTTGTTTTGTCAGTCTGTTATTTTGCTTTATAAAGAAACCTAAGTGTTTGTAAACTAACAATTTTTTTTCATAGGAACCATGCCATTTATTAATATTGCAAGTAACATTTAGCAGGTGAACACTAGCAATCTGTGGCATTGTTTTTCAGTTACTTCAAGAACCAGCCTCTTTTTAAAAACAAGCTACTGGATGTCTATAACAGTGCACAAAAACAAATGGTCTCTGTGTTTTCTCGTTAATCCTTTTGGCACTCCAGTTGAAACAGTAAATGATTTGCCTACTCTCAGTACCTTTATTTGTGAAGTATTGCAAACAAATGAACCGTTATAACATGATTGGTCCCTTGACATGTACTGTCATACAAAACAAACAGCTGAAGGTCACAGACACTTAATATGCACTCAAGGGACATCTACTGGAATTCAAAACTTTGAAGCCATACTTGATGTGCCACTGTTGTCCTACAAAATTAATATCAAGAAAAAAAACAGTTTTTCAATAATGAATATTGTGTGCAAGTAACAGTTTGATAAAACTGAAAACAAAAGTTTATTGACATTCAATCCAAGGTCCAAATTAAATAAGATTTCCTTTGTTTATGGCTAGTGCTGTATCATATTTGTTTGTAAAATAAATAAGCCCTTTATTTCAGTATATTTTTGAGAAAGACCATAGTTGACAGCTTCTTAGATGGCCTAACACTACATGACATGACACAACACTGAGCATGTCAGAAGTAATGACTGCAGTTGTTGAATTTTGTTGAATTTGAAATCATCAGAAGTGACTGATTCTCTACTGAGATTTCACTACAAATCTAAATTTCCTTACACCCCAAAAGTATCAAGGCATCAACATAAAATGCTTCAGTTAGCCTAGTGATTTAGTGCTTACTGGGCCTGCTCTCTTAAGCCACCTTCCTGGTCCATCCATATACACCCAGTTTGTGTTGGCTCCAAAGCTCAATGAGTTTCTCCTCTGTTTACAAAGTTGAAAACTCTCACTTTGCTTCTTTTCTTGCAATCACTCTTGTTCTTCCATATTTGTGGTCATTATATACATTGTCCTTTCTGTTAAGTGCTAACTGGCCGTCTGTTCTCTCACACACAAAAGCCTAATTACGTGATTAGCAGCTGGCTATGATAAAATCGATCCAGTTTCATATTGTTGTAGTGAGTCATAGAAGATATAATTGAATCGCTTAAGGTGTCACATTACATGACTCACAGTCAGGGGAAATATTGTCTTGATTGTCCAGAGCTTGCTGTCATTTTTTGTAAATTTTATGTATATTAAGCCTTTGACTTAAAATCATTGGAAAAGTTATATTGTGTGTTAGAGTATGGTCATTAGAATGGCAGACATAGACATAAAGTACTATTATGTTCATAACTAATACAAAAAGAAGTGTCATCACAGCAGGCACTCTTTACTGTTCAGTTGACTCTAGGAAGACATTGTTATGAAAGGGGGAATCCCAAGTAGCCATGAATTGTTTCCTGGTTATATGGAAGTACTTTTTCACAACTTACACAGTGCATTTATATTCCTCCCTCTCCTATTTCAGTGAATCCATCCATTCATATTGCAGACTACTCATCTGATTAAGTGTCATTAGAGCAGAGCAAGGAACAGCAGATTTCCCATTTCTTTGTCAAGGATGCCAGACCAGTCCATTGCATGGCCCACTTATATACAAATGCAGAATAAATTTAAAGGTTAATCAAACAGATATTTTGGATGTGCAGGTGTTTTTTTGTTGTTGTAGGGTGACCCATTTCTCCACCTTATACTCTTTATTACACAGACCATAGCAGAGCTCACCAAATCCCATACTCTTATCATGTCAGGGTTGACTTCTACTGTAGTTCAACATTTCCCCCTTTCTTTTACATCTATACTGTATAATGCACTGATAAGGCTTCATCTGGAACTCTTTGTACAGTTTTGGTCTCCAGGCTATGAAAGAGACATAGAAAAGCTAGAAAAAGTCTGGAGAAGAGCGACTAGACAGATTCTCGGACTTCAGGGGTGAGTAACAAGGAAAGATTAAAGCATCTGAGCCTTTTGATTTTGTGCAAAGGAGATTAAGAGGTGATATAATTGAAGTGTTTAAAATTAGGAAGGGAATTAGTACAGTGGATCCAGACTGTTACTTTAAAGTGAGAACACGGGGACACAGTAGGAAACTTGTTAAGGGTAAATTTCACACAAACATTAGGAAGTTTTTCATTACACAGAGAGCCATAGACACATGGAATAAGCTACCAAGTAGTGTGGTAGACTGTAAAACTTTAGGGACCATCAAAACTCAACTTCATGTTATTTTAGAGAAATTAAGTGTAAAGGATTGAAGAGCTTTTTTGGGCCGAATAGCCTGTTCTTGAATACATTTTTTCGAATGTTGTAACCCCAAACAATTAGATGGATTACCAGAACAGGCAGGAGAAAAGCTCCAAATTTATCAGATATTATAGATATATAACCAGAGTACAGGCAAAATAATATTAATACAACCAGTATAATAATCAATTCATCTTGTTTAGAATACCTGGTGGCTCTCTGTCTTAGTGGTCTGGTTTGGCTTGGTCTTTATTCCCACATGGTCTTTGAATGTAGTGGTTACAACAGGCAGCGTGGCCTGTCTGAATATGATAGCTGAGAGAGAGAGATTGTGTTCTAAGGATGGAAAATGGCAGAGTGACTTAAGACTATGTTCACATTAAAATGATGAAATGACTTAGATATAATTATTTGCCTTAATGGGAAACAAATCTGATATTTTCAGAGCTGTGTGGATGCAGAAATCTGATATTTTCAAATCAGATTTGAGTCACTTTCATATATGTTCCTAGATTGGATGCGTGTCCAATTTGTGTCCATGTGACATTAATGAGAATGGTCAGATCGGAAATCATATGTTTTGCTGCCCATACACATGGGCTAATTGATGTCATCATCAGATAGCACTGGCAGTGTGACAGAACAACAATGGAGGAGAGCTATCGCTCTGACTTCAGTCACTGTCCCATCATTGCTGGCTGGCTCCTTTCTTGTACCCACACATGTCTTGGAGCAGCAGTGCCAGCAATAGTTATGAAAACAGAAAAAGCTAGCTGTCTGACATTGTTTTAGCCTTCTTGAAAAATTGCCTACAAACTGTTTGCCATCCTCCTGAGCAAAATGTGATGTATACACTAGCTACTAGCATGTCCATTTGTTGTTGCTGTTGTTGCTGATACAGATGACTTGTGCACAAATGTATCAATGTGTCCAAGCTGGCTGTTTCACCTTACCGTTAGATAAAGGTCACTTGTACAGTACTTAATTGCCGTAATACTCAACTTTAATTTAAAGAATCCTGAGACTTCTTGATCAGGCAGCCTCAGCCCTCCCACCCCAGTCCAGTCCATATTTTGTATCTGTCAGTATTTTCTCCAGTTTCAAAGAATGCACACATGTAGTTTCATACAAACAAGAAAGAAGGGATACACTGATAATTAGGTCATAAAACACTGGTCCACTCTGGTCAGTTCACCCACAAATGGCTCAAAAGCACTTAACGAAAGTTCCTATTTGATCTCATAGGGTCATAAATGTGTGAGGGCAACAACCGCTTCTACTGCTTCTTTCCCTTTAAAATGAAATATTATTAAACATTTTAAAAATTACATTGTTAGCGTTTAGTAAAAAAACAATAAACTAATATATAAAAATATTTTTCATTACATTAAGGAAGCAAAAAAATTAAAAAATTTAAACATGGAAAATGTGCAAACTACAGTCAGGCAATGACTGAGCATGGGATTAGAACCTGAGATGTTGAATCAGTGAAGTGACGGCACTAACACTGTTCTACAATGCTGCTTATCAGTGGATGTGCTGCATTTTAATTTCAAAATATAAATATTTATACTGTTCTCACTAATGCCACTTTACTGAATATGTTGATTGATTTCTACTATAGTGTTTTAATGTACAAAGCTGCTTATTATCTGATGTTGTACTTGCGTGTGAACCAAGACAACCCTAATCCTTTCTGTGTACCCAGAATTATCATGTACTACATACAATGGGGGCATTGTTCATACTCTGAAACATGCTATATTATTATGTGGTTAAAACAACCTTTCTTTCTTCACAGCACCCAGAAGCCCACTGTATGAATACCTTAGTGACATTCGGAGAATACATTTTATATAGTGTTTGTATCAAGGAAAATCATTTGAAGTGTATTTTTTACTTATATAATACATTATTAAATAACGAATAGCCGGGATAATCCTCTTGCTTATCCCTTTTTGAAATGATAGGGATATCCCAACAGCAACAGATGCATAGCCAGCACTAACCCTCCAAGGGGTGCCAGTCTGTCATATCAGCTAATCTTAAATGTTTTCAGAAGCACAATGTAACTAGAAAAGATAAAGAAGACCAGAATAAATGTTAAAAAAGCCAAGTGCATCAAAATCTAACACATTATCATTGCACTGACAATATCAGTTGATGTTATTTTTATGAAATATGCATCTGCTAAAGACGAAATTATACCGAAATAATACTATTAATTTTTAAAATGATAAAACACTGATTATTCTTAATTAATTAAAAAAATCAAAAAGCTTTATCTGCAACATTGAGGTGGACTAAGCGGGTTGAACTGAACAAACGTATAGAAACATTTGATTCAATGCATTCTTTGAATCACAATAAGCTGGCTTAGAGCACTGCCAGTTTTTTAAACATAAAAATTAATTAAAATAGACTACCTTTCTCATTTTATATAAAAAGCTGAATGTCCTATAGAAAAGAACAGAAGACCTACGGAGAAATAAATGTGTTAACTTTTCTGTAAGTGATTTTATCCCTCGTATTGTGGTGATATATCTAAAATGGGTTACGCTGCGCTAGTTGCTAGATTAAATCTGTATGAGAAAATCTTTTAAAAAAATATTCAGCAAGAATTGCTTGTACTCATTTATATTATTTGGTTTCAAAAAGAGAATTACTCTAGCCGTGTGATCACAAGAAAATGAAGCTACTGCTTTTTTTCAGTTGTCAAAAGCATTTTGCTGGATGATTAATCGGCACTGTTTTGGCCGGCCCTGCAGCTTCACTGTAGGGTCTGCCCCTTAACTTGCACCTGCCATTCTCGGCCTCCACGCTGAAAAGGGATGTCTCAACTCTTTTCTCCAGATGTTCCACTGCTTTAGCAAAATCACACTTAAAAATATCAGCAGGAACTTTTCATCCATGAAATCTTATCCAATAACCTTAATTAACTGCAAAACCCCTTTGAAATATGCACTGGACCGCAGTGATGTGCTTACCATGGATTTCTTCCAGCAATGCAGGCTTGAGTTCTTCTGGATAAACTACTGTATAAAATTCTTTTCATTTTCTTTATGTGTTATAGGCTGGAACCAAGGAGGCACTTAAGATTGTAAAGCTGATGCTGCTCTGAGTACTTGGAAAGCTTTTGCTTCCCTTTTCATCACTCCATTTTTTCATCTGGAAGTTCATTTCAGATTCATTCACTGTGCTCTTCCTGTGTCAGGTGCACTCTGAAATTGCTGCTGTGGGGAAAGCTGTTATGCTTTTTGATGACGAGACTACATGCCACCTGAGAAAGGGGGGAGAGAATGAATGTTAGATGTATCTACAGCTGTTCAGACACTGCTGGGCCAAACACAGGTTTAGCAGGTGACAGTTGCAGGATATCTGCTGCTGTATTCTAACCACAGGACACGGAAAAAATACAAAATTAGGGAAAGCAAACTACTGCATATTACTTTCAAAATGAAATATTGTATGTGTGTACAGATATGTGTATATGTGTGCCTTGGCTCAAATACTGGATCTATCAATCTAACTGTTTTGTCACTTAGTTATCTAGTTCAGAGGCATAGGGTGTAAACGTATTGGGATGAACTACTTATCTGTTCTTGCCTTGCTCCCAGTGCTACTAGGATAATCTCTGCCCTCCACCACTAATAATTTGGATTAAAAATATTCAAAGCCACTTGGATTAAATGGAATATTTACAGTTGTGGAATGTACTGTGTGCTTATGCTATTGTACAATAATTAGAAGGGAGCAGACACATAGCCAAACTAGATCTTGAAACCAATAATTGATCACTTTAGTTCAGTTATTTTTACTTTATGTTTAACAAGCATGTTTGCGTATTTACACCCCTTTACTTTCTGCTTATTTTGTTGTGTTATTAATTAGAAATTAATAAATTTGCCATTTTTGCCCACCAATGTACACTTCATAACCTATAATGCCAAAGTGAAAATGTGTTTTCAGAAAGTTCTGCAAATTTTTTAAAAATCAAAAATTGAAATTTCGCACTCATATAAAAGTATCTGGATTCTTAATTCAGTCCTTTGTAGAAGCCCCTTTGGAAGTAATTACAGCTTCATGTTTTCTGGGGTAAGTCTCTAAAAACCTTGAAGATGTAGATCTGGGCAGTTTGTCCCATTTTTCCAGGCAGAACCTCTCTGTAAACTGCCATCTTTAGATGTCTCCACAGATGTTCTACAGAGGTTTACGTTTGGGCTTTGGCTGGGCTACTCAAGGACAATCACTGACGTGTTCCAGTGCCACTCCATTGTTGTCTTGGTCGGATGTGTCAAGTCGAGTCATTTTTGTGCTGAAAGGTGAACCGTTGCCTCATTCTGAGGTGCTTGTTTTTGAGAGAAGTCCGTTGGGCTTGAGTTAAAAATGAATAAATAATGTGCACTCAGGTTTGGAGGGGATGTGGATGTACATGGTAGCATGGAGGACCTGCTCCGGAAGTTGATGGAGGTGCCATCCTGTGTAGACACAAGCGGTTCAGCCACTTACTCATTAATGCCCTGGAGGCTGTAATCAGCAGTAGCACAACTGCATCCCCAGAAGGAATAAAAAGGAGCCTGATCAGAGAGATACCAAAGTGTTCAAAAAGAAGAGGCAAGGGTTTGCCCCGGGTCCTTCCAGGAGCCTCTCGAACCCCTTACTGCCGATACTTTACCCAAGGGATAAGCCTAACAAATGAAGACACTCGCACAAGGCAAGGGGTAAGTGAGTAAAGTGAAATAGTGTCTTTATTAAAAACAAAGTCAAAACAAAGTGTCCAATAGTGCAGTGCATCAAAAGTTCAATAAATAAACAATCCCATAAAAAGTCTAAGTGATATTGGAGGTTAAAAACAAGCCATAAATAAATCCATTAAAATTGACTTAAAATCATGCAGGAGTCTCCTCTTTAAAATCGAAGTCCCCAGTGTTTCCCTGTAAATCTGACGTCTTTCCAGTTTATCCTATTTGGATATTGCAGCCCGGACAGATGTCAACCAACAGGCGTAGACTCCCTTCAGACCTGCTCGTCTCCCTGCTGCCCATCCTATGGCAATCCACAGGACGCTGCTGAGCCTCCACCCCTTTGACCACTGCTGCCTTCCTTACTCTTGGAGTCCCCCGGTATATTGTGGTTGCTCCTGCTTCCCAACTGCTCAGCAGCAAGCAATCTTCAGCCCCTTCTCGACCGCTGGCAACACACTCCTTTCCCTGGAGCTCCATTCCCATCCACCTGCTTCCTTTCCTCCGCGCTCCTGCCCTTCTCTCTCCCATCTTTCAACCTCCATTCTTTTCATTCAGATGTTTTTTTTTGGTCTGTCCATTTCTCCCCCTTCTGTCCCGTGCAGACTCCCTTATTCTCTGTTGACCAATTGGTTAAGGATGTAAGAAGCTGCTCCCTCCATGGCATCATTGAGGTGCCTGACTGATCCGCCCGCCTCAGCATGTGTATGTCAGCCAGTTCCCTAATTAATTGTTTAGCGAAACACACTCATGCACATCCACACCTGCTTGGACTCTGCACCTTTATGGGGCACGATTATTTATTTAAAATTGGCCACCTATTTTTAAGCTGCAGACCTACTATACCAAACTTGGGGACTGACATACACAGCACTGGCTTAAGTAACATTGCATCACCAACATCATGCAATGCATCTTTTGAGGCCAATCCCTGTAATGATGGCCAATATGTCATGGCGATGAATACACAAACTATCATTGCACACTAAAAAAAACAAGAAAGCACTGCAGGAATTACAAAACATGATGATAAAATAAGTTTTAAAACAAAGTTTTATAAGATTAAAAACCTCAGAAAAATGTAAGAAATCAACAAGAAAAATGCATTTGGACCTAGAAAAGTTCATAAAGAGCTGCAATTCATGACGAACTACACTCAAACTGACTTTTAATTAAAGACATGCAACACCTGAATGCCATAATGAGTGTGCCACCATGTTTTATAATGACAGCAGGATCATGTCACATGCCAAATGGGATGAAACAAGTAGAAAAAATGGTGGCATTCACAAGAAATACCCACAACAAAAAACTGCTGGAATTTTATTTTCAATTTACATGAGACCACACTAACATGTACTCATCCATATAATGATGTGCACCATCCTAGCGATCAGTAGCAAAATGGGGACATCATCAGCATATGCAAAATATAATGAGAAAAACAGAAGACTTCCAAAAATAAAAGAACAAGAATAGATTCTAAAATGTACTTGTAATTCATTACATATTATAGTGTCCTTGTGCACTCATTAGGAGGTGAATGATCAGGTTGCTCATGCTAACTGTACAGACTTAAATGGGTGAAGCAAGTCTTTGCGGACTCTTCAGTATCACCACTGAAATTGCCTCTTTGCTAAGTCAGGTATGCCAGTCTACGTAATATGGCTCCACAATGTTATGTCTTTCTGATCTTAACTTAAAAGTCTTGAAAAAGATTGTTTACATAGTTTGTCAAGAATTCACTAATGTTATTCTGTTCTGCTGTCATTTTTCTTTATAAAGAAAACATGTTTATTTATAAGCCAGCAAGAACAGGAGTGACTTCCCTTTTAACACTTGTTTAAGGGGTGCTAAAGAAGTAGTTAAATGTGACCATTTTCTGGAAATGTCCAGTACATATTTTAAAGGAAAATTACAACAGAAAAATGAAAAGCTAACTAATGCAATGGGTAACATCTTATACAGTTGTACCCAATTTTATATCATATAACCGCTGAAAGACTCATTTCTTCTTCTTCTTCTTCCTCTTTTTTTTTTTACTTTTATTGAAGTTATTTAAAGATTGTAGCACTCCATACAATCCATACTGTGAGACTTAGGGTTGCTTCTTGCTTTGTAACATACAGGGTGGTCCAGATCTAATTATGCAACTGTTCGACTGACAACCGTCTCCCCGCCATTTTGGAATGCAGGGCACGTGCTGTGAATTCTCTGTGTAATAAACTTAATAAGTTATAGCGTAATGAAAATTGCATAATTAGATCTGGACCACCCTATACATTGATAAAGGCTTTGATTTTCTGCAAGTGTATAATCAAGTAAGCCAGTTTTATAAATTGGTGAATTGAGAGATGTAAGGTTTTGGCAGAACAAAGAGGACTCCATCTTCAGGTGGTCAGTACACTGGCTACTAATGACTAACAGTAAGGAGATTGTGCATTCGCTTCCCGGGTCCTCCCTGTGTGGAGAGTGCTTTGAGTAGTGAGAAAAGCACTATATAAGGTTAAAGAATTATTATTATTATTAACAGTGCAGAGAAGAATACACTATCAGCACCATCATGCCATACTTACAAGGGAGGACTCAAAAGGTCCTGGAACAAGTGAGTAGCACAGAAGTAGGATGTAGTTATTGAATATTCTTTTAGATATGAGTTAAGCGTATAGTCTTGTTAATCAGTCTGCCTAGTGTCATTATGTTTAGTTGATTGAGTGCGTATTTCTGGCATTTATTCTACAATCATGTACGGGACTTGACAATTTTTTTTCATCAACCCATCATGGCAGGATTTCAGGAGACAATGATGATCACCTTTTTCAACACTGACAATGACACTGATGGACTTGTTCATAAACACTTTGTTCCTCTTGTACTGACTGTTATTCAGTGCTGAAAGTGCTGAAATGTCTATGGAAGGCATCAGAAAAAAAATTAGTTGACCCAAAACTGGATTTTGCAAACATGCCACTCAATGAGAGTTTTTTGAAATTCACTAGAAGAGAACTGCTGTAAGTTTTTTTTTGGTTTTCACCTTGTACATAGAAAAAAATAGAAGTGAGCCAGCTGAGGTTTATGTTGTGCAGATGGATTAGATAGTCAGATATTTTGTGAAGTATTTTTTTTTACACATTATTTAAATCTTGGGCGGCACGGTGGCGCAGTGGGTAGCGCTGCTGCCTCGCAGTTGGGAGATCTGGGGACCTGGGTTCGCTTCCCGGGTCCTCCCTGCGTGGAGTTTGCATGTTCTCCCCGTGTTTACGTGGGTTTCCTCCGGGCGCTCCGGTTTCCTCCCACAGTCCAAAGACATGCAGGTTAGGTGGATTGGTGATTCTAAATTGGCCCTAGTGTGTGCTTGGTGTGTGGGTGTGTTTGTGTGTGTCCTGCGGTGGGTTGGCACCCTGCCCAGGATTGGTTCCTGCCTTGTGCCCTGTGTTGGCTGGGATTGGCTCCAGCAGACCCCCGTGACCCTGTGTTCGGATTCAGCGGGTTGGAAAATGGATGGATGGATATTTAAATCTTTTTTGTTTTTTAAATAGTTTTCTTGCTGTAGGCAGTATGGTGGACCTTTCGATACTGCTATATTGCTTTACTGTTCCAGCCCCCTGGGTTCAAATTCCATGACCAGTCATTATTTTTTGTAAGGTTTCTCTGTATCTGTGTGGCTTTTCATCCAAATATGTGCAGGGTAAGTTAATTGACAACTCTAAATTAGCCCTACATGCGTGTGAGTGCATGTCTTGCTGGGCCCTGCAATGGAATTCTGCCCAGTCCAGTACTTCTAGGGCAGGCTTCAGCCCCCCTGAAAGTCTGAATTCAAAGGCAAAAATCTCTTTTTCTCTAAATAGTTGTGGTAAGACTAGGATCAATTATCCTTTTAAAGACTAATGTAATGGAACTGACCAGGCCTGATTTTCATGCTTAACCACATAATTCATAGATTTTCCAGTATGTTTCAAATCATAAACTATGACTAAAAACACAAAAAAAAAACACAGATCGTCTATTTTTGACATGAAAAAACTCTTGACACACTGATCTTTTTGTCAGTTTCCACAAGTTCTGCAATAAATAGGTTGTTTTTCTTTTGAGTGACTATGCACTGACAACAAACAGATGGGAATTTTACATTTGAGCCTTTCTGTGGGATTTTGGTACATCCTTCTGTTATCTTTGATCTGCTCTTCCCAGAGCTCTAGAATAAAAGTTTTACTATAGTACATAGACTTCTGCAATTATAAGGGAGAAAAAAAAATATGATTTTACTTTTAAAGTGTGCTAGACTAAACATCTACATTATGCTTATTTTATTTTTTGATGAGCAGTCATCTTAATAAGTGCATTATCTTATTCTGACTTAAAATGTACTCATAAAATTAAATAGATTTTATTTGTTTATAACTCAGCATTACCTGTTGCAGTATGATTATTAATTTTTATATTTAATTTTATTTATTTAAGTCTCTAACAGGTATCTACATTTTAGGGTCGTAGGACGCTCCAGGCCATCAAGCACTGGCAGAAAACAGGGACCGACGTTTAATGTGTTAGTATTCCATGACAGCGCCCACTCACACTCTGTCACAGCAAGCAATTTTATTTACCATTCAACTTAAATTGGTTTGGAGGAAACTGGAGATAATTTATTTCAAGAGATATGCACTATCCAGTAATATTTATTAATCTGGTTCAATTCAGTTTATTCTATTTAAGCACACTTCCACTTAGGAACCCAGTATACAAATATAGAATGAAAAAAGGCATAAACATATTGCACAATCTTGTGCATTCATTGTCAAACAATATTGTATATGTTTTTCTTTTTCTTTATGCTAGGGGGCTCTGCCCCCTGCTCGTTTCACTCGCCCACCCCCAGGTTTACTTAACCAGATATACAATTTTAAGAGATTGTTATTTTCATGGGAATTGCTACATATGCATGATTTTCACTTTTACTTTATAACTTTAGTAAAAACAATATTTGGAATTAACTTTTCTTCAAAATCGCATTGAAGTTTGATTCCGTGTTTGAATGTATTGCCTGCCTGTGAGTGAATATCGTTTCTTTCTCTCTAATAAATAAAATGACTTTTTTGAATGTTTGTCCATGCTCTTTCTTCTTCGCTTTGTCGTTGACGTGTCATCTAGAACGTACAAAATTATTGTCCTGATAAAATTTATAAGAACTGAGAGCGCAGGAAGTGTGTCTGCCAAAAGAATTCACATGACTAAGAGCTGAGAGCACAGGAACTATGTCTGACAAAAGTATTCACACGATTGAGGTTAGATGACCGTTGGTCTTGTTTTAAAATAGTTGTAAGTAGAATCTCATGTTAAAAGTCTCTGTCTCACAGGACTTCATACCGCGCCAACGTTTTTGGAATCTTTTACTTCTCACTAGCAACACAAATTAGACGATCTACAAGTTTCTGACGTAAAGTTTAAATCTGAACAATATATTCGATTTCTTTTTGCTGTTCCATTATTTCACCAAGTAATAATTTCTGCTTGTTTTCACTAATGCGATCTTTCCTATCCTTTTTTTGAGACTTTCAAATTTTTGTACTTCCATTATCTCTAATCTGCTCTGCATGTGTACCGCGCCAACATTTTTGAATTCTTTACGACGTTCTACTTTGTCATCTACTCTTTGTCCTTTATTTCTGGCCCCGGGAGTGGACTTGTCTCGTGGGATGTATAAGTGTCTCTCCGAGAAAATCACGTCTCGTCTCCTTCCAAGATTTTTTTTATAATAGAGAGATATAATACGCTACCATAGCTGTTCATTTGTCTGCCCAGGATTTTAAATCACCTGTAGCTTGCAAACCATTTGACCTAGTGACCTGAAATTTGGTACATATATACTACGTGATGTCTACTATCCACTTTAGCAGTGATGATTGACCTCCAAGGTTATTCGTCTTTTTATTTTTATTTTATTTTATTGTAGAATCAATTCTCGGCAGAGGCCAGCATTGCGACCATGCACCGCTTCATATCTTAAATCATTCTTGAGGCAGATTGAAGAATTAAGTGCCAGCTTAAGTGAAAAATTAAAGAAAACATACTAAGTAATTGCAACACAAACACTAGATTAATCAGTTTTAACAAGAAAAGATGAAGACGAAAGAAGAGAGGAGAAAAGAAGAGTTGCTCAGGAAGCAGCAAGCACATCAACCTTTGAGTAAACGAATGCTAAATGTACAGAGAAAGAATAGGAAAACTAGGAATGCTGAAGTCAAGTGTATTCACTGCATGTTATCGTGCATACTGGTTTTTAATATTCCACAATAAGAACCCGTAAAGCAACCCAGGGTAAAAGAGACACAACAACAACAAATAAAAAAAACAGATATCGCAGTCAACAAGAACAATGAGCACTGCTCAATAAACTGTCCACCACACAACGCCCACCAATCCTCACAAACCCCACAATCCAGCCAACCGGTGGTAACCTGTGAACTGCCTGAGCAAAAGTGATATGTCCAGCGAAAGTGTATTAATTTAGTTCAAGGAAAAAAAAGGTGTGCTGACTGATAAAGCAAGAAACATCACAGGCAAATACACTGTGATGCATTTCATGTAATTAATTAAATACAAAAATAATCTTACTGGCAAACCAGAAGGAAACCTAATGTGTAATGTGAATTGATGTGTTGGAGTCTACTGGAAAATAACAGTCAAAACAAACAGGTAACTACAGCTGAGCTACATGGAGAATACAGTATTGTATCAAATGGATTTGTATAATTTAACATAAATAATCAAAAA
Source organism: Erpetoichthys calabaricus (assembly GCF_900747795.2). NCBI lineage: Eukaryota > Metazoa > Chordata > Cladistia > Polypteriformes > Polypteridae > Erpetoichthys > Erpetoichthys calabaricus. The sequence goes on along the minus strand of NC_041398.2, from coordinate 217,412,752 downwards.
CACACTGCTAATCTGTAGTTTCAATTGTCAGATTATTCTTTTTTATATGAATGTGTAATTACAACAAGTTTTTATTATATTGGAAACTGCTGATGTGGTATGAACAGTTATGGAATATTACTCTTTCTGTACAGTAGATGCCAATAATTCATATTTTAATTTCTTAAACAATATTATGAGCTTTTTAATATTCAATGATGAAAGAAAACCCAAACTTTAGAATAGGATGAAACCTAACATGGGTACAACACCTTACAAAAATAAGTATTTTTTTTAAAAAAGTTGTAAGAGACAAATTGTATAATTCATTCATTCATTTCAGAGCCCTCTACAAACTGAACCAAAGAATTTTGACTTAATTAACCAGTGCAAAAACCCTGTGTGGAATAAAACCCATGAGTGAATACTTAACAAAATCATTATAACTTAATTTAACAAAATTAGTGTTCTTCTAGTCATGTGTGATATGGCACTCTGAATGCCCTCGAGTTAAATGCTCTCGCAACGTGAAATTCTCATTAAGAACATATGTACCTCGCATCCTCCATCCCTGTCAATGGGTACCATTTACTTAATGAAAAAATAAATGTAAGATGTGTGATGTACGTTACGGGGTTTTATAACCGTGAACATGCAATGTAAAAGATGTCATAACAGTTTTTGTAGTGTCTCTTTTGGGTCTGGGTGATTTATCATAAATCTTTAGTAAACTTTCAGTTGTCATTTGTTCTGAAAGATAAGGTGCACATTTGTGATGACACACAGCCCTGTCTTTCTCCTTTTGGTTTTCTGTTTTATTCCAGTACCTTCCTTTTTGCCTTTATTAAATATGCTCTTTTTATCATTTTGGGAAATTGAACCTCTATATATTTATCTATCTACTTTAATAATAATAGTAATGCACTATCTATCTATCTATCTATCTATCTATCTATCTATCTATCTATCTATCTATCTATCTATCTATCTATCTATCTATCTATCTATCTATCTATCTATCTATGTCTAACTCATTCTTTAAAATGCACACGTATAAGTGTATCTTGCTCTACACTAATTACAAATACATGCATCAATCAGTCTATTTTAGATCCTACCTTAGTTTTCAAGGTCACAGCATCCAATACATATTTCACATGTAATCGTACATAAGACAAAAGCTAACTCTGAACAAGTTTTCAGTTCTTTCTGGGGCAGACTCACAAATAACTTATTCAGTCCTGCATGATTCAATCACTTATCAAAGTGGTAGCATTTTAGTTTCAAGCAGGACCATTAAGCTTTTTAAGACTGATTCTACATATGTGCCGTGACTGCCAAAGATTCTTCTCAGTGTTACTATCAATGTAGTGTTAGTTTGGCTTGCATGTTACCAAAAACACAGATCAGACTAAAGCACATTCTTTAATAAATATACAGAGTGTTTGTGAAACACAGCATCTAATGTTTTAGACATTTAATCTGTGTAATAAAAAGCGCCTATGTAGAAATTTATTAAATGTAGTTGGGGCATAATGAGAAAATTGCCAACAAAAATTCCAGAATTTGTAGTAAGTGTACTGACTACATTCGCCAGCAGTGTGAAAAGAGAAATAGAACCAGATTATGGTCATAGTAAAATAAACTGGATAAGGTCAAAACCAGGAGAGTGAGAATTGAATAACTAAGCCTGGCATGTGAAAAAAAGAGTCAAAACACATAATTTACATGTAAACTGGGCACAAATTTAACATGAAAGTTTAAATTTGTAAAGAAAAAATGTTTGTAATCAGAATTCAGATCAAAAGCCGATATCAAATACAGCCTCTTGTATCCCGCCAAACTGAAAGTGGAAGTTCAAGATCAACATTATATTTTCCTAAGCAAAGAAGAAGCTGAAAAGGAACTAAAGAAGCTGTTTCCGACACTTTTTTGAAAGTTAATAAGGAGCCGTATTCTATCAAGGCACGGGAAGGACCTATGATCTGCTCTCTGGATCCATGTTTAAAGAGACTGGTATTATAATTATACATCCCTTTTTTTTTCCTTTTCTTTATCTGGACTTTATATGTTTATGTTTTAATCAGAGTTATAGAGTTATAGACATGAGTGTGAAAATGTGGAAGTAATTAAAGTAGCATTGGTTTTTTTTTTCTTCTTTTTTTTTTTTTTTTAATTTTACTATACCTTAAAGTAGACTGTTTAACTTCATACCCTTGGTTTATTGCTTTTTCTAGTATTTATACTATTACCATTATACTATTACAGTAGGAATTACCATGTTTATCCTAGACTCCATCCATCCATCCATCCATTTTCCAACCCGCTGAATCCAAACACAGGGTCACGGGGGTCTGCTGGAGCCAATCCCAGCCAACACAGGGCACAAGGCAGGAACCAATCCCGGGCAGGGTGCCAACCCACCGCAGGACACACACAAACACACCCACACACCTAGTTTTTTAAAATCATTCCCAGGGTTGTTTCTTTTTTTTTTTTTTAATCTTAATATTTTAACTTAAAAGCGCTGAAGATTATTTCAAGCTTAAATATTGTTAATGAGAACATTTTCGGCAGATAGTATTAAGAATTTAACTGCAAAAGATATCTCTCTGTTTTAATTCTGTAACGCCGCTGCAAGGTGGGGTTTGTTTTGTTTTGGACACGCTCTGTCTCTTCGTATGTCAGAGGACTGGAACATCGCGAAGTGGGATCTAGCCTCATGTGGGGAGGCAAAATGGGGGGGGGTGGGGGGATAAAGGGGGGAGAGAAGGAGAGCAGGTTATATCTAATCTATTCTTGTAATTCTTAGAATTATAAATATCAATGCAACAATAGGCTAAAATGCAATAACTCATGGGGAATCTTGAAACTAAGATTAAAACTGCCATATTACCAATTAAAACTATAAAATGACATTAAAAACTCAGAATCAATGTCTCCATGATGGGACAGTTAACTTTGTGAGCTGGAATGTTAAAGGCTGGAATCATGAATTTAGGAAAAAGAAAGTATGCTCTCACTTAACAGGCTTAAACGCTAAAATAGTATTTTTACAGGAGACCCACTTACTAACCAAGGATCAGTTCAGATTACAAAAAGACTGGACTGGCCAAACGTTCCATTCTAGCTTTATAAAGAAAACTAGAGGGGTGGGAATAGTAAAATCCTGTAGTACTTCTTTATATTCCCTGCTCTGCTCTCCAATAAATGCAAGTTATCGCAAATATACTAATAACCCAATTGTGATTTACTCACTCAGAATATGGAACCAAATTAGAAAGAATTTTAAGATGGAAAATCTTTTATCAGTGGCACCTCTGCAAGAGAACCACCTCTTTCAACCTTCGCAAGTATATCCAGTTTTTAATACCTGGAAAAGTTTTGGGATTAAAATGCTCAGAGATCTTTATATAGACAACATATTTACATCTTTTGAACAATTACGTTCAAAATTCAACCTCCCAGCTACACATTTCTTTTACTATCTTCAAATTAGAAATTTTGTTAAACAGAAATTGCCCGATTTCCCCCACCTTGCACCCTCCACAATGCTGGAAAAAATACTGCTCAATTTCGAGGAAACAAACACTATTTCCGCAATATATAAAATCTTATTAGAGTCCCTACCTTTCAAAGATCCAAGAGGACATTGGGAAGAAGATCACTTAATCAATATATCAGAAAAGGAGTGGAAGGTAGCAAAGCAGAGAATTCACTCGAGTTCTATATGCGCAAAGCATAGAATTATTCAACTAAAAATTATATATCGAGCCCATCTGTCTCGCTTAAAACTGTCCAAAATGTTTCCAGGGCAGGATCCAACCTGCGAGCGCTACAACCAAGCTCCTGCCTCACTGGGTCACATGTTTTGGGCCTGCACCAAACTAACATCATTTTGGACAAAAATTTTTAAGTGCCTCTCAGACAGCCTTGGTATCACAATCCTTCCTAACCCATTAACAGCTGTGTTCAGTGTTCTTCCAGATGGACTTGAATTGGAGAAGGACAAGCAAACTGTGATTGCATTCATTACACTTTTGGCACGCAGACTTATTTTGTTAAATTGAAAGAATCCTAATTCTCCTCTTATAAGTCAGTGGGAAACCGATGTTTTATATTATTTGAAATTGGAAAAAATCTAATTTTCAGTTAGAGGATCTGTACAAAATTTTTTCAAAACATGGCAGGATTTAATCAATATTATTTTAGAATAAGAGAAATAACTATTATCGCATTTAACTCCCTTTTCCATCTCTTATTTACATAGATATTTACTTCTCCCTTTCTTTTGTTTAATGTTGCCTTATTAAAAAGCCTTAAGCAATTTTCCTTTAGCTAAGCTCTCCTTCTCAGGGGTGGGGTTTGATTAGTCTTCAAATTTGTTGGGTTATAAATTGATCTGTTTGTATGGAATGATTACAATGAAAATTAATAAAATAAAAATATTAAAAAAAAAAGAATTCAGATCAAAATTTAGGTTATGCATTTCTGGTTTTATCCATGAACCTTGACAAACTTGTAAGTGTCCGCTACCGACCATTACAACCACAACCCTGTGATGTCACAAGTTACGTACTACAGTGACGTGCGGTGAGGTTCATGGCTGGTGAGGCAATCCTTCAGAGTCAGATTTACAAATATATGAATCTAAATCACTATTCAATTGGAAGCATGCACATTGACTACTGGTTATATTTCATATCTCATCAGCATTCTTTACACACACATAGGTAAGGTGCATATTTGGCTAAGAAAGAACGTTATATTTATAGCGGCGAGAGAGAGCAGAGACAGCGCATTTGCTCTGCACTCTCCATATGTTCTAAATTTGCCGTTGCTATTCCACAATTCATACTCATTTAATACAAATGAAAGTATTGAGTGGTGTACAAAAAAACGGATTTCAATTTTGACCTTAATTGAAATATTTAGTTGTTTTTAAAAGCTTTTAATTCTGATGCTTTAATCAATTTTATTACAGACTGTTCAACAAAAGGATAACAAGAAAAACAAAGGAATATTTTATTTAAGGTCAAAATTTAGTTTTTAAATATTGGATTGTTTTTTGCTTAGTCTGATCCCATTTTTTATAAAACCGTTTATGGTCTTACCTTTATTTGTAAAGGCGGCTATCCTTCTCCACAAAAATCTCCATCACTTTCTTGTAAAAGTCCTCCTTGTTTACCTTTAGTTTTTAAATTTTAATCTTCCATTTTGGCAGTCAGTCGGAACAAAAAATAAAAATAAACGGGCAGCTGCAGTGCACTTGGCTTTCTGATATCGCTAACTAATTGGCACCCAGAGCCTCTGCGTAGAAGAACAGCAGCAACAAGCACCTGTTGGACTCACATGTGCCCCCTTCAGGGTGGCACGGTAGTGTCTGTCTCACCTTGTAACTTTTCACTGCAGTTTTATGTCCGATCAGCAAGAGTAAATATGTAACACACATTAATTAAAGATATTAGCCAGGCTGTGGAAAGTCAGGGTGTATAATAAACATGTCTGCAAGCATTATGTTGGTGACATACACGGAGACAGCAACAGGCACGTGCCAATTGCATGCATCAACCCAGTGTGTGAGGGACAGCGCAGTTCAAGGTGAGGTGAGGCTTGTTGCTACCACACCTCGCGTTTCTACCCTGAATAGGAAATGCTGCTAATTCAGCGATTTTGACTATAAAAATGATCAAATTTATTGGAATCATACAGAAAACAAATTTATAGCACAGACCATTGGACACATTTATTTTGTGTTATCATTATTAGATTTTTTTACTTTTCATGCCTCCTCTGACTGCACATCCCCAACGTACCACCTGTTTGACATACGGTATCATCTAATAGAGTCAACAAAGAGAATAAATGGTGGCACCCATAACAAAAACAAAATGGCATAGTGGGAGAATGTAACTTGTTTTTAACATAGAAAAAACACATCCAATCCCAACATAAATATTACCTCTAAAACCTACAAAGTGATATCTCAAAGGGAATAACCATGAACTTTAGTAGGAAAACAGAAAGTAGTCCCATCAAATAAATGGAGAATGGTGGAGTTACTTACTGTTATGATCTAGCTTTGGTTTTTATTTTTTTATAGTGTTTCCCTGGTCTTTCCCTTTGAGACCTATCACTACAGACTCCAAAGTGTAGAAGCAAGCCCAAGTATCTTATGACTGCACTAATGAAGTAATGAAACACACTTGAGTAATCACAAATACCTGTGACGCCAATTGTCCCAAACATTATGGAGCTCTGAAATGGGGGGACCGTGTAGACAAAGTGTTGTCATTTCTGCGTGCTGTGACCAAAATGTATGCAAATACCCTTAAATGAAAGTCTGCAATGTGCACTTTCATCACATCTGAATTCCTGATTTCTAATTTTAAACTCTGGAACAGAGGGGTACATCAAGGAAAAATGTGTCTTTGTCTCAAACATTTTGAGGGCACTGTAGCTCTAGACAACCTCTGTGGCATTGGCCTCGAAGCACACAGTCGACTCGAAGGCCTCAAATCAGACCAGATCCTTGAGGGAACCACATGCTGATGGGCATTGTCACACCGCTACAGTGCTGACCCTTGTTGGAGTGCTACTTCGACAAACTCCAGATATGTGGAGTTAAATTAAAAACTGTTTATATTAATACCAAAGGGCTATGATTATCTATTAAAACTGTAAACAAATTAAAACTGTGATGCAGTCTATCACACTGACCTGCAGGGAACTTAGAAGAGAACTCTGTGTCGAAACGAGGACAGTGTGAAAACAAAACCATTTATAACTTAGATATCTACATTTAATTTGTAAACACTTATAGGAAAGTATTATTTGGAGTGACAATGCTATCATTAAATAACTGGTTTTATTATGATGTGTTTATTTGTTTGATTCTTATCTTATTTATTTCAGTTCTTTTCAGCTGACCCTGCCTCCATTTTATGTTATGTTGAAGGCTATGTTCATTAATTTAGGATGCCTTAATATTCATTTTATTATTCAGTTTCACTAAGGTTTGACAATTATAAATGCAGAAGGGACCATTTAAAATATGTAACAACAAATGTATTTTCTGGTTAGCTCTATTAGATATATACATTTACAGAATACATAATTTATTATTAAAACTTGCTAAGGCCAATTAACACTGAATAATAAACTGGAAAACAACAACATGATGTAGAACTGAACAGGGCATTTCAATAGAATTTAATCAAATTTATTTGGGTAAAACCTGGCATTCTGACAGCTTGAAAAATACATTTTTTTTCCAATTAATATTGCATCTCAGTTTCCACATGTTAAAGACAGATAAGGTAAGGTGTAGACCAGTATTGTGAGACCAGTACCTTCCTCATATTTCACAGTTGTAGCAGATGATCAGCACATCTGACCCAGAGGCAATGATTAAAACAAGTGTAACTGACATGTTTGCCAGGTGAATGAAATGTTTACAAGTGCTTAGAGTTGATTTTCACTCTCTCGCTCTTTTTTTTATTTTAATACCGGTAAACTTTATCATTGCCAGGATTTTGACGTTGATGGCCTGCTGTGAATCCCAGTTATTTTGGAAAAACATGCTAAATTATGCATTTTATAGGCTTGATATTTTGTAGCTGCTAAAGCAAAGTGAAATAAAAAAAAATCAGTATTAAAAATCTTTTGCTTCTATTTTTAAAATACATATAGAAGTTGGATATATTCAAAACATCCAGGAAGGAGTAAAAAGGTATAGTATGGAATTTATCGTTTGTTTCTTTTTTAATGGTCTGACTTTAAATACAGTAATGTAATTAAGATGCCTTTGTTTTAACTCCAAATTGGCTACAAGTTACACTTGGTTTCTTTCTGTATAACTCACTGTAGCACCAAAAATAATAACTGGGATGAATAAAGAATGTTCCTAAACTTTAAGACCTCAATGAAGAAGAAAAAAAATGGTTGTCAGCAGTCTGTGTTCTTTCAAAGCTCTTAGACTGGAAGGTTAATTTTAAACTTGGTAGTTAGTTGTTTAACAAAGAAATGGCAATTAACTGGCTCTGGTCAACATAATTAGTAAGGAATTGCATTAAATTACATTCTGAAATGTTCATGTCTTAGTGCATATTCACAATGACAAGACTATCTGTTAGATGTAGTGCCGTGGCAGTGTGCGCTTGACTTGCATACTAGTATCAGATCTAGACTAGCTGGTTATTAAGAGTCACCAACTGCCATTGCAGTGTGCGCCTTGGAGCTGACAAAGGCAAAGAAAGTTGTGTTCTAACATAAACCCTGTCATGAGTAGGTCTAACCAGCTTAATATGGTGATGAATGTTAAAAAATGAATACATGCACACATCCTACAGATTGATATGGGCACCAAAAAGCATGTATATGAAAAGCTATATATTTTAACAATTCTAAAAAATGTAGAACAGAAAACATATTTATGTATGTACCGTCTGATCTGATTTGAACCGAAGTATGGCAATGTTATGAATCAGTCATTTAATATTTAATGTCAACCAATTCAAACTGCCCTCCAGCATAGAGAAAAAAAATCAGTTGCCTTGTATGTTTAACCATTATGTATTTAATAATTGGCAGTGCTGTTCGAAAAAAATTCCCCTTTGGAAGATGATGTAAGATTCTCACATTACATTTCTTCAAAGTACTGTAGTGAAAAGTCAAGCAAAATGACACCTTTTATTGGCTAACTAAAAAGATTACAATATGCAAGCTTTCGAGGCAACTCAGGCCCCTTCTTCAGGCAAGATGTAATCAAATTCAAAGTACAGTGAAAGTATCCTCGCAAGTGTCCTCCACATCTGACATTAACCTCCTTGTCATTAACTCCAAGTGACTTTTGAGCCTGGAGTTCTACGTAAGAAAGGTTAACCCTGAATGTCTTCTGGGATAATCTGTTACAATCTGATGTACAGCTTTAAAGACCGAGTAATGTGTGGGGCAATATTCTACTGCCATCATTTGGGAAAAATAACATTTTGTTGCAAAAAAAAAAAAAAATCATGGTTATTTCATTGAGTTTTACCATTATGGCAACTCATCAATATTTGAGTTGAGTGGAGCCTTCAAGCAAACCACACAATAGTGTGTAAGCAAAATGCTAACTAAAACGTAACCATTGGTTGAATCAAGCGATAGTGATGTCAATATGAATTAGTTATCAGACATTGACATGTGAAACTGTAATGTGTATGGCACAGTGCGACCGAACCACCATGATATGCCTGGTGAATTCAATAGCTTGAAGTTTCATTTTAATGCAAGTAGGCGCGTGGCAAAAAGGCTAAATAATTGTGATCAAGTGGAAGGACAAGAACAATGTTAGCCCCCTAAGTACTGCTCATAATGTGGCAACTGCCAATGGTCATATTAGGGGAAATGTGAAAGCCACTTTGCCTTTTCCAGTAGTGGTGTACAATAACACTTTGGACGTTGTTCATTATGTGGATCAGGCACTGACAATCTACCCTTTTATGCACAAGCAACAGTAAAAAAAATAAGAAAAAGTGTGCAAAGAAACACACTTCTACTGTCCTGATTGCAACATTGGACTGTTCATTGGTGACTATTTCAAAGCATATCACGTGAAGTACTAAATCTGTGTACTAAATCTGCATTAGCACAGCAATGGACATTAGGCATACCTTTTCTACTATATTTATGTTAACGTTTTGGTTTTAAGATATTTCTGTTACACATAATAACATGGGCGGCACAGTGGCGCAGTGGTAGCGCTGCTGCCTCGTAGTAAGGAGACCTGGGTTCGCTTCCCGCGTCCTTCCTGTGTGGAGTTTGCATGTTCCCTCCGTGTATGCGTGGGTTTCCTCCAGGTGCTCCAGTTTCCTCCCACAGTCCAAAGACATGCAGGTTAGGTGCATTGCCGATCATAAATTGTCCTTGGGGTGTGTGTGTGTGTTCACTCTCTCTCGTCTTGCCATGCTCACCCATATTCCAGATATGCTCAGCAGTCAGAGACCCTAGTGATAGTGGTCCACTTCAGGTTTCTGTACCAGCCACCTTCCCTCAGCGTCCACCAAGACGTGCTGAGACCGACTCAGTCTCAGTCACTTCCATTGATCAGGGCCATCTTACCAGCATCATAGGCCCCCAAATACAGTAGTATGCTGGGGCCCCTGTTTTGATAGCAAAACAGAAGCATACATAGGCATTAGAAACATTGTGGGCCCCTTTGCTTCTGGGGACCCCGGGCAGTGCCCGTTGTGCTCATAAGTTAGGGAACCCATGAACATGGATGGCAGAGCAGTCTTAAGAGCCCTGGATCGCTCTTGTTCCTTGCCTTTTCAGCAGGAGCAATCTGGTTCGCCACTGAAGCGCCTCTCACCACGCTCATCTTTGGGGTTTCCCCAACCACTTTGCCACCTTCTCTAACTGCAAGGGTTCTGCTTACGTTTCACCATACTTCCTTGACTACTCTACAATTCATTCATTCTCTCTATTCTTTCCTAGTCTGGCTCTTAATACCTTGTGGATGTAGGTCCTCTGCCTGACAACCCATAGAATGCCAATGAAAGACCGCTGTTTTGATTGTGTCTACACAGGAATGGACAATCAACCCATTTTCCTCATTAAACACTCCAGAACACACGGCCTCACAGCAGCTCACACCTCACCGACTAGCCTGAGTCGCGGTGGTTTTATTTTAAAAAGCTGCACTGCCATGTACCCCTTATTTGCTTCACCACAAATTTCTTTACCCTTTTCTGCTATTTCTTTAGATAGATAGATAGATAGATAGATAGATAGATAGATAGATAGATAGATAGATAGATAGATAGATAGATAGATAGATAGATAGATAGATAGATAGATAGATAGATACTTTATTAATCCCAATGGGAAATTCACATTCTCCAGCAGCAGCATACTGATACAATAAATAATATTAAAGAATGATAATAATGCAGGTGAAAAACAGACAATAACTTGGTATAATGTTAAATGTTAACGTTTTATCCCCCCGGGTGGAATTGAAGAGTCGCATAGTTTGGGGGAGGAACGATCTCCTCAGTCTGTCAGTGGAGCAGGACAGTGACAGCAGTCTGTCGCTGAAGCTGCTCCTCTGTCTGGAGATGATACTATTTAGTGGATGCAGTGGATTCTCCATAATTGATAGGAGCCTGCTGAGCGCCCTTCGCTCTGCCACAGATGTTAAACTGTCCAGCTCCATGCCATCAATAGAGCCTGCCTTCCTCACCAGTTTGTCCAGGCGTGAAGCGTCTTTCCTCTTAATGCTGCCTCCCCAGCACACCACCGCGTAGAAGAGGGCACTCGCCACAACCGTCTGATAGAACATCTGCAGCATCTTATTGCAGATGTTGAAGAACGCCAGCCTTCTAAGGAAGTATAGTCGGCTCTGTCCTTTCTTGCACAGCGCATCAGTATTGGCAGTCCGGTCTAATTTATCATCCAGCTGCACTCCCAGATATTTATAGGTCTGCACCATCTGTACACAGTCACCTTTGATGATCACGGGGTCTATGAGGGGTCTGGGCCTCCTAAAATCCAGCACCAGCTCCTTGGTTTTGCTGGTGTTCAGTTGTAGGTGGTTTGAGTTGCACCATTTAACAAAGTCATTGATTAGGTCCGTATACTCCTCCTCCAGCCCATTCCTGATGCAGCCCATGATAGCAGTGTCATCAGCGAACCTTTGCACGTGGCAGGACTCCGAGTTGTATTGGAAGTCCGATGTATATAGGCTGAACAGGACCAGAGCAAGTACAGTCCCTTGTGGCGCTCCTGTGTTGCTGACCACAATGTCAGACGTGCAGTTCCCAATACGCACATACTGAGGTCTGTCTTTAAGATAGTCCACGATCCATGCCACTACGTATGAATCTAATCCCATCTCTGTCAGCTTGTCCCTAAGGAGCAGAGGTTGGATTGTGTTGAAGGCGCTAGAGAAGTCTAGAAACATAATTCTTACAGCACCACTGCCTCTGTCCAAGTGAGAGAGGGATCGATGTAGCATATAGATGATGGCATCCTCCGCTCCCACCTTCTCCTGATATGCAAACTGCAGAGGGTCAAGGGCGTGTTGAACCTGTGGCCTAAGGTGGTGAAGCAGCAGCCTCTCCATGGTCTTCATCACATGTGATGTCAGAGCAACAGGCCGAAAGTCATTCAGCTCACTAGGACGTGATACCTTTGGGACCGGGGTGATACAAGATGTTTTCCAAAGCCTCGGGACTCTCCCCTGTTCCAGGCTCAGGTTGAAGATGCGCTGTAGAGGACCCCCAGCTCCGATGCACAGACCTTCAGCAGTCGTGGCGATATTTAGGTATATTTAGGTATGCAGCTTCCCCTTTCTCTGTTTCTGTGAGCAAAACCATACCATCTGTGTAACTTATTGTCTATATGATCTTGGATTTACACTCAAATGAAAAAGTTTGGGAATCCCTCTTAATTCTTTGGATTTTTGTTTAGCATTGGCTGAGCTTTCAAAGTAGCTCCTTCCTTTTAATATATGACATGCCTTATAGAAACTTGTATTTCAGCAGTGACATTAAGTTTATTGGATTAACAGAAGGGTGGCACAGTGGTGCAGTGGGTAGTGCTGCTGCCTCGCAGTTAGGAGACCTGGGTTCACTTCCCGGGTCCTCCCTGCATGGAGTTCGCATGTTCTCCCTGTGTCTGTGTGGGTTTCTTCCGGGTACTCCAGTTTCCTCCCACAGTCCAAAGACATGCAGGTTAGGTGATTTGGCGATCCTAAATTGTGCTTGGTGTGTGGGTGAGTGTGTGTGTGCCCTGCAGTGGGCTGGCGCTCTGACCTGGGTTTGTTTCCTGCCTTGCGCCCTGTACTGGCTGGGATTGGCTCCAGCAGACCCCTGTGACCCTGTGTTAGGATATAGCGGGTTGGAAAATGACAAAATGACTGACTGATTAACATAATAACATTGTTTCTTGGTGAAGTGGGTTATTATTAATATTATTAGAATATCCTGTGTGCATAACAACGGACAAATATCAAAATTATCAGGATCTTAGCAAGTGTTCATTTCATCAGCTTTTTAATATTATTTACAAAACAGGAAAAATAGTAAAATAAAGAAGGCAGTGAAGTATAAATAACTTTTCAATGTCTTGTAAAGTCATTACTGTCCAAAATGTTCCTTTTTGTTGCTACTAGTTTTTGTGCTCTTTGAAAATAGGATTTCCTGATAATGGTACCTGTTTAAATGAAGTGACATTGCAAAATTTAGGATTGATTGATTATGCCTGCTCAACATAAAGAGTGAATGTTCTAATACAGCATTAAAGTCTTAATTCAACATTTTCCAGGTGATTTTCTACAATGAAGGGTAATGGAGAATTTCAAGAGTTTTCTTAAGCCCTGAAGTGCATAATATTTATGATAATCCTACAGTACACCTGGCAACAACAGTGATTTTGATATCATTTAATGTAGTCTTTCCAAGAATGTGTGAAGAGGATGGAAGTTCTAATGTAACATTTCCAAGTATATTTCATGAGGTTGAAAAAAGCATTTCCTTTTTTTATCCCATGTTTCTGCACCTTTAAATGTGTGGGGAATGCTGAGTGGCAAGTTGTCAATTAACGGTGCACTGCTGTTAATGAGCAGAAAGATACTCAGCTGACTGAGCACATGATAAACACAAGACCACCATAGTACTGGCTACAGATTAGTGAAACTCGGTCCTCACCACCTTACTTTGTTCACTGCAACAACACTTAAACCGGAGGATCATCTACAGTTAGTCCCATACTATGTAGTCTAGTCTTGATGTGGTGCTTGCATGCTACTATCTAACCTACACTGAAACTGACCCCATAAACCTAATTATGATCATTGCCTGTCTTTTAGTTAACTGTAGTAAGCTATTGATTCTAATAGCCTGACCTTAAAGCATTAAAGCAGACAAACCTGTGCCAGACAAATTTATGAACCAGGTTTTTCATGACTATGTAACCTAAGAAACTACCTTGATTTTGTAATAGTTGTAATTTTTAGAAAGTAGGATTTAGAAAGTGCAGAAATATGATGACTATAGGATACATTTCAAGGATAGCACATAAATGTAGGAAAATTAAACTTAAAGTAAAAATTAAATCCTTTTGATTTGGTATAAATCATCTTTTGTTATCTGCTTAATTAACCAGCAGAGTGAAAAGTCTGAATTCTTTTGTGTGTTTAACTTCCAGTACCCCATGCTTGATTTCATCTGACATGTTATACTTTGGTTGCTAAAATATCAACCAAGTATATTTAGGTTGACATATTAAAAGCAAGTAGGCTAACAGACCACAATGACTTGTTGATTATTCTCTACCAACATATGCTGTATGAGTCCCATTTGGTCCAGTGTATACAAAGCTTGAAGTGAGAATGACTGATGTCGTTTCCAGAAGTGGTTCTATCTTTGTGCAAACTGCTGCCACAATTAGATTGGGCTCCGTACTTGTCCAAAAATATGAACATCTGTATCGAAAAGACAATAGACTTGTTCATTTTTTTTTTAGCAACAAAATTCTATTAAAATAATAGAACCAAAAAAAAATCCTGTTAACTCCCATCTATAAATTAGTCTTTAAATATTATGAAAACATCATGAAAACATGAGATTGAAATTTTTTCTCCGTCCATCACTACTAACTACAGTGGTACCTCTGGTCATGACCGTAATTCGTTCCAAAACTCGACGTCACCCGATTTGGTCACAACCTGAATGTAATTTCCCCATAAAATTGTATTGAAATACAATGAATCCATTACAGACCGTATGAACTGTATGTAAATATATATTTTTTTAAGCACAAAAATAATTAATTATACCATAGAATGCACAGTGTAATAGTAAACTAAATGTGAAAACATTGAATAACACTGAGAAAACCTTGAACAACAGAGAAAACTAACATTGTAAGAGTTCACGCTATAGCGCTACGAACCACTCGCGGTAAACACTTTTTTTATGAGTTTTAAGCACAGGGAAAAATAATTAAACGCCACTTCTCTTGCGAAACTTTTCAAACCATCATCTACTGGCTTTAAATTCCTCACCTTCACCACTCGAAGAAGGATTTTTTTTTTCAGCAAATCGCCATTAATCTCGCACATGATCACCTTGCTTACGCTATCCCCTGCAAGTTGCTTCTCATTCAACCACACTAGCAACAGTTTTTCCACCTCTTCCAGCACTTGAGGCCTCTGCTTGGTTAACATTGTAACTTCTTTTGCAAAATTAGCTGCTTTGTTAGGCTCTGTATACGCAAACAAAAGAAAATGGGAAACGGAGAATGTGAAATCATTAGCGCATATGAACTGGAAGGGAAACTGGCCACCAGTGTTTTTGTTCGCCGCCAGAGCGTGTGGTCGTGAACAGATGCAAAATTTTGGCAAACTTTTTGATCGTAACCCGTTTTGTACGTGTTCAGAAACGTTCGTGACCAGAGGTTCTACTGTACATGGGGTTGGTAATATATTAAAAAATAACATTTTTGGGTGGAGTATTCCTAATCTTGAGACTGTAATTTAGGTAGAGGAAAAATGAGAAGGCAAATGTTATTGGATCTCAGATATCTCATCTTTCCTAATTGTCCTTTTATTCTGCTTCTACATGTCCCCATGTCCATTTTAGAATTTATTATAAAATAATAATAAACTTCATAATTTTAAACATTTCTGTTATCCATCGATATTCTATACTCTTTTTCATGCCATCACAGAGTCAGAGTTTATCCCAGCAGCAATGGGCCAAAGGCAAAAACCAACATGGCACACATACATTCAAACAAACTTATATGGGACTAATTAGGAATCCCCTTTAAAACTAACATACACTTCTTCATAACTGGGAAACCCATGAACATGGGGACTGGATCTGTACAAGCTTCACACGCAGACAGTGACTTCACTATACAGTGGAACCTCGGTTCACGAACCTCTCGGTACACGTACAAATCGCTTTATGACCAAAAAGTTTGCCAAACATTTGCCTCGGTTCATGACCACACACCCGGTATACGAACAAGCCAGTTTCCCTTTCAGTTTGTACATGTTCAGTCTCTAGCTGTGCATTTCCTGTGCAGTGAGCAAGCGAGAGAGTGCGACACACACACACGCACGCACACACACACACACACACACACACAGAGGCAGCACGAGAGAGAGACGCACTCACAGGCAGAGTGAGAGAGAGAGCTGGATGCATAAGGTAGGAAGGCAGTTAAAGAATGCACTGGGCTTGTTTTTGTTTTCAGTTCTATTTACAGTGATCGGTTCGTAGTGTGCATTGTTGCAATGTTACTTTTCTTGGTGGTTTATTAAATTACGGATTTTTTCAAATGTTCATTTTTTTCCCTGTGCTTAAAACTCATTTAAAAAAAGTGTTTTTAGTCAGCGGTTGGTATCGCTATAGCGTAAACTATTGAAGTGTTAGTTTTCTCTGTTGTTCAAGGTTTTCTCAGTGTTATTCAATGTTTTTACATTTAGCTTACTGTTACGCTGTGCATTCTATGGTTTAATTAACTATATTTGTGCTTAAAAAATATATATTTACATACAGTTCATACGGTCTGTAACGGATTCATTGTATTTACTTACAATCCTATGGGGGAAATTGCTTCGGTTCGCGACCAAATCAGTTTACGACCAGAGTTTTGGAATGAATTATGTTCCATTATATTATATTTAGTGAACCGAGGTTCCACTGTACCAAGAACCAAACACAGGTTCCTGGAAGGTAAAGCAACAGCTCTAGCTACTGTGCCACCATACCTGCACATTCTGGTAATGTCAGACCTTAATTTCTGTTTAACTAAAGTAAAGAATTTAGCCCACCTCAAAAATTTCAAACATCTCAAACCCTGCAGCCTAGGAATACTAAGGAAGTTGTAGTCAAGTTCAGGTTTTTATTACAACTAATTTCTGCTTTACGATTTCACGTTTAATTAAATATCCTGGGATTTGTCAGTTTCTGTCTGTTTCTGTTAATCCAGACACTACAGTTTGGGTGTGTTATATTTTAGAGAGATATAGAGCACATTGTATGTTATGCTGGGATAATCTTGCTTTTCAAGACTTTGCCCCTTTTTGGTTCTGCTTATTTAAGTCATTGCTCACTAATGACCTCAAACATGGATATGACATTTAAGCTTTCCCCCTTTAGCATTCAATGCCATTTGCACGGTTCTTTGTTAACTTCACTATCTGGGTACAATTAAGGAGCACAATCCTTGGAAAAGTGAACTGAAAAGAAGAAAATGATAAAACAGAACCTTTAGTAAAGCTACGGTTAAAAATACACATAAGTTTCTCTTTATTGTAATTCTCACACTACTAGGTTTGTATGAAAACAGAACAAGAACAGAAGAGCAGCACCTGTAAATAATGAGATCAATTAAAAGGAAGAATGATTCAATGATTGTGAAGCTGTTGGAATGAAAACCTGCAGCCCCATGTGGAATCCCTGGCCTAGAAAGACTTCTTTGGACTTTCTTATAGGAGGATTAAACAGCTAAATATTAACTTATCTTTCCTGATATTCTGTTCAGAGCCAGGCATGGTGATATTCCATTACTTTCTTTAAGCATACAGGAGAGAAGTTCAATAGCAATGGTGCGTGGATCCATGAGTGTTTCTAAAAAAGCTATTCTTTTTGACTCCAGTCTCCCCAAGGGTCTGATTATATATAATAATTGTTTGACAATTGTATTTACCACACATGCATCCACCCAATGTTTATTTTGACTGGGCCCATCTGTACATGACTTCCTTTTAAACCATTTAAACCAGTGTCATATGCAAGTTAAATCAACTTCTTTCATATATTGGGTCATTTATTCAAATAAGAAAAAGACCCTTCTTTCAACATCTCCTAATTAGGAAAAAGAACCTCATTTAGCAGTTCTTTGTGTTCTGTATCTAAGACTTTTCTTATATATGTCCGTACACTGTAGCCTGACACTGCTAATTTAATATGTACTTGTTAGTCTATGACCTTATCAAATGCAAATGCATTTGAAAATTTGAGTATTAGATAATGTGACATGTGGAGGCCTTCATGAAAGATTGTCAAGCACAGAAACTGTTAAGGTGACAAAAGATATAAAAATATGGATACTTAAAAGGGAGAACTCAAAATGTAAACGAAAAGAGAAGCTGCTCATCTGCCCCACTGGGGTGGCTAACCCATTTGCCTATCATAGTACCCCACTCATATGGTCTCTTTCTGATCTTCATTCTTAATCCAGGCCTTTTTTACCTTTTGTCCATTAAGTAGTTTTCTTAACTCTACGCACAGTGAGCCTCTGAAATGGAGGCAGCTTTAATCCCCATCTCAGGTTCAACTTAACCTAAAACCAGTAGCACCTCCAAAGCCAAAGAAGGACCTTCTGATTGCTGCAGGGACAGTAGAGTAGAACTCTGTTAAGCACTTCTGTACTTCTTGTTAATGGCCAGGTTTCCAAGATAGCACCCCAGCTGTCCTCATTAGCTGTCACACACAGTATCATCCCATCTGGGGCTATGTGCCCTTTAGTGCACTGGAAATGCTACCACTTCAGTAGGACCTTACTGTGGAAATACTCTCTGTTTCAGAAGATCAAGTAAACCTGGAAACTACTGCAAGCACTATCACAGACTCAACTAATATGAACTATTTTTGATGGTTTTGTTTAATGTTTTACCATAAACTGTACACTTTCATCTTACATACAAATTGAATCCTTTCATTATTAAACAGATATGGCATTGGCATTGAAATATATACTGCTCAAAAAAATAAAGGAACACTTTTTAATCAGAGTATAGCATCAAGTCAATGAAACTTCTGGGCTATTGATCTGGTCAGTTAAGTAGCAGAGGGGGTTGTTAATCAGTTTCAGCTGCTTAGGTGTTAATGAAATGAACAACAGGTGCACTAGGGGGGCAAAAATGAGATGACCCTGTGGCAGGTGGCCGGGTGCGGCCCTCAATCAGCCGCCTATTTAAGGAGCCGCCGCCCTGCAATCAAGGCTGGAGTCGGGTAGGCAGAGGACAAGGCTGGTGCAGAGGGGGCGAGGAGAGGCCCGAGTGTGTTGTGTTGGAAGAGAGAGAAGGCTGAAGGAGCCAAGACTTTGGGAGACTGCGGGATGGTTTGGTGAGGTGCACATAAGGACTTTGTAAATATAGTAGAATTGTGTAAAATAAACGTGTGGTGATGGCTGTAAATGTGTCTGCCTGTCTGTGTCCGGGACGCACCCTTTCACAGAGGCGTAGTCGGCAGGATGCTCCACCTGGGTCAAGGTGGGGACCTGCATTCATGGAAAAGTTTGTGAAAGGCCCGGCACAGCAGGCAAGCTCACCCACGTGCCACAGGGCGGCGGCTCCTTAAATAGGCGGCTGATTGAGGGCCGCACCCGGCCACCTGCCACAACCCCCAAAACAGGAATGGTTTAACAGGTGGAGGCCACTGACATTTTTCCCTCCTTATCTTTTCTGACTGTTTTGTCACTAGTTTTGCATTTGGCTACGGTCAGTGTCACTGTTAGTAGCATGAGGCGATACCTGGACCCTACAGAGGTTGCACAGGTAGTCCAACTTCTCCAGGATGGCACATCAATATGTGCCATTGCCAGAAGGTTTGCTGTGTCTCCCAGCACAGTCTCAAGGGCATGGAGGAAATTCCAGGATACAGGCAGATACTCTAGGAGAGCTGGACAGGGCCGTAAAATGTCCTTAACCCATCAGCAGAACCGGTATCTGGTCCTTTGGGCAAGGAGGATCAGGATGAGCACTGCCAGGGCCTTATAAAATGACCTCAAAACAACCAGAAACAGACTTCATGAGGGTGGCCTGAGGGCCTGACGTCCTCTAGTGGGCCCTGTGCTAACTGCCCAGCACCGTGAAGCTCAATTGGCATTTGCCATAAAATACCAGAATTGGCAGGACCACCACTGGCGCCCTGTGGTTTTCATAGATGAGAGCAGGTTCACTCTGAGCACATGTGACAGATGTGAGAGGGTCTGGAGAAGCTGTGGAGAACGTTATGCTGCCTGTAACATTGTTCAGCATGACCGGTTTGGTGGTGGGTCAGTAATGGTCTGGGGAGGCATATCCATGGAGAGATGCACAGACCTTTACAGGCTAGACAACAACACCTTGAATGCCATTAGGTATCAGGATGAAATCTTTGGACCCATTGTCAGACCCTATGCTGGTGCAGTGGGTCCTGGGTTCCCCCTGGTGCACAGCAATGCCCAGCCTCATGTGGTGAGAGTATGCAGGCAGTTCCTGGAGGATAAAGGAATTGATACCATTGACTGGCCCACATGCTTGCCTGACCGAAATCCAATAGAACACGTCTGGGACATTATGTTTCGTCCATCTGAAGCCACCAGGTTGCACCTCAGACTGTCCAGGAGCTCAGTAATGCCCTAGTCCAGATCTGGGAGGAGGTCCCCCAGGACACCATCCGTTGTCTCATTATGAGCATGCCCCGATGTTGTAAGGCATGCATACAAGCATGTGGGGGGGCCATACAAACTACTGAGTACAATCTGGAGTTACTGCAATGAAATTTCGGCAAAATAGACTAGCCTGCCACATCATTTTTTCACTTTGATTTTCGGGGTGTCTTTGAATTCAGCCCTCTGTAAGTTGATAATTTTCATTTCAATCAAACGCTGTGGTATCCTTTCTTTCCTAACACATTACCCAGTCCATATCAGTAGAGATATCCAGCAGGAGTTTTTTTTCCATTGAGATCTGATGTGTTTTCTAAGTGTTCCTTTAATTTTTTTGAGCAGTTTGACTTTCATTGGCACAGCTGTAGTCCTCATGTTTCACAATGGCAACTACAGACACCAAAGGGATAGAAGCAAGCCGAGGTATCTTATGAAGCAATGAAAACCATCTTAGAAATCACACCCATGACGCCATTTGTCCCAAACATTATAGTGCCCTGAAATGCAGGGCCCATGCAGAAAACGTGTTGTCATTTCTACATGGTGTGACCAAAATGTATGCAAATACCCTTAAGTGAAAGTCTGCATTGTACACTTTAATCACATTGTCGAATTGTCTGATTTGTAAGTTTAAACTGCGGAACATGGGTGTAAATCAGAGAAAAATGTGTCTTTGTCCCAAACATTGTGCAGTTTATTAAACTGGTTGGATGAATTCACATTGTTGGTTGGGAAGAGTAAAGTCTAAAACCTAATGACAGCATCAGTGCAGAGGCTCATCCTGGTTTGTAAGAAAGTTCTTTGTGGAATCCCACATCAAAACTCAAATGATAACTCTGGAGTCATCTGTGTCAGTAATGCTACTTGTTATAAACCAAGGATGAATCAAATTCAGTTCACTTTCATTTTCTATATTTTTTAACCCTACAATATTGTTAATGCTATCATAGTTAAAACATTTGTATGTAGGCTAATCTGCAGTGAACTACTTGGGGGGGGGGGGGGGGGGGGAGAGTTATTATAAAGCAGAAATAGATTTTCAAAATGTTGTGTATGTCTTTCATCTGCGAGAAGGGTGCATGAGCTCTTACTAAAAAGATACTGCAGAATTAAGGCTTAAATCACTAAGCAGCAATTGAAAACGTTTTCTAGAAATCGACCTAAGAGTGGAAAACGATCATATACCATATATTAAGCACTTAATTACAGCATAGAAAAGGTTAGTACATTTCACTGCTTAGCATGCTTGCAATTTTCTAGTAATGGAGACATGGGCTACCTTCTAAGCATTCATTAGCATACCTCTGATAAATTACTGTTACCAGATTTAGGGAGATAACATAGCTAGTCTATTAATTACAGTGATTATTATTTACTGGGAAAAGGATTCTGAGCCCAGTGTAAAATTGAAGCAAGTTTAATAATGCATTATATTGGAAGGGGCATTTTATCTTAGAGAGTAAGATAAGTGTTCAGTACTTTCCACAAGTAAAGAAAATATTCATTATCTATGGAAGATTAATAGAAGTAATTGCCAGTAATATATTTTACTAATACATGCATACTGTAGCTATGTGTAAGGCTCAAAGGCCTGCAATTCCTGCCTGATTCAATTCCAGGTTCTCTTTTCCATGTTTTGGGCATTAGAGTAATTCTGTGGGCATGACTTAATTTTCACTAGGCAACTTTTCTTTATTAAATGGAGTTCCTGAAAAGAAATACAATTGATCTGCAAAAGAAAATATTTTCTGAAAAGCACCCCAATGCTGAGGAGTGCTCAGCAAATCTTTTATTTCATATAGCAAATTTTCATGGGGAGTACTGTTTATAAACGTTCATTCATTTAGTGTATACTTTGACCTTTGAACCTGCTTAGTCCATGTTAGGGATTTGATAAATGTAATGGAAAATAATGTCTAACATATAGGTTAATTAAAAGCAACCCTATGCACATCATTAAGCAACAAACAAAATCCAAGATCAAAGGTGCTAAATGTAATCAAAGCAGAAAATGAAAGCCAAAGAAACAGATAATGTGTGCAGAAGCATAACAGCAAAAAAATTCAAAATTCTGTTTATTGATACTATTTAGTGTACAAGACTGAAACTTTGAAATAACAAACATCACTTTATGTCTCAAGTCACATGAAAGAGCACCAAATGTAACACTGATAACTGATATGGAAAAGGAAAACGGTCATAAAGTACAAATACGCTGTGCATAACAGTGAGCTTAGCTGCAACTGGAAAGAGGAACATCATTTTATTTTTATGAGTGAAAATTTTGGAGAGAAGTACATTCATGCTTCTGTCCTTAAGACAGCTGGCTGTCAAACTGTTTCCAGGACGTGCAAGTGTTTTATTTAAAAAAAAAAAATGTCAGCAATATATTGAGTAATAAGTAGGCCCAACTGATCAGATATCAATGACATCTTTAACCCAAAGCTCTGAGAAGATTCTTAGCTACTGAAAAACATCATCTGTTTACTCGTGTAATCTATTTCAGGGTCTCAGAAGAAAAGTAGAAATAAATAATTATAATATTATTTACAAAGACACTAAAGTGAATCAAATGAAAACACGAAAGAAGTTTATTCAGTCATGCTACCTTATGTTTTCTTCAGCGATATCTCGGTGGTTTTATTCTTGAAGCACATTCAGTTTGAAAGACAATGACAGTGAGAAAATGAAACTGTCAGTGAATGCAAAAATGTGGAAGGACTAAACACTAGCCAGGTCAGCTGTTTTTAGGATTTTGTAAAACTTTTTACATATGCTACAATCATTTTTATAGAGTTACAGCACAAATCACTGATCATCCAGATCCTTGAATGTTACCTCTGTTTGTGCCTAAAACTGTTTAAAAACTTTACCTAATGAGCTAAATACATATACAATTGTATTTAAATTAATGCAGTGCAAATTAGCAGAAAGGGGCGCTAATTATATAACAAAGTACAGCTCCACTAAACATATTAAAGTTTATAACTTGCAATGCAAAGTGTTTTTCTTAATTAGAACATTTGATCAAAAATTAGAAACCTATTGTAGGTTCACCTTTTCATTAAAAGGACCCTTAATAGAACATATACAATATGCAGTTTCTAACACTAGACAAACACTAATCTTTAGCTGTCAGGTGTCTAGATCTGGGCCTGGAGGGATACTCAGATTATTCGCCTCACCTTCCAAGGCTAAGGGTTGAGAGATATGGTGTCAATCATGGCCTTAGGGCTTAAGGATCGCCCTGTAGTTCCAGATCTCTGGCCCTAGTGTCATGAAGTAAAGTTGTTTTAAATTGATTATAGAAGAAATACATTCTTCTTTATTAACTTAAGACCTTCCAGTAGGGTTATATTTCTTCAGGATTCTGTGAGGTTAATTAGATTCTTTATTTTTAAGCCTTTGTTTTTTGTTTTGATTTTTTCCTCAACACCATTTTGTGCATGGTTGCCATGCCGTTGTCAAGGACTTACCCCCCTGAGTTCACAACCTTCTGCGTCATCGACATGATGCTTTAAATAGCTTCTGGGTTGGTAATTCATTGTCAGACTATTAAGGACTTTCTAAAAAACTTTTTGTAACAGTATTTTGTGTTTGATTTCGGAGTTGATCTCATGTTTTCTTTACGCATCTTGGTCTCTTTGCATTCTCTTTGCTTCTCTTCCTGGCCCATCCTAACAGCTTTTAATTGTATACAGACAACAGAAAAGAATGTTGGACCTTTAAAAATGAAAGACCCTGAAGAGATGAGCTTACGAGATAAAGTGGGCTAGTTTAAAAAAACAAATGGGTGATATAGTCTCTGTATTCAACAGTCTGGTGAAGCAATTTAATAGATTAAAAGTTGCAGCAGAACCTACTGTACCTGCAATCACTAGTAGCAAGGGAGTTGCCACTCCTGAACCACAACTCCTCCGGCCCCACTATTTCTCAGGAGATCACAGAGAGTACCACAGGCTTATCAGCCAGTGTTTTTGGTGATTTCTGATCAGCAGCCCAAAACCTGTGAATACTAGCTCATTTCAAAGGTGGATGGTAAACATGAATGCCAAGTTCAACATATTTTAGATTCTTGCCACAAGTCTTTCTCAGTTGAATACCTAGTGCACCGGCATGGCACAATGCTAAAAATACCTTCCAGGTCAGCAATTCCATGTCTCACTTTTGTTACACCTTTCTAAAAGACTCGTTGCTGCTTTTTTGATGCAAATTATCCTAATGCATCTAACTCTTGTCTAACCCTTGGAGTTGTCGCACAGTACTATTATTCTCTCAGTTTTGACCTTTCTTTTTGTTTTGAATTCTTCTGGTATAGCAAGTCTGCGTCTCAGCAATTAGTGGTCAATTTTAAATAAATAATTGAATGGCTGACTCAATCTCCGTGGATGTGCGTGCTTGTGCAGCTCAGGGAGGTTGGTGTAGTCTAATTTTCTTGACAGAAGTTAAAACACACACTAACAAAGCAGTGTTTTTCTGTCAACTAAGCAGTGTCCTTTGAATTTTAGCTTGACCTCTGTCTTTAACTATATTCATTATTTCCTCCAAATGACTTTCTCTTGAGCAAAGGCCAGTCCTATTGTATTATTAGTTGAATATGTTATCATTTCCTGGTGTGACTCTAGAGGATAAACTCGACTTACATTGGGTCATGATGGACCCCTATGGATATATTTTGCACTGTAAACATGTATGTGTGTATATCTCTATATTTAAAATCCAACGTCTGCCTGTCTGTCTGTCCATTTTTCACGAAACAACTACTTAACAGATTAAATCGTGTTTTTTCTGTAATTTGCTTGAACATTCTGGTTGATTTTGCGATTTCTCATCACGCTAAGTATCATAGTTCGCTTGTGGTACCAATTTATTTGCACGAATCCGAAACACATGCATTGGGCTGAGGGGAGGGGGGCAGGACCCGCTTCTCTCACGTGCCAGCCTCGGGGCATTCCTTACCTACACTTAGCTAGTGAATGAGAGGACTACTTAACGGATTTAGATCAGGTTTTTATCTATAATTTGCTTGAACATTCCGGTTGATTTTGCAACTTCTCTCATTGCACTATGAATCGTAGTTCATTTGCAGGAGCGATATATTTGCGCTAATCCGAAACAGAGGCTGCGGGCTGAGGGGAGTGGGAAGTGTGACATTGGGAATAGGGAGCCAGGCAGGACCCTCCTCACTGTCCTGCTTCACTACTATGCAGGTGGAACCGTGGGGGACAGCTAGTATATATATATATTATATATATTGTGGTGGGTGGCCGGCTAAATATTCCGGCCCTCACCCCCAGGCCGCCAGGTGGAGCTCTCCCAACAGCGTGGATGTTCCCCGAATTCCAGCAGGGCCTCATGGACTTTGTAGTTTATATGCACAGCCCTGCTGGATACCATGGGGACCACCAGGAGTCGCTGTGGGGAGGCTGCCGGACTCTTACTTGCCCTATAACCCGGAGGTGCATCATGATCATATGACAAGAGGAAACGACGTGCTTCTGGGTTGAAGAAAGGAGCTTTTTATCCGACCCGGAAGTGTTCATGATCACATGGACAGAAGGGAGAAACACTTCCGGGTCATGGACTATATAAAGGACTCTGGGAAACCAGTACACTGAGCTGAGCTGGGAGGAAGGGTGACAAAGTGTCTGGGAGTGTGGAGGATTGATTAGAGTATTGTTTATTGATTTATGAGTATTGTGGAGTGGAGGGTGCTTTGTGCACTGTATTGTTCAAATAAAGGTAGTATTTGGACTTTTACCTGGTGTCTGGAGTCGAGTCAGAGGGTTCAAGAGGACGACAGTGACCTCAATCTGCGACTATATATATATATATATATATATATAAACTGTATAATAAAATGCTGTTGTCTGTGTATATGTATGTATCTGGTCCCTTCAAGCAATCTGATTGGTTAGTTTGGTTTTGCTCTGATTGGTCAGTTTGTAAAGGAGTTAAAATGGAACATTTCACCAAAAACAGCAAATAAGACAATGTACCGAGCAATGTTGGGTCACTAAATAATAATGAGGTTTTATCTCAAGTCGTATTCCAAAAGGGAAAGTATTCTTAAGAAAACAAATGATATTTTTACAGAGGAGAATGATGGCCTGGCTACCATTAGCAGTAGTGAAAAAGTGGACAGGATGTGAGCAAGGTGCCTCAAAATGATAGAGTCTGAGAATCAGGCTTTATGTGATGGAGGAAGGATTCCCTGGTCAAGAGAAGTTGACACACAAGGATACCGAAGAAAAGTGTAGGAAGAATGCTGCGGGTACATGTAAAGCGAAAGAGATATCAAATATCAAATTTTTTTAAATATATGGGTTCAAAACTATAGGCTGTAGAGAGTGGTCCAGTCACAAGGTCAGAGCTCTATAATGCAATTAACCCATCTCCTGAATGAGACACCACCTTTCGGGAGCAATTTGTTTTCATAGCTCCCAGACCCAAAGGAGCGTGATCAGTTGTCCTCAGTGGGCATCTTATCTGAGCTGTGGACGATAAGAGAGATAAAAGAGTTAGCAATCACGCCCCCTAGTGTTCCTGAGTGCCTGAGTGCTATAGCTTATGTGAGGCGAGACTGGAAGGTGACCCTTGGACGTACATGTGTGACCTATATGGAGTGCCTCAGTTTAACTTGTCAGCAGCAAGTGCTAGGCAGAAATGGAAATCCAGAAAAATGCTTAAAACTGGGGCATTAAGGCAGTAGTAGACCTTGTGGCATATATTTAAACTGTTGAAGAACAGAAAGAAAAACTTATAAACATGGAGACATTATACAAACTCCACAGAGAGAGCAATAAGATACCAATCAATGTAAGGATGATATAACTTTAGCGATGGTGCCTGCATTTTTAAAATACCTCATTATTATTAGACCCTTGTAGGAATGAGTGACATACACTGTAAACATATGAGCAGATATGAATTAACCTTAAATTGATCTGGTATGAACAACTTCAACCCTAAACCAAAGTGAACTCTAATATGTTTTCCCAATCCAACCTGGCTCAATCCATTTGCTAAATAAATTTAAAAAAACAATTTAAAGGCTCAACAACAACCAATCAAAAGTGATTACACTGTTGTAATGCAATTACAATTGATGTACTAGCAGCTGCTGTGCAAACAAATAATACTTTATGAAATATCATTTCAGCCAATGTAAAGCACAGTTCTGCAGAAGAGGGATAATTACAGTATGTGTAGTGTTCATTTTCTGTCTGAATGACTGTTTTGTTTGTTTTATGACACCATCATTTTTATCTTATGAACCACTTTACACTATTACAGCGTCACCATTAGGTGGAGGCTATCCTCGCAGCATGGTGTACAATGCAGAAATAAATCCTGTCAGTCACACGTGCTCTGTAACTCACGCATCTAAAAACACTGTTGCCAAAGAAAATATGTGAAATATATCCCACTGCCTAATAATTACTTAAGCATTCCTGGCTTTTCTGTACATTCATCTTTAATTATGCACATACAGTAAGCCAAAAGACGTAATAGTATTGTCACGTTTACAGTGAAATTCTTGCTTGTATGTCTGACCAAACTCAATGTCACCCATTCTCTGGTGCATTGATAAACATGAATTTATTAAAATACATAACCCCTGAATCCATACCACTTGTTCAGTTATACACTCAGTCCTATTCTACACAACATATTTAATATATGTTTGTTTAAAAGCTGTGCAATTTTGCTCTCCCTAGAAAACCAGTCTGTTTTTATTGTACTTCAAATGGCATTCACCTAAATGGAATTTAGATGTTATTAAGCACTCAGACGTAAAGTTCAAAATGCATATTACTCATATTACTAGTACTGAGTTTTTTTATTAAAAGAACATTGTAAAAGTTAGACCCCTTATAATATCAGAAGGTTGTTAAAAAATTAATTTTGTTTTTAGTCAAGTAAATTTCTGTAATGCATTCCTAAAAGGACTACCTAAGAAAGGTTGCAGTTAATTCAGAGTGCAGCAGCAGAGATCCAAACCAGTAAAAGAAAATCAGAGAGCATCACATCAGTCTTAGCCTTGTTACAATGGTTTCCTGTGTCCTTTAGAATCAATGTTAAAATACCATTAATGATATACAAAGCTCTGAATAATCTTTCTCTTCCTTATATTTTGAAATGCCTGTCCCCTTATATATCAAATTGTAATCTTAGATTATGATTTTTACTATTTATTTTATTACTGTTATTATTATTATAAGAGCAAAACATAAAAAGTGGTTAGGTGGCCTTTTGTTGCTATGTACCAAAAATCTGGAATGTGTTACCAATAGAGATATGTTAGGCTAATACAGTTGAACATTTTAAAATCTCCAAAAAACTCGCTTTTTAATTTCTCTTTTTCATAGCTGCTTTTTTAGTGTTACCTGAAAAAGATTATATACCGTATATACATTAAGGTCTCCACATTCTTAGGGGTTACATGTCAATACCACCCACAAAAACTGAAATCTGCAAATATTATGGTTCTTAATAGGTTTATACATTTATACACTTGTATACAGTTTAAAATGCAATATATATATATATATATATATATAAACTTAATGCTCTTAACAATGATACATATAAAATTTAAATGAACAGAGAAAAAAAATGATATTCCACATGAAGTTAATTGCTTGCTGTAGGAGATTCTGTTCTTGTAGATGAAGCAGGATCAGTCAAGGCTGAGGTCTGAAAAATGTGAGGATGATGTATTTTTAAATTGCAGAAACTTTGTGACAGAAAGTTGATGTGCCAGCTTCACCCAAGGACCCAGGCAGAGAACTGAACCCTCAGCTGTTCATTTTAATTTTAAACCTGTAAGCTGCTAGAGCATTTGAAGAAGTCTAAAAATACTATAGGGCTACAGTAAACTTGGAAAAGTTAATATCAGTAGTTCAGACATACTGAGTATTTAGTTAATCGAGAGACTTCTTGTTCTCATTCCTACAAGAATCTCATGCTGGTACTCTCAGGGGCTCTGATTTGAATGTTGTTCAGATTGTCTGTATAAATTATTATTCATACCATAAATTCAGAATTTCCTTCCCAGTGGAAAAATCACAACCCCTAATGGAAATACAGTGCATCACAATTAATATAAAAATTAATGAATAATTACCTTGCCTCTCAGCATGTGAGACAGTAATACAACATTGTTACAATTTGTCTTCTGAATAACCCTACAAAAGAGAATATTAGCAGAACTGGAAGGCATGAATAAGCGCTAGTCATTAGACAGTCTAAAAATAAAAGAGAACGCGCATGGAGCTCCCTCTGCTGAGAAGGGTATGACTATGGATCTCACCTCACTATCTGAACAATTATCTGTTGAGAGGTTACAAATAAATGATGTGAAAAGCCTTGCTTTATGTAGTCTGTTTGGTAACAATTAACTGGCTTTAAACAACAGGAAAGAGGCAAGTTAAAATCTGAAATAATTCATTTATCATTGCAACATAGCATGAAGTCCTTAGTGTGATGCTGTTGAAAATGTGATTTGTTTGTTTGAAACTTATTTTCAATGCATTTTAAAACAGGTTTTCAGTGAGACACAATTGATGCTTTAGCAATGATAGGTGTGTTAACTAAACCATACTCTGGAATTTTAACACTATATTATTTTTGAGAACACTTTACAATAGGAACTTTAAGAGTCTGTTCACTTATTAATCTACAGTTTTACTGGGTCGTTAACTAAGTATGTCTGACACCATATATGTCATTTGTGGTCTCTAGTGGGTACTACTGAGCCAAACTCAAATTTTGCCTGAGGCAAAAATAAGTAAAAAGTAAAATCTGTTTCTTTATTTGAGAGTTTTACTAGGTTAGTAAGTATGAATTTTGGGATCCTCCATATCAGTCATATAATACCACATGTTGTACATGCTAGCTTACTACTTCTTGGTGTGCAACATTCACATTGCTTCTTGTCTAATGCCACAATGTATGTAGATAGATAGATAGATAGATAGATAGATAGATAGATAGATAGATAGATAGATAGATAGATAGATAGATAGATAGATAGATAGATAGATAGATAGATAGATAGATAGATACTGTATTCACGTAGAGTGAGTTGCGCACAAGTGAATGCATTATGAATGTACATGCATTAAGGTTGAATGTCAGTGTAGAAAAATTAATTTAAATTAAATCAACTTGGCTGCTGTCCGCAATAAGTGCAGCTCACAACAGTCAGACAGTAGTCAGTAGTAATCCTACGATAACAGTAAATTCCGGAAGAAGCAATAGTTTCTCCAAAACAGCACTTCCACTAGTTTGCATCCATTTCCCCTTCCCAAGGTAATTCTTTAGAATTGGCTGATGCCTCTGCAATATATGACTCCACAATCAGCACACTTTATGTGTGCTAGGAGCTTGAAATATAACCCCAATTCCAAAAAAGTTAGGACGCTATGTAAAATATAAATACAAACAGAATGCAGAATGATTTTCAAATCTCATAAACTTATATTGTATTTACAATAGGTCATAGAAAACATATCAGATTTTACTATTTCATGAAAAATATTGGCTCATTTTGAATTTGATGGCAGCAACATGTCTTAAAAAAGTTGGGAAGGGGGCAACAAAAGACTGGGAAAGTAAGTGATACTAAAAAGAAATAGCTGCAGGAACATTTTGCATCTAATTAGGTTAATTGGCAACAGGTCAGTAACATGATTGGGTATAAAAAGAGCATCATAGAGAGGCAGAGTCTCTCAAAGTAAAGATGGGCAGAGGTTCACCAATCTGCAAAAAACTGCATCTACAAATTGTGGGACAATTTCAGAGTAATGTTCCTCAATGTAAAATTGCAAAGACGGATATCAACAAGAGTGAAAGGGAAGGTCTACGGGAAAGTAGTGAGACCAGCTATGTTATATGGGTTGGAGACGGTGGCACTGACCAGAAAGCAGGAGACAGAGCTGGAGGTGGCAGAGTTAAAGATGCATTGGGTGGGACAAGGATGGATAGGATTAGAAATGAGTACATTAGAGAGTCAGCTCAAGTTGGACAGTTAGGAGACAAAGTCAGAGAGGCGAGATTGCGTTGGTTTGGACGTGTGCAGATTGGAGATGCTGGGTATATTGGGAGAAGGATACTAAGGATAGAGCTGCCAGGCAAGAGAAAAAGAGGAAGGCCTAAGTGAAGGTTTATGGATGTGGTGAGAGAGAACATGCAGGTGATGGGTGTAACAGAACAAGATGCAGAGGACAGAAAGATATGGAAGAAGATGATCTGCTGTGGCAACCCCTAACAGGAGCAGCCGAGAGAAGAAGAATGTAAAATTGCAAAGACTTAGAATATCTCATCATCTGCAGTACATAATATCATCAAAGGATTCCGAGAATCTGTAGAAATATCTGTGCGCAAGGAACAAGGCTGAAAATCAATATTGCATGCCCATGATCGTCAGGCCCTCAGGCAGCACTGCATTAAAAACAGGCTCAATTCTGTCATGGAAATCACTGCATGGGCTCAGGAACACTCGCAGAAATCATTCTCTGTGAATACAGTTCGCCATGCCATCCACAAATGCAGGTTAAAGCTCTGTCTTGCAAAGAAGCCATATGTGCAAATGATCCAGAAACACCGCCGTCTTCTAGGGGCCAAAGCTCATTTAAAATGGACTGAGGCAAAGTGGAAAACTGTTCTGTGGTCACACAAATCGAAATTTGAAGTTCCCTTTGGAAAACATGGACAGCACATCCTCCAGACTAAAGGGGATAGGGACCATCTGGCTTGTTATCAGAGCTCAGTTCAAAAGTCTGCATCTCTGATAGTATTGGGGTGTATTAGTGCCTATGGAATTGGCAGCTTGCACATCTGGAACGGCAATGCTGAAAAGTTTATACAAGTTTTAGAGCAACATAGTGTATGTTCCCATTCAGTTGATGTCTTTTTCAAGGAAGACCTTGCATATTTCAGCAAGACGATGCTAAACTGCATACTGCATGTATTACAACAGCATGGCTTTGTAGTAGAAGACCTTTCACCAGTTGAAAACATGTGGCTCTTCATGAAACGAAAAATATGACAAAGAAGACCCAGGACTGTTGAGCAGCTAGAATCCTATATCAGACAAGAATGGGACAACATTCATCTCCCAAAAGTCCAGCAACTGGTCTCCTGAGTTCCCAAACGTTTATGGACTCTTGTTGAAAGAAGAGGGGATGCTACACAATGGTAAACGTGGCCCTGTTCCAACTTTTTTGTGATGTGTTGCTGCCATAAAATTCAAAGTGATGTTATTCTTTTCTTAAAATGCTACATTTTCTAAGTTTAATCATTTGATATGTTTTCTGTGTTCTATTGTGAATAAAATATGGGTTTATGAGATTTGCAATTCATTGCATTCTGTTTTTATTTACATTTTACACAGCGTTCCAACTTTTTTGGAACTGGGGTTTTAGAGATCATGGCAATAAATGTCTAGTAGATGCATTATACTGTAGGTAGGACCTATTCTAGAGAGTCACTATTGTTTTGTATGTCTTCTAACCGTCAAACCATGCAATAGTTAAGATGTGTTACACAGTTGTAACTGACCAACAGGCGCACCTTGGTATCCCCTGTTCTACAATGTTAAATTATATATGGGAAAATAGTTAATGTGAGTATTGCATTTTTTGACTTTTTAGTTTTAATCTCTTTTCAAGGAAAATTAATACAATTTGGTATTTAGATAACTATTGTCTATATTTATATGCTTAGCAGATGCTTTAATCAAAAGCAGCTTACAAAAGAGGTCCACATAATCGAGTAAATATCAGTCTGGGGGACTTTTTGTGAACAAATGTTACAGGACAAGATTATGAAATTGATCATCACAGGAGAAGAACTCGGAACAAAACACAAGCAAGTTAGAATTCTTAGGTTATAAAAACCTAACAGCTATTATCAATTCACCAAACAAGAAAGTCTTCAAGCCTTCCTAAACACATTGAGGGAGTCAGAATTTCAAATGGAGGTGGGCAGCTCATTCAACCAGCTAGGAGATGCACAAGAAAAGAGTCTGGATTGAGATTTTAAAATGTGCAGTGGTGACATCACCAGACGCCATTCATTAGCAGACTGGAGTGGTCAAGAAGGAGCATGGGACCTCCTAAGTGTCTCCATATATATATAGGGGCTGACCCACTGACTACTCTGTGGGCAAGCATCAAGGATTTGAACTTAATATGTGCCACTATAAGAAGTCAAGGTAGTGATCTGAAAAGTGTGTGCCTGTCTCAGCTGGTTGAACACCAGAAATGCAACTGTGTATTTTGAATCATCTGCAGTGGCTTGGTGGCACACACAGGCACTTCTGCCAGCAGAGAGCAACAGTAGTCCAGATGTTACAGGTCCGAAGCCTGGACCAGGCTAAATGACAGTATTCTCAATTTATTTAGTCATGTGTGTAGTTTCTGTAATTTTTTTTAAGTTCTTCTGCTTCTTTATCATTTATTTCTATTGTGTATCATAAGTGTCATCACAATGGCTCAGTTACAAAGAACAATTCAGAAGGCACAAAACTGGGGAGAACCATTGAAAGATAAATGGTACCATTCAGGAACCATGCTATTAGGAAGATCAACCATACCTTTGAAATATCTCCTAAAAATGACCAAAGAGAGACAGAGAAAGCGAGAATAACAGAGAGGTCATAAAATGAATTCTAAAGAAGCGTATTGTTTTTCCAGGTAGACTGGGGAGTTCTTCCCTTCCCAAACTTCCCACACTTCATTATTAAAAGGGTCACTGGTGTTTTCTCAAAATCTGGTACCTTTATGTTGTAAACTGGAATCTGGCTGTATCAAGGACAGTCAAATCAGAGGTATGTAGGGGCAAAACAAAAGGAATAAAAAGAACAGGGCGTCACACAAACAGCTTCTCCCCTATGCCTCTAACAGCATCCACAGTGTTTCTGCTTTTTTTAATAACACAATTAACACATTACATAAAAAAACTATTTACAAAATATTGTTCAGATTTCCAGAGAAAACTATTTATAATATACAGTACATAGCCTTACACAATAAAAATGTTCTGACTTTATAGTCTTATATTTTTAAAGAAAAAATAAGTAGCATACCTTTTCAGAAACAAAAGGAAAAAAACAACACACATGCCTATTATATAATAAATCAAATCAATTACAAATTATTGTAAACAAAACTATTAATACAAAATAAATAAGATCTAGAATAAAAAAAAAAACAAAATATAGATATGGTCAAACTGTACACAGCGTAGAATTACATTAACACGCTGTTCATCACGCTAAAAAAATAACCATTAACTTTTTCTTGATTTTCAAAAGTAAACATACAAAAGCTACATGTAAGAGTTTGGGAAAGATTCATGTGACTTAATATATACTCAAACATTTCTAAATAATATGCACAACCAAATAAAATAAAATGAAAATCAGAAAAAAGCTTGGGGAGAGCTGAAAACACCACCTACCTCTAATAGCATCCACCATGCTTCTGGCGGCTAAGCCAAGAAATGTGCTGCGTGCAAATTGTGAGGTGTAACATTAATTAACATACTGCTAACTATTTACAAGAATAATGGATTTTGGGGAAGTTCATAACTAAAACAAAACAAAATTACAAGTGACTGATTATACTTTGCTACATTTACATGGACAATTTTAGAAAGCATTGAAAAGGTTACCAAATAATATGGATGAGCCATTTTGGGGAACTTCACATTTTGACTCAGCATTATTTTTGGTAACACAGTGTAAATAGGAATCAATAAATAGAATTTGTCTGAATAACCTGTACTGGTAAAATGTTTTTCTATTATGCTTATATCCTTTCTTTTTGCTCTGCTTTGCTTAGACTGTGTCTTATAGCACAAATCCGTTCCAGAATAACAGAAACTAATAATAGGCAGATCTTTTATTAGCTTTCTGGCTCCTAATCTCTGCGACTCGCTACCTACAGCAGGTCCATTTGCAAGACTCCATCTTCTATAACACTGGCCCACGTCCTCTCTCTTACTTTCTATTGTTTCAGCTGCATTAGCTGCCTAAAATGGATTCTAATGTACTTTTCTATTGTATGCTGCAACTTTTTATTTCAATTAGCCTTTGTTTCCACAGTGTATTGTTCACTGTTCTCGTGTGTATTCTTTTGTCAGTTCCTCTTAATGCCTGTTAATGCTAGATTCCTGTTTTGATTTGCACTTCATTGTTTTAATTTATTCTATTTCTGGAATGTCAGTTTGGTCTTTGCATAAAATAAAGATTGATTAATTAAGTGATTACTTCACTGCTGCTATGTCCTTGTGAAACTACACACTGTGTTCCTAAAGTGGCATCACAAATGCATTATACACGTCTTGACTTTTATGCTCCACAATATGGATGCCATATTACATGTCATTCTTTTATCTTTTTTACTCACATAAGTATGCTACTTGCTTGTGAACAGTGATGGCTCCACCAGGACTAATATGTCCTTTATATGCAGTATATTTTCTAACTATAGAATCTCAAATGAATAATTCTGCCTAATATTTTCCTTTCCTGTATGCACTCTTGTTTTTTAACTGTATTTGCTATTTAGTAACTCAAATCTGGATTCAGCCTGATCCATCTGTTGGAATTTAGGTGACTCCCTGGCATCTTCTCACCCACCTCATACTCTTACTAATTATATTTAAAAGTTTTTGGTGTTTCTTTTATTCATGCCTTTAGCCACTGTAACAGTAAAGTTAACTTACTGGGCAAATTATTAGAAACACCTGTACAACAGTCCATCCATGCAATTATATAATCAGTTAATCATGTGGCAGTAGCATAATACATAAAAGTATGTGGAAATGAGTAAGGAGCTTCAGTTGATGAACACATCAAACACCAGAATGGGGATAAAGTGAATCTCAGTGATTTCAACTGTGGCATAATTGTTGATGCCAGGCAGTGGGTTTAAGTGTTTCTGTACCTGCTGATATCCAAGGATATTCATACACAACAGTCTCTAGAGTTTACTTATAATGGCACAAAAAAACAAAACACCCAGTGAGTGGCAGTTATGTGGGAAAAAACACCTTGTTGAGTGAAAGGAGAATGGCCGGACTGCTATGGCAATTCAGATACCCACTTTGTACAACTGTCGTGAGCGGAAAAGCAACTCAGAATGCACACAACACATCAAACCCTAAAGTGGATGGACTGTAATAGCAGAAGACCACATCAGGTCCTACTCTCCTTAGCCAAGAACAGAAAGTTCAGGCAAAAGTGGGCACCAAAGTTGAACAGCTAAAGACTGGAAGAACGTAGTCTAATGATGAATCTCAATTTCTGCTGAGGCACAAATATGGTAGTGTCAGAATTTGGCACCAACATCATGAAACCATGTACCCAACCTGCCTTGTGTCCACAGTCCTGGTAGCGGTGTGATGATATGGGGACTATTTTCTTGGTACACTTTAGGTATTGGAGTATTGATGCTGACCATGTGCTTCCCTTCATGGCCACAATTTGCCCATCTTCTAATGGCTACTTCCAGCATGATGATGCACCATATCACAAAGCAAAGGTCATCTCAAACTGGTTTCATGAACATGACAATGAGTTCAGTCTTTTTCAGTGGCCTTCCCACTCACCGAATCTAAATCCAATAGAACATCTTTGAGATCTGGTAGAATGGGGGATTCACAGCATGAATGTGCAGCTGACAAATCTGCAGAGGTTGTGTGATGCAATCATGTCAACATGGACCAGAGTCTCAAAGGAATGTTTCTAACATCATGTGATTTCCTTGCCATGAAGAACTGAAGCTGTTTTTAGAGCAAAAGTAGGCCATGCCCAGTATTAGTATAGTGGTT
Source organism: Erpetoichthys calabaricus (assembly GCF_900747795.2). Lineage (NCBI taxonomy): Eukaryota > Metazoa > Chordata > Cladistia > Polypteriformes > Polypteridae > Erpetoichthys > Erpetoichthys calabaricus. Next base: position 217,375,492 of record NC_041398.2, on the reverse strand, counting down.
CTAATAATTTACCACAAGTGTATATTTAGGGCCAGAGGATGGGCAGTAACTAAAAAAAATTCAAGGTCTTTCTGAACTGCTGTACTCAATTTGAGGCATTTAATAATAATAATAATAATCATAATCAAATGTCATGAAAGATTTTTCCAAATCTGAAATGCCCTGAAAGTTTCATGTGCTCAGTCCTATGTGCTTTGAAGGAAATATTTTTTTTCTCTTTAAGAATGACCACATTTTGAAATATTTCAAGATAACCATCTGCATTTTATTTTTATGAATGAATATTCGATAATATTGGAGAGAAAGTTAAAGAAAATTTTCATCACAAAAGCGAAGTATAAATCTAGTCATTCTATGCTGTTTACATGCAAAAGTAAAACGTGTAGCACATTAAAAAATAGCTTGCCTTAATGCTTCACATATCAAAAATAAAGAAAGTGAGTTGGAGTTGTATGTAGCTGAGCATAATTATGATATTATAACAATAACAGAAACCTGGCTAAGATGGGGCTGAGTATAACATCGAGGGATAGTCTTATTTTAGAAAAGACTGGCAGAAAAGAAAAGGAGGTGGTGTTGCTTTTTATGTCAAACAGAATTTAAACGCAAGTTCTCTTCAGTTGGATGATGAGCTCCATCTTGGTGAGGATGTGTGGCTTCATCTGGGAAGCATTAATGAAAGAGGCCTTATTTTAAGCGTGGGTTATAGACCACCCCATGCAGACAGTAATTTCAATGCACATCTTTTTATTAATATTAAAAATGCAACTTTACAGGGGGTATTATAATCATGGGGGACTTTAACTACCCAAATATTAACTTTGCAAATTGCAGAGCACAAAGGCGAGAGTTTTTAGACATAAGCAGTAACTGTTTATTAACATAGCATTTTAAAGAACCAACATGGGGTGAAGCTTGTCTAGATTTAGTATTTTGTAATAATCAGGATTGAACTGAGGGTGTAGAGGTGATTGAACCACTAGGGTCAAGGGACTATAGTATACAGTTCTCAGTGATTTGGACGACTGTGGAGGTAAAGACTAAAACTGTTAAGTTTAACATTTGTAGGGCAAATTTTGAGCAGAGGTGGCAAAGTCTAAGAAGGATAGACCGGGATACGTGGAGACGGCTGAGGAGCAGTGGAACAGGTTGAAAAACATTTTGCATGTAATGCAGGACAGGTACATACCTAAATTTAGAATTAGTAGGAAATTAAAAACTCTGCAGTGGGTAAATAAAGAATTAAAAAAGAAGCTGCAAAGGAAAAAACAGTTGTATAAGGCATATAAGACTAATAACTCCAAAGTGAATCATAGGGTGTATGAGAACATGAAGCCACCATTAAGAAGGATATTAGGGAGGCTAAAAGGTAGTTAGAGAGGAATATAGCAGATAAGGCAAAAGACAACCCTAATAGATTCTTTCAATATTTTAGTAATAAAAGAATAGTCAAAGAAGGAGGTGAAGTGCATTTGGAAGAATAAAGGGGAATTAAAAAAAAAGTGAAATAGCAGATGCTCTGACTTGCATTTTTCTGAGGTCTTCACAAGTGAGGAAGTGGATAACCTCCCAGCGGTAAATAGGATTACTAAGGGTGTACTGAGCAATTTCAAAATTGTGGTGGGAGAAGTGCTGCTCAGATTAAATAGGCTGAAATCAAACAAATCACCAGGACCAGATAATATTTACCCTCAAGTTCTTAAGGAGGTTAGCAAGTATACATATATAAACACGACACATACTGTATTTTTAGGAAGTAACTGTCCACCTGGGAAATTCCAAAGAACTGGAAAATAGCAAACATTATCCTGTTATATTAAAAGTTTGACCGGGCAAATCCAAGCAACTATAGGCCAGTAAGCTTAACGTTCATCAAAGGAAAATTAATGGAAGGAATTATTAAGGATAAGATTGAGGAACATATGGCAAGAACAGAAATTTTACTGAACAGTCAGGATGGGTTTAGAGGAGAAAGGTCATGTTTTACTAAAATACTGGAATTCTATGAGGAAGCAACAAAAGGATATGATCAAAGTGGAGCATACAATACTGTTTATCTGGACTTCACAAAGCATTTGATGAGGTGCCACATGAGAGGTTGGGCATCAAACTAAAAGAAGTGGGAGTTCAGGGTGATGTTTGTAGATTGGTGCAGAACTGGATCAGACTCAGGAGGCAGAGGGTGATAGTGTGAGGAACCTCCTCAGAATTTGCCGGTGTTCCACAGGGGTCAGTGCTAGGGCTGGTTCTATTTTTAATATATATAAATGATTTGGATAGGAATATAAGTAAGAAGCTGGTTAAGTTTGCAGATGATACTAAGAGAGGTGGATTGGCAGATAATGTGGAATCCACTGAATCTTTATAGAAGGTCTTGGACAGCATACAGGCTTGGGCAGATGTGTGGCAGATGAAATTGAATGCCAATTGATATAAAGTATTACACATAGGAACTAAAAATGTCAGGTTTGAATACACAATTGGAGTTCTGAAAATCAAAAGTACACCTTATGAGAAGGATTTAAGAGTCGTAGTGGACTCAACACTATCAACTGCCAGACAGTGTTCAGAAGCCATTAAGAAGGCTAACAGAATGTCAGGTTATATAGCACCCTGATGTGTGGAGTACAAGACCAAGGAGGTTCTGCTCAAGCTTTATAACACACTGGTGAGGCCTCAACTGGAGTACTGTGTGCAGTTTTGGTCTCCAGGCTACAAAAAGGACATTGCAACAATGGAAAAAGTCCAGAGAAGAGCGACTAGGCTGTTTCCAGGACTATACAATACAATACAATACAGTTTATTTTTGTATAGCCCAAAATCACACAGGAAGTGCCGCAATGGGCTTTAACAGGCCCTGCCTCTTGACAGCCCCCCAGCCTTGACTCTCTAAGAAGACAAGGAAAAACTCCCAAAAAAACCTAGTAGGGAAAAATGGAAGAAACCTTGGGAAAGGCAGTTCAAAGAGAGACCCCTTTCCAGGTAGATTGGGCGTGCAGTGGGTGTCAAAAGAAGGGGGTCAATACAATACAATACAGTACAGTACACAGAACAATTTCTCAATATAGTAAGAAATAAAAAAAAAAAATATATATAAATTTTAGAAGTACAGAGTAGAATTTAACAGTAGATGATATATCCCATAATAAGATTTGTATTTGTATAGAGTCCTGGAGACCTCATCCTTCAAGCTGCCTCCCCCATTTGGCCATTCCACATCTGAAACAGTGCTGGGCCAGCCAATCCGATGAAAGGACCCCTCTCTCCCACGATTCCTGCGATCCTCCATCTGGGATGACTTTTCCTTAGGCAGGCAAAACAACTTGGCAGGTGGGCCATGGCACCAAGTGCCACATTTGAGTACCGAGAAGAAAAACAGAATAAGTGAGGGTTAGTATACAATATTATAACTGTCATGTTACTTATGTTTAAGTGCTAATGACTAACAACAGAGATGCAGTCTGTACAGTTAATCAGCAGCTCTAGTCAGGATATGCTAAACTGAAGTAGTGAGTCTTCAGCCGGGATTTAAAAGCTGAGACCGAAGGGGCATCTCTTATAGTAGCAGGCAGACCATTCCACAGTTTAGGGGCCCTGTAACTAAAAGCTCGACCCCCCACTGTTATTTTATTAATCCTTGGAATCATAAGCAGACCGGCATCTTGAGATCTTAATGTGTGCTCTGGTTTGTAAGTCATGATAAGTTCAGACAAGTAAGCCGGACCTCGACCATTTAATGATTTATATGTTAAAAGAAGGATTTTGAAATCTGCCCTAAACTTAACTGGGAGCCAGTGTAAGGATTTAAGAACTACAGTTATGTGTTCGTATTTTCTTGTTCTTGTAATAATTCTCGCAGCCGCATTTTGGATTAACTGGAGGCTGTATAAAGAACAGTTTGAACATCCAGTGAACACCGCATTGCAGTAGTCAATCCTACTAGAGATAAATGCATGAATTAGTTTCTCAGAATCCTGTTTATTTAAAAAGCGCCTTAATTTCCTAACATTTTTAAGATGGAAGAAACATGTTTTGGACAACTTTGTAATATGCGCTTTAAATGACATGCTAGAGTCAAAGATAACTCCTAGATTGCGGGCTGATTCAGTAAAATTGACTGGGATTCCCATTGAGTTAAATAATGACAAAATATTATTGTGATCAGCATCATTCCCTCCAACAATTAACATCTCTGTTTTATCTGTATTTAAAGACAAGTAGTTCTTATTCATCCACTCCTTTAATTCACTAACACAACTAATTAAAGACAACATTGGAGAAACTTCATTTGATTTAAATGAAAGGTATAACTGCATACGAGTGAAAATTAACATTATGTTTCCTAATGATAGATCCCAGTGGAAGCATGTACAGTGAAAACAGTAAAGGTCCCAGTACTGAGCCCTGCGGGACACCATATTGAACTTCTGTGTATAATGATGGAGTACTGTCAGCACATTTCTGTACATATTGGAATCGATTTGATAAGTAAGAACTAAACCAAGCGAGCACGGTGCCTGTAAGCCCAACATCATTTTCTAGCCTGTGCAGTAAGATAGAATGGTCGATGGTGTCAAATGCTGCACTTAAGTCCAACAACATAATTACAGTTGAGTTTCCTTCATCAGAGGATATCAGAATGTCATTTACAACCCGTGTTAGTGCCGTTTCTGTACTATGACCAGTGCGAAAACCAGACTGGAATTTCTCAAATAAATTGTAATGCATAAGGTGTGTCTGAAGCTGACTGGCGACTACTTTTTCTAGTATTTTAGAGAGAAACAGTAAATTTGAAATAGGCCTATAATTATTTAGTATGGGCGGCACGGTGGCGCAGTGGGTAGCGCTGCTGCCTCGCAGTTGGAAGACCTGGGGACCCGGGTTCGCGTCCCGGGCCCTCCCTGCGTGGAGTTTGCATGTTCTCCCCGTGTCTGCGTGGGTTTCCTCCAGGCGCTCCGGTTTCTTCCCACAGTCCAAAGACATGCAGGTTAGGTCAATTGGCGATTCTAACATTGGCCCTAGTGTGTGCTTGGTGTGTGGGTGTGTTTGTGTGTGTCCTGCGGTGGGTTGGCACCCTGCCCAGGATTGGTTCCTGCCTTGTGCCCTGTGTTGGCTGGGATTGGCTCCAGCAGACCCCCGTGACCCTGTGTTCGGATTCAGCGGGTTGGAAAATGGATGGATGGATTATTTAGTATATGTGGGTCAAGGTCTGACTTTTTAAGTAATGGTTTAATGACTGACACTTTTAGTGCATCTGGTACTATGCCATGCAATAATGAACTATTGATAATGTTTAGGATAGGCGCTGCAAGAACATCCATTGCACTTTTTACTAGTTTTGTTGGCACTGGATCTAGGGAACAAGTAGTGGGCTTCATTTTAGAAATTAAACTTAAGACTTCCTGCTCAGTTACAGGATTAAAATTACCAAAGTGCTGAGTGCAATGTGAGACAGGGTCTGCTAAGCTAGTATTTGGTTTGTACTGTGATGCAGAGATCTGGGATCTTATATTTTTAATTTTCTCATTGAAGAAGTTAATAAAGTCTGTACTGCTAATGTCTGTTGGTATTTTGCACTGTTGATCTGAATTTCCATTTGTTAATTTAGCCACTGTTCTAAACAGTGCCCGAGGATTTTTATTATTGCTATCTATTAATGTAAAATAATATTCTGACCGAGCTTTAAAGAGGGCTTTTTTATATTTATTAACACTCTCTGTCCATGCAATTTGAAAGACCTGTAGCTTTGTTGTTCTCCATCTGCGTTCCAGTTTTCGACACTCTAATTTAAGAGCTCGAGTGTTTTCATTAAACCAGGGAGAGTTTCTATGTGCTTTGATCACTTTTGTTTTAAGGGGAGCCACTGTGTCCAGAGCATCTCTCAAGGTCACATTATAATGTGATGTTAGCTCATCTAAATTGTTTTCTGTGTTTACATTTGATGTTAACTGATCTAAATGGTTTTCCACAATTACACTCGACTTACTCAAAGTATCTATAAATTAAATAAAATTTAAAAAATTTAAAAAAAAATTAAATAAACTATCCATCCATTCATTATCTAACCCGCTATATCCTAATATAGGGTCATGGGGGTCTGCTGGAGTCAATCCCAGCCAACACAGGGTGCAAGGCAGGAACAAACCCCGGGTAGGGCTCCAGCTCACCGCAGGGCACACACACACACACACTAGGGCCAATTTAGGATCGCCAAGGCACCTAACCTGCATGTCTTTGTACTGTGGGAGGAAACTGGAGCACCCGGAGGAAACCCACGGAGACACGGGAAGAACATGCAAACTCCACGCAGGGAGGACCCGGGAAACAAACCCAGGTCTCTTTACTGCGAGGCAGCAGTGCTACCACTGCGCCACCGTGCCGCCTGATTCCAGGACTACAGGGGATAAATTATGAGGAAAGATTAAAAGAACGGAGCCTTTTCAGTTTAAGCAAAAGACGATTAAGAGGAGACATGATTGAAGTGTTTAAAATCATGAAAGAGATTAGTACAGTACATTGAGACACTTATTTTAAAATGAGTGCATCAAGAACATGGGGACACAGTTGAAAACCTGTTATGGATAAATTCTGTGCAAACATTAGGGAGTGTTTCTTTACACAGAGAGTTCATAGACATGTGGAATAAGCTACTAAGTAGTGTGGTAGACAGTAGGACTTTAGGGACTTTCAAAACTAGACTTGATGATGTTTTAGAAAAATTAAGTGTATAGGACTGGTGAGCTTTGTTGGGATATCACCACTTTTCCATATTGTATATTAAACAGTCATCCTTTTACTAACCACAGTAGAGTTGTGGGAGAAGATGGGAACAAAACCTGCAGGGCTGGTAAGATGGTAACTATACAGTGCGTAATAATTCTGCATCCTTCGTATTATGTGGAAAGCCGAGTGGCTGCCTTGTTGAAGGAATTGAGGCTTTAGAGAATTGCTCGAGATAAACCATGCATGCAGCAAGTTATGCAGAAACTGGTTCTTACTTACATGCCAGTATAAGCCTACTTAATGTTTAAAACACAATCAATTAACTCATGAAAAGCAGTAGATATTAGTATAATTTATATAAATTGTACGCAACATCTTTCCATTGTTAATTTATATTAATGTAGTTTGGTTTTGCACCTTTAGGTTAAGATATACAGTATAATTTGGGTTAAGAGCTATTAAATTGGATTGTTGTCCCCCCGTTACAAAAAAGAGAAAAAAAATGTTAAAGCATGAGGGTCTTGGGTGTAATGTGAATCATCTCAAAACGAGACAAGCACATAGGCATTCTAAAAGAAGAGAAAGCAGTCTTGTTCCTAATGAGATTAAATACGACAGCAGGTGAAGGCACTTGAAAACAATACATTAAATTAGGCAAAGAATACAAACAAGAACTGCACTAAGGAGGAATTTCAAAGATTGAAACAGGCTTCTAAATGTTAATTAGCAGGTGAAACTGAATTTCAATTACCATTCAAAACATATTTGGTGATTAAATGATTAAGAACCAACAGTAGGCGCATTTTAAATGATGTCAGTTAAGATATTCCACCTTCTTACACACATTGTTTTGTCAAAACAAGCTTTAATGGTAACTATAAAAAGCTGTTCAAAGTCCAAACAAGATTCCATAAATATCTTCTGAAAAAGAAACAAAAGCAGTAAATAAGCATAATTAGCATTAAATGAAAAATTGACCAAACAGGAAAATAAGAAAAGAATGCTTTCTGCTCAATTGTAAACTTTCCTATGCTTTTACATTTCAGAAATAATGTCTTTATCAGATAAGTTACAATGGGAAACAACTGGATCTGAATTAGAACAATTGTAAGCAGGACTCACATTTTAGATAAAAAGATAGCATAATCAGTTACAGAATCATAGTAGTTAGTGCTTCCACTTCACAGATCTAGCATTCCTTGTCTGAGAAATACAGCTGGTCGTTGTCCATGTGCAGTTTATACATTATTTCTGTGTGTTTTATGGTGGAAGGGTTTTGGGGTGGCCCTATCCTAACTGTTTTGTGGACCCACAGATATGTCCTCCACCCCAACTCTTGTTCTCTTATCCTTGCACTCACTTGGCCTTGAATGAGATAAAGCCAGCAGCCACAATACTCTTGGACCTGGGACTAAATGGATCCGTTCTGTACCCAGAACTGGCTGCTACTGTGCTTCACTTCTTCTATTAAATAAGTGGTCTCAAACTCTGGTCCTGGAGGGCCACTGTGCCTGCATGTTTTCATTCCAACCCTTTTTGTAATTGGTGGCCAGTTTTTGCTGCTAATTAACTCCTTTTCTTTTCATTTTAAGTAACTTGTTTTTTTTTTATTTGTTTCTTCGCATTACTTCTTTTCTTTCCTTAAATGGCACCCAAACAAAAGTGAAACGTGAAGTGAGTGAGCCAACAGAAGACCAACTAAGTCAGGGCCTCAAACTCCATCCAAATTTAACTCCAACCAGTTGCTTAATTAGGCTCTGATTCTTGTAGTTAATTAAACCCGTTCTTTAGCTCCATGGCCTGTTGCTGCTCTCATTGTACAATGGCATACATTTCCAAAATTACTGATTTTCACTTTTTTAAGAGCACTGTTAAAATGTTTTGTGGATCTGAGCAGATCAACACTCCTTAGACTTTCATCTTTCTTTATTTTCAGATACTGTATGATGGACACAGTTTGCTGGTCATGTTTTGGCTCACTTTATATCTCATTATTGTTTGACTGCTAATTAATAAAAAGAAACAATTGAGGGGTCTGAGTCTTCAAGAACAAGTCAATTAATTAAAAACAACTTAATTACAATTACAAAACAGGTCACTAATTAAGAAAAAGGTTAGAATGAAAACCTGCAGCCACTGTGACCCTCAGGACAGGAGTTTGAGACCACTGTATTAGAGAATGTTCTTTAATCAATTATATCCCACACAGCAGGATAGAGCAAATATTAAATGCAAGCAAAGAGAGCAGGAAATAAACTTGTATTCAGTCATTAGTCTTTAACAATCTTAAATATTCTTAATAGGGGTGGCAAATTGCCAATAATACAACTTGGCTATTCCAAGATATGATGCTGGCCGACACACCTAATGTGTGTTCCATTTAGTCTCTTAAAGTTACATTGCTGCGTCTTCTTGGTTCTCCCTTCTTCTTCTTCTTCATCCTGGTTCTTCTCTCTTTCTGCTTGAGTCTGACATTTTAAAGCTTGTTAGGACCAAGCCTCTCTCTGTCCAATCCAATTTTCACAGACTTATCAGTACATATTCACACAGTGTGCACCCCAATGGTTTGAGGGTGTCACTTTTTATGCAAGTGGAAAGTCAAGAGAATGATAATTAGAACTTGAACTTTCTTAAAATAGAATTTTACTATGTTTAAAGTTTTGAGCTTTCTTTAAATCCTATTTGTCTGCAAAATGTGTCTATCTGCTGCTCTGACTAAAGAAAAAAACAGTCCTCTCTGTGTAAAATTGTCTTCCGTTTCTAACACTTCCTATCCCTGTGTTTAAAGCAGACTGATATTACAGCGATCAAAAGGTCAACTAAAGAAAAAGTGCACTTACAGTTTTAATCAGAAATATAAAACCAGGTCATGTCACTTGTAGAAATTCTCTGATGATTCTGCATTTATGGGGTGTATTGATAAGGGCAATAAGATATAGAATGTAGTCAGAGTAGTAGAATTGTCTGCTTACACTTAACAGCAAAAGCAAAGAACTGGTCATTGCCACCAAGTAGCCTCTGTGTCCTATCACTGCTCATTACGTGGATGTGGAGGTGGTGCTACAAGTATTTGGGGGTCCACATCAATGACAGGTTGGACTGGCCTCGTATCACAGGGTAACTGTATAAGAAAATGCAGAGCAGGCTCTATTTTAAGGAGACTGCATTCTTTTAATGTGGATAATGACATCCTTCTCATTTTCTACAACACTATGATGGCTGGTGTGATTTTCTGCACTGTGGTGTGCCAGGCTGGTAACAGCACTTCATGAGGGACCCACCGAATCAACAAGCTAATAAAAGGACAGGCTGTTATGGAATGCACTTTGGACCCTCAAGAATTAAAACAAAACTGAGTGCTATTATGAACAATGCAGCACATGTGGAAAGTGACATCCTTCACGTGTTCTACAGCTCTGTGATGCCCTGTGTGTGTTTCTACACTGTGGTGTGGTGTGCTGGGCTGGTGACATTTCTTCAAGAGAGGCCCACCAAATAAACAAGCTATTAAAAGGGCAGGCTTAGTAATGGGACACACTCTGGACCCCCTGGAGTACTAGTAGTAGCAAAGGAGAGAATGAAAACAAAACTGAGTGCCATTATGAACAATGCTACACATCCTCTCTCTGACACACAAACACTGAATACTTTCAGCTAACAAATTATTCAGCAGAAGTGTGTCAGGAACCCAACGGGGGCTCTTTTATACTAAAAGCAATACATCTGCATAATGCCTCACTGTCACTGAGACTGCCAATTCAGAAAGTTTTTCTTTATTTATAATTGTCTTTCTTTTTAGTCAGTCTGGCATATGTTCAGACCATAGTGTGTGTGTATTTATCTATCTAATGAGCTTCTGTAAAAAGCCAAATGTCCCACTGAGGACAATAAAGTTCCATCAGAATTATTGTCTATAACTGTTGTTAAGAACATACTACACCTACTTCAATAAGAATATCACATTCCCCTCTGCATTGTATTTGCATGGGAATTTCCTGGTTCTCCAGTTGTCCTCCCAGATCTTAGAGACATGCAGGTTAAGTCAGCAGACCCCATGTTAATGTGACTGTGCACATGCATGACAGTGAACCCTGGGGTGAACTTGTAACATGTCCAAGGTTGGTTGGGTGTCAGAAAAGGCTGTGGCCCCCCACAATCCTGAATTAGTTTAAGGGGGACTGAGAAAGTATATTAGTTTATAAATACTTAAAACTGCAGATGATACTGAAATAATCAGTACAGTATATACCCAGGAGACTCAGTAAATTGCTTAAACGTTGTGGCCTGCATGGGGCGGGCAGCTCCCCAAAACCGACACAAGCAGATGCAGGATGCAAGTTCAGCACACAATTTTTTTTTTTTTCTCGTGGGAAACGCTTTCCCTCATTTCCCACCTGATCAGCAGAGTTTACAAGCACAAAAACACTTTGACACAGCAAACATCACTTTCTTTTCTTCTCTCTTTCTCTTCCTTATGTCTCCATTTCTCCCAGAACGCTTCGTATCCCTTCCTCCCGACTCTGGCTCCCTGAATGGAGTGAGGCGGCTCCTTTTATACAGCAGCTGGAAGTAGTCCACGTATCCCATAATCTGATTCCGGCAACACTTTCAGGTGTGGCAGAAGTGCTGCAATAAACTCTTCAGCTGTTCCTGCAGCACCCCCTGGTGGTGCCCACGGAACCCAACAGGACTATACCAAACTAAAACCCCCATGTTGCCATGTGGGAGTCAGAGACTCTGCTGCCATCTAGCACTCCTGGGAAAATAATGCCCTGTGGAAGTTCTCTCCCTGGGTCCTTCCATTATATAGGCGTTTCAGCCAGGTAAGGGCCCTAGCTGTCCCCCACTAGGTCAATGTAAACTATATTGAAATTTTGATAAAATCTGGCAGATTATGGTTAATGTTTCTAAATGCAAAAATTAGGTATAAGTAGCCTTTGGATCTGTCAATGTCCACAAGCAAACAGTGTATAGAAGACAATAAAAATGTCAGCAGAACACTGACTTTTACAACAGACTCTGTAGAATAAACTGTGCAAAACATGGACGGTCACTCTTGGAGTACTGTGCACAGTGTTGGTGTCCATAGTACAAGACTGGCATAACAGTAGGAAAGGGCTACTTGTCTAATACCATTTCAGTCCAAAGCAGTATAAGCTGCCTGATGTTGCAAGCATAGGCTCTGACCTCAGCAAAACCAAAACTGAATGAAGTAGGTATGAGTTTAGGATAATACAACTGTTAATTAAGAATGACTTCTTCAGCAAAGACACAACACAAACATTATCTCACTGTGGATAATGTTCTTGCATGGGGGAGAACAGTTGTGCAGTTAAAAGTACCATAATCGAAACCCTCAAGACAGGAAATAATCAACAATCAATACTAGGTTGAATGGCCTGTCCCCAATCAAAAGCTTGCTTATGTTCTCACACAATTCAAAAAAAATAAGATTAAAAATCAAACAAACCAGTCTCATATTAGGTCTTTCATTGTAAGGAGCTTTACAAAATAACATACTCATTCTATAAACGTTTCTACTATAAATGATATTCTGGCCTCAGGTCTTCTTCAAAAACAAATGCGGACGCCTTTTGCTGATCTTTAAATTCCTGCAGCAAGTAAAAAATAAAATAAACTGTCTATTTATTTTACAGCTACGTAATTACATTTTCTATTACATTTCAAAAAGATATTTAGCATCCGCAAAAGCTGCCATTAATTTTTTTGTGGGCATATTTTCAATAATGATTATAATAAATTTCAAATATTCTATATAAGCTATTTTGTGATTTAGGGTTCTACTAAATGTTCAAAAGCTTCAGTTAAATACAGGTGGGCTATATATTAATTTATTTATCCCAACTTTTATAATGATGGAACTAAATTACACTGTACCCAAGAGAAAGCAGTAACAATTTATTGTTTGGGTTACAAAATGAAAAATAGATAATTAGGAAATAGGGAGTCTATTAATTTTCTAAACTTACTCAGGCAAGGCCCACAGAGCTACAGTGATATTTGCTTACCTTGTCATTATGCAAAAATATATTAGCTAATTATTTTGAATAATGCAATTAAGATATGCATATTTAGCATAAATTTCACAATGGAAGTGTAGCAGTCAGCAGATACTAGGATGCACTCTCGGGCAGTCAAGGCAGGGGCACTGAATACTCTCAGATGGTGTGCAGAACAGAAAAAAGCGAGCTTCCACTCCACCATCAGCTGCTCAAAGTAGTTCCAAATTATACAGGAGGGCTGGGTGACACAGCTACAGTACATGTCTAAGTTGTTTCTCTCCCTTTTGCTGTACCTATAAAAGGAAATATCCAGCAGTCTATTATCTGGTTGTTTACCAGTGACAGCCCATTGTTTTACTGCGTCTTCATATGTGATATCTTTGTTTATTCCAGCAACCAAGTCATGGGTATAAATACTGTGTAAGGCAGAGTAAACAACTGCAATATGCTCAATGTTTTGCTTTCTTCTTGACAAAGCAATAAGCCCAACCATTCAACTGTCCATTTTCTGAACAGCACTATTCACTGTGCTGCCCTCCTATATAATACACCCATCCATTCATCTATGTTCTAAACCCACCATTTCCATTACAGAGGTAGCTGGAATCTGTTTTGGCAGCATTGGATGCAAGACAGAAACTAACATGGGATGTAGCATTCACCTTAAAGAACAACTGGTAAAAACCCTGCAAACAGGGCATAATGGCATTATGGCATAATGCAGTGAGGAAGCAGCAGTAACCACTGCACCACAGTCAGAGCCCACTAATTAATACAGCTAGCAAAACTATTTATATTAATAATATTAATATTTACAATATTAACGATGCAGTTTCGTATCATATATTGCTGAATTTCATCAATTAGTTTTTAACTAAAGCTAGCATGTTATTTTTGTTCTAAGCTCAATGCAGGCTCGTATTACAAGTGTGGATGTCAGACTAGCCGAGCGTGCAGTCAATTTGCTGGTCCTGCTAAAATCTTCTTAAACACACCCTAGGTAAAGCTCCAATATTGTATTCAAGCCCAGGTGCCTAAGCTGTTTTCCCTTGGGTTAAGCCCATCTATAGTCCTCATAGACAGGCTACCATCAATGTAATTCATAACTATATCCTTAATGAGCTACAGCTGTCTCTGTCATCGTCAGCTGGGGTGCAGAGGAGACGCGGAATAAAAGCAGAGTTGTGAGTCGGAATGGGAACAGAAGCAGATAAGCAGGCTTTCAGCAGCCTTTGAATTTATAGACTTTTTAGCCAGAATTACATTTGTCTCTCAAAAAATACCACCATTCTCAAACGTAAGAATTTAAATCCTATTACAATGTAAATTGGCTTATTATTAAATATAAGTTTCATGCCATCCCTGGTGCATTAAATGATGTGCCTAAGGCAAATTTAAACAAATAAAAACAAAGTGCTAATGCATTTAAAAGATATTATATAGGAGGTCAGCCAATGGTGCAGTGGTAAATGCTGCTGTTTCATGTATCTAGCATGCTGGGTTCAAATTCTTAGCCAAATCATCAGCTGTGTGTAGTTTATAATAATATGTTTCTCAATAAACAAATTGCAGACTACTTCACTTAAAATCACCAAAATGAATATCCATCCATCCATTTCCCAACCCGCTGAATCCGAACACAGGGTCACGGGGGTCTGCTGGAGCCAATCCCAGCCAACACAGGGCACAAGGCAGGAAACAATCCTGGGCAGGGTGCCAACCCACCGCAGCCAAAATGAATATAACAGCAGTTATATATATATATATATATATATATATATATACTGTATATATATATATATATATATATATATATATATATATATATATATATATATATATACAGTATGTATACAGTGGGTACGGAAAGTATTCAGACCCCCTTCAATTTTTCACTCTTTGTCATATTGCAGCCATTTGCTAAAATCATTTAAATTAATTTTTTCCCTCATTAATGTACACACAGCACCCCATATTGACAGACAAAAAAAAGAATTTTTGAAATTGTTGCAGATTTATTAAAAAAGAAAAACTGAAATATCACATGGTCCTAAGTATTCAGACCCTTTGCTCAGTATTTAGTAGAAGCACCCTTTTGAGCTAATACAGCCATGAGTCTTCTTGGGAAAGATCCAACAAGTTTTTCACACCTGGATTTGGGGATCCTCTGCCATTCCTCCTTGCAGATCCTCTCCAGTTCTGTCAGGTTGGATGGTAAACGTTGGTGGACAGCCATTTTTAGGTCTCTCCAGAGATGCTCAATTGGGTTTAAGTCAGGGCTCTGGCTGGACCATTCAAGAACAGTCACAGAGTTGTTGTGAAGCCACTCCTTTGTTATTTTAGCTGTGTGCTTAGGGTCATTGTCTTGTTGGAAGGTAAACCTTCGGCCCAGTCTGAGGTCCTTAGCACTCTAGAGAAGGTTTTTGTCCAGGATATCCCTGTACTTGGCCGCATTCATCTTTCCCTCGATTGCAACCAGTCGTCCTGTCCCTGCAGCTGAATTAAGACCAGAAAGTTCTATCTTGGTCTCATCAGACCAGAGAATCTTATTTCTCACCATCTCAGAGTCCTTCAGGTGTCTTTTAGCAAACTCCATGCGGGAGTTGGCCTTAATTCTAAGCGGTATGTGTGGAGACAACCAGGCACTGCTCATCACTTGTCCAATACAGTCCCCACAGTGAAGCATGGTGGTGGCAGCATCATGCTGTGGGGGTGTTTTTCAGCTGCAGGGACAGGACAACTGGTTGCAATTGAGGGAAAGATGAATGCGGCCAAGTACAGGGATATCCTGGACAAAAACCTTCTCCAGAGTGCTAAGGACCTCAGACTGGGCCGAAGGTTTACCTTCCAACAAGACAATGACCCTAAGCACACAGCTAAAATAACGAAGGAGTGGCTTCACAACAACTCTGTGACTGTTCTTGAATGGCCCAGCCAGAGCCCTGACTTAAACCCAATTGAGCATCTCTGGAGAGACCTAAAAATGGCTGTCCACCAATGTTTACCATCCAACCTGACAGAACTGGAGAGGATCTGCAAGGAGGAATGGCAGAGGATCCCCAAATCCAGGTGTGAAAAACTTGTTGCGTCTTTCCCAAGAAGACTCATGGCTGTATTAGCTCAAAAGGGTGCTTCTACTAAATACTGAGCAAAGGGTCTGAATACTTAGGACCATGTGATATTTCAGTTTTTCTTTTTTAATAAATCTGCAACAATTTCAAAAATTATTTTTGTTGTCTGTCAATATGGGGTGCTGTGTGTACATTAATGAAGGAAAAAATTAATGTAAATGATTTTAGCAAATGACTGCAATATGACAAAGAGTGAAAAATTGAAGGGGGTCTGAATACTTTCCGTACCCACTGTATGTATATATATATATATATATATATATATATATATACTGTATATATATATATATATATATATATATATATATATATATATATATATATATATATATATTGTCACACACTTGTGTATGGGAGGCAGCTAAAGGGTCTAAATGACAGTAATTCCACGGCAGACCAGGGGCTGGCAGAGTGCACTGACCTTTTCTCTCACTTTCCTGCAGACCATTCATGGGAAATTCTGCCTGGCCCTGATGACGTCACTTCCAGTTCCAGGCCCTTCGATGATGTCACTTCCTGTGAAGAATCCATGACTGAAGAGACTTCTGGCTCCGGCCCTTTTGATGACGTCACGTCTGGGTCTGAACCTATGGAAGAGGACCCTTCTGCTTCCACCCTCGATAACTTCACTTCTTTTTCTGGCCTTTAAAGCCGCCATATTTGACTAACCTAGTCAGTTCTGTTTTGGACTCCGTTCTGAACACATAAGTGCTAGCAATTTATCCATTTGCTGCCAGGGAATATTACATGGGTGGCTGCCCCAAACCTTTTCCTGACTTTGGTGTCTGTTTATTGTGATAATATATATATATATATATATATATATGTATATATATATTTAACAACTAGCTGTCCTCTGCGGCTCCGCCTGCATAGTAGTGAAACAGGACAAACTTTAAAAATCAATGAAAAAAATTTTTAAAATGTATTAATTTGTATTGAGAAGAATTTATATTGATAACTTTCATATCTGAGGGCCACTTGATATACAATATTTTTGGTTTTGCTGTCAGGGGTGAGAATGTAGCTGTGATCTCTTTGCCAAAAATGCAAGACGTTGGCAAGGTATCTCTGGCCAAGCGGAAGGTAGGTACACTGCTTCTGATCATGTTCAGCTCTGATGCAAGAGCGTCCCCTGCGTGGTGAGAAGGGCACGTTGCCATGATATCGCTGCCAATGAGCAGGTACCCTCTAAAGCACACGTAGCTGTGATCTCTCTCTCAAAAATGTCAAACATTACTTTTTAACAATCACTATATGATAATGTCTGCTGAACAAACAGGTATCACTAGCTGAGCAGAGGCAAGGTACGTTTCAACACATGGCGAGAGGTAGACCAACTCAAACAAAGGCTGGCACATGAGTGAGGATGACCCCGCCTGGCTGCCTACTCCTGAGGTCCCGCCTCCCCCTCCCCTCGGCCCACAGCCTGTCTTTCAGATTTGTGTGAATAAATCGGTGCCACAACCAAATTAGAGCAAATTACATTAAATTAAAAAACCTGATCTAAATCCGTTAAGTAGTTCTCTTGTGAAAAGCAGACAAACATACAGACACACGTTGGATTTTATATATATAGAGATATAACATCAGGTCACTTGCAGAAATTCTCAGATGATTCCATACTTATTGGGTGTATTGATACAGGGGATGAAACAGAGTATAGGAGTTAGGTGGAGAACTGTGTTTCAAAAAGAATTATCTCAGTCTTAACATCTGCAAAACCAAGGAACTGCTTATCGACTTTCATTGCACCAAAGAGCCTCTACTGTATGTCCGGTCACTATTCAAGGAGTGGATGTAGAGGTGGTCCACTCCTACGAGTCCTGGGGGTCCACATTAATGACAGGTTGGACTGGTCTCAGAACACAGAGGAGCTATAGAAGAAAGGGTAGAGCAGGCTCTTTTCCTTTAGGATACTTTGTTCCTTTAATGTGGGAAGTGACATCTTTCATAACTCTGTAATGCGATATTCTACACTGTAGTGTTCTGGGCTGGCAACATCACTTCAAAAGAGGCCCACGAAATCAACAGGCTAATTAAAAGGGGATGCTAAGTTATAGGATGCACTCTGGAACCCCCTGGATGTTGTAGCAAAGGAGGGAATTAAAACAAAACAAAGTGCCATTATGAACAATGCTACACATCCTCTCTCTGACAAATTAACACTGAGGACTTTGAACCAATGAATTATTCAGCACAAGTGTGTGAAGAAACACTACAGGGGCTCCTTTGTACCAACAGGAATATGTCTGCAGAATTTCTCATTGTGACTGTGACAAGTCAGAAGTTTTCATTCTTTTCAGTTTTCATCTTTGTTCAAACCAAAATGTGTATGTGTGTGTGTATGTATTTATTTACATATTTATGTACCTATTTATGTATTTATTTATTTATTTAGAGAGTTTCTCTGAAAGACAAATTTCCACTGGAGACAAATAAAGTTCTATCTATCTATCTATCTATCTATGAAAATCAATATACTGTATTCAATAAATAAATACAAAAACATAAAAGACTTAAGACCAAGTTATTAAGACAGAATAAGACAAAATATTCTGTTAAGAGAGCAAAATGTAAAACACAAAATCAGATTATAGTGAAAAACAAAACAACCTTATTAAACTAGTTTTAAGGGATATAAATGAAGATACAAAATCAGCAAGGTGAGATCCTCTGGAATGTCATTCAGGACCTAAGGTCCTTTGACCGCAAAACCTCAGTTCCCCTTGATCTTGAACTTAGCTCTCAAAACAGCCGACAGGTTCTTCCCAGAGGACCTCAGGCAGCCTCAGCGTTGTGGTTTGGATGTTTGAAAACTCACATTTTTTAAACTGCAGATTCTAATTGACCTCTGATTGGTTTGTAGTTATTATGTGGCCCTTAAATATTGGATCCTGCTCATTACAATGTCTCATTACCTTTTTGGTCACCCTTCTAATATTTCACTTGCTTTCCATGACGCTTGTTTTGTTTCTTACCTGTATGCAGTTAAATTGCATTTTCTACAGTTTGAAGGCAGGATGCATGCACAAAACAACAACAACATTTATTTCTATAGCACATTTTTCATACAAATGATGTAGCTCAAAGTGCTTTGCATGATGAAGAAAGAAAAAAAAGACAAAACAAATAAAAAAAATAGAATTAGGGAACACTAATTAACATAGAATAAAAATAAGGTCAGATGACCAGGGAGAACAGAAAAAAAAACTCCATATGGTTGGAGAAAAAAAATTAAAATCTGCAGGGGTTCCGAGGCCACAAGACCACCCAGCCCCATCTAGGCATTCAACCTAACATAAATGATCTAAATTCTTTACCTCTGTCTTGATTTTTAATCCTAATGCATCAAGTTTATTTCTAATAACCTCATTATATCCATTGTTGCCAGTTTTCTTCTTATTTGGGGTAAAAGGTAAATAATTAACAAAAGGTAAATAATTAACAAATCACTCCAGTTTTGAGTAAGACATCAGTGCGCACTCTCAGTAAAAAACTCAGTGTCTGCCCAGTTTAGGCGGACGACTACGTTATATATGTTTTTAGTTATTTTACTGTAAAAAATAAAGTGAAAACGCTTATGTGGACTGAGATTGCTTTCACATAACAGTGTGGACTTATTCTAAAATGGTGCCACAGTGGACACTGTGATGGACTGATGTTGTATCTAGGACTGCTTCCTGCCTTGTACTCAATCCTGCAGAAGTCATCTTAAATTAGGTTGGAGAGGTTGGAAAGGTTATGTTAGATTAACCAAAATGTACATTTTATTACAGTTTCATTCTAAAGGTTTATTATATTATTATTATATTATATTATTATTTTTCTAAACAAACGAGGGCTGAAACCAACACTAGAGTACAAAAATACAGTAAAAAGGAGAGGTTGGAAAGACTGTTAGATTAACCAAAATTTACATTTTATTACAGTTTCATTCTAAGGGTTTATTATATTATATGATAGATAGATAGATTATATATTATATTATATTTCTAAACAAATGAAGGCTGAAACCAACACTAGAGTACAAAATACAGTAAAAATCCATTCCCAAAAATCTCTTACAGAGGCTAGTATCATATGAATAAAGATATACAAGTAAACAATATAGAACATAATATGTTTGTACTACAGAGTTATATTGTATAACAATACAATACAGACACCCACCTCTTTGTTTTCTAAGCCTTTTAATTTAATTCAGGGTGAGGTTTTGCAGGAGACTCATCAGTATTGTGTATCATGCAGAATCAATCCTGAACAAGGAGCTAGACATAAAATACAAATGCATATTGCCTGTGTATTTTCTGACCTTAACTGTTATTTTTTTAATTTCACATATATATATATATATATATATATATATATATATATATATATATATATATATTCACGGCATTCGAGGTCTGTGTCACAATCTGATTGTATGGGTGGTTACCTACCAGGTAACGCTTGTGGTTGTCCAGCGATCTGCTAACATCCGCCACGGTGCCCTCAGTTTGTGAAGAGCAGATCATAGAATGGTTGAAATAGTTTACTGTCAAATAAATGCAAAAGGTACACGACACGTGTTTCGCCCTCATTCTGGGCTCATCAGGTGTACACACTCCACTGCACTCCCTCTCGGGAATCGAACCTCGGACGTCAGCGGTGATGCCCCTAACGTTGCGCCACGGCGTGTGGTTCGTTTATTTGACAGCATGTAGATTGGGGTAATTACATTCACGGCATTCGAGGTCTATTTCAACCATTCTATGATCTGCTCTTCACAAACTGAGGGCACCGTGGCGGATGTTAGCAGATCGCTGGCCAACCACAAGCGTTACCTGGTAGGTAACCACCCATACAATCAGATTGTGACACAGACCTCGAATGCCGTGAATGTAATTACCCCGATCTACATGCTGTCAAATAAACGAACCACACGCCGTGGCGCAACGTTAGGGGCATCGCCGCTGACGTCCGAGGTTCGATTCCCGAGAGGGAGTGCAGTGGAGTGTGTACACCTGATGAGCCCAGAATGAGGGCGAAACACGTGTCGTGTACTCTTTGCATTTATTTGACAGTAAACTATTTCAACCATATATATATATATACTGTGTATACTATATATATATATATATATTGTAACAATAAAGATCACAAGACATTGCGAAGGTTTGGGGCAGCCACCCGTATAATTGTTCCCGGCTGCAAATATTCTTAATAATCAGCTCCACGTTCACAGTATTCAGTCCAAAAGAGAACTCACTCCATATTAACAAGATGGCAGCTTTAAAGGCCATTACAGGAAGTGATGTCATCAGGACCAGAACCGGAAGTGACGTTGTTGGCTGCCCGAAAGCCGGGCAGGATTTCCCTAGAATGGTCTGTAAGAGATCGAGAGGGAGGATTAGTGCACTTCGCCACCCCCTGGTCCGGCGTGGAATTACATGTATTCAAGCCCTTTAGTTGCCTCCTAAACACGCGTGTGTGACAATATATATATATATATATATATATATATACTGTATATATATATATATATATATATATATATATATATATATACTGCGGTGGGTTGGCACCCTGCCCAGGATTGATTCCCTGCCTTGTGCCCTGTGTTGGCTGGGATTGGCTCCAGCAGACCCCCGTGACCCTGTGTTCGGATTCAGCGGGTTGGAAAATGGATGGATGGATATATATATATATATAGTGTAAGCATTCTTTACAAAGCTACCCTATGCCATGTTTTGTGCAGAGCTTACACACTACACACACTGATTTGTTTAAACTGACAGAGAAACAAAGTAGTCCAAAAATGATTAATATACATGGAAACTAATGATATCTGTCCATTACATACCTGTTAAACTATAGCCAGTTGTCAGTGGAGGAGAGGAAAACAAAAACTCCAGTCAGCAGTATCCCTGGAGAAAATAAACCTCTAGGGAGGTTTTTGGAAACACCTCACCAGACAACAGTTTTAAAAAAAACTTTATTCCATTTTTTATTAAGCATGTTTGAAAGCACAGTCAAATTAGTAAAATGAAAAATGCAATTTTATAGTTACCGTGCTTTGTCAGGTTTGGAGTGAATGGTGCCCTAAATTAATGGGCCCTGAATTTGAGATGCCTGCCACCCATCACCCATCACTCATCCCTGTGTTTTTCTATTGTCACCGTGGGATTTTTGAATTATGGTGTGGATGAAAGGGTAATTGGCTTGTTAAGGACGGGTAAATAAGGTGAACAATGGATGCTGTGTTCTGGAGGGAGTCTAGTATGTGTCTGCTTGTACAGTGCAACATGCAGAGATAAGGTCCAGGTTGGACACATGACCAGGGAAAGAGGTGAATATTTTGAAACAGGATTAAAGCTGGTCTTTTTGTTGGCTTGGGCAGTTCAGGTCAATTGAGAGAAAGAAGAGTTTAAATTTAGCCATTTCAGTCTTTCTGAGACTAAAGCTGCTGCTGTAGGGTAACTTCCATACTGTTACATGTCAAGCCAGCTTTTCATCTGAGGTTTTGAGAGATAAAGAGAGAGAGAGAGAAAGCAAGCGTGAAGGATTTTTTTTCTTTAAATCTTAAGGCTGACTACACAGACCCCTTTTAAAATGGATTGATTATTTTATTTAGAATTTGTTTTGTTAATGGGTGTGTGCCTTGTGTTTTTAATGAACACTTTATTATTTATTGCTTTGTTTTTCTCTATGTATTTATTTGTACTTTTCAAGTTTGATTTTAAATGAATATTCATTTTGGCAAAATAAATACACCTTTCTGCTTGCTACACCTGCTGTGTCTGCCTCTCTTATTGTTCCACTTAGCCTTGGCCACAATACTCAGTGTCTGAGATCCTGCTAAAGCCAAAGGTGAGGACCTTGGAGCATGACAGGGGTCCAGCAAGAGAGATATGCACTGCAGTTCCAAAAGCATACATATAATTAATGAACTCTAGAAGGAACTGGATCTAACATTTCTGCATCCTCTTTTCAAACTGTCCAAAGAACTATCCATCCATCCATTATCCAACCCACCATATCCTAACTACATGGTCACAGGGGTCTGCTGGAGCCAATCCCAGCCAACACAGGGTGCAAGGCAGGAAACAAACCCCTGGCAGGGCACCAACCCACCACAGGGCACGCACACACACACACACACACCAAGATCGCCAATGCACCTAACCTGCACGTCTTCGAAGGAAACCAGAGTACCTGGAGGAAACCCACGCAGACACGGGGAGAGCATGGAAACTCCACGCAGGGTGGACCCAGGAAGCAAACCCGGGTCTCCTAACTGTGAGACAGCAGTGCTACCCACTGTGCCTCCATGCCGCCCGTCCAAAGTACTGCAGTAGCTAAAATGTTCTTTTTAGCAAGGTCTGTGTTTAAATTGGCTTATCTTACCTTTTATGGTGTTGTGATTTTACAAAAGGGGAAAGGCCAAAACTTTATAACAACTATTCCCCAA
Organism: Erpetoichthys calabaricus; assembly: GCF_900747795.2. NCBI lineage: Eukaryota > Metazoa > Chordata > Cladistia > Polypteriformes > Polypteridae > Erpetoichthys > Erpetoichthys calabaricus. The sequence goes on along the minus strand of NC_041398.2, from coordinate 217,352,159 downwards.
GACATTACCATCATTAGCATTATATTAAAAAATATATTCTTTAAATAATTAATTAACAAAATGAAATAATTAATGAAACAAAAAATAAGAATGGGAAATCTACAGAAAGAAACATTTACAATAACTAATTTAACAAAGAAGGAACTCCTAACTATAACTAAAATTATAGAAAGTGAGAAGGAGAAATAGCGTTAGGCTAGAAACCGAAAAAAGCAAAAAGTGACATAAAAAGGTTTCAATGTTTTCTAAGCGGGGCAAATAAGCAAAAACCAAAAAAAAAAAAAAAACTTTGTGAGGTACATGTGACCAACAGGAGTCGCTGAGAGTCCAATCAGGGAACTGCAGTTGTAATGACACCAGCACCTGTGTGAGATCTGAATTATGGTGAAGCTCCTCCTCTGCCAATTTTGAATCTAAGGGACATGCTTGAAAGCCCTGGAGTAAAACAAAAAACGTAAAATTAAATGAAGACAGGGTAAGGCACCAATGCAGTCACAACACATGGTTTTAACTGAGTAATATTAATGTCATACTTTTTGTGTATGTTCATTTGATTACTATATAAATATTAGAAATAGAAAAATAAAACTAATTGTTATAATAGCGACTGGCAGAATCCATAAACTGTTGGAATTTTATAAGTAAACTATACAAAAACTTGCATGGCACTGCACCAAGTAAGATTAAAAAGTAATGGGACAATGTTGATATTATGAAAGGTTTCCCAGCAGGATTAAGTACCACCAGGGTGGCAAAGGGACCCTGAACATTTCAAAGGAGACCTCAGGCAAAGAAAGAGAGCCACACTGCTACCAGCAAAGTCATACACATCAGTGCAGGTTGTCATAGGCCACCAGGGGATGACACAGAGCCTCAAAACAAACTGAAGTGAAAGACAGGTGAAATTCTGAGGAAAACACAAATAAAGCTCCTTGGGAAAATCGAGGGCAGACAACAGGGCAGGAGTAAGACACACCTGACCTTGCATTCCAAACTAGAGAGAAGCCTTTTAGGAGCCCAGAAGATCTCCAGGTCCCTAAGGACTGTCTGCACTATCCATTCACAGTGATTGCTTCTATGTAGTGTGGTGATATCAGACCAATAGAGGGCAGCACACAATGTCTGTCTGAGACAGGATAAAAGACAGGCAATCAGGAAGCTGCCTTGATATGACTGTCCCTTTAAGAACACACAGAGAGGTGCAGAAATGGCAGGGGTTACTATTAGAAATTCTAAATTGTAGCTGATATGTACTTCTGGGACTTGATCTAGACATTGCCATGAAATAAGGATCAAAGGTTGTTTTGAATCACTGCACTAGTGAAAAGCCTGGAGGTGAGAAAAATGAAATGCTTTGGTGTTTTCTGGAAATTAGAGGATTTTTTTTCATGTGTTCTTGGTCATTGCTGCTTGGATTTTTTTTTTCTGTGTCTACCCCCTTGTGGGTGCTTAATATTTAATAACGTCTCTACATTTGAGAGATTTTGTTACGTTTTTTCCAGAGGTTCCCTGGTTTAGATTTTGTTGATTGTAGATTTTTTCCTGTTGTGTTTCTCAAATTAATCTATAGTTTACAATGAAAAATATGTTGCTATTTCATTTTTTTTAATTTAGTATTTTCTTGTTTACTAATCATTTTGTTATTTTCTTTATGTTCTCGGTTTATGTTCATTTAGTTTGTTACATGTCTTGTTTTTAATATTTTGAGCCAAAGGTACAGTATGTCCGACACTGCAGCTATAGCTGCCTGTTTCCTATGTAAAGGGTGCCCTCAACCACCACAGCCACAATAACACAAGTAAATACAATAATAATAATCACAATTCTCTCTCTATATATCTTCTCCGCACCTCCCAGCAAGCTTTGTCCACCTCCACCCGACTCTGGCTCCCTTGCTGGGTCTTCAGCAGTCCTTTATATAGATCTTGACCTGGAAGTGCTTCTGCTCTTTCATCCACGTGACTTGTCAGCACTTCCGGGTCAAACGGAGAATTAAAGTTCTTTAATCAGAAGTAGTTTGGGGCTTCCGTCCTCATGACTTCCTAGTACTTCCGGTCAATAAGGGAAACACGACTCCCCTGGTCCTTTCACAGCACATCTTGGCGGCACCCATGGCACCCAACAGGGCTGAGATAGCGAACTCCAAGTCCCAGGATGCCCTGCAGTAATCCGGGGCACCGCTATACTCCAGGGGAGCTGCCATCTAGTGTCTTGGGGGAGGCAGTGTCCAAAAGTAGCTGCCTTCCCCCATCCTTCCATTCTTGGGCTGTCCCTTACAACAGTGACAAACATTGGCTTCAAAAGTTAAAAAAAAATGCAATGTCTCAAATTATTTAAAATGCCTCAGAAGGGAGAGGATTACTGTAAACACCATGCTAGTGAATAAAAGGGCAAATAAATATTTAAAAACTTATTAACATAAAGGAAAGACAAAACAGCAAAATGCTCAAAAAAGAGGTGAAAGGATTTGTCAAAAAGCAAACAATCAAGTTCTCAAACAACACTTAACTGAAATCCTAAACAGAAGCAAAAAGAGTTGAGGAAACCAGTGAATCGAGATAAACAAAGCAATACTCACAGCAGACAAGATCTGACACTCCAACAAAGAACATTCATTGAAACACAAGGAGCTTACTTTCCCAGTATTATGGAAGTCAAGAGTTCCCAAGCACACAAGCCCAGAACAATCTCAAGAAAATGCCCCCTAGTGGGGGAAATCCAGTCAAAAATCCTGACTAGTATCAAAGATTTATTTTCAAAAAATGCTGTGTTAACTGTGAAGCTCAGAGGAGCACAGGTGGCACAGCAGGAAAAGCCTGCAAAGGCAAGGATATCAAAGGCTAACAAGTCCCAAACACAAATCCAGCAAATGAAGTCAAAAAACAGAGCACATGTCAAAAACATCCCAAAATACGCTAAATAATCAGAAGTACAGAAAATCACAGTAAAAAAATCCTCAACTATCAAGCACTTTCAAATGAACCACAAAGGATAGTGGGTGTTTGGGGGACCACCCACAAAACACAAGGACCATGATAAAAGATGCATAAATATAAAGAAAGTAAATCATTAAGAATCTAAACTTGAACAGTGAATAAAATAGACATAAAAATTGTATTTGAACCCCAGCCCAGCCAGAGGAGAAACCCTGGCTGAAACATAAAATTCAGCTTACCTTTAAAGGCTGGGAGCAGTTCCTTGCAGTGAGGTATTGGTGTCCTTACCTCTTGGGGGTATACCAATAAAATACACAGAACATAGGAGAACAAGATTATGAACGTAGAAACTAAATAATAAATAAATAAAATTAAACTGACAGAGAATAATTAATTAGACCAAAAATTCAAAACAATACTAACATAAATGATGATGAACACATACTCAAAAATTTCCAAAAAAGACAGAGAAAATGAATTTAAACATAAGTGAAAGGAAGGACCCTGGCTTAAACATAACATACTGCTTTTATTGGCTAACTAGAAAGATTACAATATGCAAGCTAGTTAGCCAATAAAAGGGGTCATTTTGCTTAACATCTCACTACATCCATAATGGCTAACACGGTACAACACCCAATTACTACAGACATAACATACAGTATGTCTTTGCTTTGTTTACCTTGGATTTTCTTATTTTGGCGGAGGGAATGTTTCCTAAATAAACTTTTATATTACATTTTTATGCCAGGGGTTTTACAGTTTCCTTCCCCTATTTGTGATTTATAGGCTTTGGACTTTTCAAGGTTGTAGGCCTTAGATTTGCTGTTAAGTTTCATGGCCTGGCCTGCTACGAGTTTTCCTCCTAGTTTTTGTATTGACTGTGGACCACCAGGGGACGTACAGCTCCCCCAACCCCAACAGAGACAGGCTGATGCACAAGTTCAACAAGAGTACACATTTTATTCTTCAGTGGGGAAGTGTTTTCTGTTGTCCCCCACTTCACAGCACAGTACAGTAGCACCCAGCAGCATAATCCAACCCAATAGCCTTTCCTATTTCTTCTCTCCCTCTTCATCTATCTATCTTCATTGCCCTCACTTCTCCTCCCACAAGATTTGTCCTCCACCTCCCGACTCTGGCTCACATCCTTTAATAGGATACCCGGAAGTACTCCAGGTCTCCGGTGATCTTCTTCCTGGCAGCACTGGGTGTGGCGGAAGCTCAATGTAGTAGGGCTGTGCAGGCTCTGCTGCACCCCCTGGAGGCACCCACGGAACCCAACAGGGTTGTAGCAAACTCCAGTTCCCAGCATGCCCTGTGGGAATCCGTGGTGCTGTAGCAAACCCAGGAGGGCTGCCCTCTATCCTTCCTGGGGGAGATAAAGCCCAGAAAACACTCTCTCTCCCCCGGTCCATACATTATACAGGTGTCCCGGCCAGGCATGGGCCCCGGCTGTCCACCATAACACCTTTGTTGAGTTTCACAGCCCAGTTTCACAATAAATTTCTGTCCCTGGCTTTATTTTTATTGTAGAATTAAGTCAGATGTATATTATATATTATGTTATGCTATATTAAAAATATAAAACAAACATAGGACATAAACAAATCTTGTACTGATCTATAGATTAGAAATTTCAATATACCTTTATTGAGCTGACATTATCTAAAACCATCTTTTGTAACGCCTTTCTAAAAAGCAAAGACAATTATTACCACTGATCAATGACTAGCAATTGAAAAAATAGATGTTAGTCATATGCTGGTTTTAGACCTTTCCTTGTTTAATTTAGGAAATGTGCTATTCTCACTTGCAGTCTGTGGATTTTAAGAAGACTTTATTTATAAATAGGCCTAATGCAACTTGATTCAAGGCCAACATGAGATTTTTTTTAGTTTTCTCTATCAATACATGCAAAGCAAATTGAAAGAATGTATGAAAAAAACTGACAAAGTAGGCAAAGATTCAGATTTACATTAATATGCAAAGCAGCTTCCAAATCATCTGACTAGACCAATTTACCAACCTCCAAATTTTGTCATTGTCATTGACTTTGAGTAGTACTTACATGCAGCTGTGATATGACCATAGCAAATGCAAAGGTCAGTTCTTCAAGTTTGTACTGAAGCCACCACTCAGTATCATTGACCCGTGTCCATATTGAGCAGACAAAACCATTAGAGGAGGATGATAATATCCTCTGACATGATGTAACACTTTAGCACCGCTATCTCTTAAGTCAAGCATGAAGCTTGGCTCATCTGTTATCTGCTGTAGTCTAATCTGCCTCCCAGTGTCTGCCAACCATGATTAGCTCAGTGTTTTGTCAAAACAGCTCTCAGATTTTCTACATTATTTCACAGAGTACACAAAACACCCTAACCCTATGTCTTGTCCAATTTCCTGTTGTGAAGATCTGTGGCCATGCTGTGGTTTTTGTCACAGTTGTGTTACATTAGCAATCTGGCATGCCATCCTCTGGAGACCACCTGTTGATGCTGACAGCAGGTGGTGTATCACAAATGTCCACTCATGGTTAACAAGAAATATATCCAGTACCTCAGAATGAGGCTATCCTGCTGTTACACTTAGTTGTGCAATTGTAAAACCTTGCAAGTCTTATGCACGGCAGTATTCTTATGCTCTGTCATCTTTTATTTCAGGTGAATTCTTTCATATCCCTATTTTTTTCACTTTGGAGATGCACTCCTAATAAAATAAAACTCCAATGGGAATATCTCATAACATGCTTAAGCATCTATTTTCAAAGGTTGCTTGTTGTATCCCAGGCTAGTGCCTGCCTTGAATCTGATTGTGCTAGATATACTGTGGCCCCTCTGACATTGTACTCAAAGACTAAAAATGTGAATCGGATAAGTAGGTTCTGTAATGCTGTTCATATACAAAACTTCCATCCATCAGTTTTTTCTCTCCATTTATTTATATTAATTGCAGAACTGGAACCTGTCCTGTTGGAAATCAGCATGAGGCTACAAGTGACCATCCCTAAATTAAATAACCTTCAAATGCACAATGAGACAATTTAGAATTGTCAAACAACTTAACTTTATGTATTTGAGCTGGAGTTCCCAAAGTTAATTCGCACAAACCCAGGCAAAATGTGTAAATTCCAGAACAGAGGTGCTGTTACCCAGGTTCAAAGCTACCTTGAGGGGCAGCAACATGAGTTGTTCTGCCATGATGTTAATGAAATATTCGCATTATAGAACGCTGGCCTTATTCCTCACAATTTAAAACATAATTTGCTCTGATTGGAAGAATAATTTACTTATTTTTGGGCTATAACTAGATGAGCCTATGCCCACGCACTTTGCCCATTGAGCCATCCTGTTTTCTAGCCTAACTTTTTAAATTGTTATTAGTGCTGAGCAGCGATATTCACCAAAGCTTCTTTTGCAGTGATTATGTAGTGTTCACCAGTGATCTTGTTTGCTGAATATTTTCCTGGAAATTCGCAGTGTAGATGGCTTTGGACAAGCCATTTTTTCCCAGCACCACATGATGCATTGCAAGAACAGTGTGCCATCACAGAGCTGTAGTAACCAATGTTGGATCTGACATTTGTGTAATATGTGAGCCTACATCTTTAATAGTGTTATCCAGAGTGCTGGGCGGATAACACAAACAAGAAAGAGTCATGAAAAGCAGTGTGGTGTAGTGATTAAGGCTTTGGACCTCAAACCTGGATATTGTGGGCTTAAATCCCACTACTGACACTGTGTGATACTTGACCAAAAACCAAAAGAAATGTAACCAATCATCATTAATCATAAATGTTGTAAGTCACCTTGGTTAAAGGTGCCAGCCACAAAAGTAGATGTAAATGATGAATCTATGTGCTTTAGTGCTGTGATTATTTTGTAGCAGTGAGCAAAAGCGTCAGAGAAGGTGTAGTTTTCAGCTTTGGAGAGGAGAGTATCTGCTATCAAATCTTTGGGGGCAAGCTTTAGTGAATTCATGCTTCCCATCTGCCACTGTCTGCAAGGAATTTTACTGTTCTAATATTTAGTTCTATTAATTTCATCTCAGGAAGGTACTGTGGTGCAGTGGTTAGCTAAGGTTACATTTTTGGCCACAATAATTGGTCCAGCGTTATTGCTATAATGTTTCCTTCAGAGACACTTAAAAGACCCTTACAATTTACTCAAAACTACTTCAACACATTTCGTTGCATTACACAAAGTTCCTGAGCATTTCCACAATTTTGTCAAACTCAAGCAAAATGAATAAAGCAGGGTTCAGTTCACTAATTATTCTTAATATACAAATGAGAATTAGCCTATACTGCATACATGCATTTTAATATATATCTTCTTTGATTAAAATGTCAATTAATTATAAACATACACAACAAAATTGCCTGAATTAAATTAATTCTTATAGTGATAAAGTAACTCTCAAAAAAGTATTTATAAAGCATACACTGTAAAGTATATGGATTGTGATTTTGCGGCATATGCCTACCTAGCGAGGTTCAGAAAATAAGGCTGACTTTAAATATTTCCACATTTAACAGAGACATAGTAACTGGATGGACACACAGATACAGACACACACACTGACACTGTCCTTTTTCTTCAAATATTTGTGATGCACTGTCTGTTAGAATAACAAATACAATTCATGTGTTTCTGCCATTTAGTATGGGATTTGTACAGGGTGGTCTAGATATAACTATGCAATTATTTCATTGCATGGCATTAAAAGTTACATAGTTAGGTCTGGACCACTCTATAGAAGTGTTAATGTTTCTGATATGTGCCATCTTTTGGAATGACAAATGTAATACATTTTATTTCTGCACATGTTTGTGATGCACCATTTGTTGGAATTATAGACACAAAGCAACCAGACAGATACAAAGATACACAGACAACTTGTCCTTTTATTAAAGTTTATTACCACTAACTAGAGGAATATTATATAAGCCAGATGAGAAGTTAAAGGTGTCTTAAAGTATACGTTATATCTCCCAAATTCATTTTCACCAATGCATCATTTTAAAGTGCTTTATTTATATTAGACTTGCTTGTGTAAACAAAGTTCCTTTTATTGATGCTCATGTAACCATGGAGGCATAAGCAATTTTGACACAGGAAGACCCTTTTGTGTGTAGCACTTAAAGCATACTGTACCTGCATTATGTGAACTTGAATAGGGAATTTGTGTGGTGTAGTTGCTAAGGCATAGGACCTTCAACCACAAAGTTGCTAGTTCATTTCCTACTTTGCCTTATTATGTAACCCATTTATAAAAAATGAATGTAAACAGTTGTGATGTATACTGCTTCAGGTTTGGTTTGTAGGTTACTCTGGATAAACGTTCAAGGCTAAATACAATATATAATAATGTAATAAGCACTGAGATGGGAGTGACAGAGGCAAAATGCAGAGTAGTTCAAGCCCATATCCAAATGGACGTTTTTATTGTTCTGCTAAATACAGGAAATCATTTAACCCTCCAAAACTACAAATACATACCTAGACACTTTGACATGTATTCTTTGACCATAACAGGTCACACTCTCCAACATCTGCTTTCTTAAGGTCCTCACCCCTGCCTCCTCTTCAATCTTTTTGCATCACACAGGCTCTCCTAGTTCTCACTTCAGCAGCACAGCTTCTTCTTGATCACCCATCTAGCATCATGGCTCCCCCAGCTCTTTCTATCCTCCAGGATCCTCCTTCCGCAAGCTTTCATAGCTCACCTCCTACTCTGGACCACCTGGTGTTATGATCAGCAGCTTTAATTATTTTTTTGTGGGCTTCTCTGAACAAAATTAAGTAACGTATGGTTCTGTTTAGAAGTTTCTGAAGTCAAGAATTCTAAAAATGATGTTATTTTTTTGTCTCAATATGTTTTGAAAAATTCAAGATGTTTTAGAATTATGCCATTTTGTTTTGTTATGAGCATTTGCATCCAGAGTTGCCATGACAATAGTACCCAGAATTACCTGGGATGTGTGATACATGTGATATCACTGGAGAAACCGTATAGCTTTCAGTGCATTCTCTGAAGAATGGCAGCCAGTGCCATTACCCAGCCGGGACGCCACCATAATGGAAGGACAGGGGGAGATGGCTTAAGAAGGGCGACATCTACCCCAAACTGCTACTTGGCAGCCCCCATGGGTTGCAACGGTGCCACAGATTCCCACAAGGCTGTATGTGACTTGCTTCTTGTTGCCGCCAGGGGGAGCTGCTGGAGCTGCAGAGGCCTACTTTGGGTTTCCACCACATCTGGGAGTAATTCCAGACCTCCTTAACGAGCCACCTGGAATACTCCCGGGTGCAGCTTAAAACGAAGCCAGCTGCCATACAGAGTCGAGCAATAGTCGAGAGGAGATGGATGAAGGAAGATTGGAGGTGAAGAGAGAGAAAGAGAAAGAAGATGAAGAAAGAAGGCAAAGGCAGTGTGCTGTATTTATTGTACTTCCCTACTTAATAAACATGTGTACTGAAATTGTGCCTGGTGTCTGACTGTGTCAGGTTGGGGCGGCTAGTGCGCACCCTGCAGATGCACAATACATTTCCAGACCATCTGAGATGCACAACACATTTCCAGAGCATCTGAGATTACCTATACATTCCTGTGTTGGCATGTAAAAAACTTGTGAACTTCGCAGTTTTTAACTTAGATCTAGTTGTTAGATACTTTGAGATTGGGTTAACAAATTTAAGTTTGACAACTGATCACATTGACGTTTGGCTTTGAACTTGGCTCATTCCTTACATTTCATGTCCTGGTCGTTATCATTCAAACAAACATACAGTCTCACTCTGAGTCGGTATTATCAGTCCTACTTAAATCACCCCTGCCATGAGATGTCCAGCCCATGGAAAGTACTTTCTAAAGAGAACTCGCTGTCACTCATATTTAGATGATCTGATCCCATCTTTCAGTGCTTTGTCAGCCAGTTTGCCGAACTAACCATTGCAGGTAACTACCTACACCTGATCTGTTAGTGCTTAATTTGGCTGCACACCAAAATAATAATAATAAAAGCTCGCTTGTACGAAATACAGGGTTTCATTGTGTTCTGGCCTTGATTTTCTTGACTTGCCTATGTACGTCTTTTGCAATAACACGTTGCTTCACTGGCCTTGGCCATTCACTACCAATTTTGCTTATTAACCCTTTCCACTTTCAATTTTATCTCTTCAAGAAGATTGACATATTTGGCAGCTATTGTATAATAATAGTGATCAATTTTTTATTTTTTCATTTTTGAGCTTCGTACCTCAAAGGTAGAATATCTCACAAAATAATTTTTCCAATAAAAACAGAAAATCCAGGGCTGAAAGGGTTAAATGAGTTTGTTTTTTGAAGAGATTTACTGTTGGCCCTGCACTGGACTGGAACACCATCTAAGGCTGGTTTCCGGCTTGTGCCAAATGCTCCAATGACCCTGTATTGGAGTAGGCATTTTGGACGATGTTATCTTAGGAATCTGACAAAAAGGGTTGTCAGATTCTAAAACAACATGTATAGTCATACAGTTGAAGCAGACATTGTGATGCCTTTTAATTGAAAAAGCCTGATGGAATGAATGGCCTCATCTTGTTCATAAAATTGCTTGTGATCTTATACGAGTTATCAGAATGATAACTTGTTCCAAATAGAGCAGCTGGTTCAGTACCAAAGGAAATAAAGGGCTGTATTTTTCTTAGGTTGGGATGTTTGGAAACCCGAAACTAGCCTGTGTATTGTGAAACACTATGAAGTTACTCTGGCCAAGCCATTTACAGTTTAAGGAACACTAACTTGATCACTGCAATGAATCAATTTAACAGAGAGATCCTTTAAAGGAGAAATCAGTACATCTTGAATTTTGAAGGAATACAAATTGTGGAGTTTTTAAAATAATTATGGAAAACCTAGGTAGCTAAGAAGAACTCGACTCCTTCCCATAGCAACACATCAGATGTAATTTGACATGTGATGCTCATTGTCATACTTAACCTTTCTGTACTCGAACAGTGGCAAAAACTTTGTTCAGTTTCTTTACCTCTCTCCCTGTCTTCCTACAGTTATTTTACATATTTGTCTGATACATACTGTATATATTCCCATATGTCTGGTCTTGAAACCTGAAAAATCGATCATAAAATCAGACCCGACTTGTACGCCCGTTTAAAAATGCGACACTTAAATTTTTTTTAACATCTTCTTGCCTCCTCGAATCTCACATCAGTTTCTCAGACGCATTTTGTTGCAGCAGAGCAGTTACCAGTTTCTTTCACTACTTCAACAACGTTTAATTTAAAACCAGTTTCATGTTATTTTCTGATCGAACGCTGCATTGTAGATGAGGGATTCTCTTATGATAAAGGTGTATGAGGGTGTGAGATACAAAAAACACAAAACAATGCAAATGTCGCTTAGGAATAGTTTGGGTATTACCGTGTGGTCACGTAGAGCACAATAGAGACAGAGAGAGATTAGGAGCATCCGCTGATACGGCACATCGCCACACCCACATAGATAAAAAAGGGCAGTGTGCTCCATGGTTACTCTCTCAGGTGGGCATTAGCATATCATAATCCCTTGTACCAATAGCGTGAGTTTTCCTCATTCTACTTATATGAGCGAAATTATAAAATACCAGAAATTATACTGTAAAATCGAGTATGTACGGTAAGTACAAATTCAACACGACAACCCCCAATGTATAAAGTGCATGGACTGGATGAAATTGGGGGCAGATGTTTAGGGAGAAGTACTGTCGGTGGAGCCTTTTCAGTGGCAAATCTTTCTGCTGTTCATTTCATACCTTTTAGTGATTTGTCTCTAGACATGTATTCTCATTCGAGAATCATGTCTGGCCAGTTAAGACTATTGGAACGGTGAGAAGCAATGATAACTATTGCACCCCTCATGCCCCCCTCAATTACCTATAGGATTATTAGAAATTTCTAGTTTATCTTTTTTTATTGAATTATGCGTACACATTTTGCAGTTGTCAAAATCTACTAACATAAAAATCCAAGGCACCATAAGTCTTCCCACTGTTATTTTTTATAAACCACAACAGAGAATAATTTAATATTAAAAAGTTACAAATGCAAATGTGCGATAACAAGTAACAAGAAAAAAAAAATCAAACCACGTCCAGACAAGACACAGTTAATAACCAGGAGAAAAACATGAATATACTTGAGTGATATTTATTTATTTGCTGTCATTGGAATTGCTTGCATTTTGAAAAAGACAATGATTGAAACACTTCTGTAATGGACCTGCTTCCTTTAGCTTTTTAACATTTATTGTGAAGTGCTAAGAATTTATGGATGAAAATTAAATTGCTAATTATACCACTAATTTTTTCTTAGCAGAAGACAAAATCTTTCCAGATGTAGTGGTGAAGATTTTGTAAACGTATCCAAATCAAATGACATTTTTACGACATGCCATGAATGACTTCGTCCTATCCTTGTATTAGCAAGAAATCTGCATACGACCATTTCAAACTTTTCCTCCATAGGTTTGGTACTATAAGTTATTGTATCTGACACATTTATGAAATTGTTTTAGGATAAAGTTTTTCAGTTACATAATTTCATTTTTCATCTGTTTAAGTTTATGATAAAGAAGAGCATGCAAATTACATAAACATGCCTAATAATGTTAGATGATTTTGGGCATCTGGAGAGTAATGGTCTAATACATTAGGTTGTTGATTATTGCCTTTAATTTATGCATAATAAATGAGAAGACAGAAAGAAATGTCTAGATGTTTCGGAAATGTGAACCCTTTAACCAAAACACATGAAAACATTCAGTTAATATTCTCTTGTCTTGTATAAACATGGCTATTTTCAGGCCCTTTTCAACCCACGTTTTGGGCTAATTAACTCTTCTTCCTCATTAATTGTTTCTTAGCTTACCAACTTGTCAAGATGTTTAGTATTAATTTATGTATATCTGTTTTATTTTTTTATATCTACTTCACTTTACTCTCAAAAAGCACAGTTCTCTATATACCTTAAGCAGAGTGCTTAAACTGTATATCCTAGCTTCTCCTGTTAGGTGTGATGGTGACCAGAATACCCAGGGAAGACACATGAAAACAGAAAGAACCTGCAAATTCCACACAAATGATAGCTGGCCTGGAATTTGAACCCTGATTGTTAGAGAGCTGATGCCTCGGCTCTTAAAACAGTACAGTGTCAGGCAAAAAGTATATTAAAAAATAGGAACTTCCAGCGCAACAATTTACAATTTACATGGAAATAAGCATAAAATATTATATAGTAGGATATTTTATTGTAAGAAAATATTATTTATTTTTAAAATAATTGATTACTGAATCAAATTAGAACACATACAAACTTCAATATGTAAAATTAAAATACATTCATATATAACAATGCATTACAACATAATTTTCATTAATAACACACAACATCCCTTTAACCTCTCACACATTCTCAAAGACTTCAGTTGCTTGCATCTGTTGTAAGAAAGAGACACAACAATGTGAAAGAGTTGGGGCACCACCTTGGTCACCCAATATAATTTGTAAGAATGCCCACAATGTAACATGCAATAATTTGCAGAGATGCCTTTCCAAATGTGAGTTCAGAACAGAACTGAACAAGATGGCCAGTTCCCTGGTTAAATAGTCACTTGGCAGGGTGGGTCCTGGTGGCAAGTCAACGGGAGTGACGTTAGCTGTGGTGTGTCTGTGAGTCTTAAGAAGAGAGAAGGCATTGGACCACAGCGCCAACCCCTGGTTTGGTGGGTAATTACCATCACCAGAGCCCTCTAGCTGTCTCATATATGCATGCGCCTGACACAGTTTATAATAAGAAAATTCCAACCTTACCCTTGGGTGACAATTCAGTTTAAAAAGCAAAAAAAACATCCACAGGCTCATTTCCTTTCCATTAATTTTCATTCAACTTTCCATCTATTAGTACAACAGCTATTAAGGGGCAGGTTACGATAAACAGCGGTAAATTTCACACAAACAATACAAACTATTTTTTCATATAGAGAAGTTATCAAGTAATCAAGAAGATACTTTTACATTAGGAACCTTAAATTTCACCATGACTACATTTTGAAACTGTATGATAAACTGAGATAAAGTATTTTAGTTTTTTATTTTTACTAAATTTGCAAATATACCTAAAACCCTGTTTTTGATTTGTCATTCTGTGATATTGAGTGTTGTTGGATGAGGAAGAAAGCACATTTAGCCAATTTTAGCATAAGGCTGCAATTTACCAAAATGTGTAAAAAGTGATGGGTCTGAATACTTTCTGAGGGCACTGCACATTTACCTTTCTGTAGATTTTCTTCAACATAAAAATTAATTTTCAGAATACATTTTTACTTTTGACCAATCATTCTATAAAGGATGATTACTCTTAAACTGCATGAAAATGTTGTTTTCGGTAAATACCTTCAGATTTACAGTATGAGGAAAGCAGTTGTTTCATTATTAAACTTAAAGTGCCTTTTCTCAAAAGAGATGGCAGTAACCACTGAAATGTTTGCAATGTGAAGATGTCATCAATTTATTTAATTATTTATAAAGGGAAGCTTATGAAACAGTCTCTCTGGCCTCAGCTTTGATCTTTTGTGCAATTTTGTTAAAGAGAAGGAATAAAATGAGAATAAATAAATATGGAGGTGTTAATGATAGACAGAAATGGAGGGGTCAGTTTACAGTAGATAGATAGATAGATAGATAGATAGATAGATAGATAGATAGATAGATAGATAGATAGATAGATAGATAGATAGATAGATAGATAGATAGATAGATAGATAGATAGATAGATAGTGTGGCGAGTGGTTGGGGGTGGTATCCAGCCGGGACACCCAGGAGGACTGGAGGAGAGCTTATGCCTCCTCCAGACCACGAGGGGGCGACCGCCCTGGTGGCTTTGGGGACCATGGGAACAGAGCTTAGAAGCTCTACACTATAGGGGTCCGTGGTCACCGCCAGGGGGTGCCCCAATGCCTGAGGAGCCCTGGCCCTCAGCACTTCCGCCACACCAGTAAGTGCTGGGGGGAAGAAGACCAGGGTCACCTGGTGTGCTTCCGGGTACGCAACCGGTACTTCCGCCACACTTGGTAGTGAAGGCGGAAGCTAATCGGGAGGCACCTGGAGCACATCCGGGTGTGTATAAAAGGGGCCGCCTTCCTCCATTTGATGGCTGGAGTTGGGAGGGAGTAAGACGGAGCTTGGGAGGAGAAGAAAGGAGGCGGCTTGAAGAGAGGAAAAAGCATTGTTGAGGCCTGGACTTTGGGGGAGTTTTGGGGTTGTCTGGCACTTTCATAAATGGAGTTTGTGAATAAACGTGCGTTGGGTGAACGATCGATGTCTGCCTGTCTGTGTCCGGGCCATGTTCCACGATAGATAGATAGATAGATAGATAGATAGATAGATAGATAGATAGATAGATAGATAGATAGATAGATAGATAGATAGATAGATAGATAGATAGATAGATAGGAAACTATGTAATGTATGTATTAGATAAATATAAAGTGTGGAGTACAGTTTTTGTCAATAACAAAGTGTTACATATGACATTTTAAAAAAGATCAAGAAATTACAATAATCCTATAGTTAATATAGAGGTGGCATGGCACTGTAGTGGTTACCGTAGCTGCCTCACATCATCAAAGTCCTGGGTTTGGATCTCAATCTGGGGTCTCATTTATAAAACTTTTCGTGTATTTGAGTGTGAAAATATGTGTACATGAAAATACAGGAAAATGCATACAGCAAAAAAAATAGATTTCTAAAACCTGGTGTACACATATGTCTATGAAATTAGCCATTATAAATCACAATCATCTTGTAAATATGTGTACGTGAATGCACTTTGAACCACACCTTGGTGCCACCCTGAAACAACCATATATGGGCCATGCTCATCAGCTCTTTTCATATGCAATCATGATGCTGCAGAACTTTATTGGCTGACACATCAAGTCCAATGTGGCACTTTGCAATTGAGTGTGATAGATTGCGCATTCTCTCTTTTGCATTCTGGAAACCTGTGAAGTGCCAATGTCTGAGCAGCTAGCCATTATCACCTGGCACAGGTAATGCTTTTACAATGAATAGTACAGGTCATATGAAAAAACTGAGTTACCTTACCAATAAGCCAGCTGCCATGTACAGCACCATCACATCTACCAAAACTACTTTGCTTCAAAATAAATTAAACTAGGCTACCAAGCCACAACGTTTGTCAGTCTCATCTTGGCATCACAGATGACTTATGTGTTAATGGAATGTGCTTACGATTAACAAAAACAGCTTCATTCTCTTGCTCTTATGGCAATATGAGTGCAGTTAATAGCTCTGTCTCTGTTAGGAAAACTGGACATGCCTGCAGAATGCATGTTTAATGTTGACAAAAACATGTTACAGTATGTTTGAAGTAAGTGCACCCACACCATACGAAAACTGAATGTTACACGGTGTCAGTTGGTTAATGGCTTCCGGCACAGTGTTCATGATGGAGTGAATCTTGGCTGACATATTTGTGACCTGTCAGCCAGTGCCCTGATAAATGACAACAGGTAAGCTATATAAACTGAAGAAAATCCAAAAAATGTTCTTTAGTGCAAATATGCAGGATTGGCCCTCCTAAAAGGGAGCTAACATACAGTCTGTACATCATATTTATCACTCTCAGGGTTTACAATAATATGTTTGTCATATTAATGCACTTTATAATGATGGATTGGTGATATAAATTCTACACACGAGTCGTCATTTTGCTGCATTTCCCCACCTGATCAAGAGTGTCGTCATATCTCAGTTTCTCTCAAATGTTGCGTACAGATGTGTTAGACTTGCCGTAAATACACACAAATTCTCCCATCAAGGTTTTTTTTTTTAATAAATTCCAACTTTTGTGTTGAAAGTTGGATGCACACATCTCGAGCCTCTTTTTGTGCCTGACTCATGGTCACTGTCTGGATTTTGCACAATCTCTACACGTTTTTTTCCTTCTATGCATCAAAGATGTGCGAGTTATGTTGAGTCACGAGTTAGTATGTTGGCCTAAATGTGCGCTGCTATGCATCTTCTTGTACCTTATGATACTGGAATACTGAACTGGATTAAGCAGACTTTGGTAATGAATAGATGGGGCTATAAAACAAACAGAAAAATTGATTTAAGACACTACTGTATATAATTAATAGATAGATCTATTGATTGAGTGAGTGATTAATGTGAGGTGCTATGTGATAGATAGATAAACTGATAGCTAGAGCCAGTGGATACGGACAGTAGAAAGTAAAGCATCATTTAACATCCTACCCCCACAGCAGTCTGGATGAATGAACTACAGACATTTGGAAAGATGAAATTCTGCTCTCCCTGCAGAAAGAAAAACAGAAGAGCTTCTTATGAGCAAGGTTACAGGGTAAGCTGAAGCCTCAAGCAATTGCTGTGTTTTCATTGGGGCCTCAGCTGGCACTGTAATAATAAGTCTCAACACAATAACTGGCCCAGATTATAGCTACATAGCATGCACACGTAACTATTTTTGTTAATAATTGTATATGCTCTTCATTTAGGGAATTTATATGTAAACTGAGTGATTAAATATGCATTACATGGTTGATGTTTTTTATTTAATAGCTCTACTCTGATAAATTTAAAACTACTTGGGATCAGTACTTCAAAAATTCAAAAAGAGAATAGTAAAGTGAATTAAAAATAAAAGTGGAACAATCAAACCAATAAATGCAACTCAGGTATGGTAATGATCGCTCATCAGGGCTCATTTGCATTCCATCTTTCCATTGACAGATTCTATTCCCTGCTGTGGAAACGTTCATTGCAAGCAGGGAAACAGCAATGACACCTGCATTACATGTGAATTTTTAAAGGCCATAGACCTAGATGATGTTATACATACATCTGCTGCAAAAAATGTTTCACAAAAATAATACGAATAAAACAACAACCAAAAAAAAAAATCTCCTGACTGCCAAATGTACATTTCAAAAAGCAGCCTGAGGCTAGTGCAATTTGGATCCAACTGAGACCTGTGGGACATTATCTGTTTAATATGTTGGTCTCATTTTTAACATATAACATTCCATGCAGATGAACAGAACGCTAATTGGGATGAATGTAGAAAATAAAAGCATATTTAGTGATTTGGGAATTTATTACCAAACTTTGCTATTTTGTTCCAGTGCAATGTAGAACAACTTATCTATGTATTCAATTTACTCTTTTTTGAAAGACAAATGGAAAACATTGTTTAGCTTTGATTGACTAAAATGCCATTGTACACTTTTTATAGTAAGCTTGTGGAAACAGTGCAAAATTTGTTATTTTACTTTACAAAAGAAATATTTGTATCAGTGTGGATTTTTGTCCAGTTTGTCTTGCACTTCTCATATTTCAAGTTAGTCCTGATCTGAGTGAGTGTGAGAATGTGTACTCCTGTGATGGACTGGCGTCCCACACTGTGCTCGTTCTTCCTTTGTGCCCAATGCTGTCAGGTTGTTCCCTATCTTCCTGGAACCCTGGAAATAAATCAAGTGAGCTCATGGATGGATAAACAAATATTTATATCTATAACATAACAATTACAAAAATCACCAATTCCAATTCAGTCCAATTCAGGTGTGCAGAAGAGGTAGGAATATTTCCCAGCAGCAGAGGGCACCAGGTTAGGGTTAGGGTTACAGCCTACTCACACACACACACACACACACACACTCAAACAGGGCCTATTTGGAATTTCCAATTAATCTAGTCTGCACATCTTTAGAAAAATAGAAGGAAAACTCAAGTAACAGGAAATAATTCCGTGAAGGTGTAGAGAATACGTGCAAAATCTACACCAGGAATAACTGTACAGGATATTCAAAAACGGGAAACCAGCAGTGCTAATCAATTCATTATTATTTTTTTATGATTTAGGACATTTTTTGGAGACCTTATTTTTGAAATATGTCTTCCTGGTGGCACCATTTTGTTACACCGAAATTCCTTGTTGTTTCTAATGTAGGGTTTCCAGGCTGTTGCTAGGCAAGACATCCAGGAGTGTGTAAGACACAAATGAGATTACCGCAATGGTACAGAGGTCAGTATCATACACTCCTTTACTGTTGTGGTCTGCAGGGGGCGCACCAGCTCCCCAAACCTGACACAGACAGACTCAGACACAAGTTATTTCATACACACACATGCTTTTATTTAGCGGTGGGAAACGCTTCTCAATAGTTTCCCATCTGCAGGTACAACATAGTACAAAAGCACAATAATACAGCAAGCATTTTTCTTCTTCTCTCTCTCTATCTTTCTCTGTCCGTTAGCCTCCACCCATCCTCCAGCAAGCTTTGTCTCTCTTCCTCCTGAATTTGGGTCCTTGAATGAAGTATGGCGATCCCTTTTGTACTGCACCCGTGAGCACTCCATGTGGTCCATCAGCATGATCCGGAAGTAATCCCGGTGTGGCGGAAGCCCAAAGTAGTATGGCTCTGCAACTCCTGCAGCACCCCCTGAAGGCACCCACGGAACCCTACTGAGCTGTGCCAAACTCCAATTCCCATGAAGCCCTGTGGGAATCTGAGGCACCGCTACAACCCAATGGGGCTGTCACCTAGTGCTCTGGGGGAGGTAGTGCCCTGTGCATGCTCTTTCCCCTGGTCCTTCCACTATAGAGTCCCCCCAGCTGTCTTCCACACTGTCCAAGTTTGTAACTAATTCAGTACTTGAAACCTCTAGTGACATTGTTGTTAAAGATCTCTGTGGCTACAGATTGTTTTCTGTTCTTTGATTTTGATTTACATGTTGTGTTTTGGTTTAGGCTTTGTGTAATATTTTGGGTTTTCAGGCTCTCACTACGATTCTCTGGCCATTGTTTATTTGTATCAAATCCTCTCAACTTTGATCTTGGCTTACTATCACATTACATCTCCTATTTCCATCCTACTTAAAATTACTGCACATTGTGAAGTTAAAACACAAATTCAATTCCCAATACAAAGTAAGTACAAAAAAACCTAATCCAAAAATAAACTAAATTAAATCGGCTAAACCAAGAGTGTAAACTAAAAATGAAAGGCAAAAGTCAAAAAGTCAAACAAACATTCAAACAATGGTCTCACCAGCAACAATTTTCACAAAATCAAAATGTATAGGTGAGAAGCACAAAAAATGAGAAGAACCAAACCAAGAGGCCAAGAGGAGACCGAGTGGACGGCTTGCTGAGAAAGATTTGAACTCTGGAGAAGACTGATTAGAGCTTCGGAGGAGATGTGCTGAGCATGTACTGAATGTTGACATCATTCTTGCCTGTGGGTTGCACTAAAGATTTGGGCCTACATGTTCCTTGTACATGAAACTTGATTAAAATACAGTGTGTGTCCCTGAAACTTCATTTTTGTTTGCCACTAAGGGGCCAGGCAGTACTTTTTACAGCATTGAGAAGGGTTTTTTATTTGCTGTTTTTTTCAGCTGCCCAGAATCAAGGGCACGTTGCGAGTGAAGGGTGTGTGTGCATCTTGACAGCACATGAGGTGAGGCAGCTCAGCAGTAGGACAGTAAGGAAGTAATTAGCCAGCTTCATGTCTGTTAATAGTAAATAAATGAGTGAGGTCCCCAGTAAGGAATAAAGTAAAAGAATACTGGTTAAGTTGTGCAGTGGTGCTTAGAAGAATGTAGGGGTGAAGAGCACATTTAAAAAGGACAGCATTTAAGCTGGGTGAGAAACAAGGAAGTGTTGTTTAGACAGTTTCATAGGGAAACAGACAGGCCTAAGTGAAAGTCTACTAAAGGATAAAAGCACATTCATTCTTGCCCATGTATTTCTAAGGTAGATAGTGAACACCTCCAAAGTGGAAAGGAAGGAGACTTCAGATCAGAAAAGTAGAAACTTGAGGTCCATGGATGGATATAAGCACAAGGCAAGAGGTACAAATTGTACAGGGACAACAAGCCCAGTGTTTAAGGTCTCAAACCACTTTAGAGTCTTGTGGGTCTCAACAGTGACTATGATGACTCTAAAGTGATAGTTCATCCAAAGTGGAATCTGCAGGGGCCTTCACATTGACTGGGGAGCAGGCCAGGCTCTTTACTGGTCTACCCAGCAGAAGTACACTTAATTTTGCCTATTCCCAGCTGACATTTACTGGTTTCAGGGGCATCAGGCCCTCAAAAGGAAAACTGGCCACAACTACTAACAAGTCCCAAAATACTGTAACAAATGCCCCCAACAGAGAAAGGGTAACAGTCAACCTTTGGTTGTATATAATGGACAGATGAAGAATCTTTATAGAAATAAAAAAAATATTTTCCCAAACCTCTGTGACAAAAAAGGCATAAAGGGTATGACCAAAGCAAAAAATGTCCTCATACATTAATCCGAGGAGATGAGTCAAAAGCAGAGCAAAAAGGTTGAAATCCAGTGATGATAAAACAAAGTAAATGCTAAAGATGAGAGAACTTACCAACACCAGGTGCATAAGACAATGAACCACACTGGACCACTGGGTTTCCCCAGCCCTTACAGCCCTGGGGGCAGTTTAAGCATAAAGACAGACAGGTGGTTGCATCTTGGGGCAGCACCCATAAAACACAAGGGACCTGAGAGAACACATGACCAAACATAGAAACATAACTACACAATATTGAAGAATGTTACACATTCATACATGAAATTAAACACAGAAGACATAAAGAAGGACCTTAAACAAATAATACAGAACAGGAATAAGCAGAACCTAATAGGGTTGAGGAGTCTCAATAGGTCACCTCAAAACCAGTCATCAGAAAGAGATGAGCAATGATAATGGGAGATTCAATTATTAGGGGGACTGAAATGCAGGTTTTCCACAGAGATATAGATGTATGGTGTGTTGCTTTTGGGGTGCATGGGTTGGAGACCACCCTGGAAGGATGCTCTCTTAGCTGAAGCAGGAGTGGATTCAGTTTTCATTGCCAATGTTGGAGGAAATGACATACTGTACATTAGGGTAAACTGTCAATTCTGCATGCCAAATTTAAAGAGTTAGGTACCAAACTGAGGCATAGAAGTGATAAGGTGGTCTTTCTGATGTCCTGCCTGTGCCATGCACCAATGTAGGTAACACTGGGAATCCTTGTGGAAGAGAATGGAACTGTTCCTCCAGTTACATTTGAAGAGAACAATGTATTTAGGAGGCATATGAGTGGGTTGTTTGAGGATTGTTCAAACTAGGGAATGAGGAGAACATGGAGTTTAGGAACAAACCATGTTTACAACTTTACATAAAGGGACAGGGATGCTATTTTAGATTTTAGATAATACAGGTGAACAGGATTGACAGGCTTTTGGGACTGAATGACTTGTCCTCATTACAATTGCTGTAATGCTTTAAAGAGGTGACTTACTAATGCCTCCAGCCTAGCAAAATATATAGGACTCAAGCAAATAGGTTAAATATATAGGACTGTTCAGGTTACACCAAAATGTCACGATTGTAATCTTGAGTGAAAGAGGCCAGTGCAAAACTAAAAAAAACAACAAATATTAATACAGTTGTTACTAAACTTGCTGAAAGGACAGTACAGTTAGCTGACAGTAAATTACTAGCCTTCTTATATTAACAGATCATAGATAAAAGCCTTGGCTGGAGTGAATTCCAGGAGCACTGCTGAGAATTAGAATTTATAGTGCATGGATTGAAATGCCGATGTGTTTAGTCAATAAGAGCTGGGTCTGTTCAATATTAAAAGCATGTTAATTTCTAAGTAATGTAAAAATGAAATTTGTGTGCAGTCTTGCATTAAATGACTTGAATGTCCAGTGCAAAGTGCTGTACCAGAATATCTGCAGCTTTGTGCCTGTGTCATATAGTAAGTATTTGCCTACCTGAGTTTAACTGTGTACTGACATGGAGAAAAAAGGCAGGGAAAAAAATAAATTAAATAAATGCCATAAACCATAAAGTTAACCCATGTGAGAACAAAGCCGCTGGACCCCACCGGCTGTGGGGCATCTGTTGGTGAAGAAAGATTAACTGATCTTGACTTTGTTGATGATGCTTTGATCTTTGCAGAGTCCATGGAGGTGATGATCAGGGCTCTCGAGAGACTGAGCGAGGAGTCTGAGTGTCTGGGTTTGCGAGTGTCCTTGATAAAACCAAGATCCAGGCCTTTAATGACCTCTTAGGGACAGCAATCAGCAGTGTGTCTGTCTGAGGAGAGAGTGTTGACCTTATCGAGAGGTTTACTTACCTTGGCAGTGACATTCATGTCTCTGGTGACTCTTTCTATGAAGTCAGTAGATGGATTGGGAGAGCATGGGGGGTCATGAGGTCGCTGGAAAGGGGTGTGTGGCGCTCCCGATATCTATGCAAAAGGACGAAGGTTCAAGTCTTTAGAGTTCTGGTGCTTCCTGTCTTGCTATATGGTTGTGAGACGAAGTGACCTAAGACGAAGACTGGACTCCTTTAGTACTGTGTCTCTTCAGAGAATCCTTGGGTACCGCTGGTTTGACTTTTTCTCGAATGTGCGGTGTCCCAAATGAGGCACATTTTCTGCATTGTGAGGGAGCATCAGTTACGGCACTTCAGCCATGTGGCGCGATTCCCCGAGGGTGATCTGGCTCACAGGATCCTCATTGTTGATGACCCAAGTGACTGGACCAGGCCAATGGGACACCCACGTAACACCTGGCTGCGGCAGATAGAGGGTCATTTCCGGAGGGTGGGACTAGACCGCATGTCTGCTTGGGGGGTTGCCAACCAGGATCCCAAGCTGTTTTGTCATGTGGTGGGTGTGGCAATGTGCTTTACCAGTGGATGGTCCCCAACCTGACCTGACATGAGAACAAAACCTCCACAAAAGCTTATTAGCATGATCTATTTGTACACGGGTTATTGGCTCCATGAGAAGAATGAATATTGTCTCACTCAGCAACAGGAAGTGGTTGTAGTACATATCGGCAAAAATGCCCTGAAAGACTACAGGCCGCCCAAAAAAGCAATATATATATCTGTGAGAAGACACAGAGCGAGGGTAGTGAGTCAAAAATGGAGGTTGCATTTCACTCATGCATCTGTCAAATTTGCTGACCAATTTTAAGGATGACTTACTAAAGGATAGCAAGAAATTCTATGGCAAACCATAAGGACGTCGACAGATGTATGCCACCAAGTAGCATAGAGTGCATGTAATCAATACCATAATGTTCTGAGTAATGTTCTAATCCAAGTGGGACCCTTAATATTACATACACTGTCTTTTTTAATTCAATGTTAATGGAATATTCAATGTAACTCTTGTGGGTACTGTGGTAGAGTGAAGTACTTCACATTTCACAATAAATGTTGGGGTGCCAATCAGTTTATTTCAGTCGAAAAAAAAAAAATGAAGGGTCCGCTATGTGCACCAGTGCAATGCTCAAACAAAAAGCAAAATAAGAAAGCCATCAGACTAAGTGAATGATCGTGTTCTTTCAGGTTGCAAGGAGTTCTGTCCTGTGGTACAGTCTAGTCCAAACTGAACGCCTCCAACTGGCAGCTGTAGGCTTTATAGATGAGGGACCAGAAGTGGCGGAGTCAGTTACCCTCACTGGGGAGGGAACAAAAGAGCAGAAGGGTAGCACGGGCACCTCCTCTCGAACCAGGGTGGTATTACCTACCTCAGATGAACCCGGAGGGTGATGCAAAGATGTACATGCATGATGGTACAAAAGGGACCTCTTTGATTTGCCACTTAAATGGGATAGGCATGTAAATGTCACCTTTCTCTAGTTTTAACTGTTTGGTCTGGCTGTTCAAATATGAAACCTCCAAAGGGGCCATTGAACTGAACAGAATCCAACACTAATGCTTTTGCTGGTAAATCACAAATCCCTGAAATTGTCATGACACTGCATATGAAAAATTCAGAGGACTGAACAAACTGAACAAGGATTCCTTCTCTTTCGGTTTTGTTCACCGTGTAACACAGTGTCTTAAGGAATGGTTTTGACCTGCAAAAATCATATTTTCCTTTTTTGTATGTTCCATGAAACTTAACTTAATAATAAAAAATAAAAAGGCCAGACAGAGAATTTGGATGCAGTAGCATGAAGCCAGTTGTGGATTGTAGAGTTGTTGATCCAGTATGCAGAAAGTAGAAGAAAGATTGTAAAACACAACATTAGATGTGCAAAATTAAAATTCCACAGTTAATTCCTATTACTGTCATGAACATCTGGAATTATCCATATTGGGGAAATGTAATACATAGATAACAAAATACAGATGTTTGTGGAATTATGTGGTATAAATAAATCAAAGGATAAAATATTGCAAAATTAAAGTCTATTTTTTATGTAAAAGCCACTTTGAATGTCATTTTCATTACTATTGTTGCATGTACTGTACTGTAGATAAGCTTCGAAAGAGCCCAAATGATAATATGTTAATATTATGCCTTTTGCTGACAGGACAGTGTTTCTGTATGAGTCGGATCATTTTTCACCTTGCAAAGATCTGACTTTTGTTTGATGTGCCTTCTGATCATAAAAATTGGGAAATCAACTTTAACAATGATGCTTGGATGCTGCAATTTTTAAAAGGTTTAAATCAGCGTTTTCCAAACTGGGAGGCGTGGACTAGTCTAAGGGGAGGCGCGAATATTAGCCAGGATTGACAAAAAAAAGTGCACGTGCAGCTAATACGATACGTAACATATAGGTACATATTAACTACTATGCTGCTGATGCTACCCTTACCCCGTAGCAAACAGTACGGTTCAGAAATATATCAGCACCATAGGCCGTAGGGCTTGTATTGTCTATGCGCATACGCGAAAAGATTTGGCGGCTGCGTATTACTGCGTAAATATTCAGACGCGTTGTCGGACTTCTCACTTTCTTACCTACGATATCCACTCATTGCAAGGATAAACCACCAGCGGTATGACACGTAACTTGGCCGACCAGTAACTCTCCAAAAATCGAGACAATATCGACTTCAGTTTAGCTCAGCAGTGTTAGATTGTGTTTCTTATTTTATTTTGACGTACCTAATTACTCACTGATCACAATAGTAAGTAATTTAATTAAGTTTAATTTTTTTAAGAACAATAAATTAATTATCCTAATATTTTTAGAGAAATGGATAAGTTCTTGACTGGTTATAAGAGAAAATCCTCTAATAATGAAGAATCTGATGTTGGCACAAGTAGTAGGAATCAGGAAGGAAGAACTCCCAAGACAAGAAAATACGATTCGTCTTATTTATCGTTCGGATTTACAAGTGTTATTACTGATAATGTGGAAAAACCAATGTGTTTGTTTTGTTCGAAAGTTTTGGCTGCTGATAGTATGAGACCCGGAAAATTAAAACGCCACATTGAAACTATGCATTCTCAATACGTTGGCAAGTCCCAAGAATTTTTTCAAAGAAAATTGGATGAGTTCACTAAACAAAAGCAAACGTTCAAAAAAATAGTTCATATTCCATCAAATGCGTTACTAGCATCGTACTTAGTATCTTACAGAATCGCGAAGTGTAAAAAACCACACACAATAGGGGAAACATTAGTTTTGCCAGCAGCTATTGATATGGTCAAAACAATGTTTGGCGAATCATATGCAAAACAGTTGCGACAAATACCGCTTGCTGATAACACTGTTGGCAGAAGAATTGATGATATATCTGACGATCTTTGCGATCAATTAGTTTCTCAGATGCACACTTCAAAATTCGCCTTACAAGTAGATGAAGCAACCGATGTAGCTAAAGACGCACATTTAATTGCATATGTTCGATATGTTGAAGAGAATAATATAATTGAAGATATATTATTTTGCAAACCCATTCCTGGCAAAGCCACATCCAGTGAAATTTTTAATATAATCGACAATTTTTTTGATGAGAACGGCATATTGTGGAATAATTGCATTGGGCTTTGTACAGACTGTGCACAGTCAATGTCAGGACACAAAACTGGCCTTCAAGCACTAATTAAAAGGAAAACACCCGATGTTCTCTGGACGCACTGCATGCTCCACAGAGCAGCTCTCGTATCAAAAAATATGAGTGAGGAACTTAACTGCGTTTTTACAAAAGTAACGAAAGTTGTAAACTACATAAAAAACAGTCCATTAAAAGTTAGGTTATTTGCAAAGCTGTGTGAAGATATGGAAGCTGCTTAC
Organism: Erpetoichthys calabaricus; assembly: GCF_900747795.2. Taxonomy (NCBI): domain Eukaryota; kingdom Metazoa; phylum Chordata; class Cladistia; order Polypteriformes; family Polypteridae; genus Erpetoichthys; species Erpetoichthys calabaricus. The sequence goes on along the minus strand of NC_041398.2, from coordinate 217,325,062 downwards.
ACCTCACTTTTGTATTATTGTGAAGTGCGCTGGCTATCTCGTGCAAAAGTTATTCAGAGGGTACTTGAACTCAAAGAAGAAATTGCAATTTTTCTCGAAGAAAATCATAATGAGGATGCAAATATGTTTAGGGATGATAATTTTATTATTAAACTTACCTATTTGGTGGAAATTTTTGGAAAATTGAGTGTTTTGAATAAATCGATGCAAGGGCCACAAATGCATTTATTGATTCAAAAAGATAAAGTGAAAGCATTCATTAAAAAAATGGAGATATGGAAGACAAATTTGGAAAAAAATAGGTTCGACATGTTTCCACTTTTAAATTTATGCGCCCAAGTTAATATAGAAGCAAACAAAAATCTATTTGTTGAACACTTGGATGGTTTGTTAATTCATTTTTCGAATTATTTTGATGATCTTGATTTTACAAAATATGCATGGATACAGAATCCATTTATCGACAAAGAAGATGACGAATTTGAATTAACAAGTATTGAGAAAGAAAACTTGATTGAACTATCTTGTGATACTTCTTTAAACAAAAATTTCAGAATGTATCTCTGATTCAATTTTGGCTAGATATTAAGAGTGAATATAATATTTTGTCAAATAAAGCTTTAAAAGTAATGCTGCCGTTCGCAACATCTTATTTATGCGAAACAGGATTTTCTGCATTAGCTGCAATAAAATCGAAATATCGTGCTCGTTTGGTTGTAGAAAAGGAGCTTCGTGTAGCTATCTCATCAATGACACCGAGATTTGATAAACTTTGCGCTAATAGGCAAGCACATCCATCTCATTAAGCGACAATAATAAAATATTGTTATTCGTTTTTTCTTGTGTATAAGAGTTTATCTTAATAAATTTTTTAGTACTAAAAATTTTTGTGTTTGTAGTATTTTATAAAATGGAAGAGAGGCGCCATATGATCAAATATTTTTAAGGGAGCCGTGATAAAATAAAGTTTGGAAACCACTGGTTTAAATAGATCTATATGCACTTTTGACTTAAAAACTTTTAGAAGATCAGAATTTTGTGTGATGTCAGTCATTTACGATCTATTAAAAATGTCAGGCCATTTTGTTTTTTGTTACATTTGAGGATGCATACACTGCCACATTTTTAAATACATGAGTCACCTATGGGTAGCTAGAAACATCTGAGACCTGGATGAAAAGTTCTTGCAAGTTGCGTCTGATAATAAATACTGTGATGCTACTATAGATTACATACTGTGATGCTACTATAGATTACATTGGCTTATCTGATGAAATACAGGGCCCCAAAGAAGGCTGCAAAAAGTAGAAGACAAAGAATGATATAGAGGTTCTACAATCGCTCATCAGTGTCCTCTATAGGCCAGCATATCTCTCCACAGCAAGTTGTAGGGCTCAATCTCAAATGGTTTCCATCTTCACGAGCCCAGTACCAGTCCACTCGTGTAGTGGTGTAGCACCAATCCTTACCTGCTCCGACCCAGCATCTGCCCTTATCTGTACTGGCCCAGCAGCAAGTCTCTTTTGCACTAGCCTTCTGTTATATTCCTGAGGTTGTTGTAAGGAAGGGATAGACTAGAAGAAGAGACATAATCAGCAATGAGTAGCATTGTCAGAACCAAGAGATTAAAAATTTCTTTTGTCAAAACAAAACCAAAACAAAAAATAAAAGCTTGAGTCAAAAACCAAAGACAAAATACAAAGGTTTTGAAAACAGGGTTTGTTATCTGCAATCTCAGAAAAGGAAACCCATCAAATCCCTGACATTTAAACCTGTCACACCATATCAAGTCCCTAGCAAGCAGGTGAAGCATCCTAAACATGGATGATAAGACACAGCAGTGATCATAACACACAAAATGGCGCAGAAAACAACAGAAAAATAATTTACAGAAGCTTATCCATACATACAGTAATTTCAAATAGCATCATTTATAAATAACTTAGTTATGATTTCATTGACCCCAAAACCCTTAGTAAAAAGCTGAACATAAGTAAATGCATAAAAACGCATTAAAAAATGAATAAACATGCCACTTATAACACTCATTTATACCGGCCAAGAATCAGCAGTCATTTGCACCGATTTAGCACCAGTCTCCATGGGCCAAGCAGGCATTCTTTTCAGAATCTCTGATACTGCCCCAATCTTCTGGCCAAAGTCAAGAGAAGCCTGTTTGAATTGATTTGGATTAACACCATAGACAATTTATTCCAAACTAGACTGGAATATAGACCTCATCATATCAGAGTTAATTTTTGCAGTGCATCATCTGCTGGAATGCATTTTATAATAAATGTAGTAATAAAATTCATTGAATTTTTCATTCCATCAGATGATGTGTCACAAACATTAGTTTAAGTATAGATTTGTAACAGATGTTTTGGGGGGTTAACTATTGGTAGCACCTCAAGCACAATTGGAGAAGAAAGCCCCTTTTTCTCATTTCTAGGTCTTAGTCCTTTAGTGTTGTATAACGATAGACCCTAAAAAGTACTTTGAATTCTAAAATGTTTATTGAGGTTTGAACTTCATTATTGTTGTGGCTTGATTCATGTGTACATTGGGTTAGAGTTCTTTGCCAGAACTGCATAAATAATGTTACTGCCTTCATTCATCAGGCTGATTACTGTTGCACTCTGAGTAGTGTTTTGAATTTTTTTTGCAGTTTTGAAATTATTTGCCTTGCTTCTGAATAATTCTACCAGTTGCTGTAATTTATACTGCTGTGCTCCAGTTAGAGCAAGCTTATAATGAAAGAAAAATTTGAGGCATTGAAAGAGATTAAAACGAGACTAAAAAGAGATCTCTTCAAAAATCTAATATGCTTTTCAAAGCAAATTCTCAGTTTTCAGTCCTCAGTTCAGACTCACGTCTCCTTTTTGTTTAAAGCAATTTCTCCTAGGGAATTTTCATACAGACGTCTTTGACAAAACTGATTCTTAAATGAAACATAAACGAGAACCACCATTACGTCTAATGAGCCGCTCAAAAATCAACCTTTGACCAGTAAACTGTTCCTAGGGGAAGAACTTTGCACAAACAATAGTGTAAGAAGGTTGCAGAATGATCCCAAAAATAAGACCTCTTATTAGAGAGGAATTACTGCTAAGGACCTTCTTTCCACTGAAGAGGTTCATGCTTTTGTGTTCCCAATCAATGGCTGGGCTAACAAGTTCAAGGTTATAGGTTCAAGCCTCCCCTTACCACAATTTGGTTCCAACATACATTTTTGCAATGTGCTTTGAGAACATAATTTTACAACTGAGTGGAAACTATTCAGTATTTACGGTTCGCTTTCTTAGCTAATTGCTTAGTTATAACAACATTTCATTTAATTTTGTTTATCATAATTAATCAAAATGTATTCTATATCTTCTAAAGATTAGGATACCTCGTTTGTTTCTCTCCGTATCTAGAGTTCCAAAGAGGAGACATCTGATTTCACTTGGGATCAGTCTTTCAAAATGAATGAACATATTTCCTAAGCAGTGCTAGATAGAGATTCAGGAACACTGATGAAACGTTGCAGCATGACTGCCTTAAAATAACTGAAGATTAAGAGATGAAGCATGTTTAATGTAATTACACATCCACTTCTTGTGATGTACGACTATGTGAAGCATTACTAATCCCCAAACAGATACCTGCAGGGAGGACTATCAAGAACAGCTGTTTGGACAACAAGAAATCAACCATATGAGCTGTACTACAGCCATTTAACTAACTGCATTAAAGAGAGGAGTGCATAGATTTAAACAATACACACTGGGTACACAATATTCAATTCAATATAAAGGCATTAATAAAAACAAAAAATGTGCAATTGCACTGTATGCTTACCAGTAGTGTTATTTTTAATTATGGCGAGCTTGCTAAGAAGAGTCTTAGACTTGTTTGTTTTATTAAAATAAGAACACACTGTGGTCTGACCTATTTATGGGAAAATAGTTAATGTAAAGTTTGATGTGATTGTGTCAAGATGTGATCAAAATTCGAGAAACTAAGATCATAAAACTGTCCAGAGTTTCATATCTGAAAGTACTGCACATTCCATTCTATGAACACGTGTGTCAGTATATCAGCTGTAATTCTTTAAAGATCTTTGCCCTAACAATTGTGAAATTAGAATAAATACTAGAAAAAAATGTAAAAACAATGCTCTTCTTAACAGATACATTAGGTCATTACCAGTTACAGGTAGATGGTATTGCCTGCTTGGCATCTTTGTACCTCCAACAGCATCCTTTGGCCAGCTACATGGTCATCGGCTGGGGACCACCATTCATAGGTGTTCCACCCCTTACATCTCCTGGTGGCAGAGCAGTTGCTGCTCAAATATCTTCATGTCACCCCTTGCCGCTGGCCTTTGGGTTCAGATTTTAGCACCCTCGCTGCCGTTTTTCCTCTTGAGCCACAACCAAAAGCTACCCTTCTCCACCTGTTCTGCTAGTTTTCTTCCTGCTCTCTGTCCCTTAATTCCAGTAACCACTACACTTTTGAGCAGGCAGCACTCTGACATGTTGATGAATCCACGGCATCCTAACTCAACAGGGCAAGTAACGGGTCTCCGTCCGGCCTTCCTGTATGGCTTCTACTCACCTCTACAATGGGATAGTCACCTCTATGAGGAGCACTATTTTGTGAATATTCAACCATACCACTATGTCTGGCCGCACATATGATGTGATGACCTCCCAGGAGAAATGGAGATGTACTGAGTAACTGCGATGTTCTGCTGAAATCAATGAGCATATGTTGTATGCTACTAGCTGTCATTGTCTATGAGGACCAGTATGTGCGAGCAACATATTCACTTTTGCAAATATACACACCATTTTTGTGCAAAAAAAGTATGTTCAATGATGTGTATTTGGGAGGAGAGGAGCAGGGCCTTCTTCAGCATATAAGTTACTGGTAAGTGTCATATGTCAAATTAACTCTTTTTAACCTAAGATTCAGCTTCTTCTTAGATTTTTCTTAGGTATCACTAAAACGTAAAGCATTATAATGCCACTAAAGCACACAAATAGTCTTACAACAGAACATTTTTCTAAAACAACCTTGGCTTCAAAATGAACATCTTTGTTCACTGAACAGGGACACATCTGCACATATCTCCTTTTCAGTGAACATTAACAGGTGAATACATAATAATGATTTACTCTTCCCCCATTTTCCTCTGCACCTTACAAGACAATGTTTTTACCTCAGCAAATCATCACACTGTGGTTAATATAACACTAGAAGAAGTAAACAGTAAAAACAAACAAAAAATGGAGCTCTAAGCATTTTCTCTAATCTTGTAGTTTAAAATAATACTGTTAAGAGATATGGTTGGTACTGAGTGAAAGGAGAATAAAGCTTTTTCAGATGCTTCTTCTTCTTCTTCTTCTTGTTAATCTTCATTTTTTCACATCCATACATCATTGCAAGTCTTACGACTGTCTTAAAAACCTTACCTTTAACCTTCACCTTAATTCTTCAATCACACAGTATTCCTGACACTTTCTTCCAATTGTTCCATCCAGGGAGAGGAACAACTGATGCAGTCTTTGCATTGAGGCGGCTCCTAAAAAAGCATAGAGAAAAACAGAAAGGTTTGCATATATTTATTGATTTGAAGTAGGCTTATGATAGAGTGCCACGTCAAGTGGTCTGGAGGTGCATGAGAGAGAAAGGAGTACCAGAGAAGTATGTGAGGATTGTCCTGGAAAATATATGAGCAAGGCATTAAACCTGGCATAAAGCCAAACTGCTCCTCCCTTATGGTGGTCTCTTCCTTAAGCCTTCTCTCTATAACCCATTTTCAAAGTTTCATTTATTCTTCTATAGTTCCCACAATCCTTAATATTGCCCTTCTCCTTATAAATGGGTACAATCACGCTGTTCCTCCACTCCTCTGGTAATCCCTATTCTCCTAAACTCTTCCACACTTTTTCTGGTGTTACCTTTCTATTTTTCATTCATTTTAGCACCTCATTTACTTCCTCCCTCCATATTCTTGACTCTAGCTCTTCATTTGGAACTCCATCCCCAAATACTACCTTTGGATTTTCTTCGTTCAACAGCTTTTCAAAGTATCTCTTCCATCTATCCTTGATCCTGTCGTGCTCACTCAAGACCATGCCTTGCTCATCTTTTTTGTCATTTTTAGCATCATTTTCAGATGCAGTAGTCCTAAAATTGTTCACAACTCTGTAGTGTGTTTCATCTTCTTCATCTTTTTAGAATCAATAACATACAATCTATCTATCTATTGTGGACAACCCAGGCTGGCACTACCAGCTGAACCCGACACAGACAAGCGTGGGACACAAGTTCAAGACACACACTGATATTTTATTTTCTTCTTTACCTTGTGGGCACACAAACAATTCTCTTCCTTCTCTTTCTCTCCTTTCTCCTCCACTCCGCTGTTCAAGCTTCATCATCCTCCTCCCAACTCTGGCTCCCCGAGTAGTGGCTGCTGGCTCCTTTTATAAGGCACCCGGAAGTTCTCCAGGTGCTTGATGACTCATTTCCGGCAGCACTTCCGGGTGTGGTGGAAGAACTGCACATTAGGGCTCAGCAGGTCCTGCTGCAGCCACCCCTGGCAGAGCCTGTGAATCCCAACAGGGCTGTATCAAATTCCTACTCCCATGAAGCCCTGTGGGAGTCCGAGGCACTGCTGCAACCCAGGGGGGTTACCATCTAGCGTCCCGGGGGAGGTAACGCTCTGGCCATGCTTGCTCCTCCGGTCCTTCCAATGTGGAGGCATCCCAGCCCAGGCCACACGCTACACTATCTATCTATCTATCTATCTATCTATCTATCTATCTATCTATCTATCTATCTATCTATCTATCTATCTATCTATCTATCTATCTATCTATCTATCTTCATAAAGATGCACAATGTGGAAACAGGTTGTTAAAACTGGAATCAGAAGGAGTATATTTATTAATTTTTGTGTAATATTTAGAATTTAAGAAAGTTGGCATAGTTCACATTGTGTCATCTACATTTATCCATCCATCCATTATCCAACCCGCTATATCCTAACTACAGGGTCATGGGGGTCTGCTGGAGTCAACACAGGGTGCAAGGCAGGAAACAAACCCTGGGCAGGGCGCCAGCCCACCGCAGAGCACACACACACACACACTCACACACCAAGCACACACTAGGGACAATTTAGAATTGCCAATGCACCTAACCTGCATGTCTTTGGACTGTGGAAGGAAACCGGAGTACCCGGAGGAAACCCACGCAGATATGGGGAGAACATGCAAACACCTACATTTATTTTATTTCAAAAATTCTTTTGGAGAAACTGCCTCAGATCATAAAAGTAATTTGAATCTCTGCGATGCCATGTCTGTTGCCTACTGTGATCAGGTCTTCAGAATCAGCCTTCTTTAGATAATTCCAAAATTCACATGATTAGAGAATATTACAACTCCATGAACTCTTAGTTACAGTAAATGTAGAATCTTTGGAATGCTCAATAGATATATTTTAATTATGTTTCGGTTACTTAATTAAGTTACAGAATTAAGTATTATGCTAATTATACATGCGCTAAACTATTACAGCACTTCCTTCCACCTCACCACATCTTAACACTTTAATCCTGCCAATGCCTCACTTAACTTCAGAACATCCTTTCATTTGACATACAAGGAGACATAAAGCCATCCTGAGAGACATTTGGGATAAGCTAAAACTCCAGCCCAGGTGAGGATGTGAGTTCATGACAGGCCAGTCTTATGCACACACTCAGGTGAGCCAGCCTAGCAGGATATGTCTGAAACAAGCACTGTGACAGCGACTCACCTTTCTGAGTGTTTCGCTTGACTCTTTTTAGCAGTGTCCCCAGCTGTTAGGCAAACTGCAGTGGCAGGAAGTCCTTTTGATTATATTCTTAATTTGAGGAGACAATCCTATGTTCTTTAGGCTTGATTGCTAATTTTTTCTAGTTTCTCATTTTGAAGGTCCTGTTTTTGATGCATCATATATTATTAACTTCATATTTATTGTTCTTCCATTTCATGATGACAGGCCTCTGACATTTTCCTGATGTGAGCCTCCCATGTCTTTTTTCCCTGTTTCCAGCACCTTAGATCATAATTCTTTTTATTTTTTTCCTTGATGGCTTTCACTTCCAAAGTACTCTATTGTCATGGCCAAAGGTTTTGAGAGTGACACAGGTATTGGTTTTCACAAAGTTTGCCGCTTCAGTGTTTTTAGATCTTTTTGTTTAGATGCTTCTATGGTGCCAAAATATCCTCCAAGAGCAACTTCGCCCAACCATTCAAGAACAGTTTGGTGACGAACAATGCCTTTTCCAGCATGAAGGAGCACCAGGCCATAATGCAAAAGTGATAATTAAGTGGTTTGGGGAACGAAACATCAAAATGTTGGGTCCATGGCCAGGAAACTCCCCAGAACTTGTGGTCAATCCTCAAGAGGAGGGTGGACAAACAAAAACCCACCAATTCTGACAAACTCCAAGCATTGATTATGCAAGAATGGGCTGCCATCAGTCAGGATTTGGCCCAGAAGTTGCTGGACAGCATGCCAGGGTGAATTGCAGAGGTCTTGAAAAGGGCCAACACTGCAAATGTTGACTATTTGCATAAACATCATGTAATTGTCAATAAAAGCCTTTGAAACTTATGAAACACTTGTAACTATAGTTCAGTATACCATAAAAACATCTGACAAAAAGATCTAAAAACACTGAAGCAGCAAACTTTGTGAACACCAATACTTGTGTCATTCTCAAAAATTTTGGCCAAGACTCACTCACTCAATGGTGCAACTCTGGCTATAAGAAGAGAAAGTGAAGTGGTTTAATTTTGTTTTTCAATATAGCAATGAACCATGCTGCTATTATATCAATTTTTGATATTGCCAAGGAATTAACTGAAAAAATCAAAGCAGTGTGCCTAATAATTTAATATAAGGAGTGTTGATTTTCTTTTAGGGTGGCGCAGTGGTAGCGCTGCTGCTTTGCAGTTAGGAGATCCAGGTTCACTTCCCGGGTCCTCCCTGCGTGGAGTTTGTATGTTCTCCCCGTGTCTGCGTGGGTTTCCTTCCGGGCGCTCCGGTTTCCTCCCACAGTCCAAAGACATGCAGGTTAGGTGGATTGGTGATTCTAAATTGGCCCTAGTGTGTGCTTGGTGTGTGGGTGTGTTTGTGTGTTTCCTGTGGTGGGTTGGCACCCTGCCCGGGATTGATTCTTGCCTTGTGCCCTGTGTTGGCTGGGATTGGCTCCAGCAGACCCCCGTGACCCTGTGTTCAGATTCAGCAGGTTGGATAATGGATGGATGGATGGATGAATGATTTTCTTTTACAATTTTCTTTTACAATCTAATTTTGTTTTTGATAAGATCAAGTTTTAATCTCATCACCCATCCATAGCAGTACTCACTTTTTTCACTACACAGAAGCAAGTAATAAATACAGTTAGGCCTAAGAAAAACATGTGGATTTGTGGGAGATAATGGGTTCAAAACAGTAGAAAGAAAAATTTTTTGGCTTGTGTAAAAGATGGTTTACGCTATACTCAGTTGAGCAACATGCTAGAAAGGTACCACTAAGAAAAGGTACTATTATTAAATGTATTAAATAACTAAATGCCAAGAACTTTCTTCTGGTATTCAATCCACTTGCCACAGTTATCAAAGTTACCATTTAAATAAACAGAATGACCAGAAGTATGTAAAAGTAATACAGATATTATTGAAAAACAGTGCAATGTACACAGCATTCATAGTAAACATTAAGAAAAAATAACCGCTAATGAATATCTACAGAAATCACCATCCGATATACATTGCAATACAGTCCCTTTAATTTTAGTTCTTGTGAGGTTTTGGAACAAAAAAAAACCTTAAGAAATGATCCAGTCTAATGATAAATATAATCAGCAACAGGAACAGAAAATGTGTTCTATACCAACATTTACATAATTTTTTTCCAAATTACCATATTTAATGGATTTAGCAGAGAGAATACTGCACTGAAGATTGTTTTGTGCTTGTAAGAAATCGTTGCTTGAAGTAACAACCTTTTAAATCATCCAAATGACTAGATGAGCAATACTTTACTAGCTGACAAATATTGATCAGAAAAGTCTTGAAAGATGGGTCCAGAGATATTTAAGAACCTATTTTTCTTTGTGTTGTGGATTCTGTGTATGTGTTGATGCTGTTTTTGAATATTTACTGTGGTGAGCACAGAGGGATGCTTTTTAGTACTAATGTATGAAACATTTACACAGAAAGAGCATAATACACTGAAAGGACCTGCCATTTAAATCACTGACAATCAGCACATATTTTATAACAGCTTTTTCCATCCATTTTCAGACCCACTTAACCTAAGCAGGGCTGTGGGGAAGCTGAAGAACAACAAAGCAAGCATTAGGCATATTTGCAGGAACAACCCCTGTAAAGCAGGCCATTCCATCACAGGGTGAACACTGAAAACTTTGTAAGAAAGGAAGGAAGGGTGGTAACTCTCTTGGTTTAAATAACAACAATCACAGTGACTATAGCAGAGCTTATGTGATCAAAAGACCTATGGCCAAATAAGAAGAAGAAGGAGAAGAAGATGGGGTCGACGTGTCCGGAGGCAGAAGGAGAGGAGGACGGTAAAGAGAGTGGAAGTGAGGGTAGGAACTTTGAATGTTGGCAGTATGACTGGTAAGAGGAGAGAGTTAGCAGATATGATGGAGAGAAGGAAGGTTGATATATTGTGCGTGCAAGAGACTAAATGGAAGCGGAGTAAGGCCAGGTGGATCGGGGTGGATTCAAATTGTTCTATCATGGTGTGGATAGGAGGAGAAATGGAGTAGGGGTTATTCTGAAAGAACAGTATGTCAAGAGTGTTTTGGAGTTGAAAAGAGTGTCAGGCAGAGTGATAATAATGAAGCTGGAAATTGGAGATGCACACAGGTAGATTGCAATGGATGAGAAAGAAGATTTTTGGAGTGAGTTGAATGAAGTGATGAACAGTGTACCCAAGGGACAGAAAGTGGTGATTGGAGCGGATTTCAATGGACATGTTGTTGAAGGGAACAGAGAAGACAAGGAGGTGATGGGTAGGTATGGTGTCAAGGAGAGGAATGAAGAAGGTCAGAGGATAGTGGATTTTGCCAATAGGATGGACATGGCTGTGGTGAATACATATTTTAAGAAAAGGGAGGAACATAGGATTATGTACAAAAGTGGAGGAAGATGCACACTGCATCCTATGCAGAAGAGTCAATCTGAAGGAGATTGAAGACTACAAAGTGTAGTTAAGCAGCATAGGATGGTGGTCTGTAGGATGACGTTGGAGATCAAAAAGAGGAAGAGAGTGAGGGCAGAGCCAAGGATCAAATGGTGGAAGTTGAAAAAGAAAGACTGTAAGGTTGAGTTTAGGGAGAAGGTGAGACTGGCACTGGATGGTAGTGGAGAATTACCAGACAGTTGGGAAAATACAGCAGATGTAGTAAGGGTGACAACAAGAAGAGTGCTTGGTGTGACATCTGGACAGAGGAAGGAGGAAAAGGAAACCTGGTGGTGGAATGGGTAAGTACAGGAGAGTATGCAGAGGAAGAGGATGGCAAAGAAGAAGTGGAATAGTCAGAGAGATGAAGAAAGTAGACAAGAGTACAAGAAGACAAGGCACAAGGTGAAGAGAGAGGAGGCGAAGGCTAAAGAAAAGGCGTATGATGAGTTGTATGAGAGGTTGGACACTAAGGAGGAAGAAAAGGACCTGTACCGATTGGCTAAACAGAGGGACCAAGCTGGGAAACATAATGTGGCAGGTTAGGGTAATAAAGGATAAAGATGGAAACGTACTCCCAAGCGAGGAGAGTGTGTTGAGCAGATGGAAAGAGTACTTTGAGAGGCTGATGAATGAAGAGAACGAGAGAGAGAAGAGGTTGGATGATGTGGAGATAGTGAATTAGGAAGTGCAACGGATTAACAAGGTGAAGTAAAGACAGCTATGGGGAGGATGAAGAATGGAAAAGCTGTTGGTCCAGATGACATCCCTGTGGAAGCATGGAGGTGTTTAGGAGAGATGGCAGTGGAATTTTTAACCAGATTGTTTAATGGAATCTTGGGAAGTGAGAGGATGCCTGAGGAGTGGAGAAGAAGTGTACTGGTGGCTGATATTTAAAAATAAGGGGGTTGTGCAGGACTGTAGTAACTACAGGGGCATAAAATTGATGAGCCACAGCATGAAGTTATGGGAAAGAGTAGTTGAAGCTAGGTTATGAAGTGAGGTGAGGATTAGTGAGTAGCAGTATGGTTTCATGCCAAGAAAGAGCACCACAGGTGTGATGTTTGCTCTGAGGGTGTTGATTGAGAAGTATAGAGAAGGCCAGAAAGAGTTGCATTGCATCTTTGTGGACCTGGAGAAAGCATATGACAGGGTGCCTCAAGAGGAGCTGTGGTATTGTACGAGGAAGTCAGGAGTGGCAGAGAAGTATGTAAGAGTTGTACAGGATATGTACGAGGGAAGTGTGACCGTGGTGATGTCTGCGGTACGAGTGACGAATGCATTCAAGGTGGAGGTGGGATTACATCAGGGATTGGTTCTGAGCCCTTTCTTATTTGATGGTGATAGAGAGGTTGACAGACGAGATTAGACAGGAGTCCCCGTGGACTATGATGTTTGCTGAAGACATTGTGATCTGTAGCGAGAGTAGGGAGCAGGTTGAGGAGACCCTGGAGAGGTGGAGATATGCTCTAGAGAGGAGAGGAATGGAGGTCAGTAGGAACAAGACAGAATACATGTGTGTAAATGAGAGGGAGGTCAGTGGAATGGTGAGGATGCAAGGAGTAGAGTTGGCGAAGGTGAATGAGTTTAAATATTTGGGATCAACAGTACAGAGTAATGCTGATTGTGGAAGAGAGGTGAAAAAGAGAGTACAGGCAGGGTGGAATGGGTGGAGAAGAGTGACAGGAGTGATTTGTGACAGATGGATATCAGCAAGAGTGAAAGGGAAGGTCTACAGGACGGTAGTGAGACCAGCTATGTTATATGGGTTGGAGATAGTGGCACTGACCAGAAAGCAGGAGACAGAGCTGGAGGTAGCAGAATTAAAAATACTAAGATTTGCATTGGGTGTGACAAGGATGGATAGGATTAGAAATGAGTACATTAGAGGGTCAGCTCAAGTTGGACGGTTGGGAGACAAAGTCAGAGAGGCAAGATTGCGTGGGTTTGGACATGTGCAGAGGAGAGATGCTGAGTATATTGGGAGAAGGATGCTAAGGATAGAGCTGCCAGGCAAGAGAAAAAGAGGAAGGCCTAAGAGAAGGTTTATGGATGTGGTGAGAGAGAACATGCAGGTGATGGGTGTAACAGAACAAGATGCAGAGGACAGAAAGATATGGAAGAAGATGATCCGCTATGGCAACCCCTAACGGGAGCAGCCGAAAGAAGAGGAAGAAGTTGTGATCAAAAGACCTAGTGCTGAATGTTGAATTAGAAGCCTGTTTTATACACAGTAGATTCAGAAAGTATTCAGATCCCTTCAGCTTTCTGCACATTATGGTGTTGTAGATTTAATTTAAATAGAAAAACTTGCAATTTGTACCCAATAATCTACAATCAATAACCTATAAGGACACTGAGAACATGTTTTAAAAAAGGTTTACAAATTTATTAAAAATCAGAAACTGAAATCTCTCACTCAAATAAGTATTTAGGCCCTTAATTCAGTACTTAATTTCAGGCCTAAATTAGTTTTCTCCGCAGGGTGGCTGGACTTTCCCTTAGAGATAGGGTGAGGAGTTCAGTTCTCCGGGAGAAACTCGGAGTAGAGTCGCTGCTCCTCCGCATTGAGAGGAGTCAGTTGAGGTGGTTCAAGCATCTGGTTAGGATGCCCCCCGGACTCCTCCCTGGGGGGGTGTTCAGGGCATGTCCCACTGGGAGAAGGCCATGGGGCAGACCCAGGACACTCTGGAGGGATTATATCACCCAGCTGGCCCTGGAACGCCTCGGGGTCCTCTAACAGGAGCTGGAGGAGGTGGCCGGGGAGAGGGAGGTCTGGGCTTCCCTGCTTAGGCTATTGCCCCCGTGACCCAACCTCAGATAAGCGGTGGATAATGGATGGATGGATGAATTCAGTACTTTGTTGAAGCCCCTTTTACAGCAATTACAGCTTTGAGTCTTTTTGGTTAAATCGCAACAAGCTAAGCAACATCTGAATTTGGGCAGTTTATCCCATTATTTCTTGCAGAAGCTCTCAGGCTCCATTAGACTGCTGGAGAGTGTCTAAGCTGACATCTTCAGGTCTCGTCTCAGGTGTTTTAGAACAGGGTTGTCCAACTCTGGTCCTGGTTGGCCGCAGAAGATGGTTAGAATGAAACCACTCATGGACAGTCAGAGAACTGGCCCAAAGCCACTCCAGCATTGTCTTGACTCTATGCTTCAGGTCATTGTCAAACTGAAAAGTGAACTGTCGACTCAGTCTGAGATTCTGTGCACTCTTCAGCAAGTTTTTTTTTCCCATGCTGCCACCATCATGTTTCACCCTAGAGATGGTAATAGGCAGGTGAAAGCAGTGCCTGGTCTTCACCCAATCTGCCCAAAAAGTTAAATTTTTGTCTCATCAGACCATAGAATAGTTTTCTTCATGCTCTCAGAGTCCTTTAAATATCATTTAGCTAAGATTTACTTAAGAGTAGCTTTTATCTGGTCACTCTACCATAAACACCTGATTGATGGAGTAAAGCTGAGATGGTCGTCCTTCCAACAAGGTTCTCCCATCCTAGCAAAGAATTTCTGAAGCGCTGCTAGAGTGATCATTGGTTTCTGGTCACCTCCTTGTCAAAGACCCTGCTTGCCCAGTTACTCAGTTTGGCCAGACTTTCAACTCTAGAAGAAAAGCCCTGGTGGTTCCAAACTTTTTTCATTTCATGGTTTGTGAGGCCACTGTGCTCTTTGGAACATTCAAAGCTTTAGAAATGGTTTAATACCCTTGCTGTGATCTATGCCTCACCACAATTTTATTGCGGAGGTCTACATAGACTACCTTGGACTTCATGGCTTGTTTAGTTTTTTTGTTCTGACATGCAGTCTGAACAGTGGCTTCATATACACACAAGTGTGTGCCTCTTTAAACCACATCCAGTCAATTTAATTTGCCACAAGTTCTAGACACATCTCAAAGAAAATTTAAGCAAAGACGATGCAACTGATCACAATGTGGAATTCCACAGCAATACTTAAATCAATGAGATATTACAGGTTTTGATTTTTGAGATATTTGCAAATCTTTCTGAAAACATTTGTTAAGTGTAGATTGATTGAAATCTATTTAAAATTAAATCTACAATATAATACAATGTGCAGAGAATGAAGGAGTCCAAGCACTTTCTGAATCCATTGTATATCTTGAAATCACAATGAGGAGACAAGTCTACGGAATATTATGTCCAGGTTAAATTACTACACCATTAACACCACAAATATGAAAAGAACTATTGTTTGATTGAAAAAAGAGACCAAATGACATACAGCAGAAGGCCTTGACTTCCATACTCTTGGCGAAGATTCAAGTGGGTATGGCATAGTATTACAGCCAAAATTTTTAACTGATTTCAGAAAACAAACATTTCCAATGCAAGAGCCCAGACATTTTTCTGCAAGGACGGAGTTTCCCCCTTGATCCCTGGTCAGGACATAATCCTCATTGCCTCTCCTTGATCTGAAATGTTATTGTTAGATGAAGTTCTCATTCCAGGCCTTGCCAGGTAGACTAAGGAGAGTGATTTTTGGTTATTAGAATACATACTTTACTTCCCCTTTTTAAAATATGATTCTAGAAATCTGGAAGTATATGTCATATACCCCATTTTATTCATCTCCTTTAACTTCAAAGCTTCTTTTAGCAATGGTACCAACCAACAGAACCAGATGTTACTATCATATCAGTCATCACTAGTACAGTCCATTCAGACTTTGCTTGGAGTAAAGGAGGCGTGTGACAATCTGGGGTTGGCTCCACGTCATTTGGCAGCTTGGTCCTGGAACTGTCACATTTGGTGACAGCGGTGGGATGAGTTAATGGCAGTAAGGAACAAGAGACAAAGAGAGATAGAGATTAAAGGGAAAAGAAGAATGATGAAGAAAGAAGGATTGTGAGGAGGTAGCCTGATATATTGTGGAGGAAGACAGTCAGGCAGAGAGCCCTGAGGAAGAACATAAGGCCTGCACTCAAAGGAGCTGAAGGGGGCCGCTTAAGCTGAGTGTCCTGGATGTAGCAAGAGCAACCCATTGCTCAAGTGGGATCCCTCATAAGGCTGAGGAGTGGCAGCAGGAGCCAGAGGAGTGAGGTTCAATGCAATACCCTGCCAGAAAGCCTTTGACAATAGCAGGTGTCTTGAGCTGAATCTTAATGTTTGGCTGTGCCTTGAAGGAGGACATCTCCTCTGGCTGCAGGATTCCATTTTTGGTAAGCAGAGGGGATGCCAGTTTTAGAGGGATGCACCAGGGATCATGATGTTTTATAGAGTGGTCTCCTGTCATGTTTTTTAACCTCGTTTTAAAGGATTTGATTTCTGGCATTTCAACCTCCACTGATCACTCTATTTTATGGATGGATTATTTATTTATGGACTTGCAATGAACTAAATTTGCACATCAGGATTTTGAACACTCATTTGTTTGGTTTTAAAATAAAGGCAATTACACACTTTCACCACCTCTTGACTGTGTGTGTCCTTACTTTTCAAGCTCATCAATTCATTTTTGATGTTTACAGGTTTAAGCTGCCAGGGACTGTGGAGCTAACTCAGAACGTCACAAGGTGAGGTTAGAACTTAGGTTAGATAGACTTTCATTTTCACAGGGGTCACTGATTTGCAGCAGGTGTTCTCAGAACAGCTTTTCTATCAATATGAGGCTCTAACCAATACTAACGTGTTTGATCCAGCATAATTCTTCTTTTTACCCAAGTGTTCAGAACATACAGGATTAGATCAGATGACTCATCTACAAAGTTGATCATTGACATTTTACATAGTAAATTGCCTTTAAAAGTTTCTGAGTTATGTAAGCCTTCCAATATACCAAATTCATGATGTTAAGAGGGAATATCAGCATTATCAAGCTTACCATGAATGTGAACTATTCTCATATAAAAAGAATAATTTACAAAGAACAGTAACTCAAGGATATTCTATTGCAAATTTATCCAATTGAAATATAAGTGTAGTCTTTTATATTTTGAATATTATACTTTTATATAATACTTTTTCTTTTGTAAACAGCTTCTAAATGTATGTAAAAAATAAGTTAGGTCTCCTTGAAACAAGATCAAGATGTTAATGTTTGTTAATTATGTCAACTGCACATTAGGAGCTTTCTTTATAAATATACAAAAGTGCTGCAGATGTCCTGCACCTGCAAGAAATAATAATAGTTTGCCATTGTTGCATATTTAGTCCCTACAGGTAGCCAGCTGTTTAACATATACAGTGTAGTTGGTAGGATGTAAATTTTATTCTCACGGTTACATTGAAAGACGGCTATCATTAGAACCTTGAAAGCTAAATCTGAATTATGTAGCCAAACACATTACTGAGGAAGTTTGCTGATTACTATTTACTTTTGTAAAGAAACATGAAAAAAGCAAAGTCATCGTGCCCTAGCAGATAACAAAACTGATATTTTTACTTGCCCTCAAAGCAACAGGAGCATTTTTGTGTAGTTAATATGCTAATACAGTATGCTTGTTGTTGAAGAAAAAGAGATTGAAAAGTGAAGATTATGTGGACTTATTCAGTCTTAGCAAGTTGAGAGATTTAAAGATAGATAGATAGATAGATAGATAGATAGATAGATAGATAGATAGATAGATAGATAGATAGATAGATAGATAGATAGATAGATAGATAGATAGATAGATAGATAGATAGATAGATAGATAGATAGATACTTTATTAATCCCAAGGGGAAATTCACATACTTCAGCAGCAGCATACTGATACAAAAAACAATATTAAATTAAAGATTGATAATAATGCAGGTATAACAGACAATAACTTTGTATAATGTTACCGTTTACCGCCCCGGGTGGAATTGAAGAGTCGCATAGTTTAGGGGAGGAAGGATCTTCTCAGTCTGTCAGTGGAGCAGGACAGTGACAGCAGTCTGTCGCTGAAGCTGCTCCTCTGTCTAGAGATGACACTGTTTAGTGGATGCAGTGCATTTTCCATAATTTATAGGAGCCTGCTGAATGCCCGCCGCTCTGCCACAGATGTCAAACTGTCCAGCTCCATGCCAACAATAGAGCCTGCCTTCCTCACCAGTTTGTCCAGGCGTGAGGCGTCCTTCTTCTTAATGCTGCCTCCCCAGCACACCACCGCATAGAAGAGGGCGCTCGCCACAACCGTCTGATAGAACATCTGCAGCATCTTATTGCAGATGTTGAAGGACGGCAGCCTTCTAAGGAAGTATAACCGGCTCTGTCCTTTCTTACACAGAGCATCAGTATTGGCAGTCCTGTCTAATTTATCATCCAGCTGCACTCCCAGGTATTTATAGGTCTGCACCATCTGCACACAGTCACCTCTGATGATCACGGGGTCCAGGAGGGGTCTGGGCCTCCTAAAATCCACCACCAGCTCCTTGGTTTTGCTGGTGTTCAGGTGTAGGTGGTTTGAGTCGCACCACTTAACAAAGTCATTGATTAGGTCATTTTTTCTGTACGTCGCTTAAATCATCCGAGATCAGGTGCCTCATCTTGGATGAGTTAATGCCGGTGAAACTCATCCGGGATAAGTCGGTTTTTCAAACGCAGTGGTGTAGTAGATTAGTTTAGCTGGATCTAATCATCCGAGATGAATGCACGCACCTGTGCTGAGTGAAAAGCCCGTATATATTGAGTCTAGAAAACATGACAGGCAAGTCTTTGATAGGCTGTAATAAAATGATGAAAGAACAGGCGCATTTTTTTTCACACAAGCAGAGCAAGACCTTTTATTTGAAGGACATGAAGAATTTCAAGATTGAATATGCACAAGGGGTAACACTGCAAAAGCAGCTCAAACCAGAAAAGATGGCTGGCAAAAAGTGGCCGACAAATTAAACGCGTGTGCATTGTGCTTACTGAAAGCAGCGTTTCATTTCCTATGTGTCAGATTAATTATTATTTAATATGTCATAATTCCAGATCAAACGTGAGCACAAGGAGAACATGGGAACAGGTTAAAGTGAAGTACAAGAATATACTTCAAACTGGTAAATATTGGTATATAACTATTTAAATAATTGTTGACATAAAGAATCATATATAATGTAAAGAACATTAATTTTAAAGCTAATAAGAAGGCAGACAAGCAAAAAACAGGTGGAGGTCCACGTGGTCCAGACTTAACCCCTGCAGAAGAGTTGGCTCTCCAGCAAAATGCCCATTGCCCTAATTCTGAGGGCATTCCAGGGGGAAGCTCCTCCTCAGAACCAGTGGCAGGATGCAGTGGTCAATTCATTTCAGGTAAAGGATGGTCATTGCATGTATTTGTCCTCAATGTGTGCTATATGTATGCTCCATATAGCCCTCTTTTTTTGTTGGGTCAGTTGCAGGGAATGTCATATCCCTAGAACCTGTGTCTGACCAACGAGATATTGACAAAGGTCAAATATTTGATGAAGACACTGTGTCTGATTATTCATCAGGAGGAGAGGTACATTTTCCAAATTACGTTTGATCAAACTCCACTCTGATCAGTCCCATGTGCCCCAATCACATTTGGAAATCCTGGGTAATGAGAATGTTAGGCTGATTGTGAGATTCTTTATGGAACTGTGGGTGTTTTTGCCTGTGTATTCCCCATACCTGCAATGGCATGAAACGCCTCTTTTATTGTCTGCACACGCAGGTGTCCAGGAAACACTATGAAAACCTGAAGGAAATCTTTCAGTGCCAAACAGACTTTACGAATTGCCTGGCAAACTGCACTTTTAGATAGATTTTCCGCATCGTTTACAGTATATAAAAAAGTGCAGCTTGCAAAAAACCTCAAAGCAATGCATACTGTCTGTGTGGTTGAGAGAACCTGACTTCGCCGAGTTTGACTTCGACTATAAGGTCTAATAAATTTTTCAGGTACAATATTCCCCCTCAGCTAAAGCAGTATCTTTCGAAAAGAAAGAGCAATAAAGGATCTTGCCGATCGCGTATATGAAATTCTCTTCTTATAATTTGCGTACCGATATCAATTGGTCGCTCATTCATGAACGGCGAAGTCATGACTGAATGAATTCCACGCACGGACACTAATTGAGTGTGTGAGCTAATCCTTGTTTACATCAAACAAACCTGCTCTGAGCAGGTTTGAGGATTAGGATGTGCTGCTATGACAACACATCCAGCAAGAGTTTCAAAAAACCGACAGATCCAGGATCAGGCCAAATCGTCAACAATTACATCCGGCTAAATGAGTAATCCACGTACAAAAAATACCCCCCAGTACTTCAGACATTTCAGCCTGGCCAAGAAGAATTCTAACCCTGTTATGAGAAAACACTTTACTAACTTTTAGGGAATAAATAAGTTAAGGACATACTGAAGTATGTGCTTGAGGCACCTTGTGATTTTAGGCCTGTAAGGAGCACCACAGTCAAATTCTTCAGAGGAATAATCAGTTAAATTGCAAAATACATGATTACACAACAATCATTTAATACTTGTTTAAATAATAAAAGAAGTGAGATCATTAATTCTGTCTGAATTTTTATTTTAAACGGAATCTTTGCCAATTATTTTCTAAAGGGATTTCTGAAAAAGACCATTCACTTCTTTTAAGAGTGCTAAGCATTGATGAAGATGAATAAAAGGAAAAGATGTAGCTGTGCATCTTTCATGCGTAATCTAATTATTATCATTTGTTGCATTGGAAGCGCTTTAAGGCTTCAGCAATTTAAATGTCATTAAAACATATCACAATTAACACAATTTTTCAAAGATATTATGAGGTATTATGGTGTATTATTCCATGCATTCCTATGCCCTTCTTTTTTCTTAGTGGAAAATTAACCAGTGTTTTGCTTGTCAAATTTAGCTAGTAGCTGAACGCATGTAATCTGTAAAGAATAGTTAATATGGGAAAAATGTACTTTTCAAGGATGAAGATGAAATTCAAAGACTATTTTGTATAGGAAAATAACTGATTAACAAATTTGTTTAATTAATTAAAATAAAGTATTAATGTTATTAATTTAGAAAAAATGAAAACAGATTTTTTATCCTTTTGCTTCCTAATTTAATTTATTTATAAGAATGATGCCCCACCTTCACAAACACAGTGGATGAGACGTATAGTATTGCACTTTAAAAACTAACCCCTCTGCCAGTCTCTTTGTTAATTAATATCTGGTTTCTGTTTGTTAATGATATCTGTGTGTGTGCACAGGCAGCACTCTTTAATGCAACAGTTTTACTGGGTAAGTAAGTAAGTATATCTGGCACCTTCATATCAGTCAAATACTACTGTACATATGTCAGCTGTGTTCTCTAGAGGATGCTATTGAACCAAATTGAAATTTTGCCTGTGAGGCAAAAATAAGTAAAAAAAAATTCATTCAGTGCACAAGAGTTTTACTGCGTCTGAGTCGGTAGGTATGCATGCCCAGTACCTCCGTATCAATCAGATACTATATGCCTTGTACACACTAGCTTACTACTCCTTGGTGGGCATTTTTGGCAATATAGCTTGCCTCATGCCTCAACAAATGTATTCATGTAGAACAAATTCTGTATGAGCGAATGCATTATACATTTGCTTGGAGTGAAGTGAATGTCCGTACAGAAAAATTAATTTGTATTGAGCCCACATGGCTGCTGCCAATGATAAGCAAAACTCACAACAGTCAGTCAATAGTCTGTAGTATCACACCACAACAATAAACTATGGAAGAGACTGTTTTTATTCCAAAATGTCCATGTCCCCAATCCTGCTTAATAATTCTAAGTTAGCTGATGCCTCTGCAAAATGTGACTCTAGATTCATCATGCTTTAGACATGCATGTGTCTTTTCTTTGTTTTTGGACTTGCTGTTTCTGTCATGTCTCACTCCTTTTATGGCTAAGTTTGAGAATTGCCTGCAGAACAGATGAAAGACAAAAAAGGGTCAGTACCAGGAGATCAAAATGGAAGAGCGTCAAAATCAAAGCAAGAAACAAAATTCAGGGTCAAAGAAGTTGTTAACCAAGATTTTGTTAGCAAATGAGTTTGAAGGAGTGATTAGGAAAAAGTTTTGAATCTGCAACTCCTATGAGAAAGTGACTTCTAGGATGACTTTTAACCCGTATACCATGCCACACCCTCAGACAACTCACCCCTAAAAACAGGCACCTTTGCCCTAACCATGGGAGCTCTGAAATGGCGGCATGCGTGAAAATTAAAATGGCCCTAATTAACTCCCTGTCTATCTCTTTTTCCCTTTCTCTTTCTGGACACCTCATCTTTGGAGGCATTCAAAACAGCAAACAGATACAACCATTTAGATAGATAGATAGATAGATAGATAGATAGATAGATAGATAGATAGATAGATAGATAGATAGATAGATAGATAGATAGATAGATAGATAGATAGATAGATAGATAGATAGATAGATAGATAGATAGATAGATAGATAGATAGATAGATAGATAGATACTTTATTAATCCCAATGGGAAATTCACATTCTTCAGCAGCAGCATACTGATACAATAAATAATATTAAATTAAAGAATGATAATAATACAGGTGAAAAAAACAGACAATAACTATGTATAATGTTAAATATTAACGTTTACCCCCCCTGGTGGAATTAAAGAGTCGCATAGTTTGGGGGAGGAACGATCTCCTCAATCTGTCTGTGGAGCAGGACAGTGACAGCAGTCTGTCGCTGAAGCTGCTCCTCTGTCTGGAGATGATACTATTTAGTGGATGCAGTGGATTCTCCATAATTGATAGGAGCCTTCTGAGCGCCCTTCGCTCTGCAACAGATGTTAAACTGTCCAGCTCCATGCCAACAATAGAGCCTGCCTTCCTCACCAGTTTGTCCAGGCGTGAGGCGTCTTTCCTCTTAATGCTGCCTCCCCAGCACACCACTGCGTAGAAGAGGGCACTCGCCACAACTGTTTGATAGAACATCTGCAGCATCTTATTGCAGATGTTGAAGGAAGCCAGCCTTCTAAGGAAGTATAACCGGCTTTGTCCTTTCTTGCACAGCGCATCAGTATTGGCAGTCCAGTCTAATTTATCATCCAGCTGCACTCCCAGATATTTATAGGTCTGCACCATCTGCACACAGTCACCTTTGATGATCACTGGGTCTATGAGGGGTCTGGGCCTCCTAAAATCCACCACCAGCTCCTTGGTTTTGCTGGTGTTCAGGTGTAGGTGGTTTGAGTCGGACCATTTAACAAAGTCATTGATTAGGTCCCTATACTCCTCCTCCAGCCCATTCCTGATACAGCCCACGATAGCAGTGTCATCAGCGAACTTTTGCACATGGCAGGTCTCCGAGTTGTATTGGAAGTCCGATGTATATAGGCTGAACAGGACCGGAGAAAGTACAATCCCTTGTGGCGCTCCTGTGTTGCTGACCACAATGTCAGACGTGCAGTTCCCAAGACGCACATACTGAGGTCTGTCTTTAAGATAGTCCACGATCCATGCCACTAGGTATGAATCTAATCCCATCTCTGTCAGCTTGTCCCTAAGGAGCAGAGGTTGGATTGTGTTGAAGGCGCTAGAGAAGTCTAGAAACATAATTCTTACAGCACCACTGCCTCTGTCCAAGTGAGAGAGGGATCGGTGTAGCATATAGATGATGGCATCTTCCGCTCCCACCTTCTCCTGATATGCAAACTGCAGAGGGTCAAGGGCGTGTTGAACCTGTGGCCTAAGGTGGTGAAGCAGCAGCCTCTCCATGGTCTTCATCACATGTGATGTCAGAGCAACAGGCCGAAAGTCATTCAGCTCACTAGGACGTGATACCTTTGGGACTGGGGTGATACAAGATGTTTTCCACAGCCTCGGGACTCTCCCCTGTTCCAGGCTCAGGTTGAAGATGCGCTGTAGAGGACCCCCCAGCTCCGATGCACAGACCTTCAGCAGTCGTGGCAATACTCCATCTGGACCCGCTGCTTTGCTGGCACGAAGTCTCCTCAGCTCTCTGCTCACTTGCGCTGTTGTAATTATGGGTGGGGATGTTTTTCCAATGCTGGTATCAGCAGAAGGATGTGTGGAGGGTGCAGTACTCCGAGGTGAGAGTGAGAGTGGGTTAGGATGGTCAAACCTGTTAAAAAAGTTGTTCATTTGGTTTGCTCTCTTCACGTCTCTCTCAATGGTGGTACCCCGCTTCGAGCTGCAGCCAGTGATGATCTTCATCCCATCCCACACTTCCTTCATGCTGTTATTCTGCAACTTCTGCTCCAGCTTTCTCCTGTACTGCTCCTTCACCGCCCTGAGTTGGACTCGGAGTTCCTTCTGCACGCGCTTGAGCTCATGCTGATCACCGTCTTTAAAAGCCCTTTTCTTCTGATTCAAAAGGCCCTTGATGTCACTTGTAATCCATGGCTTGTTGTTAGCATAGCAGCGTACTGTTCTTACTGGAACTACAATGTCCATACAGAAGTTGATGTAGTCAGTAGTGCAGTCAACAACTTCCTCAATGTTCTCATTATGAGATCCCTGCAGGATATCCCAGTCTGTAGTTCCAAAAAGTTCTCTCAGAGTATTCTCAGCCTCCGGGGTCCACTTCCTGAATGATCGTGTGGTTACAGGTAGGACTCTAACTTTTGGTTTATAGTGAGGCTGAAGCTGAACCAGGTTATGATCTCCTTTCCCAAGCGCAGGCAGCGGGGTGGCGCTGTATGCGTCTTTAACGTTTGCATACAGTAAATCAATAGTCTTATTTCCCCGGGTGTTACAGTCCACATACTGGGAGAATGCAGGCAATGTTTTGTCCAGCGTCACATGGTTAAAGTCTCCAGCGATTAGCACAAGCGCCTCAGGGTGCTGCGTTTGTAACTTAGCAACAGCGGAATGGATGATGTCACTCGCTGACTCCACGTCTGCCCGAGGAGGAATGTATACAATAACAACAATGACGTGTCCAAACTCTCTGGGCAAATAGTAGGGACGTAAACTTACGGCCAACAGTTCGATATCCCTGCAGCAAGTGGAGGTTTTGACGTTAACATGTCCAGAGTGACACCACCGTGTATTAATATAGAGAGCGAGTCCTCCTCCTTTGTGCTTACCACAGGTACTTGCATCTCTGTCCGCTCTAACTGTGCTAAACCCGGGTAGCTCCACGTTGGCATCTGGGATGGTGTTATTTAGCCACGTTTCGCAGAAACACAACAAACTGCATTCTCTGTAGGTCCTTACATTTTTCACCAGCGCAGCCAGTTTGTCGATCTTATTTGAGATTGAGTTTACATTCCCCAGAATCACAGAAGGCACCGAAGGCTTGAAACGCCACTTTCTCGCAAGCCGCTTCTTTTTTAGCTTAGTGCCGGCTCTGCTGCCACGATACCGCCTTCTTACCTCGTCGGGTAAATATGGAACCACACCGGCACTGGCATTTGTTCTCAGCGCCCGAAGTTGAGTACTTGAATAGGCGAGTCTCGGCGTGTTAAAATCCATGCCCACGTTGTAAAAGTAAGTGTGTCTATCTAAAAATGATAAAATGTCATTGTAATGTATGCAAGCAGATTGGGCTTGAAAGTGAATAATGAGAAAAGATGAAAGCCAAAAAAGGGTCAATAGCGGGAGAAAGGACAAGCATCAAAGTCAAAATGAGAGACAAAAATCATTTTCAAAAATAAGAGCAAAAAAGTTTTTACCCAAGATCGTTTAGAATAAATAGTTAGAAAGAGTGATTTAAAATGGGTTTTGTCTTTAATTTGTTTGGTTATAAATTGATCTATTTGTATGGAATGATTACAATAAAAATTAATAAAATATAAATAAATAAATAAAAAATAAAATGGGTTTTGAAAGTAATTTCCTGGAGAACCTTTTAGCCCGTCTCATCATGTCTGACCTCAGAGGACATGGCCATAACAATGAATGCATTTGCTTTAACAGTAGACACTTCAAAAATTGGTGAACGTGAAAACCAAAGTGGCAGACGAAACGGTCTAAAAAAATATTAACCTTCAAAATGAAGGAGAATTGCCATAATTGGATGTTAGAATCAAACTTAGTGACTCAAAAAAAAAGTGCCAGATTACCAGT
The DNA here is from genome assembly GCF_900747795.2 of Erpetoichthys calabaricus. Classification (NCBI taxonomy): domain Eukaryota; kingdom Metazoa; phylum Chordata; class Cladistia; order Polypteriformes; family Polypteridae; genus Erpetoichthys; species Erpetoichthys calabaricus. The sequence goes on along the minus strand of NC_041398.2, from coordinate 217,298,826 downwards.
ATCAGTACAGAGAACCATATAGAAATCAGAAGAAATCTAGTCATGCTAGTAATAATTTAATTAATCTGTTTTATTTATCTTTGTTTCATACGAAAAAATGCTTTAATTTATTTGTATTTTATGTGTTTGAAAATCTCTTTTGAAGTAAGTTTAATGGAGTAAATTTGATTTTCATTTAATTGTCAGGCATAGATGTGAACTGTGATACATTTATGCTTTACAGGATAATCAATAATTCATTTTTTTAACCTATAGAAAAAACTTGAACATACTATAGACAATTTGTGTTAGATAGTAAAACGTATTTTATTGACTACATTTTCTTTAGCTCTTTTAATAGTATAGCAAAGTCATTTAGTTTGAAATGTATATAGCAGAAAAAGCCTTGGTGTTGATAATGAAGATAGTCAGAAGAAGGAAAAATGGCAAAAGTAAAACTACTATGAAACCAATGGAAGCCAACTCACTTGCATGTCACACCACCTTGAAATATGTACAAGTAGACTCTGCCACAACTATATGCCTAAGAATAACACATGTAAATGTCTTCATTGTTGATCTTCTACAGACACGGCAAGTTTTGATAACATGGGTGTCTGTCTTCCCCAGAAAAGTACTGCACGTGTGTGGTATTGGATTCAAGCACTCTTTGAAAGGGAAGTCAGTTGTATCTGCTCTTTCAGCTACTGTATTTGCCCTGTCATGTATATTGTCTTTCCAGTGTCTGTCTGCACAGTCCGGACGATCTCGGTCTGCTATAAATCTCACTTTTGCGTTAACTACCTCCACTTAGTTGTCTCTTCTCATCTTTTCCCTTTCTTTCTCTCCCATCTATTTCTTCCTTACCTGAATGTCCATGAAAGAATGTAACAATTTCAGAACTTTCAGAATAGTAAATTTTATTATGGAAAAATAAAAGAAAGATCCAAGTTTTTATACACTTCTAACAGATATTCCCTGCAGCTGTATGCCCACATTAGTGAAGCCAATATGAGCACTTGTGTTGGGCGCACATCATGGAGGTAATTAACCACAAATTCAATGTGGAGTGCTGTTAATGACTCTGTCTACACAGAATAAATGTAAACCATTACGTATACCATCTCCAGCTAGAAGCAGTCACATCTGTCACAACCATTACATCGGGTATGATTCGGGGAATTCATAAAGCAAAACAGAGCTTTGTTTTGATGCCCCTTTAAATATATGGTGAATATAATGATAAGGCAGGTCCACAATATCATATTGGAAAATAGCCACATTCTGAAAAAGAGACATTCTCAAGGCAAAAGATGACAATTTCTGTTAGATGGAAGAAACCTGGAAGGAAGTCCATCGTATATAATGCAACTTACTTTTGTGTAGTGCTCTTCACTGAGTGCAGGTACAAAGCACTGTGAACATATCAGAGTTAAAATACAATTACAGATTATGCTAATTACTTAATACAGAACTAGTACACATATAAATGCAGATTTGTTAAAACACACAAAAAACAAGGTAGAAACTGATTAAACGTAGCTCGAAACTGACAATATCTATCCATTAATTAATTGATGACCTATGGCCAATTGACAACGGTGGAGATAAAAATTGTAAAAAAGAAAGTCAAACACAAAGTCACATTCCTGGACACCTTGGCCAGCCGATCCTGGGTTTTTGATAGTGGCATCTGTGCTGGCTGTCAAATCTGATGATGAATCCTTCCATCCAATGCTCCTTTATCTGAGATGACTTTTCCATATGAGGAAGAGCTGCCTGGCAGTATAGCAGTGGCACAAGTGCCACATCCAAATGCAGAGAAGAGAAACTGAATAGAGGAGGGTTACCAATGACTTAAAAATATTGTGGTGCTAATATTTCTGTCTAAATGTCTAAAAAACAGAATTGCACTATGCACAACTAATAAACAGCTCTAGTCAGGGTATACTAGACTAACGTTGTGTGTCTTTAGCCTGGATTTAAAAGCTGAGACTGAAGGGGCATCTCATATAAAAGCAAGCAGTTCATTCCATAGCTTTGTGGCTCTGTAACTAAAAGCTCAAACTCCCACTGTTATTTTATTAATCCTTGGAATCTTAAGTAGGCCGGCATCTTGAGATCTAAATGTGCACTCAGGTTTGTAAATAATGATAAGCTGAAATAAATAAGCAGAGCCTTGGCTATTTAACATTTTAAAAGTTAAAAGGAGGATTTTGAAATCAGCCCTAAGCTTAACTGGGAGCCAGTGTAAAGACTAGAGAAATGGAGTTATGTGTATTTTCTAGTTGGTGTAATAATTCTTGCAGCAGTATTTTGAATTTACAGTAAGTGCATAAAGAATTTATTGAGCAGCCAGTGAATAATGCATTGCAGTAGTCAGTCCTATAAGAAACAAATTCATGAATTAATTTCTCAGTTTCTTGCACGTTTAGAAAACATCTAACGTGCCATATGTAATGACACGTTCACTGCAAGCCAGACCAAGTGCCTTACAAGACTCAGCTGAGAAAGAAAATGGAAAACTTACTCCTGGCAAAGCACGAAACATTGCTGCAATTGAATAAAAAGTACAATACAGTTCATGAAACAATCTCAGCCGCCACTGTGACAGACAAGGATGCTATGTTAAAATAATGCATAAAAGGCCTTGATTTAAATCTGGAGACTGATAGGGTCTCTCTCTAATATTATTAGATAGACCATTCTAGAGTGTGGGTGCTCTACAGCTAAAGGCTATTAATAAAAAGAAAAGTATGAGATATAAACCTTATTTCCAAAGGGTTTAGTAGAGTAATCCAGCTCATGTCAAGTGTTTAGAAAGACAATGAATTAATCACTGAAAGCTATTTTGCTGCTTCTAAACATTGCACTCTATAATCATTCTTGTGATTGACTGTCATTGTCTATTTAACTCCTGTGGCTTTTATAATTGCTCCTCCCTCAAAAATCACAGTTTATTTTTGTGTTCTGGGGCAGTCTGCTAAGGTCTCATGTTTTCTTAGGTTTGTATAAAACTGATGTATCAGCCAACTATACATGCAAGATGTGAGGCAACATCAGTTACACTTTATGTTGGCCATTATTAATATGTGATTTATGAATTCTTTGGTAGAATACTTTTTTCCGAATTAATCAAAATGCTAATCTATGTTTTGGCGGATGTGAGGCTGAGCTTAGACCTCAGCTTTAAGAGTCGACGCATTATTGACTTATAAAACAGGTGATACTTTACTTTTGGCCAGCAAGGATTTTGTTCATGAAGACTTAATGGCATGATGTAGCCAGGTCAAAGTGAAAGCATGGCATTTCAGAAAGAGTATAAAGACAGTCATTTAACAATTCCTACAATTTCCCAAACTGGAGAGATATGCAGTTGGCTGACTGACAGTAACAGACCATGATTTCTGAACACATCTTATTTGATTACTTGATTGATTTCATTAATTTAAATTGATTCCTAGTTTATATTTCTGAACATGTCTATAATTATATAATTTGTAAAATTTCCACCCGATTACCTTGAATTTGATTAAAAAAAATATGGAATAAGATGAACAATAATTCATTGGATAAACTTACTTATAGAATATTCTTTAACAGATAGGTCTTTGCGAGGGTGCCTCAATGGTTACGAAGCTAGTGATGTTGTCTCACATTTCTGAGCTCCCTCCAGATACTCTGATTTTCCATATTAAACCTGATCGACTGGTTAATGTGAGATGTTCAACGTTGATGATCTGAGTGCTGGAATGGCTGTACATTAATCTGCAAATATATATATAAAAAAAGTTGTTTTAGACTCTAGCTATGTCTCCCTGTAAAATTTGCAGATAAGCAGATATTTGTCTCTTCAGTGTGCTTCTGCAATACAGAAAATGTAAAAATGGGATTAGTACCTGAGGACAACTACTGTTCCCATTTTGTGCACCCTTATGTTTCTGTCTCTAATGAAGCCTTCTTCAACCTGATTGTAACAGCACAAAGGACAATATCAAACTTACTGGAATCATTACACCTTGATCTACCCATACCCTTCTGGTCACATGCAGTCACTTGTTTTTTGTGAGGAATCGAGTTCTCTGCTAGCCACTGAGATACATGATTCAACAGAACAACCTCATGTTGCACTCCTATGATAATACCCAGGTCTATATGAAAATCACAAAATCAAATGAGATATCAAGAAACTCAACACCCACCTGAGTGACATTAGTGCATCAATGTCTGCTGACTTCCTATATCTGTATAGAATCAAAACCCACTTGCTTCTTGTGGGATATCCGTCCCAGTTTTGCTGATTACTAAATGTGAGATTCTTTAAAATTTTATCTCCCATCCACTGTCTTCAGCCTTGAAGACAAGCTCTCTTATTACTCTGAGTTTTGAAAATCACTACAGCAAGCAGAATATATTCTACTACCATGAAACACTTGCAAAACTTCATCTCTTATGCAGTGTCACACACGTGCGCATGGGAGGCAGCTAAAGGGCTTGAGTAAGGGCAGTTCCGAGGCATACCAGGATGTGGCAGAGTGCACTGACTCTTTTTCTCCCTTTCCTGTAGACCATTCATGGGAGATTCCCCCTGGCTCTCTTGACGTCACTTCCAGGACCGAGCCTATGGAAGGAGACCTTGCCGGCTCTGGCCCCTGTGATGTCACGTCCGGGCTTGAACCAATGGCTGAAGACCTTCATGAGCCTGGCCCCTATGATCTCACTTCCTGTCTTCCCCTTTAAAAGCCTGCACCTTTTCCCTATTCCCTCAGTTCTATTTAGACTCGGTTTTGTGCACAGTAGTGCTGTATTTACTTGCTCAACTTTGCAGCCAGGAAATCAGTTATACGGGTGGCTGCCCCAAACCTTTCCATGACTCTGAGTTGAGTTTCTGACAGCAGAAATAGTCACAACTTCATCATATCTTGTTGTATTATGTAAATTCACTTCTAAAAATGTTCATTAGATTATAACCAGCATTCCATTCCAAGAGTTATGAACCAAAGCACACTGAAAACTTTAGACCTTAAATGGCCCAACTCGGCGGCACGGTGGCGCAGTGGGTAGCGCTGCTGCCTCGCAGTTGGGGGACCTGGGGACCCGGGTTCGCTTCCCGGGTCCTCCCTGCGTGGAGTTTGCATGTTCACCCCGTGTCTGCGTGGGTTTCCTCCCGGCGCTCCGGTTTCCTCCCACAGTCCAAAGACATGCAGGTTAGGTGGATTGGCGATTCTAAATCGGCCCTAGTGTGTGCTTGGTGTGTGGGTGTGTTTGTGTGTGTCCTGCGGTGAGTTGGCACCCTGCCCTGGATTGGTTCCCTGCCTTGTGCCCTGTGTTGGCTGGGATTGGCTCCAGCAGACCCCCGTGACCCTGTGTTCGGATTCAGCGGGTTGGAAAATGGATGGATGGATGGCCCAACTCAAACTGACTTCCTTTACAGTATTCTGTTATCTCTAAAATTCTCCTTCTGGCTACATCACACTTCTAATAGACAGGCTACTTGTCATTGTGGCCTGTCTCATATCAACTCATCAGATACCTCTGTCCTCTGTCAATGGCCTTTTCACAATTTTAAGCACTCATTGTACAACTTATTCATTTAGTTTTTATTTTGCTACTGCTGTTTAGATCTCCACTTCTAAGTAAATCTAGCACCCTCTAATTCACTCTGTTGTCAGCTGTAACTAACTTGTCTTTACCTGTTGATTTAAAGTTGATTAACCAACACAGTCAGTCCACCTCCATGTTTATATTTGTACTTTTTCTTTTGGCAAATTATCATATTTTGATTGTTCTTTGGTGTTTCATCATGTAATCAGATCACCTGTGACATGCACCTAATATAAAAAGTTACAAACTAACCTTTAAGTTTTTTTTTTAATTAGGGATAGATGGATTTGAGGGCGGCGCGGTGGCGCAGTGGGTAGTGCTGCTGCCTCGCAGTTGGGAGACCTGGGGACCTGAGTTCACTTCCTGGGTCCTCCCTGTGTGGAGTTTGCATGTTCTCCCCGTGTCTGCGTGGGTTTCCTCCTGGCGCTCCGGTTTCCTCCCACAGTCCAAAGACATGCAGGTTAGGTGGACTGGCGATTCTAAATTGGCACTAGTGTGTGCTTGGTGTGTGGGTGTGTTTGTGTGTGTCCTGCGGTGGGTTGGCATCCTGCCCGGGATTGGTTCCTGCCTTGTGCCCTGTGTTGGCTGGGATTGGACTTTTAATGGCAGGCTGCTCGCTAACTGAACCTGTCTTGTATTTTTACTTCCTTACTTGAACTCAGTTTTCTGTCAGTACAGGACTTCATAAAGCATCTTGCATTCCCTTAAGGGACAGCAGACAGACAAGGAATGAACCATCACATCTCTAAGCCAGTAATCAATAGTTGAACAATGAGTTTAAGCTTTTACTTAAAAATTATATTGTAACATGTGAATCACTGTCTTGCACCCGAAAACACGAGGCTGAGTCTCAGTACTTTAGCAAAACCATCTTTCATTCCACTTGAAACAGGACCAGCACAGTTATTTATTATAGCGGGATCTACCACTCTCCCCTACACAGACACAGCAATCAGGCAGGGTCATGGCCAGGTTAGTGGCAAGTAATACTGTTCCCTTCATTTATAATGTTTCTTACATCACCCGTAGACGGCAGGTGCTTATAGCGTGACCGCGATCGGCTCGGATTTGCTTTCACGGCGAGCTGCTACTTGTCATCCCACTGGGGGGAGTCCCAAAAGAGTTTAGAAACCTTAAAATTAGGAAGCATTTTAAGATGGAAAATCTTTTATCAGTGGCACCTCTGCAAGAGAACCACCTCTTTCAACCTTCGCAAGTATATCCAGTTTTTAATACCTGGAAAAGTTTTGGGATTAAAATGCTCAGAGATCTTTATATAGACAACATATTTACATCTTTTGAACCATTACGTTCAAAATTCAACCTCCCAGCTACACATTTCTTTTACTATCTTCAAATTAGAAATTTTGTTAAACAGAAATTGCCCAATTTCCCCCACCTTGCACCCTCCACAATGCTGGAAAAAATACTGCTCAATTCTGAGGAAACAAACACTATTTCCGCAATATATAAAATCTTATTAGAGTCCCTCTTAATCAATATATCAGAAAAGGAGTGGAAGGTAGCAAAGCAGAGAACTCACTCGAGTTCTATATGCGCAAAGCATAGAATTATTCAACTAAAAATTATATATCGAGCCCATCTGTCTCGCTTAAAACTGTCCAAAATGTTTCCAGGGCAGGATCCAACCTGCGAGCGCTGCAACCAAGCTCCTGCCTCACTGGGTCACATGTTTTGGGCCTGCACCAAACTAACATCATTTTGGACAAAAATTTTGAAGTGCCTCTCAGACAGCCTTGGTATCACAATCCCTCCTAACCCATTAACAGCTGTGTTCGGTGTTCTTCCGGATGGACTTGAATTGGAGAAGGACAAGCAAACTGTGATTGCATTCACTACACTTTTGGCACGCAGACCTATTTTGTTAAATTGGAAGAATCCTAATTCTCCTCTTATAAGTCAGTGGGAAACTGATGTTTTATATTATTTGAAATTGGAAAAAATCAAATTTTCAGTTAGAGGATCTGTACAACATCTTTTCAAAACATGGCAGGATTTAATCAATATTATTTTAGAATAAGAGAAATAACTATTATTGCATTTAACTCCCTTCTCCATCTCTTATTTACATAGATATTTACTACTCCCTTTCTTTTGTTTAATGTTGCCTTATTAAAAAGCCTAAAGCAATTTTCCTTTAGCTAAGCTCTCCTTCTCAGGGGTGGGGTTTGATTAGTCTTCAAATTTGTTGGGTTATAAATTGATCTGTTTGTATGGAATGATTACAATGAAAATTAATAAAATAAAAATATTAAAAAAAAGAAACCTTAAAATATTTACTTGCATAATAACTAGTAGCAGCAAATGTAAGCAATACAAAGAATTAAAACAACCTGGGTGAGTTCATGTAGTCTTCATTCAGTCCCAGATGACACTTCTTAGATGGTCTACAGTTCCTTTGTTAAAGATTACAGTATATATCCTTAATCTAAAAGTGCAAATAAAGACTTCTTGCCGGAGACAGACCTCCTTGGAAAGTGTCCAGCAGGTAAGCATTTAGCAAGCCCATTTAAATGTCCGTGTGCTCCTTTCAAGTGTCAGAAAGAGAGCAAATGAATCAAACACTCCATTTTTGCAGCAAAGCACCAGCTGAACTAAAACTAAAGTGAAAACAGAACTGAAAACTGAACTCTCCTTGGAAAAAGTTTAAATAAAAGACAGCCACTCTCCCCTTCTTGTCCAAATTAAGCACACATGCCTGTTTTACTGTACACTAGCAAAATGGCTGACATTTTTACAGTTTCTCAAAACATAAGAAAGTTATTGCACCAACTCAAGGTCAGGTTTCATGGGAATTGAAAGCTGCATTGAGCTAGCAATACAAAACATTCTAAGGCCCTGCTTTTATTCCCAGAACACACTTCACTCCTGTTCTGCTTGACGAGTCTTTCAGGCCTCAGCTATTTACCTAAAATCTGTCTGTTGAAAAGGCTGAAGTGTCCTCCATACACTGCCCTTTATTATGTTACTTTGAAATGTGCTGTTTCTTCCAGTGTCATATAAAGTAAAGTTTGATTAATATGAGCAAGGACAATCACTACAAACAAATTACTTTCCCTCTCAAATCCACTTACTTTAGTTCAGGGTCAAAGAGTTTATCCCAGTAGCATTGAGTGCAAGATAGGAACAAGGCTGGGATGGGGTGCCTGTCCATCACAGGGCTGACACCCCACAACACAGTCAGTTTAAAATTGTCCAATTACTCTAACATTGAAATCTTTGAGAGGAAAATAAGAATCCCTAGAGAAAGTCCAGTGCAGCCATTGGGAGAATGTGCATACTCCACACAAACCACGATTTGAACCATGGACACATGGGATACCAACACTTAGCCCTGTTTCATGATTTCACTTTCAAACATATATAAAAAATAAAACAGTAAAAGTAGGTGTTGTAAGATTCCAATCTCATACATGCTGTATTCTGATAAGTTTTAAAAGTTTACAGTATGTGTGATAAGAGGTCCATGGCAAGGTTCAGTTTTAAATATAAAATCTAGTCCTGGAGGGTGCAGGCTCCAAACGGGTGTGAGTGTGTGCAAGCACGTCCTACTCTAGAGGTTGATTGGAGATACTTGGCTGATCACGTTAGTTGGGTGCCTGAGTCCCACCTCACAGTGGGTGGAGGGTTACACCTGCATCCAATCAACTAGGGAAAACAAGAATCAAGGGAGAGCAAATCCAGGGAGAGAACCATGAGAGCAGTATCAGGACCCACAGCAGAGCGTGCCAGTGAGCCATCCAGCCAGTAGACGAGTGAGAGGCAGCACAGTCGTTAGCCCTGCAGAGCAGCAAAGGATCAGTGTTCTACGGGCAAATCATCCCCACTGATGTTTTAGAGGAACAGGTGCAAGTGTGGTGGACTGTTCCTTAGGGATCTTAGGGATGTCAGGGGCAAGAAGAAAGACAGAAGGGCCGAGAGTGGTCTGGCACCCATGGCAACCAAGACTGAAGTCAGTGTACAGGGTCGCATCTGCTGGAGTCTCCCTCGGCTGAGTTAACCATGGGTGAGACTGGGAGACAGAGAAGGAGTGGCGCTGGGCTCAGCACAGAATAGAGGAAGAACATTAAGGACCCAATTACTGTGTTTATTTTGTTGTGGTTTTATTCTTGGATTATTTATTTGGTTTTAACTCAGACTTTCACCGATTTTCATTATGAAGATTTTTATACTGCACTGTTTACACTTTTGTTTAAATTTTAAATAAAAGCACATAACACTTTTGCACCAACCTATTGCTAAATGTGTGTGTCCTCATTTGCCCGGCTCATGTCAATTCATGACTATCGATGTTTATCAGTTCAAGGAGCTCCAGGAAGCAATGTGGGAGTGTGGAGCTGACCTGTACCGTCACCATATGACCTTTACAATTGTCATATTGTATTTATTCTTTAGTAAAACTCCAAAAAAGGGCAAGAATTTAAGCTGTTTGTAATAGTATTATTTATAAATATATTTTTATATGTAACTACCGAAAGGTTCTAAAGCTGTAAATCTCTTGAATCTCCATGTTACATCTGCAATTTCCGGAACAAGCAACCTACAACAAAAAATTACATAACTCTGCTAGATGAAAATAATTAGGTAGGTGTAATTTAATTACATCTCCACCTACCTGCTGACTGTCATGAAATTCAGCATTCCCATATGCAAAATAACAATATGCCAGTGTTGTAATTTATAAACACTTAAAAATGGGGCCTGTTTGATAAGTTTCAAGTTAATTTTAATATACTCCACAATTTTTATATTGTTTTTGTTTGTTTTTTTTAAATTTAACTGCTTTTCAGTATGAACTTTACCCTTTTACTTCGACAGAATTAACCCATGTAAAAATGTATTTCTATTAATTATATTAATAGAGTTATATTTGTTTTTTATAAACACTGGATTAGATTACATTAAAATTAAATTAACTTTATTAATCCCAAGGGGAAATTTAGATGCATACAAGAGCAGGAACATTAAAAACAAGGACATAGACTCATAAGACAAATAATACAATCAATAAATAAAAAATGTTTATTGTGCAGAAATTGGAAAATTAACTTAAAGAGTATCAGCATTTAGCTTGTGGCATTGAGAAGAAGCATTGAGTTGCCTGAGAGCAGTGGGCAGAAAAGACCCCCAGTGGCACTTCTTAGCACATCATTGTGGAATGAGCCTGTGACTAAAAGTGCTCCAAGACAGCACCTCATGGAGGGGATGGAAAGGATTCTTCATGATGGTATCCAATTTTGCCATCATCCAATTTCCCATAACAACTTCCCGAGTGTCCAGGGTTCGCCCTATGATGGAGCAGGCTTTCCTGATAAGTTTGTTTAGTCATTTTGCTTCTTTTGAGCTGAAGTTGCTTCTCCAGGGAAACTGCAACACAAAACAAGACATTGCATACTATGGACAGATAGAACATTTCCTACAACTTGCTGCATATATCAAAAGTTTCCTGGTTATGTGAACACCCAGGTACTTGTAGCTCTGCACAACTTCCATGTCCTCCCCCTGGCTGGTGACTGGTCCCAGAGGCTCCTTGGCATGCCAGAAGTCCAGCACCACCTCTTATATTGAGTTGCAAGTGGTTCTCCCTACATCTTAAGAGAAAGTACTGGACAACCTTCATGTACTCCAATTCATCTCCATTAATAATGTAGCATATAATGGAGAATTCATCTGGAAAGCACCAATATTGTACTGGAAGTCTGTTGTGTAGACGGTGAACATGGTGGGAGACAGGGCAGTTCCCTGAGGTGCTCCACTATTACACACCACCATTTCTGACACACAGTCTCTGAGCCTCACAAACTTCTGTTTGTTGGTTAGGTAATCTACGATCCAGGAGATTGTAGGGGTATCAGGTTTCAAAGCTGTGAATATTTTTCCTAGTCGTAGAGGTAGAATGATGTTAAAGGCACTGGAAAAAAAATCTAAATTAAAACCATCCTCAAGTTATACTTCAATGTAATAGCAAGTCAATTTTCTAAATTGTGGGAGAAAATATCATATGTTGAATGTCTGTTGTCACATAAGGATATCTGAGTACCTTAAACCAAGAGAATGCTTTGTAAGGTGCCTCTGCCTCTCTCCTGCAATTCACTGCTCAGTCAATAACAGCATTAAATAGAATATACCAACATGTACCAATAGCACATAACAATGTACTAAAAGTAGTAAGTAATGTCACGTGTACAGTGAAATTCGTAATACCTGGACAACTAACATACAACATGTCGCCACTCTCTGCCACCATTAGAGAGAATCAGTGAGACTGGTGTGAATTTCTTTCAATAAGGCCCAGTGGTGGGAACAGCAATAGTGCTGGGATTATTATATATGAAGAACGGGCCACTACTCAGAAATGTAAAAGCCTTATGGCCACTGCAGTGGGCAGAAGGAATGCAAGAACATTGCCTGGATTAATAAATCCTTGTTGTTGTGGATTCAAGTTGATGAAAGGCCCAGAATATGGTAAACATTTCATAATTCTGACGATCGTCTTGCCAAGTGTCAATAATAAAGGGTAATGGTATTGGTAGTGTGGTGCTTTTTTATGAAACACACTTGGTCCTTTGATAGGTGTTAGGTTAGTATTTGAATGACACAGGATATCTGAACTTTGTTCATTTTTAATGGATTCCTTTCATGTCAGCAGTGTAAACATCTACAAATTGTCTTTTCCAGCAGGATAAGGCTCCATATATGTTCTGGAAGGGTTCTACGAACAGAGCAGTAAATTGAGCTTAATGCTGAGGTGTCTACACTCATCAATCAGATCGCAGCCCAATAAACCAACTATGGAATGAGAATGCTCTTTACAGCACAGATTTAACACTGGATTATTTCCAGAGTATATGAGACAAATTGAAGTTGACGTGGTCTAGCATTCCTGAATTGTAGTTTTGACACATAATTGAGCCCATGCCCTGACAACAGCTCAAGGCTGTTCTAAAGCTAAATGGGAGGCCAATGTCCTATTATGGTTTGTGCCAAATAAAGATGCCTCTTAGTGCAATGTGCCTGAGAGGGTTCAATAGAGGCAGCAATGGAGACTGAAGAAGAAGGAAGCTTGGATATATGTCACTTGTTAAGTGAAAGTGAAGCAGTCTTATATTAAGTGTGGTTACTCGATGAGACATTTAAACAATTGTTTAATCTAAAGACAAAATGGGATCTTTAAGAGTAGAAGTTCGCCTCGCATGTGAGTGGAGGAAACGTTGCTCAGTTTGCTCGTTGTTTATGCCTGTGACCTTTATTATATACAGTAAACATGTAATTCATTGATCTTTAAGAATTCACGGTGCACCATTTGGATTTATTTCCTACCTTCCGCTTCAAGCTGCTGGAACAGGGTGAAAGATGGAATACCAGGAACTCTAAATTCTAAGCAATTAAAAATCAAAATGTAAAAATGAGTGATGATTTAGCACCAAATAATTTGAAATTAAGGTGGGAAACTTAAACAATGAAATGAAATGGGTCACCATGTTTACACCGTCCTGGCTGGCTGATAAGAGGGGGAATTCTTCCTCTTGAATAAGACATTGCTGCTGGAGTATGTGAATTTCCTCTTGGGATTAATACAGTATCTATCTATCTATCTATCTATCTATCTATCTATCTATCTATCTATCTATCTATCTATCTATCTATCTATCTATCTATCTATCTATCTATCTATCTATCTATCTATCTATCTATTTAGTATGTGTAGGCTAAAATGTAAAGTAATATTTAAGTATTTCTGGTAAACTTTAGTTTAGGTACTGCATAATGCATCTAATACACATTTACTGTTATGTAACAAAACCTTAACAAAGGTGTTTTTAGTGATAACTCTTTTGGGACAGCTTAGCTATTAGCTAAACAAATGGGCTTGATGAACTGAATGGTCTCCTTTCATTTTGTCAAATTTCTTATGTTCTTAACTCACTTACAAAGCATCAGTAAAGTGGTTATTCATCTGTGCAATATAGGCTACTAAAATAACTTCACTTTAGGACGTTCCAAAGTGGCTTAAGTAAGACATATGTCTCTTGATATTGCATACTTCATTATAAGACCCATGAATCCTTAACATCCATAAGTATTTTTTCTAGAATATCAAATGCCACACGCACAGAGAATAATAGATGCATTTTTGCAGTACCTAAACTAAAGTGATGCAGTTTTTCCTTATGAATCTGCACATACAGTGCTTATAAAAAGTATTCACCTCTTGAAACTTTTTACATTTTATTGTTATACAACACTAGCTGTGTAAGCCCGTGCTGTAAAAAGCCCAGGGTCCTAGAAACTATTGAAATTGTCAGAAAAAAAATTGAAATGTAGAGCTGTCAGGTAATTGAAAGGAACTACTCAGGGCATCTCTCTCCTAGGAGGTTTTGTTTTGCCGACGTGCTTGCATCACTTGTGCATTAGAAGCTAAGTAAGTGTCTCTTTTTTCGGAGGTTTTGTTTGGCTGACATGCTTGTCTTGCTTGTGTATTAGCGGCGGGAAGAAAAGTAAAAGGGATACCGTTTTGCCAATGTGCTCGCCTTGCTTGTGTGTTAGTTGCTATGCGAGTGACTCTTTTTTCGGAGGTTTTCATTTTGCCGACATGCCGGAGAGACAGATACACACACTTCCACATGTGGACGTTTATATATAAGATTAAATCACACTGGATTTAGTTTGATGTTTTTGACACTGATCAACAGAAAAAGACACTTTAATGTCAAAGTGAAAACAGATCTCTGTGAAGTGATGTAAATGAATTACAAATATAAAACATAAAATAATAAATCACATAAACATTCAACCCCTTTAATATGGCACACCCAAACCATCACTGGGGCAGCCAATTGGTTTTTGAAATCATAGAATTAGTTCAATGGAGACCATCTCTCTGGGGTTTCAATTGATTGTAGTATAAATGCCCCTTATCTGGAAGCTTCACCTTGGGGTGAGTCAGCATTATGGACTAACCTACACAATAAAAAGAAAAAGAAAAACACAAACCACACACCGCAAAATGGTTGAAAAGCACAAGTCAGGGGATGGAGACAAAAAATATACCAGTCACTGAATATCACTGGTGTCCAGATAAATCAAGTCATTAAGCAATAGAAAGAGTTTGGCACAGCAGTAAATCTGCTAGAACAGGCTGTCCTCAAAAACTCAGTGACCATGCAAGTAGAACACTGATGGAGTAGGCCATCAAAAGACCTAGGATTACTCTGAAGGAGTTACAAGCTAATGGGGCTCAGATTGCAGAGAGGGTGCATACAACAACAGGACATGGGTGCTTCACCAGTCACAGCTTTATGGAGAAGAGCAAACAAAAAGGCAATGTTGAAAAACACATATGGCATCCTAGGTAGAGTTTCCTAGACGGCATATGGGAAACTCCGCAGTCAGATGGAAGAAAATTCAATTTTAGTCTAATAAGACCAAAATTAAAGCATGACGGTGGCAGCAGGGTCCTGCAAAGATAACAGAGAGCTGTGCAGACAGATTCAAAGCTGTCACATCTGCCAAAGGTGCATCTACTAAATAGTGACTTGAAGGGGGTGAGTACGACTATACTTCCTTAGAAGGCTGGCGTCTTTCAACATCTGCAATAAGATGCTGCAGATGTTCTATCAGACGGTTGTGGCGAGCACCCTCTTCTACGCAGTGGTGTGCTGGAGAGGCAGCATAAAGAAGAGGGAAGCCTCACGCCTGGACAAACTGGTAAGGAAGGCAGGCTCTATTGTAGGCATGGAGCTGGACAGTTTGACATCTACAGTTTACAATACAATACAGTTTATTTTTGTATAGCCCAAAATCACACAGGAAGTGCCGCAATGGGCTTTAACAGGCCCTGCCTCTTGACAGCCCCCCAGCCTTGACTCTCTAAGAAGACAAGGAAAAACTCAGAAAAAAACCTAGTAGGGAAAAATGGAAGAAATCTTGGGAAAGGCAGTTCAAAGAGGGACCCCTTTCCATGTAGGTTGGGCATGCAGTGGATGCAGTGGCGGAGCGACGGACGCTGAGCAGGCTCCTGTCAATCGTGGAGAATCCAGTGCATCCACTAAACAGTGTCATCTCCAGACAGAAGAGCAGCTTCAGTGACAGACTGCTGTCAATGTCCTGCTGCACTGACAGACTGAGGAGATTGTTCCTCCCCCACACTATGCAACTCTTCAATTCCACCCGGGGGGGGTAAACGTTAACATTATACAAATTTATTGTCTGTTTTTTACCTGCATTTTTTATCACTCTTTAATTTAATATTGTTTCCTTATCAGTATGCTGCTGCTGGAGTATGTGAATTTCCCCTTGGGATTAATAAAGTATCTATCTATCTATCTATCTATCTATCTATCTATCTATCTATCTATCTATCTATCTATCTATCTATCTATCTATCTATCTATCTATCTATCTATCTATCTATCTATCTATCTATCTATCTATCTATCTATCTATCTATCTATCTGTACATATGTGGCCTCCTTCTCGGGACCTCTGCTGAGCTTTTTTGTAGATGGCCTGCTCTAGGCAGATTTACAGCTGTGCCATACTCTTTCCATTTCTTCATGACTGATTTAACTGACTCACCATAAGTTGGACCTTCAGATAAAGGAGCTTTATAATAAATAAACTGAAACCTCTTGCCTGCAGATGTGTGATTTATATTGAAAAAAATTCAGTAGAGTCTTTTTTCGGTTGATCAATGTCAAGAAGGCCAAATTAAATCTGCTGTGATTCAAATTATATAATAATAATAAAATTGTGAATGCTTTCAACAAGTTGAATAATTTTTATCTGCTAAAACTGAACATATCAGAAAGTATGGAGTAGTTTGAGTTTCTATGAGGCTATAAGAGAAACAACTCTCAACAAACCTCCTCTGGACTGCACTCTGTAGTTGTTTACACACTGTATTGATTGGCATTTCAGTTTAATAATAGATTGTGACTTTCATGTACATCTATATATAGCCCTGGAATATTCTGCCACACAATTACTTAATTTGTGCAATGAAGCATATGCAAATTGGACTAGTGCACAGATAATTCACTAACATATTGAAGCCTTTTTCTGGAGAAAGAACAAGGGAGCTGAGGTGTCTAACAAACACAAGTGTTATTTTCGACAGAATATTTATTATTAAAAAATAATCTGATAAAAATGCACAACGCATTTTAAATTTTAGGATATTTCCCAATGAAATAACAGTGACAGTAATTAAAATTCAATGTCAGAATTTGTTTTCATGTTTATTTAATTTTAACGGGAGCACGGAAACACAGTGGCTAGGAATGTTGACTCTCTCCTCCAAGTACTTGGACTCAGTTTTTGCCTGTTTGTTTGGAGCAGATTATCCCAGTTCTTGTTTGGATTTCCTTTCTACTCCTAGTATGAATCACTGTGTATGTGTGATGGGTTGGGTTCCAGCTCAAAGTTTGGTTCTTGCCTTGGTTTCAGTGCTGTTGGGTTAGGTTCTGGCTCTCTGTAAACTTAAACCATACAGTAAATGAAGGGATGATTGTTGGTGTAGCACCTTTGATATTCCAAATAAAGAGCAGCTGGCTGAGCTGATATGGTTTGGGTGTGTATTGAGGATGTACTCTAGCTGCCTCAACAAGAGGTGAACTAGGCAAGGCCAATAGATATAAGAAATAGAGATGATTTCAGTACATGCTTGAAGGAATTCTATCTCTCATCTGGTTTGTGAGTCTAGTGCAGATGTTCTCCAGAAATGGCTTAGATGGTTGCTGGAATATGCGGGCCTGTTCTGTCATTGAGTGTTTTCCCACTGTGATCCTCACTGGATTAACCAGATGGAGAGTGATGGGTTTTGAAAATATTGGATTTATTGCAGTGGTTCCTAAACTCAGTCCCTGTGACCCACTGTGGCTGCAGTTTTTGGTTCAAACAAACTTCTCTTTTTAATTGGACTCCTGGCCTAATTAAGTGAATGGCTATTTCCCACTTTCTATGTTTTGGATCCAATGTAGAAACTACACAACTAAGTTTGGTAAGTTTTTATTAAAATGTACTAAGCAGTCATATGGAGATTTTTTTTCTATTTATCAATATTTTCATTCTGCTTTTATTGGTGTTCTGGTTATTTCATCCATTACTTACTAGTTAGTGGCTCTGATGCTGAAGTAGTTGCAGCCTTTTATCAGTCAGTGTAGTTTGTCCAAAAGTCTGCTCTGCATGTTTTAATTGTCATTATTACTATACAATGAAGGATGAAAACTACATGGAAAAAGAGCACAATAATAAGAAACAACAAAAGAGAGTTAAGCATTTAAAACTATAGCAAAAGTTGAAATATTGTTTAATGTCTTATAAATGTAAACATCATACTGCCATGCTTTTCTGAATGCAGAACACAAGCAGCAAAAAAAGGACAAGAAAATGAAATGAGATCCATTATTATCACTGATTGTGAATCTGGTTGGATTAAAAACCTGTAGCCACAGTGGGTCCCCAGGAGCAAGTTTGGGAACCACTGATTTATTGGATTATTATAGTATAACTATCTCAAAAAATATTTTATTGTTTGTATTTTGTTGATGTTAGGCATATTGAAATATATTTCCTTGCTTAAAATGTAGGAATAAAACTCATCTTGCGTAACATTAATCATACTGACTATGCTATGCAATGAACAGTCAACCAAATAACATTGAAAATGTATGTTGCCACTCAAAAACAATAAGAATAACTTATTTTCAGATATTTAATACAAAAAAGCAAAGAAGTGTAATTAAATTTTGGCTTTGAGAATAAGTTTGGTATTTTCATGGTATATTATGGTCATGGTATATTAATTTGCCACATAAAGTTTTGTTTTAAAGTGAAGCGTTTTAGTATATTCATTTTTGTGGCAAATAAATATCTACCATGATTGTGAAGAAATAACTTCAACCTGAAAAATACGAGACTTATACTTCAATTACACCATTTGGGGCCTGATTTAATCCCAGAATAAGGTGCAGAGTTTTTAATACAATTACTTAAACACTTCCTTTCATACACTGAAAGCAGCTCATAATGTTTTATAAAAAAATGTACAATACCTTCCCAAGTTACGTTAGCCAAAAATGCATTATAAAGAAAGAATCATATTTTTACTACTGAAATTACACCTAAAAAATACAAATAGGAACAGGATCAACAAACATGCATACATTTTAAAAACACAGATGTTATCTGTTTATCTTATATATCCTGATGTAATGGAGTCATTTATTATTGTATAACTGCCAGACGGCAATAGAGAAGAAGAAATCAAACCAAGGGTCTAGGTAACAAGATCTGAGAGAAAAACCTCTGGTTGTGCACAGCCTTGAGTAGAATACAAAAGTTTGTAGACCAGGACTTTCGTAACATATAAAAGCCAGGAAGACATGGAGTTCTGAAGATGCTGGAGTCCCTGTCAATGTGTTACCCTTCACGCTGAGGATGTTTCATAGGAATTTTGTATGTTCTCTCTGTTTCTCGGTAGGTTCCTTTGGACATTCCAGTTTTCTGCCAAGATGCAAACACACAGTAGTTTATTATGCCTTTACATATGTGCAGTTGTATTGGTCTTTCTATAAGCTGATGATCCAAGTATTGTTTGTGCTTTGCACTCACAGCTATTCGCGTTTGCCTCTAACTACTTTGTCTGCTGTAGGATAGAATAAGCGTCAAACCTGGCTTAAAATAATCCTCTCAGATTTACGGAATAAGTGCTAGGAAAGTGAATTTATGTGGCATATGACACGTATATGATATGTTTAAATTATGATGATATATATGTGATGTGTTTAAATTGTGATGGTCTCACCTAGGTCCAGAAGGCTCTGTCATCTCCTGCAATGCTTATTTCAAACATCTGCTGACTCAGACTATATTCTCTAACATCCTTCCTAGCAAAATCTCTTTTACATGTGTAGTAAAATTTTTTGAAAAATGTGAAATTAATTTCATGGTGGACTTCTTGTATGCTCTAAAGTCTGCACTTAAGACATTACATGGGATATGCTGCTGATTGAAATGAAGGTCTGAAGGAAATAAAAACAAAAATTCAAGTGTAAAGCACAAACTAAAATTTTAATGTGCAAACAAGTACAACAGAGTGTATATTATGAATCTCTCATACTTTTTAAACTGTTTAATTCATAAAATAATTATACATTTGACTTTTGTTTCTCTTATTATTCAGTTATGTATCTGATAATCTCTTTGGTTTAAATTTGTATGAGTACTGAACTGAGGTAATAGATACAGTATTTGTGCCTGCTGTAGCCAAAGCCAGTGTGAGGCTTGAGGCAATTTTAAAGGACATTGACTAGCTTTTATTTGTCAAACAGACGGCTGAAGAACTGTGCCAGAACCTGCACATCTCCCAAAAAAGGGTCAAAACTGGTGGACAGCTAGCAGGCCTGGTGTATTTGTTAACCCAATCACGCACTGGGATGACACATAAGGGAAGGGCTCTAAATCAGTCCAGTAGTTTATTCATGCAGAAGGGGAGAACAGCTCGATCCTTGAGACACCAAGTGGCAGCGTCCCTCACTCCCTTCAGGCTTCTCTGTTTTCAAGAGCTGCAGCCTGACCTAGCTGTCAAAACCTCTGGGGTTATGTGTTTTTTTTATTAGTATTCTGCAGAATCTGACATTTCTGTTATCCAGCGATCCTTCAGACCCATTTAGCTTGGATAACTGGGATTCTGTTGTATTTTCAGTAAGGACAACACACTTAGTACTGTGACAAAACACTCCCCAGTCAATGAATGTGCATTTAAATTGCTAAAGATTAAGAGTTAAAAAAATAAATTTGAAGAATCATATTAATCTTGCATAAAGGTCAGTCATAGGTTAATAAACATAACAGGTCAGTTTAACATCTTGGGACTAAGAGGTGTTATTTATAGTGCTCTGAGGACACCTACTGACGAACAAACAAATAAACAAAGATGACAGGAGAACTTCTACATGTGAAAATGCTTTCGAATCAGTTAAGTTTTGATCTGGATTGAACCGCTGTTTGTGTTTTACGTAGTAATCTAAAGACAGATTTACAGTTTTTTCACATACATCAAAAGTTTAACTGTTACCTTTGTGGTATTAACATAAAAAATACAGTGAATGGCTGACATCCTCTGTTGTTGAATGAAGTAGCAAATCGAGACAGTCAACAAAGAATTTCTTTATTGAAAGTAGTAAATACATTTAAACTTTTTTGACTATTTTTTCAATAATGTGACTAAATTCAATATTTTAATTTTGTACAACTGAATTATTTTCAGTGTATATGACCAATTTAAATATTTCAAATCTGCACTTTAACTTCTTGTTAGAAAATAACAATATCAGCAATTAATGCAAATAAATTGAAAACAACTGTCCTAACAAAAATGCGCACATATATTTAAAAATAGATAAAGGACTAGTATGATGAAGGGCCCAAATATTTTCAGTTGTTTTCTCCATTTTGACGCAATCATTACACATGCAAATTGACAAAGGAGACATGTAGCGATTCTTGTAATTAGCAATTGGAGGGGGGAACCAGTTGGGTCAGGGATTTCAGGTGGAAAGACAAAGAATAAAACAGGAAAGACCGTACAAGTCTCTTGCTGCGTTCACCTGCTCTTGAAGTCTTCAGAGCTCCGATTTGTGACGTTTCACTTTCCCACATGACTGCGTTCGTGTGAAATTCTAGTTGGACTATTCTGAGAAATGCAACGTTGCTGTTAATTTGTTACGTGGTCTGTAAAGCAATCCATTAAAGCTAAATTGTATATTTTTCCTGAAAATAAGGAGCAAACTAAACATATTAAATGTGTATCAATTTTCTCCCAATGTAGTAGCATTCATGGTTGATATGGTTGCATTTTTTATTTGACACAATGGACTAAGGTAAATGGGTCAGCGTTATATCATAACTTGGAGTATCTGATGGCTTTGTTTTCTCCAAAGTTGTAGCTCCAGGTTTGAATGGCATTCACATGGAATTTTCAATTCGGAAACTTGTATTTATCATCCGTCCAAAACCACGCAAACAAGGCATCAGACAATGAATTGTCTGGCAATGGAAATGTAGGTCACCATGGGAATATAATAGTTTAACTTCTAAGTGTGCAGAGTGCTTAGGAAGGAATGCAGGCAGGGGTAACAGCATTAATGTGAAAGAGAGGTCAAGGTGGCATCAGTTTCAGACTGACACAGGGGCACATCATCTTAATGAGAAGTGTAAGAAAACATGATGTCCCATGAGGCCTGGCCTGTTTTCTTACATAAAAGACTCAGTGTTACCAAGAAACACCAACAGATGCTGAAGGAAGCTTTATCCATGTGTCCAACAAGGCAATAAGGTTCTCTTTAGTGGGAGCTCCTTCTCTGCTGGGATTCCAGTATGAGCTGCCATCTTGCGTGGACCACTGGCTTTTATTGTGTCCTGACTGGAAGGGGTGGGACCATCTCGGGGCTGAAGGCGGGCACTAGGCTTCTTCCTGGGGCTGCGGGTGAAGTAGAAGACATTATTAGCAACCGCACCCCTCTCATGAAGGTGATCCCCAGGCACACATGCATGACACTCCACTCCTCAAGACCATATGCTTTTTAGGGCTGCACATGTTCTTTGCTTCTTTTTTTTTTGTTGTTGGTTTTGTTGTTATTCCCTGCTCCCTTCCTTGAACTTTGTTTTTATTTTTGGTTTGTATTTTTAATGTATCCTTGATCACTAACCCTTTGCTGTGTTCCTTATTTACCTCTGTGGGTTTCCACTTAAATTAACACCTTCAAGTGCTACGATCATCAGGACAGGACTTGCCTGAGACAAAGTCACCTATTGTCAGCTGTACTGACTAAAAAATTTTAAGAGGAAAGGCTGTGAGAAAAGAATAGGTCACAAAATGAAGCAAATGGTCAAAATCGGAGATCAAAGAAAGAAAGACTAACACCAATAACACTAACCTAAAAATCAAAGTTCAAAGCAAAAGTCAATCTCAAAAAAATCTCCAAATAAAGCACACAGTTCCCAAATAATGAATCTAATGTCAGATAATGTGAGGCAATACGAGGAGACCTTTATACGGTCACATCCATTATGTCATTATCGCGTAACCTCAGTGCATTGTGTCAAGGATTTCTATAAAGGGGAAATGTGAGGACGGCAGTATAGCAACACCAAGAAGAAAAGCAAATGGCATAGAAAAAGAAGGGAAAAAATCATAAACTTCAAAATAAAGGCTCTGAATAAAACTAATCTCTGGATCAGAAAACCCAAGAAAACATGTATGAATTATTTTTATGTCTTTAGAAAAGCTGGAGAAAAATTAAATACAAAAATTAGAAGTATAACAACAGCATCTTTGTTGATCATCTCAGTTTTATGCTTCCCTTTTTTCGAGAGGTTAGTGGTGATGTACTTTTTTTCTCTATGGGGTATACATCAGCTTTTCTGAAATTATTTTTTTGTTTTTAAAATTGTAAAATTGTGGATTTTTTGTTGAGATTTTCATTTCTACCTTCTTTTCTCTGTGAATTAGTTTTTGTTTATTGTCATGGTTCAGCCAGGGTTTTATCTTTTTATTTGATCTTTTTGCTGTTTATTAAGAATCCATCCATCCATTATCCAACCCGCTATATCCTAACTACAGGGTCATGGGGGTCTGCTGGAGCCAATCCCAGCAAACACAGGGCACAAGGCAGGAAACAAACCCCGGGCATGGCACCAGCCCACCGCAGTGTTTATTAAAAATTCCTTTGAAAAGTACTGTAATGGTACTGACAAGTTGTATTAGCCAGGGATGAGTCACCACCACTATAAGCTGGCAACCCATCATGCAAAAGAGCAGCTTCAAAGCCAGCAGTAGGTGCGCCATTAAAAACGGCAAGACTGCAATGTCACAAACACAGTTCAATCTAATCTGGCAATGGCAAGCCATGTAAATAACACAAGATATGTTTTGGTACAGGGCGGCACGGTGGCGCAGTGGGTAGCGCTGCTGCCTCACAGTTAGGAGACCTGGGTTCGCTTCCCGGGTCCTCCCTGTGTGGAGTTTGTATGTTCTCCCCGTGTCTGCATGGGTTTCTTTTTCTGGGTACTCCGGTTTCCACCCACAGTCCAAATATTGGTTAGGTGCATTGGCGATTCTAAATTGTCCCTAGTGTGTGCTTGGTGTGTGTGTGCCCTGCCCAGGGTTTGTTTCCTGCCTTGCGCCCTGTGTTGGCTGAGATTGACTCCAGCAGACCCCCGTGACCCTGTAGTTAGGATATAGCAGGTTGGATAATGGATGGATGGATGTTTTGGTACTCAGTGCCGGAAATAAATATTTTTGGTTTTGTTTTTAGTTCTCCTTTTATGATAAATATATTTATAAATATTTCATCCATCCATCCATTCTCTTCTGCTTATCTGAGGTGGGGTCGCGGGAGCAGCAGCTTGAGCAGAGATGCCCAGACTTCCCTCTCCCCGGCCACTTCTTCTAGCTCTTCCGGGAGAATCCCAAGGCGTTCCCAGGCCAGCCGAGAGACATAGTCCCTCCAGCGTGTCCTGGGTCTTCCCGGTTGGACGTGCCCGGAACACCTCACCAGGGAGGCGTCCAGGAGGCATCCTGATCAGATGCCCAAGCCACCTCATCTGACTCCTCTCGATGTGGAGGAGCAGCGGCTCTACTCTGAGCCCCTCCCGGGTGACTGAGCTTCTCACCCTATCTATAAGGGAGAGCCTTTATAATGATTTCATTTATTAATTATGCAATGTCATGTAATTTTCTAACTGACTTAATCCAGATCAGGATCACAAGGGGGGCTGTAACCTATTCAAGCCAGCACAGGGTGTAAGGCAGGAGTAATTCTTGGACAGGGAATCAGTACATTGCAGGGCAAATACACATCCGTACCCACACACTAGGGACTATTTAGTGTCACCAATTCATGTCACCTGCATGTTTTTGGACAGTGGGAGGAAATTGGACATGGGAAAAATATGCAAACTCCATGCAGGGAAGAACCGGGTCACAAGTCCACACCTCCTTTCTGCTAGGCAGTAGTGCTACCACTGCGCCATCAATAAAATGGTGCTACATAAATAAAATGTATTATTATTATTATAGGGTGATGGGTCTGTCTGATGCTGCAGCTGGGGAGCAATGACCAGTTAAGAATTGAGGTTTGATTCTGTCTTTTGGGTTGTGCTTTGGTTATAATTTTGGATTACGTAGTTTTCAATCTCACTGCTCACAAATTAAGGCACTGGTTTTTGAAATTGGATCTGTTAATTTCAGGTTTGCCTAAAGCCATACGTTTCTCCCCTTTTGCTTATTTCCTGCCTTTGCTATGTAAAGCTTTTTTGAATTCTGAATAAATCTTTTAATTATTTAAAGACTTTCTTTTGTTTTCAAAGACCAGTGGTTTTCATTTTTTTTTCTCTCTCCCTTTGCAATATTTTGGACTTTTAGGCCTGTGCAGGCTATAAGCCTGCCTCTTGAGTTTGGGGCTTGGTTGCTTGAAGTGATGAGGCCTACTATTGTGATGAAGCTGTTGCACAAGGCTGGGGGTCACACCCGGCCAGGACGCCTGGAAGGACCGAGAAGTGGCGTATTTGTCCTCCGGGCCATGAGGGGCAACCGCTGTGGAGCAGAAGAGGGCCATGGAAGGGGAGCAGGGAGGCTCAAGCCCTTTGGGGTCCGTATCTACCGCCAGGGGGCGCCCCAAGCCTCATGGAGCCAGGGACATATTTACTTCTGCCACACTCCTGGAGGACAATCCTTCCAGGGACACCCGGAGTGCTTCCGGGTGCTCTCCTGATGCTTCCGCCACACCTGGAAGTGACGTCAGGCAGAGCACCTGGAGCTCATCCGGGAAAGGATAAAAGGGGCCGCCTCCCTCCAATCAGGGAGCTGGAGTCGGGAGCAGGAGCAGGACGAAGCTCCTGGAGAGAGAGGACAGGTGGCCCACGGACAGTGAGAGAAAGGCCCAATGAAAAGGTGATTTGGGCGAGGAGCACAGTGTGATGTGCGGGACTGTGTTGTGTTTGAGAGCAGAAAATAAAGGTGCATTTTGTAAACATGCGGTCTCTCTCTGATGGTGTCCGGGCAAGTCTCACAAGGCGTAGGACTAGCTTTTTTTTTTTTAGGCTTTTGACCTTTTTTGAGAATGTGAATTGACAGGATTCATCATTTATTTTGTGATTTACTTAGTTAATTGAAGGTATCGGTTGTGTTAAATATATCCTTTTGACTCCTTTCATTCAGCACATTATGAATATTATTTGATTCTTACTGACTTTGTAGTTTTCAATTTAAAGATTTTTTTTACATTTGGAAACATTTTTGAGTAATAATTTTAAACAAATAATGTAAGTATTGTTGGCCAGGGTTTTTGAAACTGTTTTGGCTTTACTGTTTGGGTTAATTCACAGCAGTGCAGTGGATTCACAAAAGTCAGTTCACAAAGCAAGCCACTTACTTTTTCACACATGCCTTCTACATGTTGGCATATCATTTGTTGAATAAATAAGGCATAGTGCATTCTTATGTGATTTGTCTAGCTTTAGAACTTGGGAAGGACTAGATAATAAATAGTTATGTCCTGAGATGTTCACCGACAGAAATGAAAAAATGTTTTGTTTTTTGCATCACTGCATGATCAGAGTCAGTACAGAAATAATATCTGATTGGGCTAGTGACAGATGTAGTGTAAATGAGTAACGTTTTGCCATATCTTGCTTATTCTCTCCAGTGCAGCTGTTTTTTAGCCTTCTTCTTACTAAATGTTGTGTTTAGTGATGTTCCCAGTTTCTGTACACTGTAGAAGTTAGTTTGTTGTGCAATATCCTGAATCATTTCATCAGTAAGAAACTGCTTGAAATACATGTATGGTGTCCCCTCTGACCTTTCTGTAGAGACGTCCTGAACATGTCTATCAAAATCAACACTTGGACTTTTAAATGGCACTTTTCTCCATCTGTACTCTTTCTTTTTTACTTTGCCCTTTGCTGACTGCTTTGTTGTGCTCTGTTTTGGCGTTACTGGTGTGTTTGTTTTATCTACAGGTTCATCTTCTTCACCACTACTATCTGATCCCTCTGTAGCAGCCATTACCTTAGGAGTCCATTCCTCATCACTACCATCGTCATCTTCCTCCCCTAACTGTTCGATGTCACTTGAATTTCCATCAATTATCATATTTAAGACATCTTCTACATTGTACTTCTTTGCCATCTAAATATTCAAATCATAATCAAACAAACAATACATAGTTACATTTACAAATTATATACTATTTACAACTGACATAAACATAAAATTATACTCAAAATATATACTGAAAGAAATATTCAAGCTTAAATTGAATAATATATTTAGTGCAGTTTGAATTACTGTACATATAATACAAATTTAATCAGGAAATGCACTAAAACAACAACTGATGCACTGACCCATGAAATACATCTACATACCCATAGTATCATATTTGATTCACACCTTTTCCTGACAGTTTTTCTATAAAATATTTAATGAAAAATTAAGTTATGATGAGCTGTTTCACCCTAGTAAAGACTTATTTTGAAATATAATCACATTATTTTTCATTTCACTTACTGTAACTGTTTCACTTGAAAATGCTGCTAACTTCCACCTAGCATGCGGCCATCTTGGATTCATGAAAAAAAAATGGACTTTGCCACTTGTGATGCATAGATCATCCACCAGGGGGAGAAAACATGTATATTATTGTATACAACTGGTTTTTGAGGAAAATGCTAATCCTGTTACTGAGGAACAGGCCTTAGAAATACCTGTATCCAATATAATACATATGGCGTTATAGGGTTAACACATGTGCCATATGTGACACAAAATTGTCCACAAAAATTGTATATAAGTATATATGTACATAGCAGTACCATTAGTGTTAACATAATTTTGACTCACTCTGTACTTGTTTTAGGTATTTTGCTTATTTTACTCTTAGCTACCTTTCAGCAAAATAACTCCATAAATTACAGTTCATTTTAATGCATGTTTAATACAGTACCTTTCAGCATCATAAGTCCATAAATTACAGTTCATCATAGTGCATGCTTAAATCCTGAAAACACACTTACTCATTCATGAACAATTTAAAGTCACTAATCATTGTAACATGCATATCTTTCAAAAGTGGGGATGAAATCTGAATACCCAGGAAAGAACAGGGAGTAAGGCCAGAATGAAGTTCTGAGCCAATGTCACGAACCTATAGGGCATTTGTGCTAACCAGCGAGACACCATGATGCCAGTCTGGCACTGTTGTGGTTTACTTACTTTTTATTTTCCATCTCTAGCAACTGTTACTGATAAAATAACCTTCCCACAGTAAAACACCTGGTTTCTCCACTCCAGATGCAGATGGGGTCTTGTTTCATGATCTTCAAAGGTTTTCTATGTCACTTCCAAATACAATTTCTGCTTATTATTCATTGTTTCTTCTGCTAGGAAACTTTGGTCTTTATTTTTATTTTTTTACTCCACATTGGAATTCCTTTGTTATTTACACCTTTTCATGGACATACTTTCAGGATGAGAGTTCACATCAGGATTTAACAATAAGAAGGTAAGGTTAAGAGCCACCTGGGTGCTTTACTCTCTGATCTCCCCCTTATAAGATCATTGACCCTCTGTGCATGTCCAGAACCCAGCTGCACACAATGAGGTTATTTTCCCAAGTGACTTATCACAATTGTGCTGTTCTTTAAAAAAGCCTAAAAAGACAATAAAAAATACAACTTGATAAAAAAGCAGTGCACATATTCAATAGAAACAATCCCTATAGTTGAAGAGCAAGTGAATAAAATATTTTATCCAGTTTTAAACCTACTTTTCTGGCTTGAGATGTGCAAGAATATTTTATTAAACCATTTGGCAAAGCTCTGTTAGGTTCTAAATCCT
The DNA here is from genome assembly GCF_900747795.2 of Erpetoichthys calabaricus. Taxonomy (NCBI): domain Eukaryota; kingdom Metazoa; phylum Chordata; class Cladistia; order Polypteriformes; family Polypteridae; genus Erpetoichthys; species Erpetoichthys calabaricus. Next base: position 217,270,319 of record NC_041398.2, on the reverse strand, counting down.
TTAAATTGTATTTTGATGCAATTTTACAATTTCTTTTTATGTTGCTTTGTATTGCTGCTGTCTCATTCCTGTGCTTATCTCCCAAAGTAGTTTACAAATCTGAACCAAGTATCACTAATACCAATGTGTCATTTTTTATATAATCATGCACATTTATTCATTTTTAATGAATAAAAATACAATTATTAAACATAATCCATTTACTCAAATACATAATGCAGATGAAGTCATTTAAAGGAATGTTCCACCCATAAAATAGATATTTTTTTATATGTTACTTACTCCATGTTGTTTGCATTTGTTGCAGAGAAAAAAATTTGATCTCATGTAGAGAAAAAACATTTATCAAATAAATCAAATAAAATCATCAAATAACAGAATTCAGCGGTGGCCAGTGCTGAGCAATGGCAAACAATGTGAAAAATGTGCATAGAGTTTTAATAATTCTCACGTAACTCGTGTCACATAATCCACATATCCAACATCCATGTGACATCTCAGATCATGCAAAATGCATGCATTATTTTGCCAAAATGTTATGAAAACTTACTTCTGGAAAACTCAGCCAAAAAGATAACAGGAAAGGCACATTACCACAATACAGTGTGTTTGAAATGAAGACCGGATTCTTGACCAATGAATGAGGGGGAGAGGTGTGTGTGTTTGCGATTTCTGTGTATGTTTGCGTTAGCAGACTTGCAATTAGGTAAGAAAAAAAGATGTTTTGTTAAGGTTTTCATATTCTCCACCATATCGCAATTCTTAGGTATCATTCTTACACTTTTGCATCTGAGAGGTCACAGAACTCTTCCTTTATGGTCCAAAATATTGGTCAAGGTGGAAGGGTATGCAGAACCTACCAAATGAAACCTGGCAGCTTATTTGATGTGTTTGCCATGAACACGAGCTCAAAATATCACAACATTGTTTTCCTTGAAATATCACAGTGTTGTCACTAAATTATAGTAGTAATAATTATTGGCGTTAAATGTGCTTTCTAGCATCTGGTCTTAAGTAGCTTCCAGCTTTGCCTTCTGACTCTTTAGTTTTGAGGACTTGTTTTAAAGTGTCAGTTATATCAGAACTTTCCTACTAAATAGTTTAAATTACAACCATGTGTCTTCCATCATAGGTCTCACGCTCAATTTGATAATACCCCATTCTCAGTCTCTTTCATAAGAGAATGGGCTAAGGTACAGAATATGAGTATTTAATATTTTATCATCTTTTAATTATTTCCTTTCTCAAATACAAATACGTCAGCTGGGAAGGCCATAGAGTTGCAGTCTCATAAGAGCTGAATTATAAAGATGTCTTCTGCATGTTTTGATGCATTGTGTCACTTCATCTTTTGCTTTAAGGGTACATAGAGTCAGTATTATGACATGTACAGTGAAATTTTTATTGCATGTGGTAATCATTATATATGACCTTTCACACATTCTACTTAGGCCTTGTCCACACTACTATGTTTTCATTTAAAAGTACAGCCACTGGTCTTCAATTTCGCCTGTTGTTCATACTACCTGGCTGTTATCAACCCATGAAAAATGATATTTTTGAAAACGCATTGCAGAGCTGTATCCTTCAGAAAATGTAGTTTCATCGTTGTAGTGTGGACAGGTGAAAACACAGACTCCACTAGTGCTCTGATTTGTTTGTGCTTATTACGTGGCCTTTCCCTGATTGCATTCTACTCTTTACAATGTCTCACTCCCTGATTCACAGATGAAAAACATACAGTATATGGATATAGGAGAGTTGGTTTCCATGGCATTTGTTGTATTGTTTACTTGTATGCATTTAAGTTGTGTTTATATAGTTTGAATGCTGCATAAATGTGCAAAAGACAAATAATTTATCTGTTGTTACAGTTTTGCAATAAATTATGTGCTGATGGGTTTATTGTCCCTGCAATGATTTTTCTGATGATGTGCACATGCCCACTGTAGGCGAAGGTTTCACCATATGCATTTTCAGTCATTTTAGTGTGGATAGGGATACTTTAATGAACAATATGAAAACGTAGCAGTGGGGATGTAGCCTTAGTATGTCTGGATTTTACCCATTTATATAGAAAGATGCTTGACTTCAAATTAAACTTTACAAGCCATCCCCTGCGGCTCTGCCCGCGTAGTAATGAAACAGGACAGTGAGGAGGGCCCTGCCCAGCTCTCCACTCTTGACGTCACGCTTCCCCGTCCCCACAGCCCGCTGCATATCTCTCGGATTCGTGCAAATACAGTAAATCAGTACCACAAGCGAACTATGATACATAGTGCACATTATAGGAAAAAAACGATCTAAATCCCTTAAGTAATTCTCTCATGAAAAGTGGAGAGACAGACAGACATTGGATTTTATATATGTAGAGGTAATACACCTTCTTAATTATGATTTTACAAAATCATGTGCATTTTCGTTAAAGGAGAATAAATTATTGTATCACAAGTGATGTCACAATGTTGCATTGTCGCTAATCATATGTTTAGCAACAGCCCATAATAGTGATAAACAAGATGGTTTCGGCAATAAAAAATCACACAAAATGGCTGTAGCTTTAATAAAACAAAATGGCATCCAATAATAAAAATAAAAACAAAAACAAAACTTTATCATGGATATCTGATAAGATATGAAAATTAAATTTTACAAACAAACCAAGACTGTGAGCAACTATCTACTGTAAATTTTGAAGGCCTAGGTTTTGCTCCGGTGCCTCAGTAGTTAGTATTGCTGCCATACTTCTCTAAGTCCTTGAGGTTAAATTCCATTCTGGAAACTGTTTGTGTGTTTTTCATTGTGAACTCTAGCTCCTCTTGTAAAAAATGAATATATTGGATTGATTGAAAACTGTAAATTATCCCAATATGTGTGAGAGTAAGAGTGCATTTGAGTGTGTTTTGTAATATCCTACCCTGGAGGGTTGGTTACTAAGCTATTTAATATTAAAGAAGCTCAGATCTCTAGTCTTGAATAACGGGGTGTGTCATTTTGTATGGGGATGCTCTTTGTTGTGTTTCTTCACATAAACCTACTACTCTCTGTAGTGACCAGACCTGCACACAAATCAAATGAGATTACATTTGAGGCAAAACAATGCACATGTGAAGCTTTAATTGGAATATTGTGTGCAGTGTTAGTGTTTGCAAAAAAGGCCAATTAAACAATAGAGTAAGTCCATAAATGCAATTTTTGACTGATCCCTGTGCTGGGAAGTATGAGCCGTAAGGAAAAATTGAGGATGTTAAATCAAAGCCATTTCACCATACAAGTGTTTAAAGTTATGAAAGTAATTAGTAAGGTACATAAGGCATGTTTCCTTCAAATGAGTTCTTCAGAAATATAGGGAGCCAATGAAGGATGGTCAAAGATATATTTTGCACACATATTTCTTCCCACATAGATGGGCAATTCATCAACTGAAGAAGTTACCAAGACCTGAACTAGATGGTCGTACTGTGGGGACCTTCAGATCATGACAAAAGTATATGATTAACAGACTAAGACTGGATAATTTTCTTCTTTTTGATAACATTTTTCTTATGTATTTCTGTGCATTTTAACTAATTGATGTTTTCCCCTAAACTGCGAAAGAATCCTTCAACTCTGCTTAGTGTAGGAAATAGAAGAGAATTTTAACTTGGTTAATTAATTATTAGTTTAGTCCTTTGGCCATGCTGATAATTAAGTAAATAATTTGGTAAGGCATCCTTTGCTTGCAGAAGGAGTTCTCTGGCTGTTAGATTTATATCACGGTAACTGAAGCACACTTGTTTTAAGAAACATAACAATATAATATAATATAATATAATATAATATAATATAATATAATATAATATAATATAATATAATATAATATAATATAATATCATATCATATAATATCATATAATATCATATAATAACCCTATACAGTACAGAGCAGAATTGTCAGCTTTCACCTCCCTTAAGAGAGAGTGGCACATCTTCTTTGAAATCTCAATGACAGAGCTGCTCATCAGCTTTCAAAGAGAGAGGACAAAGAGATGTGTGCAGCTAGTTTTTGAAGGAAGGTGTAACCTTGAGTGATTGGATCAAGGACACTTCTAGTTACAAAACCAATATCTGCTTATAGGAGTCTTATTTTGTCCATCACTGCACAGGCAGGCTCAGTTTGCGATCAGGAGCCTAAGGTAGATGTCCATTTGACTGCCTTAAGTGTCAGAAGAAGCCTGTGCAAAAATGTCAGTCCATCTCTGATTTACATCTTTGTTATCAGATGAAGTATAAAGCTGACCAAAGTTTGGTACGAGCTGCAGTGTAGCCATTGATTCTGGAATGTAGTTAGGGGGAAGGTACAAATGGCTCTCTGCATCTCTGTTAAATCTGCTGTCTTAACTGCCTTATGTGCCACTAAAAGCCTAGCAGAATGGGCAGCACCCACTTTGTTGTGTATTATAAGAACTGCAATGGCACCAAAACAAACAAAGTTTAATACCTTCCTTGATCTGAGCCCATGCTTGCTTTTTCCTTTTCTACTTCCATCCTTTCACCTCTTGTTCATTGATCTGCTCCTGAATCCATTGTGGTCTCTCAAATTCCTCTCTTTACCCTATCAGTGTCAGGTCTGTGGATTGCGTGCCAAAGCATCCTCTTTATTTATTGTCTGACGACATCAAGGGATATTTAAAACACACACCCTCAGGAACTTCAGCATGTTGAGAACAGACAAATAGAATGTATTAAATTATATACTTTGTTTATCACTGCAGTTTGACAGTGACAGCTGAAGTGTCTATGCCTCAATCATGGACTTTAATCCAGGATTTTGCGGAGAATGTGAGTTGTTCCCATCAGTATGCCCTTCTGAACTTCTTGGGTTGTGTTTTGTCCTGGCAGTTCCTGCAGATTCTTCTTGAATCCTTTCTCTGTGGTAAGAAGAGCCGTAACCACCACAGACACAACTCTAGTCTTACTGCTCCACACCCTGCTGACCATCTCGACCTCCAGAGCTTTACATTTGCTCTGCTTTTGAGCTTCTCTGAGGATGATGTTGTTATCAGCTTGGACTTCTATATCGATCAGCAGGCACTGCTTCTCCTTGTGATGGACCACCTTATAAGCACAGTTAGATAAAATGGTATGATCGAATTTCAATGCCATGTCCTACATGATGGAGGTGTCTCTGATGCTGACGACAGACTCTGGCATGTGCTGGTATCATTTCTCAGGAATTTTTCCACCTAACGAGCCACAGATTGCTGGCAACCTTGTTGTAACGATTAATATTGATGCCAGCATGGTATACCCAACAATAATATGGCTGATCACCCTTTCAGGTTTTCTGCACATTCTGTATTATTATTACTATTAAGGGAATTCTTTCATTTTAATCTGCAGTTTAAATATTATTTTTATTTTATTTTGAAATTCTGAAAATTGGTAATTTTGGCATTTCATTGCTTTCCTGCTTATCTTTTTAAATTCTTTCAGTTACTTTAGTCCATCATAAATGCTCACTTTATTATTTGAGTTCTTTCTTAGATTTTGAAGATGTAGACTTATTAATCTATAAACACATGAAATTTCTTCATACAGCACGATAACAGTTTAACTCTTTCATGGTGGGTGTTGACTTATAATGACATATAATAGTGTCTTCACGCAGCTGCCAGCTGCTACAGGAATGCATTCAGCACTACGATCAGCTGGGGACTGATCAGCTAATGCTGGTACATCACTTTTGTTTTCATTCTCCAGATCACTTGCATCAAAATCAGAGTGTGATAAGCCAGAGTTCAATTCAGAAATAATACGCAAAATGCGGTCTATGGAGGTTTTTGCTTTGCACATTCACTCTGCTCTCTTGCCTTTAGCTCCAGCGGCGGCCAGTTGCTCTGCTGCGCATTCCTGCCGGCCACCAAAAAAAATAATCAACCCTCAATGAGTTAATCTTCTGATCTCATCAAGTTAGTTTGGTACTGGCACAATTTTTCAAGCAGTTTGCTAAAATTTGTCCTGATAAAATGTAATCTTTAAATGCATCCAGCCTTTACTTTAGTCACCATTATACCCAATATGGATAACAGGATTTGCCCCAACTGCCTGAAGCTTGTCTGTTCTCTTGGGGAAGATAGATTTTGCATTTGCCATTTAACACACCAGACAGCCTATCATGTAAACACCTGCCAATCTACAATTATAATACATAAATTCCTCATTACATTAATATCTCTCTATTGTATCTATTAGGAAGATAGATAAAACATTGGCAGTACTTCTCTCCAAGTTGCTGTTGACTTTTGTACGTGCAGCGAATGACACACTTTATTGCCTAGACGTAGGCACACATGGATTAATGTACACATAGGCCAAAAGAGATTTTTAAATAAATTCTTGCCTTATTGCTGCGAACAGAAATAAGTATGTCCTAATAAATTACTAACTGGCAATATTTCCAAAGATTTGAAGAAAGTCATTTTGCAGATATCATTGGTTTACATTACTAAGTGCACACTACTTTACTGCCTGCAGCTGATTATGCTTCCCTCCGCTTCTGCATGAATGTCACTTTAGCACGATTGATCATCGTCTTTGTGCAGTCATGTCAACTTGAAGTATACTGCTTTTTGACTTATAAACAGTACTCAGTGACACAATTCATTTTCCCTTCTGACTTATAAATAGTACTTAATGATGTAATTCCTTTTCAAAGCCTTGAAAAGGCAACATAAGCCTGTATTAGGTGCACAAAAACCCCTCTGAATAAAGAATTGCTACTTAAACTGCAAGGATATGATGTGACTGGAAAAAAATACAGGCTAGCAGAAATGTGACATGAGTGCTAACATGCATACACATTTTTTCAAAACAAAATACCAATGCGTCATTACAAAATAACATTTTGAAAATTCTGTACTCAAGCAAACCTGTGTATGGCACATTAGCATTAACTAGGCTCAAAAAACTTAAATTGCAGATGGAAAATAAAACCCCCCTTTTTTTTTACAACCCTGAACAAGTTTACAAAAAACTTTAAAAAATCTACACATGGCATAGCATTTAGGTGGATTGAGGGGCTGTGCATGCAGCATAGCATTCAATGGACTGAGATCAGTAGGTGGGTTTTAGAACCTTCTCATTCCATTTCAGGGTTGTGGGGGTCAAAGGCTATCTCACCAGGATTGGACTAAAGGCTGACAACAGGACTGGATAGTTCATCACAGGGACCACTCTAACACACACACACATAAACTCACACACCATATTCACATGCAGTGCCGGTTTGGAATCGCCAGTATTTAGAGTTCCCACAAGTTTTGATAATCAGACCAGTACCTGTATGTGTGGAGCTTGCATGTTCACTCCACATTTGCCTGGATTTTTATCCAGGTACTCTAAATTTCCTCCCATACACTAAACAAAGGTTGTTAGGTATTTAGCAATTACATTCAGGCAAAAATCTAGCAGTTATGCCTGTGATTATGTAATGGCCCCTTCATCCAGGGTTGGTTCCTGCCTTGCACCTAATTCTGGAATGGTAGGGTGGTGCAGTGGTAAACTATGCTGCTTCACCCAAGTATTATCTGTGTGAAGGGTGCATCTCCATCCCATGCCAACAGGCCTTATTCTCTGTGTCCTCCAGTTTTTCTTACACTCTTAGGTTTATTTTTATTAAACAAACCTTGGCCTATTGAGAGCAGCAGAGAAACAGCACAAATTGTTTCTGGTTAAGCCCAATGGATAGTCTTTTAGTTGACAGAGGTCACATTTACAAAAAGAGTCTTAAATCAAAACAAAAACTCAAAGAAATTCATTGCTAAATATGTCATGTCTTATACTTTCAAAACCTATTACCAAAGCCCATCTATCCATTGTGGTCACCAGGGGGCACACCAGCCACTCAACCCCGACATTGCCAGACTCTAGGCACAAGTCTTTCCAACACACACATTTTATTTTATATGAGAAACGCTGCTCTTTCATTCCCCCTACAGCACAGTACCATAAACAGCACTTTCTTTTCTGTTCTCTTTCTTCTTCCTCTCCTTTCCGCCTCCACTGACAAGCTTCGTCCCTCTTTCTCCTGACTCTGGCTCTATGAGTGAAGTGTGGCGGCTCCCTTTATGCTGCATCCTGGGAGCACTTCAGGTGACTCATCAGCGTTATCTGGAAGTACTCCATGGTGTGGTTGAAACCCAAAGTAGGGCTCTGCAGCTCCCCCTGGTGGTCCTCACAGAACCCAACAGGATTTCAGCAAACTCCACCTCTCCCAGTGTGCCCTTCGAGAATCCATGGAGCCACAGCGACCCAGGGGGCTGCCCTCTAGCGCTCTGGGAGAGACAGTGTCCTGTGCACATCTGCTTCCCCAGTTCTTCCCATATATTGGCCTTCTGGTTGGGAAAGAACCACGGCCATCTGTCACACCATCTATTTTCCTAATGCGCGAGTCCAAGGCAGGGTTACGGGGCTATTTCTAAAATGCTAAAATGGCTATCAAGTGTTATTTTCAAGCTAAACCTTGTACTTGATTGTTTATATTACTTTTCATTTTTGGTACTTTACCATTAGTGTTTATGGCAGATCTAAAATTCTGATGTCAGTGTGCATGCACCATCATTTCTTACAGTAGTGATGTGATGTGTGAGGATATAATGCATTGTGGGGTACTTAGCCTATGCTCAATAACATGAGTCTATTAATGTTGTCACACACATGCACATGGGAGCCAGCCACAGGGACCAAAAGAAGGGAATTCCAAGCCTGGCCGAGGGGTAGCATGGTGCACTAAACCCTCTTATTTTGTCCCTGCAGACCACACACAGGAAGTGCTGCCTGAGTATGAAGACGTCACTTCCGCCTCGGCTCTGAGGACAACATCACTTCCTGTCCTGGCCCCGAGGACAACATCACTTCCTTAAACCTCCCTATAAAACCCAACTTCTTTCCTCTGTTGGGCAGTTCTGTTTTGGGCTCTCTTCTGTACTGTACTGTACTGTACTGTACTTCTGTGCTGAAAACTTTGCTTTTACATCCAAGGTCAAGTACACAGGTGGCTGCCACAAACCTTTGTCTTGTGTTGAGGCTCATCATTTCACCATGTACTGAATGCAGCTTATAAACAGAGACGGCAAAGCTCTTTCACTTTTATGAAATATATAGAACAGTCTATCATCTTCTCTGAAATCCCTAAGCACACAACATACTCCGCTGTAACTGGCTCTGCACTCTAAAGAGGAAGTCTTAAAGACTAGGTGTTCTCTTTGCATATGAATAATAAGATTTGAGCTATGTGTCAAGTATCTGAGGCAACACCATTTATGAGACCAGCAGATGCTGACAAAGTAACAGTCAAAATAGAAGCTCTTTACCTCAATCGTTGTAACATCACTTTCAAGAGAAGCAAAATAAACATTGCTGGGTATCTGGCCAAAAGAGGTTAATTCATTCCCCAAAGTTCTGACAAAACTTTCATGTTCTTTCTACAAGTTGGCAGTCATTAGTGGAGTAGACTGCCATACAGTATACACACCTGGGCCAGCACCTGGGTTGTTTAAGGAGATGTATCCATCTTGACACAATCCTTGCTCATTTCTGTAGACAAATGGTCAGTTACCACCAACCAGGCTGACTACAATGAGAGGGATATTCCAAGTTGTCCAAAAGTGCAAGGGAATGTAAAATGGAAGGCAGAAGTTTGGATGCACTTAGAACTAGAGAGTGACACTAAGGTGTACCTGGCTAGAGTACCTCACAGCCACAGTCTCTTTAGTATCACGATACCTGCAGCCGAGTTTCACCCATTGAGTCTAAGTAGCCAAACTCATGTCAGAGGGAAAACATTTTTGTACAATGGGTGGTTTTCTTTTTCTCTTAGGCAAAAAAACAGGTGAATAATAAATGTAAAAAGCCAATAGATAAAGGACCAATAGGCACCCTTTGTTGAGACCAGGATGACAAGTGAAAAAGCAAATCTCTAAAATAATTCTGGCTTCAGGTTATTGTTGATGTCTGTCTGCAAGACATAGATATTTATCTAACTTGCAAAAGAGTCACCTGCTTTGAAGATTAAACTGCTTTGTAGCTCATCAAAACACAAGATTCTGATAATAGATCTGCCTTCTTCCTTCGAAAATGTTTGCATTTACCTGGTTTGAAAATTAACATTGTTCAGGGGACATTGGTTTCTAATTAGCTTACAGTGGTATATGTACTTATTGAAAGCTGACAATACTTTTTTTAACCAATGAAAATGTGTTTACACTGTTGATAATGTAAGGAAATTAGTATATACCATTGTTTAATTGATCGTCATGTTGATCCAGGCAGAGACTGAAACAGTTATATACTATTAGACACTGAGTGGTGGGAAGAGACGGTCCACCAAGAATGCTGTCAAGATCACTTGCACTGAGCGCAGGGACTCACAGACAGAAGAGGGTAATAATAATAACAATTCTTTGTATTTATATAGTGCTTTTCTCACTACTCAAAGCGCTCAGCAATTGCAGGTTATGGGCCTTGCTCAAGGGCCCAACAGAGCAGAGTCCCTTTTGGCAACTTTCCGATTGCCAGTGCAGATCCCTAGCCTCAGAGCCACCACTTCTGCCACTTCTGGGGGTACATAGCTGACAGGACGCAAGACAGACGGATGGTGACACTTACCTCCAGTGAGAAAGACAAAGTTGCACCAGAGAGGCGCCAGGTTCAGCGAGACAGGGAAGGTGGCGGACAAGAAACAAGACTTCTGTTAGAAAACAAGCATTTGGTGAATAGAGTGTTTCATTGGGACAGTTGGACTTCACACCACTGAAGAGTGTATCCTCCATTGTTATGTTTTACCAGACTTTTAGAGTGATAGATAGATAGATAGATAGATAGATAGATAGATAGATAGATAGATAGATAGATAGATAGATAGATAGATAGATAGATAGATAGATAGATAGATAGATAGATAGATAGATAGATAGATAGATACTTTATTAATCCCAAGGGGAAATTCACATACTCCAGCAGCAGCATACTGATAAAAAAACAATATTAAATTAAAGAGTGATAAAATGCAGGTATACAGACAGACAATATCTTTGTATAATGTTACCGTTTATCCCCCCAGGGTGGAATCGAAGAGTCGCATAGTTTGGGGGAGGAACGATCTCCTCAGTCTGTCGCTGAAGCTGCTCCTCTGTCTGGAGATGATACTGTTTAGTGGATGCAGTGGATTCTCCATGATTGACAGGAGCCTGCTGAGCGCCTGTCACTCTGCCATGGATGTCAAACTGTCCAGCTCTGTGCCTACAATAGAGCCTGCCTTCCTCACCAGTAATTCCGGAAAAAAAAGAGTGTGCTCTCTTTTTAAAAGGTTTTCGCTCCTGATATTTTTAAACTGTCATCTATTTTTATCTTCTTGATGTATTTTATATTGTCTTGTGTAGTACAAGTTACTGTTGTTTTTCTTGAAATAGCAGCCATCGTGTGTTTACTCACCGCCCAATATAAAGAAACCTGTGTGCTGTTATCTTTTAATTTAAAGAGTTCCCAGACTCTTAATAAAACTGGATGGCGTAGTTGGATATTTTAACTGTGTTTAGGTAAAAGATTACCTATAAATGTGACCAGACACCTGTCACACTCAGCATTGAAATTTACCATTTTTAGAATATCCATCAGGCTCTAACAATAATTTCTGTTCTAAGACTGTAACTGTAACATTCAATTAGGCAGGTTCAGTAAGGAATGTATAAATTTACAGTGAGTGTATTTCTGTAAACAGTAATGTTTTCTGTACATAAAATGGAGCCAACCACCACACATTTTAAACTGTTGATCAGAATGTTGTTTTTTGTGTGGAATTCATTTTTTGTCAGGTAATATGTGAGATATTTAGAAAGCTCTTTCTGAATAATACTGAGCTTTTTCTATAGAATGTGAAAGGGTACAGCCCGAACACAGACAGGAGGACACGTTCTTAGCCATCACCACACGTTTATTCACACAATCTACTATTTACAAGTCACTATGTGCACCGCCACCAATCACCCCCCACAGTCTCTCAACAGTCCCGGCTTCTTCACTAGCCGTCTCTCTTTTCACCGCACACAGGGTCTCTCTTCGCCCACCTCCTTCTCCGACCTCGTCCACCTCCTCACCCGACTCCAGCCTTGATTGTCGGGAGGCGGACCCTTTTATAGGCAGCCGAATGCCTACCACACCCAGCCACCTGTAACAGTACTCCCCCGCTAGCTGAAACCTCCAGGGGCCAGCGGACTGATCCGCGAGGACTGGCCTTCCTCGGCGGCAAGCCGACACTCCATAGCCTAGGGCCCGATCCTGAAATTCCAAAAGAAAAACAAGGGCGGAGGCATTGCCATGACGCAGCCCCTCAGCTCGTCCTCTGTTGGGCCAACGCTCTCGGCCCCGATCGGCACCCCGATACTCCCTTTTTCAGCTTCCCAGCCCGACAAGTCCTCAGTCCTCGCCACGGGACCACCAGCGGGAGCACACGTGCTCATCTCCTCCCAGCCAATGGGTAATTCCTCTGCCTCCGCAGAGGACGGCCCTTCGAGGGATGCGCGCACCCAGCTGCACGTCCTCCCATATCGGAGGAACTGGCTTCCTTAAGCTGCTTCCTCCTTTTATTTTGGGACGCCATGACGGTTCGAATCTGCCCATTGCAAGAGGGCAGACCAAGCCCCGCTGGTGTCGGGAGCTTCACGGGGTCGGTCTCGCTTACCTTCCCCGCTGTGCCTCTCCGGTCAGGAGCTCCTGCAGCATGCTGATCCTCCTTCGCGTGCGGCTCCTGATTGCACGCCACTTCCATCCCTCCTGACTCCTGCGTCTCCGCCTGGAGGGCACATCACTCGGCCCGCAGCTCCTGCAGAACTGCTGCCAAGGAGAGAGAAACAGCCGGCGGTGAGCTTACCTTTTGAGCAGCGTCACTCGCCGACTGCTCTCTATGGGCCCTTCCCTGCGGCTCACTCGGGTTTCTTTGAGGCACGAGACGGACATTCCCTGCTCCCGCCTCCGCCTAATCATTGACAAGAAAACAGGACACGCTGTCCAATCCCGTGCCTGTCACGAGGAGGAACTTCTGGTCGGCGGCCATCTCGTCCTCCTCTCTCACAGGGAGACGAGATTCCGGGCAGCTCCGCAGCTGCTGCGGCTGTCGAAGCTGCAGCCCATCCTTCACGGCAACTCCTCCTGCTGCCGCTATGTCCTTGAGCCGCCCCTGAAACATAAAGTCCATCGGCGGACCGCAAATGGTCCGCGACTCTGCATTTCCCTGCGGGGTTCAGTGCACGCCACCCCTGCGGCACGTGGGTGAGCTACCCTGCTGCGCCGGGCCTTCCACAGACTTTTCCTGATATGCAGGTCCGCACCTTGAGCCAGGTGCAGCATCCTGCCGACTACGCCAGTGTGAAAGGGTACAGCCCGGACACAGACAGGAGGACACGTTCTTAGCCATCACCACACGTTTATTCACACAATCTACTATTTACAAGTCACTATGTGCACCGCCACCAATCACCCCCCACAGTCTCTCAACAATCCCGGCTTCTTCACTAGCCATCTCTCTTTTCACCGCACACAGGGACTCTCTTCGCCCACCTCCTTCTCTGACCTCGTCCACCTCCTCACCCGACTCCAGCCTTGATTGTCGGGAGGCGGACCCTTTTATAGGCAGCCGAATGCCGACCACACCCAGCCACCTGTGACAAGAATTATCAGTTCCTTTATCAGAAGTGTCACATTTTGCTTTTTCTATTACATTTGCAGTAATAAATATCCTTCATAAGCAAGAATAATTTTCATAGAGGTAAGTCATATTTTTTGGTATTATTTACCCTTTAATTTTCTTATTAACTTATACATTTATAACATTTTTTTTTCCAAAAATACAGTAGGTAATTATGTAAAAAGTCACTTACATATCATGTTGTGAATTTCTCCTTGGGGATTATTAAAGTATCTATCTATCTATCTATCTATCTATCTATCTATCTATCTATCTATCTATCTATCTATCTATCTATCTATCTATCTATGTTGTATTAAAATAAAGCTATGTTCTTTGTTCTTGAGGGCTGCCACAGTATGGAATTTATTTTCATTGCTAAACAGCCCAGTCTATTCTTGACCTCATGAATACTGTACATAGATTCAACTGACAAAGCAGAATTTATTTCCAACAATCTTAATAACTCACAACATAAATTGTGTAGATGAATAATGCACAGTGTTTGAAATGTTACAGTTCAGCTACATTAAAATACAGTATGTATGATGAAAGAAGGAGGACTTGGTTTTTGTCTAGTCAGGCCTATCATTAATCTTTTTGGGCTTCCAGTCCTGCGTGGAAGGTTCCCTTTTGCCACTGATCACGTTGATTGTCAGCTACAAAAAAAAATGTACTGGAAAATAAAACTGGCATGTGTGCATGTGATTTAATACAGTTATTCCACTATTTTTCTTTATGTTCCATTTATGTCCTTAATATTGTGATTTTATATAATTTATTTGTCTGATATGTATGTTTAACAAGTACAAAATGAATAGTCATGTTTAGTGCATTGTTGTGTATTTCTTCTGTATATTAAACAATGTATTTCCAGGGATGTTGCATCAGCAAAAGTGTCCCCGGTCACAAAAGGACACAAGGATGCAGAAAGCAAGAAGGGCAAAGTAGTGCAGTGCCATATTTAAAAAAATATTGGCAATGTTAAACCGTGTGAGATGTCAGGGGGGTATTTTCCGTACGTCGCTTAAACCATCCGAGATCAGGTGCCTCATCTTGGATGAGTTAATGCCAGTGAAACACATCCAGATAAGTCGGTTTTTCAAACGCAGCCACGTAGTAGATTAGTTTAGCTGGATCTAATCATACGAGATGAATGCGCGTGCCCGCGCTGAGTGAAAAGCCCATATATATTGAGTCTAGAAAACATGATCAGCAAGTCTTTGATAGGCTGCAACAAAATGATGAAAGAACGGGCGCATTTTTTTTCCACACAAGCGGAGCAAGACCTTTCATTCGAAGGACATGAAGAATTTCAAGATTTAATATGCACAAGGGGTAACACTGCAAAAGCAGCCCAAACCAGAAAAGACAGCTGGCAAAAAGTGGCAGACAAATGAAATGTGTGTGCATTGTACTTATTGAAAGCAGCGTTTCATTTCCTATGTGTCAGATTAATTATTATTTAACATGTCATAATTCCAGATCAAACGTGAGCACAAGGAGAACACGGGAACAGGTTAAAGTGAAGTACAAGAATATACTTCAAACTGGTAAATATTGGTATATAACTATTTAAAGAATTGATGACATAAAGAATCATATATAATGTAAAGAACATTAATTTTAAAGCTAATAAGAAGGCAGACAAGCAAAAAACAGGTGGAGGTCCACGCGGTCCAGACCTAACCCCTGCAGAAGAGTTGGCTCTCCAGCAAAATGCCCATCGCCCTGTTTCTGAGGGCATTCCAGGGGGAAGCTCCTCCTCAGAACCAGTGGCAGGATGCAGTGGTCACTTCATTTGAGGTAAAGGATGATCATTGCATATATTTGTCCTCAATGTGTGCCATAGGTATGTTCCATATAGCCCTCTTTTTTGTTGGGTCAGTTGCAGGGAATGTCATATCCCTAGAACCTGTGTCTGACCAACGAGATATTGACGAAGGTCAAATATTTGATGAAGACACTGTGTCTGATTATTCATCAGGAGGAGAGGTACATTTTCCAAATAATGTTTGATCAAACTCCATTGTGATCAGTCCCATGTGCCCCAATCACATTTGGAAACCCTGGGTAATGTGAATGTTAGGCTGATTGTGAGATTCTTTATGGAATACCTGCAATGGCATGAAACGCCTCTTTTGTCTGCACACGCAGGTGTCCAGGAAACACAATGAAAACCCGAAGGAAATGTTTCAGAGCCAAACAGACTTTACGAGTTGCATGGCAAACTGCACTTTTCGATAGATGTTTCGCATCGCCTACAGTATATAAAAAAGTGTCGCTTGCAAGAAACCTCAAAGCAATGCATACTGTCTGTGTGGTTGTGAGAGCCCAACTTCGCTGAGTTTGACTTCGAATATACGGAGCTAATAAATCTTTGAGGTACAATATTCCCCCTCGGCTAAAGCGGTATCTTTCGTACAGAATTTCCTCCGGGAGCAATAAAGGATCTTGCCGATCGTGCAAAACCCTCTCTATATGAAATTCTCTTCGTATAATTTGCGCACCAATATCAATTGGTCGCTCATTCATGAACGGCGAAGCCATGACTGGATGACTTCCACTCACCGTCACTGATCACGTGTGTAAACTAATCCTTGTTTACGTAGAACAAACCTGCTCCGAGCAGGTTTGCAGATTTGGATGTGTTGCTATGACAACACTTCCAGCAAGAGTTTCCAAAAACCGACAGATCCAGGATCAGGCCAAATCGTCAACAATTACATCCGGCTAAGCGAGTAATCCACGTACGAAAAATACCCCCCTGGTCTACACAGCAAAATACAGTGGAGTCAGGAAGTATTCAGACCCTTTAAAATTTCTGCACACTCTACTGTGTTTTGTTTGTTTAAGTTTAAAGGGATCAATTTGGCATTTTTGCCCATCACTCAATAACCCATAATGAAAAAGTGAAAATGTGTGTTCAGAATGGTTTGCTATTGTTTATTAAAAATCAAAACCTCTGAAGGCTCTCATTTATATAAGTATTCAGACCCTTTGCAGTGGCGCACCAAACTTTGGTCAGGTGCATCCTGTTCTTTTGGCTTACCTGTAAGATGTGTCTAGAAACTGGGGTCCACCTGTGTAAAAATAAATAGACAGTCTACCCTCCATCTTACTTTAGCAAGAAGAATTAAAACTGTCAAGACGAATATCCTCCCTAAGCTTCTGTTCCTATTTCAAAACATCCCCATATTCATTAAAAAATCTTTTTTAAGAAATTAGATTCAATCATAACCTCATTTATTTGGAATTCGAAAAATCCATGCATTCAAAAGGCGATCCTACAATGACCTAAATCAGAAGGCGGCATAGCTTTACCTAATTTTCAGTTTTTTTACTGGGCAGCAAACATACAAGCTATTAAAACCTGGACATTGACACAAATAGATGAACACACACTAGCTTGATCTGCAATAGAAATGAAATCCTGCAGCACTTCTTTATATTCCTTGCTTTGTACCCCAGTAAATACAAGGCATCACCAATATACTAACAACTCAATTGTGCTTAATTCACTCAGAATATGGAACCAATGCAGCAAGCATTTTAAGATAGAGCAGCTTTTGTCTGTGGCACC
Organism: Erpetoichthys calabaricus; assembly: GCF_900747795.2. Lineage (NCBI taxonomy): Eukaryota > Metazoa > Chordata > Cladistia > Polypteriformes > Polypteridae > Erpetoichthys > Erpetoichthys calabaricus. Next base: position 217,253,017 of record NC_041398.2, on the reverse strand, counting down.
CTTGCACAATAACCACCTTTTTCCTCCCTTTCAAACGGATGCAGCTTTCAATGTCTGGAAAACATTCGGGATTAAATCACTTAGAGATCTGTACATAGACAACGTTTTCACATCCTATGAACAATTACACTCCAAATTAGAAACTTTGTTAAATAAAACCTGCCTAATATTCCTCACGTCACATCTACCTCTATGCCGGAAAAAATATTTATCAGTCTCAAGGACTCAGACAGCATTTCTATAATAGATAAAAACATTTTAAAGTCCCTCCCTTTTCAAAGATCCCAGAGTACAATGGGAAAAAGATCTTACTCAACATTTTGGAAAAGGAATGGAAGGCAGCAATGCACAGAACTCACTCGAGCTCCATATGTGCAAAGCATACAATTATTCAACTTGAAATCATCTATCGAGCACATCTGTCTCGTTTAAAATTGTCCAAAATGTTTCCAGGGCAAGAGCCAACCTGTGAATATTACAATCAAGTTCCAGCCTCACTGGGTCACATGTTTTGGGCCTGCACTAAATTAACATAATTTTGGACCAAAATCTTTAAATGCCTTTCAGACAGCTGGGTGTCACAATCCCTCCTAATCCATTAACAGTTGTGTTTGGTGGACTCACAGATGGGCTTAAAGTGGAGAAGGACACACAAACTGTAATCGTCTTTACTACGCTATTGGCACGTAGACTTATTTTGGTCAACTGGAAGAATCGTAACTCTCCTCTTTTAAGTCAGTGGGTAACTGATGTTGTATACTACTTGAAATTGGAAAAAATTAAATACTCACTTAAAGGATCTGTACAAAACTTTTTTTAAATCTGGCAGGATCTAATTAATAATAGTTTAGAATAAGCATTTAAATTAAGGAGATTCTCTTCCCTTTTTAATCCTATTTATTGATTTACTTATCTTTTCTACTATTAAAGTTTCACTGTGTTGGCCTAGCTCTCTTTCTCATGGGTGCAGGTTGACTTGATTTGAACCCAGTTTTGTAAAATTGACTTGCTTGTGTGAAATGTTGTTTGATTTTAATAAATTCAATAAAATGTTAAAAAAAATAAACTAAGGCTCTTTGTAACTATTTAATAAAAGGGTTTAGAGAATGGATGGGTGGAAGAATAAATGAATAGTTTTCCTTTTATTCAGTGCTTCATTTTCTACAAAAACTGTATTTGGGTCATTTATATTTTATACTCAAAATACCTTAATGGTCATTTATTTATTTTACACAAAAAAAGAATTACACATATGTTTTTTTAGTTCATAGAATAAATTACATATTTATGTAATGCTATATCCCTAGCAATATATGCTCTTTTTCATCATATATAAAATAAAAAATGAGATACACATGTGAGATCATTATAAAGGTCTCATAAGAAATATAGAACTTGATTTGTCTTTTTAGTGCCTGATGACCAATTGCTTCTTTGTGTGTGGGTGTTGCTGTTTTTATATCTTAAATTTATTTTATAAGATTATTAAAGTATGCTTTAAAACTGCATTACTTCAAAATGGATGTGTGGGTGGATATTAATATAATTGTAACTTTATCCCTGATCTTTTTGAAGGATACATCAAGAAATTGCAGCTGGATAGATCCTGATTTGTGTCACTTTGACCCAAGTAGCTTTGGGATTTGCTTCACATCACCAGGTGGTCATACTGTATTTTTGGTAGAAATACAGAAATAAAAAAATAATTTTGGGGAAATGATTTTGGCATCAGTTTGCAGTACATATTATATGTAATAGCACTGAAAACTTCTCATATAACAACCAAGAAAAGTAATAATCTTCACTCATGATTGTATCAAACAATATGGAGTTTGTTTGGTGTTCTCCTGTGCTATAATGCAACTGTTTCTATTTAACTATGCAATAAAAAAAGTAATTTCTCTTATCAGTATTTAGTTGTACTAGGTGTCTGCCCGAAACAGAACATTCTAAATGTCACAATCTGCAAGTACATAAAGGTAGTGACGTGTACAAAACATACAGGCCGAGTCATTCAAATTTTTTAGCAGCAATACAAAAATAAACAAGTAAACCTGCCTAAATTAAATATGCAGTAAAGGATATGACAGCACTGAAGTAAACAGAAGTAATAAAGCAAAGATGGCAAAACCAAAGAGAAAAAGCATAGTCAAAAATAAGATCTTGTGTGTGTCCCAGTTTCTGTTCTCTAACGTTAAAATGACCACTGTGACGTAGCATACACACATAGGATTTTGCTAATGACACTGTGTTGCCACACATATCTTAAGGATGGCTAAAGTGGTGTGAGGCCTCTCAAAATAAGCCAAGACCCTGCCTAGAAAAGGTTCATTCCTAGGTAGCTCAAGTTCCTGCTCTACTGGCTGGCTTTGGTCTACCCACAGGGCCAAGTGGGACTTTGGCTTCAAAACTATACAGAAATACACACAATGTCCCAAAATATTCATAATGCCCAAGAGAGAGAATTACTGTTAACCTGGGGTTTGTGAATTAAACGGAAAACAAGGGAATCTTAAAACAAAAACAAAAAAGGATTTAGTAACAGAAAGAAAGGGAAAACAACAACAACATTCATTCATATATCACATTTTCATACAAAGAATGAAGCTCAAAGTACAGTACTTTACAAGATGTCAAAGAGAAAGTTACAAGGAAAAAACAATTAAGACTCAATAAGAATAATAATGAATAAGTAACAAAGAAATAAAATCTGTATGATCTTATTAGACATGCCATTAGTATAAGAGCAGTGTTCCTTATATACAATATCATATTGTAAGCACCTAAAAATGTCTCTAGTAATAAGGTCAGATGGCCGTGAGGGCATAAAAAACAAAATCTGCAGGGGCTCCAAGGCCAAAAAACCACCCAGCCTCCACTGGGCATTCTACCTAACATAAATGTTCTTGAATCATTCCTTATTGTGAAAATAGCAAAAAATGATTAAAACACTAAAAAAGAGATGAAGGAGATTTCAAAAAAGCAATCTGAAAGCAAACAAGTCTCAAAACAAAAATCCTTAATCAAAATCCTTAAACCAGTATATCTAAAGAAACAAGGCATAACTCAGAGATACAGTAAGCTCCAACACTCCACCAATGCACATTCTGTCAAATGCAAGGAACTCACAATCCCAGTTTGTCTTTAAATGCTGGGGGCGGTTTTTTTGGAGAAAGATATTGGTGATCCCATCTCTTGGGGGTCTACCCATAAAATACAAGGAACATACAGTAGGCAAATACAACTTTGCACATTGAAACTAAATTACTACGGTGGGCTGGCGCCCTGCCCAGGGATTTGTTCCTGCCTTGCCAGACCTCTGTGACCTTGTGTTAGGATGTAGAGGGTTGGATAATGACTGACTGACTGAAACTAAATTACAAAAGAAATAAAGTTAACATAAAACACATAATTACGCAAAGCCTAAATAAGAATAATAACATAAATGATAGCAATCAGAGAACTAAAGAAAAAAAGACATTAAAAAGGAATTTAAACATAAGCCAGAGAAGGAACCGTGGCTTAAACATGACAATGATAACACAATGTTGTTTCCAAGGAAGCAAAATAAAGCGGTGAAATAAAGCACTATGGAAATCAAAAGAAAATAAATGATAAAATGCACAATGCCAAGTGTCCCCTACACTTCACATCTATGTATCTCCCTTAGATTGATTTGCTTTTTAAAAGAAGACCAAAGACCTGTTTCTGCACGATATACCATATAAATTGAACATGAACTGATTTGTATATGTGTTAGGACTGCAGCAGTGTCTCACCTGGTTATACACCTGTATATTATTATGTTTTTGTGTTTTTCATTAATCTCTTGATCCCTCATCTTATATCATGTTCTACATTTGCAGGTTTGGAGTCCTGTTATATATTTTAGGTGTTAGAGCTACTTGAGTGGTCTCTTTAAGTCCCCCATCTGCTGCAAAGCCCTGCTGGCAATTACAAGCATTTGCTGCAGTGTCCTTCATCAGATTTATATCTTGTTTAATTTTTGGCTCTCTGAGATATTTTTATTAGCTTTTATTGTGTGTCTCATTTGAGACTTTACATTTTGGATTGCTAGATTCTGAGTTTTTGGTTTTGGATTTAGTTTGAAGACAATCATTTTGGCTTAGTTGTTCCTTCACCGTTCTTTTACTGCTTCTTGTTTCTGTTTTTTTTTTTTTTGTACTTCATTTAATTTTGAATTCTTTCAATTCTGAATTATTTGCTTACTTTAATTACAATTTCTATAAGATACTTAATTAATTTAATTTGGATTCTAATCTTGAGTATTTTGCATTTAATTAAATACTTAAGAAATTAATTCACAGTTGCGTTTATGCCTTTTGTTTGAGTTTTTCGGTGGATTTTTCTCAGTTTTGGCTTTCCCATTTGTTTTCATTAAAACAATGTGTCACGATCCTGGAGGGCATTTTGTGTTATTTTGTTTTTTCGTTTTTCATTTTACCAAGTTTGTAGTTTTAATTTAGAATTTTGTGCAACACCAACACACATGCAATAATTTGTGACACTTTAGGCCTCACCTGATACAGAACACATTACACACACTCACCTGTATTTAAGCAAACACAGATTCTGTCCATTTTTCTTAAAAAATGCATATTTTCTTTGTGCAAACAATTTTAGAGAATTTAACTATAAACCACAATCTCTTGGGACATTAATAGGTATATTATATATTAGTTTAAATGTATGTGTATTTTTTGTTGTTTTTTTTTTTTTTTTTCTTTTTTAATTTATTATTTAAATAAAAAAAAGTTTTTATGTCCTTTCTGTTAGTTTCATTAATCATTTGTTATCATTTGTTAATCATTTCTTATTTTTGTTCTGTCCCCTTAATTATGTCTCCATTCCCTGTGTTTTGTGGATGGAGGCCCATGAGGCGAGGCTACCCTGATGTCATGACTGTTGGGTCCTCCTTCTGGCTATTTATTCCAGTCTGAAGTTAGAGCCAGCAGTCTAATATTGTAGTTGATTAGAGTCTTACTGTGAGTATCATTTTTTTCTGAATTTTCAGTTTATTTTGTCTGCTCTGTTATTGTATTTCTATTTTGGTTTCTGCATTGGGATTTGCTTGCAAAGGATTGCCTTTTAGGCATCTCTGTTTGAACCAAGGTTATTATAGTTAACTAAAACTAAAATCAAAACTGAAACTATTATTAAAAAAACATTTTCATAAACTGAAATAAAATAATTAACAAAACCGAAATGAAAAACTAAAACTAAACGAAACTATTAAATTGCTGGAAAGACTAACTGAAATAAAATAATAATTTACTAAAATATTTTTAGTTTTCGTTTTTGAATGAATATTCTTGCCGTTAGTCTTTAACCCTTGTAAGTTTTAACTCTAAAACAGAAAGTCATCCACCACGAACCGCCCGCACATATTCATCCAGTGAACGGTGGCTGGTGACGGAGGGCAGCTGTTCACACAGCATTTGCGGTGACAGAGCAAGCTGAGTGCGGGTGCGTAAAGCGTGTGAAATAGAAAGCGATATGCATGCCGCCTTTCTTTGTGCTTGTTGTATATCAAGATGTAATTCAAACGGCTGAAATCAGAATGTACTGGTCAACAAAATGTTTACCATATGGACAGAAAAATCACGAGTGAGTAACATTTCAGTTTATTTCTCAGGTGTGTGCTTTTTGTTGACAGCAATTCACCTGCCTCTTCGCAAAGAAGAAATCGTTTTTACTTTCTCATACACGAAGTATAGAGAAAGTATAGTAATCATGAAAAAATTTGACCTCGATATTTTGATGAATCTTGACTTTATAGACTAACCAGTGTCCAACAATGCTATTTTTTGGAATTGTATGTGTACGCACGTGCGTGTGTGTGTTTGTGTGTGTGTAAACACGATAACTCAAAAATGCAACTAGATAGATGGATGAAATTCGGCATGTGGTTGTTACACCATAGATCTGTATTAACTTTTGGGCCAAATCCATCACCCGGAAGTGGAACTTTACCTGAACACATACTCGATTTTTTTTTTTTTTAATACAGCTGCAGAGTCCGATTTATTCAATTTTACTTTTATAATAATTGTTCAATATATTATTAATTTGATTTGTTGTTTATGGTTCATTAATGTACATAATATAAAAATAAAATCATTGTCTTGTGGTTTACTCCTCAAATATCCATCCCCATATCTGAGTATACAAGAAAGTCTCGAGGAGACCACTCCTGGTTGTTGAAAATAAAACGGCACTGATCGAGACTGACTAGGTCATCTTACAAGATCAGCATATTGTTGCTGATCAATCACTTTTGCTTTAAAAACATCGTTTAACAACAAAGCGATACAAACAAAGGTAGAGAGTCTGACAAGTGATGAAAAACTAAACATACTAATGGGTTTTTGTATTTATTCCATATTTATTAATTTATCTTTTTTAGTTCATATTCACAACTCAAAATACCTGATATTGTGAAAGTAATCCATTAGCAGAATTATATTTTAAAATATTCGTCTCCCTTTTTTCAATGTTTTTCTCTCCCTCTCTCAAAATAGATAGTTGAAATCATAATATTCTTTTTGTTCTTAACATCAGCCTTATCATACATATTGCATACCAGGGATTTTTCCTGCCTTGCATCCAAACCTGCTGTGGTAGACTCCAGGTTTCCTGTGATCCTGCTCTGGATAAACAGGTTTAGATAATGTATATGTTGTTCTTAATCTCAGACGCTGTCTCTGTTGTTTTATGCCTATCCGTACTCCTATTACCTGCTCTTGCTCTGCTCATTATGGGTTTACTGTCCTTTATGGTGGTCTATTCAAGACTCACAGCCCCTAACCTTTACACTACATGCTTGTTGTTCTTTGTTTCCTTCAATACAGCTAGGTGGGGTCTGCACACTCATTCAAGTCTAAGAGCCCTGTTCTTCCAAAGCCCCTGTGATTTTCATGAGGAAATATTTTAAAAATGATAAAATTGTGTAAAATTGTTCATATTCAGTGTCTAGTTTTGATTATGCTTGCTTTTATCAGACAAAAACAAAATCAGATAGTAAACCATGCTTGTTTTTATCAAACAAAAGCAAGACCAGATAATAAACTATGTGGTGTAGTAAGCTTCCACTAACATTAAACTCATATCCAAATCTGTTAAGTGTACAGTTGTGTCTGATTGTGATACAAAACTAACTCTGTAGGCGCTCCATGTCATAATTACTAAAACTAAAACTGAAACTAATATATATAAAAATAAAATAGAAATGTCTTTGTGAAATAAAAACTAAACTAAAACTAAAAATACACGATGAAGGAAAACTAAAACTAAACTGAATTTCCAAGTAAGGTCAGAAAACATATAGAAATAAAAACTAATATAAAAAGGCAAAACTATAATAACCTTGGTTTGAACCTCTTAGGACCTTTATCTTGTACTTTTCTATTTTTGTAAAATATATCATTTATTTGTAAAGATTCTTTATATGCCCTGTTCATATCAACCAAAGGTTCACAGTCATCCTTTTCCTTTTTCAGCTTTTGGACTGATTTTGAGACATTTACTTTTTTGTACATTTTGGGCCTTTTGGGCCTGTGAAGCCTGAGGCAGGCAATTGGAGCAGGGATTAAGCCCACTGGAGAGAGGCCTTTTCCAGGCAAGTAGAAGAAGTCTGGCCTGGCCAGTACAGCCATGTGTTGAGTATTTGAAAGCCTCACAACCTTTTGTATTGTCTGGGAAACAAGTGGATTTTGCACAAACCAAGGATGCAGTTAGTGTTTTGCATTTTAGAACTTTGTTATTATTAGTTTGGCTTTGATATGATCTATCTGGTAAAAGGTATTATTTTCAGTTTTTTCTGCGCTCTACGTCATTGTAGTAATAACCATTTTTATATGTATACTTTTTTTGAAAGTTGGGATTTTGACCTATGAGCAATCATATTCTGATATTTGTTTTACATTTGGAATTAAGGCTATGGAATTTATCTTAATGCTTTTTCATTTTTTTTTTTTTATTTACTTGATGGTATTTTGAAGGTCATGTGATCTTGGTCATTGCATTGATGACATAGCAGTAGTTACGACATTAAAATGGTGGCGATTGCATTATGTGTTATCCCTTGGTGAATGCAACAAGCTTGCCAATATGTTGTGTTAGATTTTTCTCAAGTACAGTGCAGTAGAATTGTGTTTTAGGTTTCAACTTCACACTGCTTTTGGCTTTCATCATGTTTTTGTTATGATCTCACAGTATTTTTCAGTGCAGTGCTCACAATAATCTCCACAAATTTTAATGTCTCCATTGTAATTATGGCACCCAGTTGTTATGTTTCAGCCAGGGTTTCATCCCTAATTGAAATCTTTTTTTGTGTTTAATTCATTTTGTGTTGCCTTTTCATATTTTGTAAACTTAAAGAAGAGAGTAAGACAAAACTACTTATGTTATATGACTTGACTAATATTATTTGTTTTTTGTTACTTTTGTGTTTATAAATAAAGTTAGTTTTATTGTATCTTGCCCTTCCGGTAATGTTCCTTGTAGTCTGTATGTTAAGTTCAGGGAGGCAGGGCCACCTGATGCTACAGCTGGTAAAACTGCCCCACACTGCTATTTAAGAAGAAACAGCAGATGAAATGGATGCTCTGAGGTCTTCAAGGACTGCTATGATTTGGCCATTTATAGTCCATGCTTGTGTTTACTTATAGGTTTATGGGACTTGCATCAAAATTTCTCCTGATGTCTCTTTTACACATCAGTCATTCTACTATGACTTGTATTTGAGAGACAGAGTTGCCTTTGAGGCAAAACTGGATAAGGCAAAGGATAGTCAAAATTTTGCCAAGGTTAGTACATGGAGTCATTAAACCAAAACATTAAAACCAAAGCCAGTCAAAAAAAGTAAATTTCAAAACTCCTAACATATACCTTTTTTATTTGAAATCTTTTTTGTGTTAAAAAGCTGAAGACAGTGCTATTTTTTATAGTGGGCAGCATGCTGACTTCATATGTGGTACCATATAAACTTCACGTGACTATCAACCATCCAGCTCCATTTACAGTCCATGGATTCACATTACTGTAAAAGGAATGAACAAACAAACGAAATATGGTTTGGGGCTTCCAAAGGGTGCCCGCTTAATAGTAATGTCTGACAAATGAAAATATGGGCACTATTGTGCTTTTTGAAAAACTGCTGTTATAGTAAGGTTATCTTCAAAAGTGCGACACTATGGTGTACTCGGAAGATAGTCTGGGGAATTAAGTTCCGGTAATCTGTCAATTTAAATACAGCTTGGACTGGAGGATGTTTGGCGTTTCGCAAACCAGACATGAACTTAAGATGTTTTCTCTTCCTCCATTCTATGAACAAAGACCAAACAAAACTTAGCAGTGGTGTCACACTTAAATCCTGTGTCATATTTGTTCAACACAGACCCATAAAATACTCCAGATGCTCACAGGTCTGACATGACCTAATGTTACTCTATTTAGCTATTTTAAGTGATGTTGTCTTGTGGTGGCTATCAAGTCTAGTGAACAATAAATGCATACTTTCAGCCTTCTTTCACACTTTGTTATTCTCTGCATTGATTTTTGCAAGACTCTTATGCTACTATGTGGCAATTATTAATCAGCCCACAGAATTCTCTCCATTTGGGTTGGTAACAGGTATTGAATTATTCTTCTTCAGCACATATATAAGTTGGAGTGGAACGGGTGCCATACGTGCACAGTGTTTAATCATAGAACAATTCCAGCATGGGAACAGAACAGGAACAGACATGCAGTGTTAACAATAACAGTATCTCTTTCAATTTACCACCTCAACCTTTGACCTCTTATGAGGTTAGGAAGCCTCCAGATCCAAAGGGTCTCCCTTATCAGACTAACACAAAGCCAAACACAAAAATAAATGCTTAGTAGTTTATAAAAGAAATAAAAATCTTGTACAATTTTAGGTTAAAGAAAATACTGAGAAACTGGTGTGTCACATCAAATTATGTCACAGACACAAATGGGTGGATCTGATAATTCTTCAAATCTACACAAGTTAGCTATTTTACAACAAAGAATTCCAAACAAAACACACTAGCAAGTAATTGGCACAAAATCTTTTGCCAAACTACACCAAAGGTAGCGTCCATGTTTAAATCAATAATGGGGGAGAAACATCAATGGAGCAGGTCATGTTGGGTGAATCTAGCATTGCAGCAATCGCAACAGAAAAGACTTCTTCTTCTTGTCCTCCCTGCCAACTTCTTCTCATTGCAGATGAGCACAAACATGTCAATAAAGATGTGCCAAGCAACCCAAAGACCCCAGAATGTTAGAAATAATTTTATGCAGCATTTGAACAGAAGTAAGTAAATAAAAACACTGAAGTCTCAAAATGTTTCATTATTATTATTTTCTTTGTAAAAAAAATTGCTTCCTCCATAATTCCATAATTGATGGTTTTACTGGTAAATCCAAATCTCAATAAAAGATCAAAGCGATTTACCTAAGCACCTTTCAAAGAATGTGTGCAATGCCCATTAGTGCGATTTTCTACACTCTATCTGATGGATGGCCTGGGAGCATTCTTAGGTTTTGATCAAATCCTTTCTTAAGTGTGCCTAATGCTTCTAATTATCATTGGTACAGTTCTTGTTCTTTCACGTCCATATCCTACTGATCTCGATTTCCAGGTCCTTATATTTACTGAACATGATGTTCGAATCATCTGGAATGGCTATATCGATCAGCTGGCAAGTTTTCTCTTTATTGTTCTGCAGCATTATATCAGGACAATTAGCTAGGATGGTTCTATCAGTAACTATTGGAACATCCCACATGATGGTGATATCGTTAATATTCACAAAAATTTCTGTTTGATGTTCATGGTATTTATGTGGTACTCATATCCCCAGATGCTACTTTACTGTGTCTATAAGTGAACTCAGGTAGTGCAACTGTAGTGTAGCCTGCAACAATAAGACTTATATGCTCTTCTGCTTTGTTGTATAGTCTACATTTACTATCTACTGGCTATTTGAAGTTGTTCTTCTGGTGGTATCTGGTGTTGAGTGCTTGATCCTGAGCTGCTATGATTAAGCTTTCTGTTTCTCTTTTAAGGCTGGAACTGCAAAGCCATTTTATTGATGCCTGTTTATCGACAAATGGTCTTTCCAAAATGTTGAAAGAATTGTCCATGCAATGGTTTCCTCTTCAGTTGTACTAATTTGTCTTTCGCAATGTTGTTTTTCAGATTCAGTTTGACATTCTGAACTTTAGTGTTTTGCTTCAGGTATTTCTGTTTTTGGAGAGAGTATTTAGCTTTGCTGGCATCATGATCCCTGATTAATTGTGTAAACATGTTTTTGCCAAGCATGATGTAGCCACTAAGGCCAATTGTGGATGAATTGAGAGCAACCTCTCAATTAATCCATGTCCGCTGTCTCGTCTCTTAATATAAAGTCTTTCGACATCAGCTTTTGGGTGATGAATGAGTCTGATGGGCAAGAGCTTTCTTGTTTTTCTATCCATCTTTTCAATATCTGTTCTCAACAAGTCTACAATTCCAAAGCTATAAGCTACGACTGGGACAGCTAAAGTGTTGATAACTGTGACCTTGTTCTTAGAGCTTAATTCATTCTTGAGAATCCGACAAACTTGATGATAGTACTCTTTCACGATCTTCTACTTCATTTGGGTGTTATCAAGCCCATCACTGTCTTCCTCACCGAAGTACAAGTATCCGTATTTCTAATAACTCTTTGGATATTTTGACTTTTGACTTGCTTACCACGTTTAAAAATGCATGTGGTACATTTGACTAAGTCAAATTCCATTTTAATCTTGTCACTGACCCCTTTGACAAAGCTGAGACCTTGTTTTAGCTGCGTCTCATCCTTCGCAAACAGTTTTAAATTGTCCATGTAAAATAAATGGCTGACTTTGTTTCTATTTTTTGACTTCAAATCCAATCCTTTGTCTATTTAGCATGTTGTTAACAGTATTAATACTAAACAGAACAACAATATTAATATTATTAATATTATTATGATTACTATGATTAATGAATCAAAATAAGAAGCTTAATGTCACACTTTTCTACTGTTCTAGGCCACGGGAAACACCTCATAAAATAACAAACAAACTCGCACTTGATAAAGCTATTCCTGCACTGTTCACCCATGTGGAAGTGTTGAAATTAAAATTATTAAATATTGTTAAACATTATGTAAAATGATTCCCTGTTAAACTAAGCATTCAGAAGGCATTGACCTTTGAGATGGCAATCAACATAAAATAAGAAACTACACAACACCTGTAATGAGTAATGGTTAATAATGCTTAATAGTGCCAGAAAGGAGGATTCGGCAAGAAAATAATTGAATTTTCTTGTTTTTACTTGAAACTGGCTACATGTGACAATTGATTAGGACACATTATCAGTGTTATACGACTGGTGATAACAGGTGGCCCAGTTGGAGAAACTTACAAAAACTCTTATGGTCAGGGCTAAAATCCAGACACCATAACAAACCTCTAGTACTGGTCAAGTGTTTCATATCTGCATGTAGGGTTAAAAATAAATCCTTATTCCTGTGACCTAAATTAATAAACCTGTTGTAGCAAGTCCAGGATGTCTTATCATACCTCCCACCTCATGCTCTCTCTCTGTGATCCACCAAAGGCCATGTTATCCACAGGTCTGCTATTTATTTTCTCTTCTGAAAGTTTCTGCCTGCATTCTTGAATCTCCCATGGCTTATAGAATGTAGCACCAACCTCCCCAGAATTTATGGAATGGAGTGCTCTGTGTAGATGTGTGACAGGTCAATCATGCATCCAGTCCCACCCATCTTCAGGACTATCTTCCAGCTGCTACAATATGTTAACACCACATCAGTATTCCCCCATATTGCAACAAACTGGCCAAGCACATCATAGGTTTACATTAATTTAGTCTCAGAAAAACTGTTTATTGGAATGATTTTTATTTTAATGGAAAGGTTTGAAATAAATGCATTTTTAGGGTGGTGACCCCACCCACGAAACTGCAGGTAGCCCCATAAATTTTATGCTGTGCCAGTGCTCATAACTCAACTTTTGTGCAATGCCTGCTACTATAATTGATTAAATCTAAAGATACCATCATCCTCTGGAAGCGCCCATTTACCTATGTAACTCATTTATCTTTTCCCATGCCATTTTCCTGTCTGCCCCTCCAATTACCTTTGATAACAAACCAAGACTGTAATAAAAAGACAGAGGGCATAAAGATTTGGAGCACTCATATCCAAGCACCATATAATTGGAAAAACAAAATAAGAAAATGAATAACTTTCATCTTAACAATGACTTCTTTTTCAGACACATGTCTAGCATTACATTTCCTGCAGATGGTGGTGGAGCCGTTTAAGAGGTCAATGGCAAGAAAGAGGCGGGTTCAGGCAGACGGAAACCAGAAGTGATTTCATGACTTGTCTCGCTGTCAATCATCAGCTCTGCAGATGAAAAAAAAGAGGAGAGGCATTAGATGACAGAGCCAATGCTGGGTCAGGCAGGGCCATCTTAACGCATGGGCACACCCGGCATATGGGTACCATGCTAATCTATGTATGTTGTGACTTGCTGAGCGGTTGTGTAGGTAGGGTGTAGGTGCCATAGTGCACTGCTTTGCCCAGGGGTCTCAGGGGTCTATAATGCTGTTAAGACGGCCCTGGGGTCGGGGTGGAATTACAGTCAAATGAGTTCTTAGGTTGTTTCCCAATCACACGTTTGTGACAAGACAGACAGCGTCTCTAAATGTGTCCATCCATCCATTATCCAACCCGCTATATCCTAACTACAGGGTCACGGGGGTCTGCTGGAGCCAATCCCAACCAACACAGGGCACAAGGCAGGAACAAACCCCGGGCAGGGCGCCAGCCCACTGCACGGCACACACACATACCAAGCACACACTAGGGACAATTTAGAATCGCCAATGCACCTAACCTGCATGTCTTTGGACTGTGGGAGGAAACCGGAGTACCCAAAGGAAACCCACGCAGACACGGGGAGAACATGCAAACTCCATGCAGGAAGGACCCAGGAAGCAAACCCAGGTGTCCTTACTACGAGGCAGCAGCGCTACCCACTGTGCCACCATGCCACCCCGTCTAAATGTATGGTGTTGGTAAAATAATTTCTGAACAGTAGCAGCTCATATGCAACCAGTGGCTTTTATGAGAATATCATTTTTAATGAAGTCTCATATTGCCATTTTGCCAGCGGATGACTGGCATCTCAAGACACAACTAAGATTTAAGCTAATCTTACTCCCAAAGAATTAAACCCTATTAAATATCAGTTGGACTGCAAAAACATAGTGCTAAAGTTTAAAAGGCTTAATAATTTTTACATTACCAGTGGGATCCCATAAATGGCAAACTTGTTTCAAAATTAAAAAAAAATCTGTTTTGCCATTTATAACAATGAAATAATGATGATTATGTATGTTTTTCTTGATGTTACTGTCCTATTGTACTGTATTTCTGATGTAACCTTTAAATAATATTGGAGAATTGGCTAGAATGGCTACCCACATTATGTCAGACTCAGGTTCAGCATTAGTAAGATGTAATAGAGATGCTGCAACCACAAAATACAGTAGGCTCTTTTGACAATATTCCTTCAAAGAAAAAGAATGATTGCAGGTGATATGTGCAGCAGTGCAGAGGGATGCTTGTATCTCACTGTGCCAAAAGCTGCATGATGAATCTTGCCTTATCTGAAAGTAACAGTTGTGCCACTGCTATTATCTGCAATTAAGTAGCGAGGGGGGAGTTTCTGGGGCAGCTCGCAGCCAGATTTGTTTATTGTTGGAAGTCCCACTGGGAAAGGAAAGAGGCCTCCACAGTGAGCTAGGAGACACTAACTCTAGGATCATGTTACGTCTTTGTGCAGCTCAAAAAGCACTCTGTAGCCCTGTTAACACACAGGGCTTTCATTTAACGTTGCTCAAAATTAAACTTCAATTTAGTTTGAACCACTGTCTTGTAAATACTGCAAATGTGAATTCATTTGGCAGGGCTCCCACTGTGCCTTTCTTCCCCTGTATGCTAATCAGCTACAAGCAGTTGGTATGCTGGCTTATATCCTTTAGTGCTTGGTGTGATCTCAGAGTGGGTTTTTTTTATCAAGGTTAATATGGTGAATGGTCAAAGCTGAAGGTCTATCTTTGAGTTTTCTGGAATTTTACTAAAGGTACTGTTTGGTTATTAATTGGTAGCTCAGTGATGCATTGCGAATTGCGATCTTCTAGCTGCCGGGGCCGGATTTCTATTCCCAACCTGGTGAATGGCTGTATGGAGTTTCCATGTGGTGCTCCAGGTTCCTCTCACTTCCCAGTGCTGTACATGTTGTGCTTCTTGCAGACTTTAATTTGAGTGCTCCTTATGATGGATTGATGTTCTACCTAGAGTGGGTTTCTGGATTTCATCTGCTACTTCTTGGGTATGATTCTCACAATTCTACAATTACTTGATCATTCTAAACTTTACATATAAACTTAAAGGGCTAAGCAATATATCACATTTTTGATTAATTCTTTAACAGAAATCAATATGCAAAAGCAAATATTTTAGCACTAAAATTTAATTTTTTTATAACTTCTTTTCTTAGTGTGACTATGTCAGTTTTGCCCATGTTGCCTGGTTGTGATGAGTGTGACAAAAATTAAAATCCCAAAATGTTTTCTCTCAGCACCATCAATTAAAGGCATAAACATTACTGATCTTTAAACCACAATTTTGTTGCTTGGAAGATCTAACCAGACTGGTGATTTCATCTTCTGATTTTATTTGATTTAATCAAAAATAAAAAGCCAAAGAAAGAACATAAAACACCTGGTGAAGAACTACCGTGTAATGTTCCAGCCTGCTCATTCAACAAGAATATCATGTGCCATCCAATTTATGAAACTATCCCTGACTTTGACTTAGTATTTAAGAAAACAATGAAATAAGGTGACACCATGCAAAAGCTATCCAAGTACTCACTTTGTTTTTATACAAAGTCTGCATGCACTTCTTAGTCAAATATAGGAAAGGTTCTGTAAGTAATATGATTTACACAGCAGTCTTTGCTGTCAGGACCTGGCGTAAAATGTATACTTTCATGTTATTAACCATTTTTCTATTATTGAGCACAGGGGGATGGACACACCTGTATACTGGTTCATCATGGGGATCCACCAGGGATGCACTAGAAACAAAAACTTGCTTTAGACTTTTGTCTACTCTGGCCCATGACACCTTAAATGTAAAATAGTACAAGTCTTTAACACTTTCTTTTCAACATTTTTTGAAAGATTTTACTAGCCTTAAGTATTTCAATTAAACCCATTGTTATATGTTACCTTAATTAACCCGATCAACTTCATCTTTCCCCTCCTGAAAGAGACTACAAATGTGCTAGTAAGTTCCTTTTTCTTTTAATTATCCTCTGAAGAATGCTTGTAATGCTGAAACTTTGGGAATTCTTTTTAAGCACTTAATATTAAATTATGAATACCCACCACCCATTGATCAAATTGAAATACACCATCAATGAAACAGAAATCAACTTTCTCGACACTGTGACTTTCAAAGAACCAGAATTTGAAACCACGGGAAACGTAAAAGTGTATTTCAAGGAGACAGATACACATGCTCTCCTACACAAGAAGAGTTACCACACCAAACATAACGTTAAAGGGCTGATAAAGTAACAGTTACTGAGGTGCTACAGGATCTGTACCCAGCAACTTCCACGATGCAACCACAATCATGTTTCGAGCTTTACGAACCAAATGGTACAGTAGGACATTCCTAAGGAGAATCAAAAGAACAGTCCCCCAAAGACCAGAAACAGAAAATAGGAAGATAGTGCCATTCATCACAACCTACTCACAAAATTGTGTCGAAGCGAACAGAAGAATCAGACCGAAGTTCTAGCAGATTCTGAGTACTACAATGTTCCAGGAACACAAAGTCATTCGCAGATTAAAGAAAAAAACAGAAGTCTACAGGATATCTTAGTTGAAAAGCAAACTTCCATGACCACTTTGAACAAATGCAAGCTGAAACAATAGTGCATACAAGGTAATACAAAAACTAACCCTGGATTAAGCAAACTGCATGTGATTAAATGTGTGATCCAAAAACGTGGTAAAAGTAAACCTAGCAAAGCACATCTACAACATCTGAAATGAGAGAAACACAGAGGCCACTCACCAGAAACTTTATACAACATCCATCCATCCATGTTTCAACCCGTTGAATCTGAACACAGGGTCACGGGGGTCTGCTGGAGCCAATCCCAGCCAACACAGGGCAGGAACCAATCCCGGGCAGGGTGCCAACCCACCGCAGGACACACACAAACCAAGCACACACTAGGGCCAGTTTAGAATCACCAATCCACCTAACCTGCATGTCTTTGGACTGTGGGAGGAAACCAGAGCGCCCGGAGGAAACCCACACAGACACGGGGAGAACATGCAAACTCCACGCAGGGAGGACCCGGGAAGCGAACCCAGGTCCCCAGGTCTCCCAACTGCGAGGCAGCAGCACTACCCACTGTGCCACCGTGCCGCCTTTATACAACATGGACTGGAAAACATGAGAATCTGCCCAATAGAACAAAACAAGGACTGGACAGACAGACAAAGGAAATTATTGGAAAGAGGCTGGATCTAGAAACTAAAAACAGTCTACCAAGCAGACCTTAATAGAGAAAGCCAAACTAATAGATAAAAGCCAGTAAAGCAACAACAACATTTATTTCTATAGCACGTTTTCATACAAATGATGTAGCTCAAAGTGCTTTACAAGATGAAGAAAGAAAAATATAAAACTAAGTTTAGGCAATACTAAGTAATAAAGAATAAAGTAAGGTCCGATGGCCAGGAGGACAGAAAAAAAAACTCTGGCGGGCTGGAGGAAAAACAATCTGCAGGGTTTCCAAGGCCATGAGACCACCCAGCCCCCATAGGGCACGGACCATACACTGACCAAAATCTTCTTTGTAAATTTTTTCTTTACAAATTATTGTATGAGCAATGTCACGCACCAACCCCCTCAATGCTATACACTAACATTTCTATTTTTCTCTTCTGTCTTCCTTAATTCTTCTCTTCTCCTCTTTATCTCGATTACTACCTCACCCTACCTCAAATCCTAACCTTAACTATTCCCCTTTGTCAGATTTCTAATATTAACCCTTTTGTTTCCCTTATTCTTCCGTCTTCCTATACTAATACCCTCCCTACCCCAAATCCTTACCTCAACCTGCTCCTCTGTTCCAGCCCTATGGTTAACCCTTTCTCCCAAAACCTTAAGCCAATTCCATCCCAAAACCCTAATGTTAAAATTTCCATCTCCAAACCCAACCCTAACTAGGACAGGACACCAGGAAGAAACACAACAACAGGACAACAACAGAGCTACTTTCTCACCAAGGAGGAATAGACTGAGAGGTCCTTTTTGTAAATGGAAAAAAACATACCTCTTATTTACTAAGGAACAAAGAACCTCATCTTATTCCTGTAGGAAATGTCAGTAACACAAACAATCAAATAAGAAACTTTTAAGGCAAAGGACAAAGAAAAGGGATTGATTAACCGCAGGTCACAGTCTCTGAGAACATGCCTCTAGAAACACAGTGCTGCCCTAACAAAATGGCTATGTCGTTTTTGTTCATTTTTGTTTAATTTGTTTATGTTATTAATGTTGATCATTTATTTTTCTATGTGTCTATGTATTTTCTATTATGTTCCATGTGTTTTGATCCTCAACAGGCAGGCCCACTTGCCCGTCACCATCAAGGGACTGCCCTCTGCCCCATAAAAGCTGAGGAAAACCCCACTGTCCCTTGTTTGCTTTAATGGACATCAGGTTTGAGGTTCCTCTAGAGAGCTCAGATGCCTTTGCACTTGTGTAGCTCCTAAAGACTCCTAGGTTGCCTAAAGTAGAACAGCCCAACTCTTCCCATTCGGGATCCATATCTTGTTACCATAGTGGCTTCAAGGTAAGGATTATAATGTTGTGAGACACTCCAGGCCTTACTATTTTAAGGGCTATCAAGGTCTGGACTTGGGCCTACTGTATGTACTGCCTCTTGTCAACCTATAGATAGTCCAGCTTCTTGCCAAAACCCAGTCTGCCTTCTGTGCCCTTGGGCAAATAGCTTCTGAGGCACCCATTGCACTGGCTAGGCTTACTGCCAGTTGTCAGTGTTTTCCTATACTGGTATATACAGAAATATATTTCCATTGCCAGCATGACCCTAAACACCACTCCCTCTCTTTTTGACCTATGTAAGGCCTTTCCTCTCTGGCAATTTGGTGCCACTTTTCTTCCTGGAAGCATCTTTCCACTTGGTCAACATTCAACAATATGCAACACTTCATATTTACATATTTGTTAATTTTACTGCCTCATTAAGCATACTCTGAGATTATATTTTAATTGTTTAATGTGATGGGTTTGTTTGTACATAAATACCAAAAACAATGTTTACTTCCTAATAGCAATATAATTTGTTTAAATATCATAATGTTCAAAATGAATGCTTTCAATAGCTCTTGAAATACTTGAAATTGCCACAATTCAAATGTTAATATCCATTAATTATTGAAAGATATTACAACATATGAATAAATTTTAAAGTGAATGCCCACAAGTGCCTCTTGAATTACCTGGGGTGTGTTCCATAGTGAGTTTACAATGCACACGTAAAGCTGAGAGTGTGTACAAGGATGTGTGCCACCTCAGCTTACCATTTAGTACTGAGATGAAATATTTCAAATAATGTAACAAAAACAGATAATGACATTGAACTGTGTTCTTCAGTTCATATTTTGTTCTTCATTTTGTTGATATTCTGTAGCACTTTTTTTGTAGCACTTTGTACCACTTGCCCGTCACCATCAAGGGACTGCCCTCAGCCCCATAAAAGCTAAGGAAAACCCACAGTCACTTCTTTGCTTTAATGGACATCAGGTTTGAGGTTCCTCTAGAGAGCTCAGATGCTTTTGCACTTGTAAGCATTGTCTTCTCTATGGCAGAGTCATATTGTAGATTTTGGTTTAAACTTTTTTTGGTATATTTTATGTTTAAAAATATTTTGATGTTATGACCTTTTTTTCTTGAACTCTAGCAAGAAAAGGAGCAGAATTCACGGAAATAAATATTTGGTTATAAAGCCCAAACTGTTAATAAGGGAAAGGTAAATAGAAAACAATGAAAAATAAGAAAAGAACGCCATCATGGCAGCCCACTCCCTACTGACCTATATCATCCACTCTTTTGACAACTCTGATAAAGAAAAATATGTAGGCCAATGATGTCTGGACATACTGAAGAGAAGGGATGTGATGCTAATTATGAACCCCAGACACAAGAAGATTGAGAGTGGTAGCAGTGTTCACAGAACACTCGTCCCCAGATTAATCACACCATAAACTACCATTTAGCAATGTTGGGGCTTAAAGACCCAATGATTCACAGTTCGAGAAGAACAGAGGTGCTTTCCAGAGAGTTAAACAAGGATAAACAGCTGATTTCTAGTGAGAGGCCCAGAAAGAATAACTTCTCTTGAGGTGAACACTGAGAGAGAAGTAGAGAGGCGCGATACAACAGATGGTAGACAAATGATTCAAAAGCCATTGGTAATGTTATACAATTCAGAAGGAAACCAGGAGAAAGGAGCGTCTTATGATATGAAAAAGCTGACCCTTGCCATTATGGAATAAAGCTCTCCATGGACTGGTAATTTCCAACAGCCTCCATGGCAAGTCTCAGGTTATCATAAATGGAGTTACCTGAGCCATGAGAGAACTTAAAACGAGCAGAATATGAGGAAAATGGCTTCTAATAACTGGAACCATATTTTTACACTCTTGTGACTTAACACTTGAAAACCTGAATAAGAGAATATTTTTTGTCCTTCAAATGATATCAACCTATCTAAAAATGATTCTCGTAATTCTCTAAAAAATTGGAGGCCTCAGACATAAGGAGTTGTCACCCTGAATGCAGATCTTATTCCATTTTGAGACCAAAATTACTAAGGTTGACAACTATTTCATCACCTTTTGCTTTCTCTGATGTGCAAGTATTTGAATGTTATTTATCCAGGAATCAATCCTCAACTTCTTAGTGGAGAAAACTGTGACCTGGGGTCTGTTCCAGAAAGAGAGATTGGAAAATTTTGGATCACAAAATGAATTCCAGTCTACTATAGTGCAATTTCTCACCAGAGGATTGGCCAGTTCCAGAACACAAGATTTCAATCGGCTCATGCAATTTCGGATATGTTGATCCAGATTAACGTGCATGCACAGCAAAATTTGCAAGACCTTATGAGTCGAGCGCTGAACAGTTGATCATCCACTGTCCACAAGTGTGAAAAACACAGTGAACAGCTTTCATGCCAACAGAGCAAAAGGTGCTGGTGTAAGTGCATGAAGATTATCGGCATATCCAACAAAAGAGGAGCCACACAGTAGCAGCAGCTACAAAGGAAAGGAGATGGCATGAAGGAATATCACTGAAAGAATGAAAAACATAAAACATATAAGGTCTATGATTTGCATTTATATCAACTCAAAGCCACGATGTGAGACACTGAATATGTCATATTTTATGAGGTGGCTCAGCCATATTAAAACCTCAGATAATAAATGGTAATTTTCATTCAGGCATTTCTCTGGGCATTCCAGACTGTTTGATCATGGTCTGATTAAGTTTCACTGTGCATAATTTGGCAAAGAAGTTGTGCTTTAATGCCAATTGTTCATTTGGGAAGGGGTACAATGTTTTCAACATTTCATCGGCTTTTTCTGCTTTATAAATAGTGTGGCTGGGATCAGCATTTCTGACAGGATATTTATTGCCCTTGATTTTATGATTGGATGAACTTCACCTTAACTGTTGAGGATGCAAAGTGTTAAACTTGATCTTTTTCAGGTTAGTTTCAGGGCATTGGTTGCTCCAGTAACTGAGCTGGATTTCATCAGATCTTTCTTTCTGGATAGAGGCAAATCCTGATCCTGTTCCATAAAAAAGGATTAGCAACTTATCCACATCTTTAGCCTTAATCTCTTCCAGAAATGCAGGTTTTGGCTAAATCTAGGTTTTCTGAATTGGATATAGCCAGATTCCTGTTAATTCTAATTTAGTTTAACCAGATTTCACACTAATCTGGCTTTCTGGAATAAACCCCTGGCGTTTAAGATCCTATAATATTGGCATCATGTGAACTTACTTCATTGACCAGAGTACCAAGCTGTTTGATGACTTTTTCTCGTCATCCTTCACCTCGGCTATGCCATGATGAATTACTACAAGGTCTTCTTGAAATTAAGTCTTAAACCAACAAACTGTTAGGATATATACGTTCACTGAAGACACATTTCAGATTCAATGGCATCACAATCAGAATTTGTTTCAGCATGTGGAACGTTTTTAACTGAGCTGGCTGTCTCTACATCTGACCCTTTGCTGAACATCATTATTAGGTTCCTCAGAGAAATGAAGGTCCAAACATTGTATTTCTTAATACAGGAAGAATAGAGTGGCAAATAGGAAAAAGGTGGACGTTGCAGATGAGCTGCTCTGCATTACGTTGATCTAGTGTGAAGGGTTGCATGATCTCCATGCATACAATTAAATTATGTTTGGATAAAAAAGCACATTAGTTAATATGTTTAATAAAATGTTCTCTAGACGCAATTCTTTTCTCAGAAGTGTGTTTAATGTTTAAGTCAGCATATTATCTTACATACCATTTACTTAAGTCAAATCCCAATGCACATTTCTTAACTGTAAACTGCTCATTAATTAAGCATGTCCCTCAAGCTTTTGCTACTGGTGCCTCAGGCAAGTTTGGGTCACTAGTTTCTATAAACTTCTTCCTTCTAGTTTTAAAAGTGTGCTAATCACAATTGGGTCAGTGGTGTCAAGACCCATGGTTACAGACAATGTGATAGTAAGCCTGGTAGCAACCTCAGGGGCAATAATGGAGAAAATAAAGAGCTGCACAAGTCCTGAATTCAACCACACAGTCTCAGGGAGGAAAACCTGATAGAGTGTTAAAAGCCCCCAACATGTCAGAGGCAATGTGGGACACCACTGATGGATGCTTGGATTCCTATTAGTCATCAGGAAGGATAACCATCTGGAATTTCTCTGGTCCTATCTATGCCACAGATGTGAACTTGGACACCTAGAGGCAGCTCTGAGAATGCAGACCCAGATTTTTCTTACACAGTTCCCAGATGGTCCTTGGGGCTTATCTGGCTACCATAGCTTTGAGCTTAGAACTGGGAAGTGAATTAGGTGAGGGACCATCTCAGGGAGTAGAAAAGTACATTATGGAGTGAAGTATAGTGAAAGGTAAGAAGGGAGTGCTTTTTAGGTACCATGGGTTACCGGACCAGCCTTCCCACTTAAAATATAAGGTCCTTAATCGCATAAGCAGGCACAATGTGACAGAGGGTGTTTATTGTTGTTTCCCATTTCATTGTATCTGGAATGAGTCAAATTTGTAAGGCAGGGTGTTTACTCACTAAACATAAGCAAGTTTAATTGCTGCTTTAATGTTTTGTGAAATGTATAATCTATATAATAGAGAGCAAAATCCAAAGTGACAGTTTTTGATAGTTGGCAGTCATTAGAACTAAGTGTTAAGTGCAAAATACAGATTCAGCTTTTTGAAGTGTAATTTTTTTTATGTGTATGTAAACATTTATATATATATATGTATTATATATATATATATATATATATATATATATATATATATATATACACTCATTTTATTATGAACTGTTTGTACACACCTAATATATTTTGTTTGCATTAAATGTTTATGTTTTAATAGAATCGCTTCCAGTCAAGGCAGTTATTTTTATATTTATAATTGTTCTCTCAGAATATTTATATGTTTCATTAAATATATACTGTATGTAAAAGGATAAATAATATAATGAGTTATGTTAATTATTGTAAAAATTGAATTACTTGAATCTATACTTACTAGTCGTATAAATTGTACACATTTTGTGTTAAGCATTATGTGGTATTAAGGTCATTATGTCTCAACACTCTGAAAAATTTATCAAAATGATAACTCAAATTATTTACTAGTTATTATCAGTTATATCACAGAGAGTGTGGCATAATAGGGCTGAGGTTCCAGAAGGAAAACCCAGATTAACTCTTTCAGAGTGGATGTTGACTTTTGTTGAAATAAAGGGGTAGAGGATGGTAATCTGCTGTAAACGGTGACAAAACTGGCTGTTTCATTTTAGAATAAAAGTTAGCTTTGTTGACTTGACTTCAGTTCCCAGTGTGTGCTTGAGTATCAAAATGCAAACAACCTCTAAAATGGCATTGACATCTGGCGATAGACCAAAACGAATGCGCAAGGCAAAATACTCCATGGTTGACGTTTTGCGTATTATCACTGAATCAGACTCTGACCTGTCAGACTCCAATTTTGATGCAAGTGATCTTGAGATAGAGATCAAAAATGAAGGTGAGGTACCAGCATCAGTTGATTGTGGTGCTGAATATGTTTGTTTAGCTGATAAGCTTACAGCAACGTTCGCCTGCGAGGACCGACACTTACAATGACAAGAGGTACAAACCAGATTGCATCGCACTGTGACTGCCACCGCCATCGAGCCACTCCACACGTCTGCTGCTGCCAGAAACAGATGCCGACAGTAGCCACAGCATGCAGCAACAGACGTTTTATGTTGATTTATTTGTGAAACCATTGCTTTGTGTGCTTTTCAGAAAACTGAGTTTCTTAGAAAAAATATTCATCCCTCCGAGAGTTAATTGTACCCCTTAATAATTCCTTCAGCAAAGCTGCATATAAGAAAGTGCGTCTCCATATTCTCCATATTTGTAGTCGGCAAAAGACAGCTTTGTTTCTTCTCTGAGCTGTTTTATGACATTTTCACACTTGTGGCTATTTACTTTGTGCTGAATCAGGAGATTTGAGTTTCACACCTCAAACTTTTAAGCAAACCAGAATGTAACAATAAACACAATGTGTGTGTGTGTTGTAAACTTCTTTCATTGGGCAGAAATCAAGGGTTGACAACAGCTGTGTTTGTGCATTGCCACATTTGCAATAAATACAAGGTGAGTCAAAATTATGTTAACATTTGAATGGGGGAAACAATTTATTCACAAAACATACTTCAAATATGCAAGATGATTTACAGGAACATCTCAACCATCATATTCAACACATGTACCATATGTGGTATATAAATTGTCCACAAAAATTGTATATAAGTATATACATAGCAGTAGCTCCACTTAACAGATTTAGATCAGGTTTTTCTATAATTTGCTTGAAAATTCTGGTTGATTTTGAGACTTCTTTCTTTGTGCTATGAATCATAGTTCGCTGGCCGTACTGACTTATTTGTGCGAATCCGAGAGACACACAGCAGGCCGAGGGGAGGGGATGAGGCCCTCTTCACTCACGTGCCAGCCTCGGTGCGTACCTTACCTCCGCTTAGCTCCACTTACCGGATTTAGATCGGGTTTTTTCTATAATTTGCTTGAACATTCCGGTTGATTTTGCGACTTCTCTAGTTTGCTTGCAGTAGCAATTTATTTGCACTATTTTGAGACAGAGGCTGCAGGCCGAGGGTAGGGGGAAGTGTGACATCAGGAGTGGGGAGCTGGACAGGGCCCTCCTCACTGTCCTTTTCGCTAATACGCGGTGTGATGGACGACCGGCTACAGACTCCGGTCACCACCCCCAGGCCACTAGGAGGAGCCCTCCGGACAGCATGATGATGCCCCGAGTTCCAGCAGGGCCTCATGGACTTTGTAGTTTATATACACAGCCCTGCTGGATACCTTGGGGGCCACCGGGAGTCGCTGTAGGGGGGCTAATGGGCTCTTGTGTGCCCTATAACCCGGGAGTGCGTCAGTATCACGTGACCGGAAGGAGCGACGTGCTCCCGGGATGAATAAAAGGACTGTTTACCCTGACCCGGGAGGAAAACGGACTTGTGGGTTTGACCAGGAACCACTTCCGGGTCAGGGCATATAAAAGGACTGTGGGAAAGCCCAGACACTGAGCTGAGCTGGGAGGTAGGGTGGTGAAGTGTCTGGGCGAGGAGGAGTGATTTATTGTTAGAGAGAATAGTGATTTATGAGTAGTGTGGTGTGGAGAGTGCTTTGTGCACGTGACTGTAAAAATAAAGAGTCTTATACTTTTACCTGGTGTTTAGAGTGGTACCTGAGGGTTCAAGAGGTGGACAAAGCCTCTATCTGCTACAGCGGGTGGAGCCGCAGGGCACGGCTAGTTATAAATAAAAATATTTATTACAAGAAAACAGCACAAGGCTCTAAATAAAGCAGCAAAATGAGTTGCCAAGTAGGCAATCCTAAATCGTAAAATGGAAAAAGATAAAAAGAAATCACAAAACCAGAAATCCAAGGATAGAAACAGCAATACTCACTTAACTCTCCTCCAAAGCGCATATAATGAACCACAAGGAACTCACTTCTCCAACTTGCTGTTAAGGGTGGGCTGAGGGCGGTTCCTTATGGTGAAGAATAGGTGTCCCCACCTCTTTGGGGGTCCACCCACAAAATACAAGGAATATAGGAGAACAAAAATATGCACATAAAAATTTAAATAATTAAGAAATAAACTAAAACTATAATAAAGCACATTAATAGACAAATAATAAAAATTACTAACAATATTAACAGAAACAATAATAATTCAAGACTAAAAAGTGAACAAAAAAAAAACATAACAAGAAACATAAGCCACAGGAGGGACCCCGATGTAAACATAACATTAGAAGCAGAGTTGTGACTTCAAATGTCACCTGACATGAATCACAGGAGCAGCAACTGTGCATGATGTCACCCATAAAAAAGATGTTACAAAATGCCTGCACCTGCTCCATTTTCAAGATGGTGGCAAAAAATGTATAATAACTCTATATAAAAAATAATACAAGATATAAATATGTAAAATTATTTCTGCAGATCTCAACATATGTTTGCTGGCTTTAATGAGCAGAAGTGTAAAAAAATTCTGTTGTCTTTGTGACTTAAAGCAACTAACTAATCATGATATTGCCTAACTCCTATTTGAAGCAGGCACAAACTTAAATCCTATTTAATGCACATGGCCATATTCCCTGTCAATTTTTATGAATTTTACCTGAAATTTCTAAATAATGTGTATATATTTAACTCATCTTAATCTGTAGAATTAGATCAGGTTACTGTTAACGTTTAAAAATTTTATTTATGCGACGGGCGCTCAGCAGGCTCCTATCAATTATGGAAAATCCACTAAACAGTGTCATCTCTAGACGGAGGAGCAGCTTCAGCGACAGACTGCTGTCACCGTCCTGCTCCACTGACAGACTGAGGAGATCGTTCCTCCCCCAAACTATGCGACTCTTCAATTCCACCCGTGGGGGTAAACGTTAACATTATATAAAGTTATTGTCTGTTTTTACCTGCATTATTATCAATCTTTAATTTAATATTGTTTTTTGTATCAGTAAGGTGCTGCTGGAGTATGTGAATTTCCCCTTGGGATTAATAAAGTATCTATCTATCTATCTATCTATCTATCTATCTATCTATCTATCTATCTATCTATCTATCTATCTATCTATCTATCTAAACATGGCCTGTCTGTATGTCTCTGTTCCCATGTATTATTTTAAAGTCTTCTGCAGTTCAAAAATAATTCATGCTGCAGCTACGTATCACATCTGTCTCAAAGGTTTCTATTTTAAAACAAAAACATGTGCAATTCTATCCCATATGCTTAAAAATAATGGTTGTAATGGCATTTTACTGGTTTGTATGGTTCCTTGTAAAATCATTGACATGACAATGAATCATTTCATTCAGGGAAGTTTTCTTTGCATGTGAAACCGGTTCTTTGGTGTTAGAAAGTAAGTTGACAGAACAGCAACCTTCTTGTATATAAACGTCTATGCGTGGAAGTGTGTGTGTCTGTACGGCCTGGAAGTGAGAGGTGGAGTCGGGGTAAGGGCTCCAGCACTGAGGATACACAAACGAGGCCGCTAATACAGCCACTAATACAGAAGTGAGGCGAGCAAGTCGGCAAAACGAAACCTTAGAAGAAAGACAAAGTTGCTTAGCCGCTAATGCACAAATGATGCAAGCATGTCGGAAAAACGAATCCTCCTAGGAGAGAGATACCCAGAGCAGTTCCTTTCAATTACTGTACCTGTCATCTCTACATTTCAATTTTTTTTTCTGATGATTTCAATAGTTTCTAGGACCCTGGGCTTTTTACAGCATGGGCTTACACAGCTAGATAATCTATAATAGGCTACCTAGCAGGATACAACCAGATCAAGAAATCCTGAAGTTAGCATGTGTTATTGTACATTGCAGGACTCCTTTTTATATCAGATACCCATTGGTAATTCATAATCTATTATCAACTATTCATGGCTATTTATAGACCCTGTTACTGATCTAAACAAATAAATGTTCTTTCTGAAACTTTCATGTGAATGTCTCTTTGGTGAACCAAAAATGGTTCTCCAATGGCATCACTCAGAACATCCACTTTGGCACCTTTATTTTTAAGAGTGTACACTGTTATGTTTCCCCAAAATTAATCTTACTAGGACAATCACAGTTTGCATGTTCTCCCCGTGTCTGCGTGGGTTTCTTCCAAAGACATGCAGGTTAGGTGCACTGGTGATTCTAAATTGTCCCTAGTGTGTGCTTGGTGTGTGTGTGTGTGTACACGCCCTGCGGTGGGCTGGTGCCCTGCCCAGGGTTTGTTTCTTGCATTGCGCCCTGTGTTGGCTGGGATTGGCTCAAGCAAACCCCCCATGACCCTGTAGTTAGGAAATAGCGGGTATGATAATGGATGGATGGATAGACAATCACATGACTCTTCTTAGAAAATTGTCTTGTCAGATCTGCTCCTAAACGTATATATTTTGGCAGATCAGAGCACTCACAGCTGCCTATTAACAGTTGTAAAATAATAGGCAACAAAAGATCATAAAGGTTTGGGGTACCAAAGTGATCCCTGTATATTATGATTTTGAAAAAAAGGTTGTGGACAAAAAACAAGTCTTCTTCAGACAGATGTCAGAAGACTGTTTCAAGATGACTGCTTTAAGGAAGCACCGAGGAAAAAGGTGGGTTTGGTAGGCCGGAGACCAGAAGTGATGTCATTGGAAGCCAGTCCGTTAATCATTCTTTCTGTGGTGGGAGGCAGATGAGAGGTATTAGATGACAATGCCAAACCTTTGTTTGGAATGAAGCTACTATCAAATAAACCTTGAGGTTGTTACCCAGTTGCTTGCATGTGACACAGTCCAGACAGCAATTGCTTCTTCTGCATTCTAGAAGTTGTAGAAATTAGATGAATGGATTTGCAACTCAGAATAGGGTGTTTTATGCTCATAAGCCATAAGAAAATTGGAACATACAGGAAATTTCACATGAATGGCCTCACAGGCAGAATTTACCAGTGAAAAGAGTTGGGGTTATTGCTATAAGAAAAAAAGAGTGTAAGATAGTGGGTCTGTGGCACATGCATTTTAAATAAATAGATAATGCACTTGTGTTTTCGGGTGGGATGTAGACAGCGTGGCTGACCAAATTCAGGGTCGGGTGATCCTGCATCCACAAATGCATGTGTGAGATTGACCCGTTCCCTCATTATCGCTGGAACCATGATTGTCGCACCTAAGCCCCACAGAGTTTTAAAAGAGAACTGAGGTGTGAAAGAGGAGGAAGAGATGAAACAAAGAACTGTAAATGAGCATGATATTGGGTGGATGAGCCAGTTTAAGAATAAAAAGGAAGAGCGGAGTCTTATGATGACGTGAGCAATTGGCATGAGATGGATCGTTACCTGCTGATATACTGGAGGAGCAGGAATGATGATGATGGAGTCTTCTTTAGGGATCTAAAGGACACCTGGAGAATGTGACAGAAGACGGGATTACAGCCAACTCAGCGGTATGGCAGACACTGACTGAGGCAAACAGTTAGAAAGGAGGACTACAGTTGCTGGTGCCTCTGCCAGCTGAGGAATCCACTGGATGAGCTGGGGAGAAAGGAGAGAGGAATTTGTGCTACACTCAGTATTATGACAGAAAGAAAAGCAAAGCCTCAATGACTGTTGTTTTTAATTACAGTTTTATCTTCAGATTGTTTGAATTTAACTCACAGATTTTCACATGATTTTATGGATTTTTTGCGCTGCATTTTTGACAGTTTATTGTTTGGCTTTTAATAAAGTGTGTGTCCTCATTTGCTCGGCTCACACTTGTATACGTTATTGGCGGTTCTGAGTTCAAGTGGCTCCTCATTGCAATCAGGGTACATGGAGCAGACCTGGACCATCACAATGAGAGAGAAACTAATGAAAAACCATAATTTCCTGTATCCATACTGGAAATAATTAATTAACCAGGGTTAGAGTACTCCAGAATTTTTTTTTAATTTAATTTCCTCATTAATAAGACAAAGTAGCACATTAGAAAGATTGATGGAGATCAAGAATTATAATTTATTATTCATGGTACTTGCAAGTTTTTCTCCATTGTTTATTTAAAACCCAGGGAAATGACTGCATACAGTTTTGTTTTTGTTGTTTTTTGTTCATTAACTATACGTATCTCTTCAAAGACTAACAAACATTTTACTAGTAAACTGTGTTTATTATAGCTTATGGACTACAATGATAATTAATTACTGAAATCTTGTGTTGTGTGATGTGATGAACCGGATTTTTTTAATCTACTCCAAATTTTTCTTCCCCTTTCTTGTCTTTTTTAAAAGGAGTTTGGCTTAAATGCTACAATATTTGTTACCCTCTGTAGGTATTCTGTCGAACGCATCCCACCTCCAACCTGACAGTCAGTCTGAAAATCACAGAGAGACTAATTACTGGAGGAGACGCTTACCAAAGGAGCGTTTTCTCCTGACGAGAATGACAGCCAGGTGACCTACTTCTCAAGCCGATCGAGAAATCCAACTTGACTATTTTTTGTCACACAAGTAAAAAGGCATTTTGGACTGCTGCTAGCCACCACTTTAGAATGACAAATTAGATTTCAGTTAAAGGGAATATGGTGCCCCCTTTTTTAACTTTTTTCACAACATTGAAAATCTGGCAACTTCCAAAAAAGAAAAATAAAGGCAGTAAAACAAACAAAAATAACATACACACACACACACACACATATAAATATATATATATATATATAATTGCTTCCAAATTTGCCTTTGTGGAATCTTTTCAGCCTATGTCAAATACTGATAACCAAATCAAGTAATCAAAAGGTCTTTTTTGATTTACATTTCTCTATTAAAAAGTGTTTTTTTTAATTTAAATTATCAAAAACGATTAAACAGCTTTTGAAATAATTAGATGTGGTTTAACACATTAATTGCTGGAACATTTATTACCAGGTGCCGGAGTATAGGTCTACAGTATGCATATATGATAAATAATAAAGATAACTGTATTAGAAAGCAGTGGTTTTATTAATTAAAGTAACCCTATCAAAAATGTCAAGAAACCATTAATTGCTTTATTTTCACCAGTAACATGACTAAAAGTCTCCATCTGAATAAGATTCCCAGAAGCATGGCATCTTGCAGAGTTCAGGCAAAAAAGAATAAGTGGTGGTTGCACACAACACATTTGGTAGTTGGCGACTGTTTGCAGTCAGTGGGCAGCAGAATTCCCATGTAGTAGTGTCCTGACAGTTGGGACAAGTGAGGTGCCTTGTGATGAAGCTGCCTTTGGGGCAGCTATCTACATCAATATCAGGGTCTGCAGTTTCCACATCATCCAATTGATTGTCACTATCTTTAGCATGGACATTATCATCAAAATATTCATCTTGCAACAAATCTAGTTATTTCACAACATCAGCAGTTTTATACCATTTTTGCAACAACATAACTACGGGCCATGCTGTTATAACACTGTTTTCTGCTATCCACTAGATGGCAGCACTATAGTAGGTAACTGAGACGTGGCAGCAAGCTGGCTGCGTCTATAGTGGCTATATATTGAGATACAAATTATATTGTACATCATGCCTTGACAGACTCCATGAGTTACAACATAACTCATACCTTGTGTTTAAAGTGTTAAAAAACTACAGTAATGCAGAGTAAAAGAAAATCATATTGTTCTAATATAATTAGCATAGTTTGGTTGGGTGATGCAATACTAATAATAGTAGTATCTTCAGAGTACAATGGTTAGCCCTGCCACTTCACAGATCCCTCCTTCTGGGTTCATATTCCTTGCCCAGTTCTTGCTCACTGTCCCCGTGTCTGTATCAGTTTTCCTCCCACATCTCCGAAGATGTACTGCGACAGGCCACACCATGGATCAAATTCACGCATAGTTTTAATATTTATTAATATTAATGTATTAATATTTTTTACCCTACAATAAAAATGTAAATAGTCATTGGTGTTAAATGCATTTACCTGGAGTTTTTCAAGTTAGCACTCCAAAGAGGATCAATGTAGTGACACTATGAGAATGTGCACTGCTGTTTAGTTCCCCTTGAGGATGCGGGCCATTTAGAAGGCTATGAATTGGCAAAGAAAAGGAATTGGGTGTCTTACCAGAGAATTGTTTATTTCAGTCATCAGAGGCTACATCCACAGTACAATGTTTTTATTTGAAAACGCAGACATTAGTCTCCATTTTTTACTTTAGTCCACGCTACCCCAATGTCTCTAACCCCTGAAAATGAAGACTATTTGAAAACACTCTCTTGAGCCTTATACTTCTGAAAATGCCAGCCTGGCATTACAGTGTGGATGGGTTAAAACATAAAGCTTTGAAAACACAGACTATAGTCTCACTCTGATTTGTTTGTGCTTATATTGTAGCTTTTCCCTGATTGGATCCTGCTTATTACAACATCTGATTCCATGAATGATCACCCTTTATAGAAGAAAACCTTATTCC
The DNA here is from genome assembly GCF_900747795.2 of Erpetoichthys calabaricus. Lineage (NCBI taxonomy): Eukaryota > Metazoa > Chordata > Cladistia > Polypteriformes > Polypteridae > Erpetoichthys > Erpetoichthys calabaricus. Next base: position 217,220,002 of record NC_041398.2, on the reverse strand, counting down.
GACATAGCAGACGTAGGGGAGTTGCCTTCCATGGAGCTTGTTGTGTTGCATACTTGCATGCATCCAAATAGCGTTTGAATGCTATATACATGTGCGAAAGGCAAGTATTACAGTTTTGCAATAAATCCTGTGGCCGATGGCATTATCATCCCTTCATGGAGTTTTCTGTAAACACACGTGTGCCCAGTGTAGAAAGACGTCTGTGTCTTATGTGTTTTTGGTTGTTTTAGTATGGGCAAAGATACTTTTGTAAACAGTATGAAAACACCAGTATGGACAGAGATTGTTTCATGTTGAAAACATTAAAAACTAGTAGTTTGGACATAGCCTAAGAATTTCTATCAGTAATGACATACAAAGGCATTGTAGATTGAATTGATAGCTCCAAGCCAAAGTATAAACATCAGATAATGTCTTAAGATGTCCTTTAAAAATGTTTAAAAATCCAGACACATCAATGAAATACGGACCGATTAGGAACAACAAAATGAAATTGAACAATAAGTGGATTGTACTTCTATGAATAGCTTCCTAATAGTAGTGGATCAAACTCTTAACCTCCCCATTTTACCAGTCTAATATCCCAGTCTTCTGTCTGCTTTGGACATTACACATTTACTTTATAGGACTTCATTCAGTTAGTCGGAATGGGCCTCGTTAAAATAATCACAACTACGCTACTTCTGGAGAGCTGCTGCTGCTGCTGCTTCTGGTTCACTGATGAACTGTGACAGCTGAAGGGTGAAGTGGGTAAATGGAAGTTGTGGTCTTTACACTTCCAACCTTTAAGGCAAAAACTTGATCATGCTATTGTGTATTTCACTGATGGCATTGTTAAGAGGGAGTGCAACTAAAATATCATATTCATGAATATCATTTAGACCCTTCTCCCTGAAAAACTAAACTCCTTTTCTGGTCACGAGTGCCTGGCATTTTTAGTATTTTTAATGTATTTCTTGCAGTGGTGTGCATGTTTCCTATGGTTGTTTGTCAACAGTTAGTGTGGCCATTTGTATTGTGAAATGTGACAATATGCATGCTTGTGTGACTATATGCTTTCTCTCTGATTTTTTTGTTGATGTTTTTAGGACCATAACAATTTTTTATTTTCTATACATTTTTATCACTATTATTTCTCTAGCTGCATGTGGTCTTTGGGACAAAAAATAACCTGAAGACTCCCTAGCAGTTTTAGTATATTGGTGAACTTGCAGAGGCATTAGGAAAATGGGCCAGGACAGGTCTGAGATGGACGTGTAGTCGAGTGCAGCTGTGGCAGGCTGAAACCTGTCTCACGCAAATGTACAGTAGCTTGTTGTGTGAACGTACAACATGCATGTACCACAAAGCTAAGTTTGTCTGCTTGGGTTGAATGAGAAGGGAGCTGAATGTGAGCGCCGAAAAAATGTAAAAGTGGATGCATGCACCATCTCACCAAGTGCAAGTCACTCTTATATAAGCTTCTACATCTTCCGTAGATTTCACACCAACTCCTGTGGCTGTGGTTGAGCATGAGCAGAGCAGACTGCTCCATGACACACACGTGCACACACATACATCGGACTTCGTAGTGAGAACAGAGGTGCATGCAAGTGCCAACATTTTTTAAATGTGCATATATGAGCCATCTAGTGACTGTGGTTGAGTGTGAGCAGGGTGGACTGCTCCATACACACATACAGGTTTTTCATTTATATATGTCTAAAAGCATAGCCATTTTATGTATTTGGTTGAAATGGGTGCCATCATTTTTGTGTCTGATCACTACAATACTGTGTGGCTGCTAAGCATGTGATCAACCAACAGTGATCAACAACATCAGAGAATTCATCTCATTCAGTTTAACATGGCCTTTGACACTGAGCAAGCACCTGAACTTTATTGTAAGCACTCGCAAAGTAAAATTCTGGTCATTAATTCTGATTTTGCTGAAACATTTGACTTTGGCTTGTGATTTGTTTTTGTTTTCCTGTCTTGCTTTGTCAACTGGCCATAGTTCAACAATTAATTAATGGACAGATATTGCTGGGATTCATGTATTTTAATCAGTTATAAAACCGTTTTGTTTTCCTATGTGTTGAAACAAATCTGTCTATTTTTGTGTATTAGTTCTGTATTTAGTCATTTATAAAATTTAGTTTACTCTGTGCCTGTACTCAGTGGAGGGCATTATACAAATATAAACTGAATTGAATTAAACTTGGCTTTGGTACCATTGGCGATATTTCATGTAAGAAACCTTACTTCGAACTCAGACTTCTTTTCATTAATCCACTTGGAAAATAATTTTCTCATTTCTGCTGCCCATATAAAAAATAACAAAATTACGTCACGTCCAACTGACCTTTTCTTTTGTCAGATTCAAGCATAATTCAAATATGTGATATCATGGTGGCCATTTTAATATAGCCAAATTACATGCATTTCAGCATCCAAACTTTGTTAAAAAATAAAGATTTTACTTTGATTTAATATAGTGGCTATAAAAAGTATTCACCCCCTTAGGTGTTTTCACGTTTCATTATCCATTTAACTAATTATGTGACTTTTTAAAACACTTTGCAGAGATCTGCTTTCACTGCTGTTAAGGCATCTTTTTCTGTTGATCAAAGCAAAGTTAAATCCGCTATTATTCTACAATAAGCTGTGTAAACATCTAAGGAGTGAAAACCTTTTTATAGGCACTGTAGAAAATTCTTGTTGGCTTTTTTGCTCTTTTGGTTTTGTTTCTTGCTTGGCTTCCATGTGTTTTGGTTTTTGTTGCTCATGCCTGGCCTCTTAGAGTTTGGTTTTGGATTGTCTCTTGACTACTCTAAAGGAACTTCTGTCTCTCTCTGTCTGTATATAAAACTTCCATTCTAACTTGTCCTGATTCTTTCTCCATCTTCCCAGATTATACTCCTCCTTCTACCTCCTCATTTCTCCCAATCACTCCCACTTTGTCTTACCTTTCACTTCTCCATCAGTTCCACTTTCTCATGTATGTGCAATGATACCTTCCCGATTTGCTATTGTGGATCTCCTCCCTATTCTAAACCTACACAGATTAGGTTGCTGGTTCAGTCTTTGCATCTGATCCACTGAGCCAAGCCTAGCCAAGTCCCTTAACCTGTCTGTAAATAAATCAGAACAATATTTTTCTTGACACTGGGAAGCAGATGTAAACCAGAATCCTGTTCAGGTTGGAGTATCCATTAATTCAAAGATATTGTGACGTTCAGGCAGTCACTTGCTGAACTTTGTTTGACAGAATGAGAGGGCTGGGATTAGAAGTTTCTAATTGTAAGGGGCTGAAACATCACCTGGAGCATGAGTGATGAGGTAAGGCTTAAGAGGGACTAAAGGAGAGACCAAAGGTCATAGAAGTTGTAGTAGCTGACATAGGCAAGGTAACAGTACTTTGAAACATCACTTCTCTTTTTGTGTTTTGGAGGTGAGTGCTCTGTAACTCAAACAGTGGAGCTAATGACAGCCCCTCCGTTTGTACGGAACTTAAAAGAGTAATAAATTCAAAGAGACCCCAACAGCTGTGAGTGCTCTTGGTTCTTATTTACAATGGCTTCTACAATATTTTGAAGAATACCAAATATGAATGGGTATACCATACTGATGTGATCTTTACTAAGATGATATGCTCTTTTCTTGACATATTGACCAGCTAAGTAATGTCGATGAAACAGTAACCATATCCCACTGTGGACATCTAGGAGTAGACACAATGGCAGCGCTTGTCACATAATGCGTCTTTTAGACAAGAAGGACCCAATTTAAGAAGGAATTTGTATACTGTGTAGAAAAACTAAAGTCAGCAGCTTATGTAAAACAAAGAAAGCCACACTGAAACCTCTGCTTCATTAACAAGCTCTTGTGGGAACCAAGAAAGCAACTTAATTACATCATAGTGACTGAGGACTAATTTATAAGGTTTTCACAGACCTACACCAAACAAGTCAGGTAAAATTGCCACACACAAGACTTTTTTTATTTTTGTTTTGTTTGTTTAACTGATATTTAACTAAAATGAATTATATCTAGTATAAAGGGTTTCAAAATGAATCGCAGAAGTAATTCTGCAGAGCACGATAGGAACCCAGTGCTTCAGAATGACTCACTGTGATGCTAAGTTAAACTGTAATACCTGATTTGGGATTTGTTTTATTGCCAGGAAATGGCTTGCTGTGTAGTCACTTCTAAGTATAATGCATGACAATGTACAGTACAAAAAATACTCGGGCAGCCCTAGGTCTTTAAACTCTATTTTAAAATCTTGCATTCTTGCCTGAAATTTGAACAAGATTCATATCTTATGCTTAATGTTATGTGTTTTGAATTTGTAGTCTTAAGTAAACATGTAATCTTCATAATCGACCATTTAAATTAGGATAAATACAAAAGCAATCCAGAGCATCAATAATAAAGTCCAGGAGGATACAAAGACACATGAAATCCATGGAATGTGCTTCTGATGAACATCGCTAAACATCTCAGGAGATTTGTAAGGATAAATAAAACAAGCTAAAATGTCCATCCAAGCAAAATATATCTCAACAGTTCTTTCTGCTGTGTGCATTGAACTAAACGTTTCAAGAGAGAATAGTAAACCTGAGGAATCAAAAGCATCAAAACAATAAGCGTACAGTGTAAAGCAAAAAGAAGAAGGAAAGACCATTTCAGATGAAACAAGATGCTGCACTCAAGGAGCATGGTACTCAGTTATGAAACCCAGAGATTATATTCCATTTTGCTTTTCTATTAGCATCTCAGACCATGAAGAACCATGGGTGGTCTGAGGTAGCATTAACCTCTCGAGAAGGAAGTATAAAAGAGCCATTACTTGTAAATTGATCACATGAAAGTTAAGTGGTGGACATTTGCTTACTTACTCACAACACGTAACTTGTTTGGGCGGCATGAAGGCACAGTGATAGGCGCCAGTGCTTTACAACTCATGGAGAGTAGATCTGAAACCTGGCCTGAACACAGTGAGCTTGGAGTTATTCCAGTGGCATCATCTACAGGTACTCTGGTTTCATTTTTATATTATATTATAACATATTACAATAATAGTAGTGGGCACAAGGCTGAATCAACCTTGTGACCTTATGTTTAATTCATCACTATGTGCATTGACACACACCCATGCTCAATCATTATGGGCCAAATTAAAGTCAATGACCAACCCAATAGGCACGTCTTTGCACTATGCAAGGAAAATCTTGGTGTTCAGAGGAAGACCCTCAAACCTGGCAAGAATCCACAAATCACAGAGAGTTGGTGCTTGGGTCTAGACACAATCCCATGATTCTGAAGCTGTGAAGCAGAAGTGCTAAAAACCATAGCACTAAACTAAACACCATAGCACTAAAGCACTAGTCTCCACAGCACTCATCTTTAATTTCTGTTACTGATATTTTCTGGAGTGTGATATTTATGAATATGTCTTTGAAGAGCAAAGCATCATCTTGATAATGACAGGCAAGCTATCAGGAATGCAATTAATAACGTATACCAAAAAATGTACTGGCATATTAGGGGAACAAAGTACACTGAAATGGCTCTAACAGTGAGCAGTGATCATCTCCCGTTATTGTAACAACTTGCTTGTATGATGTTAGTTTACACTTCTCCTCACAAGACAAACCCCTAAATAATGTCACCCTATTATTAAAATTGGATGTATTGTTATAAAGACACAAATGCATATTTTAAAATCAGCTTGATCGTTTAGAAATTATACTGTTGACTGTTCAAATGCAAAGATTCTTGTAAATCAGGGTGCAGTAAAGTAGCAGTCTGCTTTGAGATGTGACTCAGACAAAAAGAAGTTTTACTGTGAGAAAAAACTTAGAAAATGCAGCACTACTCTACCCAGAATTCCTCTGAATAGGAAGTGGCTCTGTTTTGAAAAATTCTAATTTCAACTTTGAACAGTAGGAGAAAAGTTACGAAGTTATGTAAAAAGTGCTTTTGTCAGATTTTTCAGTTTCTTTTCATCACTGGCTGCACCTCAAAGCGGGGTGCCACCATCAAGAGAGACGTGGAGAGAGCAAACCTGATGAACAACTTCTTTAACAGGTTTGACCACCCTAACCCACTCTCACCTCAGAGTACTGCACCCTCCACCCATCCTTTTGCTGATACCAGCATAGGAGAGAGTTTACCCCAACCCACAATTACAGCAGCCCAGGTAAGCAGAGAGCTGAGACTTTGTGCCAGCAAAGCAGTGGGTCCTGATGGAGGATCACCACGACTGCTGAAGGCCTGTGCTCTGGAGCTGGGGAGTACTCTATAGCACATCTTCAACCTGAGCCTGGAACAGGGGAGAGTCCAGAGGCTTTGGAAAACATCTTGCATCACCCCAGTCCCAAAGGTATCACATCCTGTTGAGCTGAATGACTTCAGGCCTGTCTCCCTGATGTCACATGTGATGAAGACCATGGAGCGGCTGCTGCTTCACCACCTGAGGCCACAGGTCCGCCATGCCCTCGACCCTCTGCAGTTCGCATACCAGGAGAAGGTGAGAGCGGAGGATGCCATCATCTATATGCTACACTGATCCCTCTCCCATTTGGACAGAGGCAGTGGTGCTGTAAGAATTATGTTTCTGGACTTCTCTAGCGCCTTCAACACCATCCAACCTCTGCTCCTTAGGGACAAGCTGACAGAGATGGGAGTAGATTCATACCTGGTGGCATGGATCGTGGACTATCTTACAGACACACCTCAGTATGTGCGTCTTGGGAACTGCAGGTCTGACATTGTGGTCAGCAACACAGGAAGCACCGCAGGGGACTGTGCTTTCTCCGGTCCTGTTCAGCCTATATACATCGGACTTCCAATACAACTCGGAGTCCTGCCACGTGCAAAAGTTTGCTGACGACACTGCTATCGTGGGCTGCATCAGGAGTGGGCAGGAGGAGGAGAATAGGGACCTAATCAAGGACTTTGTTAAATGGTGTGACTCAAACTACCTACAACTGAACACCAGCAAAACCAAGGAGCTGGTGGTGGATTTTAGGAGGCCCAGACCCCTCATGGACCCCGTGATCTTCAGAGGTGACTGTGTGCAGAGGGTGCAGACCTATAAATACCTGGGAGTGCAGCTGGATAATAAATTGGACTGGACTGCCAATACTGATGCTCTGTGCAAGAGAGGACAGAGCCGACTATACTTCCTTAGAAGGCTGGCGTCCTTCAACATCTGCATTAAGATGCTACAGATGTTCTATCAGACGGTTGTGGCGAGCGCCCTCTTCTACGCGGTGGTGTGCTGGGGAGGCAGCATAAAGAAGAGGGACGCCTCACACCTGGACAAACTGGTGAGGAAGGCAGGCTCTATTGTAGGCACGGAGCTGGACAGTTTGACATCCGTGGCAGAGCGACGGGCACTGAGCAGGCTCCTGTCAATCATGGAGAATCCACTGCATCCACTGAACAGTGTCATCTCCAGACAGAGGAGCAGCTTCAGCGACAGACTGCTGTCACCATACTGCTCTACTGACAGACTGAGGAGATCGTTCCTCCCCCACATTATGCAACTCTTCAATTCCACCCGGGGGGGGGGGGGGGGGGTAAACGTTAAAGTTATACAAAGTTATTGTCTGTCTGTATACCTGCATTGTTATCACTCTTTAATTTAATATTGTTTTTTATCAGTATGCTGCTGCTGGAGTATGTGAATTTCCCCTTGGGGGTTAATAAAGTATCTATCTATCTACCTATCTATTGACCCACACACGTCTTTTATCTGGTGTGGACATTTTCATTACTTTTTTGCTTGCACTTTCCTCTATATTTTTGTGTGCATTTTTACTTTTTGTTTGTATTTTTATATACTGTATTTGTTAGTATTTTCATATATTTTTGCCCTAGAGAATTATTGTAAGATTGCACATTTCAGAAACAATCTGATAGATGTAAGTAACATTAGACCATGACCTGGAAATCTCATGTAAATTTCAAACCCACAGTATGCAATAAAATAGTGTCATCCATTGTGTACAGTTTTTAGACTTATTTATATAATACTAGCTGTGTAAGACCATGCTGTAAAAATCCTGGGCTCTTAGAAACTATTGAAATCATCAGAAAAAAAATTGAAATGCAGAGTCGGCGGTTTTGTTTTTGCGGATGTGCTTGTCCTCCTTGTCTATTTTGATTGTCTCGCTGGTTTCACTTTGGCCACAGAGTCTCTTTCTTCCAGATTCATGCTGTAGCCTCGCACTTCTTTCTTCTTCCGACTCATTAACTTGGGGCCTACTTGCCAGCTCTTTGAGCTTCATGCTATAGCCTTGCCCTTCCTGGCCGGACAGACACACTTCCACACGTAGACTTTTGTACATAAGAAACATTTTTTCAAAATTATTATTTTACAATTATATAAAAACTAGCCAGAATAGAAGTACCCAGAATTGGCTGGGTATAAATAAACAGGGGAAAAACTGTCTTTTGGAAATTCAGCATGTCTAAAAAAAAGCTTTGATGAGACAAAAAGATGTACTCTTAGACAAAAGCTGTAATCCTGCAAGACAATGGCAAATTAATTGAGAAGAAAATACCACGTATTTGTGCCATTAGGTGAGATTCCGCTTTGGCCACTACAAAACTTTATGTACACTAATGAGGGTTTCCTCCTATCAGCCCCAGCACATTTGTGCTACCTGATGGGAACTGTCGCCCCTGTTTCAGAACTGTTTTTTGTGTTGCCCCCCTCCCATTATAACCTTTCTGCCCCATACAATATTAAGTCTCTATTTTAGGTTGGACCAACAGCAAGGCTCTTCATGAAAATTGTTTCATAAGTTTTGCGCAGCTAGCAAACAAGCAAACAGAACTGGCTTACAGTTTTATTTATGTAGATTGTGCATGCTTTATAATTCTAATATTAATAAATGTATTGATAATTAATGTTGACATTATTAATATTGGTGTTATATAATAATGCAATAATATTATCACAATATTAATATTAAACTGAATCATAATATTTTCATACAGTCCAAACTGGCATATCAAGACCACCTTCCATTCAGGGAAACATTTGAGGCACTTTTACAGTAAGTCAATAAAAGGCAAAGTTTATTAATAATACGACCTGTTCTTTATATAGATGTATAAACATAACACCAATGACAATTGAAAGCTCTAGGATAATGCTTTTATTCAGGGCAAATGTGCGAATGAAAAATGTAAGCTGAGGACTTTGCAAATCCTCTGGCCTTTTTCCTCTATTCCTACTTTCCACATAATAATTGCCAAAGGTAGCTGTTTTTTCCATAGACTACAGACAAAGAGGAATAAATCTTCCCTCAAAGCTGTAGATCTTGCATTCAGAAAATCTACAGCTGCTTTATTCTTCTTGGAACGACTTCAAATGTTAACATACTATGGGAAGTTTTGAGGAGGATCTAGCAGTGCCTTCTACATGGGGTGAGGATTTATGTGGTCTGAATTGTTAAAAACCCCGGCCTATTCCTGTACAGAGAGCAGAGGTGACACTATAGCACTCGAACAAATTGTACAACATGCTGCGGTTCCAGCAACAATGGGATAGAGCCAATGCTGACACAACCACTCATCATTTATAATTCCTGTACGCAGCAGTATAAAACAATGAAAATTATTTTGCAGGTGTCCTACTTCCAGCTGCACGTTATATTTCCCAGAAGTGTCAAAATTCATCCAGCAGTTCTGAGGTCTTTGATAAAGAACACAATGGAAATTTTATTTTCTTCCTGAATGAAATGCACTGTCTGAGCTGCAATATCCTCTTTTGTTTCCAATTTGGCTCAACAACTGGGGCAGAGAGTAAGTACGGTTCAGCCAGAAACGGCTGTCTTAGGTCCAAAACATAAAAAGGAGGCAACTTGTGAGAAACAATCACAGCCATATTTTACATTTGCCTTGTTAGTTATTTCTTTTTTTTTTTTTTTTTTTTTACACACAGTTCTTGCCTTTCATATATCCCCAAAATTGAAGCTATGCTCCCGAATAAGAACAAGCTTTTTCAAGGGCCATGCATACACTAATTTAAAAATACAAAATGGCAGTAAACACTTTATGGTATTGATTTTATGTAATTATTTTTCAGGTATCCAGTAATGTGTGTTTTTTTCCACACAGAAATCAAATCAGAAAAAGATGAAGGATATATATATCCTGCTTCTTCAAAATTTGAATTCAGTAATATGAATTAACAAAATTAATAAATAAAGGTGACCCTAGAAAAGGTGTAAGGACTCTCTTACCTGAAAGCCCTCTTTGTAAAGCATGGCACAGATGTGAAGCTCTGGTGAACACACACTGTATCAGAGGTCACTGTGTGGACAAAATGTGAGCTCACCTACAGAGCATTCACCATTCTAAGGCTCCTCAACTTCAGACACTGAGAGGACACCAAATGAGAACATATCACCAGAGGACTACTGAAGCTCTATTAGGGTGACCATTATGTTCTTAGTCACCTCCCTATCCAAGGGCCTTCTTGCCTGTTCACTCAGTTTGGTAGGAAGAGTCTTGGTGGTTCCAAACTTCTTCCCCTTCATTATTATTGAGGCTTCGGTGCTCCTTGGAACACTCAAAGCATTAGAAATGGGTTTATACCCCTGCCCTGATCTAGAAAGTGAAGGGGTCTGAATACTTTCTGAATCCACTGTGCGTCAACCTATACTGCTGGCCTATGCAGTTCCAGTTCAGGAGGTAAGGAAGACATTGTTCTTTCAAGTTGATACTGAATTCTTTTAAGTTGAGGATTCCTTTTTTGACACTGCTTCAGCTCATAGTCACTCATCAAAGTGTGTGTTCTGTCTTGGTTGGACACACAAGTAATAATTTCACTGAATTCTGTACACGTGACAACACTACTACTACTTCTAGTACTTTCATTCTTGTTTTACAATTCTGTCTTGGGTCATTTCTGTTCATGTACTGTGTATCGGTAAACAAGTCAAGTTTCTGAATTGCAGTTTGGGTTGGATATTTTCTGTAACTTAACATTCTCCATCCTACTTACTGCAATGGACCTTATCTGGCTTCCATTGGGAGCAACAATGGACCCAAGCTTAGATTAGAGCTCGGTCCTTTTCAGGGCCTGCTCCCGCACGTGCCACATGGGGCCAGTTAGAAACTGACAATTAACTTAATGTGTGTGTCTCTGGTAAAAAAAAGTCAAGCAGGCATGGGGTGAGCCACATAAAAAGCAACTGGGCACAGGATTCAAACCAGGACACAGAATCATGAGCCCAGCAGCACCTTCCTGCAATGCCAAGTACGCAGGAGAATATAATAAAAAACCCTGATCTTTTTATTGAATCAGTAGTCATAATGCTTTATGCACAATACTACAGAATCCGTTTTGATGACGCACTCCATGAAAGTCGTTTTATGAACTACAGATTGATTTCAGCTTGCTGTTTACTATGTTTTTACATAACACTAGACTCAAATTTAACAAATAAAACTAAATTCTGGTTTCATTCTCCAATTCTTTACCTTGAAGGGTAATTTATGACTGCAGTTTAGCAACCGTTAGAATCACTGTAGGGGCAGCCAAACGGCACTTAGGAGAATGACTCAAGGAACAGACTGGAAAACATAAAAACAACACTGGCCTGAAAGTATGGACACAATAAATATAATGGAGCTACATATCATGGGCGCATTTTATTAAACCCAAACCCCAAGTCTTATTATCTGATTAAATCAGGAGTTTCTTTTATCCTTTTTCAGTTCACCCACTCCTTTTCTTGTTATACTGTGTTCATTTCTGGTGCTTCAAGAAAAGAGATGCAGGTGTCAGCTGGCAAATTTCTTGGTAGGGCAGGCCAAACTGGCGATGTGGAAGAGTCAGAAAAAAATAAATGGATGCTCACTGGTAGAGGTAATTGCTATGTTTGACAAGTTGGCCACCACCCATTTTAAATTATGTAAACTTTCAGGTAATCTTGAACATTTTGTGCAGACAGAGTGTTATAGTAGGCTTTTTTGCCATTGAGGTTTATTTGTAGTCATTATTTCATCTTACTAATATACATAATGATTAATATCATCTGATTAAGTCTTTCTTTCTTTTTCTTTCTTTCTTTCTTTCTTTCTTTCTTTCTTTCTTTCTTTCTTTCTTTCTTTCTTTCTTTCTTTCTTTCTCTGGGTGAGGCAGAGAAGCATAAAGAAACTGGTCCTGACATCTCTCTTTTCAATCAATTATCCGGTTGCTGCTTTCAAGAATTAATAATTAAGCATATGTCAGCATCACTACAAGACTCGTATGATGCCGAGCGTGTTTGCTAACATGCAGATAAAGAATCCTGCACAGATTCTTTAATACACTTATGGTAGAATCGATGGAAACATTGTAGCAGTCTCAAAAACACCCCTCAAATTTAAAAGGTTTTATCATAAAATGGTCAATTTACCTCAAAATACCTAAAGGTCAAGAAGCTGACACTTTTTAAAAGATTTTTATTAGGATTTATATTCTAATAAAAGCTAAAACAGACATGTATGACATTAATCCATTTTTAACTTCTTTAACCAGTTTAGGGTCGCTTAGGTGTTCAAGTCAAATCTCTTCATTATTTAAAATGGGCAAACAATTTTTAACTTAGTCTTTACCCCTTGTGTTTTAAACTTTGTTGTTTTCATGACCTTAAATGTGGATTATTCTAGATTTATTATTACTGTTATTATTACCAGATGCCTTTAACATGAGGTTTACTTATAAAATAAATCATTATAGTTACAAAAAATGTGAGTGTTTGGCAAAGACATTAACAAGCAAAACAGAACAGAATTCAACACAAAGCATGTGAGGCAACATTTTCTCCTGAGACTAGAGGATAACGACAGGAAAACACTGGACTGCTCATGCTTTTGGCTGGTCCAGATTTTGTGATTTTCTGGATTCTTGGGCAGCAATTTTAAAATTCAAATTTAAGGAAGAGTAAAGGAGAGATGAACAACACATTTTGCTGGTTTATTCATTTATTTGTTCATTTCCGTGACTTCTGTTGCATCTGTGACATTGCTTGTGAATGGAACATTAGTCAGATACTTCTATTTTTTTCTTTAAATACGTTTCATATATCACCTTGTTTACTGTTATGAAATTAATGTTTATTTATTATAAATATTTACTTTCAGATGCCATTTTGTGTTTTTGACGGCATCACCATTTTGCTTCAGTGGTTGCTAAGGGTGGGTTGGATGTCGGCACCTCAGCCTTCAGCATCAGGTTAAAAGGTCAGCCATTAATATACTTCCTCATCTGAATTTACAGAAACCAAATCCCTTTTTGTGGGTTGTTCTTTTTTTTCAAAATCTGAATTTTCATTATCGACTCTCACTTATGTTTTTTGACTTAGAGTTTTTGACTCTGGTTTTGACTTTGGTTGCAGTGCACCACATCTCTCAGCTTTAAACCTTTTTTTTCACTTTTTGAGTATGTCTTTTCTCCCGGTTACTTTTTAAAAAGCCTTGCTAGTCATCTACCATAATACCATAACCGCAATAGTGTGATCTCTCTCTTGTTATCGCTGACCATTTGTAGTGATCATGTGAGTGCATGTACACTTGTAAACACATGCCCATAAATCATAAAACGTTTGAGTTTTTAAAAAGTCTGGATACTCAGTTCTCCTGTGGATAAGTTGGGGCTTCATTTTACTGTATAATTTCCATTATTTTATAATGTCGGTTGTATAAGTCGAATGCAGAAAACTCACGCTATTGGTCCAAGAGTTTATGATATGCTAACGTCCACCTGAGAGAGTAACCGCGGAGCGTAGTGCCTATTTTTTCTATTTATTGTGCCTACGTGACCAAATGGTAATACCGAAACTATTCCGAAGCGACATTTGCACCATTTTGTGTTTTTTGTATCTCACACCCTCATTCACCTTCATGGTAAGAGCATACCTTATCTACGATGGAGGGTTAGATCAGAAGAAAATATGAAGCTGGTTTTTCATTAAGAGTCATTGAAGTGGCAAAAGAAATTGATAGCTGCGCTGCTGCAACAAAATTCTGTGTCTGAGAAACTGATGCGAGATTGGAGGACACAAGAAGATGTAAGAAAAAAAACTTAAGTGTCACATTTTTGAATGGGCATATAATTCGGGGTCTGATTTTATGATCGATTTTTTGGGTTTCAAGACCCGACTTATACGCAGGTATATACAGTAAATAAAACATTTTTTTTTTGGCAATAACATTCTTATTTCAGTATGGGTGTGCTTAAGTTTAATTTCACATCTTTTGCTATTTTCAATATTTCTGCCATATTTATGTATTTGTTAATTACGTACATTTCACTAATACTGTTCTATTTATTTATTATTTACTCTATACAATATATCTTGCGTTTTATGAATAGAATTCTAATGGGCTGGGCCAACATTCACTTTTACCTGGTGAGTGGATCCTTCAGTGTTTCATTGTCATTTGAAGTGTTAACCTCCTTAGCGTTACATTTTTTTCTGAAAAAAAACATGTAAAAAGTGTTACATTTTTTTGGCTTGAAAAATTACATTTTTATTAAATCTCATCTTTCTACTGTAAAATGTGCAAAACACTAAAAGTACAAAGTCAAAAGTGTAGAAAGTATAATAATGATACAAATAATAATATTGATGATGAATAATCATAATAATATGAACAGTACCCTACACATGTGCGATTGTCGCAAGCGTCACTTTCGGCTTCACTGACCATTTCGTCATCACTGCTGAAAAATGTTTATTATGAGACGCCATTATGAGGTTAGGAGAAGATGTGTCCTCAATGTTACCATGGTAACACTTGGGCGTGACACATACACAAGACATGCCTATACCGTTGCCTGAGTAACATTCAGCACTAACATTGTTGGCACTTTTACAGCCCAAGTAAACCTCGGGTCTTACACGAGGTGTGTCTGTCCTATTGCCTGAGTGACCTTCGGGACTAACACTTTGATCACTTTTGGGACTTTTTTACTCCCCTTTTGCCCCATTTTTTTATTAACTCCAGTAAAGATTTTGTGTAGATCTTGTCTTATCAAGCCAGAGGTTTTACGGTTCCTCTCTCTAATGAAGGGCAGTTATGTGTATTTGTGTATATTTTGAAACATTTATAGAAGCATATTGAGCTTTAAAAGCTAGATTACCCTTTAGGACAAATCTTGCCTG
Organism: Erpetoichthys calabaricus; assembly: GCF_900747795.2. Lineage (NCBI taxonomy): Eukaryota > Metazoa > Chordata > Cladistia > Polypteriformes > Polypteridae > Erpetoichthys > Erpetoichthys calabaricus. Next base: position 217,204,841 of record NC_041398.2, on the reverse strand, counting down.
TACAGTTTAGTGTTAGGCTGCCTGAGGTGAGGCCAGTCTACAGATAGGTCAGTGAAGATTTGGTCCCTATTTGGGGGCCTTTAAGAGCCCCTTTTTCGGGTGTACTCAAATCATAACGCTTGTCATCTGATAATCTACATATTACGACACTGGATGTTTATTAGAGGGCCACATGTGTTGGCCAATCTGTAGAGGTTTGGCAATCATGCAAAATGACTTTAGAGCTGCTGTGTGAACCAGTCAGATGTATAGCTGGCTGATAAGATTTTCTTAATGCAATCATTTCCCCTGTAGATTAATGAGCAAGCAGGCATGCTGCTGGTTACATTTGGTGACGTGTATCCTTTAAGGCACAAAACAACTGAAAATAGTGACTAAGCCGTATTCCTCACCAATAGTGCTGGCTGCTACATATTTATATCCATCAAAATCAGTTTGCTTTGTTCATTAGCAAAAAAATGGAAGTCACTGGATAAAATATTACTGAAATGAAGTTGTAAAGAAAAATGTTGTGGTTTTATATGCTCTTTGTTTTTGTGGAATTGTCGAAACCTGAAACCTGTCTATGCTTAAAAGAGTGAGAAAATAATAAGATTATCTTACAAAGGTGTGATTGACAATAAAATTTCTACCTTAAGATTTTGTACCAGATTGTTTTAAGGGATCTACACCATCAATTCTTTATCTATTTTTACAGCAGTTATGGGATAGTAGCATACAGAATATAGTACATAAAGAAGATGATATGCTGTATCACCATTTCTAGTTTGAGCTTAAAGGTTTAAGTTCATTCTAAAGTCTTAATGTGTGTGTTAATTGCCCAGTAATAGCATTAAAATACCCAGACTTCCTTCTGCTATAGTAGAAATTATATTTCAGCCAAGGTCACCTCCTCTTTGATATAAATAAACTCTGCTTTCAATTACATATTTAAAGAAAGATTCATTGAAATAAACAGACTTATGGAGAAAAAAGTGTGAGAATCTAGGTAGGATATTCATTTTAATCATTTGCCTCTAGTGACAGGCAAACTAATTTTTCATTTAACATATGCCAGAGGACTGTTACATGTACATATTATTTCATTTTTAATACTTTGTGTGATTGTAACTCCTATGTATGAAAAATGCTGTCAAGATAATGAAAGGGATACGCTAAAATTCAGACATATATATAAAAGTATTAAGGAGGCAATAACATGTTGATCTTAAACCCAGAGAACTTACATAACTCATCCATTACATTTAGAAATTTATAGGCATCCTAAGCAAAATAGCTCATATTGATGTGTGACGTTAATCTTTGCAATGTGCATGTGCATGTTGCATGTTGTTAATCAGAATGATTTAATTTATTGCATTCATTTATCACAGGGGATTTAAGGATTCATTTGTTTTAATTAGAATTGTAAGTGGCAAGTCTTAGAAATACAAGGTGGGACAATAATAAGTGATTAGCCCACATTAGCATACTCATTTATGGTCTATACTTCCGTAATGGGGAAGTAAAACAAGGTAAAGTGAAATAATGGTAAGAAGACATGAAATAGTAGACAAAGAGAAGAAATGTGCTTGGATTCTTGTTACTCAATCAGTAGATAGGGTAGCGGCACCTTTAATAATTTTCATAAAGTCTACAGCGTAATGTTGAAATGATTTTGCTGCACTTCAAACCATTTAAAACTGTCAATTTCATCAGGTTTTTATATCTTTATTTTGTTAAAACTTAAACTGGGAAACCGCAAACAGTGATGCTAATATTGGGTCACAAATGGCAGTCACCTGCTTATAGTAAGTGAAATATTGTGTGCATACTGATCTGTTATAATGAGTTCTGGAAAGGTTTGGTGTTTTCCTTCATTTTGTCACTTTATAGCCAAAAAACATAAGTAATGTAGACATGTTTAATAAGACAGAAAATCTGTGACTATTGGAATATTACAGGTAACAAACAGAGATTCATAGCAACCAGAAGACACCACTCTTTAGTAGGAATTGCATGTACTTCTTGGCAAAGCTGACTCAGCCTGTCTACTGTAGCATATGCAAGGCATTAATGAAACCGTGATTGGGTGCCAGTCTCTTACAATGCCCACATCCAAACTCACTCACATCAGACCAGTTTAGAGTCACCAGCCTAACCTGCATTCCTTTTGGACACAGGAGTACTTATAGGAACCCTATGCAAACTCTACTGGTCCAGGATTTGAACTGTAGCATTAGCCTTAGCACCACTGGATTTACATAATATAATATAATATAATATAATATAATACAATACAATACAATACAATACAATACAATACAATACAATACAATACAATACAATATAATATAATATAATATAATATAATATAATAGCTGTTTAAGCCCGTCCTATAAAAAACCCAGGCTCCTAGAAACTATTTAAACTGTCAGAAAAAAAACTGAAATGCGTCAGTGGTTTCGTTTTGTGGACGTGCTTGCCCCACTTGTCTGTCAGTGACTAAGAGAGTTTGTCTCTCGTTTGTCTTTCGTCGGAGTCGCTTTCTTTCAGCTTCATGCTGTAGCTTTGTACTTCTTTCTTCTTTCAACTCGTTAACTTGGGGCTGCCTAGCCAGCTCTTTGAGCTTCATGTTGTGGCCTCGCACTTCTGGGCCAGACAGACAGACACAGACACTTCCATGCGTAGACGTTTATATATTACCAGCTGTGTAAGCCCATGCTATAAAAAGCCCAGGGTCCTAGAAACTATTGAAATCGTCGAAAAAAATTGAAATGTAGAGATGACAGGTAATTGAAAGGAACAACTCTGGGTGTCTCTCTCCTAGGAGTTTTCGTTTTGCCGACGTGCTCACGCATTGCTTGTGCATTAGCGGCTAAGTGACTTTGTCTTTCTTCTGAGGTTTTGTTTTGCCAATTTGCTCGCCTCACTTGTGTTATTAGCGGCTAAGTGAGTTTTATGTTTCCTCGGAGGTGGAACCCTTACCCCAACTCCACATCTCACGTCTGGGCGGGACAGACCGACAGAAACACTTCCATGCATAGATGTTTATATTATATTATATTATATATTGTCCAGGACTGTTTCATTTCCCAGTATTCTTGTTTGCTTTCTTTTTAAACTTTTTCTGATCTCATATTGAGCCTTTTTGCGGCCTGTTTTCATTATTATACTGGTTTTGACACATATTCAGGAGCTAATTTCTGCTCCTGAAATTTTTATTTGGAATGTTTTTTAAAGATGTTAATGGAATACAGAACTCAAAATCTATATATATAATTCACAAAGTCGCCGCCAAAGGGGGAAGACACCCATGGAAGCACGCACACCAAAACAAGACACCCATGAAAGCAAGCACACCAAAACAAGACACCCATGAAAGCACGCAGGAAGAGGCGTGGATTCACTAAGCCGCCGACAAGTAGGAAAGAGCCTCGCCCACCAACTCTATGACCATTGGATACGACGACAACTCGCAGAGCCACGCCCACTAACTGGGACGCGACGCCTCGGAAAAAACGGCGTCATTTATGTTCATCTGTTGTACGCTACACATGGACCTCTGAGCCACCTTGAGTTGGGGACAGCAAGTCTTTGATAGGCTGCAACAAAATGATTAAAGTACGGGCGCATTTTTTCACATAAGCTGTGTGTGTGTGGGTGGGTGTTAGTTAGTTAATTTGTTACTCGAAGGATTTCAAGATTTAATATGCACAGACGGTAACACTGCAAATGCAGCCCAAACGAACCAAAAATCTTCCACAGTCTCCTTACTGTAAAGCAGCAACACTACCACTGCGCTACAAGACAGAGAATGCAGTTAAATAATGCACCAGGCTCGATTTTACTTTCACTTCTGTTTGGACAACTGTGTCGTTCAGAAAGTGTTCACCTATCAATACATAATTATGCGACCTATGATACGCCGTGAGTTGGCAAGAGCCACGAGTGTTCAGCGGTGTTTCCCAAACTCGGTCCTGCTGAACCCCTGTGGCTGCAGTGTTTTGTTCCAACCAGATTCCTAATCATTAATGCCGGTGAAACTCATCATGGATAAGTCGGTTTTTCAAACGCAGTCATGTAGCAGATTAGCTGAATGTAATAATCCGAGATGAATGCGCACCTCCACGCTGAGTGAAAACACAATGTATATTACTGCAACAAAATGATGAAAGAACGGGCGCATTTTTTTCACACAAGCTGAGTGGGTAGGTGTTAGTTAGTTAATTAGTTACTCAAAAGAATTCAAGATTTAATATGCACAAGTGGTAACACTGCAAAAACAGTCCAAACTAGGAAAGACAACTGGCAAAAAGTCACCAACAAACTAAACGCGTGTGCATTGTACTTACTGAAAGCATCGTTACGGATTTTGCAAATGTTCAGTTTTTTCCCTCTGCTTAAAAAACATTGAAAAAGCGGCGTATACTACGCCTCGGGTTGGTTTGCTGCGTGTAAAACAGTTTGTTTGTCGCGGATAATTTGCTATCCACACAAGTAGGAACCAGGAAGCGAACCCACAATCTTCCACTGTCTCCTTACTGCAAAGCAGCCGCACTACTACAGCGCCACAAGGCAGTTAAAGAAGTTATATTTATATTTTTTACACATCACACACTAGAAGCTGCTGATGAACCCTTCTCTTCGTTGTCAGTCTGTAGCTGCGAAAAAATAAAAGCAATACGAGTTTTAACAGACGTCATTGAAGTGTATCATAAGTTTCTGTAACGTTAATAAAAATGGCCAGGAAGTGTCACTACAGAGGTGAATGTTAAATGCTTCGAAGCTTCGATACGATTTCTGACACAATTGCTTCAAACGTGTTGATGATTCGTGAGGCTTCACCCTGCCCATCACTACTCACTGGTTACTGAACGAGAAATCAGCAGACTAGAATGACGGATGGGGCGTAATCGGCGTCCTTCCCCTCTCCTCCGGATTTTTCAAATGTTAATTTTTTCCCTGTGCTTAAAAATCATTAAAAACCCAGCCTGATTATGCGGCGTATGGTACGCCGCGGGTTGGCTAGTGATACTTTATTTTACATCTTACTTACCCCATGTACTTTGTAGTGGTGGTAAAGAAAACATTTTAATCTCATGACTCCATGAAGAATGGAGAGAAAATATTTTATGTCATAATAATTGGCAATGGTGACCAATGCTGTACAACAGCAAATGATGTGAAAAACATCTCTGAAAAAAAGAAAAATGAATCTCTCACTACTTGTGTTGCATAATCCACATGTCAGTTATCTAGTTGTTTGCTCAAAATATGCAAAATGTGTGCTTTTTTGCAAAATTTTGTTAAATAAATACTTCCAGAATACTCTGTGCACACATCCTAAACAATAAATTAAGGCCTCATGGGAATTACTTTTCAATTTGAAGACCCACCTCTTCCTCTCATTTGTAGGTAAAGAGTCTGGTCATCAGTTCAATAAGTGAGGGAGAGAGGTGGGTTTTCAATTTAAAAAGTCATTCCCATGAGGTTTTAGTAAGGACCCACAGCTGATTGCTGTGGGTGCCTGTACAGACAATTACAGTCATATGAAAAAGTTTGGGAACCCCTCTTAATTCTTTTGTTTATCATTGGCTGAGCTTTCAAAGTAGCAACCTCCTTTTAATATATGACATGCCTTATGGAAACAGTAGTATTTCAGCAGTGACATTAAGTTTATTGGATTAACAGAAAATATGCAATATGCATCATAACAAAATTAGACGGGTGCATACATTTGGGAACCCCAACAGAGATATTACATCAATACTTAATTGAGCCTCCTTTTGCAAATATAACAGCCTCCTATAGCCATTGATGAGTGTCTGTATTCTGGATGGAGTTATTTTTGACCATTCTTACATACAAAATCTCTCCAGTTCAGTTAAATTTGATGGCTGCTTCAATTCATCCCATAGATTTTTGATGATATTCAAGTCAGGGGACTGTGACAGCCATTCCAGAACATTGTACTTCTCCCTCTGCATGAATGCCTTTCTAGATTTCGAACTGTGTGTTTTGGGTCATTGTCTTGTTGGAATATCCAACTCCTGCATAACTTCAACTTTGTGACTGATACTGGAACATTATCCTGAAGAATTGTTTGATATTGGGTTGAATTAATCCAACCCTCGACTTTAACAAGGGCCCCAGTCCCTGAACTAGCCACACAGCCCCACAGCATGATGGAACCTCCAAGAAATTTGACAGTAGGTAGCAGGTGTTTTTCTTGGAATGCAGTGTTCTTCTTCCGCCATGCAAAGCACTTTTTGTTTTGACCAAATAAGTCAATTTTGGTCTCATCAGTCCAAAGCACTTTGTTCCAAAATGAATCTGGCTGTCTAAATGAGTATTTGCATACAACAAGCAACTCTGTTTGTGGCGTGAGTGCACAAAGGGCTTCTTTTTCATCACCCTGCCATACAGATGTTCTTTGTGCAAATTGCGCTGAATTGTAGAATGATGTACAGATACACCATCTGCAGCAAGATGTTCTTGCAGGTCTGTGGAGGTGATCTGTGGGTTGTCTGTAACCATTCTCACAATCCTGTGCATATGCTGCTTCTGTATTTTTCTTGGCCTGCCAGACCTGCTGAGTTTAACAGCAACTGTGCCTGTGGCCTTCCATTTCCTGATTCCATTCCTTACAGTTGAAACTGACAGCTTAAACCCCTGAGATAGCTTTTTGTATCCTTCCCCTAAACCATGAGACTCAACAATGTTTGTTTTCAGATCTTTTGAGAGTTGCTTTGAGGATCCCATGCTGTCACTCTTCAGCAGCAAAATGACAAGGGGACCTAAAGTTTTGCACAGCCAGTTTTTCAAATTTGATTTTTAACTAAATACTGCTTCACTAAAAATCTTTGTTCGGAAAACACCCCAGTACTCAGATGTTCCTAGAAAATGAAAGACATACCACTGTTATTTTTTTTGTTGAAAGTAGAGCAACTTATTATGCAGGCTGAGAGGGGTTCCCAAACTTTTTCATATGACTATAATACTTGAAGTTTTCCCGATATTATCCTTTTTTTTCTTTCTCACATATACTAAGGCCCCTTTCTGAGCAGGGTCGTGGGGTGAACACCCAAGTCACCCTGATGGTAGATCCATCCATGCTTAGACTTGCAGTAGAAATAATGGCAGAGCAAATGTTAGATGGCTGTAAATACATACTCATTGGCAAGGGCACCTATCTAGTACTGGACAGATTCCCCATTACAAAACAGCCTGCTCTATTGGTTTGAGATGTGGGGACCATGCAGGTCACTAAAGTAAACTGTCATGTTTGTTAGACCAGCTTCATATAAAAAAAATTGTAAACTATGGAGATGTTGGGGTGTACATAATCAGTAATGGTGCATTGTGTATTTTATTCTTAATTTCCCTGTCACAGGCATGATCAAGATTTGTAAAACCAAACAAAATTTGAATTCAATTGTCAAGGCAGGCCATTCTTAGGGTTACCAGATGTCCCGTATTTCTGAGCACAGTCACATTTTTCCTGCCCAATTTCAGTGTCTCAATTTATTTTTTAAAACTCTATATTTGTCCTGTGTTTCAAACGTGAGTCATTTCTCTATTTATCAACAGAGCAGTGTGCACGTTATTGTACAAAGAGCACTTTTGGGTGTAAATCCTTCAATGTATTAAAAATCACCAGTCATATCAATTCTATTTGAATAAGACAATAGCAGATATAGTCAGATATTCTTTATTTATGAATTGATGCTTACGACCTCGGAACTACACAAGTTAAGGTGCTTTGTTCTGAGATGGCTTGTTTTAACCACGTGCGTAATCCATCAATTTGACTATATGTTTGTGTTTGTTTAGTGTCATGAACAAGAATACATGTCTGGGGACGGTGAAATCCTGCGCTGCATAGGCCACACCCATGGGACTTCTTCCTAAAACACCCACCCCAATTCTTCCTGTCCGTGAAGTTTAAACACACAGGATTTGAGGGAGAGAGCAAAAGACACTGAACATAAGACATGACGCTGAGAGACAACCAAAAGCTAAAATTGCTGTTACTCATTTAGGAGCTCAGAAGCACAAGTTAAGTGAAGCTTAATGGTTACTATGTACATTTTAACGAGCACTGCGACAGACAAGATACAAACATGTAGACTACAGCTACTTGGCTCCACACGTTCGAGACGTGCTTTTGTCTGCTATGATATCTTTCTGTCATCTTGACTACTACATCACTATATGACATAACAACAGCAAATGGAGTTTAGATAAGCATTGTGGCCTATGGATTTCATACGTGTTGAAATGCTGCAGCTATATCCTGCCATGGCATGTTTGCATTTCCAATTACACAGTAATGTTAACTTACTTTAGTTATTCAATTGAATGTGCAGTCAGTGGGTGGGTTCTGTGTAGCCTTGTCCGTACTTTACTGGTGTCATTAGGAAGATTTGTGGATTCGGGTGTTTTGAGTACTGAAATCTGCATCACCTGTGGCCCTTTGTTATCAGCTCTCTTAACGCCATTTACTTCAAATGCATGTTTTGCAGTTTGTATTTTCATGAATATAGCTGCCAATTCTTTCAAGCTTACGCTATTGTTGTAAGTGAACAACAAAGTGCACACACGGCACCTGCAATGTTTTGTTCACATTATTGATTCGTCCAGAACAGGTTATGTTTATTATTAAAATGTGAAATGTGCTTTTTCCACATGCGACACACATTGTCTAATAGGTTTTCTATTTTAGGAGACTTTACAATGGTTCATGGTAATCACACTGCAAAAACTGAAATCTAAGCCAAGTGAAAAATATTTATATCATGACATTAAATCCACTTTTCCTTATTGTAAGAATTATTGACTTACCAGAATTTTTGAATTTACAATTATTTAGCTTACTTTAAGAAATCTTGTCAAGTAAATTTTTGGCAGATTTTATTTGCTAAATACAAACAAAACTCTCATTTAAAGATTTGTTTGTCTAGTTTTTTCATATGGGTTTTTTGTAGTGCAGAAGCTTTTTGTCTGTTGGACCAGTTTAACAAGAGCACCACTGCTCTTTGCAGTTCAAAATCACCACCCCTACATTGACCACTGCCTTCATTAGGCATTGGATTGGTTTAAAAATGTGACACTCAGTGAGACATATAATTCACTCAAGGTTGTCTCCAGACATATATATTACATTTTTGGCTTGTGATACTAGTGTTCCTTTAACAAAGAAATTCACAGAGAAATTACATTTCTGAAAAAGATGTATTAAATACTGAGAACAACAGACTGACTTGCCAAACTTGTAGAGGTAGACATTCTATTTGACCTGAAGGCTCAAGAGATATTACTCAGCATATTAGTACCAGAAAACATAAAATCGCTCAAAAGAGTAAGTGTCCCAGGACTTGAAGCAGACACAACCTTAAGCAAGTTTAGGGCTGGCTGCATATCATCCAACTTCATAAATGAAATATGAAATGAGTGGCTACATAGGGATTCCTAATTCAATTAAGTTATCATTTAATCAAGCAGTGCCATAGATAGCATTGTAACATACTAATACACCCCAGCAAGTGCATAAAGTGCTGTTTAAAGCACACAAGTAATAAAGTACCTTATTACATGAGTGGCTTTGAAGGCTGTATTTGCTAGGTTTTATTCTTTCCAGTTGTTGTGTGTATGAGCAGTGTAAATCTGGGTTTATACAGTATTGTAAACCTGCGACAACCCCAGTACCTACTCCCCAATAACCCCCAGCTTCCCCAGAATGGCAGTTGCGAATTCTTCAAAGACGAATCTGGTCACCCAAGCCATTCTCCTGTGGCCTCCCTCATTAATAACGTATTTTCATCCACTGGATACTTTCATTTATTTTCTTTAAAATGTACAGACTATAGTACATGAAAGACCCAGCAGAGAAGCATTTTCTGTAATGCTGGAACCTTCACTTCTGGCCTTAATAATCGTCCCATTGTCATCATCACTTATAGTATGCGTCTGGCTTCTTAACCATGTCTGCAAGGTGTATTGTATATATTGAGTTGGAACTGCATAATTTGCTATTTTGTTAACAAGAAGGTGACCCTATTAAATTGTCCACTGAGTATACACATTACATTAATGATTCTGTATATCATAGCCACTATATTTGGAATGGCATTTTAGTTATTTTAGATTTCTGCTGTACAACGATCTGGGTCAAGTGCCAATCCATGTGGTAAATCATGTAAAGCATCTGCTTGAGCCATGCTCCTTACTTCATTGGAATTCAAAAAAAGAGAAATGTATATATCTTATATATACTGCAACTGCCATTGTTAATGAAGATGTGCCATGTCTTTGACTTGGAATTTGTGAAGGCACAAATAATCCAGATATTTAAAGCAATGCAAGCGCACTAACAATTTGCAACTTTTACTGACACATCGTACAGCAATATATAATGGCAGGACAATTATAGAAAGTCTAAGTAGTCAATATAGCTGGAGACAGATTAACACTAATTAAGTGTTTTCCATTGTTCTTGCCATTTTTGAGAATGTGTGTGCATGTGTGTGAGCAGGCAAAAAGGAATGACTGTTAACAAGAACTTCTGGGATCTGCAAAAACAGCAGGTGCTATGCTGAGCAAGTTTCATTTTCATTGTTCTCTATTAGTGATAACATCACATTCTTACTTTAATTTTATTTAAGAGTACAGCTTTTGTTTTGCAGTAAATATGGTAAATATAGCACATTTGAGAACTCAGCCTCTCAACATTGTTTTTAATATGTTGTGACTTTTGATTTACAGCATTTATGCTTGTGCACTAAAAAGTAAAAATGAAACCCGCATATGCAGAAAATGATCAGTTGCAAATTACTGTTATGTATACAGCATATTGAAAACTTATTCAGGCCCCTGAAACTTTTTGCACATTTTGGCAGTTCAGATTTTCAGTTTTAAATTGATTAAATTAGGGTTTTTTTCCCTCAGTGGTATATAGTGTCCATAAAAAGTGTTCACCCCCGGGGAAGTCTCCAATTTTATCGATACATAAGATTAAGTCACATTGGCTTTAATTTGGCTTTTTTAACTCTAATCAAAAGAAAAGGTCTATAATGTCAAAGTGAAAACAGATCTCTGCAAAGCGGTCTAAATAATTACAGATACAAAAATACAAAATAATTGGTTGTGTAAGTATTTACCCCAATCAGGTCAGGATGTAGTACTGAAACTGAAGATGCGTAGAGAAGTGCACCGCTATCTTACATGGTGGGAGAAGGTGATACAGCATATCATGTGACCTCTGTGTCACTTGTCCAGCAATAGACATTGGAACACTAAACTTTACAAAATGACATTGGCTGTAACTTTTTCCAGCACACAGTGGCATTTAGGTGATACCCCAACATAACGGTAAAATATAATAACTGCGCAAACACCAAATCTAATAGAAAAATTCCACAAAACAAGAACTCTGATATCTCTGGGGCAAACATGTACCAAATAGAAGAATGACATGAAGAAACATATCCTTGTCTGCAAAGAATATGTAAAATATCACCTAAAATGTATTACAGACATGTTAGAGGAAGTCTTGTCATCGCCTGAGCCTAAAGTTTATTTGCTTCGGCCTAAATAGTAAGTGGTATATACTGTATAAATCAAATAAAACATTACCAGCCAACCAGGTCAAACCTCCCACACCCTAGAGTACATTGTGGTGGTCACATTATATTATACAAATTCTTTTTGGTACGAGGCATTTGAAATCTTATCAAGAGTGAAGGAGGGATGAATAGAGGAATAAATAAAGAGAAATGTTCAACCCAGGCATCCCTTAATTACATAACAGAAACTCTGGAAAGAGGCCTGTGCTGAAACAGAATTGTGGTCGACAACATATTGCTCAATAGTGTTGGGGAATGTTAGTTATAAAAGTAATTTTGTTACATTACTTATTACATACAAAAAGAGCAGTTAAATATGAAATATTGTTATTTATCATAAAATATAATGTGCTACAAACAGTTCATTAGTTGTGTGTTGCTTTTTCTTCTTTTGTATGAAAAACTGTACATTTCACGGGCCAGCATTCGTTTATAAATCCTAAAACCCATATATGAACCTTTATGAAACTGACCAGAAACACAGACAAATTTGATCATTTTCTTATGTTTCATAAACACATGTAGTCCTTCATGTGCTGTGAGGTAAATAATATCATATCATTTTTTTTCCAGTCCCCAAAGCAAGCCCTTAAAGATGGATGCATGGCAATGATTTAGGGCAGTGTTTCCCAAACTTGGTCCTGGGGGCCCACTGTCACTGCAGGTTTTTGTTCCAACCAGATTCCTAGTCAGCGACAACACCTGATAACGCTGAGCTCATTTAATTAGCTGGTATTTTTTTTCTTTTATTCGACATTCAGAAAAGCATAGCAGCATGATTTTTACATTTATAAGACATTCAGAAATATTTTTTATTTTTGCTATAGATTTAAATGCTTAATTCTTTTTTGTTGATTTCATTATATTTTGTCCTTTCTCTGTGCAGTTTTCCCCCTTTGTTGTATCTTATTAAAGACAATTATAAATAAGCAGATCAGACACGCTGGCAAACAACACTGAATAATCAAAGGCTGCAACTACTTTAGTGTCAGACCCACTAATTAGTTAATAATGGATTAATTAAACAATTAGAACACCTAGAAAAGTAGAATGAAAATCAAGATGAAAATACTGTTAAAAAGAAAAAAATACACTATTCCTATATAACTGCTTGGTACATTTTAATTTAATTTTTTTTAGCAAACTTAGTTTTCTAATTTCTATATTGTTCCCAAAACACAGAACTTGGGAAATAACAGTTCACTTACTTAAACCAGGAGTACAATTAAAAACAGAAGCTGGTTGAAACAAACACCTGAAGCCACAGGGGGTGCCCAGGACCAAGTTTGGGAAACATTGATTTAGGGGATGGGTGGTTACTTGTGCTTATTAGTGATTTAACATGACACAAGACTACTGAAAGAAAATTGTAGTTTACGCGCACCACCAACCTTACGCCATTCACTATTTTAAGCATCATAGCTGTTTGTGCTGGCCACACTTGCACAACTTTTCTATCTGCTTACATTGCCTTATGTGATCCCTTCATTTTTCTCCTGCTTATTTGGTTGTTTTACTTGGACAGAAAGCACATTTGGTTTTACATTTGTGTAAAATATGGTCACCATCTCGGTCTGACCTCCAAAGTTTTTCAAGGAAGATCTAATTACAAACTGATCACCATTGCATTTACACTTGGTTTTTAATGTGGTCAAGGGCTGTTCAATCATGATCAGATTGCCCAAATGTAAATGGCTCATCATATACACTAACATCAACCACAGGCATTTTTACAGCCTTGATGGGTGAAAACAATTAGAAAATACACTATTTTTCAAACAATATACAAAGCAGCTGGCAGTATATATATGTTTTGCGTGAAGTGCACTGAAGGACTAAATTAATATTATTGATGATAATGGCTGCTCTCTGGAATTAACAAGCAAATATACAATAACAAAACATCTCTAAATAGGTCAGTGCTAAGAGGGGCATCACTATTTACAAATTAATGAATGACTGCATTTCTTGTCTCAGTGAATTATTCTAATGGAGGCATTGAAATCTTCATTAGTGTATGCACTTTTGATTTAAAGGGGTGGCGCAATACTGGCACTGCTGCTTCGTAGCAAAGAGGACCAGGGTTTGCATCCCAGGTGGTTACTCCATGAAGTTTGCATGTTCTTCCTTTGTGTGCATGGTTTTTCTCTCTCTGTCCAAAGACATGCAGTATAAGTGAATAGGCAACACTAAATTGGACGTGGTGTGTATTTGGTGTGTGTGTGTGTTCACCCTGCGATGGACTGTCACTCTGCCCAGGGTTTGTTCCTACCTTGTGCCCTGTGCTGGCTGGGATAGGCTACAGCTCCTACATGACCCTGGTCTGGATCAAGAGGGTTAGAAAATGACATGACAAGACTTGGATTTGCTAGTCATTTTTTGACAAAATCATCAGCTATATAAAAATTTATAAATGTATATCAGATGAAAGAAATTGGATAGGATTCTGTATATTGTTTTTCTTTAAATTCTTCATTAATTATTTTCTTTTCATCTTTACATTAGTTTGATAAATAATAATAGTATGAACCACAGATAAATGTCAGAATTAATGCAAAAAATCACCTGAAGCACTTTGAAAAGTTAGAGTTAAGATAAATCAGATGAAAAAACATTAACTGTATTTTATGGGGGAAATGTTACTTTAGGTAGAGAGCAGGCAGTTGCACTGTATCATTTAAAGTGTATGTTTTAAAGCAGTAAAGCTTTACCTTTTAATTCCCTGATTCCTTGGCCCTCCTACATGTGTGAACAGCAGAGACTACAAAACTGAAGAATTTTTACAGCTAAAGTGTTACAGCGTGTGATTCAAAAACACTTAAGAAGGTGAAGATGGTTATAGAAATTAAACCTAGAGCTCAAAAAAATAATTTTAACCAAACTGTTGAGGTGATACACAGCAAAATTCTTGTTTTCATTTCTGTTTTATTTATTTCCTGATTTAGATTAAATACTTAGACCATTAAAACTTTAAAGTGAGTAAACTAGAAAAAAAAATGGGACAAAAACTACTAGATTTTATATAAGTTGTTTCTCAATTACTGGTGTAATTACATAGTAAAACTTCAAATTTTGCATTTAGGGGGAATCAAGAATGTTGTTATGCATTTTAGTAATCTTTCTTTCTTTTACTTAAGATGGTTAAATAGTGTAAGAGCATTTTCTGCATGTTAAGTGCACGTTAGAACTGTATCTTTTTACCCTTTATTATTTTTGTTTTTCTTGAACTACTGACCGGCAATTCTTAACCACATAAAACAGGAAAGGTGGCTGAAGCAGAACAAAAAACTGACAGTACTCTTGTTGTTTTGACTTGTTCATCCTTCTACAACATATATAATGTTCTAGATGGAATTGAAATATCACGATTATTATTTCAGAGGCAGTGGGAAGGAGGTGGTCCTTCTTGAAGGTAGGTAAGGTCAGTGATATACAGAATCTATTTTAGAGAGAGCATCCCCTTGGAGACCTGTAAACATGCTAATATACAGAAAACTTTATGGGATCCTTGAAAGTGCAAAAGCTCAGTGAAAATAATATTTTTTTTTAAATAAAGGTTGGTAATGGGTGAAGTACAGTACATACTGTATACATTAATTGTAGGCACACCAACGGGGACATACCAGTAGAGAGTACTGGTGAACACCAGCCCACTTCAAGCACTTAGTGCCTGAAGGAAACTTTCCACTGTAAGAACAGACAAGCACAGTTTAGAGAAAAGTCAAAACTTTAAACAGAAAATTATCATTTTTGCTAGACGTTCTATTAGCATAGTGAAACATTTCACCTTTGCATGTGCTGACGTGGTTAGACAGAGAGGGGCTAGTGGTGTTCACCTTGGCACTGACAAGCTTTTAAAAGGCAGAAGTTTCAAGGAGAAGAAGTAAGAGAAAAGAATGAGGACCAGAAGATCCATGTTGTGAGACATTTTAGCTGCGGCAATGTCACCATAAAAGACTGAATGCAAACACACATTGTGTGTGTCAGCCAGCATGGTCTGTGGCAGCTGCTGCCATATCCAAGTTGGATAGTAATTTGTCATATCTGTTTACTTTTTGCTTCTGTTTTTGGCACATTTAAGCGTAATAATAATGCTACATCTATAATAAGTGCATACAAGATTATTATCTTCTCCATTTGCTTACATAAGTTTTTTGCTCTATCTTGCCACCTGGAGTATATACTGTAGGATAAGAAGAGATGTTTTTTAATAGGTGAAGTGAAGCACAGTAGCAGTCAGTCCTGGGTGAAGAAAGGAAAATCGTCACATGTGCAAGTGTGTTGTGGCTGTGGGTGGTGTCTCCTTTCAGGCCAGGTGAATAGAAGGATAACAAAACAAAAGTCGAAGTGGAGAACATATGTGTGGGTCTACATAACAAAAAGTCTGGTCGTGGGAATAAAAGAATCTATGTTTTTGGAAAGGGTCACTTTGAAAACTCACAATAAAACACCATTGAATTATATCAATCAATGAATTATGATTAAGGTTTTCTATTGATAAAATCCTGGATTAAAACCAAGTGTCCAGACCACCAAATTCTGTAAAATTAGTTGCATTAACATGAGTTAACAATTATCATCAAAAAATTGAAATACATTTGTATATAAAACACTGTTCCATGTAATACTCTGCACTTGCTAAAAGTTATTAGACATCTGAAGTTAGGGCAACTTCTCTGCTTTCCCAAACTACATCAAATTTTTTGTGCATTGTCTCTCTTGGTTCTACTTTTCCCTGCCTGAGAACTTTTACACCTTTCAACTGCATCATTTTAAATAACTCACCAAAGGTCATTTCTTCTATTCCGCTGTTGGGTAATTTCTGATGCCAAAGGCCATTTCAGAAACAGATGCACTGTGGTTACCAGGTTGTTAGTGTCACCGGCCTCACGGTCTAGGGGAACCTGGGCCAGGTACAAGCCACTGTTGCTACAGGGTGTAGCCACAGTGATATGGTGAAAAGCATAAAAGAAACAGACAGCAGTCCCGAGTCTCAGTCCATACTCCTCTGTTTTCTTCTACTTTTATTCTCCTTTTCCTATAAATATATATATGCTTCAGTTTCTGCATAGATGAACATGGTAATCAGTGAAAACAATGGTGCAAGCCCTTTACTCTGTATAACAAATAGTGTAAACACATTTACTTTGAGAACTTGATTAGAAACCAATGTCCCCAGAACTCGTTAATTTTCCAAGGAAGCAGACAGTTCTGTATAAGATACTAAATCAAAGCAGTCTGACTATTCAAAGCAGGTGACTCTTTAGTAAGACAGGTAAATATTTGTGTCCTGTAGATAGCCATCAGCAATAACCTGTAGCAGAATTTTCCAGAAATTCTGCCGTTTCTTTAAAACAGTGGTTTATAGCCCCTTACACTAAGCAACACACCAAAATGTAATTTTCTTTAGAATACTGAATTCTAGCCCATTACATTAGCAGACAAGCCCTGCTACCCAAATTTCTGCGCTCTTGTTACTCTTATCTAGTTAGAATACCCTAGTCTGGTATTCCTATTTTATTAAAGAAGCAGCTGTGGACGGAACCCCATCATAGTCATATCCATGATGGGCCCAAATCAAATCATATTCGGGGCAAAACTCTTCAGATGCTTAACAAATGACAAAATAATACTAACTGCATTATGTATTTGAAACATTCAAGGAAAAGAAAGGTGCAATTTAATAAATTAGGCCATTTGCCATCATCCCCAGTGATGTTTTCACTTTAGCTAATCATGTTATTCATCATGAACAGAAAACTATGTGAACCTTTTCCTATTCTCCACTGTGGAATTGAAATATAAAATCAAATGAACATTGCTGGTCGTTGGTGTATTACTTAAAATAAAAATTATCCTAAGCACTTGGTGATTTGTTTGATGCCTCTGAGATCTCAACATTCCAGTCATTACAGGCCAGCTATTCTATTCCCTATTCTTACTTTTTCTTTTATCCTCAACGTAGTTTGTTTTTGAAGGTGTGCAAGAGTCCCTTTATCATCTGCTCTTTCCTTCCACCATCTTCAGAATTTCCATCTTTACACCATCACAGTACCAAAAAACAAAGTCTGCTCTATAGACAAAGCTGTGTGAGGAAGCTTATTGATGGAGGTATAGCAACAGGATATTTCTTCAGTCCTTCTGTTTCTTGGAATACTGTTTAAAAAAATCCTTTGTTTTCCATAAACTCTATTTATGAACAGACACAGTTTAACTTTGTCCATTGATTATACTTTATAGTGCTCCACGTAAGTCTTATACTATAGGCTTGGTCGCTGATTTGTACCATCATTAGTGTTTTTGAATATTCCAGACACCTTTGTTACACACATTTTGATAATGCCATCCAGTTTTAATGTTCCGATCGAATGTTTCTAATTTTCTGCCTTTCATCTTTTCTGTTATTATTTCCTTTTTGGCCGATTTTCCTCCTATTGGGTATGTCTGTGCTTCATTTCTCCTTCTTCTAGCATAGGTTATATGCCTTAGGGAATGTGGTATCTAAGAAGGCTTTGTCCTCTTACTGGAAATGTACAGATATCTTCTCTCCCACTCCCACAGCACCAGCCGTACCAGTTGAAGCCCATTTTGAGCCCTAGACACAGTGGACAGATGGTGCCCCTTGGTGTACTCAGTTATATGAGACTTATTAAACAGCACGTGTGTTCCTTGGTTTCTTCAGTAACACAAACGGTGGCCCTTGATGTATGGAGCGTGCGCCTTTTTTCTTCCATAACAGTGTTCAGCACATAATGCCGCACAGTCAGTATTGTCAAATACGACCTTGCCCCTTTGTATCCAGAGCACACACCCCCTTCAGTAACATAAATGCCGTCACTTTGTTTACTTTCATAAACTGTACCCCTCTGGTGATGGTGGCCTACCTGGTTGTCTTTGTCACCTAATGGATTGGGGCGGCGGCACGGTGGTGCAGTGGTAGCGTTGCTGCCTTGCAGTTAGGAGACCCGGGTTCGCTTCCTGGGTCCTCCCTGTGTGGAGTTTGCATGTTCTCACCGTGTCTGCATGGGTTTCCTCCGGGTGCTCCGGTTTCCTCCCACAGTGCAAAGACATGCAAGTTAGGTGCTTTGGCGATTCTAAATTGTCCCTAGTGTGTGCTTGGTGTGTGGGTGTGTATGTGTGTGTGTGTGTGTGTGCGTGCCCTGCCCAGGGATTGTTTCCTGCCTTGCACCCTGTGTTGGCTGGGATTGGCTCCAGCAGACTCCGTAACCCTGTAGTTAGGATATAGCAGGTTGGATAATGGATGGATGGATGGATGGATGGATTGGGGAATCTGGTTGCTATGTTGAAAAAGGGGGAGATGTGATAAAAATAAGAGTCTGATGCCTTCTGGTCACTGCCAAAATCCTCAGACTTAATGTCAGCAGGTCAAGTCTTTTTATTTAAAATACTGTTTTACAGCTAATGGATATACAGGTCTGGATTTGGATTGCATGGGGAAGAGGGCACCAAAAGGAAAGGTTGTGGTTATTTTAACATTTTGTTAAAATTGGAACACGTTTTATTCTTTATTCTGTTTTCTACCTTTATGTCATTTGAGAAAAATTGAATACAGTGATCCCTCGCTATATCGCGCTTCTCCTTTCGCATGTTCACTCTATCGCGGATTTTATATGTAAGCATATTTAAATATATATCGTGGATTTTTTGCTGGTTCGCGGATTTTTGCGGACAATGGGTCTTTTAATTTCTGGTACATGCTTCCTCAGTTGGTTTGCCCAGTTGATTTCATACAAGGGACACTATTGGCAGATGGCTGAGAAGAAACCCAACTTACTTTTCTCTCTCTCTCTCTCTTGCGCTGACTTTCTCTGATCCTGACGTAGGGGGATTGAGCAGGGGGGCTGTTCGCACACCTAGACGATACGGACGCTCGTCTAAAAATGCTGAAAGATTATCTTCACGTTGCTACCTTCTGTGCAGCTGATTCGTGAAGCGACATGCTGCACGGTGCTTCGCATACTTAAAAGCTCGAAGGGCACGTATTGATTTTTACTTGTTTGTTTTTCTCTGTCTCTCTCTCTCTCTTTGTCTGCTCCTGACGGAGGGGATGTGAGCTGCCGCCTTCAACAGCTTTGTGCCCGGTGCTTCGCATACTTAAAAGCCAAACAGCCCTATTGATTTGTTTGCTTTCCTCTGTCTTTCTGACAGTCTGTGCTCCTGACGCGCACTCCTTTGAAGAGGAAGATATGTTTGCATTCTTTTAATTGTGAGACGGAACTGTCATCTCTGTCTTGTCATGGAGCACAGTTTAAACATTTGAAAAAGAGACAAATGTTTGTTTGCAGTGTTTGAATAACGTTCCTGTCTGTCTACAACCTCCTGTGTTTCTGCGCAAATCTGTGACCCAAGCATGACAATATAAAAATAACCATATAAACATATGGTTTCTACTTCGCGGATTTTATTTCGCGGGTGGCTCTGGAACGCAACCCCCGCGATGGAGGAGGGATTACTGTACAATTAAAAAAAACAAAAATGATCACTTACTAAGTTGGCTACATTTTAATGCATCTGCTGCTTATATAGAATACATTTATTAAGGCGCAAAGCCTGTGATTTCAATAAACATTTGATCACAAAAAAATAAATAAATAAAAATTATCACTTACCAAGTTGGCTACATCTTAATGCATCTGCTGATTAAACAAAATGTATTCATTAAGGTGCAAAGCTGTTACCCCTCCACAGTGAAGGAATGTGCTAATATTACCCCAGATGTAGAATTGGAAACGAGCAAAAGTGGGCTCAAGTACTGGAGGGGAGTAACCCAGAAGTGGAGCAGCACTAATGCTTCTACATGTTAAGGACATGTGTCTGTTACCTTTACATTGGCATGACGTAATTACTGTATATGTTTATCACTTCAGCTTCAGTAGAAAATTAGTCTCACATTTCAGACGACAATTTGACATCCTGTTTCCGTAGAAGCATTTGTAAGCAGAACCATTCTCTCAATCACGATCACGCTGTACCACCCCACCCCGCCCCTCCTGATCTGACTCTAAGTAACAGCGCCAGCATAAATTCACACCCGATCTGATGCTGTTTGTTTTCAAATAATATTGCATTAGTGCAATGATGTTTTCTGATTGGTACTATTCAGGTCATAAAATGATTTCTTCAAAATGTCACATATATTGTCTCTTTCTTTCAGGTGTGTAATAGAAACCACAGCATAGAGAGAAGTGTGCGCATTGCAACAGGTGCACATGTCGTAAATGTAGTAAGGACGGTCCTTGCGTGTGTGTAAACTGTTAACATTTGAATTTGATGATTGCATATAGCGCTGAACTTACCGCTCTGTACTATTCTTTACTCTGCATGTCCTGGATTACAAAAGAAACACCACCATACAGCAACATGAGGGGACTGGCAAGATCGGAAAAAAAAAAAAAAACGTGGTCACTGATTACGAGTGCAAGATGTTATGCGAATGAATATGAATAATGTTGCATCCGTGCCACAATGTTTTCCAAAATGTATTATACAGGTCATAAAATGAATAATTCCAAATATCATATATACCTATGTCTCTGTTTGTTTTTTTTTTTTTTTGACATTATAGACCATAAGGTGCATACTAATTCAGCGTGAGCAGGAACACTCAATAAAACTGAATAAAAAAAGATCAAATGACGGTGAGATACGAAGAAGGCAGATTCGCCAGCGTTTGTGTGTCAGCTTTTATCCATCCAGATTAGAGAATGCCCAGTTCCATTGCCTCAAAACACCACTCACATCTACAGTTATTCCCAGTTTCAAGTAAAAACTATCAGCGTCAGATCCCTGGGTGGGGGGCAGTAGTATGTATCGTGATCATGACTGAGAGAATAAAAGAGAAAATAAAACACTAACTTTCACAAGTACTATAAATGTCCACTGTCTGTTACGGACGCAAACCAAATGTATGTGTGTACTGTATAATATTAACAATAAGAGCAGCTCACTACTGAAACCGGCAAGTACAGGTATAGGAGGCAGTGGGGATCGAACCAGGGACTCTTGATTACAAGTTTGCAAATCTTACCGCTATGCCACGGAAGCTGTTGTTTTATACTTGAACCTTTTGTGAAAGTGTTTATTTGATCTTTGGACTTCAGATTTCACACATTATAAAGTTTATACCAACATTTTGTCATTTACTACTAAAATATGAAAAACGTTTCTGTTTTAACAATGTGTTTACACAGATTATTGTAGAAACGGAACACACATGAAATGCATCTGTTCCAAATAACGATCTATTATTTCCACTCTAAAACTCCAGCACTTCACTCCCAGATAATCAATCAAGGCATGAGCTGGGAGAACTTTGTGCACGTTCTGCGGCTGTGGGGGGATGGGATACCAGGCTGCTTGCTGCTTGTCTTTATCAGCACATTTACAGGACAAAAGACGCTGACAGAGAGGTGCGAATGGATTTAAGGTGGGCCGGATCTACAAGTTTTTTCATAGGCTCTGGTAATTCTAGTGTTAAATCAAGGCTGAAGGCATAGTGTACTCTTGTTATAGCTGCTGAGGCTGTTCACAGTAATTGCAAGAGTCATTTAACTGGTTTGCTCTTTCCATTCTTGCTGTCCTGTGGTGAACTGAAGTAAGTCTTAAAGATTTAGCAAAATTATGTCATTTGCATAACCTAATTACAGGATAAGTGGTAAGTGGTGACAGCAGTAAACTGTGAAACCAAAGACATAAACCATAAAACCATAAAAATCAAAATTGGTATATTCAGACTATACTACTACTTTCACAAAAGTGTAGTATTTGATAATCTGTCACAAATGGGTCCCTTCAATTAGATTTAAATGAAATAAACCACTTGTTTTTTTGACTTGTCTAACTCATTGGTCTGCAAAATCAGGCCTGGAGGATCGTATTGGATACAGGTTTTTGTTCCAACCCAATTTCATAAAGACATGTCAGTTACTGCTGTTAAAGCTCTTATTGCTTAAGCAACATTTTTATACTTCATTTCAGTTGTTTCAGTTGTTAACATTCACCACCCTTAATTGCTTATTTTAGTCTTAAACAGCAGCATTCATTATTTTAACTTTTCCTTGCTAGCAATGAGGTGCAAAAAGCAAAGGTGCCAGCAGCTCTTGTTTCCTTTTACATCTGTGTGTATTCATCATGAAAATATCTGTAAGGAAACAAGAGAAAAAAGTGAAGGACTGAGAATTACTCAAAATCATTTGGATGATATCCTTGGAAAGGTAAAATATGTGATATAAGAATGAAATGACATGGCAGAATGAAAACACTAGGTAGCCAAACAATTAACTAAGGCCTGTTATTGGCAAGGATTAGTTTCTCATTAAGCAACAAAAAACCTGCAACCGATTAAAGCCATCCAGGACTAACTTTGTAGACTCCTGGTTTATCTTGACAATCGAAATTTAACATGGCAATGTATCTGAATAAAGACCCTTATTCTGCTAGTATGTCATCTTGTCATGTTCAACTTGAAGAGTGGGAAACAGAAAGCTTTCCAAACGTTCCTTAGAATCTAGTGGCACTTATCAATATTGTCATGCATTAACTGAGTATGTTCAACTGTTGCTAACCGTAGTGATAACCTCATAGTGAATCATTTTCTTTTTCTGCTGTCTAGAAGGGTAGTGTTATGTTTCAGACATAATTCCCCCCCTGTTTGGGGATTGTTTCATGTTTTCTGTATTAATTTTTTATTATTTTGTTTGTGCTATTTTATTTTAGTCCCAAAGCACAAGAGAGTCTCAAAACATTCCCAACAAATACTTCCAAAAAAACCTGACTGCCTATTGCACTTGCCCTGCTGGGACCTCCAGAAGGTGTTGACCTGAGCAGAACCACCTCCCCATCACTGCCAGGGTTAGGTTTAGGGTTAGGGTTATAAAGCTTTATAAAGGTGAAGGCAGTCCTTTGGTGGTGGCGGGCAGATGGTCCTGTTTCTTGGGGGACTACACATAAAACACAAGGCAAACAGTAAATACACTGACACATAGACAAAATCGAAAAATACAAATACACATAAATAAAATGAATTAAAAAAAAAAGAATCAAAAGTGAACAAAGAAGACATAAAACAAAGATGTGAACCCTAGCCAGGGGAGGAACCCTGGCTGAGGCACAGCAGGTAGTGAGGGGGTACCTGATCTGATTTCAATAAGATACAGACCTCTATGTTTTACTGTTTTGTCATGTACTCACTGTAACAAATCCCTAAAATTGAAAAAATCCACTTCTTTTTTATCTGATCACCTTAAAATAATATGAAAGTTTGGATTTTATATGCCCAGGAACCTAAACACAGACACCATGTTAAGTAAGGGGGTGAATAAAAACAAACTGCAAGCAAAATTAGCACTACAGACATGAATCCCTAATAAGAATTACCCATCACTACAATTCCTAACTCACTAATCCAGTTCAGGGGCCAGAACCATTGCTGCCAGCACTGCATGCAACATAAGAACAAATCCTAGACAGAACGCCACTCCATTTAGGGGTAAACTCATGGCTCCTAGACTAAGCTGAGATATCTCACCCTAATAAAAGAACAGACAGGGTTGTAAAGTCTCGGGGCACTGTAAAAAAAAAGTCTCCAAGCTTATGTAAAGTGTATATATTCCATCCATCCATCCATTTTCCAACCCGCTGAATCCGAACACAGGGTCACGGGGGTCTGCTGGAGCCAATCCCAGCCAACACAGGGCACAAGGCAGGAACCAATCCCAGGCAGGGTGCCAACCCACCACAGGTGTATATATTCCATCTGTCATATTGTGTTCATTAATAATATAGTGTAATTTTGGAGATTTTTGAACTAGATATGGATTGTATTTAAATATAATTTAACAGAAGAACATTTACATGTAGTGTTAAAATGTATCTACAACAATGTTTTTTAAACTATGGCTTGCAACCCCTTCTGATGGGTCACTTTATGATTATGTAGGAAAATTAACCGAGTTCATCCGAGTGTGAATACCACCCACTATTTAGCATACCATTTACTGTTGTAGTTTGCAATCCAAAATGCAAGCCTACAAATGACGCTGATGCATTACAGCAAGTTTCATTTCTGTGGTATGAAAATATAGTGAATATCCCCAATGAGACCACCACCCTTTCCACAACCTGTGATGACTGAAAAAGAAACTGTCAAATAAACAGACAAATGCCACAGAAAAGGTTTGGGACAGCTACCCATATGCTTGAAATAAGGCTGCAAAGTAGGCAATTAGAAGCAAGCTGCACACAGATTCGAGTCCGAAACAGAACTGACTTGGATGAAACAAAATGGAGGTTTTATAGTTAGGCAGAGGTCAGCAGAGTCTGAACCGGAAATGAGGTCATTGGAGGCTGAACCAGAAGTGATGTCATTGGGCCCGGGACTAGAAGTGACATCTTTTGGCCCAGAACTGAAAGTGATGTCATCAGGGTCAAGCGGAATTTCCGATAACTGGTCTGCAAAGGAAAGAAAGAAAGGGTTAGTGCACTCCACCACCCCCCTGGTCTGGCATGGAATTATCCTCATTTGAGCCCTTTAGCTGCCTCCCATATGCACGTGTATGACAACACATATAAGAAAAGGGAGAGAGGAAGAAATGACAAATATAATGTAGTTGAAGGGACTGAAGTTTTAGTTTGTCGAAATGAAATGTGGCACAAGGATGTGACGATTCTCAGGGTGTTGGGTCAGGTGAGTCAATAGGGTGGAGGTATATATAGTGCCATGGAAGTGTTGCATGCTAAATGCAGTTTTCAGTGGCCATGGACATATGCTTGGGGCCTTGATGTTGTGGTATTGTGGTATAGCAGGCCCACAGCTCTCAGCAAAGGCCCGTTTTAGATAAATAATCACCGTGCTCACGGCTTAGCGAGGGGGCATGGTAGTTGTGGCTGAAGCAGTTCTCAGGGCGATCTGCGGTGTGGGCGTTTCTCACCTAAGTGCACAGGTGAGAGACTGCCCACATCCGTGATAGTTCCTGGGGCTGCTAATTTGTCACAGCTGCTATGCCCTCTCGACATATATAGAAGCGCGAGTCGGCTAAAAAGAAAAGATGGAATGGAAAGAGTAGAACAAAAAAGAAAAGAAAGACGGAGGTTGCTGGAGAGCACGGCGCAGGAGATAGAGAGAGAGAGAGCCGGTGTGGGTGAGCGAATGAATGCTCGCAGGCAGCTGTACGGAAATCTGGGTGTTAGGCTGACACCCGGGAGTTGTAGTAGTGGTCTTTCCCGCTGAGTGATCGAGTAGCAGGAGTGACCAGTGAAGGGCGACTGGCCACGTAAGGCCGGGAAGGCAGCGGGAGTCGGGAGGCTTGGTGGAGAAGTCATTGATGTGAGCGTCCTTGTCATCAAGGATACCAAGTCTCGAGTCTGGGATGAGTGCACGACCGAAGCCAGGATCGGGAGGCCTCCAGACCTGTTTGAAAAGGAGTGAAAGACAGCTGCAGAGAAAGCGTCTCGCCTGCTGCGGGGCCCCGACGGGTGAAGCAGGAGAGACGCTAGGATAGAAGACATCGGGCTCTTAATTGTATTTTAAAGGACTGCTTCCAGCATTGTTTTAACCTCGGTTTTAAAGGATTGTTTTTGCATTGATTTTTAAACCTCCACGTTTCTTTTATGGATTATTTATTTCAAGAATTTGACTCGCTGCACTTTATTTATTTGAATACTCTGTTTTTGATTGTTTAATAAAAGCACTTTTGCACTTTGTACCATCCCCTTGCTATGTTGTTGCCTCACTGCCTAGCTCATCGGTAGCATTACCGACGATGACGGGTTCAAGGGCTCCTGAACAGCAGATAGGAGCATGGAGCCGAACCCACATCGTCACAGGTATACATTGAAGTGCAATTCACAACTGAGGTGCAAAGATTTTGTATGAACTTTAACATGCCTTGGTGGCAGGGCCGGTTTTTGGTTGCCTTTCCTGGTGGTGCAGCCAGAAATATCGATAAATCTTTGTTGGGGTCTCCTTTCATGATTCATGTGTAGTGATAAAAATTTCACCAACATGAGGCGGAGGTTCTTGAAGCATCACTCGTGCCGATACACATTTTAGAAATCTCATTGATGCTGGGTAACTTTTGTATGCTATACACTTGAGGAGTCATGTCTACTTTCTATGTGGAGCATACCCACCCCAACAATGGCAATGAAAAATTCCTTCTCGTGAAATTATTTTAAAGTGCTTTGATAAAATTAAATCCACCGGTAAGGTGAAGAACGTGTTTGTTGGACCATTGAGAAATGTAAGAACACCAGAAAATATCAAGAGACGGAGCTGAGACCTCTGCGTTCAGCACAAGTCTGTTATTAGCATGACACCTTTCAGACTGGACTGTTCTTCATCAAGAGTAATCACTCATATAAAATACAAATAGCACATAAGGAATAATATTTCTATGTGATTCAGTATAATGAAAACTCGGATAACAATTTGCAAACTCATTTAGAAGAGTATATTGTTAATGGTGGAGCACATTTGAAAACATTATTAATTATTTTTTGACTACTTTACTAATTATCTAGCACTTTGAGTCAGGTAACTAAGTTAAGTGGCCATACATGCTTTCCTTTGAAAAATCTTATTCTTGCCTCACACCTGTTATAAAGAATTTATTTCTCCCAGCTTTACTAAAGCTTACACTAAGCACTTACACTGGCAGCAAGCCTATTCCATTTTGAATGATAATTATAGTTTTATTAAAAATGTTTGCTTTCCGCTTTTCTCTTGGAGTAATATTTAAGTGAGAAATATGCATAAATAGAAACAGAAATTTGATCTTTTTTTTTTATTATACGGCCATTGTTATTTGTCTGTGTGTGGCTCGGCTGTCATTATGGTGATAATCCTCTTCTTGAGTCCCAGTTTGTTATAATTCTGTTGTTTGGGTCCTCAGATTAAAAAAATTAATAACCCCAGATCTGCAGTGTCCATGTTGTGTCTGGATAGACGTTTGATGTCTCCTTTTCCTCTCAAAATTCACATCATCTGCTGCTTCCATGGCTGCTAGAAAATTCATTTGCATTTACAGTTGTGTTAAATGTGGTCACTGTCCATTTAAGACCACCTCCCAATTTGATCACAATCCAAATAAAAGTGCATTTACAAATGATTATAGACTATAATCAGATCACCAAAAACACATGTTAATGCCAGGTGTAAAGAGTGCTTTACAAAAATGTGTGTTTGTAAATTGTCAATAATATCCAGCTACGGAAAAATTACATGATGATTACTATATTAAATTAACTGCTCAAGACTGTAATATTACTATTGGAA
The DNA here is from genome assembly GCF_900747795.2 of Erpetoichthys calabaricus. Classification (NCBI taxonomy): domain Eukaryota; kingdom Metazoa; phylum Chordata; class Cladistia; order Polypteriformes; family Polypteridae; genus Erpetoichthys; species Erpetoichthys calabaricus. The sequence goes on along the minus strand of NC_041398.2, from coordinate 217,176,941 downwards.
AAAAAAGGAATTTAAATGGTGGAAACAGCTTCAGAGAATGCCTTAGCTCATGTCTTTTCCATTCTGGAAAGTATTTTCTCAACTCACGCCATGTCTGCTTCATGAAGGACTCCTAACACAGGGTGACAGCTTCAAATCAGTAAAAGCACAAAAGTGCCAAAAGGGATTGGAGGAGGCATATTTATAGATGCAAAAACATGGTCATCATCCCATCACTCATCACCCTATGTAATGAATCTTTCAATCCACTTTGAGGCTTGAAAAGCTGTGTGTGTGTGCCAGAGAGAGGCATCAATCTCCACTTCAGGCATCCTGATGGATAGTAAGAAATTGACCAGCCAGTGTGAATCCTCACTCAGCTTTCACCAGTCATTTATTCAAGTCACATCTTACTGCTAGAAAGGCAGAATGGGAAGAGACAAGTCAAATATTAGATGCCACCCACTTAAACCAAAAATATTGAAATGTGATTCACCATCTTAGTGCAGCTTAGCAACAGCCAGTGTTGAACTATTCATCAATTATGCCAAGTCAAGTTGCCAGCCATTTGTTCTATGCAGTTAATGCTTCTAATGAGAAACTTGTTTTATAGGGAAAAAAAAGAAAAAAACACACACAATGAATTGTATCCATTCCATCCGAGAAGTGCCATCTGGCAACATAAAGCACCATTTGTAGCTTCAGAGCCAAATGAAGCTTTCAGTGATACTACAATAACATATCATATTATCTTTCCAGGTTTTCAAGGCAGTCTGAAATTCTGGCCTTCTACTGAATAGCTTTGAGATACTTCCCAAAATGTATTGTTAAAATCACAGCATCCTGTTCACTTAAAGCCATATTTTTTATGTTATTAGTCAAAAATAAAATGAAATTTATTTAATTAGTCAAATTTTAAATTATACCCATGCAGGTGGTGCAGTGGTAGTGCTGCCGCCTCGCAGTAAGGAGATCATGGGTTCGCTTTCTGGGTCCTCCCTATGAGGGGAGCACTTTGAGTAGTGAGAAAGTGCTATATAAATGTAAAGAATTATTATTATTAGGTTTGAACCAACAAGAAGAGCATAAAGTTTCCAGGCTGAACATTTTCAAATTAAAACAAGTAGTACAAATGTGGCATGGCAAGTCATTTAACCTTCTGACTTTAAACAAGTATGTAAAATATTTGATCATATCCTGATCTTGTAAGCCAACTAATGTAAAGTCGTAACATAGAAATTAAAATACAACATTAAAAAGGAGCAGAAAACGGTTACTACACAATTATCAGGTGCACTCTTGAGGACAGGGCACGACAGAAACACAATTACATCTGTCCATTTTTCAAACCTTCAGGGAGTGGAGGCCTGTTCTATGTGCATGATAGGATCAGATCCTCAATGGGACAAATGTCCAACCAACTGCAACACAAATTAATTTTAAAATGCGTTATGGTTTGTTTTTTAAAGTGACTACTCATCAGTTGTGTCCAGATCCTGCTTCTTAATTATGTTTAGCATAGCCTTCAGATAAATATGATATGACATGATATGACGTTCTCACTCACAGTTCATGGTCGCAGGCCAGTCTGTCCTGGCATCATTAGGCATAATAGCAGGAACCAACTGTGGACAGGGCAGCAGTCCATCACAAACATTTCTGCAAAAAAAATAGATAATTAAAATACATAAAACAAATACACATGCCCCAGACTAATTGAGAAGACACTCACGGCTATTCAGAGACCTGCTAAGGAAATTTTTTTTCACTAATGGATCAATCTCAAGACCTCACTGTCACTGAAAAGTTAATTTAATCATGGAAAAATTGAAGAAAATCACAGTAATGCTTCATATTTAATAGGTGGAAGGTGCCATCTTAGTTCTGGTTGTGAAACAGTGCAGATGGTTGCATGTCCAACTGCAAAACACAGCCAGTGTGGTTCAGGTCCTGCCTGTTGCTTTGCTTTTATCTTTTGTATACAAAAATGTATAGAGAAGAACAATTTTCAGCTCTAATTAAGTGATATCAAAATTTAAAAAAAAAACTTTATAACTACAAAATAATCTCTTTTCATAGAAATTGTCCAACATTATTATAAAAAAAGTAAAATAATTACACTGTTTGGTTTTTACTTCTATCCATTTCTAATGTGTGTTTATTTTATATTACTTTATTATTATAACTTTTTTGATTTCTTTTGAATATTCCATTCCTGTATTCTGGAGAAAAGCCAAGCAAAATGACACCTTTTATTGGCTAACTAGAAAGATTACAATATGCAAGCTTTCGAGGCAACTCAGGCCCCTTCTTCAGGCAAGATGTAAGGGGCCTGAGTTGCCTCGAAAGCTTGCATATTGTAATCTTTCTAGTTAGCCAATAAAAGGTGTCATTTTGCTTGGCTTTTCTCTACATTCATAATGGCTAACACGGTACAACACCCTAGTATTCCTGTATTCTGTAATTTAAACTGATTACATTTTGAATATCCTTTAGGAAATCAGATCTTTATTTATCCAGCATGGTTTACTTTACTTCCTTTAAATAAAGTTTATCTTTATTAGTTTGCATGTCTGACTTACTCCTGCAGAAATATTTAGCGGGGAGTTTAAAATTTTCATTCCAGTTCATAAGTACATCGTTAGTTTTTCTGTGTTCTAGTGTGTATTTACATGATAACAGTGTTACCCATTCCACAAGAAAAACAATTTGCTACTTATATACTGTATATTTGGAGTATACTGTGTGTATGTACTGTGTATATATATATATATATATATATATATATATATATATATATATATATATATATATATATCTTGACACACACGTGCGCATGGGAGGCAGCTAAAGGGCTTGAGTAAGGGCAATTCCGAGTCAGACCGGGATGTGGCAGAGTGCACTGATTCTTTTTCTCTTTGGCCTGCAGACCATCCATGGGAGATTCCACCTGGCCCTGTTGACGTCACGAGCCTATGGAGGAAGACCTTGTCGGCTCCCACCCCTTTGATGTCACGTATGGGCTCAAGCCTATGGATGAAGACCCTTATGAGCCTGACCCCATTGACTTCACTTCCTGTCTTCGCCTTTAAAAGCCTCCACCTTTTCCTTATTCCTTCAGTTCTGTTTTGGACTCGATTTTGTGCACATCAGTGCTGTGCAACATATTTACGATTTTGCAGCCAGGATACCAGCTATACGGGTGGCTACCCCAAACCTTGCTATGGCTGTGTTTAAAACCCGACCCAAGAGTGCTTCCGGTTCACAACCAATTTAAATAGGAGCATAATGGTCCTTGTGCCATCAATATCTGATAGGGCAGTCCCGCTGGCTAGGTGCCTATAATGGATGCCCTTAACCATGGCAACTGTCGCTCATGTGCAGTTCAGTAGCTCCCCTGCTCCATATTCCCTTCCGCATAGCACCGCCAGCAGCACGCTCTTAACTGCGAGCTGTCTCTCTTTTAAAAAGTAACTAACCTATGGCAAAGAAACACAGCTCCTCTTCAGAAACTCCCTCTTAAACAGTATTTCAATGAGAAACAAACACTCTCTTATCTGTCCCCTTTACGGGATCAGCTGCAGACTTGAAGGCCTACCGTGCAGCATGCTTCTTGTACGAGGTTTAGAACATTTAAAAGACCGAGCCACAGCCAACCTGACAGCTCACTCTCCTGTCCTCTCTCCCTCAGACTGTGTCTGCTCCAGTTGCTGCTTCCGAGCCATTGAACCCGCTTGATGAGGAGGACTTTGTGTTCTTTTGACTTGAAGATGGGAGCTGGTTGACTGACTATAATTTTTTCAGCACTTGGTAAATTATGCGTTTTGAAACATTCAAACATCAGTGAACAATACTGTTTATTTTTACATTATTCAAAACTACTCTGCACTGTAGTGAAGAATGAAAAGACCATGAAAGGTTCATGATGTTCCTTCCACTATAAATTCAATATTGTACAAGACTCTGTTGTACTAGAAAATTGTCACATTCATCAATAAGTTACAGCTATAGAAAGAATGCTGGGTTAAAATACAGCAAATGTAAAGTGGTACAGCTAGAAGAACCATACAAATATGGTTGAGGGAAAAAGAACCACGGATCCATCCATCCATTTGCTAAACTCTCTTAATCCAGGTTCTAGAGCAAGATTGTGGCACAAGGCAGTCTGTCATTTGGGAGGAAATTGAAAGTATCCAACAAAAAATAAATATACAGGTACAAGGAGGGCATGCAAACTCCACAAAGATTAGTCTGAGACTTCATTCTAGATGTATGGGCAACAGCCATATATGCACTTCAATGCTATGCTATTCTGGCAGATACACGTTCTTACCTTGTTCCAACAGCCAATTTCCCCTGACCTTGATCAATAACAAGCTGGCTTATGTGAACAGATGCTTTTCAGTTTTGTCTGCAATTGTGGCAATTGTCTGCTTATTAAGATCACATTACACATCTCAACATTTCTATTCTATGTTTCCTATAGACAAGATTTGGTTAATTACAAATACTTTCCACTCCTTACTCTGTTTAACCATAATATTTCTTTGAGGCTTAGTACAATTTTGTATATTACAGATGTTATTTGGAAAAAAAATTCAAAGGAGTCTAGTTCATTATTTTCTAAAAAAAATCTCATAACAAGAGTGTTTATAGGTTCAGCATGTTTTCTAATACACTGCTTAATTGTCTTGACCTAATTGACATGACATAAGCATTATTAGGTCTTCGTCTGGATGTATCCTGCAGCTAAGAATGCAAAGGAGGAGTCAAAAGGTTAAGTGGCAACAGCTGTGAGCTTCTTGCATCAGCTCCAGCTCACTGTATGTGGGCAGAGCAGCTGAGAAGGTGCCTTGATTGACATGTCGAGAGCTGCTATGAAAGGATTTCTGCTTTTGACTGACATTGATAAATCAGATGAGAATGTACTTTTGAAGAAATGAGAGAGAAAAAAATCCAGCGTCTGCAGTCAACTGTTAGAATTATAGAATGTGCTCTATAATGATTGGATTCTATCTATCAAATATAGTGCCTTTTCTGTCTATAAATAGATCTATGTTTTTTTAGGAGGATACAGTTACACTCTGTTATCCACAAAAGAAGCTAATGCTACAATATTTTTCAACCAGTCTGTCAAAGATACACAAGCTCACATTTACACATGAAATTAGATGCTCAGCCCCCTAAGTACAATATTTAGCATTTTCTTCTCATTTATAGCATTCACTTCATACCTGTCATTTGTGTTTTGAATTTGGTTTGTACAGAATCCTCATCAGGTAGTGAACCTGACAATTACCTAACAATCACACATTTGCAGTATCTGGCAATATGACTGGAATTCTTCTGTGGAAGAGCCTGGAATCTTCGAACAAGCTACTTTATCCAGTATCTCTGAAAATGTTCTTGTTGTTCATCTGAGTATGGTTAGCACTTCTGTCTTACAACTTTAGCAGTCCAGGCCAGTCACAGTCTTCTTGGAATGTTTATGTTCTCTCCATATGCATGTGCTGAAATAACTGAGAACTCTAAATAGGCTTGATATGAATAAGTCTGTGTGTGTACATGCATGAGGGCGCTTTCTGGTAGGACTCTGACTCCCAACTAAATGAACAGTTGAATGCATCATGCAGTCATTTTATTACTCCAATGTCATCAGAAATGCAATTATAAGGTTTTTGGTTAACATTCTACTTGAAGTGTTAAACAGTTCTTATAGTTTTGAAAGTGCTCTACAAATTATTCCAAAATAACCTTTTCAAATGAGCAATGTTGCTCAGTGAATGGGCTGAAGTGTACCCACCAGCTCACGATAATGACTCTGATATATTTTTTTTAATATTTTAAATGTGTCGACGCTAGGGATCGCAGTTGCCCCTTAAATTCAACAGACAGACATACACAACACAGGGTAAAAGCACTAAGAGATAATTTAACAATTTCTACTTTTAAATAGTGCTCCTTCAAATCACCCCAGCCACACTAAACAAGCAATTAAATGAACACAATATTCTCAATAATAATAATAATAATTCTCTCTTCCACCTCTCCCAGCAAGCTCTGTGACACTCCTCCCAACTCTGGCTCGCTTGCTGGGTCTCCAGCAGTTCTTTATATAGCTCTTGACCCGGAAGTGCTCCTGTATTTCCTCCCACTTGACTTGCCAGTACTTCCAGTTCAGATGGAGAATCCCAATTCTTTAATTAGCCCGGAAGTACTTTGGGGCTTCCGTCCTCATGACTTCCTAGTACTTCCGAGCTGCAAGGGAAGCATGGCTCCCCAGGTCCTTTAATAGCTCCTCTTGGTGGCACCCATGACACCCAACAGGGCTTAGAAATCGGACTCCAAGTCCCAGGATGCCCTGCACCGCTGCACTCCAGGGGAGCTGCCATCTAGTGTTTTGGAGGAGGCAGTGTCCTGGAAAAGCTGCCTTCCCCCATCCTTCCATCCTTTGCGCATCCCTGCCAGATTGAGCTGCCGGCTGTCCCTCACAATATGTAATTGTGATCACTTCATTCATTACTGAGATAAAGGAAAACAACACAAAATGAAGGAAAAAGAAGGAAGACAGGAAAGGAAAGCACACAGGTACTTCAGCACTAATGTTACATAGTAAAGGAGAATATCTTACTTCATTAGTGTTTTATGGAAGTATTCTTTTAATCAAAGAGGCTACAGCTACGAAGGACAAAGAATTGTGGGAAATCAAGGTGCAAAGCCCCAGCCATTGATCCACGCTATTTATATGTTGACAACTTGAAAATGAAAATGCAAAGTGGAAAAGGAAAATTCAATGAGCAGCGGGTGGCGCCAGTGCTTATTTGTGTTTTACTTTTCATTTTTGCTGCTTCATTGCTCTTCAAGCTGAAAATGAAATTGCAAATGGTGTTCTTTCATTTTATTTTTAATTTTTGCAGCATTCTTCTGCATAGACTTTGAAAATCAAATTGCAAAGGATAGATTGCATTTTCATTTTCATTTCCTTATTTTGCAGAGAATACCTTCCATATTGTTTAAGTATGTTTTGATAATATTTCTACTTTACTTGAGTATAAAATTTTTTGTCTTCTTTTACTTTTACTTCACTAGCCTTTCAAGTAGCAAATGGCTACTTTTACTCGAATATATTTGGCTGGACACATTATTTACTGCAATATTAAACCAGAAAACAAAAAGGCTATATAGATATGCTGAATGTTTCACTCATCTAATATATTTGATTTGATTATCTAATTGATTATCAAATTTGCTTTGATTATCTAAAATGAAGGCCAACCCTGCTTTAGGAAAATTTTGTGTGTAAAAACAATCTGGGACGATTTTCAGATGTGCACCTCTGGTATTAACACCCAGTCATCTATGCAGTCATTCCAGCTGAAGCTGAATGCTGGAGAGGCACAATCCCAGTCTCAGTTCTTTCCACAGGTGATCCACTGTGTTCAGACTCTGTCATCACACCAGCCTGCCAAACAGAGATGAACTAGATCAACAACCGCAGTAGATTAGATTGGATTAGATAGATATTTTATTAATCCCAAGGGGAAATTCACAATCGAGTTCACATTTCCCAGGATCACAGAAGGCACCGAAGGTTTGTATCGCCACTTTCTCTCTAGACGCTTGGCTTTTATCTTAGCGCCGGCTCTGCTCGTCAGGTAAATAGGGGACCACACTGGCTCGGGCATTTGTTCTCAGCACTTGAAGTTGACTACTTGAATAGGCGAGTCTCGGCGTGTAAAAATCCATTTCCAAGTAGTAAAGAGTAGTAAAAAAGTGTAAAAAGTGTCCAGGGAACTAGTCCACATAAAAGAAAGTGGTAGGAGTTGACAGTGAAATAGAGAAAAATACAGAAAAAAGGTAAAAAGATAAAGTCATACACGGAGCTGCTGGAAAGGATGCCACTTGCGGCGGCGCCTGAGTCATTAGGCTAGTCATTACGGCGTACTTGTGTGTTTACGTGCTGTGGTTCACTTATCTTTCTACATGAGCCGATGACATGTCTTCTCACATTACCTTGGGGTCCAAAACACACAAACTTATTGGAAAACCTGAAAGGCCATTCCTTTGAATACGAATGTAGAAGTGAGAAAGTCTAGGGAAAGTGCATTAGTAAACATTGTTAGGGTCAATGCTGTTCATTTAATTTAACTGCAATTAGGTGTTCATGTTACAAATCTTCACTACATAAAGGAGTTTTCAAGAATGAGAGATTTGTACACCTCTCTTACTAGTGAATTTGTGAATTTCCCATTGGGATTAATAAAGTATCTATCTATCTATCTATCTATCTATCTATCTATCTATCTATCTATCTATCTATCTATCTATCTATCTATCTATCTAGTGCCAACCCCATTGAATTAAGATACAAATATTAGCCTGTGCTAAATGTCACTGTTTAATGTCATAGTTACTTGCTTCATGCTGTCCTTCTTAAGTGACTGTAACACAATTTAGGTGCAAAAAAGAAAGTAGTCTGAATTTTTTTTTTTGAAACGTTTCTGGACTATAAAAAATGGGATGATGGCAAAGTGGTAACGCTACTGCCTTACAACAAGGAGACAGGGATTCAAGTTGTGGGTGCTCCCTACACAGAGTTTTCATGTTCTCTCCATGTCTTGTAGATTTCCTCTGGGTCCATGAAGAATATGCTCAAAGTTGTGACTGTGTGTATCTGTGACTTTTAAATACAAAACAAGGCAGCAAGGATTAATACACAAAGTGGCTACTTTACTTTAAGAAGTTCCGAATTCGGCATCTGAAGTGTCCACTGTAAATGTGTCCTTCCCTTGATGGCTGAATTTTTACATCTGATCAAAACGCGGCAATTAGACCCTGCCTTTTCAACTTTGTTGGGTGAAACTGACCGCTTTCATTTCAAGGCATAAGGTGTCATTAAAATAAATGAAATGAGGAAACGATTAAATAAATACATAAAGAAACAAGCGACAACATTTTATGAAATGTTTAATTATTTATCCTCACATATAATTGTGTTTTTGTTTATTGTTACATTTCACAATACATTTATTTATTTGTGTATGTATTGAATGCTGTCAAAGGAATTTCTCCATAACACTGAGTCCCCCTTCTGCTAACAGTCCAACAACTGGCCCAGTTAAAATCAGGGTGTGCTGAGCCAGGTTCTTGCCTGGGATTGGCCTTAACCTTTTAAGTAAAGAAGCTGGTAGCAGCGCCTGTTCCTTGGTACACCGTTCTAAATATGGAATTTCAGAAAGCTTTAAAGATATAGTAAAGTGGAGTTGGAAAAATTAATGAAAAATTATCTTAAAGCTGCAAAATAGTTAATATCGCTGCAAGTAATTTGTCTCCTAGTATTATTCTCAAAGTGAGAGTTACAAAGTCCTTATGAATTTGCATTCATTTCTGACTCAGTGACATTTCAGTTTTTTGTTTTTATTTATTTGATCTTGTCCATTTTAGTCTGGCAATGGAAGTGTTGCTATCATTTTGCAGATCAAAACGCAAGAATCCTGTCCCTTGGCATTGAGGAGGTGTTTCTTTACAATCCATGGCAAAGTATAGGTTTGCTTATTAGTTTTCGTAGTATTTAGTTTCTTTTGTCAGCTGTGCTTCTGTTTAAGAGAGGAATTAACTTTACAATCCTTTTTATATTTTTGGCCTCCTGAATGTAAACCAATTGCTTGACAAAAGATTGCTTGTATTTCTGATCTATTTTGATTCATATTTTTGGATTAGGGTCCGGCTCCTCTTGAGCTTTAATTGGATTAGGCCAGTCTGAGAGTGTTATATTTTCTGTTTGTATTATTGTTCCTTTACATTTTTGGTTTCAAGCTAGTCTCTGGAAGATGAACTTTGTTGAGAGTGTTTCTTAAACCTGCCTAGCCTTTTTCCAACCATGGCTACTTCCTCCAGGTAAGTACTCCAATTTAAATTCTACCTTAAACCCTCCACCCAAAAATGATCCTTTTTTTAGCTATTACTTACACTGATGTAGTGATGACTAAAAAAATGTTAACGTCATATTTTCATGGAGAACAAAGATAAGAACATTTCTGATACAATGAGCCTCAACAGCAGCCAGCAGGGGCCAATACTACAAAACAGCAATATTAAATATTAAAATGTCTATGAAAAAATCTTAATTTACACATTTCACATAATCCTTATCCCAGTTATCCAGTCATATGCTCACAACAGGTAAAACGCATGCTTTTTTGGCTAAAACACCATTAATTGAATACTTCCTGAGTGCGCAAAAGTAAAGCTGTCTGAAATGGGGGTCGAGCTTTTGAATTGAAAACCCACCTCTCACTCATTCATTGTTAGCAGTCAGGTCTTTGTTACCGGCCTCAGGCCTGGGGGAACCTGGGCCAGGTACAAGCCACTGTTGCTACAGGGTGTAGCCACAGCGATATGGTGAGAAAGCAAAAAAGATGCAGGCAGCAGTCACAAGTCTCAGGCCATACTTCTCCGTTCTACTTTATTCTCATTTACCCAAAAATATATAAATGCTTCAATTTCTGCATAGATGAACATGTCGATCATTTAAACAATGGTGCACGCCAATTTCCTCTGCAGAGCAATAGTATATAAACATTACTTTGGTTCAACAATAGTATTGTTGTCAGCTATCAAGAAGTACCCAATTAGAAACCAATGTCCCCAGAACTCGTTAATTTGCAAAGGAAGGAGGCAGTTCTGCATCACCACATTGTGTGTGGATGAGATACTAATCAAAGCAGTCTGATTATTCAAAGCAGGTGACTCTTTTGCAAAACAGGTAAATATTTATGTCCTGTAGATAGCCATAAACAATAACCTAGAAAAAGAAGGAAAACCAGCCATGCGAACAACACAAAACTGGTGCAATGACAGTGTAGAGGAACTGCAGAAATGCTTCTCCAGTACAAATTGGGATGTGCTGATATCCTCACAGTCGCTGAATAAGGCCACTTACACTGTCAGCGAATATATGAAATTCTGTGAGTCTATGATCATTAAGGAAAAAACTGTCAAGGTGTACCCAAACAGTAAGCCATGGATCACTAAAGAGGTTAAAGCATTACTATTGGAAAAGCAACATGCACATCAAGAAAATAAGACAGAAGATACTTGAATTTTACAGCAAAGGATTAACAGGTTAATTAAACAAAATAAAAAGATGTATGGGGAAAAAAATCAAGAGGTGGTTTAATGATAACAATCCAAAGCAGGTCTGGAAGGGACTAAAAACAATTACAGGACTGGGCTCTAAAAAGAATGTGAATTTTCCAGCTGACAAAGACCACAAGCTTTTAGCAGATGAACTGAATAACTTTTTTGCCAGATTTGAAACAAGTGATTTCAGCACCCAAAATACAGAAATAAAGGTGATGCTTTATAAAAACACCAGGAATTCTGCTGTGATGGGGTTCAGTTTAACTGAAGTGGAAGAAGGCTTGCGGCAGGCCAAAACACACAGTGCAGTGGGACCAGGGGGCATATCAGGTCGGCTCTTAAAGTCTTGCTTTAAGCAGCTGTCTCCAGTTTTTCATTTGCTTTTTAACTGGTCTCTGACCTGTGGTATTGTACCTAATCTGTGGAAATAATCAATCATTACCCCTGTATCTAAGGTTTCTAGGCCAAGCTGTTTAAATGACTACAGACCAGTGGCACTTACATCTATTCCAATGAAATGCTTTGAACATTTGGTGAAAAACATTTTAATGACAGAGACAAAGTCTTTTCAAGACAACAATCAATTTGCTTATTGTGCAAACAGAAGTGTGGAAGATGCTCTGCTTGTTATCTTACATCAAATCTACACCTTTCTTGATCAGCCTGGTTCATATGTCAGAGCACTATTTTTGGATTTTTCTTCAGCGTTCAATACCATACAGCCTCATATACTGATTGTGAATTGAACAGTATGAATGTAAACCCATTTATTACACTGTGGATTCAGAAGTTTCTTTTAAATAGTTCACAGACAGTTAAAGTACAGGACATTTTTCAATAGCAATTCATTCAAACACAGGAAGTCCACAGGGGTGTGTCTTATCACCATTGCTGTTTACTCTGTACACAAGTGACCTAAGACAGAATAATGACCACTGCTCCATTATCAAGTATGCTGATGACACCGTGCTCATAGGACGCATATCCAGGAGGATAAAAGCCACTATCTAAATCAAGTGAACTGTATGGTAAACTGGTGCAATAAAAACTCTCTCACTCTGAATGTAAAAAAGACCAAAGAAATGATATTTGATTTTAAGAGACAGAAATCTGTATGTTCACCTATTGTAGTTCTGGGAGAGGAGGTAGAAATAGTGACTGAATATAAATACTTAGGAACTTACCTAGATAACAATCTTAACTGGAATACAAATACAAAAAAAATATTCTCTAAATGCAACCAGCGCTTATTTCTCCTCCATAAACTCAAACTGTTTAAACTAGACAAGGACCTCATGTTGTCCTTCTATCGCAGTATGATCCAGTCTGTGATCACTTTCAGTTTCATTGCCCGGTTTAATAGTCTGACAAATCAAAACTCAAAAAAGCTCCAGCAGATTACGAAGTATGCAGCTAAAGTTATTGGGGCTGATGTAGATGATTTGACTAGTGTGTGTCAGAGGGCAATGCTAAAGAAACTGGAAATCATCTCAACTGATGACAGACATCCATTACATGTAGAACTAAACTTCAGTAAATCAGGAAGGATAGTCGCTTTGAAAACCCACACAAATCGCTCCAGAAACTCCTTTCTTCCTAGTGCCATACGACTTTTCAATAAGAAATATCGGAGATAATGATTAAGGTTTTGATATATATCCTGTAACCTTTTTTTTTTTGTTTTGGTGTAAATATGTATTATCTAACTGCCTTACCTTAACTTTTCTTGTTTCTATTTGTCTGTTTTATTTCATTCTGTCTGTTATTAGATGCAACTGAGAAGGCAAATTTCATGTTTTCTTGTGTAAGCATGACTAAATAAAGAAACCTTAAACCTTAAACCTATAGCAGAATTTTCCAGGAATTTTGCCTTTACTTTAAAACACAGGTTTATAGCCCATTACACTAAGCAACACACAGAAATGTAATTTTCTTTAAAACACTGAATTCTAGCCCATTACATCTTCAACTGAAATGCATAATGTGTTATCCAAGTACTTTCATGCTACTGGTTATTTCTGAAAAAGTGTGTAGGTTGTCGTAAGAACTGAGGCGCAACATTTAAGGGCAAGGAAGGAAAGAAGCCAAAACATTTCCCGAGAGTGGCAACAGGAGAGACTCAACAAGGCGAGCACTTAACACTGACCAGATTCAAATTCAAATATGAGAGCTTTCTTTTTGACTAATAAACTTATAAAATGCCAGGGACCTTTGAAGCCAACATTAATTGAACTTTTCCTTCAAAATGTGTATTTTGTGTGAAACTGCTTGAAAATATATGATTCAAAATTTTTCATGACTATTACTACAAATTACATGGGGTAAGTAACACATTAAAAAATATTAGTTTTGGGTGGAGTATTTCTTTAATGGAACTTCATGCCATTATTAATTTAACTTCACATTCTCCTTTTCTCATTATGAGTGAAATCTAACCAACCATTAAATATGAAGTAAATTAAAAAAATCTCAAATTAAAGCCTGAAGTAAACTTTCCACATGCTTTTAAAAGGAATTTTAGTAAGTAGGCCTGTCTTGCAAAATTAGCCTCATATTGTGGTTATTATTATTATTAAAAATGGAAATGAAATTAATTGAAAAATTGTAAAATACTTCCATACATCCATCCATTATCCAACCCGCGATATATCCTAACTACAGGGTTACGGGGGTCTGCTGGAGCCAATCCCAGCCAACACAGGGCGCAAGGCAGGAAACAAACCCCGGGCAGGGCGCCAGCCCACCACAGTGTAAAATACTTGTTAGCAGTAATTCTTACTAAAAACCTCTTCTGTAATAGTAAAAGTAGTGCCACGCATGTGAACATAGGGAGTGTCTCACAGACATGACTATCTCTGAAAATTTCAGTGTGACGCCGCCACTAATGGCATTTCCACTTCCTTTAGAAAGGAGGAGAACACCCCAGAAGACTAATGACATCACTTCCCCTTTTGATGGCATTAACCCCGCCCCTTCCACCTCTGTAACTATAAAATATGCAAATTAATAGGAAGTTGCCACTCAAATTAGACCAAGCTTCCATCAGAGACACACCTCTTTGAGAACTGCAGCACCTTTTGACAGCTTGAGGAACTTTACAAATACAACCTGTTGACTTTGCAGAAATTGATTTTCTTTTCAGTTCATTTTTTTCATCACAGACATTAAATGGGATATTTCCCAAACTACAAATTTTAGCAATAATCTATATAATATGCAATTTAAAACATAACAGCATTACATTTTGTAGTGCAATTTGTTTCTAGTTAGTAACCAGAGTTTGTGCATATCTGTCCATTCATCCATCCATCTATCTTCCAACCCGCTGAATCCGAACACAGGGTCACGGGGGTCTGCTGGAGCCAATCCCAGCCAACACAGGGCACAAGGCAGGAACCAATCCCGGGCAGGGTGCCAACCCACTGCAGGACACACACAAACACACCCACACACCACAAGACAGAAACTGAATCCGAATGGGATGCCAAGGGCATAGTCATGTATAGCTCAACTTACAGTTTAAGACCACCATGATTACTGAGAAAAGCAGACTTTGACCAAGTTAGCTCTGAATGAGAGCCTTGACATCATTAATTAAAGCACAACAATTAAACTCTGCAGAATTTTCCATTTATTTTAAATATAGGTTATTCAAGCTTTTTCAGATTCCACCAATTTTTGGCCCTCTATACTCAAATAAACCCTCAAACTTACCTTTTCTATTTAAAGTTTTAAAGAAAATTGCAATCATGAAGCTCCTATCTTAATTTAAAAAAAACATAATCTTAATAAGAAACTTCACTCCTTCTGTCACCCTAATTAAAAATGAAATATAGCTTTAATCCATTATATGATATTTATACTTTATTTTGATTCAAGGAATGTCATCACTGTCATAATTGTCTACCTCTATTATTTTGACATGTGGTCTGCAACAATATTTAAGGAGATGACACATTAACCCCTTCATGGCAACGGTATTCCCTGATGGCAATGGCCTTTATCATCAGGATAATGTGCCCTGCCACATTGCAAAAATTGTTCAGGTTTAAGGAACATGACAAAGAGTTCAATGTGTTGACTTGACCTCCAAATTCCTCAGATCTCAATCCGATTGAGCATCTATGGGATGTGCAGGAATAACAAGTACAATAAATGGAATTTAAGGATCTGCTGCAAACATCTTCTTGCCAGATACCACAGAACACCTTGAGGGGGTCTTGTCAAGCCCTTTCCTTGATGGGTCACAATGGTTTAGCAGCATAAGAGGGACCTACACAATATTAGGCAGTTGGTTTTAAAGTTGTGGCTGATTGGTGTGTATTGTCAATAGGATAATGATATAAAACATAATAACAACAAAATGTCAAGTTTCATTTATAAACAGATGATACACAATAGTACTTAACAAATAAAACACTTTCAGTTGTCATTAATGAACTACTTTAGTAAAGGGAAAGAATGAATGTGTTAAAATTGTTTGTCTCTAAATTCATAAAAATCTGAACTTATTTCATTCAGATGTATTTTTTTCAACAGAAATGTACTATCAATGATTTTAATTAAAAATGTTCAATTTATTTTAGTTGAATTCACACAAAATTCAGGTATTACTTTTGATGCAGATTAAACCGTTAGTCATCAAATTTCAAGACTTTCAAAAATCCACTTTCTCCAGTTTAGAAATATTACTCATACAGAATGGATTCTTAATTAGCAGCATGTTGAAAAAACTAGTTTATTAGGGCATTTAAAACAATGTTGACAGTTGTAAAGACTTTATTGTTAGGTTGTATAAATATATATACTTTTTACTACTGAATTTATTTCAAAAACATGGTAGATAGTAACTAGAAACTAGAAAGTAACTATAACTATAACTATGAAGATCAAGATCCAGCTCTTAAATCACTGCACTGGATTAAACTTATGTCTGTGTTGATTCTAATTGTTACGTTTATTCATTTTTTCTGACTGTATAAAATTCTTGTTATAGTTCGAACACTAAATTGGTGACAAACTTGATCCAAAGTTTGAACAATGCCTCTATGTTCAAACTGCATGCAGTGAAAAAATGCATCAACAGATGGCACTTACGCAGCGAGCAGAAACATCATCTGTTGTGCGCCTATGTAGTTTCTCGCTCTCACTGTGAAAGCATCTCTTTCATTCCACTTGTTTGTTTGTAGTGCTTTTTACTTTCTCGTATACTAAGTACAGGGAAAGTATTGTCATTGTCCAAAGTTTCAATGTCGAGATTTTGACGAATTTCAACATTTTACACCTCCCTGACTTTCTCATGTATGAAGTATAGGGAAAGTATTGGAATCCTCCAAAAAATTCCATTTCCAGATTTTGATGAATCTCAATGTTTTAGCCCTCCCTGAGTCCAAAATACCATTTTTGGAATTATGTCTGTGTGTATGTAAACACGATAACGTGAATACGCTTTCACTTCGCTCATCCAAATTTTGCATATAAGTATTAGGTACAAAATGTAGATTTCTATCAACTTTTGGGCTATATCCGTTAACTGGAAGTGGTCTATTAACTATGTCATCCATACGGGACATTACCACTCCTTACTAAGGTACAATAAATGCAATTTTCATTTTATTACACAGTATTTACATATTTCTTGTATTGTTTTCATGTTTTAGTTTATTATTTAGAGCATTTCATTGTGTTATTTTATTCTTAAATTATGTGCTGTTTACGTTAATCAAAATGTGTATTGTTTGAGGTCTGGGAATGGGTTAATTCATCTTTCTATTGGGTAGAATTGATTCGTACTTCAAACCATTCAGTGTTCAAATGGCCTCCTGAAATGAATCAAGTTCGAAGTACAAGGCACCACTGTATATATTTTTTATCATATTTGTGTTTTAGCCTTATTGACTTTACTACAGTTATGAATATTACCGTCATGTCTGAATGTTTTCTTGTTGGCACCACCATATTGTTAACCTGTTGCAACATCTTGTTGCTGGTGTGGCCCTGGAAGTGACATGTGATGGCATCACTAGTACAACAATTTAAAGATCAGTAACACATTAAGCACTTTGTTTATGATTGGGAACAACTCAGCTCTCTCTTTGTTTTGTTTTGAATATACTTTATGGTTATGACTTTGCAATGTTTCTTTTACATTTTAAATTTAGTCTACCATTTAGGATTTTGGTGCACAGAATTTTTAATGATTTGGCTTAGAATATGGCCGGGTATCTCTTACTTTGAGTTTTTCTAACATTTTGGAGCTTATATGATTTCTTGCTTTTCACCCTACAACCTGTTTTCTGACCTTTAACATTTCCGATTCTTTTCTAAAAATTACTCCTTCCATGTCAGTTGTGCAAGATCAAATGCCTCCACTCCAGTGCATATATTAAAAAATTCCTGATGGTTATATTTCCAACAATAAAAATCCTTTCAACAACAAAACATTTATCATAAGGCCACACTCCGGATTGACTAACCTGCCACCATCAGAGAGCCTCTTTTGATCTCATATGAATCAAAGCTGAAGACACATTGTTTTACGCATACTGCTCATAGAAGCTCTTACAAAGCACTGCTAAGCTATGGCAATAGGACTTAAGCCTAGAAGTTAATACAAAAACTGATGAGTTAAATGACTGAAAGCATTAAAAAAGATGGACGGCATACATAAGTAGGCAGAAAAATGGATAATGTGCAGATGTTTGCATATTGATTGACTGGTAACTTATTGTAGTATGCAAAATTGTTCATTTCAACTATTTACTGGTGTAAACTTTTGTCATGATACTGTGATGATAGTGTTTGATGATCATTAAATGCTTTTGGTAGGGTGTGCAACCATGTTGTGCCTATATGTGAAGAAAGATATCTTAATAGGTATGGGGACAGTTTATGGATGCACATTAATTCAGTTCAAAAATGTGTATGAGTGTTCAATACTTTCCAGCTTAAGTTTGCAATAGTCCAGTATATACGGTAGATGTGGTGAGAAAGGACATGCAGGTGACGGGTGTAACAGAGGAAGATGCAGAGGACAGGAAGATATGGAAGAAGATGATCCACTGTGGCGACCCCTAATGGGAGCAGCCAAAAGAAGAAGAAGAAGAAAAAGATGACATTATTTAAACGCATCAAATATAGTAAAAAACCCAACAAACATGCAGAAAGGCATATTCTCAAAATGCAATTATTTAAAATGCTTACTTTAACTCATTTGAATTCACAATGGAATGTTTAAAAATTTTATAAAGACATTGTGTGTAAAACAGCCAGCAGCACAAAAATTTTAATCAAATGTTAAATATTTTTAATTTTATTCAAACTGATGATTTATTTTGTTTTCTCATTCATGAATCTTTGCTTGTTATCGTAGAAGCTAGTATTGTCAAGGAATGGTAGAGCAGTTAAATTTCATTTAACTCCCACTGTATAGTGATCAATGGCTTGATTATAATCTGTCTCAAATATTAAAGCAAATTCTTGCTTGCTAGGAAGTGCATAACTGAATGTCTTGGCGAGTAAAATACATGGTGGAAAGGTTATAAGAAATCACATAGCATTTTATTATTGTTTATTCTTCAATTACAATAGTGAGCATTCGCAATATCCCTCTGGGCTAATTATATAGTATTAGTTACACTTAATCAATTTACTGGAGTAAGCCCAATTCTGCCCACTTTGTCATGTTTTATTTTTCTGTAAAGACAGAAAACAGACATAGTGAGCACTGTATGCCAACGCCTTCTGCTACAAAAGCAAGTGTTATATCTGTGTCAGGCTGAATATTAACAGCTGACACCAGCCTTGAAAAGACCATAGGCATGCTAGCTCATTTATGTAATATGGATCAAGTTCCGCCACTGAAGTGTTGGCACTATAATTATTGTTGCAGGGGCGCATTCATTATAAGCTATTCTTAGTCTTCCTTTAATAACTTCAGCAAACGTCTTATGAAATGTAAAGAACAGAGCTTAAAGAGACAGGAAGAAAAACAAATAGGAAAGTACAAGATGTCTAATATATAAAAAAATGAAAATTGACTGGATGTGCATTAAAAATTTAATTTGGACATACAATAAATATTTTTGTCGTTTGCATGGATCTACTGTGACTTTTATGGGGTCTGATTTCAAGGGAAAACCAAGGAAGGATTTAGAAGTGCTACAGACTTTTACGTATCTATTCCACCTTCAGAGTCAACAACAAAGACCAAAAAGGAAGTGGTCACATTGCTGCTCCACCTCAACTCTGCCACTTCCGGCTGTTCAAAAGAAAATCAGTGTTCAATTTGGATCGAGCCTTTGGAATTATTAGAGAAGTAGTGATGAGCAAACATTGCCGAGTTCGCTTTGCTGTGAGTTCCCCGAAATCAAGGAAATGTTTGTGATATTTGCCAAAATAGGCAGTGGGGAACTAGATTTGACCAGATTATAATGGTGTAGTCATCTTTAAAGTGTCCCTGAGGGCTAGGGAAACAATCCATAAATACACTGGATCAATTATTGTGGCCAAAAAGGTGACCTGAACTGTGTGGCTGCAGTGCCAACCACTGCACCAATGTGCCTCCGTGATATTAAAGAAGAAAGGACATAGTCAGAGACATACATAGATTTCATCAAAACAAAGCGGAAATGCAGAATTCGTAGTCAAAGGTCAGAAAAAAAATGTCGGTCTTTTAAAGGCAGAAAATTCAAAGTGGATTGTCATGACTGAAGCCGCTGTCTTGTTTTACTTTTTGAAGCTGCGCTGAAGGCTCTCCAAACTGTCTTTGCTGATGCTTTGCACTTTTTCTTCTATCAAAAGTAAATATGTTGTAAACAGTAATAAACCATTTGTTTTTATTATTATATTATAAACAGTAATAAACCATTTGTTATTATTATTATTTCTGTGTTTGTGGGGTGTCAGGTTCCTTCAAAGTTTGCTTTTTATCTGCACATGGTTAATTATTATGCATGCATAGGGCATGTGTCTCCTTCTCTTATGCTGACATGGAATTTGAAGATTGACCTGCACATTTGGCAACAAGCACAGATATAACTTGTCCCACAGAGTCTGTAATGCAAATGATCAGCATTATTAACCTGGGGGTGGTCCCATCAATGTTACAGCTCCAGAGGACATTGCATTGGCCTCACAAAACATTATGGGGTGCTGGTTTTAAAAAAAAATCAAATAAAACGGCCAAATTATCAGTAAATAATTCAATGAACAAGGGCAAATGCAGCAAATTTGCTGCGAATAACACTTTGGTGAAATTTGCTGATCAACACTACTAGAGAGATATTGAAAACATGTTGCTGCCAACAATCTGGCCAATACCAGACCTGAGACAGCTGTTATTGAATGGGAATTCCACCTGGTCCCCCAGTTCTTCTCATGTTTCATATATTGTGTTGTTCTTGTCAAATTGGCCATAGGTCAGTAACAAAGTGTACAGGTCATTGCAACACAGACTCTGTGGGTCTGGTGTGGGAAACCAGTATGCAAACATCATCTTCCAGTAAGGAGTAACACAAACCGATATTTAAGCTGAGGAGCCTTTTTGCAGGGTGCTACACATGGTCTTTTGAACTGTCACTCAGATGTTATCATTACACTTACTCCTTCTCACACGTAGCAGTTTGGAAGTGCCATTCAACTGTACTCCCGAAACTCTGCCGGGTAGCTGTGACAATTGATCGGTGCTTGTTACATCACTGAGAAAATCCATTATTCATTTTTTGTTGTTTCATTCAGATTGATCGATACTTCACACTGGAAAGCTTGTGTAGTGTACTGGAATTGAAGGAATTGGGCATAAAAGAAATGTACCAGCTCATCTATTATCCATAGCATTAGTTAAAAAATAAAGTTAGAAGGAACATTTATCGTAAGTATGAATGGCTTCAAATCAGTCATCCATATATTGGTGCATGACTCTATATATATTTATACACTAGCCGTCCCCAGTGGCTCCACTCGCATAGTAGTGAAACAGGACAAACTTTAAAAATCAATAAACAAACAGGTATCGCTAGCTAAGTGGAGGCAAGGTCCACTCCAAAATGTGGCCAGAGGTAGAGCGATTTGAATGGAAGCTGGTCCATGAGTGAGGAGGGCCCCGTCCAGCTCTCCACTCCTGATGTCACGTTTCCTTCTCCCCTTTGTTATACTCTAAATAAATGTTGCACCATTCCTCAAAATGAAAATCTTATTTATTCAGATCTTAAGTAAAATAAAGCATTCTTTTATCCAGTGAGTTATACAGGGTGACATACAGTTCTTCATACAAAGATAAAATGTTGGGTGAGTAGTGCAGTGTAAAACATCACAATATAAAGTCTTGTCTTATTTGTTATTATTTTGGAAAATGCTGTTAAAGCACTGGGTCTGTAAAACAATTTTTTTTCCCAATAGGATCTCATTATAGGGAATTTCCAATATGTGTAACCTAGAGAAACCTGTGCTTATAACATTGTTTGCAATGTTTGATTTTGGTAACTGAATTACACCAAGCTTGGTGCATATTAATGAGGCATGCATCTTATTGATGGACGGAGTTACATTCACTACAAAATTCTAAGTACAGTGGAACCTCTAGATACGAGTTTAATTCGTTCCAGCACTGAGCTTGTATAGCGAATTTCTCATATCTAGAACAAACTTCCCCATTGAAAATAATGGAAATCCAGTTAATCCGTTCCGCACCTCAAATATATTAACATAAAAATCAATTTTCCTAACAAATAACACTGATAAATTATATATACTGTAGTCTACCTTTAATAAATAACACTGGTAAATAATATAACTGATTATTAAAAGAATCAAAACAGGTGTCCAAAGTGCAGTAGAGCATTCAATAAATCTTTAAATAAATAATCCTTAAAACAGTTGTGAAGTGGAGGTTTAAAATACACAAGAATAACAATCCTTTAACACGAGGTTAAAACGTCAAAAGGATGCAGTCTTTATAAAACAGATGACAATCCCCGGTGCTTCTTCTCTGTTAGCGTCTCACCTGTGGGCTCTGCAACAGGCGAGACACTCTTAATGCAGCTGACCTTCTCTACACCGTCCTGCTTCAGCTGTTTGGCTCGCCTGTTCAGCTCACTGTTCAGCTACACGCGAGCCTGCACTCGCTCGCTCTCCCGCACCGACTTCCCCCTGCCTGCCTGACTGCCACCTCCGTTCTCTCTCCTCTCTTTTCTTTTACTTCTTCTCCTCCTTAACCACCTCGCGCTTCTCTATATACGCGGGGAGGACATGGCAGCTGCAGCCCATCAGCCACAGGAACAATCATGGATGTGGGCAGTTTCCCACCTGTGCACTTAACTGAGAAACGCAGACACCGCAGATCGCGGCTCGCAGCTGCTACCACGCCCCCTCGCTAAGCCGCGAGCTATACCCACAGTCTGGCTCGTGGCTCGTTACGCGAGCCAATGCTCGTATTTAGATCTGAATTTTTCGCTCATACTTTCCTCGTATTTTGAATTTCTCGTATACAGAGGTGATCATGTCTCGAGGTTCCACTGTATAAGAAATTGTGTCCAGAGTTGTCCTTTGTCATCCTCTGGTACACTCATCATATTTATAGGTTCTGGAGATACTGTGCCTACATTATCATCTTGCTATTTAATTTAGTTCTGATAGAAGGTGATTTCAATGAATTAATAGGGATCAAGCTTTTATTTTTATCAGATATGTATTATTATTGAATTCTAAGGTGTGTGATATAATAACACTACATTTTTATAGGAGGTATCATATGTCATTTTTAGGTAGGTTAAAATCACAAAACCTAGATAAACATACTGTAGCTTTATGGGGATATAAGGTTATTACTGTCACATATATCTGTCAGAAATTTTACATTTTCATAACCTGAAAATATTATCAACACCCTTTATTTTTATGATATTAGAGGATAGGGTTTGGGCATCTAAGATGGATGCATCCCAGACACCTCCCTGTAGAGGTTTTACGGGCACGACCAGCTGAGAGGAGAACCTGAGGAAGACCTAGGGCTCGCTGGAAGGATTATATCTCCCTGATGGCCTGGGAATTCAAAGGGATCACACAGTATGAGCCGGCAAGCGTGGTTGGGGAAAGGGCCTTGCTAATAAGACTGTTGCCCCCGCAACCCAGTTTCGGATAAGCAGTGGGGATTGAATGAATGAATATTTTCTGGATATACTGTATATAGCCCAAACATTCAATCTGAATAAGTGCATAATATGAAAGACCTGCTCAAAAGTGACTACGAAATTAATTATCCATGTAAAAAAAGACAGTGAAATTGATTAATTTCTAATGATCCATTGTAATCTTAAATAAATGATTTTTCCATTAACAATTTTCCAAGAGTATAAGAACAAAACATAAGAAAAACAACTAAGTAGGACCCAGAGAAATAAAAAAAAAAAAAAAAGTCAAGATTCTGAGTATGTACTGTACTTGTGCTCGCACTGATTTGTCCGTGTTTTTGTTGTTTTTTTCCTATCTTATTCTTTTATTTGATGTCCAGTATTTACTTGTGTTTTAGTGTCAGTGATGTGACACAGTTATTATGTCATTACTTACAGTAGTGGTATGAATTTCCAAGTCATGAGATTTGTTACTTTGCAATTGCAACTGTATGACGTCACTGGAACCATAGTAACGTTATATAGATGTTATTCTATGGTGTAAAATTCAAACACATTCAGAAACCTTCATGAAACAACCCTTCTCAAAGTAAACTTGAAAGAGTAAATTATTTATTAATGGAGGTCATACAAAATGGTTCCTAAAAGGGATTTCTTCTTTTAATTTCAAAATTCTGTAAAAATTTGTACAGCACACACTATTTGAAATATCTCAATGAAAATGGTACTTTCTTGACAAATGTCCTTGAAAAATAATTGCACAAATAACAAAATTGGCTCACTTGGAGTCAAATTGTTTTATGCAGACAGAAAGACAACCAATTATACCAATGTATTCTTTGCACTTAATTAAAATAAACTGGAGAAATAAGGAAAAAGACCTGGGGCATCATGTATAAATGGTGCGTACGCACAGAAATGTTGCATATGAACGTTTCCACGCTCAAATTGCGATGTATAAAACCTAAACTTGGCGTAAAGCCACGCACATTTCCACGGTACCTCATACCTTGGCGTACGCAATTTCTCCGCTCGGTTTTGCAGACTGGCGGCACCCAGCGTCAAAGCAGTGCTACTGTTCCTGTGTGGTCACCCTTTCTTTCTTAGACCCACGTTCCTGACGTGTATTTATAAATACACTGAAATTAACTGCATATTGTTTATTAGTGTAATGCATCTGATTGTAATTAACCTGTAGCAATATAATGGTCCAGGGAATAGTCATAGTATTCTAAATACCATAACTGCTTTAGCGTTGTTATGCTCACTGCATCTTCTTCTTCTTTCAGCTGCTCCCGTTAAGGGTTGCCACTGCGGATCATCTTTTTTCATATTACTCTCACTGCACCAGTCGGAGTATTTATATCACTGTATCTGAGTGGGGAATCACAGCAGCAGCTGATCGGAAAGAGAATTATCGATATACAGTTTCAAGTACACACTACCTCAACCACAGCAAAAAGCGTCAAAGCCTTTCCTGTACGGACCTCGCGTTTCAGAAACAGTTTCATCCCAAGAACTATAAACGCACTCAATCAGTCCATCAAGTGCTCCTTGTAGAACTGTTTGTACTTATAAGTACAATCACCTTACCGTAAACTTGCACTACAGTTATAATATTGCACAACCTGCACCACTTTATAAAGTGCATATGATGACAATATCATTTTTAAGATGAAATGCAGCAAAATATGTTGCTTATAGTATACAGATGAAACTTTAACTTCATTTAAATAATCTGTATTGTTAATAATTAAACATGTGAGGACACAGTGCCACAGCGCTAACTAGTTCACGGATAGCTCCTGCCTTGCGCTGTGTTATTGCTGGTGCTGACGCGACACTGGAAGGATAGACAGATAGCATAATTAAACATGTACTACGAAGATATTTCAATGTTCCTTAAAAGTTTTGAAGAATCGGTGTTCTAAGCTTACAGATGGCTTAATGTCTATTACAGAGCTGATTGTGTAGCGATTGGGTATTTGGAGAAAGAAAAGTAAGGACAGGAATTGGAGGTTAGTACGTTTGAAAGAGACAGTACTGCTGTAATAAATTATTTCATCGAAGGTCGCACATGGCGCAGCAAGCCTCTTGCGTGAGATATGAACAATCACTGCGCCACCGTGTTCCCATGTTTAATAACATGCTTTCATTCCTATCATCATGAAAATGATATCACGTATACATCTCAGTATTTTAATTATTCAGAGAGCTGTAATATCATGAATGTAATGGATTCTGTGTCCTGTCGGAGAAAGAGAAAGAACAGAAGCACGTAGTGATTCACACACATAGAGCACATAGAAGATCAAATACACAACAAAGCATCTAACGTGCTACTTGAGAAACTAGTAAAATAAACAATTTTAAGATGAAGTTTATGATATTCTACTTTAATGGCAAAATAAACTACGTGATTAAAGTGGAAATTTCGAGATTAAAGATGACATTTCGTGCTTTTTTCCCCACTGTGTGCCTATTTTTTTTTTGTCTGTACCCTAATAAGCTTTCATATGACACTCAGACGGTGGGCTACGACTTGCCTTTTCACGGCGACTTTGATATGTGATTTCTTTTTTATTTCGGGCACTGTGCAACTTTGTGAACTTGATCTTTCGAGTTTCTCCGACACTCTGTCACTCGATCAACTTTCTTTTGTTGATTACAGTGGTGTGAAAAACTATTTGCCCCCTTCCTGATTTC
Source organism: Erpetoichthys calabaricus (assembly GCF_900747795.2). Classification (NCBI taxonomy): domain Eukaryota; kingdom Metazoa; phylum Chordata; class Cladistia; order Polypteriformes; family Polypteridae; genus Erpetoichthys; species Erpetoichthys calabaricus. The sequence continues at coordinate 217,150,986 of NC_041398.2, read as the reverse complement.
TTATTCTTTTGCATGTTTGTCACACAAAATGTTTCTGATCATCAAACACATTTAACCATTAGTCAAATATAACACAAGTAAAAACAAAATGCAGTTTGTAAATGGTGGTTTTTATTATTTAGGGAGAAAAAAAAATCCAAACCTACATGGCCCTGTGTGAAAAAGTAATTGCCCCCTGAACCTAATAACTGGTTGAGCCACCCTTAGCAGCAATAACTGCAATCAAGCGTTTGCGATAACTTGCAATGAGTCTTTTACAGCGCTCTGGAGGAATTTTGGCCCACTCATCTTTGCAAACTTGTTGTAATTCAGCTTTATTTGAGGGTTTTCTAGCATGAACCGCCTTTTTAAGGTCATGCCATAGCATCTCAATTGGATTCAGGTCAGGACTTTGACTAGGCCACTCCAAAGTCTTCATTTTGTTTTTCTTCAGCCATTCAGAGGTGGATTTGCTGGTGTGTTTTGGGTCATTGTCCTGTTGCAGCACCCAAGATCGCTTCAGCTTGAGTTGACGAACAGATGGCCGGACATTCTCCTTCAGGATTTTTTGGTAGACAGTAGAATTCATGGTTCCATCTATCACAGCAAGCCTTCCAGGTCCTGAAGCAGCAAAACAACCCCAGACCATCACACTACCACCACCATATTTTACTGTTGGTATGATGTTCTTTTTCTGAAATGCTGTGTTCCTTTTACGCCAGATGTAACGGGACATTTGCCTTCCAAAAAGTTCAACTTTTGTCTTATCAGTCCACAAGGTATTTTCCCAAAAGTCTTGGCAATCATTGAGATGTTTCTTAGCAAAATTGAGACGAGCCCTAATGTTCTTTTTGCTTAACAGTGGTTTGCGTCTTGGAAATCTGCCATGCAGGCCGTTTTTGCCCAGTCTCTTTCTTATGGTGGAGTCGTGAACACTGACCTTAATTGAGGCAAGTGAGGCCTGCAGTTCTTTAGACGTTGTCCTGGGGTCTTTTGTGACCTCTCGGATGAGTCGTCTCTGCGCTCTTGGGGTAATTTTGGTCAGCCGGCCACTCCTGGGAAGGTTCACCACTGTTCCATGTTTTTGCCATTTGTGGATAATGGCTCTCACTGTGGTTCGCTGGAGTCCCAAAGCTTTAGAAATGGCTTTATAACCTTTACCAGACTGATAGATCTCAATTACTTCTGTTCTCATTTGTTCCTGAATTTCTTTGGATCTTGGCATGATGTCTAGCTTTTGAGGTGGTTTTGGTCTACTTCTCTGTGTCAGGCAGCTCCTATTTAAGTGATTTCTTGATTGAAACAGGTGTGGCAGTAATCAGGCCTGGGGGTGGCTACGGAAATTGAACTCAGGTGTGATACACCACAGTTAGGTTATTTTTTAACAAGGGGGCAATTACTTTTTCACACAGGGCCATGTAGGTTTGGATTTTTTTTCTCCCTAAATAATAAAAACCATCATTTAAAAACTGCATTTTGTGTTTACTTGTGTTATATTTGACTAATGGTTAAATGTGTTTGATGATCAGAAACATTTTGTGTGACAAACATGCAAAAGAATAAGAAATCAGGAAGGGGGCAAATAGTTTTTCACACCACTGTATATCACTGTTTAAACCAACAAACAGTATGTTTTTCCTTTGCCTCCACTTGGTATTCGCTGAAATTCTTATATTTGCATATTCAAAGAGTCGTAATTCTGGAAGGAGTTGGGGCGGGACAGAAGGCGCGTGCACGTGCGTTACTTTTCACGCTGATCGGGATTTATGTAGTGGAAGAATGTGAAAGTTTGCGTTTGCACAGATTCCTGCATCTGGATTTTTCTGTGTGTACGCACAATCCCGCTTTTGTGCTTACGCCATGTTATAGTGTGAGTTCTACGCACGGCGTTATACATGAGGCCCCTGGAAGCTCTGGACTGAGTAGGTGATCCTACAGCATGTCTGTATTTTACTACTGATGAGCGTACCTTCTCAGTATGCATGTATCTGATTTCCATTTACTATTCAGCTAGATGTCTTTCACTGAGCAGTAGCTATCATCTTCCTGTCCAGACATGAAATAATTAAACAAGTTGTTCTGTTTCTATCCAGTCACCATTTTGTTAAAAGGCAGAGATTGTGTTGTTTGTGTATTTCCTGTGTAAATTACATGACCAGAAACAGTCAGCAATCCTGTATTCCAAAAACATTCCCTTTAACTTATATTTTGGCAAGAATGCAACATATTTGCATTTTATTTTGAAAGCAAATGATCGGCAATGTGTGGACTACATGCCAGGAGAATGCCGTCCAAAATAACAGTTAATTTGTTTTATCTTGAGTGGCCAAGAACTGTAAATTAAACGTGTCATATTAGAGATATACTATCCCCCACAACATCTCCAGTAACTAAATTCTATATGTTCCTCTCAGCACTAAAAAGCAATCATTTTTGGGTAGTTGGTCATTTTTTGGCTTCCCATTCTGGCTGAGATTTTCTTGTACAAATAAAAATGGCCGTTCCTCCCAAAATACTCTTAACAGAAAAACCAAGTGCAGAATTAAATAGATATATTTTGTGCAGATGATTGTTTTATTTATCACTTCTGTCTCTTCAGTGTGCCATTCCTGCATTGACATCAGGCTCCAGTTTTGCCTATCACTGCACGCTCAATTCACAGATGTTTTAAGTTATTGATTAGTTCAGTTCAACTCAATACTGAGAAATATAATGATGCAATGGTCACAAAAAAGTCAGTGCGGTCTGATTGCTCTGAGTAGCACAAAATGACTGTAATTTGTTGTTATTTAGGTTTTATAAGAAATATAATAATATTGAAATTATTAAAAAAAATATTGATCAGGGACGAGATATTCAATAATAGGTTGCACAGTGATTGCTATTTTGTGGCTTGATTTTTGTGCATAATTTGCTGGGTCACTAAAGATCCAACGTATGTAATAGTGTTTCCTGAAAGTTCATGTATACAAAGGTTAGTACTGGGAGTATCAAGAATAAAACAAATGAGTTGTAGTTATGCAGCAGCAAATAACTACAGTATTATAACAATAACACTCACCCACCTAAAACAGAGGAATGGGGATGAGTATAATATAAATAGATACACATTATTTAAGAAAGATAGGAAAAGTTGTTCTTTACTGTATGTAAAAGAGAATTTGAATGTGTGTCTGCTTTAGATGGGTGAGGAGCCTCAACCTAGTGACATTTCTAGATTTCATTAGAAAGTATCAGCAACAGAAGCCTGATATTGTGAGAGTGTTATAGACCATCCTTTGTAAGTTTATAGTAAAAAAAAAGTTAGTTGGGGATATTATAGTCATGAAGGACTTTGACACAAAACATTAAATAGGATAGCCTTACAAACAGTGAAGAGCAAGATTAGGAGTTTTTAGACTTTTTTTGCCACATACAAAAGGGCAGTAAATGCTTTTTAGGAAAGAACAAGCAGTTGCAAGAGTCAAAACTGTAAAGGTTAAATGCCATTTATCGAAACAAGACCAAAAATAACTTAAACCCAATGTACACAGCCAAAAATACATGCATAATAATAAGCTTAATAGTCTTCAAAAACTGTATTCCACCATCCTGACGGGTTTTAGTCACCACCTTAAATACCAGGTTCTTAATGACCCGTGATGGCAACGAGAATGTGTTATTAAGCACAAAAAATGTTCAAATGACAAAACAAGGTCCCCACCAAGTGAGTCTTCTAAGTATCAGCGAGGCTACTTACATGTACAAACTTTCTGAATAATGTATCTGAAATATCTGCGATACACAGTATAGGTTAAACAGGGCTGGTGCAAGAAATTACCCTTGTTGGAGCCCTTTATTATTTTTTTGGTTTAATCGTTTCCTCACCCATGGTGACTTAAATTATTCTGTTGCGCGGCATGTTGTTAAGCAGTTTTTACAAGGAAATGCTGTGAGAAACTTACAGAGCAACCCTTCTCTCCAGAAGGTGTCATAGGTATTAGACAGGTTGATGAATCCAGTGTTTTTAAAAAGTTCTTGAAATCCACCTTCTATTTACGTTGTTCTTTGCAGCTCCTCTGTGATCTAAATCCAGCCTGCTCTATCAGGATGTTTTGATTGATTTTATCACATATTATATTCATCTGGATGCTGTCCTGGCGACACACATGATCACAAGACAAGAACCAGACATGGATGGAGCATTCTTACAAACACCCCTACAAGGTAAATACACTGTAACTAGCTGTTTAAGCCTGTGCTGTAAAAAGCCTGGGGTCCTACAAAATATTGAAATCGTCAGAAAAAAAACTGAAATGTAGAGATGTCAGGTAATTGAAAGGAATTACTCTACTTTCCTAGGAAGTTTTGTTTTGCCGATGTGCTTGCATCGCTTGTTCATTAGCAGCTAAGCGACTTTGTCTATCTTCTGAGGTTTTGTTTTGTACGACATGCTCGCCTCGCTTGCGTATTAGCGGAGGGAGGTAAAGTAAAAGGGATACCGTTTTGCTGATGTGCTCGCCTTCTGTATTAGCAGTTAAGCGAGTGTCTCTTTCTTCAGAGGTTTCATTTAGCTGACATGCTAGCCTCGCTTGTGTATTAGCGGCTAATCAAGTGTCTGTTTCCTTGGAAGTGGAGCCCTTACCCTGACTCCAACTCTCACTTGCGCCAGACTGACAGACACACACACTTCCATGCGTAAATGTTAATATATAAGAATAATTAGCTTAACACATATGTCTTTCAGGTAAATAAGGAAATTGGTGTTAATGAGAAAATTCACACAAATGACGGATAGAATGTACAAACTTCAGTTAAACAGTGAGTCCAAAAATTAATTCTTAATCATAAAAATTCACATATCTATTAAACTCTTTTTTTACTTTTTTGAGGTCTGTAGGCATGCATTAAAAAAAACCACTTTTTTCAATCAAACCAATTCAAATAAAATATTGCATTCTGTGGTTAAACACATTCCAGATGCTATGAGCAACTTGGCTCTGCACACGTGGCCTTCACTTTTAATTTGTTCAGTGCAGTCTTCTTTTCCAAACTGGCCATTAGAAGTTTAGTTAAAACATACCTTAATAGTTGTGCATTTCTGTGAATTCAGCACTCAGTGTGTCCATCTGTAGCCTTATTTTAAAAAAATTACCTGGTTAGTATATAAATCTCAGATTTCCTCCCACACAACTCCTTGGGGTCCTACTCAGGTTTAGGAGTGTTAGGTTTAGGGGGGTAGAGGTCTCCTGAGTCTTCTCACCAGCACCCTCCACCTCACCACCTGTTAGTGTCTTTCACTTATAAAGTGTATCACAATCATGAAATGCTTTAAATTCCTTACCCTCACTCCTTTTTGTTGCACTCTGTGCACCATGATTATAACATATACTGTTAATTCAGCCCTACAATATCAGTACACTATAGATGAAAAAGCAAAAAGGATATCATTTACATCGAGTAAATAATCAACTTACAAATATATGTTAAGATACACTGAATGCATTGTACATCGAGTTTATTCAATTATTCTTAACATGTTGTTAAAATGTTACAAAGCAATAACAACAGTTCAGTTTCTTCAAATGCTGAAATTATATTTATGAGCATCTTGCAAAAAACATTTTAGCTATCAAAGACACTGTCTGCATTATTAGATAGCAGGAAATACCAAGTTTCCAGCTTAAGTCAGGAAGCATTTTTCCCAGTATGCCACATCTCCTGGTAAGTCCGTGATTGCATATCCATGGCACCAATTTATACACATTTTCCAGTATGTTTGTGTGGGTATTTATAGACAGCTATAATATTCAGTGCCTTCTGAATGTACAATTGTTGGTGTAATATACAAGTTCCACTACGCAGTTTATTTCAATTATCATTGGCTCATAATACAGGAAAGCAGGACAACTGATCTATCTTACTCGAAACGGAAAGGCCAAGCGGAGAAAATCTTCTCAAAACCAAATTGGCAACCAAAAATACTTCTAAATAATTAACTTAAGTAAAATAATAAATAAAAGGAGTTAAACAAGAAATTCTTCAAACAACTAAATATTGTGATAGATAATCATGGTTCATTTTCAATACAGTTTTCTTGAACTTTTTTGCTCTTTTTTGGTCACAGGATTTAATTCCAATATTGCTTTCTTGCTGAGATGTGGGTTTCAGCTATCTATGGATTTGTTGCATCTTTTTCCAATTACATTTTGATTTCCATGCACACCACCATTTAATGTAGAATCTTAAAACTATGAGTAATTGAAGCCTTAATTAACCCTTAATTACTCGCACCATTTCTTATCTCATAAGTACTTCATACAGCAATGTTACAATGGCTGTTTATGTGCATGATGTGAGGTTGTAATATAAAATATTCCAATAATTTAAAATTATACATGTTTTTAATGTCATTTAATACCATATTTCTGAATAATATGACACAGTCTAGGACTATCTGAAAATAAGCCTGATCCAATTCTCCAGTGCTTATTCATCATCGGTCACACTTTCATCCACTGCAGGATTTGCACACATACCACGTTTCACTTCAGTTGTTGTATGTTCTTTGCAGACAAAGTCATTACAAGAAGAACATCTCATCGTTGTCATACATATGTAAGTACCCACGCAGTGTACCAAATGCAGCATATGGAACTTGCGACTGTGCATCCACTCATAAAACCTGCTGGAGGGAAACCATTGCGTCACTGTACTTGTAGTGAATCAAGCTGAGAATAGAGGGCGGATGCTGCTGGTAGATTCAAGTAAAAGGATGTTGGACAAAAATAACTGAGACTGGCGTACAAAATACACCAGTGCAAATAGTTAAGAGTTGAATTGAATCATATATGGCAAGAGGTAGCTTCAACTTGTAAAGAGTGAACTCAGTACCCTCAGACAGTGTTAAATATCAAAGTATAATTCCCATGCCAGTTCTTTAAAGCACAGGTGTCAAACTCCGGTCCTCAAGGGCCGCAGTGGCTGCATGTTTTCATTCTAACCATCTTCTTCATTAGTGAGCCGTTTTTACTGCTAATTAACTTCCTTTGCTTTAGTTTTAATTAACTTGACTCAGGCCCCTTAGTTGTCTCTTTTTCCTTAATTAGTAGCCAAACAATAATGAGACAAACAAGCTATCATATGACCAGCTCGCCTGTGCCCATCACACAATATCTGAAAATAAAGAAAGGTGAAGGCCTCAGTAAGGTTGGTCTCTCAGGTCACCAAAACATTTTGTCGGTGTTCTTAGAAAAAACAGAAAAATCAACAAATTTGGAAATATCTGCTGTAGCAGTATGAGAGAAGCAACAAGCCAATGAATTAAATAACAAGTTTAATTAACAGCAAGAATCAGCTTCTCATTAAGAGACTGTTTGGAGTGAAATTGGTTGGAGTTTGAAATCCCAGTTTAGCTGGTCATCTGTTGGCTCGTTTCACATCTCATTTCTGTTTGGCTGCCATTTAATAAAGAAACAAATCAATTCAGAGGACTGAATCCTTAAAAACAGGGCTATTGAAATGAAGGGAAAAGGAATTATTTAGCATTGAAAACTGCTCACTGATTAGGTAAAGGGTTTGAATGAAAACCTGCAGCCACTGCGGCTCTCCAGGCCCGGAGTTCGACACCCCTGCTTTAAAGTAATCTGGGAGGCCACCGATATTTACAAAAGCAAAGTTTAGGAATAAGCCATGTAAATAAGAGATGGTCACTTCTGTGGCTAAAAGACAGCAATATATATTTCTTAATTCGTAATGGTGGAAAGGTAGTCATGTCCATTAGGAGATTATCTGTGCCCATTAAGCACAAGAAAACATTGACAGAATTTACAAGTCAGAGGGTAGGAATGCCAAAGGTAAATAGAAGATGGGTTGCTCCCTTTGGCCAAGTGGCTGATATGCCTTTTTGGTCAAGGTAATGGTGGCCGATAATGGAGCAAATAAATCCTTCAGGAACTTATCAATGTTTATTAAGCATTAGAAAATGTTGGTGACTAAGCAGAAACACAGAAATGCAGGAGTCAGATAATGATGAGAAAAGTATAAAGAGTGAGGTAAATATCATGATAAGAAATTGTATTAAAGCAAAGTACTGCTGAATGTTGGTACTCACTTCATTGAACTAAGTTGGCTCTTTGCTAAATTCTGATTGCTCATCCAGAAACACTGCATGCTTTATTGTAAGAGGGAATGCATCTTTCTCCACAACAATGGCAACTTTTCCCCCCTATTCTAAATAAAGCTGATATTTTTTTACATTACACTGCATCCTCCTCCTTCACCATGTTTTTTTTTTCTTTGAATGAACAGAATTATTGTTAATCCATTTTGTAATGCTAACAAGACGTTGAATCAGGAGACTGAGAGCCTCAGCGTCATCTGGTGCAATTGATATGTGTGGCGGAGTGTTGTCTGCTTAGAAATGGTAATTATACCTTGGACCTGTGCATAGATATGATCTGGGATAAAGGGAACATATAGAGTGAAAAAAATAAAGACCTAGAACAGATCTCAAAAGCACACCATAGGTAATATCATACGATTCGGATGTGTAGTCACCAAACCTTAAAAGGAATTCCCTCCTCGTTATGATTGATTTAATCCAAATTAACACACTAGAGAATGAAATCTCTCTAGAATAGAAGTTGTATTCAAGTAGTGATTTACGGTAATTGCTAAAAAGTACTTCTTCTAGAATTTTACTTAAAAATGGTATAATACAGATTTTTCAAATAGGCTAGTCAGGGCTATTTTTTAAGCAGAGGTTTTATTGCTGCAGTTTTTAAAGTATTACAAAAAAAGTGCCCGAATCTCTTGAGTAGTTAATAGTAGGGACTGGATCGGGGATGCAGGGGAAAAATTTGGGATGTGAAACTATTCTGAAAAGATCAAGTACAGCTATTTTTCCAAAAGATTTCAGTCTGTTGTTCTAAAGGGGGAGAGGTTCAACTAACTCATTTCAAGAGGATGGTATCATGTCAGATTAGATCTGTTGTATTTATTTTTTTCTTTAAAAACTGTGCACAATTAATCAAGATGGTTTGTTCATCCACTCCATAGGTGGTGCTGGGTTCAGCAGACTGTCACTAGTTAAGAACAGTTTAGAAGTGTGTGAAGATTCTCTTGTTCGGTGAATTTCTGTCTAATTTATAATGGCTATGTTAGATTTTAGTAACCAAGGAAGTGTAACTCGCTTCCATTTTGTTCTGAGCTCTTCACTTGTGGTGATCAGTTTTGTAAACTTGTGTTCTCCAGACCGATTTTATTGACCTCTCTTGTAAATGGGTTTGGATAAAAGTGTCTACGAAGCAAATAAATATAAATGTAAGCAACGGTCTTGACTACAACATCACTTATAATTTTAGAAGATAAAGACCATCTCTCAAGCTAAACATCTATAATGCATTGTGCCAGACATCCAGGGGTGCCCCTGTGATGGAAGGACCTGGGGAGAGGGTCACCTCCCCCGGATCACAAGAGGGCAACCCCCTCTGGCTCACAGCAGGGCCATGAGATTGGAACATTGAAGCTCAACCCTGCTGGGGCCTGTGGCCCACTCCAGGAGGCGCCTGAGCAGTTTCTGAGACCTGGGCTGCAGCACTTCCGTCATACCCAGAAGTGCTGCCGGAAGAACCTAATTTAGTTTTTCTCCGTTTCCGCTTAGCCTTTCAATAATCCCTTTGAAGCCTGCAAACTTCTTGGGATGTCTGTAGTAGTTGTTAGTTTTTTAAAAAGTTTTTCTGGGGCTACTATATCAGCTGTGGCTTGCAACTTTGAATTAAAATTATTTGCATGGCTATGAAAATTTCTGAATGTAATAGAATAAGAGGTTGCCTACAAGTAATTATTATTGATACTAAAAAACATGGAAACAGCTGCTGCATCAAAATATAATCTCCTAACAATACACTCCTTATAGTTCTTAGTTCAAAGAAAATACAGAAGTAATAAGAAATGCCAGTGTCTAAGATCTGTATCATATCAATTTAAAGTCATTTGAATATGAATATAATCAGGACAATATTCATCTTGATGCTCAGCAGTGTGCGTTTAGTTAAAATACACTGTCAAATAAACTGAATTAGACAGATTAAAAAGGGTTACTGTTCCAAATGGAGTATGTTCCCTAGTGAGATTCTAAATGAAGCAGTTAGTGCATGTCCCATATAATGTTAGGCTCTTCAAGGAAGTTTCAGACCCCTGAAGGGTATGCTTGCAATTGATTTAAACTGGAGTTTATGTGGGTGTGGATGAGGATGAAGAGATGAGGAATCAGATTAGGGTGAGTGACCTTCACCTGACACTACACCAACAGAGCTGTGCAGAAAGTGGAGTGACACGAGACATCCTGACATCCCCTTCTGTGACCCCCTTTGTATTAGTCCATGTAGAAACAGACAAAGAAACATGCTGTTAACACCACACATATTACTAACATTAACTCTAGAGCTATCCTGCTTTAAGAATGTAAATTCATGAATGTTTTACAAACAAAAAAAATCATTTTAAACTTTAAATAACCCAATTATTTCCATGTATTTTTTAAGCAGTGTCATTAGTCTAATGCCTATGCACATCAACAGAGTTTTAATGGATTTAAAATGGTTAACATAACATAATACCATAAGTGAGTTTATTAAAATAAGAAAACCTTTCATTACTGTTTAGTATTTTTTTGCTTATTTCCTAATTTAAAGGCATACTCAACCCAAACGTTACTTACCCAATGTAGTTTGAAGTGATGGCCAAGGAAAAATTTTATTCTCATCTTTTCTTAGAGAATGGAGATAATAAATTTTCTTATAGAACAAAACCCAATGGTGTCCAATGGTAAGCAACAGCAAATGGTATAAAAAATGTCCATGATAAAAATCTCACGTTACTCGTGTCACGTAATTTACACATTAAGTTGTCCAGTCATAGACACACATTTCAAAGTGTAACCCTTTGTGAAGGGGTTTTCTGGTTAAGGACTACTTTAATTTTTACGATTGATTTATGTAATAATATTTTAGCAAAAAAAAATATGCATTTTGCATGTTGTGAGAATATGACTGGATGATGTGTGCGACACAAGTAACATGAGATCTTTTCATGGATGTTTTTTGATAATGTTTGCTGTTGTCTGGTGTTTGTCACTATTGGGTTCCGTTGTATCAACAACTTTTGTTATCTCCATTCTCTACAAAACACGAGATTAAAGTTTTTCTCTGCCATCAATACAAACCACACAGGGCAAGCAACATTTAAAAAAAAAATAGCTTTTTGGAGTGGAGTATTCCTTTAAGTGATATTTTAAGGGTCAAATGACCGTAAATTATAAGTAGTGTACTTTTTCTTTCAAGACAATCAACCAGTATAGTCCAGTCACTTTGGTTTTAATTAGCTGTGCAGTTACATGGTGGCAGGTTCAGAACTTCGCTTTTTGTCCCTAAGGATATCGTGCACATAAAGTTGATTTGTAGTGGAACAGACCATGACATTTGCTATATAAAATACAGACCAAGTGTGTTTTACACCTGGTTTGCGACATAAAAGTAATGACATTATATTCAGATCTAGTTTTACATTAGATTTTCAATAATAAAGTTTGAAAAGAGTGCAATTATTTTTATTAAGCTGATTACTCTACATGTAGCAATAATGAGAAGACAGACTGAAATGATTAAAACAACATAATGAAATTATTTTTGGGGATTATTATGTTTTCATGCATAGATATATTAATTAAGTTGAGCTAGAGGTGTTAGATTTATTTAAAACAAAAGTTGAAATTCAGAGGTATGTTTACAGATGATATATTACATAAATTAAATACATTAATTCACATAGCTAATAGTAAATCTCATATGTTTTCAGCTGCCCGTATATTTCTTTTTAATCATTTTCTGCAAGTTTTTATTTTTGCTTATTGTTGCACAAATGCCAGGTACTGACTAGCGCTGTTCTTGGGTTTCCTCTGATGGGTTAACTGGCCCAGTTGTGTTGTAAGTGGATAAGAGTGACCCCAAGACTTATGCTTGATCCAGCAGAGATGAGCCTGGACTCTCCTCAAACAAATAATAAAAAAATGGGAGAGAATTGGGGGGATTACCCTAATAAATGGATAGAGAGAAAGTAACCAGTAATTGGTCTCCCATTAAGAAAGTGATAAGAAAAGAAACTGCAGCTACATACTGTAACAAATCATAGGGGAGACATGAAGGACCACTGCCCTGTGTAATGAGGCGTGATCCGTTTTAATACAAAGACTCTACATTTGCTGTAAGGTAAGAGTTCTTTGTTCAGTTATTAAAATATCTTCAAGGTCATTTTAATTAGTCTCATTAAGTGGATATTCTATATATTTTTAATAATGTTTGTCAGTAAAATAGGACTTTCTCAAAACATTATGTTTGTTACAGTCCCAAACAAACAGGTAAGAAAGTAAGCACTCTGATCTAATTTGCAAATTCACAATATACAAAGAAGGCACACAAAGGATAAAATACATTATTCAAGCAATTTTGTATTTTTCTTCAACAATGAAAAACATGTTAATAGCATTTTGTTTCTGAAGACAAAAAGAGTAAAAACTCTTTGAACCAGCATGCGTCCAGACACAAGGCCCCTAAAGCACAGAGGGAAACTTAATGTTTAGCATTCAGCCAAGGAAAAGGCTCTTTTTTTGTCATACAATAGTCCAGGATGTGTGCAGGGAACATGGGGATCAAAATGAATCTTCCCTTTTGAGCTCTTTCATTTGATTCAACTTGGTTTAGCAGCCTGAACAGTACAAGACATTTTGCATGTGTGGCTCTGAAGGTTTATTTCCTTTTAACGATTTTTTTATAGTCAAAGCATATAGCTTGCAAATCATTTTAATTAACACAATGCCTTCACAGAGCCAACATATGGATTGCACATATTGTTTAGATAAACACTCAGCTGTGCAGTTGCTGTTTTATACTAGTTGTGCAGTGTGAATAAAATCAAGATTTAAATTTATTCAAGCGCCCACTTTAAGTGATAATATATGAAAGTAGAAAGAAAAGTTGCTGATAATAGACTTAAAATACTTTTATTTTTGGACTGAATGATGCTGTTTTCTTGTTTTGCACACCTGGCATGATCGCATAAAAAAGAGGACGTTATGTGATTTAAGAGGTGTTTTAAGCAGCAAGTTTATCTTTGTAAGTAAGCCTTATAAGCATATACATATACACATACTTATATGGCAGGTAATAAAAATAAAAAATATTACAAAGATGGATAGTAAAAAAGACAGTGTGTAATAGACTGATGCTAAAACAATGTACCATATAATACACCAATAGATGTCTGCCTGTCTATCACACTTCCTTATCTATCTATCTATCTATCTATCTATCTATCTATCTATCTATCTATCTATCTATCTATCTATCTATCTATCTATCTATCTATCTATCTATCTATCTATCTATCTATCTATCCCGTTATACCTAACATCAGTATAGTATCATTTTTCTCTGAATATATCATTATACTAATGAATGATATGTAATTATATTCATATATATAATTAAAATTTGAATTTTATTAACAGAATGTAGATCTCATATCATTTTCCCCAAAATGCTTTAGCATTTCAGTTCCTAGTAGCTAAGGAGTTACTAATCAAGTTTATTGAAATGTAAAAAAATGCTAAAAAGTAATTATGCTGAAGTCAGGAATTTGCATTTTAGCATGCACCATTTTCATTTAAAAAATAGCACACTTCATATCGTTTTCTTCCTTTTCTTCACTCACTTTTTCCATTATAAGACATAGGATTCTCAGGCAGGAGCAAGGGAAGAACTAACCCTGGATGGGTCAGCGTTTCACCACATAGCACACCCAATCATACAGGTCTAATTGTATTTGTCAATGGAACATCTTTGGGAAGCAGGTGGAGACAAAGGCACACACAAAAAAGTCTCGCAGATGCTAGGAGAACTTTCAAACTCCGCACCAAAAGGAAGCAAAATTGACATTGGAGAGCTGCAGTGACGTTGGATATTAAAACAGAAGTCTATCAGTTAGAACACTAGAACTTTAGAAAAGCTGCGATGAGACCCATCTGTTCAGCACAACAAGCTCCACACATCACGATCTAGAAACTAATATCTTATTAGATTTTTGGATTGCTTTTGTTCACTGTCGAGACGTACAGTAGATAGTGACCACTTCTAGGTCCATCTGATATGTTGTATTTTCAAGTTTGTGAATTCATTCCATGCTTTTGACTGTCTGTGTTAACCCTTAGCAAAGTTGCTTTGCCCAAATATTCTCCAATAGTAAAAAAAACGTATGAAAACAATTGCTATGCAATGTTGAATTCAGAATCCTCTGGTGAAAAGCCCATACTTATTGTTATTCCTTTTCATTTTTTCCAGGCTTTCCTTGAGCTGTAAAAATCATCTACAATAGGTATCATTTCTGGGTTTTTATAAACTGCAGGATTTCAAATCTGTGGTCATTTTTTTCATTTTGAAGTTGATTTTTACTTATTGTCTTTCAAGACGCCATTTTGTTTTGACAATGGGCACCGCCACTTTGTCGATTCAGTCGTCATTAAGCAGATCTTGATTGCTAGGGTCATGATATTGGGGGTCAATTGGCGAGAGGTTAAAAGGTCATCTCGAAGGCCAATTTGTATCCAAGATTGAACCAAACTGAGAAACTTGCAGTTCTTCTGATATTTAGTTACAGGCTCTAGAAACAAGCTTTTTGACATGGATTTTGGTTTACTTTATTTGGCTATGTTGTTCTGTCTCATTTTCTTTTCTGGTTTTGACCTTTGCTTGGCCTTTGACTCTATTATTTATCCTAATCCTAAAACATTTTTTGAACTGTCTGCTTTTTTTTTAAGTCAGTACACTTATATGTATATATATTTTCAGAAAACACTTCAGGAATGGAAAAAAAAATTAAAGAAAAATGCAATTTCACATGGTGTACGAATACAGACCCAAGGGACATTTAGACATACATCCTTTGGGAGAGGAGGCCATTTAACAATTTACAATTAGCTGTTTTGTGGCTGCCATGCTGGCATAGTGTTTAGAGCTGCTTCGTCATTGAGAATCCTGGGTAACATTCTAACCTTTTCATTGTTTCATTGTTTAAACGTTCTCCAAGTGTAGTTTTTGTTTCTTGTCCTAAATACCCTAGTTTTCCTTCTACATCCCAAACATGAACATATCCTGTTGTAGCTGATTCTGTCGATTCACAGGGGATGTTAGTAGTAATTGACAGCATGAATAAAGAGGCCATGCTCAGTTCCAATATCACGCCTGAGATCGCCGAATTCTCATTGCCCACCTCACTCACAGTTTTGCTTCCACGTTTAGAGCTGAGTTCTGGGCTGATCTGTCTCTTGTGACTCTGTTCTATGGCAGGCCATAACATGAACTTGAGACAGGCTTAGACTTTGATATACCTTTCGCTATCTTTTCCTTCTCTTTCTTACCCCTTGGTCTCCTGCTCATGCTTTTAATAACTTAAATCTTCTCGGATTGACTCAATGCAGGATATCTCCTGTACCAGGATGTCTCCTGTAGGACAGGATTTCAAATAGATAAAATAACACCCCATCTCTGAGATGAGCCTCATCTCAGATGTCCATCTGTCGATCTGTCGTAATGGATAAGACCAGCTCCCCAAAACGTTAACATGTTAGATTAATTGGCAGTTCTTCCCGCTTTTAACATAATGCTACCAAGGAATTATTCATTGTCTCCTATGATTTGACGTGAAGTTATCAATAGTAATGACAGAAGATTTTGTTTTGTTGTGAATTATCGTGACTCTTTAACTATGATTTACAAGTCATTATTTCAGAGAGTACTATGCTATTTTAATCTTTCCTCTTTACCTTGACAACTTTTAAAAAAACATCTGGATGAGATACTGGTACAACTTACCTATTTCTTAGCCAAACAAGCTTGACCGACTTGAATGGCCTCCTCTTGTTTGCCAAAACGCGTATGTTCTTAAATTGTGTCCTTCAAGCCCAACAGTAAGCTGATATTCTAATATTGTATGAGACTTCAGTCATATTCCATCCTCAAGCTGTGCAATGGTTCAAGTGCTGCTCTTCATTATCTATGACATACATTTTGGATGTCTGTTTAAACAGATGTATGTGATTCCCCTTCATGCCCCACTGTTAACCCTTCTATTTTGCGCCCGTAGTAAAGGTTTCGTTTTTCCAGCTGTTTATTAGAATTCAGTCCCACGACCAGATAACTTGCTCTTAAGCATGTGCAAGCATTTCACAAAGTTTCCAGATGTTGTCAACCTGGAAAAATGACTTGAATGACAAAATCCTAGCTTCTTCCCAAGTGTCGAGACAACCGATGTGGTGTGTTATATTCTTCTGTTTGACTTTTGTTCCTGAAATCTGTCATTGAGCTGTTTGGATGTTGATTTGTTATAATTGGTTCAGCCTGAGGTTCTTGTAACCTTGGCTGCATCACTTAACCTATTTGTTCTCAGCACACTGAATGTGAAATGAAATCATGGGTTCATTGTGAATTTGCTGACAACACTTGTTGGCCCACCCTGGACTCTGTCAAATACTTTTGGAAGATCTGTGCAATGGGAAACATTGTATAAATAGAAACTGGTTTAGGTAATGTTTAACACATATTGTGTCATGGCTGCAGGCTCACATCAAGTCAACATGGTTTAGATGAAAGGAATGTTTAGACTAATAATGCTGCAGCCCTAATAGAAACCATGTTAGCATTTACAAGTGAGTGTCAGGACAAGTTTAGTTAATGGATAATTTGATTCGACTTCAACCTCTACACATACAGTAAATGTGCCCACAGCTTCCTGATTTCACATCTCATTCTATTGGTCCCCATCTCTGCTCCTGACTGCTCAGGTCCTTTAAATCCTTTTCATTCTGCTCACTTTCTGTGTTCCTCCATTTTCTAATGCCTGAGTGTTGTTGTACTATTTTCCACCCTGGCAGTGTTTTAATTTAATTTCATCACTAGTGCCCCAACTCAGTAAATGACAGCTTTTATATCCCAATTGCAACATGTCAGTTAGTCGTCGAGAATCTGCTAAATAAATCCATTCATTTATCTTTGAGCCTGCTTAATCCAATTCGAAGTTGCCAGCAACATCATGCACAAGACAAGCATGAATGGGACAACAGTCCATTGCAGTTGCCATATTTCTGTTCTGAAGTACACGTGGAATGTAGTGATTATATCCTTCTGACTAAATTCTCCATCTGTCTATTTTCACTTTTCAGGATCACAGGGAACAGCAAATCAAAGGCCAGAACTAGCCATGAACAGGATGCCAGTGAATCTCTGGGCATCTGCACACAAACTCACATTTGGACTGTTTACAGTAGTTAAATAACTTTCCCCGCAAGTTTTTAGGCTGTGGAAGAAACCCCCACAGGTATAAGGAGACCCTGCAAAACTAGGAGTTGAACTCAGAGGATCCTTGGAGGTATGAGGCAGTATTGCTAACCACAAAGCCACACTGATTCCCCATAATTAATCAGACATAATCAATTCATAGGCACAATGTAAAAGGAATTATCATCAAATTTGGTAAAGGAGTTCCCTAATCTTAGAACCGAAGCAGTAATTTACTAAATGCATTTTAGGTAACAACAGTGTGGGAATGGTAACATTAATGTTAATGTTCTTTTATATTACCTTTGATTAGAATATAAGCAGATGACACACTATGCATGGAGCCTGTGTATATTTTCCTCCAGGTGTTTTGGTTTTCTTGCCAGACCCCAAAGAGGGGCATGTTAGGTTAATCAGTAACTCTAAACTTACCCTATGAATGTATGTATCGTATATACGTATACGACGTATATATATAAGTCTGGGTCATGAAACCCCAAAAATCGTTCATAAAATCAGACCCCGAATTATACGCCCATTCATCTTCTTGCCTCCTCCAATCTCGCACCAGATTGTTTCTCTGATGCATCGAATTTTGTTGCAGCAGCGCAGTTACCAATTTCTTTCACCACTTCAATGAATTTTAATGTAAAACCAGCTTCATATTTTCTTCTGATCGAACGCTCCATCGTAGATAAGGGACGCTCTTACGATAAAGGTGAATGAGGGTGAGAGATACAATAAACACAAAACAATGCAAACATCACTTCGGAATAGTTTGGGTATTATTGTGTCATCACGTAGGTACAATACATAGAAAAAAAGGCCGTGTGCTCTGTGGTTACTCTCTCAGGTCATAAACTCTTGGAACAATAGAGTGAGTTTTCTGCATTCAACTTATACAACTGACATTATAAAATACCAGAAATTATATGGTAAAATCAAGCCCGACTTATCCGAGAACTTACATGCAAGTGTATACGGTATGTGAGTGGGCCCTGTGATGGGCTGACATCCTGTTTAGTGCAGGTTCCTACCTTGTGCCCAATGCCAGTGATGCCAGTATAGGCTATAGCTCCCTCACAACCCTGCAGTGGATTAAGCAGGTGTATGTAATATTATGTTACATTATGAATGCCTCAAGGACATTATACAGCCAGTCAGTCATTTGGAGCAGGGTATACCCATCTAGATGATACTTAATAATGCATTCATATATCAAAAATGGATACTTTTTCAAGTTCAGTGTTTGGATTTACCTTGAAAGGGAAGGAGAGATAATGGACAAAATTCATGCCCATTGTTAATTTACCACACAAGCATCTAGAGCATCTGGTAATGTGAGAAATTGTACAAGGGCAGATGAAGCATTTTACAAAGATAATAAAAAAAAATTTTATAGATGGTTAATCCACCAGTAACAACATGAGCTCTGCCAAACAAAAATAAAAAAAAAATGAATGGCATCTATTACAGTTAGGAGTTATTCCACAAGCATCTTTTCAAACTAAGTTGTAAAATGTAGTCGGTTTTAAAGGTTACCGGTTACTGTTATTCTGCTTATTTATTTTCATTCTAAAAAAATCTGTTTTTTTACCAGCTTTGTGCCACATGGCAAAGCCACTTGAGCTATGAATGCAAACAGCCAATATGCTTGATTCCATACAGCAACTTTTATGGCCATAGCCTTTCTAGTAAAATATAAAACCTCAATTCCATGGAATTTTTATCAAAAAATCTTTAAAGGAGATTTATTTATTTTGCTGTATTTGATGATGATCATGCTTCTAAATTGAAATTAAAAAATAGAAAGGGGTCATATCTTGCTTTCTTACTTATTTGCATAAATTACATTTTTTTCCACCTAATTTCTTAATGGCTTTCCGTAGCAAGCCAAGCAGTTTCGTTTTTTATTTACTATGCTTACATTGTTAATAAATTAACTGTTTGCTAGTCAGGCATTCCCACCCATGCTTATGCCAATCTATTAACATAAGCTCGACTGCAAGGCTCATAAATGGCGCTTGCGCTTCACTGAGTGCCAAATAGCTGCCCCATAGGACCCAGAAAGCCAGAATGCAACATGGCTCCAAACACCTGGGTCAGAGGGTGTGTTCAGCCAAATCTGTGTAATTGATGAAGGCAGAAGATTCAGAACAATGGATTTAATCAATTAAGCTACTTAATCAATTCCATATTTTTGTTTCAGAACACTTGGACACGCTCAGAATTTTTTTCAGTTAGTTTTTTTTTTCTTTTTTCAGTTGGCTTGTCTAATAGGCACATACAGTAGCTCCAGCTTTTGCAAGATTTTTTAAATAATATATGTTATGGATCTGAAAAATAGTTATCAAAGCTATTTGTAAACATAAAACAACATTTAACTAATGGCTAATGGCAAACTGAGTCATAGCGAAAAGCCTTTACTTTCCTTTTGGTACAGTGCATTGACAGAGCTTATTTTATAGTGCCTTATCATTTGCAGCTGTCTTGTTTATCTTCTATTAATGTAGCATCTAAACCTTTTGATTAGGTTATTTGGATGTAAATGTCCATCATAAAATGCAAATCATGACACTCGGGCACAATGTAAAAAATAATTAATTGTAATAAAAGATTATTTATTTTAATACATTCAATATATTATATACTAGTTGCGTGAGGTCTTCTGGAAAAAAAGCAACCCAAAGACTTCCTGGCAGTTTTATTATATTCATGAATTTGGAGAGGTGTCAGCTAACTCTTAAGAATTACCAGTGCAGAGGATGTGGACCCACCTGTGCTTTCTGCCCTGACAACTCTTGTAATAAGACACTGACGTTACCATATCTTAGCCGTATCACTGGCATATGTGTCCTATTAATCTTTGCCTCTAGAAGATACCTACAGATAGACAATGTTTTTAGTGAAAACCTCAAGCCTTGCCCTTCATTGCTGAGGTGTTTCACTTGCACGTTGTTGAGCTGCGGCATTTGCTTTGTTTCAACGCCATGTCTCTTAATCTGTGTCGTTAGCATGACGTCATTAATGCGCAGTGGCGTTTGCTGCACACAGGTCTTTCATAGTGAGAAGTGAGGTGTATGCATGCGCCATCTAGTGGCTGTGGTTGAGCTCCACACACACACACACACACAGGTCTTAAATTATATATTATAAATTATAAACTTTGATCAAGAAGTGTTAATTGTTTCATTCATTGTCACTCAGCATCCCTCAGCGAGAGTCACAGTGGCAACATACAGGACCACTTTATTCCTAGCAACATTTTGGCAGCTCCTTCTGTGGAATTTCAAGACACAATTGAGTCATTCAAGACGATCACAGGGTTTCTCTGCTTTGTGAAGCTGGTCAGTTCTTGAAAACCCCTTTAAAAGGTGAATTTTTATAATGCAAACACACACTTACCATTAATTTAAATGGAAAAAATACTGAAGTGTTGTTACCTGGTCTCAAAAATGACCTGGCTTTTGGTTATATAATACTAAAATACATAAAAATTGAGGAGGGTTAATATTATTAGTTCTGAAAATAAACACTAATAAGATATTTTCCCTTCATTAAACACTGTTTAATAAGGCTGTTTACCTACACGTAATACTACAAATGATATAATCATCAATAATTTGTTTTATGAAACGACCAAGAGAAAAGCACACTTGAAAAATTCAGGTGAAAGTCGAAACGAAAAGTCTGTCTCATCTGTTGTCGACCGAAAACACTAATCTAAGTTGTACTAAACAATTTGAAGCAGACATTCTTTTAAACGCAAAGTCAATTAAATTAAAACGTGCAATAACAAAGTTTTGAGGGGTAACCACAAACTCAAGGAATTTTGAAATGACCACTACATATATTTATCTCATTGCACCCATGGACATCAGGTGCTACTCATTTCTGCTTGTCTGAGCCTAGCAATGAAATGGTAACCATCAACCAATTCCCCAAACCACAGGTATAAAAATGAATTTCTAAAAAAGGAAATTATTTTGCACTCTTAGAAATTCTGTTATAATACAAAAAAAAATTGTAGCACCCCTGGGTTTGGACCTGAGAGTCAAACACTCCTTAGGTGATCAGGGACTGTCCAAGGGGTCAGGTCTACCTGGAGAAACAGGCTATAAAAGCAGGTCTGTGAGCGGCATGGAGAGTGGGGTGTACAGACAGCACTTAGGGAGCACTTTGAGTACGTCTCCTGGTGGCTGAAGCCCACCAGCCCTCATATGCAGCTGGCGGTGAGTTTCGGATGGAAATCCTGGTCTTGGGTTGGCTTACAGAGCTGGCAGAAATGGTTGCATACTGGTTGTCTTTTTCCCTGGTCAGTGGAATGAGATGGAACCCGGGCGATGTTTATGAGCAGATAAAGAGAAAAAGCAGCTAGGAACACATGAAAAAGCCTCCCGGTCCTTTTAAGGCTTCATACCACCAGTCTGGCATAAAATGGTGGATTCCATTCCTTCGTCTCTTGCATCCCCAAGTTGATACAGTACTATCTTATAATATCTCAAAGTAAAAAACAGAGCAGAAAACATGTAAAAATAACAGAACCAAAACATGAAGAAAACTAAACATTAAATAGGATGACAACACACTTTATCACAACAAGTTTCATTTTCAAAGTAGTTGCCTTTCAATCTTTCTTAGGTTTTCTCAACACTTTCACAGTCTTTTTAGGAACCACGATGCTCACGGTAATGTGATAAGGTGTAACAAATTGGAACTATAGCACAGGAATATTCTGCCCGAAGGCTGGAAGAGGACTAGGTGATCAAACGAAGTCACAAACAGAAACAAGTTGAAGCCAAGAAGATGAAACCTATTGCACCAAAGCCTAATCACTAATCAGAGAGCAACATCAAAGGGAAAACTGAAAGTTCAGAAGACAGAAATGTGAGGGAGAAGTTCATACTTTGCTTAGTATTTTATCCAAATGAGTATGAATGAATTGTTGCGCCAGTGCTTCAGGGGTCGCTCTGATGACGTAGAACACATCGCTGTTCAATACCACGTTCCTCATCGACCAGGATCAATATTCTGGTAACAGGAATTTTAACATGACAGGTCTCATATTCAGTACAAAAATAAAGTTTCTTTTCCGTGAAATAAATAATCACTATAATCAGGAAACATTACAGTGCAAACGTAACTGCACAGAAATGCTCCAAAAATAACTCCCATCTATAAATTTGCTTGGAAATTTTTATTCTAAGACAAATAAATGTTTAAAATGAGCCATCTTATAACAATAATTGCCAGGTCAGCTGTGATGATGACTGAGACTGTGATCAAACATCAGCTTGGTGAGTCTCTAATGAGAATTGAGTCCTCCCACAGAACTAAGGAACATCCACCAGAAGGAAACGTCTAAAGACACTTCACCCCTTCTAGTCTGACCAAATATAAGCACCATCATCACGGGACGTCTCTGTCACTTGATCATCGTAACTTGTGGCAGTCATATCACAGCAGCAGAGTTTTCACTTTTACCTTACTACTTTAGCAAATAAATAGTTTCCAGGCTGGAACCCCAACTTTTTATTTGTTTTATATATTTTAGTGACTGCAAGGATAATCAGGTGTTAGCACTAGTAGCATTAGTTTGAAAATCATCCCAGAATCAGACTTCATAACCCTAAAAATTCAGCTTCACTGTGGATCTTAAGATGAAAAATGATATTAAAAGACTTTCTTTGAATTTTCATAAAGCCGTTGTTTGTAATTTAGATGAACCTTGTAGCCCCTCATGTATGTCCTCCATCAGCCCATTGGTGTCCTCAAAGGGTCATGCCAATGTATGCCACCTGAGGGAAGGTACCCAGGAAGCATCCAACTATTTACCCATATCATCTTCTCTTTATCTGGAGAAGCAGCAGTTCAACTCTGAGGTCCATACCCTGTCAACAAGAGTGAGCCCAACAACATTCTGTGGCTACTTGTGTTTGTGATCTCTTTCTTTCTTTCTTTCTTTCTTTCTTTCTTTCTTTCTTTCTTTCTTTCTTTCTTTCTTTCTTTCTTTCTTTCTTTCTTTCTTTCTTTCAATCACTCCCCAGAACTTGTGTAGATGAATTGGCAACTCTAAATTAAATTCTGGTTAGTGCTATGTGATTGTGTGGTGCCCCTGCTTTATTGTTTTTTTCTTGGTGCCTAATGCCACTAGGCTAGGTTCTGGTTCCTCACAATTTCAATACTATACAGTAACTCAGTAGCAAATGAATCATTACCTCATACACGAGTGTAACATTTATATTCATCACTTACCATGCTATCCAATCGCAAAGTACAATAAGCACAGCTTGGACAGAAGAGTAATATCTAATATATAATTACTAACATGGCAAATACAGTTCCAATCAAAGTTTTAATGCACCAGAACAGCTGCTAAATGTTCTCATAAAGACGAAAGGAAGGACCCGTTGAGGTTGCCTAGCAACCAGATCTTTACATAACATCAAAACAAATAAATATTATTTTTGACAAAGTTCAAAATGAAGACTGCCAATATAAGAGACCAAAAAGTATGAGAAATCATATGAACTTGAGCACACATTGATGTCAGCTCAGATGCCCCAGCCAGCTTATTTTGGTACTGAACAAGTCACCATGCCTGCTTCATCAATAACAATATGTACATTAGTGATTTATGCTGGGCTGCTGACAAGAAGTGCTCTAGAGTTAAGAAAGTGGTTTGAAAAACTTTATATGAGCAAACAATGAGAGATTAAAAATTGATAACAATATGGAATAGTTAATAAAAAGCTGATACAGCACTGCAGACATAAAATATGGCTTATTATTATATTTAGCAGATTCAAATTCCTTAACATTCTCCTAAATCTGCTGGCCTTTATAAATTAATATTGAAGAATTTAATGGAGCATTTTGAGAGCACCATATTATTTAAGTATGATCATTAAATAGGCATTTGATTTTGTGATGTTCATCATTACAGTGCGTCTCTTTCAATGAGATATTGCCTTTGCAAGTGTGTTATAGAACCTTTTTAGAGCATTGAGAAGCATAGAAGCCTTCCTTTTCAGTATTGGGTGTATGGTGAGAACCTACCCTGACTGGTGCATTAGATTATTACCAGGCCCACTCACGCAAACACTCACATATGACAAATTCAGAATCCCAAACCTAACACACACTTTGTTGAGATGTGAGTCAGGACCTAAATGTGTCGGAGCGATTTATGCCAACAATGAATGCATACCTTCACTACCAACAATCTCAACAACTCCTTTGTGTAGGCTCTTCCTTACATTCATATTCCATTGCAGACATGGGGACAATACGCACACTTACCATATATAGTGCTAGGTTGGGAGCATACACTGATACAGAGCGTTGTTGCACCCATCACATAACAAACCATCTCAGGATCCCAAATTTGGACCCAAGTGCAGCCTTTGCAACAGGTGACACCTCAAGTGAAATAGAAGTTCAGGAAACTGGATTTGCTCAATACTACTACTGTATATGAACAAAATGATTATGTTCATATACAGTAAACATAGCATTGCCTATCCATCATTCAGTTTTCTAAACCTGCATTTCCATTACAAGGTCATGGTCTGTTTAAATTAATCAACAGCATATGGGAACCAACCATATAATGGTTGCCAGTCTCTAATTTTGAGTCTCTGCAGAACTTGGTGGTATGGAAAGAAATTTAAATAACCAGAGAAAATGAATGGGGAAAACCACATAGACAATACAAGTCCATCTCAGGGCAACACCAGGAGACACCAGCAGCTTCTTTAGACTCCACCACCTCTTCAGTGATGAGGTTGGCTTGTGTAATGATGCACACAGAATGAGGCATTTTTTCGCTGATAGTGGATACCCTTCTCATATTGTGGACAGGGCCCTCAGTCAAGCCAGGAGTAGACCTTGTAACATCCACTCCAAGAGGAACCCTTGTTATGAAACTCGAGTCCCGCAGGACCTCACATTCCACCATAACACTGAAACTCTCTCTCACCGGTTATCTAATGAAATTTTCCCGTTTTACAGACTATTTCTTAACCCTCATTTAATTGCCTTCCATTGACCACCAAACATATGCAAGCTTTTTGTCTATTGCCACATTCCTCACCAGGCACTTTTAGCTGTTACAGGAGCTGTGGTGTCACCTGCAAATATGTCACCAACAATACCTCGGTATCTGGTGTTTCTGGTAAATTTAGTATTAAACAACTGGCCTCTTGCCAGTCAAAAAGTTTTTTTACTGCATTTCTTGTAGAATATGTCAACCCATCTACATAGGTGAAACAGGAAGAAGGCTAGCAGACCACATCAGGTAGCACACTTAAGCCGTTAAGATCAAGGACCTTACAAAGTCTATTGCAGAACACTTCACATCACTTGATCATGGCCACACTGATCTCTCGCTCTCTCTGTTTGTGTTCTTTCACAGGCTTCAAAGACACTTTTTAAAGAAAAACAGAAGAAGCTAAGCTCATTCTCACCCTGGGATCACATATTTCTGCAAGTTTTAATAAGTGAATCACTTCTTCCTCTCTAATAGAAGACTTTTTCCCACTTACTCTCACCTTTTCTCCTTTCATCTGCCCTGACTTTGTTCTCTCCTTCTCCTTCTATATGTGTTACCTGCTTTTTCCTTTTCAGCTGCACATCTAAAGAAAGGATAAGCAGCCAAAATAATAATAATGATGATAATAATACATTTTCTTTATATAGCACCTTTCTCATGCTCAATGTTGTGTCTTTAAACTTCTTTCCTTGGCAGCTTGGAAATACCTTTTAGCAGTTTTCTTCTTCAACACCAGCAGTGTTTTAGATCCAAGTGTTTTAGAACTTCACTTGCCCATTATAGTTTTGTGGGGAGCTGAAACAAGTCTAAGTAGCATTGGATACACTGCAGGAATCCTCACTGAATGTGATGACAGGTCATCTCAGAACAACACAAGCATCATAAGACAATACTAGCATTGTGCTCTCTCTTATTTGATTATCACTGCTTGTTTCTCAGAAAACTGGGACAAAGAGATGGAGTGGCTCGAATCCACAGACTTGTAACCCCTTATGATAAAACAGCAGTACCAGATCTTCTGTCTGATATGAATGCACATCTTACTAAATGGTGGCGACATGATGAATACGTTTTGGTCTGCAGATGTCTGTTCATTTGCTTCCATCAAGAAGAATCATTTGCTTTGCCCTAGATGTCTTTGGAAACACGTTTTAACTGTAGGAAATGCAGTTGGCACTAATATCCTGGATAACTTGCAAAAGACATATTTCCTAACAGACGTACTGTAATTGCTTCATTTCTTTCTTTTCCTCTCTCTAGGATCAATTCATGCAGGTGCACTCGCTGTAATGGAGGTTATTACTCCTACAGTGATGTAATCTGCATGTTAGAAATTTGGGAAAACAAAGGCCTCTCTTGAAATCTGTATCTTTTCAACTTGTCCAGATTTATTTTATTAATAACATAAGCAAAACGAAAACCATTTTCTGGAAACTTGGAATTTAGTCATATTTAAGAAAGTAGAAATAGGTAGTTGGTGTTTATTGTTTAAGTATTTCTTTTAATTGAGTTGAAAATTGGAAATTTCTTCCAGTCTTTTTATATTTGTAAAGACTTACACAACTTTACTTTTTGTTAATAATGGCTGCAGAGTAGATAGTAAATAGACTGGATAAATCAAGGCTTAAATCATTTGTGAATATACTGCATGCTACTAAGCAACTGCTGAATTCATCATATTAATAAAAATGTCTTTTTATGTGTATCGGTTTAAATCGAGGGGAAACACCAGTCAGCACTGCTGTGTCACAGATCCACCATGCTGGTTTCAAATCCCACACTCAGTCATTATCTGCCTGGCGGCTGCACATTCTTCCCATGTCTGTCTGGATTTTCCAGCCTCAAAGACGCCCTGATTAGATTAATTGGAAATTTCAAATTGGTCCCATTGGGATGTGCAGTTTTGGGACCTGCAATGGGGATGGCATCTCATCCAGGGTTCGTTTCTGCCTTATCAACAGTGCTGCCAAAACCAGGCTTCAGTAACATCCCTAACCCTCCCACTCACACCCCCTCTACCTCTACAACCCCTGGAATTAAGTAGGTTTGAGAATGTTATGTTTAATTTTATCTTAAAAGTGGACCAAGAAGATCTTACATTGCTACTGAATATAGTGTATTTTGTATTTGTGAGGTTTTAATTGGAAAATCAACCACATGTGTTACTCTTCCAAGCCTTTTTCACCCATGTTTCCTTGCCCTGGATTATGGGGCAGCTCTTATCTTGGCAACAATAAGTGCAAGGCAGGACTCAACACTAACTGGGACAGACATGACAAAGACTTTCAATGATGCTATTTGTTAAATTAATTTGTGGTCTTTTGATCAAATCCATTCTGTCATGGGAGAGTCTAATTAGATGTGTTAGGAAGACGATTTCTCTGTCCTGGTCATCTAATGTCACAGTAGATGGACAGGTAATTTATTTGTGGTTTCTGTAGCTTAGTGTCTTGGACAACTGAAAACACCAAAACATATCTTTCATTACAATACTATAAACTTTAATCCTTGAGTTAAAAAAATTGATTTGATTTTTTTCCTAACATATTTGGAAATGGGAGAATTCAGAATAATTCAGTCTTTTTTATTAGATGTTTATTTATCTATGCAGTAATGCATTCTTACAATGACGTCCGTTATAGTCCTGTCTAATAAAGAAAGTAACAGACACCTTCATAACCCTGTATGCATATTGAGAGTTACAAATTAAATATACCTGCAATCATAAAGGCAAAAAAAAGCACTACTCGTCTCGAACCACCCTTACTTAAAAGAAGAGGACGACATTCATCAAGACTCTTTGCAGTGTTGGCTCCTCAGTGGTGGAACGAACTTCCTCTTGCTGTACGAACAGCGGAGACCCTCACTGTCTTCAAACGTCGTCTGAAGACGCACTTCTTTAAACAGCACTAGGGGGACTAAAGTCCCCATACTTTTTTTTGTACTTTTTTCTCAAAAAAAAAAAATTGTACTAACAACTTACTATTTTCTTCTAGCATGGTTTTGTGTACAACTTGGTCAGCGGTAACTTGTTTAATGACAGTAGATTTAATCCTAGCCTTAAAGACTGAAGAACAGTCGTAGACTACTAAGCACTGTTGTAAGTCGCTCTGGATAAGAGCGTCTGCTAAATGTTGTAAATGTAAATGTTGTAAATGTAAAAAAGGTTTGTAAGTTTCACCATGGATATTATAGTGGCATGATGGTGATCTCTGCTGGATCATGGGCTCAGTTTTTGCTCTAACCGCTGTCTCTCTGTGTGTTTGCATGGGCTTACCCAAGTTTCCTCTAACACTAAAAAGACTTGCTGAGCAGAATAAAATGTGACTTTAAAGTGACCTGCAGGAGTGAATCTGTTTTGTATAATGTGACAAGCAGTGGACTGGCATGGGTTCAGCTCCTTGAAACCCTAAAATGAACAATGACTTTACAGAAAGTGGCACTATATATACTGTATTGTATGCAGTATATAATCTTATATATAAACGTCTACGCGTAGAAGTGTGTGTGTCTGTCTGTCTGGCCTGGAAGTGTGAGGCAACAGCATGAAGCTCAAAGAAAGCGACTCTGTCACCAAAGTGAAACCGGCGAGAAAAGAGAAAAACTCCCTTAGCTGCTAATACACAAGTGAGGCGAGCACATCGGCAAACAAAACCTCCAAGGAGAGAGAAACTCGCTTAGCTGCTGATAGACAACGGAGGTGAGCATGTCAGCAAAACAAAACCACGGAGGAAAGCAAACCTCGCTAAGTCGCTAATGCACAACTGATGCGATTAATTGATTGCAGTGCCAGAAACCATCGTTTCTAGGAGCCTAGACTTTTTACAGCACAGGCTTGCACAGCTAATATAATATAATATAATATAATATAATATAATATAATATAATATAATATAATATAATATAATATAATATAATATAACTAGCTGTGTAAGCCCGTGCTGCAAAAAGCATGGGGTCCTAAAAACTATTTGAAAAAAATCTGAACTGTAGAGTTGTCAGGTAATTGAAAGGAACTACTCAGGGCATGTCACTCCTAGGAGGTTTCGTTTTGCCGACATGCTCGCATTGCTTCTGTATTAGCGGCTAAGCGATTTTGTCTATCTTCAGAGGTTTTGTTTTACCAACATGCTCCCCTCACTTGTGTATTAGTGGCAGGAGGAAAAGTAAAAGGGATACCATTTTGCCGATGTGGTCGCCTCACTTCTGTATTAACGGCTGAGTGGGTGACTTTCTTCGGAGGTTTTGTTTTGCTGATGTGCTGGCCTCACTTGCGTATCCTTGGAGGTGGAGCCCTTACCCCAACTCCACCTCTCACTTCCAGGCCTGACAGACACACACATATCCATGCATAGACGTTTACATATAATATAATATAATATAATATAATATAATATAATATAATATAATATAATATAATATAACTAGACATTAAGCCCGTTACAATAACAGGCGCTAGAATAGTAGTGCATAAACATTAGTAGGAACAGTCTATATTAAATGTCAAAGTAGCGTCTATTTTCTGTTACAGTAATACTGGCTTGTATGTGGCTGTAATATGCGTCACTGTATTGTGTGCCTTTAATTTTCTCTCACAGTAATACGTCTCTCCAGCAAATATTTTAATCTGCTGGCGTGCAGCTGATTACTGTATGTATGGCGTCTCCCCAGCAACGGATTTTATGTGTGTGAAAATAAATCTACTTTTAAAAGTCATCCTATTGTAATATCATGAAAATTCGTATATTTAGGAAAACACTTTACACTTTACCGGGCCAAGTTTGTTAATCGCAAATCTGACATCCTCAGAGTGAACACTTGCACAAAAACAAGCACTAATCCCACCTCTTTGGGGAAGCTGGTCTCCGCATCTCAGTACCCGATTGGATTTTTCGTGCGTTATGTTTTAGGTCTTACCTCATTTACCGAAATCCGATTGGATATTTTATAGGTCCCGCCCTCTCTGTCTTGTGTGACGCGTCAGGCGGCCTTTGAAGCATCGCACCGTGCCCCACACATGCACACTTCACCAGAAGACACACACACACGGACACATGAATGCACACAGGGATTTTATTAAGGAGGATATAATATAATATAATATAATATAATATAATATAATATAATATAATATAATATAATATAATATACTGCGGTGGATTGGCACCATGCCCGGGATTGGTTCCTGCCTTGTGCCCTGTGTTGGCTGGGATTGGCTCCAGCAGACCCTGTGTTCAGATTCAGCAGGTTGGAAAATGGATGGATTGATAATATAATATAATATAATATAATATAATATAATATAATATAATATAATATAATATAATATAATATAATATAATATAATATAATATAATATAGGTTTTTTTTACCTCCTCTTTGCTCGATCAGCTGCTGGCTTGATCTGCATCTCGCACGGCGCTTCGAACATTTAAAAGCCTGTACAGCAGCTGTCCTACTCTTTGTCTTTTATTTCCGGCCCCAGGCGAGGTTAAATCTCTTGGCACAAAGT
Organism: Erpetoichthys calabaricus; assembly: GCF_900747795.2. Classification (NCBI taxonomy): domain Eukaryota; kingdom Metazoa; phylum Chordata; class Cladistia; order Polypteriformes; family Polypteridae; genus Erpetoichthys; species Erpetoichthys calabaricus. The sequence continues at coordinate 217,120,076 of NC_041398.2, read as the reverse complement.
CTTGTCTTGTGGGACGTGAGTTCTTGACATTTTTTAGTTTATAATTTAAAAACAGAATAAGATTCTGAAAATCTAACAACATCACATTAAAGTCTGATAAATTCTGAAAAGAATGATACCAAACATATATACGGTATGTAGGTTTTAAAATAAGCCCGATTTAAAGCGTGACAAAAAATGTGACATAAAAAGTCACATAAAATCATTGCACTTTTAGGCTTAGGATTTTATATATAGAGAGTAGCTATAATATAATACAGTGTATAAATAAGGATGACTGCTCGTTAGCCTGCTCCTCCTAGCTGTTAGTCTTTTGACAGCAGCTCAACATAAAGTACATAGCATGCAGACATTGTCAAGAGGCTTCATTTGACTTTTGGTACCAGAGGTGGTTCATATACAGTACATATCTACTATGTGTTTCTCTCACATACACACAGGTCCGTATATTTATTGTGCATTCAGAAAGTATTATTTTGCTATGTTGCAGCCTTTTGCTAAAATCATTCACATTTATTTTTTCTCTCATCAAGCAGCACTCAATACCCCAGAATGGCAAAGCAAAAACAGGATTTTAGAAATTTTTGCAAATGTATTAAAAATAAAACACTGAAATATCACATTGCCACAAGTATGCAGACCTTTTGCTATGACACTTGAAATATGGCTTGTCCCATTCTAATGATCATCATTGAGATGTTTTTCCACTACTTGTTTTGAGTCAGCCTGCGGTCAGTTCAGTTAATTTGACTTGATTAGGAACGGAACACACCTGCCTAGAGAAAGTCCAATAGTAGACAATGTGTATCAGAGCAAAAACCAAGCCACGAACATCAGAGAAATGCCTATTAAGCTTAGAAACAGACTGTTCTGCTCCGGTGCGCTCTGCACCTCAGACTGGGCTGAAGGTTTAGCTTCCAGCAGGACATTGACTCTAAGCACAAATCAAAGACAACACCAGAGTGTTTTAGGGACAACTCTGCGAATGTTCTTGAGTGGCCCCACCAGAACCCAACTGAATATCTCTGGAGAGACCAGAAAACGGCCATCCACCAATGGTTTCCATTCATCCTGGCAGAGCCTGACAGGATCTATGGAGAAGAATGGCCAAAAATTCAAAATCCTTTTGTGTGACGCTTGTCACGCCAAACCCCAAGAAGACTCCAGGCTGGAAGGGCTGCCACAATTGCTTCAGTTTGCAGTTTTTATTGTTAATGAATTTGCTAAAATTTCTAAAATCAGAATGACAAAGCAAAAACATGGGCTATTGAATGTCACTTAATGAAAAAAGAAAATGTAAACGATTTTAGCACAAGGCTGCAACATAACAAAATGTGAAAAAGTGAAGGGTCTGAACACTTTCTGAATATACTGAACTGTGTATAGAATATATACAATATAGTATATGGTGAAATATTGAAGCATGTTAGTGAATAATAAAATAGTAATAACCTTTGATTAAAAAATGTATTATTGTATTATGTTAGCAATGAGAAGTCAAGAAAAATGACAGGTTTTATTGGCTAACTGAACAGATTACAATATGCAAGCTTTCATGGCAGCTCATGCCCCTTCTTCAAAAGTCACAGTAAAATTGTACTCTTTAAATAATTATTTCACTTTAGTAATGAGAGTTATGGGTGGCTTGGTGGCACAGTGGTTAACACTGTGCTGTGTGACTAGAGTCTGCATGCCCTTCCAGTGGTTGTGTGGGGTGTTCTTCATTTAAAGACATGTAGGTTATGCTACTTAGCCTTATGTGAACATGAGTGTGTGTGTCCTGTGATGGGCTGACACCCTGTCCCTAGCGGCTTTTTACCTTGCCACTGATGCTGCTGGGATAGGCTTCAGCCCCCATAACACAGAATTAGATTACGCAAGTCTGAGAATTTTGTATTTTAAAAGGACAATTATATAAACAAGACAGGAAAATGTATCCCAATCAGCTTAGAGGTCTACCCTGACTTTTTTGGAGTTGGGAGCATTAATATTTTTTGTTTCATTGCTTGCTTACTGGAATTATTTCATAACCGTCATTTTAAGAACATATTGGCTTCCAAAAGACCACAAGAAAGGCTGTGGTATTTCACTACACACTTTTAAGACAAGTGACATAAAAAATAATCAGCTGCCGAATGAGAAACATAGTACAGAGTGAAGGGAACTTTAGAGGAAATAAAGAAACTGACAACTAGGGAGAATTAATCTTTTTTTTTTTGTTTATAAATAGAAGCTATGAAGCACCTTGAGCATGGGAAAGGCATTATATAAATAAAATGTATTATTATTATTATTATTATGCTCTACCTTTTTGCTCTGCTGTCCTTCCTACCTCAAGAAGCCTCACAGATCTGTGACGACACAAACAGCAGACTCCATCCTTAAATGTGAACCTCCTGTCCTTCAGGACTTGTGTACTGGAGTAAGAGCTTAAAGCACAGGGTTATTGGAAAAAAATTAAATAAAATATTTCAGCATCCAATTGCACAGGGGCACATATTCTGATATTTTTAAAGGTATTTAGGTTTTGTTACTGCAGAGACCACTGAATTGCATCATTTTTTTTACTTTGCATTAAAAACGGAATCAAGTGAAAAACACAAAACTGTGCCTTTTGTATCGTGTGGACTAGATATGAATGCAATGCGCTGAGCTGGAATTCTCTGCTCCCAGAGTACAGGTGAGGCGGATGATGGTTGCATAAACTGTGCATTTATTGACATCTAGTGGCGAACTTGCGCATTGCAGGCATTGACACAATTCTTGGCATGAGAGCACTGCTTGAGGCCTAACATTACAAATGCCAAAATTAAATAGTAATATATATTTTTATAGCACTAAGAAAGCATTCAGTATCATTAAAAAAAATATTCTGGGCAAAAATATAATTATTAATAATATTTTTATTTTCTACTATATAATTCCACGTTTATGCTATACAACAAAATGGACAGGTATATATAATTAAATAAAAATATTTAATATGTAATCATTTTTTCACAAACATCAGGGAAGTTTAACTCTTTTAAATTAAACAACGCTTCTGTAAATAATATCACTGTGAATCAAAATGAAGTTAGGAGCTTTTTCAGCAAATGATGTGCCTTTAGAAAAGTTTCTTTCAGTAGATATTCTGTCTGGGAAATGAATATTTTTATTTAAAATCTTATTGACTTTTTATTAGAGTTTCTTCACTTTTTGTATTCTTGATTTTGGTAAGATACAGTACTGAATGAATAAGAATGTCTGCTTTATGTCATTGGAGGATGGCAGGCTTGTACAGAAGGGGGAGAGTCACAGACAGTCGATTGTACTCATTTGTGACTTACTGTATGCCCACTCAATGTGCTATAGATAATAAGATTGGTAATTACTGTGTGCTTTTGTTATGTACGAACATGACTTAAATGTTTTACCTAATCTGTCAATGACATTTTAGATAGATGTCTTAAGCATAGCTGCCTCAAAAATCAATGGACATTGGTTTGATTTGTATCCTAATTGCGTTTTCATGACTTCAGGTTATTCTTGCCTCTATCTAAAATAACACTACAGGACCTGTCCACTGGTTTTGAGTAACCAACTTCATCTGTATAATCTTAGCAAGTCAAGGGCAGTTGGGTAAGTCATGTAGTTTGACATCCTAAGTGACTCAACCAGACTGGTCTGCAACTCCCAGCAACAAAATCAAACAGGTCTGACTTCCTCTTAAGTCACAGAGGCAGACTCATGTGTGTGCAAATCTAAAACTCAATGAGCACTCACCTGCAAGTCCAATGCATTCACTAAGGTCCCGAATAGAAGAAGGAAGGTTTATTGTACCAGAACAGAATCTAAAAAAGGAAAATAAAAAAGCAGAGATTGTGGCTCACCATACCTGGAAAGCCTTCATGAAGGAAATGAGTGCAATTAGGCAGCCTGTTAAGCTGTCAGAATGATTTGGAAATGTGAAACAGTTACTGAAAAGGCTGAATGGAACTGAGGATTTTGTTATAATCCTAGCCATTTCATCTGACATCCAGCGAGTGATACACAAAATCCAGCAAATGGAGTTACTACATTGGACATTCATTCCAATTAGAAGTTGTGTAACATGCTGCTGACATTAGTGACTCTAAACTGTGTGTGGAGGAGTTCTTGAAGACTGAGAAAATAATAGTATTTCAAAGGAAAATGAAAGCATACAAAAAACTACAAACATTTTTACGCAAGGTGCTCTTATAGACTAGGGGCTCTTAAATTTTTTCATCTGAGACCCCAAATAAGAAGACTGGTACCATATTGGGACCCAAGAAGTGGGTATATTGTAATAATGACAGCAGAGCCACACAACAGTGGCCATATAACAAAAAAATGGAAAACGTTTGAGCTTCCCTTCAAGTACGTCTTGTACATTATTACATACCTAAATATAGATATTACTATATCTACTCTCTGTCTCTCTCTCTCTCTATATATATATATAAAATCCTAAGCCTAAAAGTGCAACGATTTTATGTGACTTTTTAAGTGACGCTTTTTGTCACACTTTAAATCTTGCTTATTTTAAAATCTAAATATATATGTTTTGTATCATTCTTTTCAGAATTTATCAAACTTTAATATGATGTTGTTAGATTTTCAGATTCTTATTCTGTTTTTAAATTATAAACTAAAAAATATGTAGAACTCACGTCCTGCGAGACGAGACTTTGTACTAAGAGGTTTAACCATGCCTAGGACCAGAAACAAAAGACAAATAGTAGATGACAAAGTAGAACGTTGTAAAGACAAGGCAGTGAGACAAAAGGACAGCTGCTGTACAGGCTTTTAAATGTTTGAAGCGTTGCGCGAGATGTGGATCACACGGCATAGCAGCAGCAGCAGCAAGGGACGTGATGTGGCTGGCGCGTAGCACAGGCCAGGGGGTCTCCCTAGTACTGTATATAATAATATTATATTTTGTATATAATATATTCTATACAATATTATATACTGTATAATATATATAATATTTTATATAATATTATACTTTAGTTTAAAAAAATATATATATATTAAAAGAAACAAATTAGACAATGTACAGATGTCATAAAATTCAGGAGCGTCTGGTGACCAAGTTAACTGATATGAAAGTTAGAACATTTCACAATTTTTATTTACTTTGTCCAAAAGTCAATTACCCTAAGTTCTTGTCTATAAGCCGCGGCTTATCTAAGGAAAAAAGTTGTGAAAATGAAAAAATAGAATATCGGCTTATACATAAGTCCGGCTTATACAGTAATCCCTCCTCCATCGCGGGGGTTGCGTTCCAGAGCCACCCGCGAAATAAGAAAATCCGCGAAGTAGAAACCATATGTTTATATGGTTATTTTTAGAATGTCATGCTTGGGTCACAGATTTGCGCAGAAACACAGGAGGTTGTAGAGAGACAGGAACTTTATTCAAACACTGCAAACAAACATTTGTCTCTTTTTCAAAAGTTTAAACTGTGCTCCATGACAAGACAGAGATGACAGTTCCGTCTCACAATTAAAAGAATGCAAACATATCTTCCTCTTCAAAGGAGTGAAGCAAACAAATTAATATGTCTGTTTGGCTTTTAGGTATGCTAAGCACCGCGGCACAAAGCTGTTGAAGGCGGCAGCTCACACCCCCTCTGTCAGGAGCAGGAAGAGAGAGAGAGAGAGAGAGAGACAGTCAAAAATCAATACGTGCCCTTCGAGCTTTTAAGTATGCGAAGCACTGTGCAGCATGTCTTTTCAGGAATCAGCTTTACAAAAGATAGCAACGTGAAGATAATCTTTCAGCATTTTTAGACGAGCATCCGTATCGTCTAGGTGTGCAAACAGCCCCCCTGCTCAATCCCCATACGTCAGGATCACAGATAGTCAGCGCAAGAGTGAAAGAAAAGTAAGCAATCTAGCTTCTCAGCCATCTGCCAATAGCGTCCCTTGTATGAAATCAACTGGGCAAACCAACTGAGGAAGCATGTACAAGAAATTAAAAGACCCATTGTCCGCAGAAATCCGCGAACCAGCAAAAAATCCGCGATATATATTTAAATATGCTTACATATAAAATCACAATTTAAATGACCGCTACGCGCGCGTGTTGACTCGGCGACGCCCAGAGCAGAAAGAACGCGCTTCGGCCGCTCCAACCGCGCCATGCGGGGAGTGAGAGAGACGCCAATATCTCACACTCTCTCCCCCCTTAAAGAAATTAAATGGGTGCGAGTGAGACCACTGACCTCCCTCCCTTCTATTAGTTATAGGTTATAGTACGTTCGGCTTATCCATGAGTCCGGCTTATCTATGATACGATTTTATTTTAAAAATTCATATGATTTTTGGTCTCCGGCTTATACATGAGTCCGGCTTATAGACAAGAACCTAGGGTATTATACGTATTTTTGTTTATTAAATAGTTTTGCAACAATGAGTCATATTAAATAATACAATGCAGTTATATGTGTTTGTAGACAACATTAAATACGTGCTTCTTAATAGCACTTTACAAAAAGAGTTAGGGTGGCTCCATGGCTTTTCATACACAGCAGACTGCAATTGAAGTGGTGTGAAAATGGCACAGATTAATGTGTGTTAAAATATCTATCTATCTATCTATCTATCTATCTATCTATCTATCTATCTATCTATCTATCTATCTATCTATCTATCTATCTATCTATCTATCTATCTATCTATCTATCTATCTATCTATCTATCTATCTATCTATCTATCTAATCTTGTACCCAATGGCATCCCAAAACAGGGCTAGATTTGAAGAACCTAGAATTGAAACCTTTTTTGTTTTGATTCATTAATTAATTTGGTAACCAAAATATTTGTAAAGGAGTGTGCTGGGAATTACGTTTGACACCCTTCTGCTTTTAATTCAGCTACTGGGTTCTCAACCTATGAATCATGGAAGCCATATTAAGGAATATGTCCTATAACCAGGCAGTAGAAACCACTTGTGATTAGCATCTCTGGTCTCCAATCTTTTCAGGCTATGTCAACATTTATTTTTTTTCCCAAATACATTCCCTGCCAGTCTCTTGAGTCTGACTGCTATCGATCTGTTCTACAGTATTTAACACTGCGCACTGGAAATTGTAATATAATATCAGTGATCCAGTTTTTAGGCTTTTAGGTAAAATGGATTATTTGTTGTTAGACCAACTGCATCATGTGATATCCAGATCTCCATGGCAGCTCCCACTTTAAACAGGTAACATAGTCTCACTCACCCTAGTTAGAGATCATTTGCTGCTGCCCCCTAGACATTGGCTGGGAGAATACTGATCTTCCGCCAGTCCTTCACAACCTCACCGTTAAATTGGTTATATGATCCAAGTCTCCCTACCTAAGGACCATGTGCTACCACCTTGTTGCCTAGCAGAATTTTAAGTTCTAACTAGACTCCCCAAAAGTCCACTCTTTTATGTTCTAACTAGATCCCCACCATGTCCTCTCTTTCCATTAATAAAGCAATGCGGTTCCTTCTTTTATAAGGACAAACTATATGTGGCAGCCTTGAGGCCTAATGGTGCCCCAGTATCTCTCTTGCTTTGCTGTACTGCGCATGTTAACTTATCTGGGTGCCAGTTCTTTCCATTTCAGGTTTCCTACAGGACAGTCTCCTGTTTTGTGACACCCTGCTGTTGCTTTTTCCCCTGGTGGTCTCCTATGAGTTGGGCATGATGCCATGGTGCATTTGAACCCCCATTGAGTAGTGCCAAGCATACATTATGTAATATGCTGTGGGGTTCAGAAAAAGGACATGGGCTGCACTGGGGACAAAGAAAGTTTTGTGGAGGATTAAATAGAAAAAATTCTGTCTGCAGGCAAGGCCCTACGGCTACGTAGAATGTATAGCGGATATTTATGCAGCAAAGGAAATAGTAATTGAATCCGAGGACACAGTGAGTGAAAAGTGAAATAAAAATAAACCTAATGTAATTTAAGGAAAAGGTCCGAACTCTTCTTAACCATAGTTAAAAAGCCACAGTAAGGACAAGATGCTATATAGACATTTTATAATTATTTTAAACTTTTCTTAATATATTCTGGCATATGTGTGGAATAATCTCTTCATTGTTTCAGAAAATTCCATTTATTCTTTTAAAGCATGCTATATTCTAAATATGTTTTAATTAAAGTTAAAAAAAGAAGTTGACATGCAACAAAACAAAAACGTAATACTGAAACAAAAAACCGTAACACAATATGTACACAGAAATGTACAAATAAAAGTAGCTAGTATACATTTCATTTACATAGTCTTATTGTTTTCAAGGTCATGGGATTATATTGGTGTTTTTTATTATTATGAATAATACTAAACAGCTTTTAAAATCTGAAAAATACTAGGCCCAAATTCCTACTGTGCTTAGTCACCTACACCCACTGTAGATTCTCTGCATTTCAGTCATTATGAAAATAAATATCTTGTTATTCCAAGGTAATGTTGCTTCATATTTCTTCGCATTTGAAACGACAATGTTTTTTAGATTGGTTTAAAATGTCATCTCCACATTATTTTCCCAATTTCTGGCCACTAGATGTTGCTCAAGAAATCAGTTCTCATGCCATTGTCAAAGGCTTTTGAAACTAGACTTAGTAGTGTGGTTATTCTTTTTTAGTCCCCCTATCAGCAACAAAAGGTCTTTTTATTTACAGTTTCATAACAGCTTCTTTAGGTCCTTTTTGCGATGCATGGGCCCAGCTTTTTCTTCTCTAGTGAAGAAATGTAAACTACTGATTACTTCTTCTTCTTTCGGCTGCTCCCCTTAGGGGTTGCCACACCGGATCATCTTCTTCCATATCTTTCTATCCTCTACATCTTGAGCTGTTACACCCATCACCTGCATGTCCTCTCTCACCACATCCATAAACCTCCTCTTAGGCCTTCCTCTTTTCCTCTTCCCTGGTAGCTCTATCCTTAGCATCCTTCTCCCAATATACCCAGCATCTTTCCTCTGCACATATCCAAACCAACGCAATCTCGCCTCTCTGACTTTGTCTCCCAACCGTCCAACTTGAGCTGACCGTCTAATGTCCTCATTTCTAATCCTACCCATCCTCGTCACACCCAGTGCAAATCTTAGCATCTTTAACTCTGCCACCTCCAGCTCGGTCTCCTGCTTTCTGGTCAGTACCACCGTCTCCAAACCATATAACATAGCTGGTCTCACTACCGTCCTGTAGACCTTCCCTTTCACTCTTGCTGATATCCGTCTGTCACAAATCACTCCTGACACTCTTCTCCACCCATTCCACCCTGCCTGCACTGTCTTTTTCACCTCTCTTCCACAATCCCCATTACTCTGTACTGTTGATCCCAAGTATTTAAACTCATCCACCTTCGCCAATTCTACTCCCTGCATCCTCACCATTCCACTGACCTCCCTCTCATTTACACACATGTATTCTGTCTTGTTCCTACTGACCTTCATTCCTCTCCTCTCTAGAGCATATATCCACCTCTCCAGGGTCTCCTCAACCTGCTTCCTACTCTCGCTACAGATCACAATGTCTTCAGCAAACATCATAGTCCACGGGGACTCCTGTCTAATCTCATCTGTCAGACTTCTCTTTTTATATGGGTGGAGACAAGGCATGAGAGATTCAGCCTCCTTTACAGCCTCCCAGGGCTGGACATGTACTACTGATCGTCTCTTAAGAAGAGAGTGAAACAGGCACCTGGAAAGCCAGAATTCTAAGAAGGGCCTAGCTTCATATCTCTCTGGCTCTGTGATTCAGGCACTTCACCTGAATAGCCAATCAGACTGCATGTGTATATCACATGATTTACACAGTGAACACCGTGAGAAGTATATGGCTGCACCACATGACACTCCTACTACACGACATACCTACTCGATAGTCATCATTACTCCAGAGAAAGATAACCCTCCCAGATCCCTAACCTCAACCATAGTTGTAGGGATATTTTATGAGAACACCATACAAGTAAGAAGCAGTTGACTGAGCACGCCACAAAAATTACTGACACGTAATGCAAAGGCAGATAAACATTATCAGACATGTGCAATCTGATTGCCTTATCAACAGAGCAGAGCTTTTGGGGGGCTGCAGCTCGACACTAATGAGAATTCTCGACCTTCTCTTCAGGTGATGTTCTTATAGCACAGAGAAGGAGCTCTTCACACCTTTGATGGATTTGACTAATATTAGCACACTTCTGCTTATCATAAGCCTATGGGAAGAACATAGTGACTCAGAATTGCTTCATTTTTAATGTCACTTAAGTAGACCTAACTAGTGATAGGACAATGTGCTGCCCACCATAAGAGTGACACTAAAATCTTCACTATGGGAACTAATGCTGTGTTTACATGCTACGGAACGGATGATAAATATGAGCTTTCCAGTAGAAATTTCACATCATTGGCCTTCCAAGAAATTTGTTCTACTAACCACTTCAGAGATAATACATGGACCCTTCATTATATAAAATAAAAAAATAATAATCAGAAATAACAGTTTGTTGCTGCAGTGTGATTAATTTGTTTTTATAATCACAAAAAATAAATAAATCGAGCTAACCTTTAAGTGCTTTTTGTACAAGACTGACCAGCAGATCAACAATGACATTTGCATTCTCATAGCACATGAATGCAGCAAAGAAATTGGAGCCTGTAGATTTCTTTCTGCTTTTTCTACAAATTTACTCAATCTCCTAGAGAACAAGAAGAAGGAAGACATTTTTTCACTATGTAGCAGACCATTACTCTTTGCACTTTGTCAAAATTTCATTTTTACATGTAATAGAAGGGTTACACACCCCAGCTTGATTACCGTATACCTTACTCTGGGTAGTTCTTAACTGAATGTTCTTGATGAAACCTCCAAATTTTACTTCAATTTGACATGTTGAAGTCAAATAGTCTAGAGATGCTTATCTGATGCATAATCATTTCAGTGAAGGAATGTTTACTTTCGTTCATTGTTGCCCCTAGCTGATTATATTTGTCTATCAGACATTGCTGTAAACATCTTAGCCACTGCAAGCTGAGAAGTCACTGTCACTGAAATTGCAGCCAAATTTTTACAATCCTGTTTATTGAGTAATGAGGACTAACAGAATGAGTAGCTGAGTCTGCCCAACATTTAATGCATGGCTATATGTGCTCATAGGGCCATTATTGTGATGTGTACAGGGTACAGTGAAATTCTGACTTGCATGTGCTGATCAACATATAACATGTCGCTACTCTCAGACGCTATTGATGAGTGAGTATAATAACTTTACCTTGAAACTTCTGTCCTCCTTACCTGAAAACTTTCATGTACATTCTGGAGCATTCATGTTAATTATGTCAGTTTAATTTATTGTCTGGTTTACATGAATATTAGTGGGGTGGGGGGGGTCTCATTTCCTTAACCCACTTTTAATTGAGTCATTTGATTTGAATTCTTAAGACTTACATAACATGATATTGAATTGTACACTGACGATCTCAGAAACCTACAAAATGCCAAAATTGTTTCATTTCATATAAAACAGAACAGCCTCAGGTAATCTGCACTTGACAAGGGGGAGCAGCAAAATCGGACAGCTGGGGTCAGGGGTTCATATTCTCTAAACGTTGTTTATTTGTGGATCAGCAAGAGTTTTGACGCACAGTAGTGATGAGTGTGCAGTTTTATCACTAGGTATGTATGGTGTCAGAGTTTGGGTGATGATGGTCAGGGGAATGGTGTTTCCAGCTGAACAAAAGTATGTTACTTTAACAGCATGGGATTCATTCAGTGATTGCACCTGTGAGGAAGAACCTGGAATAAATGTTTTAACACTCATTTTGCTCTCTTATTTATTTTTTCTTAGGAGTAATTTACAGATAACGCAATGCAACAAAGTATTTAATATAACGGCTTTCATATACCTGCTATAGTGCCCTGAATTGGGGGGCATGTATAAAAAGTGTTGTCATTTCGACATGGTGTGTCCAAAAGATATTCAAATCCCCTTAAATGAAAGTCTGTAATGGGCACTTTATTCACGTCTGAATTATTTGATTTGTAAGTGTAAACTGTGGAACAGAGGGGAACAGCAAGGAAAAATGTGTGTTAGTCCAAAACATTATGGAGGGCTCTGTGTCTCATGCAACAAGCAATTACTTCATAATAGCAAGGTATTGTCCTCTTCATTAGAAGATAATAATCTCAAGATACTGTACAATCTCAAAACAATATCTATCTATCTATCTATCTATCTATCTATCTATCTATCTATCTATCTATCTAATAACAAGGCACAATTTTGTAATTTTAACATAGATTTTGTAAATAAGTATGTAATGGTATTTTTTTCTAGATAGTGGAAAATATAGTATTTCCAGAGAACAGAGCATTTAAAATATAAAGGACACTGCTCTGTTTTATTTATTGAGTCTTCATTTTATTTCTGACTCTGCCACTTAGTAAAACTAGTACATGTAGTGAATTATGAATTATTATCTGCTCCTCATATATACTTACACTTTTACGACAGCATGGTTCCTGAAACAAGTGTAAAGATTTACTTAAGATTTTACAGAATTTTACACAAAACATAATGCATAATGTTACATAAAACAATTTTACATAAAACATAATCCACTGCCGTTGATGCAGAATGGTCTCTGATTCTGCCAGTAGGAACCAACTATTTTCTTCTTCTGTTGTGTGTCCTATTTGTTAACAACAACAGTAAGATTTATTTCTATAGCACATTTTCATACACACGATGCAGAGCAAAGTGCTTTACAAAATGTCAAACAAATAGTTACATGAAAAGAAAAATACATTTAAATTAGATAAAAATCATAATGACTATATAACATACAAAAAATAAATCAATAGGCACTTATATAAAATAGATATATAATTAGTAAAAAAGTACAGTTCTTATATAGTGTGTCATTTTTTAAGTCTCTAAAGATCTTTAGAGGCCTGTGATGACAGAAAAAAATACAACCCTAATTCCAACAATGTTGGGACGGTGAGTAAAATGTAAATAAAAATAAAATGCAATGACTTGCAAATCTCATAAACCCATATTATATTCACTATAGAAATCATATCAAATGTTTAAACCAAGAAAATGTTCCATTTTAAGAAAAGAATAAGGTCATTTTGAATTTGATGGCAGCAACACATCTCAAAAAAGTTGGAACAGGGCCACGTTTACCATGGTGTGGCATCCCCTCTTCTTTTAACAAGAGTTCGTAAACATCTGGGAACTGAGGAGACCAGTTGCTGGACTTTTGGGAGATGAATGTTGTTCCATTCTTGTCTGATATAAGATTCTAGCTGCTCAACAGTCCTGGGTCTTCTTTGTTGTATTTTTTTGTTTCATGATGCGCCAAATGTTTTCAGCTGGTGAAAGGTCTGGTGTGCAGAAGTGGTCTGGATGGGAGAATATGTTGCCCTAAAACCTGCTTATACCTTTCAGCATTTGATGGTGCCTTTCCAGATGTGCAAGCTGCTAATTCCATAAACGCTAATGCTGCCCCATACCATCAGAGATGCAGACATTTGAACTGAGTGCTAATAACAAGCCGAATCATCCCTTATCTCTTTAGTCCGAAGGATGCGGCAGCCATGTTTTCCAAAAAATATTTCAAATTTTGATTTGTCTGACCACAGAAGAGTTTTCCACTTTACCTCAGTCCATTTTAAATGAGCTTTGGCCCAGAGAAGACGGTGGCGTCTCTAGATCATGTTCACATATGCCTTCTTCTTTGCATGACTGAGCTTTAACCTGCATTTGTGAATGGCATGGTGAACTGTGTTCATAGATAATGATTTCTGGAAGTGTTCCTGAGCCCATGCAGAGATTTCCATGACAGAATAAGGCCTGTTTTTAATGCATTGCCACCTGAGAGCTTGAACATCACCGGCATCCAATACTGATTTTCAGCCTTGTCCCTTGCCCACAGAGATTTGTATATTATGTACTGTAGATGATCAGATATTCAAAGTCTTCACAATTTTACGTGGAGGTACATTACCCTGAAATTGTTCCACAATTTGTAGACGCAGTGTTTTGCAGATTGGGGAACATCTGCCTATCTTTACTTCTGAGAGACTCTGCCTCTCTAAGATGCTCTTTTATACTCAATCATGCATCCCAGCCAATGACGTCTGAAGCTATGTTAGAGTGTCCATTGGTTCTTGGTCACCTCCTTGATCAAGGCACTTCTTTTCTGGTGTCACACATGTGCGATTAGGAGGAAGCTAAAGGGCTTGAGTGATTATAATACTACATCAGTCCAGGGGGTGGCAGAGTGTGCTGACTCTCTCTCCGTTCCTTACAGACCATTCCTGGGAAATCCCGCGAGGTACCAGCGCCTCTGATAGCGCCACTTCTGGTTCCGGCATCCTCTAATGATGCCAAATCCGGTTGTGGCACCTCTGATGATGTCACTCCCGGCCCTGCCTCCTCTGATGATGTCACTCCCGGCCCTGCCGCCTCTGATGACATCACTTCTGGTCCTGAAGATGTCACTTCACAGTTTTGGCATGAATTACATAATTTCCTCCACCAGCCTTTAAAAACGCCATTTTAACTCCACATATTCAATTCTGTTTTGGACTCAGTCTTCTAAACAACTCAATTCAATTCAACCTTTTGCAGCCAGGAACATAATATACAGGTGGCTGCCCCAAACCTTTTTCTCTGTCTGGAGGAGTTTTGTGACACTGATTATTCAATTTTTCCAAATGGCCATCTTCAGGAAGAGTCCCGGTGGTTCTAAACTTCTTCCATTTCACAATTATCGAGGCCAGTGTGCTCCTGGGAACACTCAAAGCTTTAGAAACGGTTTTACACCCTTGTTCTGATCTATGACTCACCAAAATTGTATTGTGGAAATCTACAGAGTCCCTTGGACTTCATGCCTTGGGTTTTTTGTCCTGACATGAAGTGTAAATTGTTGGACCTTATATACACAGCTGTGTGCCTTTCTAAATGGTGTCTAATCGATTCCATTTGTCACAGTCAAGTTTTGGACACATCTCAAGGTCTTAAGGATAATTAAAGCAAGCAGGAGGCACCTGACCGTCATGTGGAATGCCACAGCAAAGGGTCTGCATACTTGTAAGAATGAGATAGTTCTGTTTTAAATTTTTAATAAATTTGCAGACCTTTCTTAAAACATATTTTCACACTGTCATTATGTGTTATTGACTGTAGATTGATGGGCAAATATGACAAATGTATCCATCCGCCTTAATAAA
The DNA here is from genome assembly GCF_900747795.2 of Erpetoichthys calabaricus. Classification (NCBI taxonomy): domain Eukaryota; kingdom Metazoa; phylum Chordata; class Cladistia; order Polypteriformes; family Polypteridae; genus Erpetoichthys; species Erpetoichthys calabaricus. Next base: position 217,104,842 of record NC_041398.2, on the reverse strand, counting down.
AGGATACGTGTCTGCGTGTCCATCCAGCTGCTAGATGGTGTATCACAAACATTTTTAGTAATAAAATGCATTGCATTTGTCATTCCAGTGGATAGCACATCAGAAACATTAACACAAATCCCTTACCTAAATGGCATATAACAGAGACATAGGCATTGCATGGTGCACTATAAACGTTAACGCTGAGCTCTCCGTTGATTACATAGATTTCAATCCATCTTAGATGGAGTATCACAACAAGTTAAGAATTAAATGTACATCTCAATAAAGTGAGCAGATGTATATATATATTCATTCTGAAAATTCAGCTATTTTCACTGGCTTTTGAACAAGTGGTTTTTTTTTTCATTTTATCATCATTTGCTTATTGTTTTATCATGACCCCTTCCTTTTCTTAGTAATATCTGACTTTGTTTTCTTCTTATCTTTTTCTACACAAAGCTTTACAACACTTAATGTATTTCTTCCTCTTATTTTTTTATACCTACTATAGCATGTTGTCTGTTCCTTCTCTTGTACTCATGCCCTGGATAGTCTTTTGTATGAAATGTGCAACATAATATACAGTAATGATTGATAAACCAGCTGATGTTAAAGTTAAACCTTAAATGTTAATGTTTTATTCTCCTCACCTCTGGTTTCAAAGCAAGGGTGTACACCTGCTTAACGTGGCTTTCACCTTTTCCTATTGATGGATGTACACCATCAAGAAAATTGCTAGGGATTTATCAACCTGGAAGCATAACTTATCAGAGAAGTACAAAAAGCTACTTTAAATTGATTTATGTAATTGGAAGCAAACACTGAGCAAAAGTGGGCAATGCTTTGTGTTACAGTAACTCCAGTTGGAGAAAAACAACGTGATTAATTGCATTAGCTAAAATTACCTGAAGCATCTAGATAATGACTAGCTAAGCCTTGCCTGAATCATCTCCATTGGTTATGAATAAGTGGCTGCCATGTGTGGAAAAAAAAAATAGGGCAGGGCATTCTGAAATGAATCCCAGCAAACTCATACAGAAAACATTCATTCTCAATGGTGTATTCAGAATTTTGAGCATAGAAGAAATTTAAACAAACCATCCAGAAGGAAAATATTATTCTTTTTCTTTTTGGCCGGATGGGATTTTTAAGAAGCTAATTATCATATAATTATTTCACCTACAGTGTATTAGGCGTGAAAAATTGTTAATTTGAACTACCACTCCCCACCTACAAGCTGCTGTCATTTTCTCGGTAAGGGGTTCCCTTCAAAGAATACCGAAAGCTCACGTGGTCCTTTATACACTAAAATGTAGTATTGTACAATTCAACCAAAATTATTTTTACATAGCACACAGTATGTCAATTTGCATGACCAAATAGCTGTACAGTAAATTTGTACTTATACAACAGTTTAAATAAAATACAATATTAATTTTTTTTTTTTTTTTTGCATTTATATAGTGCTTTTCTCACTACTCAAAGCGCTTATATTATATGAAATAGACCACAGTAACACATAAATGGAAATGGGGATTTCTTTATATCTGTATCTTTAAAAAAGATTTTCAAACATGTGTTAAATATTTCAATTTTAACTAGTTTTCCTCTTTACCTTTCTGTGTTTTTTACAGTTAGCATCAACTTTACATATTATTTCGTAATTGTGAATATTTGTTTATCATGTCTTCACATAGCTTGTTCAAGATTAAAACATTTAATTGCTTAACCATGCAGCCCTGGAGTAAATCCTGCATTTTTTCTTTAGATTTTTTTTCTAGATATATTCATTTAAAAAAGTGCAGAACAAAACTGCACATTGTAATCCAAGTATGACTGCACATTATAAACAACAAAAACATCCATCCATCCATTTTCCAACCCGCTGAATCTGAACACAGGGTCACGGGAGTCTGCTGGAGCCAATCCCAGCCAACACAGGGCACAAGGCAGGAACCAATCCCGGGCAGGGTGCCAACCCACCGCAGGACACACACCCACACACCAAGCACACCCACAGGCCAATTTAGAATCGCCAGTCCACCTAACCTGCATGTCTTTGGACTGTGAGAGGAAACCGGAGCGCCCGGAGGAAACCCACGCAGACACGGGGAGAACATGCAAACTCCACGCAGGGAGGACCCAGGAAGCGAACCCAGGTCCCCCAACTGCGAGGCAGCAGTGCTACCCACTGCGCCACCGTGCCGTCCACAACAAAAACACCATTTTTTTATATAGCACATTTTCATACAAATAATGTAGCTGAAAGTGCTTTGCATGATAAAGAAAGAGAAAAAAGACAAAATATAAAAATTAGGTAACACTAATTAACATAGAATAAAAGTATTATAGAGCTTAAGTATTGCCTCCCTTGACCTAAAGTTCTTACAATGTATTACATAAAGCTGCATTCACCTGCTACTGGAGTATTCAGAACTCCGAGTTGTGAATTTTCAAATCCCCACTTCAGTGTGTTCAGTGAATTTCTGGTCAGACTTCTCGGTGAAATGTGTGGTCAATGTTGATTTGTTGCTTGATCTGTAAAAAAAAAAAGCAATTAAAGATAAACTGAATTTTTCATTAATAAAAATAACAAACTAATTTAAGTACATTCAATTCATCCATCCATTATCCAACCCGCTATATCCTAACTACAGGGTCACAGGGGTCTGCTGGAGCCAATCCCAGGGCACAAGGCAGGAAACAAACCCCGGGCAGGGCGCCAGCCCACCACAGGACATGCACACACACACTAGGGACAACTTAGAATCGCCACTGCACCTAACTCTTTGGACTGTGGGAGGAAACCCACGCAGACACGGGGAGAACATGCAAACTCCATGCAGGGAGGACCCTGGAAGCGAACCTGGGTCTCCTAACTGCGAGGCAGCAGCACTACCCACTGCGCCACCGTGACGCCCATAAATTCAATTCGACCATCAAAATCATTTTTCTGGCTGATCAGGTCATATTTGATATTTTATACAATTGACAACGGTGAAATGTCAGCGTTATGTCACAAGAATTCAGGTAGCTCTGAGTTCTTAGGGAGTTCAAGTGGAATTTCCGACTTGGAAATTTGTATTAATTGCCTGTCCAACAGCATGAGGTCACGCCATTAGCCAGTATTCTTAAGTCTTATTAAAACTGTGTCAAGTCCATTGGACTTCACAACTTTAATTTAACACATTCTGATATCAGCAGACCTTGAGCCAGAAAGAGTGTTGGGGAACCCATTTAATCCAGAGAGAAGGTAGGGGAAACTTGGCCAAATAAATTGTACATGAGGGTACTGAAATAGCTAAAAGAAAGCAGCCCATCTCAGTCACTGGTGATCATCAAACTGACTGCCTCCTACTGGTCCTGGGTGGTTTTATAGTTCTGATTCCCAGAAGAGGCAGGTCTTAATGACATAGACCTGGAAGTGATGTTACTTTCCTTCCAACCGACATTCTCCTAAAGTGTGGATGGAATGAGAGGTTGTGTTAACAACAGCGCCCCCTCTCGACCTGGGGTGGTATTGGCTAACTGTCTAAAGCTTTTGGGATGCCTCCTAATCGCATGTGCCTGACAGCATTTAAAATCAATTCACTTCATATTTGGAATTTCTGCTGCTGTCTTTCTCATTATTTATTTATCATTTAATAGTGATGTAATTTTTGCACAATTTTAGATACATTTTTTGCTAAATTGTGGAGTTCTCAGAGAATGACAGCTACGGTGTTTGCGGCTGCTAAGCCTGTTGTTGGTCATGTGAAGCTAAAGTCACATGATGCACTGTGTCATCTTTAAAAGGTGGCTCCACACAGCAGCATGTATGCAAGAACTGGATGGATATCCACAAAACCTTCAAACATTATAGACAGAAGGAAGAGAAACAAGTTAGTGTGAGAACCTTTCTGCAAGGAAACGTTTGACCTCAACTGTTTAGTGTTTTGTCTTTGACTTTCCCTTTAATGTTTCTTTTTAGATGCCCTGACTGCCGCCTGTTCTAATGAAATGAATTTGCCCCCCCACCCCCCTTGTGTTCTTTTCTCTAATCTCCTTGTGCTGGTTACTGTCTATAAATCTTAAATTCCATTCTTGATCACATGAATTTTCCAAGTGGTCATAACAGGAAAAATTTAAAAAGGTGAATTTAAATACTGTAGTAGTGACCAATGAAAAGTAATTAATGGGGTTTATAAATATTCTTGCAAGCTTCATTTAGGACTCTAGGATAAACATTATCCAGTCCTGAAGAATGATTAGCTTTTATTATTTTTATCATTTTAATTCATTGTTCTCTTTTTGGAGTGGCGCAGTGGGTAGTGCTGCTGCCTTGCAGTAAGGAGACCTAGGTTCGCTTCTCAGGTCCTCCCTGCGTGGAGTTTGCATTTTCTCCCCGTGTCTGTGTGGGTTTCTTCCGGGTGCTCTGATTTCCTCCCACAGTCCAAAGACATGCAGGTTAGGTGCATTGGAGATCCTAAATTGTCCCTGGTGTGTGCTTGGTGTGTGTGTGTGTGCCCTGCGGTGAGCTGGTGCCCTGCCCAGGGATTTGTTTCCTGCCTTGCGCCCTGTGCTGCCTGGGATTGGCTCCAGCAGACCTCCGTGACCCTGTAATTAGGATATAGCGGGTTGGATAATGGATGGATGTTCTCTTTTTGATATTGTTTAGCATGTCCCAAAAAATGTATTTGCTGTGTTCTTTTTTCTTTATTGTGTAGGTTAGGCAACAAAGTGGACCTTCCAAGTAAAATATATTTAGACTACAATCAAATGACTCTCTTGACAGTGATCTGGTGTTTCAGTTTATCTCCAACAAACTAATTCTGTGACATCTAAAAAAACTGCTGGAAAAGTCATCTAATGTGACTCTTAAAAAAGCCTAAGACATTTACATTTTCCTCTGGTACTGTATTTTCTTAATTAAGTGTGTAGTTGCGTTTGTTGACGGTTTTCAAATAGTTCAAAATGCAGCTACCGGAAAGGCTTTCAATACAGTTATTATGACTTAGTCCAAATGTCTTTGTCTTAGTGAAATTCAAAGCAAACATTTCGAGCAAAAAATAAGAAAGTTGATAATACACACAAAAAGAAATACCTCCTATCCTAGGGTTGCTAGATTAGGAAATTAGAAATATGGGACACTCTTAAAATCTCTCTCTGTATTACTATATATATAAATTTATACATGCCCCCTACACACCCAGACCAATATATTATATAAAAGTAGAGACATAAGTTAAAAACATAAATCAAGGATTTTAATGGGTTATCAGGAAAACAAAAGTAAAAAACATTTGAAAATTATTTAATACAAGCTAAAAAAAATTCTGTAAAAGTGAAATCATTTGAAAATATTTATTTAATACAGACAACAGAGAAATATTATTATTATTTAATACAGGGGCCATGCCAAGTAGTAACAACACACTTTGTTGACACTGCATGTTGCAATGCTGATACAGAAGTGCACAGCAGCGCGGCTGGAGAGCAAAACGGTAAGAGTGTCGCTGTCCTCAGCCAACCATAGCAACTGAACAATCTGCAAACAGGCAGCAAACACTAGTGTCTTCATTACATTTGGGTTATTTTCATCAAGAGAATCTGAGAAAAGAAAGTACAATTAGTTATAAAGTTACAACTAAGTACAATAAGAAGTCAAGTCAAGTTGGGGAGCATGCACTGGTACAGTGCCGCACCCACTACACGTCGAAACAGCTTGGGATCATGGTTGGCAACCCCCCAGGCAGACACGCGGTCCAGTCCCACCCTCTGTAAATGACCCTCTATCTGCCGCAGCCAGGTGTTACGTGGGCGACCCCTTAGCCTGGTCCAGCCACTTGGGTTACCAACAATGAGGATCTTACGAGCCAGATCACCCTCAGGGAAACGTGCCTCATGGCCACAGTGCCGTAACTGACGCTCCCTCACAATGCAGGTAATGTGCCTCATTCAGGACTCCATGAGCAACCGCTCATTCGACACAAAGTCAAACCAACGGTACCCAAGGATTTTCCAGAGAGACATAGTACCAAAGGAGTCCAGTCTTCGTCTCAGGTCACTGGATAGCGTCCATGTCTCACAACCATATAATAAGACAGGAAACACCAGGGGCCTCATGTATAACGCCGTGCGTAGAACTCACACTATAACATGGCGTAAGCACAAAAGCGGGAATGTGCGTACGCACAGAAAAATCCAGATGCAGGAATCTGTAAGTACGCAAACTTTCACGTTCTTCCAGTACATAAATCCCGATCAGTGTGAAAAGTAAAGCACGTGCACGCGCCTTCTGTCCCGCCCCAACTCCTCCCAGAATTACGCCTCTTTGAATATGCAAATCGATATAAATAGCCTTCTGTGAAAAGACAATGGGAAAAGCACAGGGGAAAATATAAGAATTTCAGCGAATACCAAGTGGAGGCAAAGGAAAAACGTACTATTTGTTGGTTTAAACAGTGGTATAATCAACAAAAGGAAGTTGATCGAGTGACAAAGTGTCGGACAAACTCGAAAGCTCAAGTTCACAAAGTCGCACAGTGCCCAAAATAAAAAAGAAATCACATATCAAATTCGCCGTGAAAAGGCAAGTCGTAGCCCACCGTCTGAGTGTCATATGAAAGCTTATTAGGGTACAGACAAAAAAATAGGCACACAGTGGGAAAAAAGCACGAAATGTCAACTTTAATCTCGAAATTTCCACTTTAATCACGTAGTTTATTTTGCCATTAAAGTAGAACATCATAAAGTTCATCTTAAAATCGTTTAATTTACTAGTTTCTCAAATCCCATTGTAACTAAAGTAGGACGTTAAATGCTTTGTTCTGTATTTGATCTTCTTTGTGCTCTGTGTGTGAATCACTACCTGCTTCTTAAACGGGCTTTCTCTTTCTCCAACAAGACACATAATCCATTACATTCGTGATATTACAGCTAAATGAATAATTAAAATACTGAGATGTATATGTGATATCTTTTTCATGATGATAGGAATGAAAGCATGTTATTAAACATGGGAACACGGTGGCGCAGTGCTTGTTCATATCTCACGCAAGAGGCTTGCTGCGCCATGCGCGACCTTCAATGAAATAATTTATCACAGCAGTACTGTCTCTTTCAAACGTACTAACCTCCCATTCCTGTCCTTACTTTTCTTTCTCCAAATACCCAATTGCCACACAATCAGCTATGTAATAGACGTGAAGCCATCTGTAAGCTTAGAACATCGATTCTATATTATACGATATCTGTATAATATAATCAACATATTTGGCTGCATTTCATCTTAAAAATGAATACCGTTATCATATGTAAATACGCGCTTTATAAAGTGGCACAGGTTGTGCAATATTATAACTGTAGTGCAAGTTTACAGTGAGGTAATTGTACTTATAAGTAAACAGTTCTACAAGGAGAACTTGATGGACTGATTGAGTGCGTTTAGAGTTCTTGGGATGAAACCTTTTCTAAACCGCAAAGTCCGTACTGGGAAGTCTCTAAAGCGTTTTGCCGTGGCTCAGGCAGCGTCTGCTTCATGCTGTATACCGATATTTCTCTTTCCGTTCAGCTGCTGCTTTGATTCAGATTCATGATACAGATGGACAATGACCCAAAACATACAGCCAAAGCAACCCAGGAGTTTATTAAAGCAAAGAAGTGGAACATTCTTGAATGGCCAAGTCAGTCACCTGATCTTAACCCAATTGAGCATGCATTTCACTTGTTGAAGACTAAACTTCAGACAGAAAGGCCCACAAACAAACAGCAACCGAAAGCCGCTGCAGTAAAGGCCTGGCAGAGCATTAAAAAGGAGGAAACCCAGCATCTGGTGATGTCCATGAGTTCAAGACAACAGGCTGTCATTGCCAGCAAAGGGTTTTCAACCAAGTATTAGAAATGAACATTTTATTTCCAGTTATTTAATTTGTCCAATTACTTTTGAGCCCCTGAAATGAAGGGATTGTGTTAAAAAATGCTTTAGTTGCCTCATATTTGTATGCAATTGTTTTGTTCACCCCACTAAATTAAAGCTGAAAGTCTGCACTTCAACTGCATCTGAGTTGTTTCATTTAAAATTCATTGTGGTAATGTACAGAACCAAAATTAGAAAAAAGTTGTCTCTGTCCAAATATTTATGGACCTAACTGTATAAGGGACGTCTGGCAATCCTATCCTATCCATGACTTTCAGATTAAGGCTTAAGTTTCTAGGTTGCATTTCTTAAAGTTATTGTATATTATCTGATACACTAGCACAGTAACGTCTTTCTGTCTAACAGTTTCTGTTTCTTTCTAGCTGTCTAATTGCAATTCCGCTGCCTAAATACAGAAATACTGTATAGCTGAACATTTAGAACATTCCATTAACTTGTTAGCTTCTGGAGGTAGAACAGAATCTTTAATTTTCTGTGTGAAGGCTAAATTCTAATCAAATTAAGCAATAACTTATATGAATTTACCGCTAACTTTAACTTAAAAGATTTGCCTCATACAGAGTCATGTTGTGATCTTTTAGTATGTTTCCTGTACAAGTGCTGTCTGGAAAAAATAAATGCTTTATTCCATGCACACAGTAAACACAAGTCTTCATCAGAGTATAGTAAAACCTCGATTATCCGTCACCTGATTAACGGTCAGTCTCCATTAAAATAATATTGTGCAGAGCATCTACCTATTACTACTGCCAAACGATACTCTGCAAACTCTGCACATTGGAACATCACTCCCTTGTGCTAGCACGTAGTGTTTTTCTTCAGCACCATGTGTCATGCCACATTTTGAAATCACCGTGTCAGTCACATACATTCAGCTTTAATAGCGTTTTGTAGCTTTTCTCTTTTGTTATAATTAAACTACTATATATTGTTATGGCCAATAAACATATGCTTGTGGTGTTGGAATTGTCACATAAAATTAAATGAATCTTAGCCTGGAGAGGTCTATTCATTTTTTACATCTAAGATGTCTCACTTAAAGGTTTTCCAATGTTGTATCTGTTCTGGTGTCTATATAAACACAGGGAATTCCAGTGTCTGTATTACATCTTGCCTGAAGAAGGGGCCTGAGTTGCCTCGAAAGCTTTCATATTGTAATCTTTCTAGTTAGTCAATTTTGCTTGACTTCTCACAATGGCTAACATGGTACCACACCCTAGTACTACTTAAACTTTTACGAAACAGCAAAAGCGCTTCAAGGGTTGCTTCAGTTTATGGAGTAGGAATAACAACGGTGAATGATATAAACCGAGATGCCGACAAAATTAAAAAACGTGTTGAAAATGGAAACCACTGACAGTAATGTTATTCTGTATTAATGCTAATGCTCTTCTGCATTGTAGTTTTTTTTAATTCTGTTATATTATCTTTTGTTAATATATTGTGACATGCAGGCAGCTTGCAATGCGCTGTATGGGAGCAGAAGGGGTGGAATGAATGCTGTAAGTGATGGGACTGGGTGAAGGGCTTCTGTTCTCTTAGCAGATGAGTGACTGGAAAAGTCAGGAGAAGATGGAAGGTGCGGCGGAAGGAAGTTCTGAGTAGGAAGTCAGGAGACAATAAGCAGGAGGGCTTGTGGTATAGAAAAAGACCGAATGTGAGTGCCAGATGATAATTATTGGTAGGGAAAGCTTTTTTTGTTGTTTTGAAGATATGCTCTGTAATCCCAGATAACGAAGTATAAGACAGGGCACTGTTTGTTACAGAACGAAGACTCCAAGTAAAACCTAGAAAACTCCAGTAACTCTGAGTTGTATTTGCTTATTACACTGATCAATACAATATTATATAAGTTAATTAATACTATATTATATTTTGTTAATATAGTTTTTTTTGTTGTAAGTAAATACAACTATACACTAAACTAATCTACAGTATATAATTTTTAAAGTAGCTCTTCTGTTATCCCTCTTTTCACTTGTCTGTCACAGCCTCGGTCCTGACCCCTCGAGGTTTAACTGTATTTTCATTTCAAGGGCTCAGAGGTGTTTTTTTTTTTTAAAGGTAAGAACATGTGAGTGTTTTCTCATATGCCTTTTAATTAAAATGTCATGTTTTTGTTGTATTTTACACTACCCTATAATTTTCAGTATAAAAGCCAATTCCATGGTAGAATAACTTGCTTCTGTCCATATTTTGCAACCAGCTAACCAGTGATAATTTAGGTGTGTTATTCTAAAGGAGAGTTAATGCTTATGTGATCAATTATTTTGTGTTTTATATTTCTAATTAATTTAGAACACTTCACAGAGATGTGTCTTCACTTTGATATTAAAGAGACTTTTTCTGTTAAGTGTTGTAATGGATGGCCGGCTACATATTCCGGCCCTCACCCCCAGGCCACCAGGAGGAGCTCTCCCGACAGCATGGACGTGCCCCGAATTCCCGCAGGGAATTGGATACCTTGGGGACCACTGGGAGTCGCTGTAGGGAGGCTCATGGACTCTTATGTTCCCTATAACCTGGAAGTACGTCCTGGTCACGTGAACAGGAGAAATGATGTACTTCCAGGTTGAAGAAAAGGACTTTTACCCTGAAACCGGAAGTAATAAGGACTTGTGGACTGTTGGGTAGGAACACCTCCGGGTCAGGGGGCATAAAAGGACTCTGGGAAAGCCCAGACACTGAGCTGAGCTGGGAGGTAGGGTGGTGAAGTGTCTGGGAGAGGAGGATTGGTATTGGTAGAGTACTGATTTATTATATGAGTAGTGTGGAGTGGAGGGTGCTTTGTGCACATTATTATTATACAATAAATAATAATTGTACAGTTACCTGGTGTTTGGAGTGGTACCTGAGGGTTCAAGAGGTCGATAAATACCTCTACTGGTACAGTGTCAAAAAAGACAAATTAAATCCACTGCGATTCAATGTTGTATAACAATAAAATAAGAAAACTTTCAAAAGGGGGTGCATACTTTTTATAGGTACGGTTTTTCTGTGAACATCAAGTAGTCCTTAGCATACCAAAATGCAAAGCAGCCGAACGGTTTGTTGAAACCTGGCATGCTCATTCCTTTTATTTTCATAAAATGAAACTGGCTGTTGTAGTTCTGCTTCCACATGTTAGGGGACAGACAGGGTGGACAGACAATGTCTGTCTTCATTTATCAGCAGCCATACCACCTGCACTTCAGAACAGGTCATGCACTTGAAGTTAAGCATACTTTGGCCTGGCTAGTACTTGAATGGGAGACCATCAAAGGAAGAGCTTGGGTTGCTGCTGGAAGAAGTGTTGGTGAGGTCAGCAGGGGGAGCCTACCCCGTGGTCCAAATGTCGATCCCAATGCCCCAGTGCAGTGATTGGGACACTGTGCTGCAAAAACTGGTGCTGTCCTTCAGATGAGACATAAAATCAACGTCCTGACTCTCTGTGGTCACAAAAAAACACGTGGACATTTTTCATAAAGAGTAGGGTGTCTCCCGATGTGCTGGTTAAATTGCACCATCATGGCCTGGTCATTCTTGCCTTCTAATCGTCCAAGTCTCTAATTGGCTAGCTACCTCGCTCACCCCTCCACCACCGACTAACTAATGTGTGGTGACCATACTATTGCAAAATGGCTGCCATTGCATCATCCAGGTGGATGCTGCACCTTGGCGGTGGTTGAAGTGGTTTTTCCCCTCTCTATGTAAAAACACTTTGAGAGTCTTGAAAAGCACTATCCATCATCCAATCCGCTATATCCTAGCTACAGGGTCACGGGAGTCTGCTGGAGCCAATCCCAGCCAACACAGGGCACAAGGCAGGAAACAAACCCCAGGCAGGGTGCAAGCCCACACACTAAGGACAATTTAGAATTGCCAGTGCATCTAACCTGCATGTCTTTGGACTGTGGGAGGAAACCCATGCAGACACGGGGAGAACATGCAAGCTCCACACAGGGAGGACCCGGGAAGCGAACCTGGGTCTCCTAACTGCGAGGCAGCAGCGCTACCCACTGCGCCACCGTGCCGCCCATGTAAAGCACTATATAAATGTCATTTGTTCTTCTTCCATTTAGCAAAGTTGAGATCTTCTTTAATTATTCATCTTGAAGAGGTGCTAGTTCTGACCCTTGCAATAACCATAGAAGACTGCTTCTGCCTCGTCTTAAATGTAGCCCTTCTCGGGCTGAGTTATGTCCTGTCTGACACACTTCCCGGCCTTCTACATGTTTACTGCTGTTCACTCAGCACAGCTGGCATAGGGAGATGGAGCAAATTGTGACAATCTGCTATAGATTTGTATTGTTTTGTGCTCAAGTAAACTAACAATTGATTCTTTAGAAACTCTTTCCAAAAACATTTTATAAAAGAGGAACCTTTAAAAAGTTAAGAGAAGTGTCCCATATGCTGTTTATGTAAACCAAACCATTAGCAGTGCTCTCCTACACAAAACATGTTTTTCTTTTTACTAGCAAGTGTCTAACTATACACAGAACACTATCTAAAATAATGAGGTCTGCAAATTAAAAGACAATTGTTATATGGAAGAATGTACATGTCTAAGAACTCATCCATTCGTGAGACAATTAAAAAGTTATTGGCAATACAGACAGCATTGCAGAGTTATCACTCATTTCCAAGGCCTGTTGTAAATGTAAACTAATGATCAACCCAGGAACTGAAATGTAAATTTTATCCGCTCTAAAAGGATGAGTAAAGAGACAAAGTGTTGAGGTATTTACATAAGCTATGGCCAAAACAAAATAATACAAATAAGTAAACCATTGAGGAAATGTAGTGCCTCCATTGAGGGGGACCACCCTGCCTCCCTTACACTTTAACTATGTTGGCAACATAAGTCACTACTAATGAAAACAAACCCCAACACCCAAATACCATAAACAAAATGCTGTCATGGAGAAACAACAAATATAACTCAAAAAATGTAAATATAGTGCCCTTCAACATGCCAAAAGCACACAGTTAGCCAGAAAAACGATAATAGATAGATAGATAGATAGATAGATAGATAGATAGATAGATAGATAGATAGATAGATAGATAGATAGATAGATAGATAGATAGATACTTTATTAATCCCAATGGGAAATTCACATTTTCCAGCAGCAGCATACTGATACAATAAATAATATTAAATTAAAGAATGATAATAATGCAGGTGAAAAAAAGACAATAACTTTGTACCTCTACAATGCTAATAATTATAAAACTAGGAGAACCTTGTATTAAGGTTTCAGAAGCACCACGACCACCACCAACATTCAAGTAATTCCACAGAGGGTCGCAATACAAATGGATTTCACTGTAAATACAGGTCAGCGAGGCCTTTTGTCTAATGTATTATTTTGGTAAGGCATTGCACGGAGCTATAATGGACTTTTTACTCCTTGTGTTACAAGCCCAGTGATCTTGTTCAGTTTAACAATGACCTACTCACACCAGGTGGTTAGATAAGGGAGGAAACACAGCTAGCATGCAATATTGCCTCCCTGGAGATCATATACACTACTGTAGATCTGCTCCACCAGTTCAATGTATGAGTACTCAACATTGGGAGCAGCAGAGGCCTTGTATCGATGGCTCTTTGTTCTGCCAGTAGGTTTAGGCCTCCTCTCGACTACAGCAGGTGCTTTGTCATTTTTCTAAACCCTTTTCTGAATTGTTCTTGCGGGTGGATGGCACCCCAGTTTGATGGTTGATTATTTCAATCAGATCCTCCTTCAATTTCCATGACTGCCTTTTTCTTGAATGAGATTCTGCAAGGGCTCTGACCAGATAGTCAGCAGCAGTGTGCTGCATGAACTAGTTCAAAAGAGCGTGTTCATTGAACAAGCTCATTTTTCTAAGAACGGTAAACTTAAAGTAACGTATTTGCAAGTGAAGAACTTGAACGTGAGCTAGTTCAGTTTTATGTGACATTCTGGATCTGGTTTAGGTCCAGATTAAACGTTATGCCTTACCCTGTAATGTAGGGATGGAGCCGAATCAGAATACGGTATTCGGATAAACACAAATAGTGGATTTTTACCATTTATTTGTATTCGGAAAAAATAACGTAAAATCAAATATACACTGTCTGTGTCTGCCTGCTTGTGCTTAAACTGCACCCCCGCTGACACAGACACTCAGTGAAGCTCCACTTTTGCTTTTAGGAAAACGTTTTACTTCACAAGGCCTCTTTAGATTTTTCTCTTTTGCACATGCAATATGTGACGCGAATTTTGACCGGCAGGATAATGCGTTAGTTCAGCTACACACTGGCTCCACAGTCATCATTTGTGTCACATGGTTGGAAATAGAATGGTAATTTATATGTATACTTGCATCTATTTAATTTCTTTTTTGACCGGGAGGATATTAGCGTATATGGTTATACGTGCGTGTTGCTGGGTAGAACTCAATAAAGTGTATTTAAATAAAAAAGTCTTCGTAATTATTGTATTTTATTCAATAACAATAGCCTAATATAAGGCATACAAAATTGAAAAAAGTAAACTTGGGAGTCATTTATTCTCACTCCTTAAAAAATACAAAATGAACTGAACATGAACTAGTTCAAAATTGAAATGGTCAACTATGAACGTGAATTTATTCATTTTAATCTGTGTGAACTGAACTTTGAGCAAGTTCTTGTGAGGTGTGAACTTGCACAGCACTGGTCAGCAGTAATGGGGTGAAGTGGTGGCTCTGAGGCTAAGGATCTGTGCTGGCATCCCAAAGGTTGCTGGTTCAAATCCCCGTCACTGCCAAAAGAGATGCTACGCTGCTGGGCCCTTGAGCAAGGCCCTTAACCTTCAATTGCTCCAGCGACACTGTATAATGGCTGACCCTGTGCTCTGACCCCAAGAGGTATGTGAAATGATGCATTTCACTGCATGTTGTCCTGTATAACGATGTATGTGACAAATAAATAAAGAATTATTATTTCCTGGTCACTATTATTTATGTGTTCTCTACCATTGTGCGTTTTCACCCTAAAGGTTGAAAGACTAGGCCTATATGTATTTTGATGTGTCAAATTTCCACTACTGGTACTTCCAAAGAAGGGAGGGAGAAGTAGCCCCATACTTGGCAAATATTTCTTATTTTATCATTTGATATTTGCCAACTATGTCAGCACTAAGATCATAGCAAGATCTGAAAGCTTCAACACTCAGGAACAAGGCCAGCATATGGCATCACTCTTTTAGGGATAAATGGTGCTCCGCTTGTGTATGCTTAAAGATGAATAGATATGCTATGATGTTTTCTTTAAAGAGAATTGTCAGTACGTGTGCCAGGGTGAATTTTCTATCCGTATTCGGTAGTTCTGCTCCCATTCTTACCTTTGCCTCTATAAATGTTTTGCTACGGTAGTTGGCCATTCTTAATTTTAACTGTTGGACTTGCCCCAAGGGCTGTGGAATTGTCTCAACAAGATTCATCAGACTCATCTGGTTTACTGAAGTGCAATAAAAATATCCAAATGAAAGTTTGTTTTTGGATCTCAGTGAAGATCTAGGTTGGCTCCACTATCCCTAGTTGCTTCTAGGAGCCACTTGAACCAGGAACGGTCAATAACGTTCTCCAGAATGAGCCAAGCAAATGAAGTGATTGGTATAAAGTGTTGAGGAGCTTTTATTTAAAACCAAGCATAGTGTCTGAAAAGTGCAGTGCGTCCTTAAATAAATAACCAATAAAATCAGTGACATTCCGCAAGATAAAATTTAATAACTAATCAGAAGGTAAAACCAAAATAAAACACAGTCACTCATCGGGTCCTTACTCTTGTTTCTCTCGTGTCTCTGAGTCCAGTGCAATTTCCTCTGTCCTGTCTCCCCAGTTCACACAATGGCTTGCTCAGCAGGTGGAAACACTAGCAGCTGCGGTCCTCCCTTCCAACTCTTGTCTTGGCTGCCTCTGATAATTTCTGCCAGAACATTCAACTGTCCTCCCATCTTCCCTCATGCTCCCCTGGCATCCTTTGGATCCTTAAAGAGGACTCTACCACCATCATACCTGCTGCTCCAGTAAATCAGCGGGTAACACTCCAACTCATGGAGTGGTGATTGCTTGCTGCACCACATGGCTACCGACCCCACTGCCTCTTCATTTCTTTAAACTGGCTCAAACACCTGATACTGCACTCACTCATGGCCCTTTGTCTCTTGTTTTGTCTCCTCCTCTCATCTGTCGCACCTCAGTTCCTTTTTTAAAACCCTGTGGGACGCAGGTGCGGCAATCATGGCTCCAGTGCTGATCAGGGAATGGGTTAATCCTACAAATGTTTATGTGGATGTGGGATCGCCCGCCCCCACATCTGCCTCCGGAGCTACTCCATCATGCTACCCATGTCACATTCGAAAACACGAGCGCATTATCTATTTATTTAAAATGCACATGCCACAGACCCATTATCTCACAATCTCATCACAAAATGCTTACTGAAGTGTATCTGGGTATTGTGCAAACAGCAGAATTTTCACAGAAATTCTGTGTTCTTGTTGTTTTTATTTATGTTTCTGAAATTATTTTACTAGTTGCTAGTTTTGATTAAGATTAGATTTAATTTGGCTTCTAGCTTGTCAATGATAGCAGCCACTAGAAATCGAATAAAAAGGATTTTAAATTTACAGATGACCCCCCCCCCCGCCCGCCCCCCCATGTAGATTTGTGCATGAGTGAAGCCTGAGATGGGCTGACATCCTGACATGCCTTGAAACCCACTCCTGAATTGGATTAAGCAAATATGGCAATGTTATGTTAGGTATGAATAAGATTTAAGAGAACCTCAACATAATGGCGTCATTTAGATTACCACCTGAAGTCTGTTCTCACACTAAGAAGATGTTTTTATCCAAAGTGACTTACAAAAGAGGTCAACATGACCCAGTAAACATCAAACTTGGGGCAGTTTTGAAGCAAATGCTGCAGAACAAAGATATAAAATGTATCTCACAAGTGAAGAGCTCTAAAGCGAACAGAAAAACACAAGGCTTCTTACTCTTTTCTTAGCTACCAGAACCTCGCTTCAAAGCCGCCCAGTATGAATTAAATAGATTTTGACAAAGTCACAGTAAACTAATGACGTTTTCTAATATTTTTTTGTTAGAATAGTTTTTTTTGGGTGAAAGAATCCTAAATTCCTTGTAGCTTTTATTTTGAAAGGACTGCCTTGTCTTCTTGTATAATACGCTACCGTGGCTGTTCATTTGTCTGTCCAGGATTTTAAATCACCTGTAAACTCGCAAACTGACCTATTGACCTGAAATTTGGTACACATATACTACGTGGCTTCTACTGTCTGCTTTCGGGGTGATGATTTTTATTACTCTTTTAATTTTATTGTAGAATCAACTCCCGGCAGCGGCCAGCAGAGCTGCCGTGCGGCACATGCGTGTATAGGCGCCGTTCTCATTCCTACCACCTTCGCTGTCACTTCCCCTACCTCTTCATATCTTAAATCATTCTTGAGGCAGACTGAACACTTAAGTGCCAGCTTAAGTGAAAAATTAAGAAAAATGTACTAATTGCAACACAAACACTGACTTAATCAGTTTTAACTCAAAAAGATGCCGACGAAAGAAGAGAAGAAGCGGGCCACTAGGGTAGAGAAAATGAGCTGCTTAGGAAACAGCAAGCGCATCAACCTCTGAGCAAACAAATGCTAAACATACAGAGAAAGAGGATGAAAACTATGAATGCTCAAGTCAAGTGTATTCACTGCATGTTATCATGCAGTCCACCGTTACTGGTATAATATAAAGAGAGTAAGTACTTTTATTGTGAATCAGAATTTTACAGGAAGGGTGCCATCTTGTGGAGGGGAGAGGAAAAAAGATAAAAACTTGAAAATAGAAACCACTGGAGAGAGAAGTAAGCAGGCGACTAATGTGTGTGGATTACGTTTACTGGAAGTTCTCAGTTTTTTAACAAGGAAAAGCAACCAACATTGTTTTGAACAAAAAGTTTAATTGGATTGTTGGACGATATCAGTCTTACCTCATAAAGACAAAGTAACTGTTTTTATTTCCTTGGCTTCATGGCTTCAGTGATAAAATAACAGATTTGTTTGTCTTTCTTCCAATATATTCTGTCACAAATGTGCGTCAGAGGGTCACCCTCTGAATTCCTTCCAGGTATGTGCTACAACCCCGAGCCGCTAACTGTCTTGTCTTCCATTATCCTCCATAATGCAGAGAAACCACCCAGTGAGGGCTAATGACTCCTCCACTTCTAGTCTCTGGGCCATAGAAGCGAGATCATCCAGAAGAGAAGCGAGATCATCCAGAAGGAGGCGTCACTTCTTGTCCAAGTGACCTAAGCAGAAAAGCTCCACAGTCTAAAGTCATTCAGACTAACCTAACCAGAGTGTTACATTGGTCACAATTTGGTTTCTTTTTGAACGCCTTCAAGTGTTATTTTTGTTAAAACCTTCAAGTAAACAGGGACAGCCAGATTGGCACCCCAAATATTACCATCCTGCCATTCCCTTAGACAACCAATTCCTTGGATTAGATATAATCTGTTTGTGATTTGAATAATATATTTGCCTTTATTACACATTATTTAAGGTGTGTATAGCTATTCAGCCTTGGTTTGGTTTACAATTTAACGCAGTGATAGATGATTGTGATTGTTACAGGATATTCACCAAACAGGAGAGTCTTCAGACGCGCTTCTTAAACACATTGAGGGAGTTGACAGTTCCGATGGAGTTGGGCAGCTCTTTCCACCAGCTAGGTGCCACACATGAAAAGGTTCTAGACTGAGATCGGTGGCATCTCTAGAAGCCGTTCACTAGCAGACCTCAGTGGACAAGAAGAAGCACAGGTGATGACCCATTGTACACTCTGTAGACAAGCATCACGGATTTGAACTGAATGTTTGCTGCTACAGGGAGACAGTGTAGTGACCTGAAAAGAGGAGTGACATGTGCCCGTCTCAGGCTGGTTGAATACAAGATTGTGCTGCTGGACTTTGAACCATCAGAAATGCTACATGAATGGGGTTGGTCACATGATACATGATACATACAAACTTGAATCTTTCATTTGAATCTTTTAAAAGATTAAGGATAGCATGCCTGGAGTTTACACAGCCAAAATTAGCATGCCTAACTGTTTAAAAACTGGTTCCTAACAAAAGAGGAAAAAAAAGGAAGTATCCATCTAATCCACAGTTCGTGCTTATCATTTAATCATCCAACAGAACAAATGATTCCAGTCTTAAACTATGACTTGGTGTAATCAATTATATATACTTCTTGCTATTAAAAAATAATTGCTGTAACAAGCAGCATGACAGAAGAAAGAGGGAATTGCTTTTTTCACAAAGGTAACACTAACTTCCAAAGCAGCGCTTATTATCAGAACATTAAAATTTCAGAAAGGTGTTTACTGTGTTGTGCTTGCCTCCGGGGTTTGTCCTGGTATCCTGCCAAATCCCCCCTGATGAGGTAGTCCATATGGAAAGTGGCATAAATCACAGTTGGTTGTAATTTTAAGGGAAAAAAGGTGGGTGTGTGGAAGGGGACTTCATAGGGATTTTGGAACTGTACTGCTAAAGCACAATTCCTCTGCATCTCTGGGAGACTTGCTACCACTTGATCACAGCTGGTTATTTCCATTTTGTTTTTTAACATATTCATTACTTCCTCGCCTAAAATTTTAATACTACAACTGATTCACACCTGATTATAGTAAATAACACCTAAAATCAGTGGTGGGTCTACTATGAAAATAATGAAGCTTAAGCTTCAGGGCCCCAAATCCTGTATGGGCCCCAGAAGCAATTTTTGTCCACATTGATTAAAAAGTTTGAGTGTCTAATGTATGTGAAGGTTTTTTTTTAAAAAAAAAAAAAAAAACAATATTAGTAGATAGATAGATAGATAGATAGATAGATAGATAGATAGATAGATAGATAGATAGATAGATAGATAGATAGATAGATAGATAGATAGATAGATAGATAGATAGATAGATAGATACTTTATTAATCCCAAGGGGAAATTCACATACTCCAGCAGCAGCATACTGATACGAAAAACAATATTAAATTAAAGATTGATAATAATGCAGGTAAAAACAGACAATAACTTTGTATGATGTTAACGTTTACCCCCCCGGGTGGAATTGAAGAGTCAGTAATATAATTCAGTAAAAAATAATAGTTAAAATTAAATAGTAAAAATTAACCTCGTTGCTGGTTGCAAAGGGGTCCTCATAACAGTTCAAACTTCAAGGCCCCAAAATTGTAGGCCTGACACTGCCTAATGTGTTATATGCTAATATCTTAAGAGTAGGCAGCCTCATAGCACTGTACATACACCACAAGCAGTGTGAGTCACCAGTTGCAAGGAGTTGTGGATGATATAAATGTGGATTCAAACATTGCACTGCATCACTCAAAGGTTCTTCCAGTTTTGGCAAACTGATTGACCCATTTTGTTTTGGCTGCAGAGATATGATTTCAAACTGAACTTCATCCATCCATTTTCCGAACCCAATCCAGTGCTGGGTCGTGGGTAACATGGAGCCTATCCCATCAGGCATTGGCACAAGGCAAGGACAATCCCTGTACAGGGCACCAGTCCATGACAGAGTGAACACGCTCATACACACATACACACACACACACACACACGCACACACCGGCTAGTTTAGCAATACCAATCCACCTAACCTGGACTGTAAGCGGAGGAGAGAAAACCCACCCTGACATGGGGAGAACTTCAGATGGATAATAAAAAGAGAAATAGTAAATAATAATTGAATCACAATGCTTAACATATTGCAAAAAAGACTAGTATTGTCCAGTAACCCATCACAATCTGAGCATAAGGTGCAGTCAGCCATTGGTGGAATGGCAACAATTTTGCTTCCTAATTAATTTTACAATTAACTTCAGTTTAACTGCAGCCAGTGTAATGCTGCACTGACTGGAGCAATAATAAAGAAAGAGAAGCTTCTCATTATTATTTACATTTGCCTTTACAAGTTAGACAAAAACACAATTTTATATATACAATATGTAATTGTATATACACTACATACAGTGGATCCGGAAAGTATTCACAGCGCATCACTTTTTCCACCTTTTGTTATGTCACAGCCTTATTCCAAAATGGATTAAATTCATTTTTTTCCTCAGAATTCTACACACAACACCCCATAATGAAATGAAAAAAGTTTGCTTGAGATTTTTGCAAATTTATCAAAAATAAAAAAGTTGAGAAATCACATGTACATAAGTATTCACAGCCTTTGCCATGAAGCTCAAAATTGAGCTCAGGTGCATCCTGTTTCTCCTGATCATCCTTGAGATGTTTCTGCAGCTTCATTGGAGTCCACCTGTGGTAAATTCAGTTGACTGGACATGATTTGGAAAGGCACACACCTGTCTATATAAGGTCCCACAGTTGACAGTTCATGTCAGAGCACAAACCAAAAATTAAGTTAAAGGAATTGTCTGTAGACCTCCGAGACAGGATTGTCTCGAGGCACAAATCTGGGGAAGGTTACAGAAAAATTTCTGCTGCTTTGAAGGTCCCAATGAGCACAGTGGCTTCCATCATCTGTAAGTGGAAGAAGTTCGAAACCACCAGGACTCTTCCTAGAGCTGGCCGGCCATCTAAACTGAGCGATCGGGGGAGAAGGGCCTTAGTCAGGGAGGTGACCAAGAACCCGATGATCACTCTGTCAGAGCTCCAGAGGTCCTCTGTGGAGAGAGGAGAACCTTCCAGAAGGACAACCGTCTCTGCAGCAATCCACCAATCAGGCCTGTATGGTAGAGTGGCCAGACGGAAGCCACTCCTTAGCAAAAGGCACATGGCAGCCCACCTGGAGTTTGCCAAAAGGCACCTGAAGGACTCTCAGACCATGAGAAAGAAAATTCTCTGGTCTGATGACACAAAGATTGAACTCTTTGGTGTGAATGCCAGGCGTCACGTTTGGAGGAAACCAGGCACCGCTCATCACCAGGCCAATACCTTCCCTTCAGGGAAGCATGGTGGGGGCAGCATCATGCTGTGGGGATGTTTTTCAGCGGCAGGAACTGGGAGACTAGTCAGGATAAAGGGAAAGATGACTGCAGCAACGTACAGAGACATCCTGGATGAAAACCTGCTCCAGAGCGCTCTTGACCTCACACTGGGGCGACGGTTCATATTTCAGCAGGACAACGGCCCTAAGCACACAGCCAAGATATCAAAGGAGTGGCTTCAGGACAACTCTGTGAATGTCCTTGAGTGGCCCAGCGAGAGCCCAGACTTGAATCCGATTGAACATCTCTGGAGAGATCTTAAAATGGTTGTGCACCGACGCTTCCCATCCAACCTGATGGAGCTTGAGAGGTGCTGCAAAGAGGAATGGGCGAAACTGGCCAAGGATAGGTGTGCCAAGCTTGTGGCATCATATTCAAAAAGACTTGAGGCTGTAATTGCTGCCAAAGGTGCATCGACAAAGTATTGAGCAAAGGCTGTGAATACTTATGTACATGGGATTTCTCCGTTTTTTTATTTTTAATAAATTTGCAAAAACCTCAAGTTAACTTTTTTCACGTTGTCATTATGGGGTGTTGTGTGTAGAATTCTGAGGAAAAAAATGAATTTAATCCATTTTGGAATAAGGCTGTAACATAACAAAATGTGGAAAAAGTGATGCGCTGTGAATACTTTCCGGATGCACTGTATATACACACTATATATAAAGCAGTTATAAAAGATATTCACACCCTCGTAAGCTTTATCTTATATAAAAACATCCATGTGTGGAAGTGTGTGTGTCTGTCCAGCCCAGAAGTGAGAGGTAGAGTTGGGGTGAGGGCTCCACCACTGAGGATACGCAAGTGAGGCCAGCACATTGGCAAAATGAAACCTCCAAAGAAAGACAGTCGCTTAGCCACTAACATCAGGAAAGCAGTATCCCTTTTACTATTCTTCCCGTCACTAATACACAAGTGAGGCAAACATGTCGGCAAAACGAATCCTCCTAGGAGAGAGATGCCCTGAATAGTTCCTTTCAATTACCTGACATCTCTACATTTCAATTTTTTTTTTCTGACAATTTCAATAGTTTCTAGGACCCCGGACATTTTACAGCACAGACTTACACAGCTAGTTGTTATATAACATTGAATCACAGTGGATTTAATTTGCCTTTTTTAACACTGATCAACAGAAAAACAGATCTCTGCAAAGTGATTTAAATTCATTTATAGATATAAAAAAATAAATAATTAATTGGATAAGTATCCATCCCCTTTAATATATTATATTATTATGGCATGAAAATCCACCAGCTGAATGTTTGCATATTCTTCCATGTCTGAGTGGATTTTCCTCCCACATCCTCAAAGACATGCTGGTTAGTTTGATTGGCGACTCCAAATTGGCCAAATGTCCATTAATGAACCTTGCAAAGGTCTGTCACCCTGTCTGGGTGTTTCCTGTTTCCTTTTTTTTATTGAACTTTTTAAAAGCATATAACATTCCATACAATCAAGTCAAACTTAACAAAACTAAAATCAAATCAACCCCCACCCATGAGAAAGAGAGGAAGGCCAACAGCCAGAGTGAAACTGTTGAGAGTAGTAAAGAGAGAAAGGAGTCCTTTTCCCCCAATATAAATGCTTATTCTAAAATATTATTGATTAGGTCCTGCCAGGTTTTAAAAAACATTTTGCACAGATCCTCTAAGTGAGAATATGATTTTTTCCAATTTCAAATAGTATATAACATCAGTTACCCACTGACTTAGAATAGGAGAGTTAGGATTCTTACAGTTGAGCAAAATAAGTCTGCGTGCCAATAGCGTAGTAAAGGTAATCACAGTTTGTTTGTCCTTCTCCACTTTAAGCCCATCTGAGAGTCCACCAAACACAGCTGTTAGTGGATTAGGTGGGATTGGGACACCAAGGCTGTCTGAGATGCATTTAAACATTTTCTTTCTAGAATGATGTTAATTTGGTACATGACATTATAATATCTTCCAGTGAATAAAAATTGCACAGTAATTATATTTTTCGATTTAAGTGAAGTCTATGACATGGTTGATCATGCTGTTCTAATACATGGGTTGGAAAATTATGTTGGGTTCTCAGGTACTGTCCTTGCCTGGTTTGGTTCATATTTATCAAATCAATTTCGGTATATGCAGAAATCTGCTGGCAGTACTCCATCATTATACTCAGAAGTTAAATATGGTGTTCTGCAGCAATCAGTACTCAGACCTGTACTGTTTTCACTTTACATGATTCCATTGGGAACTATCACTGGATGTTCATTTTCATTCCTATTAACCTGGCATGAAGCTATACCTCTCTTTTAGACCAAATGATATTTTTCTGATATTGTCCTTAATTAATCATGTCATTAAATTAAAAAGTGAATGGATGATTAATATTGTGTTTGTCTCTGAATAAAGAAAAAACAGAAATGTTATTTATTGGGTGGAATGAGAACAATATTCGGTCACTTTTATGCTCAGTAGGTCTAAATATTGTTTTACTGAATCGACACACAACTTATGCATTACCTTTGACACTAGTATGTATTTTAATACACACAACATTACAACACTATCTAAAACCTGTTTTTTTTTTCCAGATTACAAATATTGGAAAATTAAGGTGATTTCTAAATGTGGAGGATACTGAGAAGTTAATTCATGTGTTTACGAGGGGGGACCCAAAAATAACCGGAATTTTGTTGTTGTTAGGTTGGTACTTGTAGTACGTGGTTGGGCCGCTAGGGCGATCTAGTTACACTCCTCACAAGTCAGTCTGCCAAGTGCCATCAGTCTGGAAGGTTGTGCTTGTGTTCAGTGAATTTTTTTGTAAAAGTAGGTTGCGTAACAGTGTGAGAAGGAAATGCCCTAATTTGTGGGAGTCTGGTGATTGGTTCTTTCATCATGACAATGCTCCATCTCACACTGCTCTCAGCATTTGCCAATTTTTGGCAAGAAACGGTATGACAACCCTGAACCACCCACTCTACTCACCGGATTTAGCTCCGTGTGATTTCTTTTTGTTCCCTCAGATGAAAAAAGACTTGAAAGGAAGGCGTTTTGCTGACGTCGAAGAGGTAAAACAAGAAACGACCAGAGCATTAATGGGCATTACATGAGACGAATTTAAAAAATGTTTCGAACACTGGAAGAAACGGTTAGATAAGTGTACTTTGAAGGAGA
Organism: Erpetoichthys calabaricus; assembly: GCF_900747795.2. Classification (NCBI taxonomy): domain Eukaryota; kingdom Metazoa; phylum Chordata; class Cladistia; order Polypteriformes; family Polypteridae; genus Erpetoichthys; species Erpetoichthys calabaricus. The sequence goes on along the minus strand of NC_041398.2, from coordinate 217,079,765 downwards.
CTAATTGTAGTTTGTACAGAAAATTAAATTAAACACGTTTTATAAATATTTCCGGTTATTTTTGGGTCCCCCCTCGTATTTCTATTACGATTGACTACTGCAATGCGTTCTTCACTGACTGTTCAAATTGTTTTAAAGCAGCTTTCAGTTACGGTAATTCAAAATGCTACTGCAAGAATTTTTACAAGAACTAGAAAGCAGAAACAGATAACCCTTGTTCTCAAGTCCTTATATTGGCTGTCAGTTAAACTTAAGGGCTAATTTAAAAATCCTCCTTTTTACGTATAAAGCCTTAAATAACCAACGCCTGGATTTTCCATTTGAGCTTATCATTACTTTCAATCTAAGCGCACAGAAAGATCTCAAGATGTCAGCCTACTACAGATTCCAAGGATTCATAAAACAGTGGGAGGTTGAGCTATTAGCTACAGGGCCCCAAAGCTGTGGAAGGATCTGCCTGCTTATATATGACAAGTCCCTTCAGTCTCAGCTTTTAAATCCAGGCTGAACACTCACTACTTTAGTCTAGCATACCCTGACTAGAGCTGCTGATTAGCAGTGTATACTGCATCTCAGCTTGTTAGTCATTTAAACTAATATATGAATTATGAACTATTACTATTCCTTTTCTATCCTGTTGTGAAACTTGGTGCCACTGCTCTACTGCCATGCTGTTTCACTGCCCTTGGAAAGACATCCAAAATACTGTGAACTTTGGAATCAAAGGATGGAAATATTCTTCAGAAGATGGTGGGTGTCCACTTGGTCATGGTCCCCAGGATGGAGGTTTATTTTACCCTGGGATGCTGCTCACTTCCTGGTTTCGCTTCCCAGGTCCTCCCTGAGTGGAGTTTGCATGTTCTCCCCATGTTTGCGTGAGTTTCCTCCGGGTGCTCCGGTTTCCTCCCACAGTTGAAAAACATGCAGGTTAGGTGCATTGGCGATCCTAAATTGTTCCTAGTGTGTGCTTAGTGTGTGGGTGTGTGTGCGTGTGTGTGTGCCCTGCGGTGGGCTGGCACCCTGCCCGGGATTTGTTCCTGCTTTGCGCCCTATGTTGGCTGGGATTGGATCCAGCAGACCCCTGTGACCCTTTGTTAGAATATAGCGGGTTGGAAAATGACTGACTGACTGCTGCTCACTTGAAGTTTTGTTTTTCTCTCCTCCCTTGTTAACTTGCTGCAGTTCATTGATAATTTTAATGGGCAGATATTGTCAGGCTTCACTTATGTTAATCAGTTTGGAATTACTCATTTTCTCTGTTCTAATGTGTATACATCATGTAATTAATAATTTTTAAGGTTTATAACTACATTTTTCCTGGGAACTTGTTATAATGCTCTGAGCCTGCACTCAGTGAAGAGCGCTATACAAGTAAATAAATAAATAGATTGTACCCACAGATAATGGGGTAGCTCCCTTACCTGAATGACCCCATATTGGATTAAGTAGCTCTAAGAACTGCAACTTTTAATACATTTAAGTTTATGCATAGTGTTTGTAAAAATTAATAGATTTCAGCTATGGAAGGGTTCAGGTTTTCAAGCTATTGACACACAACAACCACTATTTAATATAGCAACTCTGCCACTGTAAAGAATCCCCCAGTGTTCCAGTATGGTGCTGAGGTGTCACTTGTTGCACTTGGGCCCCAATCTGGGTGGTTCGTTGTGTGGTGGGTGCGGTGACGCACGGTAATCTGCATCTGCTCCCAAGCTCCTCTTCCTCCTCTGTATAGTGAACCGTCACCACAAGTTCATTTAAAAATACATTGCTTACATATACAGGGTGAGCCAAAAAGTAGTACCACATTTCAAATGTTTATTCTACAAAAATGTTACAAGATAAAATAAATTTCATTAAAACACAAGAAAGACTATACAAAATAGATTTTTTCACTGTGTTTGAAAACTGATGTCTTCAAGGTGAAGGCCATCATTAGATCACACGATTTCTGAATGCTCGCATGACTCGTTTGGCCATTTTAAGGGGAATAGTGGTGATTTTGTAATAAATAGCGTCCTTGAGGGCTTCAAGGTTTTGAGGTTGGTGTGTGTATACCTTCAACTTGAGATAGCCCCACAAGAAGAAATTGCACAGAGCGAGATCAGGCGAACGTGAAGGCCACCCAACATCACTGCGCAGGGAGATCAGCTTCCCTGGAAACATCTCCTGCAAAACTTGCATGGATCTCTGCGCCGTATCAGCCGTTCCTCCATCCTGTTGAAACCAGGAATCCACCACATCCATTTTTTCCAGTAGGGTCCACAAAAAGTTCTCTAGCGTTTCGATTTTATTTTCTGTAGTGACGGTAACCGTTGATCCCCCCGCCTCAAAAAAGTAAAGGCCTACAATGCCAAATTCTACAACGGCACACCAAACTGTAACACGCTCACTGTGCAAGGGTCTCTGATGAAGTTCACGAGGGATGGTTTCAGTCCAATAGGGAAAGTTTTGATTATTTAACCATTCAAATAGAAATGTGCCTTGTCACTGCACATGACAATGGCATCTCGATGAACAGTTAGCGGAATGTTCACACACAACTCTCTACGGCTCTCCCAGTCTCCATCAGTAAGTTCCTGCACTACAATCATTTTATATGAATGGAAATTAAGGTAATCATGCAAAATCCTCCTCAAAAACGTGTTGGAAATATGTAAGGCAGAAGCATATTTGCGCGCTGAACATCTAGGAGACTGTAAAATTGATGCCCTTACAGCTTGGATGTTTTCAGGTGTTTGTACAGTCCGAGGACAGTCCGGAAATTATCTGTTCAATGTTGTACCCGTCTGTATAAATTTAACCACCTACTGAAGAGTTGTTTCCTGTTTTGGGACATCACCATTAGGAAGAATGCTGAAGTGCGTTCTGAAGGCGCGTTGCACAGTGATGACTGATTCATTGTTTTTGAGGAACACTTAACAGTGAAAGCACGGTGTGCACTGGACCAAGGCATGTTGCCGACTGAAAACTACATGGGATTGCCTATCAAAGGACCCCCATCCCGACCCACTCGGCTGCCACTACCTTGCGCAATGACCTTGAGAAATGTGGTACTTCATTTTGACTCACCCTTTATTTTTGCACAGCTGATTCTGAGGTCAGTTAAGTGGTTTACTTAGAGTCACTTAGTCAAAGGAAGGGACTTGACTGGCAATTTAGCAGTTTAAGGTTAGTATTCTAAACACTAGGCCATAATACATTAAAGAATGGGGTCTTAAATAAAAACAATACAAATTAATCATGGAGCATGTTTTATAGAGAGGAATAAATAAAAAAAAAGAAGGCAGACATGCAAAACCATTTACTAAAGGAAATAAGAAAATAGAAGCTAAAGTTACCCGATTTTAAAACTGTCATAAGGGAATTAAAGCATCAGCAACAGTTTTAACAGTATCGGGCTGATATACAGTGAATTCAGAAAGTTTTCAGACCCCCTTGCTTTCTGCACTTCATTGTGTGTTAGATTTAACTTTAAATGGATACATTTGTTGTTTTTATCCATCACTCAATAAACAGCCTTTTACAGACACTCCTTATTTCTCACAGTCAGGTGTTTTGTTTCTTGTCTGAATCTTAACATCAGCAAAACTATGTAACTGCTTATTTCCTTCTGCTGCACCAAAGAGCCTCCATGTCTGGTCACAATTCAGGGAGTAGATGTAGAGGTGCTCCACTCCTACAAGTATTTGGTGGTCCACATTAATGACAGATTGGGCTGGTCTTGGACCACATAAGACACAGTGCTTGGAATTCTGCTTAAAGTGTTCATTTTTTTGTTTCATCAGACCAGCATCTTTTTTCCTTAGGGAGTCCTTTAAATGCAATTTGTTAAACTCCAAGCAGGCTGTCTTATCTCAAGAAAGATTGATGGCAGTGCAGTTCAGATGGTTGTCCTTCTGACAGGTTCTCCCATCTCAGCAAAGGACTTGTGAAGCTCTATTAGAGTGACCATTGTGCTGTGGTGTTGGTCACATTCCTGACCAAGGCCTTTCTTGCCTGACCGGACATGCTTTTTGAATACTGTTGAAAGGATCGACTTTATCCTGACACCACTGTCTGACTGTTAGGGGGTCTGTAACACACTCTTGGTGTAATGCTTCTTTTCTTGTGGCTTTTTCTTTATGAACATAAAATTCCTCATTGTAATGCAGATCATTCTCCACTCGAAGGAGACACTTTTTAAAACATTCTCCTAAATAAATGACAACCATCCAGTTTTTCAATCTTGTTTGTCTTTACTAAATAACACATATCCATTTATAATATACTCATTCCCATTTCTGATTCAAACACGCTTCCAAAACTGCTATAAAATTTATGTGTGAATAGATCCATCCATCCATCCATTATCCAACCCGCTATATCCTAACTACAGGGTCACGGGGGGTCTGCTGGAGCCAATCCCAGCTAACACAGGGCGCAAGGCAGGAAACAAACCCCGGGCAGGGCGCACACACACATACACCAAGCACACACTAGGGACAAACCCACCGCAGGGCGCACACACACACACACCAAGCACACACTAGGGACAATTTAGAATCGTCAATGCACCTAATGTGCATGTCTTTGGACTGTGGGAGGAAACCGGAGCACCCAGAGGAAACCCACACAGCCACGGGGAGAACATGCAAACTCCATGCAGGGAGGACCCGGGAAGCGAACCCAGGTCTCTTAACTGTGAGGCAGCAGCGCTACCCACTGCGACACCATCCCGCCCGTGTGAACAGATACAACTCTTAATTATAGTAGTGTTAATATAACTGTTATTTAGTTATGGAATGTGGAAGAACTATGATTATAGAAAACATTGACAATGATATGGGGGAATTTACTGTCATCCTTCTCTTACTCTGAATATCTAAACTGGCTACCTAACAATCTGCTGCATAATTTTTTTGATTGGCAGTTCTAAACCATTTTTCATGGTCGATAGAAGTGATATCCTACATATACAGGGCGTAAGACATCTCAAAACTCATTCAGTATTCAGAAAATGAGACTGTGAAATGAGGAAATGACCGATGCAAAGTATTAATATTCTTAATTAACTCAAGAGTAGAAAGAAATTGTAGGCATTCTGCTGTTTTTAAACAGTTGCCTTGATGTGTTAAACGTGAGGTGCATTTTTATGTATTTTCTGAATAGGATTAAATGTCATCAGCAGTATTTGATCTGATAAAGAACAATACTGTACACAGTCATGAATTGCATAAAGTTTTTTCTTTCACAGACATGGTAGAAAACTTCAACTTGCCTTTGAAAAATGATTTGATTTTATTTACAGTATTTATCAGCTTACAATAAAAATAGACAGTGAAAATGAGTTGCCTCTACAGAAGCAGTGATTTTTTTGGGAAAATGATATTTAATTGAAACTAAATTACAAGGTGCTGTTATAATTTAGATCCCATTATAAAATTGGCAAAGTGAGGTCCTTGAAGTAAATGCAGCATGAAGTCAGGATTCCCATCTGTCCGTCTAATGACTTTCTCCTTTTTTACCTACAACCTGAAAAAAATAGAACACAAAATTTTGCATATCTTTTTTAAAAAGTGCAATTAAACATAAAACAACATTACCTTTTCTGTTTTATTTAATTACTACAAATACCTTTTGTACACCAGTTACTTGTTCTATTTCAGTACAACAGCACCTTTGTTGTTTTAAAATAAAACACACTCATTCCTTACAAGGATGCAATCCTGTGTCCATACTAAACTAAGTTTAGTACCACATACTTGGCAAGTCGCATTTTCGATTCTAATATTGAAAACGTTCTGTTTTAAAAAATTCCATTATATACAATGGTAAATATGGAAAAAACCTTGTAACATATTCAGCAGTTATTACATTTCTAAAACTTACCAAATTCAATTTTTTTCTACATAACACCATAAAAATATTAACATATACCAGAAAGTTTTACTAAATGGCATTGGCATTGATTGAATTTATATTAACATTTATAAATAACTAGCTGTTCCCCACGGCTCTACCTGCATAGTAGTGAAACCGGGCAAACTTTAAAAATCAATAAACAAACAGGTATCGCTAGCTATGTGGAGGCAAGTTACACTCCAACACGTCGCCAGAGATGCAGCGATTCGAACAGAGGCTGGTGCCTGAGTGAGGAGGTCCCGCCCGGCTCTCCACTCCTGACGTACGCTTCCCCCTCCCCTTAGCCCACAGCCTCTGTCTTGGATTAGTGCAAATAAATCACTCCTGCAAGCGAACTATGGTACTTGGCGCGATGACAGAAGTTGTAAAATCAACCTGAATGTTCAAGCAAATTATAGAAAAAAACCCAATCTAAATCTGTTAACTTGGATTTTATATATACTTTATAGAGATAATATCTACTCCTACTAGGCATTAGATCAAATGATTGCATAAAATCTCTACCTAATGTCAATGTCAATTTATTTATATAGCACATTTAAAACAACATAGGAATGCTGTGGCCAAAGTGCTTTACAATAAAAGAAGAAAAATACATACAATTAACATAAATAACAAATAGAAATAAAATAAAAGAATAAAATAAAAAATAAATAGATTACATAATCACAATGAGGAAACCATCGGTATTACTGAAGGTCACGGAATGCAAGTGAATAGAAGTGAGTCTTTAATCTTGTTTTGAACAGTTCAATTGTAGACGACTCCTTTATGTGATGAGGTAAAGAGTTCCACAGGTGAGGAGCAACAGCTGCAAAAGCCCTGTCCCCCTTAGTTTTACACTTGGTACGAGGGACAACAAGAGACAACTGACCAGAAGATCTAAGCACTCTAGGGGGCTGGTGTAAAGCACACAATTCAGATAAATAGGCAGGAGCAAGCCCATGTAAAGATTTAAAAACTAGCAACAAGATTTTAAAATCAATTCAAAAACTGACAGGCAGCCAGTGTAAAGAAGCTAATATTGGAGAAACAGAATCAGACTTTCTTGTCCCAACCAGAAAGCGAGTGGCAGCTATCTGGACCAACTGTAACATGTGTATTAGGGATTTGCTAATCCCACAACACAGCGAGTCGCAGTAACCAAGGCGAGAAAAGATAAAAGCACGAGTAGCTTTCTCAAGATCCCTAGAAGATAAAAAAGGCTTGATCTTACCTAAAAGACGAAGCTGGAAAAAGCAACTTTTGACTACAGAATTAACTTGTTTCTCAAAATAGAGGTTACTCTCAAAGATAACACCAAGATTGCGGACTTGAGGTTTACAAAAGACAGAGAAAGAGCCGAGAAATCCAAGACCAATTTGGGCTTTAGCTGATGGACCCACTATAAGCACCTCCGTTTTATTTTGATTCAGATCAAGAAAATTATTAGCCATCCAGGATCTTAGTTCAGAAAGACAGTTGTGGAGTTGATTTATTGCAGAGTTGCAGACGGGAATATAAACCTGTGTATCATCAACACAGCAGTGAAAAGAAATGTTAAATTTCCTAAAAATAGCTCCAATAGGGTGAAGGTATACAGACATTGTTAAATAGTTAAAAAACATTTTCCAGTTAACTGTTACATACCGAAAAGAATATAAACATCTGAAAAAAACTGACAACTCATTTTATGGACACATTTAGTAGTTTAATTATTCTATTTATTTTTCTAGTGGGATGATGATTCTTACCCTTTTAAAGTCATTCATGTTTGTAGCTTGTACTGGTGTTCCAATAAAGGTAAAATAATTCAGTTTTGTTGTTTCTTCATCTTTCTGGTTGGATTTGATAAACAGCTAGAGATAAAAACAAAGTAAACATGCCCTTAAGTATTCTGCAAACTTTTAAATGACTTTAAATATGCAATGATAACTTTGATTTGAGATGACCTATAATTTAAAAAACCTTTCATATGTCTTTATTATCTCAGTGACACTATATGTGTATTTATAAACTTAAGAGGATCCTTCTTTATACCAAAAGCATACAGTTGACATAGTGTGGACATGACACAGTTCATTAGGAAGAAATCCAGGGGCAGACCACCATGCACTGCAGGGATAAAATTTCTTATGTGGCTTAGGAATTTTACCAATAATCACTACTACTAGTGACAACCAAAAATAAATGTCTACTCCACACCAAAGCCTGAAGGAACTACTATATACAAACAACACATGCCAAGTGAATTCTGAATCACTGATTCAAAACTTTTACTGCCTGAAAAAGAGTGATTACATAGCATTTAAATTAAATACATCAAAAGGGCCTATTTATTATTTATATACAATATGGCATGCATGTATGCTTAATTAACATTCATCAAATACAATTTGTGTATTGATGTAATGGACAGAAAAATATAAATTTTCAGTACAGCATTTTAGTTTGTTTTTTGCTGAGTCATTGTCAATTTTTGTTTCTTACAGATATAGTTACAGGATTTGAAATACATTGTTTAACTTTAGCTTTCCTCCATACTCCAGTAGTAAAGAGCAAGGACACATCAATGATATTGATAATGGCCAATACTGATTAAAAAACATAGTATATATTGAGGTGGTATATACGGAGATCATCCATCCATCCATCCATTTTCCAACCCGCTGAATCCGAACACAGGGTCACGGGGGTCTGCTGGAGCCAATCCCAGCCAACACAGGGCACAAGGCAGGGAACCAATCCTGGGTAGGGTGCCAACCCACCGCAGGACATACGGAGATCAGTTAATCAATAAAAACAAGAAAAATATTTTCACTTACTGTTACGCTATTTACATTCTGGAATTTCACGTAACGAAGTGGTACGAGACTATCTTCTTTAAAGTCATCTTCTGTTAAATCTAAAGCCTGTGTAGGTTCACTTCTCTCAGCATCATCGAAGTCCATAGAGCGAGGAAGATTTATAAAAATTTTTACATACTTTGGAGCCTGAGCTGTAAACAAAATGAAGCATTGAAACAAGTCACCTAGCAATGCAGTCTTAATTGATTCTTTTCCAAATTACATTAATCAACAGATCTGAAACAATTGTATCATTAAGTTGAACAAGTACTAATTTTTCTCTCCACTCTCATCAAAAATTAATTGACACTTCTACTTGTAATAAGGGAGATACAAGGAATAGCAATCCAAAAATACCAATTCTGTGAAAATACGTTATCTAATATTAGAGTGTCACAGGAATAGGACACTGTCAATCACATTATTCACAGGCACACATATCCTTATCAATTAACTATGCATATCATTGTGCACTGTGAAATGGGTTTCGTCCTGGTGTTTTTGTTTTCACCTAAGTAAACTCCAAACAGTAACTGATACTGGGCATCTAAACACTGCCCCTTTGTGCTACAGCACAGGAGTATATGGAAGAAATAAAATGTATTTTTTTAAAACCTTACCTATTTCAAGTGTTTGTAGTTTCATTGAAAACAATTTTACAGGCTGATTGAAAGCCATTGTAATTAATAGCTGAAAGAAAAAAAACCCACAAAATTTAACATACCCATATACATATGAACAAACATAATCATGATCAGAAGGTGAATTATAAATAATGTGAAAAAAGTTATTTTTTTATTAAAATTTATGGCTTACTTAGTTACCTGTTTATGAGTCTATTAATTAAAAAAAGGAAAGCACTTAAATTAACACACTCAGAGGCTGAAACTGCATGGTTTCCAATTAGGCTACTGGATGGAGCAAATAAAAGCTGCAACAGAAATTCAAATAATCAAAGCTGGCAAGCACTGCTCTGGAATAAATTTAGCATATTGTAGATTACACTTGGGATTGCATTACAAAAAACATGTCTGATAAACAAGTGAAACTTAAACGTGAGTAAAAAGTTAAAAATGTTATTAAGAAAAAGTCTTAAAGTAATTTACGTGATTATATTAAATTGCACCATATATAGAGATATTTGAAAGATCAAATAATGATTTATTCCCTTTAAGAAAAGAACATTTCTCCTTTACATATGTAAAAAAGAAGAAAGCAAAAAATCTCCATGTATAAAAATTTAAATCTTGCATTTATTACACACAAAAAGCAAAACCCCAGAGCAGATGTATACTAATACCGTATTTTTTGCACCATAAGACGCACCTGACCATTAGACGCACCTAGGTTTAGAGGAGGAAAACAAGAAAAAAAAATATTCTGAACCAAATGGTGCACTAATATGTTTAATAAAATATAGCAGAATAATATTTCAACCATGTAAATTCAACAGCGGTATTAAGAAACATCATCACTGTCATTAACAAATAAGGAGAGACTTTAAGGTTCAAGCACTCTTCTAGTTTTATGGAAACCCCAAGAACTCCTCATCGCTAGTGTCAGAATTTATTAAGCTCAGTTGCTCACAATCACTTTGCACGAGCACGTATCTATCATCAAGCGGCATAACCTGTCCAAAGCCACCAGGGGACAAAACACGTTTGGACCAATGCTCCCTGAAGTTATATCACCAGTCTAGTCCAATCTATATTTGTAATGCCACAAAGCCCTTCATCTCGTGTTTTGTTGTGGGTTTCCAGTTTGAAAAACGAGAATGCAGTGCAAGCACAGCCCTCGATTCAAAAAATTGCCCTGCATACCTGTTTGTCTCGTCTGACAGTAGCTGAAAGGCAGCTTCAGGAAAGAACAGCCTGAAGTAGTCCAGCGGCTGGTAATCTGTCGAGTCCAGAGTCCGACTCAGTGATAATGTGCAAAACATCGTCTGCTGGGTATTTTGTTTTCTGCACTCGCTTCGCTCCCTCATGAGATGTAGATGCTATCTTGCCTTTGTTTATATTTGTTTACATTTCGCAACTCATGCACACGCAAGGATTAGATGCCGAGTCAATGAGTCTAACATTCCTCCAAGCACAGAGGGAATGCCTGTAACGTAACAGTGAGTTTTGTCGCCCTCTACCCCTGGATGTCGACTTTTGTCAGGTAATACACATGGTCTGTGACGCAATATTTGCTCCATAAGACGCACAGACATTTCCAACCTTCTTTTGGGGGAAAAAAAGTGCGTCTTATGGTGTGAAAAATACGGTAATTAAAACCTCAAATTTTAAACAAACTGGAAGAGATAAACATGAGATTAACATAACTCCCAAGTGCAGGACAGGTCTTCTGACTAACTGCACAAAACAAAAGATAAAAGGAAACTTAAACTGGAATTACATATGATTGAATTATAATGTATTAGATGAAGCACTTTAGAATACTTCTCCAGGGACAAATCTCAATCTTCAACATTACTCAAATTTCACTGCAGAGTTTTTACTTTCTCCTACTGTATTTTTGAAACCAGTACGTTCACAGCCTCAAAATATGCTTATTAAAAGAAGACAATCCTTAATATATTTAAAAGGTTCACTTAATATCATTAAAAGATTCAACTGCACCAACCTGTTCATCACAATCAGATTCAAGGAAGGTTGGGTCTTTCCGTAAACAGTTTTCAAACCCATGATCATCACTTTCATTGAGGCACTCACATCCAGCTTTGTTAACAAATGGCATTAAATCCATCTAAAAAGAATAGAAAAAGTGAAGGTCCACTTAATGAATACTGTAAATTACGACTCTGTCAATTGTATTAGGGTAAAGCAATGGTGGAACAAAAGAAAAAACAGCTTCCAATTAAAAATAAGTTAATAATAATTTACTGTGGTGATCATATTTATTCTGTAGTGGTTTCCATTACTGCCTCACAGCTTCAGAGACTTGTGTTCAAATTCTAAACTGGTCAAAATCTATTATAAGCCCTAGCATTCTCCTATACAGTATTTGTCTTCCCTTCATCATTGCCTCCTTCTGATACTTTGGATCCTTCCCACATCCTAAAAACATGGATGGACCATTCACTTGCAACACTACAGTGACCTAGTATGAGAGATTCTGGACTTTGTCATGAGTGTGGCCCACGATAAACTGGTAACCTGCATTGGCCTGCCCCCTTCAAGCCAAGAAGTGCCACTGAATTTCGACCACCTCCTTATGCAAGTATTAAAAAAAAAAAAAAAAAAAAAAAAAAAAAAAAATCACACGGTAATAATCACTTATGGAATTTTATTGACTTCATTTGAGTTCTAACTGTCAGTTTCATTGGGATCACGAAAATCTGGTTTTCATTTAAATTTTTACAACAATAACACTGGGGACCACTGACAAATGTGTCACCTTTTGAACCCTTTGTCAATAATAATTCTGAGTATTGTTAGTGGAAGAACAAGACCTTATTATTTCACCTGTTGTATGTAGCCTCTACATCTATACACAATTATACTGTGGTGGACTAGTGTTGTGCTTTCGGCTGGTTCATGTCTTACAGTATATCAAGTCCTGCTAGGATAGGCTCAAATTGAGATAATTAACAGGACAGCCATTAAGTTAAAGCTACACAAATTAACTTCAAAACATAATCAAAATAAATTGTTTAAATATAAAAGTTTAAAGTACTGTTTAAATATAAAAGGCATTCTATAGATGGGTTTCCAATGTTTATTTTATTATATAAATAAACTATTCCTCTTCAATACTGCTTGAAAAGATTTGAGTTTGTTTGTCCTTGGCTCAAAGTACAAAAAATTGCCAGAATCTTATAAGCGTATTTAACTAAACACCACAACGATATGCTGGGACAGCAGCAAACCTGATTAATATTGCTTTATTAAAAGGACAGTAAGGTACAAGTCAAGTTCATTATGCTGATCTCATATAATATATGAGTAAAATATTTCTGCACAGGTCCTGCTCAGTCACATTACTCTTTTCACAATTTCAGTACACTGTATAGAGTATTAGAACTTGCACCACTCTTTTTAGGAAGACATCTTCACCAAAGGTCATTGCTCATATAAATGACTGCATGATTTTCTCTTGTATACATCATCTGATGTTACATTTCTTGTCAGCTGTTAGTACTCTACTAAAGTCACTAGACTGTGGTATACTGTATATACCGTATGAATATCATTATAATATGCACACATTACAAGAAAATAGAACTTGAACTTAGATAACTGCATTCTCAATCAGTAGTTTATTAGTATTTATCAAGTTCCCACCCAATCATGATAAATTTTCAAATATCTTTATGCTGCAATCTAAGAATGAAATATAGGTATCTAGTAATGTCTTCCACTTAGTAAAACAAATGACTCTATAGAATAAATCTAACATGTAATTAAATATTTTGAAATACTTTGATCTGAAAACTAATGAAAAATGACATTTCAAATTAGGCTCAGATCCATATATCTGTCTAAAAAAGGTATGACAGTTGACTATGTTTAAAGAGAGTCTACCATGAATATCAAAATCCTATGGATTCAAAAGCCTCAGAAAGTTAAAAATTCCAAAGGTGTAGAAAGTCAAGAGGCATACAGTCGAGTCCCAAGGCCAAAAAAATGTTTGTTTGAGGAGAAACACTACTTTATACTAATTGCTGTGTCGCTGGTGGTGAAAAACCTGCTCTCTATGTTTCACCTTTCAGTATTTTAAGTCAAATGCTACCCAGTGAAAGAACATTGATTTACTTTTCTATCGGGATAAAGTAGAAGCTAAAGATCATGTGTATGCTGCTGTTATGTAATATGTAAAAGTTTTCATGCATAAATATATCACTATAGAACAATAATAAAAAAGGAATCAAATCCTGGATTGACACAACATGTATAGCAAAATCAACATAATTTATGAGTAGGCTGCAAAAAAAATGCATGACATACTAAATAAAAAACAGACTTAACCTCCTGGCTTATCAATACATAGATGTGTGTATAGATCTGAACACAGAATTACTCACATATCCTTTGGGGATGTCAGAGTCCTCATTGCTGCCAGGGTCATTTTCAAGATGCTGTTTTATCTTATCTTCTAAACCTGAAGCATCTGCTCCTTGATACAAGTCAACTCTCACTTTATTGCGGAAAAACAGAAAAGTGGGTGTTGCCGATATATTGTTTGCAGCAGCTGTTGCCTGGATAAATCATAAAATATTTTTTCAAAATTAGGTATGTCTGCCTAGATATAGTTATACCAAAACATCATCAACTGTATAGAGTATCTTGCAAAAATGTGTCACCTTCCAGTTTTAATTTACATTTTACTCTACTTCAATTCACATATGAAATTCATTTAAGTAAACATTATGCATCAAAACTTAAATACTTAAAGTAAAAAAATGTAACCCCAAAATAAAATCAGGCATGTACAATTGCATGATTTTTCAAAGAAATAACTATTCAATAAAATCACTGAACCAGTTGGGAGAGGAGCTGTTTGGTTCTAAAGTAAAGTATATTATAGTGTTTAATGCATTAACAATGGCAGACTACTAACAAACTATTAAAAATTATGCAGCAAATGTGACCATTTTAGAAAGAAATGGCATTTCCATCCTTATTTTGGGACTTAACCTCACTGAGGCTACATAACAAGTGCTGACACTACACTTAATGTGTTCTCTGAAAAAGTGTTAATTTCCTGCATTGTTGCATATTTTTACAGTTAACATGGTAGATTTTTTTAAAGGTTAGTAGAAGTAAATAATGCAGAGGTTGAGTGGGGAAGATGGTGATGTTTTGTGCTTTTTGATGTGTTTTGTGTGCAAGGCAATTAAAGATACACTACTCTTGTGCTGAAATAATACTGAACCCAAGTGAACTAAAAGAAGTAAGGCAATGCCTTTACTTCTGGTAAAAGCATGTCCACATGTAAGCTCATCCTGGCCAATTAGAGAGGCACAGCCAAAGGGCATTGTTTAAAAATCTTCAGGGGGAAAAATGATGAGGATTTCTATCAGTCTTGAAAGGGTTACCAACCAATTTAAAACTCTCCCGGGTTCCACTAAACAAAAGAAAAAGTTGCATTGTTCAGTGAGACAAAGCCTGTAATAGTAAGTTAATTTACCTTAAGTGGCTATTTTAACAAAGTCTTTCCAAGAGTAACCTGCAAAACTTAAAAAAAAAAAAAAAAAACACACATGCAGTAGAACAGTAAAATGGCATTTTATATATATATATATATATATATATATATATATATATATATGCAAAGATCTCTTTTCCTTTGCTCAATACTTCTGTATCAGAATAAACAAAAAAATGGTTTTACTGACAGAAAAAACAAATGTGGAATTTGAGATAAATATGGTCCCATGAACTCTGAATAGCTAATAATGATCAAGCATGGTGGTATTTGTTTAGTGGTCTTTATTGTTTTGCAGCAATGGAATTTAAATAGCTTTCCATTATAAGAGGAACCACAAATTATTTTGTTTTCAGAGCAGCTTGGACATACAAGATAATGAAAAACAAAACATCCATCTAATTGACAGTCTCTATGAAAAGCTGTGTATTTTTAAAACTACAAAATTATTACTAAGATAAAACAGTTGTACAAAGAGGAGGGATTTAAAATACACCTGGTTACAAAAACGGCTATTAAAAGGTGGTATAACCACTTCTTGAATATTTTCATTTTTTGAGTTCCATTTCCCACTTAGATAGTATTAAACTTTAGCTAGAGATCTGTTTAAATACGCGGAACAACATTTGTAACAATGCAGAAAATCAGACAAAAGGTAAGTACAGATTCATCTTTTTTTTAAATATTCTTCATGCCGCACTGGCCATGCTGTCATAGAGTCCAACAATGTAGATTGTTCAAGATATTGCTGCTTTATTAACACTTGTGTTTATGAAGTTTGCATATTCTGCCCAGTCTGTGTGGAATGATTCTGGTATTCCCTATATCTTAATAATGTGCAAGTTAGGTTAAGTGGAGAGTGGTGACCTATTGCATGTTGATTAGTACATGCAAGTAAGAATTTCACTGTACTCAGTACATGTGATAAAACTGACTATGAATTTGAAATCAAAACTATTTACAATGAGCGAGACTGGACTGTGTGATTAAGCACAGTGTACAGAAGATTAGCTTCTGCAAACATACCCTCGTGAACCACCTAAACTACTACCACTTAGAAAAGAAGTCAAAAGGAAAGCCAAGAACTACAAAATTCACTGATGAAAAAAACATGGACAGACAAGGGCTTGACAAGGGTTCCAATACATCAAAATCCTAAGTCGTAAGATGTGCCTGACTGACTGATTCAATTAAGTGAAATTATCACCTTTCTATTATTGACCTTTTCGTGAAGAAAATGTTTTCTATATGGAGGTCAGACTAATGAATGGCATATTAAAAAAAAGAAAAAAAAAAGAATGAATGACTCTTTTTGAGATTCCTACAGCTGGTGTAAAAATCTTTTTTCAAATACCAAGCTATACTGTAACTCTTATTTCAGGCTCGTTTTTTCAACATCTCAAGAAAGCAATAGCTGGTACATAATTATAGTGACATTTGCACTCAATTCGGCAGCTTTTTATAAAGCCACAGAATGTTCTCTAATGAATAGAGAAATGTTAGTTACCATTGAATTTCTGTTTCACATTTGATTTTTTCTTGTATATTAACAGAAAACTCAGAAATGGCACAAATCTAAATATGAAGGCATCCCAAGTCAATAATAACAAGGTATAAAATATAGTAATTTAGAAAGCTTTCAAAAATATGTAACTGAAGAAATAAATATGAAGCAACTGATTTTACTGAATATTCATTTGCTAATATGGGTAATATGTTATAATCCATTAAAAAACATATAAACAAATGAAGTTTTCACCTCCATAGTTTTCCTCAGACCAATGTCTCATACATAAGTCCTTTAATACCTACCCTTTGATACTGTTTTGATACATGTTTTACTGTTAGAAAAATAACTGTTAAAAGTTTCTTTGATGCTTTTGTCACCATAGCAAGGTGTGGGAGCTCAGATTGTCTGTAGATATGTGTTCCTGATAGGGTTCCCCATGCTAAACTGAACTAAGAAGGGACAGGCAAAGCCCAATCCATTATGATAATCTTGATTAAAAAAACAGATTCCTGCTCGGAACAGAGCTTCCCTTGCTTTTCTGTGGTGGGAAGTGGGAGCTGGGACTCTCAGTAGTAAATGTATCTGCAAAGAATATGCAAACCAACCCTAGGACTTGTAGATGGACACCAGTGTTGGGAGAAGCTGTCAATTTGAAAACAATCTGAGGCCTTCTGTGCAATGCTACCAGAAAGGCATCCAAATTTGACTGAGAGGTGCCGACTAGATAAAAAATACAGTAGCTCTAGCAGTGGCCAAGGCCAATGTGTGGGTACAGTCTGGTAAGTGACTTTTGTATGACCTCAAACAGGTACAGTGGAACCTTGGTTCACAACCATAATTCGTTCCAAAACTCTGGTCGTAAACCGATTTGGTCGTGAACCGAAGCAATTTCCCCCATAGGATTGTATGTAAATACAATTAATCCATTCCAGACCATACGAACTGTATGTAAATATATATATATATATATATATATTTTAAGTTTTTAAGCACAAATATAGTTAATTAAACCATAGAATGCACAGTGTAATAGTAAACTAAATGTAAAAACATTGAATAACACTGAGAAAACCTTGAACAACAGAGAAAACTAACACTGCAATAGTTTGCGCTATAGCGCTACCAACCGCTGGCTAAAAACACTTTTTTTTTTTTAAATGAGTTTTAAGCACAGGGAACAAAATGAACATTTGAAAAAATCCGTAATTTAATAAACCACCAAGAAAAGTAACATTGCAACAATGCACGCTACAAACCGATCGCTGTAAACAGAAGTGAAAACAAAATCAAGCTCAGTGCATTCTTTAACTGCCTTCCTACCTGCATCCAGCCCCCTCTCTCTCGCGCTGCCTACGTGTGTGTGTCTGTCTCTCTCTCTCGCGCTGCCTGTGTGTGTGCGTCTGTCTCTCTCTCTCACGCTGCCTGTGTGTGTGCGTCTGTCTCTCCCTCGGGCTGCCTGTGTGTGTGAGTCTGTCTGTCTCTCTCTCTCGCGCTGCCTGTGTGTGTGTGTGTGTGTCGCGCTCTCTCTCTCTTGCTCGCTGCACAGGAAATGCACAGGGAGAGACTGAACATGTACAAACCGAAAGGGAAACTGGCTTGTTCGTATACCGAGTGTGTGGTCGTGAACCGAGGCAAAAGTTTGGCAAACTTTTTGGTAGTAAACTGATTTGTACGTGTACCGAGACATTCATGAACAGAGGTTCCACTGTACTGACAAAATATTCAATTTCTCAGAGATAGCACACAGAATGTCACCCAAGTGATGTTCATGGAAATGGTGGTGAAAAGTTACCTGAATAGTGGATTGTGTCTGCAGCTAGAAGGAGCTGGTGGATACACTTTCCTCCTTAGAGGAAGTATTGGTTGGGGTTAGTTCCACTTCTATGGCTGAGGTCGGTTGCTATGGTGATTAATATGTTCTGCAGTAGCAAAGCTGCAGGGTTGCATAAGATATGACCAAAGGTGACAAGATAACTGGATGTTGCGAGGGTGTTTTAGATAGCATTCCTTTTCAGTGTTGTATGGAAGCAGGGGACAGTGGCTCGGGACTGACAGGGTCAAATGGTGTTTCCCATTTTTAAAATGTACAACAAGAGGGTGTTATCCATTTACTGAAAGATCTAATTTCCCAGACTTATAAGTAAAGCCTATCTTGGGGTAATGCAAGAACAAGAGAGAAGTCTCTCCTCATTTTCAGCTGTGGACTGGAGGGTATTCAGGATGGAAACTTAAGGATCACATGACTGCTGTTTGAAGATGTTGTTATTCCTCTTGGCTTCATCTGACTTATCTCTGGCTTTCCCGGGAAGTATTTGCTGCCAAGAATGATGCAGTTGGGATTAGAATGAACTCCTCCAAATCTAAAATCATGGTCCTCTCGCCAAAGAACGGTTTGTTCTTTTCAGGTAAGTTGTCAAGAGCTGCTTAAAGTGAAGGAGTCCAAGTATCTCAATGCCATGTTTACAAGTAAGGCAAGGAGTAATAATGAGATTTATCAATGTGTAGCTATAGCAGTCTTGAAGGTGTTTTACTGGACTATGATCAGTCGACTAGATTACTGTAACGCACTCCTCTCAGGACTACCCAAAAAAGACATAAATCGTTTGCAACTAGTGCAGAATGCAGCTGCTAGAATCCTTACCAGGAAAAGAAAATCCGAGCACATCTCTCCAGTTTTGATGTCACTACACTGGTTACCTGTGTCATTCAGGATTGACTTTAAAATTTTGCTTATGGTTTATAAAGTCTTAAATAATCTCGCCCCATCCTATATATCGGAATGTCTGACGTCTTATATTCCAAATCGCAACCTCAGATCCTCAACTGAGTATCTCCTTAGAATTCCAAGAGCAAAACTTAAAAGAAGTGGTGAGGCGGCCTTCTGCTGTTATGCACCTAAAATCTGGAATAGCCTGCCAGTAGGAATTCGCCAGGCTAATACAGTGGAGCACTTTAAAAAACTGCTGAAAACACATTACTTTAACATGGCCTTCTCATAACTTCACTGTAATTTAATCCTGATACTCTGTATATCCAATTCATTATAATAACTATTCATGGTGGCTCTAAAATCTGTACTATCCCCTACTCTCTCTTCTGTTTCCTTTTCCGGTGTCCTTTTGGTGGTGGCTTGCGTCACCACCATCTACTCTAAGTACCATGATGTTCCAAAAATGATGGATGGATTAAAAGCCAGAAGTCTGTATGACCATCAGCATCAAGTGACTCTGTGAGAACCCTAACTACAAAGAGGACTATTTCATTTATGTTAGGTAGAATGCCCAGAGGGGACTGGGTGGTCTCGTGGCCTGGAACCCCTACAGATTTTATTTTTTTCTCCAGCTTTCTGGAGTGTTTTTTTTGTTTTGTTTTTTCTGTCCACCCTGGCCATCGGACCTTACTCCTTTTCTATGTTAACTAATGTTGCCTTATTTTAATTTCTTATTTTGTCTTTTATTTTTCTTTTCTTCATTATGTAAAGCACTTTGAGCTACTTTTTCTATGAAAATGTGCTATATAAATAAATGTTGTTGTTGTTGTATGATAATCAAGCAGAAGTCAACATACTGTATATTCCCATTCTCACCTTTGGTCAGAAGGTGTGAATAGTGACAAAAAGAATGAGACTTCAAGTACAAGTGGTTGAAAATTCTTCCAATTTTAAGAGTGGCAGTCCCAATACTCCTTAAGGACTGTTGGTTTGTTTCTGTGGCTGCACAGAAAATGGATAAAAAGTGCTATAATTTCTATTAAGACAATGAATGGACAATAGACTGAACTAACCTGTGACAATCACCAATTAGATATTGCCCTAGTTGTTTTTTTTTCTGACTTAAAAAGGAGTTGTTCTGATCTCCAAGAAGTAATGGTGTTTTGAATGATATTGGACACATGCTCAACACCCAACCTGCCCATTTGTGCAACCAAATGTCGAAGAGGCAGTTCCAAGAAATGACGCATCTAAAAAGTTACTTCCTGCAGTTAAGCACCTTGAAACACAGTACTTTTATATTTGTTAGGATGATCTGAAAGGTGCTGGATATATGCGTGTTTCCAATTCTTGCTATTTTGTCAGCAAAATGCTGTCAAAGAGATGGGCTATTTAACATCTTATCTGAAGTGACACAGCACCCCTGACATCCCTTCTTGTAGTAGAACAACTTCTGACTTGATCAGCCTTGGATACTTTCTAACCATTGCAAATATATACAAATATAATAATAATTTGCTATGAATCTGGATGCAAAGAGGTTTTCTGATTAAAAAAAAAAAGTTTAAAGCCAACAAATAATAATACCTAAGGTAATATGGTAGGTTTGTATCTTTAATCTGGAAATTATGATTTACCAGAGGACTGTTTTTACTGACCCATTATAAACACAAACATGTAGTTTACACTACTGTTTAAAGGGGTTAGTACCTAGATAAGGTATAATGCACATTCATTTTGCTTCTGCTTGGACCAAGTCCTCAGGCACTGTGATTTTTGTATTTGAATGTAAACATTTATAGTAAGTTAAAGTACACAAAAAGCAATGAATCTGAATTTTACATTAAATTTCAGAAAATAATAAATGTCTTTAATTCTTCCAGTAGGGATTATTACTCTGCATGCTATACTTGAAAACATTTTGTCATTTTTTTTTCCCATATGAAAGCGAGAGTCTCATATAAGCATGTTTCTACATTCTTAACCTACTGAAATTCTTCTTATCTTCATGATTCAAACACTTATTACCTCCCTGGTACTGTGACAAAATAAAATACATACTGGTAAAATATATAGTCACAACCATCAACTACATTTAACAATAATTACAGGTGAAAATTTATTTATTGAAAATAGTTATAGCAAATGTTCTTAAAATGATATATTTCAATAAAATAGAAAAATAACCAAAAAATACAGTGAAGTGAAAAATATGAGATACTTCTGTAAATAAGTAAATAAAACTTAACAAAGCTTTATTGTCTTTTCCATTGTGCATCTAAGCGTACAAAGTGCAGAATGGTTTTGCACTGACTTTTATAAAAAATAACCTTTCTGTTGAGAAAAGCTATACTGAAGCTACATTTAAAAACAAAACAAAATGGATTTTTAAAATTTAAAACGACAGAAAAAAAAGTAAATTAAAATAAACAATTACCTATGCATTTAAAACCAGCAATGACTTACTGACATAAGTGGCATGTTTTGAGTATGGCAAGACAATATCAGTTCTTTGTTACAGTGTTAAAAGCTTTTCAACTCCTGGGATCCAAACTTATCACTTATTTAGTTTTCTCTATGCCACAATATGTACGCTCCAACAGATGTCAATTTACTAAAATTGCAGATAATATGAAAAAAACCTTTTTGATAGATTATATCAAAATGTATATTTAAAAATCTGTACATACTGCCTAAAAAGCATGTTTTGTATGACAACCAAGACCCTATTGTTAATCATGAAACAAATTCAGTAATAAATACAGATAGGTTTGTACTCTCACCTACTCTACAAATGAGATTCAGAAAGCATTGGCATATTCTTAATCTTGGGTTCACTAAACCCTGTTTGATTTCCTTCTCTCAAAATTGTAATATTCATGATACTGGCATTAGTACTTTGCATTACTACTCTAAAACAAACACATAAAAGTAATTTTCCGAAACTGTGTCATTTTCCATGCTTACATAGTAATTGCTCTAGACTTGTGCATCAATGCAATGTGTTTAACACTTAAATTGGTAATAACATGTTAAACTACAGGTCAGATTGAACACTTGAAGGGTGTTATTTGCTCTTCTGCCCTTACCTATTATTTTATGTTGGAAAATCTTTTTGCATGGTTAAGACATGATGTTGAACATAAATAGAAGAGCTCTTCATTTATTCTAAAACATGGTAATCATTCTTTAATGTGCAATTTACTTTATGGATCTGCAGAAGATGTCTACTTAAGACTGATTTTATCTCTTACCACTGTTACTACCATCAAAGATTTTGTAGAAGCAGAGGAAAAGGTGTGCTTCATGGTGCTGGCTCCTATGTAGAAGCCTTCTTTTTCAGCTTTATTCCTATTCTGCTTAGTGTTCATATGATGTCATTTGTTTATTTACTTATAAATGTGAAGAGTTTAGCTGAGCATAACATCATTTGGTTATCTAGTTGAGCCCAGCTATGCTGTGTAACCTGCAAGAAATTGTGAGGTTCTGATTACCATTTTGTGCAATGTGTTTTCCCATACCCCAAAAAAATGTGGTACTTGATGAAAATGTTTATGTGGCATTAGTGCTGAATGGGTACCAAAATTTTCACTTCGGTACTTACACCAACTTTTGGATCAAAGTACTTTTACTAAAACGGTTCCAAACCAAATAACAAATACCTGTAACCTGAACCACCAGCAAATGGGGGTGTTTGGCTGCAAAGTCTCAATTGTGTTGAAGAAATAAAGAGGGGTTCCCTATGAAGTGCCAATCTCAATGAAGCAATGGATGTAGGGGATTAATGTCCCCCAATGAAGTCTCGATCGCGTCAAAGCCTATCGTTTTGTTTTTCCATGTATACAATACCAAGGGCTGAGGGAACTGGTGTAGGGGGAGGGTTTGTGAGAAATTGAAAGGAAAACTGATGTTTAAGTTATGATACCAAAAATCCTGAAATGCTGGTAGTGTACCATTTTAAACTTTGGGTTTTTGGATACTCTTCCAGTACTGGTATACCATGGTGGCAAGCATACTCATTTTTCCTTTATCACACGCATTAGAAAAATTGCTTTAAATTTTGATCTGGTGCTATCTTTCTCATGTTCAACTTTCAAACAATTCCCACCAATAATCTATATATCTACAGCTGCATGGGAAATTTCATAAGAGAACATCAGCAAGAAGCGCTAAAAACTTTAGTATATTTTTCACCATCATAAAGCTAATATTATTAAACAAATTTTTAACTTTTTTGCCACTGATAATACAAAAGATGTCATAGCCTTCCTATTTAGTTACCCTACTTAATAGTGCACCCCTTAAACTCAGAAATGAACATTGCGGGCAGATCTACTTGAGGCATGTGTTAACCATTTCTCTGTTAAAGGGTGGAAGGAATGCCCTTAGAAGAAAATTGACTTGATTTTGATGCCTCTGCACTGCATTTTCAAAAGCATCTGTCACTTTAAAATGTAAGAACTGAATAATGTATTACTCTTGCATTTTTACTTTCCTTCTACTATCATGCATTACTAAACAAAATCTATATTTGTCTTTAACACATTCCAATAACACATAATATTTACACATAACTAATAAATATCCTTAGATAAGTTGATCAAATTTTTAAAGGTGACCATATTTACTTACCTGACATTGATGTACATCAACCTCAAGGAAAACTGCTTGGGGATATTTATTGCTCAGCATGTTGAAAGCAGGAGCTATTCTTACACAGGGCCTGCACCTTTGTGTGATAATGATTAAAGATTATGTACATGTGCTATAAAACAGTGCAAAAATATGTATTGTCCTCTATTTCAAAGCTACGGTATGATATGCACGGCTAACCTACACAAAATTTATACAGGAATACTATTCATTTTAGTGGTAGAAATGTCACAGCAGTAAAATGACTTTATATATATATATATATATATATATATACACACATACATACATACATACATACATACATACATACATACATACATACATACATACATACATACATACATACATACATACATATAGGGTAAATTCTATATGCACGATAGTACATCAATAAATTTGACAATTGCATCTTATACAGTGGGCATAAAATGTTTTCACACACTTTCCAAAATGGCAGGTTTTGTGCGATAAAATAATGAAACCAAGAGAAATCCTGTTAGAACTTATTCCACTTTTACTGCAAAATTGCAATCTATGCAAACAAGGTGGAAACAAATCAGAAACTGCTTAGTGAAACAGTCATTCAAAAAATCTGGTTGCATTAATGTGCACATCTTTTAACAATCATCAGGCTGCATTCAGAGTCAACCAATCGCAATAAGACTCGTTTCAAATAGTAGTTAGGATACCCCTGACATCAATTAAATTGGCTCTGATTGAGCTCAGATAAAGTCTGGCTGTTCCTGTAGGATTATTCTGATATCCTCTTGGTTGGAACATACTCCAAAAGTCATGCTCTACAAAGAGGTTTTAAAACATGAACAGGATCTCCTCACTGAAAGGTATCAATTAGGACATGGGTACAAAAAAAGTATCCAAAACATTAAACATCCCATGTAGCATGGTGAAGACAGTCATCAACAAGTGGAGAAAATCTGGCTCAACAGTGACTCTACCAAGATCAGGATGTCCCTCCAAGATTAATGAGAAGACAGGAGAAAAATGGTCAAGGAGGACACCAGGAGGCCTACAGCAACATTAGAGGAGCTTCAGGATTTCCTGGCAAGAACTGGTTGTTCCCTACATGTGACAACAATAAGTCGTATTCTTCATACGTCTGGGTTGTGGGGCAAGGTAGCCAAACCAAAGCCTTTTCTCACAAACAAAAACATCCAAGCCCAGCTAAACTTTGCATAAAGGTATCCCCAACCTCCCACTACCATGTGGAAAAATGTATTATTGTCTATTGAGACCAAGTTTGAACTATTTGGACATTATTCCAAAAGGTATGTTTGGCACAAAAATAACACAGCCCATCATCAAAAGAGCACCATACCCACAGTGAATAGTGGTGGAGGCAGCATCATGCTTTGCGGCTGCTTTTCTTCAGTAGGAACGGGGCCTTTAATTAAAGTGGATGGAATCATGAATAGCTCCAAGTATCAGTCTATTCTGGCACAAAACCTTAAAGCATCTGCTAGATGCTATCAATCAATCTGCTATCAATCATGGAGAATCCACTGCATCCAATAAACAGTATCATCTCCAGACAGAGGAGCAGCTTCAGTGACAGACCCCACACTATGCGACTCTTTAATTCCACCGGGGCGGGGGCAGGGTAAACATTAACATTATACAAAGTTATTGTCTGTTATACCTGCATTTTTATCACTCTTTAATTTAATATTGTTTTTTATCAGTATGCTGCTGCTAGAGTATGTGAATTTCCCTTGGGATTAATAAAGTATCTATCCATCTATCTGTCTATCTATCTATCTATCTAGAGAGCTGAAGATGAAGAGGAACTTCACTTTTCAGCAAGACAATCCAAAGCATACATTAAAATCAACAAAGCAATCGCTTCATTAGAGGAGGTTTAACGTTCTGGAATGTTCCCGCCAGAACCCAGACCTTAATCCAATTGAAAATCTGTGGGGTGATGTAAGGAGAGCTGCGCACAGGAGATGCTCTATTAATTCATTAGATCTGGACATTTTTTGCAAGGAGGAGTGGGCAAAAGCGCCAAGTGAAGATATGCTAAACTGTTAGATTCTTACCCAAAAGACGTGGTGCTTCAACTAAGTATTAATTTAAGGAGTGTGCACACTATTGCAACCAGGTTTTTGTATGATTTTTCCCTTTTTTTCACTAAACAGTTTTCTACTGTTTTAATTTTTTTATCACACAAAACCTGCCATTTTGACATGGGTTTGTAGACTTTTTATAAATATTATAAACAGGTTTTGTCTATGACAGTTGCTCTTTATACTAAACAACAACATCATTTATATATCACATTGTTATACAGTAAGTGTAGCTAAATCTGGGTCCATGTTCCAGACATTTCCGACGTGAAGTTTACATTTTTTCCCCATGTCCACAAGGGTTCACTCCCACAGTCCAAAGACATACAGGTTAGGTGGATTGGTGATGCTAAATAGGCCCCTTCCTAATGTGTACATATGTTCATCCTGCGATGGACCTGCGTCCTGTCTAGGGATTGTTCCTAACTTGCACCTACTGCTTGCAGGTACAAGCTCCAGCTTCCCTATGACTCTTTCTAGATTGCAGGCTTATAAAATCAATGGATGGATTGAAGTGTACCTCAAACAGCTTTATATTAAATAAATCTGTTACAATTACAAATAACACAAATTAATAAAAAAAATACATAATACCTATAGTATATACACAATATGGAAAAAAAATAAGTAACAGATATTGCAGAGTCCCTAGGCAAAGCTTAAATACCAACTAGCTAGATATGGCTTTAAAGTCACTAATGGTTGTAAGAGTAAAGGACCAAGTCTGTGGAAGGAGTGGAAAATAAAAACTCCAGTGGACAGGATGCTGAACAAAATAAGGCTCTAAAGATTTCAAAGCCTAAAGATTACCACTGGCTATTCAACAAAACATAACTGTGATAAAGTAAATTAATTACTGCTCTGTCCTACATGATTTGGTGCGGCAACTATTATTTAGTATTATTATGACAGTAGTAAGTTGTTTCAGCAGAGCACTGCAATAAATTTTATGACCACAATGCTTTGGAAAGCGTCTAAAAAGATCCAAAAATTGAAGGCTAACACTGCATTTACTGGATTTTTAAAAGATTTAAAAATGAGTGTTGATTCTATACTAAATAAGCAAAAGGTTTAATTTTTATCACAACAGATTTACAGCTTTTAACATGATTGGCATTCACAAATCCTTACCTTTTAAGTCGTGCAATTAAAAACTTGACTACTATCGATATTAAAGTGGTGTACTATACAAATACTGCATATTAACAAAACAATCGACATAGTGTTGTAAATCATGTGAACAGTACATGTAAAAAAATTTCCCAAAACTAAGTGTAAACGTCACCCGTCTTAATGCACATGACGAAGAGCCTACATTCACAGGACACTCTCTTCAGTATTTCCCATGGTACGCGTCTTGTTTGCGGTTTTCACTTTTTTCTCTTGTTGACTTACTCATATGCTATATGTCAGACGCCCTCGTCCACGACTGCCGACGCTGATCAAAACAGTACGGGTACAAAAAGTGAATGCATAGATTAACTTATTCTATATATTCTGTCACCGTGCTTTCTCCAAAATATAACGTGCCAATTCGTTTTGCAAACTGATTTTTAATGACTTTTGTTGGTGCTTTTTGCTTATACCTATATAATTTAAAACACAGTGTTTACAGTAATGTTTATTTAAACACTTCTTGGCCATTCTTCTGCACTGTACTGTCCGCTAACTTTGCCAATACGAATGCAATTGTGATTTGACATTAAAACAGGAATAAAGTTAGCGCATGACCGTATAATAAGTATAAACTGCATTAGCAGTTAAAGTATTTGCAACTCACTTCCTAAAAATCGCATCACATACAAATCTACAATCAACCACACTAACGGGGGCAGAAGACAATTTCAGTATAACGCAATTAAGACATACATTAAACTCTTACCCAGTCATAGTGAACTTGACCACTGTCAGTCGGGAACCGGCGTTCGTGAGTTCCGGCTGAAACTCTGAGTCGTTACTAATCACCTTTACTCCAACCATTTTTGAAGAAGTATTTTTATGAGTTAAAAATAAATTAATAAAGTTCACCTAAGGGCAGCAAAACAGGCTGCAAAATACTGAGTAAAAATTGATAGCAGCAGACACAGGAAAAAATCATGGAAAACCTTTCACTACGAAAGAACAATCTGAAACCCCGATTTCTGAGCAAACACCCCTCCAGTCAACTCGCCACACGGCGGAGAGAAAACTTCCAATCAGAGCACTAAAGGCGAAAAAGAACTAAGGCACAAGTCCGGCTATTGGTTCGCGCTTTGATGACGTCAATGAAAAGTGCGCCGAAATGTCGTGACGCTGTCGCAAATTGGTGCTTGCAGCTTTCGTTTGTTGTGTCGGTTTTAGACGGATTCTGCAGAGTCACTGTGGGTGTTCATGTTTTTTTTAGCTTAAATTGGTATGCGGAGCAACCCAAGCAAAATTCGTTAACCAACATAGCTTATTTCAGTGGATCGCTTTAAAAAGTCTTTCGCTTTTAAAGTGTTACGTTTTAAGCTATCATTTAGGCGTGGGTGCTGCTTAATGGGCGTAGGCATTAGTATTTGCTTTCTGTTTTAACGAATACACATTTATTGAATGAGTCATAAAAATGCAGGAAGAAGATTAATTTAAAGAAATTTAAGGGAACATACTGTGGAAATTGTATTAACAAAGTGATGTATTTTAATAGCCAGTAATAGGAATAGTTATATAAAGTCTACCAAGAAATCCTTCCTGATATATAATTAAGGCAGCGAATGTGGCCTAATGGATAGGGTTTTCGACCATGAAGTAATTAAATGGTTCCAATCTGTTTATCCGCCTCATTTTGCAACTTTCAACAATATTTTTTGGTGGCGACCATTAAGAATTATTTGGGTGAGCTATAGCTAAACAAACGAGCCATATGGACTGAATTGACTCCTGGTTACTCAATGTTATTACGATGTACCGATAAAATGATTTATGCAGTTAAGTGGCACTTAATAATTTAGATCATCAGGATGCATTTCAGGTATTTACACATATATTATTATATGTACAAAACATAGCACAGGTAGGTTAAGTCACGATTGTAGTTTACCCAAGTGGATTGCCACCTGTTTTGTGACCAGTATTTCTCAAATAGCCTCCTGGAACCTTGAATTACATGGAATAGAGCTGATTCCTTCTCTGATCTCGTGCAACATAGAATTGTAAAGTGAGTTTAAGAATTTTACAGTGTTATGAACATCATGTTTTGAAATCAGTTCACCTTTTGTGTGAGCCTTGAATGTCAGGACACTTGTTCAAAAGCCAATAGTCCTGGCTGGCTAGACTACATATTTAATTGTAGGTACCATGCAGTAACCGTGTTTAGGTCATTGTGTAACAATGTTTAAGTTTACATATTTACATTTTATGAACATACCAAATATTTGAACTGAGAACAACAATATATTTTCAGTAGAAAGTAGGATTGAAAATTTATCTACAGAGTGGGGCAGAAATAACTCCCACATTTCGAAAAATCACTGTGGTGTCCCCAAAGCAGGTAGAGGGGTGCGGTCCGTTCCGTTAGGTAGGGTACATAATAAAGTTTTCAGTCTCACCATGCCGTGGTCGGGTGAGCATTGAGGCTTTGTAGTGGAGGCTTTTTTCAAAAATGGCGAATCTGTAACTGTGACGCAGAGGGCGTTTCGGTTTATGTGCTAATGAAAGGGTTCCAGAGCTGAAAACGATTTTGCTATGGGTTCAAAGAGTAAGGGCAACAGGATCTGCAAGGCTGAGGTTTTCAAACATCGTCCTCGGTCCTTGGACCAACTAAAGGAGGCCGTTCCAGAAGAAATTGAAGGAATTTCACCCGACATGCTAGTGAGAGTGATGGAAAACTTCCAAGAACGGCTCCAAATGTGCATCAGCCATCAAGGCCACCATTTGGATGATATAATTTTTAAAACTTAAAGTAAAAAACCTTTTTTATATCTACATTTGGGAAATAAAAAGTTATTGGTGATACCTTGTACCATTTTTTTTCAATCCCCCTTTGAAATGTGGGAGTTATTTCTGCCCCACCCTGTATATTTTGTACTGGATGCATTTCGCTCAGCCAGTCAGTGCACATGTTGATTCAGCAAATTCAAATATTTTATTGACCCCTAGATGATTTCTTGAACTTATAAACTACACATTAAGCAGAACAGGACATAAAGAAATGCTCTCAGCTTAAAAAGTATTCATTTTGTTACTCTGGGGCCTCCAGATGTTTAACCTGTTATTGCACTTTAGTATTACTTATATTATTTCTAGCAAAATACAAATCCACAGTTCTAAAATAAAAGATGTATAAAACCAAGTTAAATATAAGAAGCTGTTGATAATCTTAATATTTTGTAATTAGTTACTACAAAAGGGTAGACTTGCCAATCTTCTTGATTGTCGCCGTGCATTTCTGTCCCTGGGGTGTTTCTCGATTCTGCATCCTCGGCTTTGTCTTGGATGCCTATGAGGCACCGTGTTTGTCTGCTGCTCAGTTGCTCAATATTCAGGATTACTTCTTGTTTGCCAATGTGCTTCAATGTCTTGTCTGCTTATTTTTTCTTGTTAGAGAGTCACTTAATCTTCTTCTGTGATGTGCTTAACAGTCAGCAGATGTCGCTGCTCTTCATTTTCTTCTTATTATGGTGTGGTCCTTCACTTAAATGATGCCTGCAATTTGCTTGATGTTCAGCAGATGTCACTACTGTTCGCTGTCTTTCCACTACGTCACCTGGTTGTGTACTGATTGTGCTCACTTTGCTGTAATGAATACACAGCCACAGGTAACTTTATCGAGGTTGCTTCTATCAATATTTTTGAAAAATTTCCTGACCATATCGGGTCATAAGCTTTTGATTAAGAAGATCAAGGTTCCAGCATCTGTAGTTTGTAAGCAATAATGTGACAGATAGACAGACATTAGCATTTTATTATATACTGTATATATATATATATATATATATATATATACACAAGAGGGCTTTGCCCCCTGCTTGCTTCACTTGCCAACCCGGCCTGTGCTCTCTTCTCTGTGACTGCCAATAAAATTCTGGACAGCCTTCATGAATGCTTCCCATGCTGCTGATTCAGTTGGCTTCAGTTTCCTTTTAAACTCATCGTCAAGCATCACTTCACAAATTTCAGGACCACCTTCCTTAATTTTGGCTTCACTTTTCTCAAGACCAAACTTATTTCTTACATGCTGAAACGCATTGCTGTTTCTGTCCATTGCCTTGACAAAATTTTCAAAGTAATGGTGAATCTAATGAACAAAATGTCCTGAAAAGCAATGTTATGTTAAGCAAACAGTAAAACCCACTGTGTACTTCAGCATTATGTCTGAGTTGTGCCATTATCCTTTAAAGTCATATAAGACTTGTAATCAGTAACGAATCTTTTTTCCGCTAATTAAAATTTAATAATTTAAATAATTAAATTATTAATAATTTGTAAATAAAATTATTAACGACAAGGTATGCAACTCACAGCTGTTAGTAACATGTGGCGAATTTGTTTATCTCAATAGCATCCCTAGTGGAATTGCTGGTATTACCAAAATGGTTATCCGCCTTTACTGTCCAGTCACTCTAGTTGTCCAAGACCTGGAACATCATAACTTAAAAACAGGACATGCTAGACAAATATTACTTATTTGCCAGACATCATTACCTAAGGTAACCTGTAAAAAACAAGGTATAGCTGATTCTTAGCTCTATACATTAGAGTTAAGCTGGCCAGGGGTAGCTTTAAACTCAGTCTTGGAGCCACTTCATGGGTCAGCAACACCCCTAACAGGAAGTCCTGTGGCCTTACTCACAGGGCTACCCTAGTGGCCTCAAATCTCTCTTTGTCCCTGAGTTTTATAGTGTTCGTACCTAAAGAATAGCTACTTCTAGGCCACAGTATTTCTGGGTCTAGTAACCCTTTTGTTGCTGTCCACCAGTGTTATACAGTAGTTCCCATCCACAGGACCTCTAAAGCCTATAATAGGCCTATAGCATTACCATGGGTCCTTTTGATACAAAACATTCCTTATTGTCTCTTTGTTTCATGCTCATCCTTACCTGACCCCAGACCTTGCCCTGCATTAGACACAAGACAAAAAGCAATT
The DNA here is from genome assembly GCF_900747795.2 of Erpetoichthys calabaricus. Lineage (NCBI taxonomy): Eukaryota > Metazoa > Chordata > Cladistia > Polypteriformes > Polypteridae > Erpetoichthys > Erpetoichthys calabaricus. Next base: position 217,047,823 of record NC_041398.2, on the reverse strand, counting down.
ATTGGACAATGGGAAGATTCTGCCTCCTCCAATTAGTCTACTCTGAACTGTTCTATAAAGGGAATGTAAACCAGTATACCTGGATTAAATCCTATTGGACACAGGAGAATGTAAAGACACATAGTTTGAGCATACCTGGGTTTTGAGCTGTGAGGCAGCAGCAATTTCTGCACTGAACTAAATTAATGCATAACTGAAAAAGGTTGATACCAAAAGTATGCATTCTTGACAGAACTAAATTCGCTGTGGTGCAGGCAACTATTGGGAGTGCTATGAAGGTATTTCCCATGAGTTCAGGTTGAAAATACCTGTCCTTAGGAAGCCCTGAGTTTCGTTAGCTTCTGACAAAAGTAAAGTATAAGGACTAGGGACACCTCAAAGAAAATGTAAGATGAGGCTATTAAAAAACATTAATTGGGTAAAGGATGTAAGACATTTCAATTTTTACTAAAGAAAACACAAAGCAATCAATAGGCATCAATAAAGAATATCTTTAAAAATTGAGGATTGAGGGAAAAATGGCAGTAGTTAGATTCACCCAGAGGTGTTGTATGTCTAATGGAACCGTACACACAGTAGTTTCAGTCTTCCAAAAGTGTCTAAAGGAAAGGAATTATTGAGAAAAGCTAGCGACAAACTGAATTATAGTTTACTAAAAAGCACAACAGAAATTCAGACCTAGTCAAAAAAGATTTTATGGTTCTGTGAGCCCAAAAGTGATCTTTTTAGTGGTGAAGCTAGGCAGTAATTTTGATTCAAGTGTAAAATAAAAATTAATTTTCACCACGGTGGCGCAGTGGTAGCGCTGCTGCCTCGTAGTTAGGAGACCCGGGTTCGCTTCCCGGGTCCTCCCTGCGTGGAGTTTGCCTGTTCTCCCCGTGTCTGCGTGGGTTTCCTCCGGGCACTCCGGTTTCCTCCCACAGTCCAAAGACATGCAGGTTAGGTGGATTGGCGTTTCTAAATTGGCCCTAGTGTGTGCTTGGTGTGTGGGTGTGTTTGTGTGTGTCCTGCGGTGGGTTGGCACCCTGCCCAGGATTGGTTCCTGCCTTGTGCCCTGTGTTAGCTGGGATTGGCTCCAGCAGACCCCCGTGACCCTGTGTTTGGATTCAGCGGGTTGGACAATGGATGGATGGATATTCCAACCATATATTGTGGTTGCTGCACCATGCTGTTGGGATACTGGCCTACATACAGAGTTAGACGTTGTAGTGAATTTGTCACTATCTTCATCCAAGCAATGTACAGAAGCCATTAAAAAGGCTAATAGGATGTTAGTTTATATATTGCGAAAAGTGGAATACAAGTCAATGGACCTTATGCTTAAGCTTAATGATGCACTAGTGAGGCTTCACCTGGAGTACTGTGCTCAAGTTTTGGTCTCTGGGCTAGAAATAAATGACATATTAGTGCTGATTCTAGGGCTACATGGGATAAGTTATGAGGAGAGATTGAAGGAGCTGAATCTTTTAAGCAGTACAGATTAAGAGGTGACAAGATTGATGTATGTATGTGAAAGTATGAAAGGAATTAGTACCATGGATCCCAGTTATTGCTTAAGTTGGAGTGGAACTTTAGTCACTTCCAGAATTTGTCTTGATTCTGTTTTGGAAAAATGAGACAAATGGGATTAGCAAGGTTTTTTCTTATCAAAATTGTTCTAATGTTCTAGATTCTGTTATTGTAACTACTTGTTTAGTCACATCTACTTTATGGTTGTCGTGTCAGAGAGAAGGATATAACCTCAGTCAAGAATAATTCAGTATAGTATTATCTAATGTTTCCTGTGGCACACAGTTTTTAAAGGAAGGGAAAAACTTCCTTTAAACATTTGGTGCGTTTCACTGAAAAGCCATCCATTTATTTCCTCTTCATTTTCTGAAAGGGGTCATTTGGAGCCAAGAGCAAGCTGTGTTTGAAAGGAAGATCATCAATGGTCACACTCCTTAGTACATCCATAATATGTCACTATTCAGACAGTAGATAGAAATGAGAATCACCAAATGTACGCAAAAAAAGAGAATTACAGTATATAAAGTACATAAGAAGTTATTCCGCTGTTTGGGTGCTATGATAAAAGAAATTAGATTAATATAATGACTATTTATTAACAGTTTTGATGGATGACCGGCAGCTTAACCTGGCCAGGACGCTAGATGGTGACTTCCCTGCAGCATAGTGGTGCCCCGGATTCCCGCAGGGCACCCCGGGATCTGGAGTTCGGCCTCACAGCCCTGCTGGATACCGTGGGTGCCGCCAGGAGGTGCTGCAGGGAGACCGGGGAGTTCGCATAGTCCGGAAGTATTCCAAAATCACAGGGACAGAAGCCCCGAAGTACTTCCGGGCTGAAGAAAAAAATGAGTTCTCCATCTGATCCAGTAGTTCTGACAAGTCACATGGACAGAAGGACAGAAGCACTTCCGGGTCAAGGACTATATAAAGGACTGCTGGAGACCCAGCAAGCAAGCCGGAGTCAGGAGGAGTAGGACAGAGTTTGCTGGGAGGTGTGGAGGAGAGATTTGTGTTGGTTTATTGTAGTCATTATTATTGTATTGCCTGTTTATGGTGGTGGAGGTGCTTCAGGACATGACAACTAGAAGAAAAATAATTAAAAACCTTCTTGGTGATTTTACTCTGTGTTCAGTGTGTCTATCTGTTGGGTTGAAAGAGGCAACAGTGACCCCTAGGGTCTTACATAGTGTTAATGTATGAGTTTCTCTTAGCCTTCTTCTTCTTTCGGCGGCTCCTGTTAGGAGTTGCCACAGCGGATCATCTTCTTCCATACCTTTCTGTCCTCTGCATCTTGTTCTTTAACACCCATCACCTGTATGTCCTCTCTCACCACATCTATAAACCTCCTCTTAGGCCTTCCTCTTTTCCTCTTACCTGACAGCTCTATCCTTAGCATCCTTCTCCCAATATACCCAGCATCTCTCCTCTGCACATGACCAAACCAATACAATCTCGCCTCTCTGACGTTGTCCCCCAACCATCCAACTTTAGCTGACCCTCTAATGTCCTCATTTCTAATCCTATCCATCCTCGTCACAACCAGTGCAAATCTTAGCATCTTTATCTTTGCTACCTCCAGCTCTGTCTCCTGCTTTCTGGTCAGTACCACTGTCTCCAACCCATATAACACAGCTGGTCTCACTACCGTCCTGTAGACCTTTCCTTTCACTCTTGCTGATACCCATCTGTCACAAATTACTCCTGATACTGTTCTCCACCCATTCCAATCTGCTTGCACTCTCTTTTTCACCTCTCTTCCACATTCCCCGTTACTCTGTACTGTTGATCCCAAGTATTTAAACTCTCCACCTTCGCCAGCTCTACTCCCTGCATCCTCACCATTCCACTGACATTTACAAACATGTATTCTGTCTTGTTCCTACTAACCTTCATTCCTCTCCTCTCCAGAGCATATCTCCATCTCTCCAGGGTCTCCTCAACCTGCTCCCTACTATCGCTACAGATCACAGTGTCATCAGCAAACATCATAGACCACGGGGACTCCTGTCTAATCTCATCTGTCAACCTGTCCATCACCATTGCAAATAAGAAAGGGCTCAGAGCCGATCCCTGATGTAATCCCACCTCCACCTTGAATGCATCAGTCACTCCTACCGCAGACCTCACTACTGTCACACTTCCCTCGTACATATCATGTACAATTCTTACATACTTCTCTTCCACTCCCGACTTCCTTATACAATACCACAACTCCTCTCAAGGCACCCTGTCATACATATGCTTTCTCCAGGTCCACAAAGATGTAATACAACTCCTTCTGGCCTTCTCTATACTTCTCCATCAACATCCTCAGAGCAAACATCGCATCTGTGGTGCTCTTTCTTGGCATGAAACCATACTACTGCTCACAAATCATCACTCACTTCTTAGCCTAGCTTCCACTACTCTTTCCCATAACTTTATGCTGTGGCTCATCAATTTTATCCCCCTGTAGTTACTGCACTCCTGCACATCCCTCTTATTCTTAAATATCGGCACCTGTACACTTCTTCTGCACTCCTCAGGCATCCTCTCACTTTCCAAGATTCCATTAAACAATCTGGTTAAAAACTCCACTGCCATCTCTCCTAAACACCTCCATGCTTCCACAGGTATGTCATCTGGACCAACGGCCTTTCCATTTTTCATCCTCTTCATAGCTGTCCTTACTTCCTCCTTGCTAATCCGTTGCACTTCCTGATTCACTATCTCCGCATCATCCAACCTTCTCTCTCTCTTGTTCTCTTCATTCATCAACCTCTCAAAGTACTCTTTTCATCTGCTCAACACACTTTCCTCGCTTGTGAGTATGTTTCCATCTTTCCATCACCCTAACCTGCTGTACGTCTTTCCCAGCTCAGTCCCTCTGTCTAACCAATAGGTACAAGTCCTTTTCTCCATCCTTAGTGTCCAGCCTCTCATACAACTCATCATACGCCTTTTCTTTAGCCTTCACCACCTCTCTCTTAACCTTGCACCTTATCTCCTTGTACCCTTGTCTACTTTCCGCATCTCTCTGACTATCCCACTTCTTCTTCACCATCCTCTTCCTCTGTATACTCTCCTGTATTTCCTCATTCCACCACCAGGTTTCCTTTTCCTCCTTCCTCTGTCCAGATATCACACCAAGCACCCTTCTTGCTGTCACCCTTACTATATCTGCTGCAGTTGCCCAACTGTCTGGTAACTCTTCACTGTCACCCAGTGCCTGTCTCACCTCCTCTCTAAACTCACTCTTGCAGTCTTCCTTTTTCAACTTCCACCATTTGATCCTTGGCTCTGCCCTCACTCTCTTCCTCTTCTTGATCTCCAATGTCATCCTACACCCCACCATCCTATGCTGCTTAACTACAATTTCCCCTGCCACCACTTTGCAGTCTTCAATCTCCTTTAGATTGACTCTTCTGCATAGGATGTAATCCACCTGTGTGCATCTTCCTCCACTGTTGTACGTCACCCTATGTTCCTCCCTCTTCTTAAAATACGTATTTATCATAGCCATGTCCATCCTTTTGGCAAAATCCACTATCCTCTGACCTTCTTCATTCCTCTTCTTGACACCATACCTACCCATCACCTCCTCGTCTCCTCTGTTTCCTTCACCAACATGTCCATTGAAATCCACTCCAATCACCACTTTATGTCCCTTGGGTACACTGCTCATCACTTCATCCAACTCACTCCAAAAATCTTCTTTCTCATTTATTGCACACCCAACCTGCGGGGCATATGCACTAACAACATTCATCATCACACATCCAATTTCCAGCTTCATAATCATTTAGGCTGGGTTATGAGTTTCTCTTAGCCTAAAATAAATAAAATAGGTGAGATGAATTTCAGCAGGCTTATCTTTAGTATATGAGGAATTATTGGCAGAGCTTGGCATGACATAAAGGCTCTGTCTACTTAGGCTGGTATATTCAACAATAAAAGCAAAGAATGCACAAAACTCTTTACACTCCGTAACCGTTGCACTTTTCAATATTGTAATGAAGTGACTGAATCAGTACACACTTATTTGGTTACTTCAGTTTAATTTATTTATTAATTTTTTTAATCACTTTTTTTTTCACTCTCAGTTTCAAATGGAGATGGAGCCTAATCCCAACTGCACTGAGCATAAGGCAACTAGCCCTGAATAGAACATTAAATAGTAAAATCACCCAACTCAAAATACATATGTCAGTTTACAGCCACTAATTAAATTATTGTTTCCATCTTTGGACTGTGGGAGATAACTGGCTGGGAATGAATCTGTGTGTAATTTAAAATACTAACTTTTTTATTTTTGTGTTCATCCCTCTTGTCCATATTCTCTTTATGCAGTCTTTTATTTTGATACATCCACTTACGAATGTGACTTTTAGAATTGCTTTTTGTTTGTAGCATTTCATTGCTCACAATAATTTTGTCTGAAATGGTGTAACTCAATGGTCTGTTACTGAAAGACATTCAGATTATTTAAATATTTTCTTATTTTTGTACTTATCGTTTATAGAGTATAAAGAAATGTTTTTTCAGACAAAGATTACATTTTCTTTCATTGTTTTTTGCTTCATTTGGATTTTTTTGGTTGACTTCAGACCATCAGGTAAAAATCAAAAGTTTAAGATAGATAGATAGATAGATACTTTATTAATCCCAATGGAGGAAACTTTCAGCAAAAGATCAGTACATGCTGTGTGATTTTCCAAGGACTTGAGTATAGGAAATAACATTATTTAACATTCTTGAACCCATTAAATTTAATTCAGGGTCACTGGTACCTATAGTCCAATTACACACACACACACACAACCACTCGGATCAATTTAAAACCACCATTTAACCTAACATGTCTGTAGAATGTGAGGGGGAAATTCATACAGGCGCAGGGAGAATATAGAAACTTAACTCACGACACGTCAGACCATTTCTCACACCCAGAAGGATGATGCTGTAAGGCAGATCACTATCAATAGCACCAGCAAGTCTAATTAATGATTATCTAGCCAAAGGTCAATTGTATTTATGCTCTGTATTTTTAAAGAGAAGATTATTTAATACAATGTTAAAGACTGCAGATATTTAATTTCAAAGTTATCACCATGGACAAACTGAAAGTTAAGACTTCCCACCTCTTCCAACATACTGTATAACACAGTTCAGATAGTACATCTTGTTGTATGTTGCAACAATCTATTTTTTACAGTTAACAACAACTACAATAACTAACCAAATATACCAGTAGTTGTAATTCACAAGATGTGATTCGCTATTCCATTTTTAATATTATTTGTTACTTTTCACAGATGGGTTGAGGATATCAAGTGAAACAATCAAAAGTAATGAAATAAAGAGTGCCTATGGGAAAGGTTTTGTCAGTCTGAGGCAACAGGTGAGTATGTTAATTTTACTGGGTATGAAAATAAAAGCAGGAATTTGTGGTCATCTTTGTAGCCAATGTTCCCACCAATTCCTTAAAATGCTATATGTAATGAGATAATTTGTTTCATTTAAACACATTTTATTTTTTTTTTTATATTACGTTTTCTAAAAAATCAACACAGTGAAATCATAATTGGTATTTGACACCTTAAACCAGTACAATTTCCTTGTCAAAATTTTCATGAAATATATTAGGTATACTTTTGATCAGATTTTCCGGTAATTCAGGCTGATTCTTCTATGTGTAAAAATGTGACCACTGTAATTAAAGATGGCACCCTCATTGCATCTCTTCCTACAATGCCAAGAAGTTAAAAATACAAAAAGTTCAGTTTTTATTATAAAAAAAATAAAGCATACAAGGCAAGGATCAACAAAGTGAGAACTCCAAGCAAAACAAAGGCAAAGCAAGAGAATCTTACCCTATCTGTTTAGTGGGGTGTCATTGTCTATTTCGCAAGGACCACAACAGTATGCGTTCCATCTGTTTCCCTTGTTTTCAGTTAGCTTTGGTATAAGTGATTCACCTGTTTTTCAACGAAATACTTTTTGTTACATAATTTTGTTAAAGAAATGTTTAAGATTTTTTTTTAGTCTTTAAATCAAGCAAAAATAAAATTTCTGGAATGGTGTGTGGAGTTTGACTGACCACTGTATATTGCAGACTAGGGAAACTATTTTTCTTGATATAATATGTATTATTGTTATTATTTCTACTTTCATTCTTTTCCATTTAATCTCACAATTGGAAACATTTGTAACTCTCTAATAGATGACAAAACACAGCAAAGTTTGCTTTTTGATGATCTTTTTGCCTGGATAATAACTTTTGGATGGGAAAATGTTTTTTTTTATGGAAATTCTTTCTTAGTAAACCATTTTTTTAGAATGCTTTGGATTTTTTCAATCATCTTTTCAGTATGTTATAGAAAAAGAAAGGATTATTTAAAGATTCTACTATTTTCTGCTGAAATTGCAAGATGGATTAGCCTGGGAAACATCCTGGCAGTTGGCATGGTGGTGCAGTGGTAGCGCTGCTGCCTCGCAGTAAGGAGACCTGGGTTAGTCTCCCAGGTCCTCCCTGTGTGGAGTTTGCATGTTCTCCTCGTGTCTGCGTGGGTTTCCTCCCACAGTCCAAACACATGCAGTTTAGGTGCATTGGCGATCCTAAATTGTCCCTAGTGTGTGCTTGGTGTGTGGGTGTGTGTGCCCTGCAGTGGTTGGTGCCCTGCACGGGGATTTGTTCCTGCCTTGCACCCTGTGTTGGCTGGGATTGGCTCCAGCAGACCCCCGTGACCCTGTGTTAGGATATAGCGGGTTGGATGATGACTGACTGACATCCTGGTGGGCAAGCCATAATTATGAGATAGGGAAAATTAACCACCCTGTTAAACAGCTGTCTTTGAAAACACGTTTCCTGGGCAGTGCTTCATAACTCATTATTTGTTATGGAAGCAAATACCGAATATTTGTGATGTGCTGAACAGAAAACAATAAATTTTAGTTCAGAGTATTTAGCTTTAAAGACATTCAATGAATGCATATACAGTGAATTCAGATATAATTTAGACCCCTTTATTTTCTGCACACTTTATTGTGTTCTAGATTTGACTTTAAATGGATAAATCCGTCATTTTTGCCCATCAACTCACATACACTCAATAAGCCATAATGACCAAGTGAAAACGTTTTTAGAAAGGTTTGCAAATTTATTAAAAAATCAAATACTGAAATCTCTTATTTATATAAGTATTTAGACCCTTAATACAGTACTTTTAGAACCTCCTTTGGCAGCAATTACAGCTTTAAGTCTTCTTGAGTAATCATCAACAAGCTTTGCACACCTAGATTTGGGCAGTTTTTTCAGTTTTCCCCAGCAGATCTCAAGCTTCACTAGACTGGATGGGAAGTGTCTTCAGGTATCTCCTCCAGGGCTGAATTCTGGGCTTAGGGTGGGATACTCAAAGACAGTCAGAGACTTGTCCCAAAGCTATATGCTCCTGGTTGCTTTGTTGTGCTGAACCATCACCCAGGTTGCGTGCATTCTAGAAACAGGTTTTCTTCAAGGACCTCTGTGGATTCCCTCAATTCTGACCAATCTCTCTGTTCCTGCTTGTGAGAAGCACCCCCCCAGTAGGATGCTTCCACCACCGTGCTTCACTGTAGGAATGGTATTAAGCAGGTGATGAGCAGTGCCAGGTCTTCGCCAGACATGGTGCTTGGAGGTCTGCCCAAAGAGTTACATTTTTGTCTCATTAGCTCGGAGAATCCTTTTCCTTTGCTTCAAACTGCTTCCATCATGCCACTGTACCATCAAAATGCCTGATTGATAGAGTGCTGCTGAGATGGTTGTCATTTCACAGGTTCTCCCATATGAATAGAGGACTCTGTTAGAGTGACCATTAGCTCCCTGGCCAAGTCCATTCTTGTCCGATTGCTCAGTTTGGCCAGATAGTCTTCCATTTCATAATTATTGAGGCCATTGTGCTCCTGCGAACACACAAAGCTATAGAAATTGTTTTATGCCCTTGCCCTGATCTATGCCTCACCACAATTTGATTGCCAAGGTCTACAGGACATTAGTTGGACGTTATGGCTTGGTTCTTGTCCTAACGTGCTGTGTGAATTGTGGGACCTTATATACACAAGCCTATGAATTTCTAAACAATGTTCAGCCAATTCAGTTTGACACAGATGGACTCAGTCAAGTTTCAGGCATACCTGAAGGGTAATAAATAAAGCAGACAGAATGCACCAGATCACAATTTAGAGCGCCACAGTAAAGGGTCTGAAAACTTATATGAAATTGCAAATCTTTCTTAAAACATGTTTTCACTTTGTCATTATGGGTTACTAAAATGCAAAAGTGCAAAACAGATATTCACACATTTTGCATAATACTGTACATTCAGTGATGTGTACAATAATAATAATAATAATAATAATAATAATAATAATAATAATAATAATAATAATAATAATGAATAACACAAAGGATCTAAGCTTCTTAGTATGAATGTCACTGATGACAGTGTTATAGGTTTCTTTTCTTTTTGGTAAGTTTGTGTTTTGCATTCTTCAATTATTTACATTTACTTATTTGGCTGATGCCTTTATCCAAGGCGACTTACAACATTTACAATACAATTGGTTATATTTTTTTTGGTTTTCCAATTGGAGCACAGGCAGGCCAAGTGATTTGCTCATGGGCACATAGTGCTAGTAGCGGAATTTGAACTCACAATCTCATGGTTTGAAGTCCAAAGCCTTAACCACTACACCACACTTCTTTTCTGTTTCCCCTTTGAAACACTACTCTGTAATAACTATTTACCTGTCAACACATGAAGAAGAGTACAGACTAATTATTTTGTAAAAAAAAAAAAATAAAGCAGGAGCAGATTTGGTGGGTTATGCTAGGAAAGAGACATAGGCATCACTGAAGACTGGTGCATCTAGCTGAAAGGCACAGGCATTGGTGAAGTTGAGCAGATATCAGGTAATGAGGGCTGGGACTGGGAATGCAGGTGCGACTGGATGAGTCACATGGGGATAGTGGATGTTAGATGGATCGAAAGCCTTAGGCATTGCCTCTGGTGTCCTTATTTATCTGTAACACTTGGGGAAGCAAATTGTTTTTCCTGACATCGGCCAAGGGGGAAAAAGAAAATAAGTCAGTCTGAACACAACTAACTTAACAAACCAATAGACAAATTTTAATGTGAAAAACACATTTTGAAGAGTGATGAAGAAAAAGAAATTAATTGCAAAATTATTGAAATAAAATCTTAAAATACTAATAATATTAAAGGCACAGCCTAGTTTGCTATAGAAAAGTAATTTTTAGTGCCGAGACTTTTTCTACAATATTGGCAGCAACCACTGCGGATAAGAAAATAAAGTCTGGAGGGCCACATAATGAGTTGGAGGGCCTGTTACTGAATATCGAGTTTCATCAGATCCATTGGCCCACATTCATAAACATGGTTTGCTCACCATTGTATATTAAGGAGAAGGGTGTTTATTTTTCAGGAAGTGGGCTCACTTGCAGATCTGCAGTCAAGACCAGGGCAAACGTGTCCATATGCTGTAAACAAAAGAATGGTTTAGTGGGTTGCTCAGTCCACTTCAGAAAGTGCAGAAGGTACAGAAAACTGTGTTTCATTTGCCATTTTATTGGAATTTCGTCAGAGCCAGTTACAGCAGGCAGTGAGGAGTCATTGCATGAAGTGTCTCAGACCTTCACATCTGGGGTTTTGGTTGAAACATTTGATAATTTCCTTTGTCATAGCATCTAAACTAACACTCAACAAACTGTGCATGAACAATGTTAGTGAGGGTAAGCATGAAACTTGTGGTGCTCAAGTTCAGCCATGATGGGGTTCAGGCTTCTGTACCAACACAATTGCTTAATTAGCAGTTAAACCTTGCCAATAATTAAATTTATTTAACTTTATGGCATTTTAGTGTTTTTATTCTGGTCAGGGTTAGGATTAGGGTCAGGATATTTTACTTTCAGAGGATGTCATCCAAATGATTTGTTTGCTACAGCAGATTACAAATTCTCAGTACTTTACTTTTGTCTTTTCTATTTGTTCCGCAATTGTGCATTTAAACAAATACACAAAGAAGTAAATAGGACTAGGTGAGATGATTAACTGATGGTCCCTTTGTTGTGTACATTTGATTTTTATTATCAACTGGTAAAGAAAACATGCAATTAAACAGTGAATGCAGCATTTTAAGACTCAAAGAAGTAATTAATTATGAATGTTAACAAGTAAGTTGATTAAAATGAAGAACAAACATGTTGCTTTAGCTATTGCTTCAGTAACTAATTGGTTTCTCATTAACAAACTAAGATCGAACCATACACTGCAGCCACTGTGATCTTTGAGCACCCCATTGTAAGAAACTAAAGCCAACTGATTTACTTTATTAGCAGTTTTAAAAATTATTAACTTGTGAGCTTTCAGGATTCCCTTGGAAATAACAACATAAGCAAATGCCATATAATCTGGAATTAATGCATTGGTCCAGGTACAAAGATCCATCTGTAGCTTTACCCTTGTATCATTTTTTTATGTTTCTTTTGTAATTTACTTGGCACAATCTGTATTTACATTTATTTTGACATTTTAGAGTTGTTGGTGTTGATCAATAATAAATCTCAAATATATTAAGACTCCACATTCTAACATAATGTCATGTGTCAACTCTGGAAATGGAAGGTTAATGATTTTATAGCCACTTTAATTAATCCTTTTTACGGTTTAATCAGGTAAAGCTATTATAATCTACATTTTTGTGTTCTGTGATGTATTTAGGAAGCTACAAAAATACACTGTAACATTTTTTGTGTGTTTTCTCTGTTTCTTTTAATCCTTTTTCAAGGTCAATGCAACAGCTAATATTACTGAGGATGATTTTGGACGTGAAGAAGTTACTGCAGTAAGTATCCTGCTTATCAGTGAAATGTTTTGCTAGTATGTTACACTGGATATGAAAGCAGATTGTATACCAGAAATTAATTTATTTTTCTTGTGTCACTAAGACATTGAAATTCAAAATTGGATTTGCTTTACACATGATTACACATGATTCGACTCTTCAGTTCCACCCAGGGGGGGTAAATGTTAACATTATATAAAGTTATTGTCTGTTTTTATGTGCATTATTATCAATCTTTAATTTAATATTGTTTTTTGTATCAGTAAGGTGCTGCTGGAGTATCTATCGATTATCAAACTAAGTTTTTAATACATACCTGCACAACATACATTTCACTACAACAGTACAAATATAATAAAATGTACCATCACACATCACTATATGTAAGCTAACATTTCATACCTACTTGGCATCCATTTATGAAACCTCTTGTTCTTCCTGTCTTTAATGATTTCCATGCCTTTAGTTACTTCAGACAATTTTATGACTTTGACAGGACATTAAATTTGTGTTAATTAATCTTCACTTTTCAAGACCTGTGTATCTCAACACATCATAATAAAAGAGCAGAGGCAAAGTCAGGCAAAAGGGAGGTAGTAACATTGGTATATCATAACCACAGTCTCTTATACAGATCCAATTTTGAGTTACCTAACATACTCTGAATAAACCCACACAGAAATGTGGAGTATGTGTGTCCACACAATGACTCGTAAAGAGTACCCAAAACTGCAGAGCTCTGTGGTAATTGCTTCACTATTTTGCTATACCCCTCCCCTACCCTGTGCAACTATATTGATCAAAGTCTACAGTATACTGACAATATGTCCACCCTTATTTTCGTTTGCTCCAGCTACCATTCTCTAGTTTGAAAACTTTGCCCTAGTTGTTCATGTTCAGGGATATATTTTACTGAATGATTTTTAAAAAGATAAGGAGAAAGCAGCCTGAACTTTTGTCTTACCCCTGACCTTTCAATAGTTCTCTCCTTTCTGTAAGCATTGCTATGTAGCATTCCTTTTAGCTTTCATATTTGAAGTTGACAATGACTAAGAGAAATGGTAAAAATGTATAATTAAGTAACTCATTCATTGATTTTTTTAACCAAGCTTTTTCCATTGTGAGTAGCCAGAGTCTATGCTAGCAGCAACGATGTTAAGGCAAACAATAACGTTGAATAGGAAGACAGTCCCTTCACAAGGACCATTCATGCTCATACATACACATATACTCATAAATTATTGAATTTTATTTGAATTAGTGTAGCTAATGGTCTATCATGAACCTCTGTTTGTGGATTAAAAGCATTTATAATACATTACAGGTTTAACAAATCTAAACCTTAACACACAAATTCACTGAGTCTGTATATATTACTAGTCCCATACCTGCACAGTAAGACACTGATTTTATAAACAGTTTTTTGTTTCCTCAAACCTTTAAGATGATCAATGTTATTGCATATTTTGAAAGACATTGCCGGTGACATAACAAACATTATTATGTCTATGTTCATTTTGGGGTTTAAGTCACCAAGGATCAGCTACAATATGTTAGTTATTTACTGATAATTAAAACATGTATCTAGAAAGTTATTGTTAGTTAACGTCTTGTTTTGTAATCACATGACAGCATCAGTTGGGGCCTTTAGGTTACTGGAAATGACGTATATATATATATATATATATATATATATATATATATATATATATATATATATATATATATATATATATATATATATATATATATATATAGGACTGTGTCCTCATTTTCTTTTATCTCTCGACAAATAAACCATAATTTCTGTTGGCATTAGTTAGCGTTTCTTCCACATGGGCCCTAGCAGTAGGTTTTTAATTTAGGTTTTGAATTTGTTTTGAAAAAGTAACTTCTAGTCCTATGGTTCCTAATAGCCTGTTTGAGTGTAATCTCATGGTTTTGACTTTGCCTGTCTCAGATTACGTCTTGTTTTTCATTTGTCATTTCCTCATATTTATTTTCAGTGCTCACTTGGTTACAACAATTAACTTGTTCTGTGCAATAACTGCTGAATGAGGTGTCTGCTTTTAAGCAGGCAGGTGCATCTGCTCCACTTGCTGCAAGTGAACCATGAATCCCACACCTAGAGTATTTCTTGGGAGATCCGAAAAAATTTTGAGGATTTAAAAACCAGTGAAATTGTATTTTTGATCAATTTTCATGCACTTACTTCACATGCCAGGAAAAGATTGCATTCATTATGTCTTTTGACTGACAAGCCAATTGAATGGGCCTATACTTTATTCAGTAATAAACTCCCATGTGCATTTAATATTGGTAATTGTTTCAAATTAATCTTATTTTGTTGATCAGTTTTTATATAATTTGCATGCACGTCTGATTTGTCGACTTCAGTGCACACAGCCTGTAATTTGTTATTAAAATTACAACATGGAAATAAGTTAATAGGCGACCTTACTATTACATTTAAATCGCTAGCAGCAAATTTGGGGTGGGGCATGCTACATTAGTAATGTTGTTTAGGGGTGGCTTGTCAGATGACTTATAAAATGAACTGACTAAATACGAGTTACAGAATTCCTTAGAAGAAGTGGTTACCCTTGCTCAAAAAATTGTGGCATGGAGCGAGGAAAGGAAAAGGGGAAGTTGAGATTTTAGTCCTTTTTTGCTTTCTTTAGACGAAAAACCTTTTCAGTCAAGAACAGAGTTACAAGAGCCAATCGACACTATAAAAGAAAGCCAGCATTGGCTTTCCAGAATGACACCAGAGAATGACACCAGGGCTGTGCTTCTACTGTAGTGAATATGGGAAACTGTGCTCTTCTTATTATGGGGTAATTGGGGCAGGTATTGGTAGTAAAATCCAGTTATACAATAATTTGTTTCTCCCCTCACTGTTAATGAATAAGCAGACAGTGATGTTTATAAATTTGAGTATGGGAGACAATTTTGTATCCACCCTGAAGCAGTTTCATTTTTTGTTTTTGCATCTTCTAATCTGCATGTCATTTTGGGATTTCTATGGCTACTAAAACACTTTCCTATTATTGACTGTCTCAGATTACATCTTGCTTTTTTTTATAATTTCCTGGTATTTAGTAGTCACAAAACAGCTGGAAAAGTACAATTGTGTAGAATTCAAAATTGTTAAGTCCTAATACCCACAAACTACAAAATATAAGATGATTTTTCAGATGAACAAAATTGAGATCTTCAGTAAGAATTTTTTCATTAAAAAATTGTATCTAGATTCTACCAGTAGCATAATGTACATAATCTAGATCAAAATGTTCCTTTCCATGAGATGATGCCAGTACAATGTGTTATGAATTAAGTACACTGTAATAACGAGAAGGGTGTGAAGCATGCTAAAACGCCCATAAAGCAAAGCCAAGACCTTCTTTATTCTGCCTAGCAAAGGCCTCACCCCAGGTAGCCTGACTTCCCTACTCCAAAGAAAGAATTTGGCCTACTCAGCTTCAAAATGACAAACTGGCTTTCAAAGTTCCACACAACCTCTTAAATGTCTCAAAATGCACAAAAATGCTGTTCTAGAGGAAGGAACCATAAAACCTTTGCCAGGAAAGGACTAATTCTACTACAGCATCTTTATAAATGAAGGCTTTATTAAAAATAACAAAAAAAAAACATAAAAATGGTAAAAAGGACTTGCCTGCAAGGCAACAAAGAGCAAACAAGCCCCAAATCTAATAATCTAATAATAGAAAACCAAGAACAGAAGCAAAAACATCCAAGAATCAGGAAATCAAATACTTATAAAAGAAATGTACTCTACAAATAAAAATCTATCAACCACTGAAGAAGCTTGATGGTGGTCCGTGAAAAGTAACATCAGTGCTAATGAGATTTCTAATGAGATTTTACCCACAAAGTACAAAAAATAAATGCACAGAAACTAAATATTATATAAACAATGCAGAATTTACAAAAACACATAATTACAATAAACAAATGAAAAAACAATAATTTAAAACAAACAAATAAGGCACAAAAAATGAAAATAAACTAACCCTGGCTGTAACACAACACAATGACAGTGTAAACACTAGTGAATGAACATACTAGTTTGCACTTAAAATTCTTTGAGTTCTACTGTTTTCCTTTATCATATGTATATGAAGATATACCTGAGAGGAGAACTCATGTCAAAACCATCCTATTATTATATTCTTTATATAAAATATAAACTTTATTTTGTCTCACATGCAAATATGCTGTACATCAACAGCCTTCAAGGCCCGAACACTATCCCATAACATTTTAGTAGAATTTATAAATGTGTATTTTCATTGAGTTGTTTGTCTCCATTTCCTTGTGGGCTAGTGTCTACTGAATGGAAATGGTGCCCATTCCATAGAGTAGAATGTTATTTTATCCATAATGTAGAGGGAGGGAAAAACTGTAAAAAACCCTGTTTAATACAAAAAGAATAATTCTTAGTTTAGTTTATAAAAATTAAATAAACATATCAAAAACTCCAAAAAGAAATGCAACATTAAAAATAAATAAATAAAATAAAAATCAAGAAAGCACAGTAAACCAAACAAAGATAAACAAACTGAAAGAAAACAAGCTAAATGCAAAATGTTTCAACTGAAATGATAGAAGTTGAACAAAACACAACAAAAGCAATTCTGTAATCCAAAATTTGAAATTAAAGGTAATGACAAAAAAAATCAAAAATGATCATCAAAAATTGACTCCTTCAGTCTGTTCTGTGTTGCTGCCATCCTGTTCAAATGCACTTGGCAGCAACTCCTGTTTAATGTAGTATAATCTTAAATATTTATTTGCCTTTTCTTATAAGCTCTATATCTTCACATATTTTATTCCTTTAAAACTTTATCACATCCCATAATGCTGTATTTGTATACTAAAACACCACACATTTAAATGTCACAAGTCTTGTATCAAACAATATAAAAAACATAAACATATTAAACTAATACACCTCTTAAACTAATACACCAATTTAAACCCATCACACCAGCCATCATAATGTTGGGACAATGCACCCAAATTACAGAGCACGAGACTTTGGCCATGAGAGTTTTTCAAGTCACGCCCTCCTCTCAACCATATTCCACCATGCACAAGGTACTCTCACCTCTCATTCGTGTGAATGCTTTTGACAGACACAGTTCCTGCTCTCCCAGCTCTTATAAATTTTAACGTTTTCCTCACTTTATGTTGCCAATTAAAGAAGATGTATTATGTTCAAATCTTATTGAAGAATTTCATCACGAAGGGTTATCAACAGAAAAAATGAGTACACGGGCAATCCTAGCACGAGAAACAATGAAGTCAAATGAATTAATGCCAAAAATGTTGATCGTTTACACAGCAAATTGGTTAAATGTGTATCAACAGACTATGCTGAAACAGTTGGTGGTGATCATGCAGAACATGAAAACATCAACTTACAATATCCCGAAAATATCTACAACCGTTAACACTGTCCAGTCTTCCACCGCACGAATTACTGTAGAAAGAAGGATGAATCCAAGAAAGGTAATGTAGTAAATCTTCCGGGGATAACATTAGACGACATGCCATTCGTATTAAAACGTTAACAGTTTCCCATTAGAATAGCTTTTGCAAAGACAATTAACAAGCCACAGAGAAAAACATTCGAAAAAGTCATTTTATTTAATAGAGAGAAAGAAACGAAATTCAATCACAAGCAGTTATATGTTGCATTGTCACAATAAAATTCCAAACACAAATCAAAATTCAATGCAATATTGACGAAAATTTAATTCTAAAAATTGTTTTTACTTTAGTTTTACAGTAAAAGTGTAAGTTTTTTAAAAGTATTTGCATGTTAATTTCAAAGGCAAACAGAACAAAATCATTTTACGCAACAAATAACTCTAACACATGAAACATAATTTACTTTCAAATTATTACATTTTACTATTTTTTAACATGGTTAATTACTCGCTATAATGTAAAATAGTTAGTTCTATTATGCATATGTAACAATTCCCATGTAAATTAAAATCTGTTTAAATTGTACATCCGCATCCCCATACGAGAGCGGCAGAACTACAAAGAGGCTAGAGCATAGCGCTGGCCTAGGGGTTGGCGAGCGAAGCGAGCATGGGGCAAAGCCCCCTAGTTTAGTCAGTCAGTCATTATCCAACCCGCTATATTCTAACTACAGGGTCACGGGAGTCTGCTGGAGTCAATCCAAGCCAACACAGGGCGCAAGGCAGAAACAAATCCCCGGGCAGGGTGCCAGCCCACTGCAGGGCACACACACACACCCACACACCAATTTAGGATCGCCAATGCACCTAACCCGCATGTCTTTGGACTGTGAGAGGAAACTGGCGCACCCGGAGGAAACCCACGCAGACCCAGGGAGAACATGCAAACTCCATGCAGGGAGGACACGGGAAGTGAACCCAGGTCACCTTACTGCGAGGCAGCAGCGCTACCACTGCACCACTGTGCCGCCGCCCCCTACTTTATTTTAATTATTTTTCTGTAATTATTTTAGATTTATTACCTCTTAATGGCTATTTGGAGAAGAGCATAACTAAAATATTTTATTTCAATTTTCAGGAAGAACTTGAAGATTATAGGACCTTATTCAGCATTACTATTTACATTCAAACGGTTCTCTATATTTTTGTGGTAATGTATGGTGTAACCCATCTGGCAATTTTTGAAGCTGTAAGTATTTGTGTAATTTTTTTCTCAAACAAAAATGTAATGTTTAATTAAACATCTCACTGTAATAACGCCCAAACTAAGAACCTTCACGTTGGTGGTGTGATTTGAGGTAAATAGCATGTGGAAGGTACAAAAGGTTATGGTGACTGGCATTCTCAAAGGTATGGCGAGGCATTTATTGATTAAAAAAGTCAAAAGGGAGGATAAATACAGAAATTAGATATTCAAATGTACTAACTTGTTTGGCTTAGGGTCCTATTGTCATCATTTTATTTCTTATCTCCTTTTCTTTGTCTGTCCTAATTTGTGATTGCAAAACTTCCCAGAAATTGACACTTCCCACGCCACGTCATCACTAGAGTGTAGATTTGCTGAGCACTGACAGGGACCATCTATTTGTACCATACCTTGAGATTCATTTTCCTACACTGAAATCTCCCCATATTGGGACTTGGGACCTCCATGTTATGAGATCCTCTCTATTCTCTAAATGTTAGGAAAGTGAAAATTCCTGCGTTCTAGTTAAGAATTCTTTTTTGCCTTAGATCTATTTTTTTCTGTTCATGGGACTTTAATATTTCAAAAAACAATTCTACAAGCTTCATTTTCATGTTTTTACTTAACATCTTTCTTTGAAAATCGTTTTTCATTTATTCTTAAGTGTGTCACAACATCATTTCAGAATTTCAGCAGGTAATTAATGAGTTGCTAGGCAGCACTACATGATTGCTTGGGACCACCTCCCTGTAGGCACCACATTTCCTATCACAAAGACTTTTTTATAAATTCCAGTGCCGCACTAATTGTCCCTTGTCCAAACACAGATTTGAACTGTAATTGTGTAGTCTTAAGGCTCCGGCACCCCTTGTGACCCTGTTCAGAATAAAATGGGTTAGAAGATGACTGACTGAGTGAGTCAATAGCTTTGCATTTCTCGATTTGATTCTCAGTCTTGGCATTTTGGCTCTGGCTGAATTATTGTTTTCTTGGCAACTACTCACATTTGACTACACTAATGGTTAGGCCTCCTGGTTTTTGATAGCAATCCACAGTTTATTTAAAAACCTGCTTGTTCTGGTTGAAGTGTTGAAAATCATATACATTTCCTGGTCTGTTGCTGGTAACATCTATCAGTTGCTCTCTCTCATTTCGTCAGCAGGCAATTCAGAGAGCGTGGCTGACTGGCTGGCAAAGAGTCCAGCTCATCCATTTTGAATACTTGTCATCTTTCATAACACCAGTGGTCCATAACTGTTGCTGAATTACAAGGCCCCAGTCTGTCCTCTTTGAAAAATCTTACACAGATATGTACTTCCAGGATACCATAATATTAACAGCCCTCCTTGTCCTTTTAGTCTCTCCAAGAAATGGTCCAGTAAATGGTCCTTGCAGTGTTGGCCAGGACAGTCTTTGCTGAGTTACCTGCTGCCCCTGGAGATTTCATACCATACATGAGTAGATTTATTGTTCTCTAGTGGCCCCAGACTTTTTACTTTAGTACATACAGATTTATCCTCATTGACATCTAACCTTTGTAAAGGTTCCTTATTCTGGTTTCAAATGAATTGCAGTGTGCCCTTTGCCATATTGACTGTGTTTTTGCTTCTGAAAACGTTTTGATAGCTGGTTACAATATCACAATTCTGACGTATAGTTATGAACAGACAAAGGAGCAAAAGCTGCTAGCAAATGTTTATGGATGTTTTATACTAGTTTTGGAAATGATTAGCAAGCAGTAAGCATTACAGTATTACATAGTTTTTGATTCTAACTCGCAAAGAAATACAAAGGGCCTGTTAATGCAGTAGCTAGGATTTGCAACTTGGGGTTATCAGACCTTTAATGTGTTTAATTTTAACCTCTGAAACAGAGATTTCAGAATGATCTTGCCATTTCAGGTATTGGTTGGGGATTGATTGCTGATTTTCATAGAGTGTCTTTGAACACACTATTGTACCTTTTACATCATTTTTACTTTATTGGCTTATGTTTTGTTGCTATGTTTGTTAATTAAATTGAAGTAATAGTTTAAGAACTCCATTCTGTGTCTTTGTTCCCCTTGTTTAAACTTCTATATGCTGCTACCAGGTAAAAATGTAAGATGCTATACATAATAAAAACTTGATAAAAATTCATGCAACAAAAATGTACAGATGAACACGTTAGTGCAAAAGAAATGTATTTTAAAAGTTAAAAAAAATGAAGCTTTCAGTAAAAATGTGTTGTTCTTTTACAGCATTCATTGGATTTTTTTATTTAAATTCCAGGATGCAAGAAAACGAAGGATTGCACCAAATAATAACCCCAGTCAAACAACAGAAGAGACTGGAGAAGCTAATGTTGAACAAAATATTGTAACTTGAAGAAACAAATACATAAAATAGCCAGAATGACTTTTTAATAATATAGGTATCAATCTGTCTGTCAGCAGGGATAAAGTTGCAGCCCAGAGTTACAATGAGTGATTTGGAAAATGAATGTCATTAGCCTTTTCTTGACGTGACTTTTCTTTTTAGTTATATGGTAAATTTGAAAATCTTCTTGTAGTATTTTCATAATAAGAAAACCATGCTTTTTTCTAGTTGTTAAATTATTAAATACTACTACTTTAAGCATGGAAGTGAACCAATGCATTATAGAGTATTTTTGATGTTTATCCCAGTTACCTTCCATAATTTAAAACCTTCTAGAAAAAATATTTTGCCAGTAAATAAGAAATAATATTAATACATTTGTTTGTCAAACCATTTTCCTTTATTATCTGGAAAGTTCTGTCTCACTTATAAACTCAATTGTATAATATTGTCTTTTTCCAGAAGATTTATTTGAGTATTAAAAAACAATCTTGATGTTGCCTCAGATAAATATTCCACTACAACAATGGTAAAAAAATTAATAGATAGATAGATAGATAGATAGATAGATAGATAGATAGATAGATAGATAGATAGATAGATAGATAGATAGATAGATAGATAGATAGATAGATAGATACTTTTATTAATCCCAAGGGGAAATTCACATACTCCAGTAGCAGCATACTGATAAAAAACAATATTAAATTAAAGAGTAATAAAAATGCAGGTATAACAGACAATAACTTTGTAAGTAGTAAAAAGTGTCCAGGGAATGAGTCCACATAAAAGAAAGTGGTAGGAGTGATCAGTGAAATAGAGAAAAATAGAGAAAAAGGTAGAAAGATAAAGTCATACACGGAGCTGCTGGAAGGGCTGCCACTTGCGGTGGCGCCTGAGTCATCAATGGAGTGGTGCAGTGATTAGTGCTTCTGTGGATTACACACCCACTCACTATCAATGTGTATGCATTGGTTTTCTTTTCACATTAGACTGGGAATGTGTATATGCAGAGTACATTCTCCTCATTTTGTTGTAGTAGTTTCTTCAGGTACTACTTGTGTTTTACTTCCATATTCCAAAGACATAACAGTACATGCTTGGTCAGCGTTTCCCAATTTGTGGGCCATTATGGCATTTCCGAACGAAAATCTATCCATCGGTCAGAAGATCGCAGTCGATTGAAAGTGGCAGCATGGCAGTAGAGATGTTTATACATGCATCTATTCTCGTTCCTTCCTGCTTACATAATCTCTAATTGATGATTTCACCATATTATTCCAGCTGGAAGTTTACTTAAAGTATATGCATATACCCGGGGAGAACAATCCATTTTTCTTGCATATCTTGAAATATGAATCACAGATTTCTATTTATACATCGATTTATACATTGACTTTATATAAAGCCGCTATTTTAGTTACTTAGTTTAGAACTTCCAGTGACTGTGATTAGTGCTTCTGTGGATTACACAACCAGTCACTATCTGTGTATGCATTAGTTTTCTTTCCACATTAGAAAGACGCAGATAACTGGAAACATTCAATTGGCCTGGGATGATTGAGTGTATGCTGTGACATATTTGCACCCTGTCCAAAGCTGACTTCTGCTTTGTATCGAAAGTGGCCAGAATAGGTTCTGGGCCGGAAGGACCCTACAATAGTTAAAGATGGTTTGAAAGCAGATAGATGGTCATCCTTTCCATCACTGAGCAATACAGTGGTAAAATGGTTACTACTGTTGTCTCAAAAGTTTTTTTTTATAAGACTGGGTTTGTGTGTATGCAGACTACATTTTACTCATTTTGTTGTGGTATTTTCTTCAGGTGTACCTGTTTTACTTCCAAATTTTGAAGACATACACACTAGGTCAGTGTTTCCCAATGTGTGTGCTATTATGGTATTGCAAGTGGCCATCCCGGACAAAAGCCCATCCATCAGTCAGAAGATCGCACTCGATTGAAAACGGCAGAATGGCAGGTGGATGGCGGACTATCCTGGATGACCTCCCCAACCCTCTGTCTGATGATAGTGCTCAACAAACCAAGGAGGAAAAGAATGTTCATTGTGCTTGTTTCATCAGACACTCCGGTGATCACGTAGGACCCTATCCATCCACCTTGACAATCGCATTTGATTCATCCACAGGGAGACCACCACACTCCCCCAGTCCTCACACGGTTGCGTCATGCGTAAATGTGGGTTGTTACACCACAAAGATTGGGAAACAATGAGTTAGGTTAATTGGCCTCTCTATACTGACACTGTCATGGTCTGGCCCTCTTGTAGGATGTGACTAAGATTATAGGTTTACATGGATGAAAATTAACTTTGTGTTAGATAGATAGATAGATAGATAGACAGACAGACAGACAGACAGACAGACAGACAGACAGACAGACAGACAGACAGACAGACAGACAGACAGACAGACAGACAGACAGACAGATAGATAGATAGATAGATAGATAGATAGATAGATAGATAGATAGATAGATAGATAGATAGATAGATAGATAGATAGATACTTTATTAATCCCAATGGGAAATTCACATTCTTCAGCAGCAGCATACTGATACAATAAATAATATTAAATTAAAAAATGATAACAATGCAGGTGAAAAACAGAAAAACAGACAATAACTATGTATAATGTTGAATGTTAACGTTTACCCCTCTGGGTGGAATTAAAGAGTCGCATAGTTTGGGGGAGAAACGATCTCCTCAATCTGTCAGTGGAGCAGGACAGTGACAGCAGTCTGTCGCTGAAGCTGCTCTTCTGTCTGGAGATGATACTATTAAGTGGATGCAGTGGATTCTCCATAATTGATAGGAGCCTGCTGAGCGCCCTTCGCTCTGCCACAGATGTTAAACTGTCCAGCTCCATGCCAACAATAGAGCTTGCCTTCCTCACCAGTTTGTCCAGACGTGAGGCGTCTTTCCTCTTAATGCTGCCTCCCCAGCACACCACTGCGTAGAAGAGGGCGCTCGCCACAACTGTCTGATAGAACATCTGCAGCATCTTATTGCAGATGTTGAAAGACGCCAGCCTTCTAAGGTAGTATAACCGGCTCTGTCCTTTCTTGCACAGCGCATCAGTATTGGCAGTCCAGTCTAATTTATCATCCAGCTGCACTCCCAGATATTTATAGGTCTGCACCATCTGCACACAGTCACCTTTGATGATCACTGGGTCTATGAGGGGTCTGGGCCTCCTAAAATCCACCACCAGCTCTTTGGTTTTGCTGGTGTTCAGGTGTAGGTGGTTTGAGTCGCACCATTTAACAAAGTCATTGATTAGGTCCCTATACTCCTCCTCCAGCCCATTCCTGATGCAGCCCACGATAGCAGTGTCATCAGCGAACTTTTGCACATGGCAGGACTCCGAGTTGTATTGGAAGTCCGATGTATATAGGCTGAACAGGACCGGAGAAAGTACAGTCCCCTGTGGTGCTCCTGTGTTGCTGACCACAATGTCATGTCACAATGTTATTGATTTCATTTGAATATTTAACCTTTAATAAATCAAAAGTTGCATAAATTATATAAAATAGCAGCATAATCCTTCGGACACTAGCCACTATCAACATAATGTACAGGTCTGTATCAGGTAAAGGTGGACATTAACAAATTACAAAAAATGAGGCCAACAATTACATAATAAACAAATTATCGCATCACCTTTTTGATGTTATATGTTTTGTTTATTCAGAAATAACTAACAAAACACAACTCATTTGGACAAAAGGAGAATAAAATATAATCAATCCAAAAAGAACTCCACACTGAGCCCCCACATGACAAAAGAAAGCAATGTAAAGAGTTCCATCTAAAATTCTGGATAGTAGAGTAAGAAGGTTAAGCACAAGTCTGGCATATTTATGTTTATTTTCCAATTTTAGATAATGTAGAACACCACTTTCCACTTGTGTTAAAGAATATGGTTAAGGATTCTTCCTTTCATCGTAAACTTATAACCTATCAAGTGCTAGCCTACTTCACCTACCTCTATCAAGTCAATAGAAGTGATTTTAAATACAGTAATACCCTCCCCAGAGATATACAAAATGTTTTGCCTAACATGGTTTAAGTATAGAGCACTTTCAAAACATGTCACCTAGGAATGCAGGTAATTGGTGATGTTGAACACAGGATGGATCTTGCTTTGGAAACATTTAAAACGAGATCGACCGTACATTTATAGTTGAATTATAGCATACAGGCGCAAAGTAAACTTTTCTTAAAACTGTAAATTTAAAAAGTTGCTTTGGCTTCAGCTTTGCCATTTAAAATTATCTTTTTGAAACTAAACAACCGTTAGGTGATATTCATGTAAAACATAAAAAGTCAGTCTGTGTGCAGCGTCAAAAATACCACACCCGTATATGGAAATTATTACATGCTCTTTTTTTGTGACTTTTTATTAAGATAAAACGACTTGACAAGATGTATCAATAAATGGACAACATAACATACAAAGTAACATAACCCACCCACTCCCGCCCAGAAGGGCGTAGGAATTGTTAAAATATAAAATAAAATAAAAAATCAAGGAGTTACAAACTGAGATTTAAACAATTGAGCCGCAGCAGACCAGGATTCAATTACGTTGCTGGAAGCACTATTAATCCTAGCTGAAGACAACTCCAAATGTATTACGTTGTAGAAGGAGGGCTGCCAGGTGTCGACAGTGATGTTGAGCAACACTGCATACAATATTTCATTATGGATTATCCTATGACGCAAAACAATTAGCAAAACGCAGCTGATGCAAGAATAGGTCCGAAACTGTAACTGTCCATCAGCGCCTGCCTACTTGTACTGCCCCTTTAGGCGGGATTTAAGAAACTAGGCAATAGGCAAAAGCAAACTCAAAATCTATCGTTTGATTGACAGGAGCAGCGACCAATGAAATTGGGTCTCAATTAGTTAAGTAGTACAAGTGCTACAAATTAATACGAAACTAGTAAAAAAAGCACTGGTATTGTTGCTGATTTTGAACAATATAGACGCACGCGTCTTTAGTTTTTTTAGCCAGCGATTAAGAACAAATTAATGGGATGTCTGAACTTGCAGGAAGTGCCAAACCGATAGCTCCAGGTGAGTCGGTAAGCTTCTCAAACTAGTCGCACCATCTGGTGACAGGAAAGGCGCACTTTACTTGCTCCTTGTTTACGGCGAAGCGATGTCGATCGCAGTTTATCGCCCTATAGAAGTGTGGTTGTGAACTAAACAGGTTCTGTGATGTACCAGCGCTCCATCCAGGTTTGGTTCCTACAAAGAGCCCCGGAGGCTGTCCCTTGCAATCCATTATTAAATTACTAGGATTTCAAAATGTTATGTTAAGCTGTATACCATACTAATGTTTTAATGGAAAACAATGAGACCAATTTTCCTCTTGCACAAGACTGTCTTCTAATTGGAGTGGAAGCAAGAATTGAAATAACTGTAATAATGACGTGTGTGGCTAGTATTGGCGACAGATTTGTTGCTTCGCACAACTGTAGTTGAGGAATCCCATAAATCAATGCAACGTAATTCAGTAGTAAAACAGAGAGCCGATTCGGTTCTGTCAAGACAATAGCTATCGTTTTTTTCGTAAAATTCAGCTATTGCCATCAGGCTGCAGATTAAGGACGCTGATGGTAAAGGGCAACAGATTTTGTGACTCTTCTGCTCCAAGGGCTATAAGTATTTTAAATTCTGTTACTTGTATGTGTGCTATTGAATTATTATTGTGTACTTTTAAAAGTAATTATTCTTTGTACAAATCTTGAGGGTGTATATATGCTAACTCTGGTTGTCAGTTTTTCTGTCTTGGCTTATTTTCTTGCATCTCTGTCACAATGCCTTACGTTTTGTAATGCCCTGCTGCAATAAATTACCCTCTGCAATAATGAAGTATACCTAACATATCCTAAATTAAAGACACTGTAGAAAAGTCCCAGCATATGCTTTACCCCAAAGGTGGGTAACCACATCAAAAGACGGCTAGATGGATGTTAATGAATAAATCTGTGATGACATTAAATACTATGAAAAAGAAATAACCTGATGGCATACTTCTTGGCAGAAATTCTTGAAAAGTATTCATGATACATCACTAATAACAATTATAACAGTAATTGTGGGGCAATTTAAGAGGTTCTTTTATATCTTTCGTATATATCTTTGAATATATCATTCTCAATTCCACTAATGTAAGCCAATTTTTACATATTATACAGTATGCTGCTATATGGATCATTAAACCTGAATTCGACTTACAATTGTGGAGTTTTCACGTTCTCCCTGTGTTCTAGGAACACAGTCCACACATTGAAATATATTACGATTTACAGTATGTCAGTTATTGTGCAGGTTGTGCCTGGCCTGTTTCTTCTGTAATATTACAAACGGTTTCCATTTTATGTTTGGCTACTCCTTCAAAAGGTCAAATTTGCAGCCACAAATATAACACATTTTCGATGTCATTAAATATAAGACAGACACAGTGTATTATTGGTCCGTTTTTTTAAGGGTAGGAATTTTCAGCATATAGCGGCAACAACCTCACTTGGCCGGGACGCTGGAGTCATCTCAACCAGATTCACGTGAGCACACGGTGAAATATATAGTGTTCTCATAATGTAGCACTGGCTTAAATTTAAAGGGTTCCAAATAATGTAAGGAAACACACTAACCGCTGCGTCACCAAACATGAAAGGCCGTCATGGATTACCTTCCCGGAGTTTAACTTTCAGCTGATGCAATCATCTTCAATAGGCAGCCGTCTGTCGAGCCAAGCAAACTCGTTTTAAAAGGTGGGGCATCCTTTGCATAATGTACAATAGGGTTGAGAGGAGGGTTTCTTCCGTGTTGGTAAATTAGATTGATAGAATCACCAACCAATGAGTTTTTCAATTGATAGAATGACTAACCAATGAGATGTTCAAGTTGGTGAATTTGCCACTCCTGTTTGGTTGAACCAAGACGTGGGCCAGTAGGCTGGTGAGCACGGGAAGCGTTGATTCATTTCTATAGTCACACTAGCACATTGCATTACATTTATAAAACATTTTTTATTTAACAAAGTTCGTTTTTAACCGTCTCATCGAACGTTATCTGCAGGCTGAGGTGATGGCAGATGAATTAATTCAAAAGACTGAGCAGCTGTCGCTCGGTAAGTGTTCTAATACGCACTGCGGATATCGGTTCAGGGTTGACAGCACCTTGCAGATCACTTGTTTGGGAATAATTTTAATGTAGTGTTCACTGTACCAATTAGTTTCCTTTGATCAGTCTTATGTGACGTCGTCAACAGTAAGAATAGCACGAATACTGGGGTGTGCCTCAGTAAGGATATAATGGAAAGTTGTGGTTCTCAGTTTATGTATTTTAGGTAAGAAATAGGGGGAAAATAATCCATTTTACTTTGGTTAGCACATACTAGTGGGTAGGTGTTTAACATAGGTGGAAATCACGCTCGGATCGCCGTTTGATCCAACCCAATTCTGTTATAATGGCTGCTACACACTTGGGCTGTTAAGTGATTCATTACGCTACGTGAACAGTCGTGTTCAGATCATGCTTTTATTTACTTTTTTCCCCTCCAACATTTTAATCGATTATCGGTGTTGATGTTTCAGATTTGATATTTCCGTTTGTAGAGTTAGGTAGCATGATGATTGGAGCTGCCACACGAAGTAAAGACCGATTGGTTCGAATGCTGGCATGATTATCGTGTTAGCGGAGTTTGTACGTTGCCCATTACCTCAATATATGTTTCGTTTTTCTTAAATATATGCTTGTAAGGTTACTTTGCGATTCCAAATTAGCGCAAAGTAGGTGATGGATAGGTTCGCCATTTAGTACAGATTCCTACTTTTCGTTTCACTTCTCAGCTACCCTGAAACGATTAAAGCGTGTTCTCTTACAGACATCGGTGGATTTATTTACTGTACTACCCTGAATCTGCTGCGTTGTCATTCTGCGAATTTAACATCATGAACTATTAGTTTATATTTAGTTGTGCAGATTATTCGAAGTTTATTTCCTTTTAATCTGTAACGTAGTGATCGATCTTATTGATTACATTTAATACCTTTATTGGGTGTTTTCAAAAAGCCATACACTCGTTTATTAGATTAAAGGACACCATGATAAATAAAATATTTGCTGATTGAGTCCAATTTAAAGGTTGTTTTCTGGTTATGATGCCTAAAATGCACTTTTTGTTTTTGCTAGGATCAGTGCATTTTTTTTAATCTGGCTAGGGTGTGTGGATAATGCCAGACCTCCTTGTTTCAAGAGACATCTTTCAGACAAGCTCTACCTAAGCTTGTTGAAGATATGTGCAGGTCTCAAGTAAAAAATCATCTGGGGTTTTTTTCTATGGTGCTGGTTTTCAGATGGCAAAAGTGAAAATAGTTTGTACCCAAGGACTTAAAATAAAAGTGCATGCTAAATAAAGTAATTTGTTTGGTAGGGTAAATAAATAGTTGCATATTGCACTGTGATACAGGCTGAACTCAAGAATGCCACACTGTAAATTTAGAATATTTCGTCTGTAGCTGTAAAAGGCAGAAGCATAGCAATACAAATAATACATATTTATAATCTCCCCATTTATGTTGTATGTAATGCAAAATTGATAGAATGGCTGACTCACTCATCACCAAAAACGATATTTTGTGTTTAGTTAAAAATAAGAAATTTGGCAGGATGGTACATCTAGATTAATTGGTATCTGCTAAGAAAAAACATTTTGGGGTAACAAATTCAGTAGAAAAAAAAAAAACCTCAATATCTCAAAAACACTTTAAATAAGTCAATTGACAGTTGATGACGTTACAAGAAAAAGTAAATTGGAATACAGTTTTTTTTTAAATTTAATTTCTCAATATGTTTTCACTATTAAGCTGAAGTGTGTTCTTTCTGCACCTTAGATATAAACGCACTTGAGAAATGGGGCATGCAGATAACACAAATGAATTCTGCAAGTAAAATAGCACCACTGTAGAAGATGACGCTGTAATCTCGCAGATGAATGGGACTGGCAGCGACTAAGGAAGGGCAAGCTGCCCTGGTGCCGAGCTGCATGAAAAATGAGATGTGAAATGGATGAAGCAAAGTTAGGTCAGGCCCAAAGAAGATGTTGTTAGCTACCAGGCTACCTTTTACTCAACAGCGATACAGTATAAAATACATACAAATTCAAGCTAGATTTGATTGTTGAGCACTCGTATATACATTAATTTAAAAGTGGTGGTAAAATACATGCAATATTTCAGAGAACTAAGGTGT
The DNA here is from genome assembly GCF_900747795.2 of Erpetoichthys calabaricus. Lineage (NCBI taxonomy): Eukaryota > Metazoa > Chordata > Cladistia > Polypteriformes > Polypteridae > Erpetoichthys > Erpetoichthys calabaricus. The sequence goes on along the minus strand of NC_041398.2, from coordinate 217,017,089 downwards.
TCCTTTGTAAGTCAGACTGCGATTTGCCACTAGCACTTGTTTTCAAAGCAAAAGCAGGGAATTGCCTATACAATGTACTAGCCCACTTCAAACCTTGGTACAACACAATCCAGGAGTGATGGCATGACTTGGTCAGTTTAAATGCTTGTGTAGCTTAGTAAAGGGTCCACCACAGATGGAACACAGAGGAGGTGGACATTATACATAGTTATTTCTTTTCATCTGTACATTGCTTATGATGTTCATTTCATTACATAGACCATGTAAATGTTCAGCCTGTAAACGTCAATGCTGTATGTACTACGTTAAAGGAAACCACAAATCAGTATGTGTTGCTTTTGATCTAAACCCTTCAAAACATTGTTACAGTACAAAATTACAGGTCAAATCCTTACATTCAAGTCTGACTGAAGCTACCAATTTTACAGGATCTGCTACAGAGTGAAATTATATTTATACCCAAAATTCCCATTATTCCTAGTAATTACCTTTTTGAATTGCAAATGAAAACACATTCCTCTGAAATTGTGTTTTGCAGTGACCATCAACAAAAGCCAAGGTCAGCCAGAAGAGCAACCAATAATTCATCTATGGCAGGAATGTTTTACTCCTGTGCAGTTGTATGTAGTATGCTCAAGAATAAGGAGCGCCAGTGAACTAAAAATATTAGCCTCCCTGGGGTAACCCAACAAGTATTGTATACAGAAAAGTATTTATTTACTTACATAGTACTTCTGGTACATCCGATTAACCCTCAGCATTACTATACAGCCAAGGAGCATTGTCTTTGGAAAATTAGAACACATTTAGTTAATATATATGCAGATGGATCCAGTTTAGCCAGAAGAAACATTGAAAACTGATGGCAGGTGGTGAAAAAGACCTGTGATAATGTAGTCTGATGATGCCCTCTGCGCTGGATGACCAGGCTGTCATGCAGAGAAAGGGTGTGAGGCATTCTTTGTGATAGCTATCTAGTACTCTTCTCTCTGATACTACCTCCAGAGTGTCCACGCTTATCTCCAGGACAGAGAGGGCCATACTTATTAACTTTTGGCATTTGCAGGACTGCTTTAACCTGTTGGTCACTATAGAAGAGAGCACATTTTGTAACTGCTAGAGCACATGCAGAAATGCTGTGCCCACACCAAAGAACTTGGATTTCCTTGAGAATTACAGTCATCCCAGGCTCTTTTTGAGTGCGCTGCCTAAGTAAGCTCTCCACTATCTCCACAGTGCACAACTAAACCATATGGGACAACAATGCACAGAGAAGAGTGCATGGTGAAAAGTACATGTAGCGCATCTCAGCTTCTGCTGCCTAAATCAGTGGTGTCCAGTCCTAGCCTGGGAGATCTAGTGTGGCTGCAGGTTTTTGTTCTAACCAATTTCACAATCGATGAGTAATTTTACATATAATTGATCACATTGTTTTAATCAGCTTTCCTTTTTCAGCTATTCTGCATGTTGGAAAAGAACAATAGTGTAAGATTTACATTCATACAAAATGTACAAATATTCACATTTTTTCAGTGGCTTTAAGGTCTCGTTTGCAGTTAAGGATTTTGCAGTCAGCTAATGTACATTGCACTCTTCTTTGCTTCACATACACATCCAACAGTCATGGGTAGAAGCATCCATAATGACAAATTGCTTGGGGGCAGATACATGGATGATTACATTATTCCTTCTCCTGGTTGAAATGATCCGTCTCAATATTTCAGAAATCACTAAATTTATGTTGATGACCTGAATGTACACTGTTAAGCTCAGTGACAAAATCATAATAGAATCAGGCTTCATGTTTGTTTTCAGATTCAAGGTGGCCATTAATGATGTTTAATGTTTCTTTTAGTGCATTTTTATGACGTTTGGAACGTTTTGCCAAAGGAGAACTCTATTAGTGGATTTGCGCATTTTAATGGGAGTTTTCGAAACCAGTTTTCAGCCTTAACATGTATGCTGGTTTTGTGTGTGCTTGTTAATGCACTCAGTAAGATTAATCAGAGATGCAGTGACTCACTGATTATGAAACTCATTGAACGAAAAAACCAGTAGGATCAGGGCTATGATTGGATGCCACTAATGGAGGTCTCGTATTTCATCAAGTAAACATTTCATAAAATAACAGTTTCAAAGAAACCAAAACTATTTTTTACACAAACATGCCTTTTTTTTCTCAGTTTGCAATTTTATTAACAATGTGTAAAAGCACCTTGAGCATGGGAAAGGCACTATATAAATAAAATGTAGTATTATTATTATGTAAATGTAACTGTGACTTGTATTTCAAGAGTCCGCGTGTCTGTTTTTTTTATTGATGCACTTTTTTGATTGTTAATACAGTGCATGTCCAGTAGTCCACCATCTAATAATATAGCATGTTCAATGGTTTAGCAAAATTGCCTCAGAGGTCCTTGTTTATATTAAATATCATATCAAAGCTGCAAAAAGTCAACAACTCAGTCATACATTTTTCCCCCAACTTACTGATAATCAAAAGAAAGGCATAGTGCTTTGTATCATTTGCACTGGTGTGTGAGGGGTCACCTTTTAACTGAGTAGGCCTTTCTGATGTCCTCCATTTGAACAGGCAGGCGTTGGCCACTGTGCGCCCTCTAGACTTTTACATGAAACCGCACCTTTTTACAAGCTCCTTGACTTTACATTATTTAAGTGTAGATGTAAAGTTCTCTCTAGGGGATGCTTTGGTTGAATTGATGTAGGACACCAATAACATATAGATGTTGAGGACCAAAAAAGTGTTGAATTTTTACACATTTTAATAATAATAATAAAAGTCTGAGGTGTGTTCCAGAAAGGGAGTTTAGATAATCCTGAATATCAGAACGAAGTCCAGTTTTCTTTGGTAGGATTTCACACCAGCATGTTAGGTGGTTTCATAACACTGGGTCTCAATCGGCTCACACTGTTCCAGATAGTCTGATCTGGATTAACTCGCTTTCACTGTAAAATTTACAAGCCCTTAAAAGTCAAACACTGAGCAGCCAATTAACCACAGAATACAAATCTGAGAAACAGAACAACCTTCATGCCAGCAGAGCAAGAGGTATCATCATCATCATTATCAGCACATCTGACAAAAAAGGAGTAACACAGCAGAAGTAGGCGCCAAGGAAAGGAGAAATATCACCGAAAGAATAAACACGTAAAAGAGTTAATCCATGAAATCTGTGTAAGCTTTGTGTGGGTAAATTGTTCCAATTTACACACTGTACCCCTGCTGATTTTACTTTACTTCAACTGATGCTCTTAAGTAAACATTGTATTCCAGTTTTGCAATTTTAATATCACCAAAAAAGTTTAAGTAAAACCCTTAACATTAACAACTCTGTGTATGCAGAATAGTTAGTCATTACTGTGCTGAACCCGGTATTGTCTGGTAATTAAATGACCATAAAACCAAAGATGAGTTACTTTCATATACAAATCTGCAACAGAAAACTCTCAGTGCCCTCTCTTTGAATGGCAACTCTTCCAGTTTAAACGTGAGATCCCAGATATTTGACCTCAGTAGTTCTACAGTGATTATAGGCGTCGTTATTTGTACTGAGTATTTGATATACATTCTTGTGTTTGTCATTTGTAAAAACCATCACCTAAATGAACTACAATACAGTGAAGAAGTAATGTTGTTGCCTTATTCAGTTACAGAAACATGCGTCGAAGCCGCATTAACAAGCATTTGTTGGGTATAGTTATCTGCTGAAGAGAAGAGTCTTCAAAGGTATCTTTAAACAGCAAGGGACTGCACAGAACAGATAAAGGCGAAAGGCTTGTTCCACCAGCCAGTCCATTATCCGTTATTATTGGCCTGAAATATTGCAGTTGTTTAACATTTGCCCTATGAATTTGGGATTTTTGTTACTGGAAAAAGGTTTACTTAACCATGGCAGTGACATTCATGTCTCTGGTGACTCTTCCTATGCAGTCAGTAGATGGATTGGGAGAGCATGGGGTCACTGGAAAGGGGTGTGTGACGCTCCTGATATCTATGCAAAAGGACGAAGGTCCAAATCTTTAGAGTCCTGGTGCTTCCTGTCTTGATATATAGTTGTGAGAAATGGGCACTATCCAGTGACCTGAGACGTAGACTGGACTCCTTTGGTACTGTGTCTCTCTGGAATATCCTTGGGTACCGTTGGTTCGACTTTGTGTAGAATGAGCGGTTGATCATGGAGTTCCAAATGAGGCACATTACCTGCATTGTGAGGAAGCGTTAGTTTACGGCACTATGGCCATGTGGTGCATTTCCCCAAGTGTGATGGCTCATAAGATCCTCATTGTTGGGGGACACGAGTGGCTGGACCAGGCCAAGGGGTTGCCCACATAACACCTGCCTGTGGCAGATAAAGGGTCATTTCCGGAGGGTGGGACTGGACCACATGCCTGCCTGGTTGGTTGCAAACCGGGATCCTGAGTTGTTTCCTCATGTACTGGGTGCGGCAACGCACTGTACCAGTGCATGCTCCCCAACTTGACTTGACTTGTACTGGAAGCAAACATCAGGTTTCTTGTCAACCCCTAATCCCCCCTTTTCTCGACCCTCAGTTGTTTGTACATGGAAAATGACTTAACGAAATGAAATCACAGGCTTCAACACAAGTGGGTCTTCACATGGACCTCTCCTCCTACCCTTGTCTCAACGTGTTTGGGATTTCTTTGCCCCCCTTCCTTATTGTGTTAACGTGATTAGGACTTCACAGAGAGACATATTGCTTCGACTTGTTGAGAGACTTCATTGTTTAGATGCATTCATGATTGGACACTATCAGGACTTTACTGGGGAATCCCACCAGTCATTGCTTTGACAAATGCACAACTCAGCCAAATGCTATCAAAGGGAAAGTAGTGCGTAGTGCACCAGGGATGCTGGAGTGAGACATGGGGTTTGATGTCATCCGTTATGTGCTTCTGAACTGTTTTAGCGAGGGTACTAAGGTCCAAAAGCTGCTATTGATACCAAAGTACCAATCCAGCACTACCCTGTATACTGTACAGAACCTAAATTCATTTTAGGTGTATGATTATCATAGATAATTTATATGTTAAATGCATTCACTGACATTTTCTCTTCATCATTTAACAAAAAATCCTTAGTACTATTAAAATCAGAATCTAAATATCAAGTAAATGCCACCTGAACATTAAACACAAAGGATATTTAGAATATTTTGATTTACAACACCTCATTTTCAGCAGCATTTTAAAACCTTTTTAAGTCCAGTTCATCAACAAACAAATCACTTTGTGGTATATGTGAGATTTGCTATTATAAAGATATATGTTTGCATTTGTACATTCAGTGAGCTTATCCCACTTCTGTTTACTGAAAATGGTAATTTACCTGGATTGTTCTCCAAAATAAAATTATCCTGGCAAATTTTTTATTCATGCAGCTGCACAGTCTGATTTATTCAACTTTGCACCCCTAAAAATGTTCCCACCACCGCGCAATCAAAACTAAACTGACCGGTCAGATTGCTAAGGGGACCACGCATAGTCACACATACAGCCTAGTGTTTTATTAGTGTTTTAGTAAATATTTACATTTTGTGTAATAACAAATAGCCTTCATATGTATGTATGTATGTATGTTCCAGCATCACTTCTGAATGGCTGGAGTGATTTTCATGACACACTATCGTAGGGTGAAATCCAACCTAACCCACCCCCTTCTGGGTAGGGTGGGGGATAATCTAGCGGTCTTGTATGCATGTTATCATCCAGTTGACACTCGGAATGACCACCAGAGAGCGAACTGGAGGTGACTGCCAGCATTCTTTATGTTTGAGCGCCACCGCGCCCCTGTTGCTTTTGAAATTAAATAGAGTTGGCCGGTTCCGAGTGTCAACTGGATGATAACATACATACAAGACCACAAGACAAGCACATTACTCAATCTTCATTGTTTAATTTATTTTTATTTTTAAAGTTGTTTTTTTTAATTATATTTTTTTCAAACAATTAAAAAAACACTTTGTTTTCCTCCCTGGCAACGCTGGATATTTCAGCTAGTTAATTATAAAAACACTGTTGAATTGTTGAACAAAATGTGACCCAATAAATATTCTAAAAAAAAGTAAAATCTGAATTATCCATCATCATGTATTTAAAAAGAAAAAAAAGAAAGGCCAACTCTCTTTATACTTCTCACTTTGAGCTACATTATTTGTATGAAAATCTGCTATATAAATAAATGTTGCTGTTGTTGTTCTCAGAGTGATAGAATTGTAATTTTTTTTTGTACTGAATAATGAGTGCCTGTGAGTTTTAGTGTGTGTGGATTGTAGATGATTCCTCGGAGACTGTTGCTAGAACAAACAAACAAACAAGTGCATATTATTTAAAACTAAATTTTTTTGTTCCCTCATTTTAATGTTTTAGAACAGCTGTATGTTTCTGAGAGAGAAGGTGATGATTCCACTGGTGATGGAACGAAAGAGAAGCCCTTTAAAACAGCACTTAGGGTAAATATGTAAAAGTTTATTTTTTCAGTGTCCAGAATGATATACGTGTTTATATGTGCCCTTTTCAACCCAATATATTTCTGCTCTTTTTATATTTCATTACACATTGAGTTACCTATGTAGACTTTCTTTTATTTTCCTTATTCTTTTTAAATTATTGTTTTATTTACTATTTGTAAAATAATTATTATCATTTGCAATACAGTGATCCCTCGCTATATCGCGCTTCGCCTTTCGCGGCTTCACTCTATCGCGGATTTTATATGTAAGCATATTTAAATATATATCGCGGATTTTTTGCTGGTTCGCGGATTTCTGCGGACAATGGGTCTTTTAATTTCTGGTACATGCTTCCTCAGTTGGTTTGCCCAGTTGATTTCATACAAGGGACGCTATTGGCAGATGGCTGAGAAGCTACCCCGCTTACTTTTCTCTCTTTCTCTCTCTCTCTTGCGCTGACTTTTTCTGATCCTGACGTAGGGGGATTGAGCAAGGGGGCTGTTCGCACACCTAGACGATACGGACGCTCGTCTAAAAATGCTGAAAGATTATCTTCACGTTGGCTACCTTCTGTGCAGCTGCTTCGTGAAGTGACATGCTACACGGTGCTTCGCATACTTAAAAGCACGAAGGGCACGTATTGATTTTTTTCTCTCTCTCTCTCTCTCTCTCTCTCTCTCTCTCTCTCTCTCTCTATCTCTCTCTGCTCCTGACGGAGGGGGTGTGAGCTGCCGCCTTCAACAGCTTTGTGCCGCAGTGCTTCGCATACTTAAAAGACAAACAGCCCTATTGATTTGTTTGCTCCTTTGAAGAGGAAGATATGTTTGCATTCTTTTAATTGTGAGACTGAACTGTCATCTCTGTCTTGTCATGGAGCACAGTTTAAACTTTTGAAAAAGAGACAAATGTTTGTTTGCAGTGTTTGAATAACGTTCCTGTCTCTCTACAACCTCCTGCGTTTCTGCGCAAATCTATGACCCAAGCATGACAATATAAAAATAACCATATAAACATATGGTTTCTACTTCGCAGATTTTCTTATTTCGCGCGTGGCTCTGGAACGCAACCCCCGCGATGGAGGAGGGATTACTGTAGTTTTTTTATTTAAAATTTGTCTAATATTTCTGGTTGGACATTTGCTACCGTCTATATAAAAGTGATACACATTAGCACATTTGATTACTACATTTTGGAATTTAAAATGTAGAGTAATTATACAGAAACAAAATCTGATATGCGCAGCCCATGGCTTTACCTGCAAAAACGTGTGTAGTAAATATGGCTTTCATATTACATACTTTTCTGGCAGTATAGATTGTAGAGTCTGTATACTGTCATGATAGCTGTACTATTTTTGGCACCGCTGGATAAGATGAGTAAAAAGGGTTATGAAAAATTAGGTTTTGGCGAATTAGCATAATGTCACTCTGAGAAAAAAAAGAGAGAAATCCATCCTTTAACTGAAGTAAATTTATGTAGAAAAATAACTTCTCATCATGAAATTATTTTTAACAAAACCACACATGCCACAATTATTGGCACCCCTAGAAATTCTTAAGAACGAAGTGCAGCTAAAGCATTTTTTTTCAGTCATATCTTACTGTTCTACATTGATCAGTGTGTGCAGGAACTTTCAAGCCGTAATCCATGACGTCTTGTTTCGTTGGGCTATAAATATGAGGAGGACAGTTTTCCTTATTCATTCACCAATGTTGGAAAGATAAGAGAACACACAAATGGCTAGTCATCTGAAAATCCCCATAGTTTTAGTTAGGGCAATAATTTAAACATTCAAATAAACTGAAACTGCTAAAAACTTGCCAGGAAGACAACCTAAGTTTATTTGATCCCATACGTAGTGAGGAAGATTGTAAAAAATAAAACATCCCCAAGGATCACTGATGGGGGAAATACAGAAAAAAGTAGAATCTTGAAGTCTCAGAAATATTAATGCCTGGGGTTTGTTAAATGCTACTGGAACTTTGATCGGAATCATGTTCTATGGGCAGATGAAACAAAATCAAGGTTTTTGGCAACAAACACTCAAGGTGGTTTTTTGTAAAAAGAACCTGTTCCCCACTGTCAAGTATGGTATATGCTTTGTCATGTTGTGGAGCTCATTTTCCTTCAGAGGCCCCGTGAACCTTGTTAACTTACATAGCATCATGGACTCTTTGAAATAGCAAGAGATTTTAAGCTTAAATCTGGATGCCTCTGCTAAAACTGGTTCATCATTGGGTCTCCCTGTAGAACAAATAATATGTACAAATCAACACAAAAATAGGTAAAGGAACACAAAATGAAGATTTCACCTTGGCTGTTTCAGTCCCTGGACCTAAATCTGATTGAAAACCTGGGTGAGCTGAAGAGGAGAGGGCACAAGAATGGACCTAGGACTCTGAATGATCTGGGGTCTCATGTATAAATGGTGCATATGCACAAAAATGTTGTATACACTCATTTCCATGCTCGCATCGAGATGTGTAAAAACTAAACTTGACGTAAAACCATCCGCATTTTCACAGCAGCCTCTATCGATGCATAGGCATGTTTCTGCTCAATTTTGTACAAGGGTGGCACCCAGCGTCAAAGCACTGCTACTATTTCTGTGTGGTTTCCCTTTCTTTTTTTTATATTAGTATCCATTAATAAAATATTACTTTCAAATGTAAAGCACTTGATTGTAATCAATCTGTAACAATATAATGGTGCATGGAATGACCAAATTATTCAAACTACCTTGCCTGCTTTAGCATTGTTAGAAGACATTGCAAATTGAAGATTTAGAAGACAGCATGTATTTATGGATCATACCAACTTCTTGTCCCCTGATGATAACTGGCTTCTATGTTGATTTAGATTTCCAAGAGCTCTCCTCTTGGAGCTGTGTGCTGAACTGGGGACGACTTTACAAAGGCAGATATTGAGGAATTATGCTGTACATGTTCTTTTACAAGTTCTGTCTACTCTAGAGTTTTTAGCCTTGGGAACTTTTCAGCGTGAGCCAGCCATATGGGAAGGTATTACCTGCTCATCATCTAGATATATAAGATTTCATTATACTGTGGTAGAATGGACAAACATCAAAGTGCAATTTGCAGTAACATCTGGTTTTCCTAATGTAACTGGAGTAGTCGACTGCATCCTCCTTGCTATAAAGATGCCTTCAGAGAATGAATTTGCTTATATAAAAAGAAAGCATTTCCACTTTATTAATGTTGTGGCAAGATATACAAGTGTCTCGCCAATAATCGCAGCTGAAATGTTGTGAGCCCCAGAATTCTGCTGCTTCCTCACCTGGGGCCTCATGTATAATGCCGTGCGTAGAATTCACACTATAACATGGCGTACGGACAAAAGCAGAAATGTGCTCACGCATAAATCTGTGCAAACGGCAACTTCCATGTTCTTCCGCTACATAAATCCCGATCAGAGTGAAAAGTAACACACGTGCACGCACCTGCTGCCCCGCCCCAACTCCTCCCAGAATTACGGCTCTTTGAATATGCAAATCAATATAAATAACCCTTAAGCTCAGCGTTCTGTGAAAAGACAATGGTAAAAGCAAGGGGAGAATAGAAGAATTTCAGCGAATACCAAGTGGAGGCAAGGAAAAAGTACTATTTGTTGGTTTAAACAGTGATATAATCAACAAAAGGAAGTTGATCGAGTGACATAGAGTGTCGGAGAAACTCGAAAGTTCAAGTTCACAAAGTTGCACAATGCCCGAAATAAAAAAGAAGCAGTCAGATATCAAAGTCGCCGTGAAAAGGCGAATCGTAGCGTACTGTCAGAGTGTCATATGAAAGCTTATTAGAGTACAGAGAAAAAAAAATAGGCACACAGTGGGGAAAAAAGCTGGAAATGTCAACTTTAATCTCGAAATTTCCACTTTAATCACGTAGTTTATTTTGTCATTAAAGTAGAACATCATAAACTTCATCTTTAAATCGTTAAATTTACTAGTTTCTCAAATCCCATCGTAACTAAAGTAGCACGTTAAATGCTTTGTTTTGTATTTGATCTTTTATGTGCTCTATGTGTGTGAATCACTACGTTCTTCTTAAACGGGCTCTCTCTTCCTCCAACAGGACACAGAATCCATTACATTCGTGATATTACAGCTCTCTGAATAATTAAAATACTGAGATGTATATGTGATATAATTTTCATGATGATAAGAGTTAAAGCATGTTATTAAACATGGGAACACGGTGGCGCAGTGATAGTGACGAGCAGGCTCCTTATCCACAGATTGTTCCTGCCTCCCGCAAGATGCTTGCTGCGCCGTGTGCGACCTTCGATGAAACAATTTATTGCAGCTTACTGTCTCTTTCAAACGTACTAACCCCCACTTCCTGTCCTTCCTTTTCTTTCTCCAAGTAACCAATCGCCACACAATCGGCTCTGTAATAGATGTTAAGTCATCTGTAAGCTTAGAACACCGATTCTTCAAAACTTTTAAGGAACATTGAAATATCTTCGTAGTACATGTTTAATTTTTCTATCCATCTGTCTTTCCGCAGTGTAATGCCAGCCCCATCAAGAATACAGTGCGAGGCAGGAATAATCGGGGTGCTAGCTCGTCGTTAGCGCTGCGACACCGTGTCCTCACATGTTTAAGTATTAACAATATAGATTATTTAAATGACGTTAACATTTTATCTGTATAATGAAATAAACATATTTTGCTGCATTTCATCTTAAAAATGATATCATCATCATATGTAAATACGTGCTTTATAAAGTGGCACAGGTTGTGTAATATTATAACTATCGCAAGTTTACAGTGACGTAATTGTACTTGTAAGTACAAACAGTTCTATAAGGAGCACTTGATGGATTGACTGAGTGCGTTTATAGTTCTTGGGATGTTTCTGAACCGCAAGGTCCGTACAGGAAAGGCTCTGAAGCGTTTGTCGGATGAGAGCAGTTCAAATAGGCAGCATGGCTGAGGCAGCGTGTGCTTGATGCTGTATACCGATAATTCTCTTTCCGATCAGCTGCTCCAAGTGGTGCAGTGAGAGTAATAACGCTAAACAGCTATGGTATTTGGAATACGTTCCAAATGGTTCCGTGGACCATTATATTGTTACAGGTTATTACAATCAGATGCCTTAAACTGATAAACAATATGCGATTAATTTCAGTGTATTTATAAAGCCACGTCAGGGATGTGGATCTGAAAAAGAAAGGGAAACCACACTGGAACAGTAGCACTGCTTTGATGTTGGGTGCCGCCAGTTTGCAAAGCCGAGCGGAGAACTTGCGTATGCCAGGGTTTGAGCTACCGTGAAAATGTGCGTGGCTTTATGCCAAGTTTAGGTTTTATACATTGCGATTTGAGTGTGGAAACGGGCTTACGCAACATTTTGTGCGTACGCACCATTTATACATGAAGCCCCTGGTGTTAACACTCAGATGGTCAGCTGCGACTCGCTTTTTCACTTCTACTTTGATAACTGACCACTTCCTTTTTATTTCGGGCATTGTGCTACTTTCTGATCTTGAACTTTTGAGTGCCTCCGCCACGCTGTGTCACTCCATCAATTTCCTTTTGTTGCTCATCCTACTGCTTAAGCCACCAAATAATTAAGTTTTTCTTTGCCTGAGCAGAACCTGCATTTTGCACTGTCTTTTAACAAAACACTGAGTGGAACGGGTTATTTATATTCATTTGCATATTCAAATAGGCATAATTGTGGAAAGAGTCGGGGTGGGACAGTAGGCTCATGCATGTGTACTAAAGTTCATGTTGTTTGGGATTTATAAAGGAAAAGTGCGTACAACTTTGCTTACACACAGTTTTATGCATCTGATTTTTTTTTGTGCATATGCACATGTAGATTTTTGTTTGTACGGGATGTTTTAGCGTGAATTCTACACAAGGCATTTTATACATGAGGCCCCTAGAGGGATTCTGTAAAGAGGAGTGGGCTGAGATTCTTTGCTGTATATTCTCCAGCTTTTCAAGATTTTACAGGAATGGGCTCAGTGCTGTTTTATTGGCAAAGGGAAGGTTGTACAAAGTACTGAATGGAGGTGTGCCAATAATTGTGGGATGTGCGGCTTTATTAAAAAATATTTCTTGATAAGCAATTATATTTTCTCTGAATAAATTAACTTTAGTTAAAGATTGGATGTTTCTTTTTTTTTTTTTAGTGCACAGTTAAAGTAATTCACCAAAAGTGATTTTTCTCTTTCTTTTTTTTGGTTTTTAATAACTCCTTTTACCTAACTTTACAAGGAGTGCCAATGATTGTGTGAAGGGAACTTTATATAAGAACAGAGAAATTTACAGAATATTGAAGATGTACTTATAAACTGGAGCGGTAATCTTAAATTCTCATCTTAATTTGTAGGAGCAAGTCAGACATGTGAACTAATAAACAGTAGTGTAGGATAGAAGACTAAAAAAAAAATATAGTCAAGACTACGATATCACTGATTTTCAATGTAATATATTGTAATGTTCTATTCTGTAACTTCTGTAAACTGCTTTTTTGGAAATGTCATGCATTTTCCTTTTTACTGAAATGTAATTCCATTGCAGGCACTGCTCTTTGCTGGAAAGGAACCATTCCCTACAGTTTATGTGGACTCAGATAAAGAGGATGAGGTAAGTAGTGATGTAGACTTCTAGATCACCTACATTACTGTTGTAATCACTTAAAAATTATTGGAATTCATATAATTTGGTATATCTTAGTATAAATTGGTATAAATTACTTTTGCCTCAATAACCAAAACTAGTGAAAAGATCATCAGACTCCACTCTGTTGTATGAAGACCTGAATTGTTTTTCTCCGAGGTAAATACCTTGATTACTCAGATAATATTTGCAAACCCACTTTATCAAATTCAGAGTTCAGTCGGGGCCTATTCAGGTAGCATTACAGTAAACATAAGGCATAAATACAGTCTCGTGCAAACTCACAAACATGCCTGATATGTTATTGTGTTATAAGGGGTCAAAATTTGTGTTTTTTCTAATAATTGCTCTTTCTTCCCCTCCGTGACATGGCTTTCCTGTGCCCTTTCTCATTTTATCACTGTAACCTTTGATGCCCACTCCCGTTTTCAATTATTTATTTTAGTTTTGAAAGAAAGCTTCGGCAAGTTACTCAGAGTTGGAGCATGTTATGTATTAGATCAGTTTGACAGGAAAATTCTAATAGCAAAGTCTATAGTCCAGAAGTGTGGAAAATATGCACGGACTATCCCTAACACAAACTATTAATCCTGTACAACAGTAGGTCCATTTATTTTTAATACCATCAAGGAATTCAAGACTGGATATGTTTCTTTTCTTATGAGCTTAAAATGATGGATCTCAAATGGTCATGAACAAATATATTTTTCTGTAAGTTTATTTTATTGTGATGTATGTGTTTTTGGGATGTGGGAAAAAACCTTTTAATAAACAGAGAAAACCGTTACAGACACAAGAAAAGCATGTAGCTTTCACACAAGCAGTGTAGGTAGAAGACCATGCTGGATTCCCCTTCTGTCTGCTAAGAACAAAAAGATGAGGCGCCCACTGTGGGCACCTCATCATCAAACTGCATAATAATAATATAATAATAATTCTTTACATTTATATAGTGCTTTTCTCACTACTCAAAGCATAATTAAAGATTGGAAAAACATTTAGATTTGTGTGGTGACGTTCAGGTGACTACATTGCCTTGTCTTCCCTCAGCTTTTAACTAGTGCAATTGGACAAAAACAACATGCCGTACAGAATCTGTACAACATTTAAAACAGTATACGGTATTGTATGAAGGTGCTTTTACGCTCTGTGATGATAAATTATAAAACTTGGCTTTTAAAATATTTCCTTTGTTCTGTTAAGAAAATTTAATTCAATATTTTTAGCTGCTGCTTGGACAGGAAGAACACAGTTTTGGGTCGGAAATTACACAGTTCACTCGGTATGGAAATGCCGCTATTTGATATGATAAATGTCAATAGTCTTTATATAAGTAAAAATACCATATAAAACCCATGAATATGTATCATTTAAAATGTTTTAACATGTTTATTGAAAAAAAATTCAATATTTGTAATAAAGCAGATTGTCTTAAATTTTTTTGTCTGTTTATTTCATCAGAGGTGGGCTGTTATTTCAAAATCACAGATGAAGAATGTTAAAAAGTTATGGCAAAGGGAGCAAATGAAAAATGAAGCCAAAGAAAAAAGAGAGGTTAGTGACAACTTGTAAGTAGTGTTGTTTTAATGTTTATTATTATGACTGAAGATAATAAATCGCACATTACTCTCTACAGGCGGAAGATGCTGTTCGCAGAGAGAAGAACTTGGAGGAAGCCAAGAAGATTACGATCGAGAATGACCCAAGTCTTCCAGAACCAAAAACTGTAAGTCTTATGTATGTTGGATTAATTAACATGAGTAATATTTAAGAAAGAAGATAAGCCGCAAATCATTCATTTACTTATGGGTTTTTGGTTACACCATTGCTATGTGTAAATATGGTGGACAAGCAATTTCATTTAGAACCCAGAGCTTGAAACTAATGTAGATTACAAGCATTCATTATGTTACTGGCTGAGGATTTAACTATTCAGTTTTTATTTAGGAAAGAGAAAATTATTTCTTAATGTCAATATTGGGAAATAAAAAAGACTCTGTAAAACCAATCTAAAATCAATCTAGAACGGCTTATAAACTCAATGAAGAGGTAAATTGTAGGTACATTGGTACAGTTGTTAGTGTGAGTGAGGGTTAAGTAGTCTTAAGACCTGAGAATAATTAATCTATTGGAACAAGTGCTTATGTTCATATACGGTTTGTCAGAACATAGGAGAAAGAAATGTAGAAAAGTGAAGTCATTAATAATTCATTTTGCCTTTCTAAAGTAGTGTGTGTTTTATGTATGTCTTCGATAGAAGGCATCTGTGTACCAGTAAAATTTTGTACCAACTTAACCACCCAATGCGGTGCTTTCCATTCCTGATCTGTGCAGGTATTATGCCAGGATGTTATGTATTCAGATAGTATAGACTTTACTGTACCCTTATAAAACCGGGTGAGCGTACATTAAGACATCTGGGCTTTCCTGAGACGTCAGGAGAAGTAAAAGCATTGGCGAGGCCGCCTTTAGAGATGTATTGTGCATAGTTAGGGTCATCTCTTCAGTGTAGATGATGGAACTGATCTCCGTCTCCTGATTTCTGAAGTTTATGATCAGCTTCTTGTTTTCTGGGACATTAAGGGAGTGATTACTGTCCTTGCACTACAGTGCCAGTAGTCAAACTCTCTAACCTACCTGATTGTTGTGAGCAATAAGTCCGATGATGATAGCAACAACACTATATATATATATATATATATATATATATATATATATATATATATATATACTGTATATATATATATATATATATATATATACTGTATATATAATCACATTTTCATTCAAATGATGTAGCTTTACAGGATGAAGAAAGAGAAAAAAAGACTAAATTTATAAGAAAATAAATTTAGGCAATACTAATTAACCTAGAATATAAGTAAGGTCCGATGGGCAGGGAGGACAGAAAAAAAAAACTCCAGATGGCTGGAGAAAAAAAAAATCTGCAGGGGTTCTGAGGCCACAAGACCGCCCAGCCCCCTCTAGGCATTCTACCTAACAAAAATGACCTCAATCACTCTTCATGGTATTCAGGGTTCACATGGAAGAACTTGATGATGACGGTCTTATGGACTTCTGGCCTTTAATCCATCAATGTAGGGACATCACGGTGCTTTGATTGGGTGGTGGTGGCGTAGATCACCACCACAGAAAACCGGAAAAAGAACAGCAGAGAAAGTAGGGGTTAGCGAGGATTTCGGAGCCACCATGAATGATATTAATAATTAAATGCATATACATAGTATCAGGATTAAACTAAAATGAAGCTATGAGAAAGCCATGTTAAAGTAATGTGTTTTTAGCAGTTTTTTAAAGTGCTCCACTGTATTAGCCTGGCGAATTCCTATTGGCAAGCTATTCCAGATTTTAGGTGCATATAGTGTACTCAGAAACTCTGTGTACTCAGAAAATGCAATGATAAAGCTGGAGTTGTGTTTGACTACACTATTAAAACTGATTTATACAGCTGAATTTTGTCATTGCAGATTTGAGGGTCTGATTAGCATCCTTAACTTACTATGTTTTTTTTTTATTTAATATAAATTACAATATATGCATCTTTATCTTGATTAAATACTTAAGCTCAAACAAAAGAACAGAACATGGGCTGAGCTTAGCTGTTGTTGTGGTTTACATTTTGAAACTTGTTAAAGTTCTAAAACTGATTTTTATGGTTTTATCCCTTTATCTTTTTCTAACACTAGTACATTAAGTCAGCCTTAAACAAAAATGCATAAATAAACAGCCTGTTTTATGTTATTCAAGCCTTTATTGTATACAGGTTTTCACAAGTCCCTTCTGAAAACTACTTACAAAATGATAAAGAAAACAATTCAAATCTTTTGCAGCCTTTTTTTATTTATAGCTTCATCATTTGAGGATTAGTCTGATGGAATTAAAGTTGTACCACTATTACAAAAACAGAGTGTTCATCCCTTTCTCATCAATAATTAATCTGTTATTTTTAGGCAAAGATTCGGTGTTTAGAGGGATTTCGGGGGCAGAGAGTCAAGGTGTTTGGCTGGGTGCATCGTTTGCGAAGACAAGGCAAGAAATTATTCATTACCGATTTAATAATTATTGTTTCATTTACAATATTACCTTTTCATTTTTTGGGACTGTTTTCCTGTCTTTTTTCTGGTACACCATGACTGTGCTTCCATAGTTTTCTTTATAAAAATGGCGTCCTTATTAATTAATATTTATTCTTTAAGTTAAGGTTTTTAGATTCTTTTCTGTATTTTTTCATTACATTTTTAGAGAGGAAATAAAAGACCAAAGCCATTACTTTAAACATTCAGCTATTTCAGCCCTAGTCAGAAGTAAATAATACAAAAACTAAAAATACTAATTTACTGTTTTTTTTTTTTAACTTGTTTGTTTTCATCCTTCAATTCATAGTGCATCAATCGCAAAAAGTGCAGATTGCATACATTGTCTGGAAAAATAGTTTAAAGAGTGTACAGGGGATCCTCGGGTTACGACACAGTTCTGTTCCTACAACAGTGATATAACCCGAATTTTGGTGTAAGTCGAAACACACCCTAGCTAAGTCACTTACCTATCCTAACACATTTGCAAAATCATAATCTAGAACATACAAACACAACTAAGCCACAGAAGAAGGAAAATTATACAAATATTCAGTACTGTACACTATAACAGAAAAAATAACAAAAAATGAGGATTAAAAAAAAATTCCTTACCTTTATTCCTTCTGATCTCTTTACAATGTCTAATTTCACTTCCATCGTGATGGCTTTCCTCTTCTTTGAAGTGCCACCATCCGAAGACTCTGACATTCTTTTAGGAGCCATGATAATGGCCAAAAAAGTCACCAAACAAAGCAACACAAACAGAACACTTCCTCTGCGTTCAAGCAAACTAGTTCGCCAACTCCCTCACTCATACGCTGCATTACTGCGCATTCTTCCGCTTCGCGCAACCAAACTAGTTCGCCCACATAGTCTGTAAGTACGACTAACGGCGTAAGCTGAAACACTCATGTCTCAATTTTTTTACGTTTTTATGGGAGTGAGTGTTGTAAACTTGAAACGAGGAATGTCGAGACGTTGTAACCCGAGGACCCCCTGTATTTTCTAATCTCTTAATGTATTCTTGTTTAGCACCTGTATGGAATAGGAGAATATTTTTGCTAGAAAAGATAAGTTATTTGGGTGGATTTCTTTGTAACTCTGTTTTTTTTTCCCCCTTTATAGGGAAGAATCTCATGTTTATAGTTCTTCGAGATGGTACTGGCTTCCTACAGTGTGTTCTATCGGATGCCCTGGTAATTTCAGATTTTACTTTGAGTTGAAATTTTTGAATAGTTTTTTCAGACAAGAAAGAGACTTTAGTCCTTACTTTTTGAGAAATTGTGCACAAAGAATAAAACTGTGATGGTAAGATGTAGTCCTGTGTTGCATACTTGCACATAAAAAGAAATAATTAAAAATGACAGCCACATTTCTTTTCAATGTGATTTTTTTTGTGTTCTTCTAGTGCCAGTGTTATAATGCCTTACTTCTGAGTCCCGAGAGCAGCATTGCACTTTATGGAATGTTAAAACTTGTGCCAGATGGAAAACAGGTAACTGCAGAAGATGAGCAAATTGGTAACATTTTGTTAAAGTATTTTCAGTGAAGTTGAATCTGTGCTGAATAAACCATTTCAGAAGGGATGAGTTTTACTTAAAACATGCCATAAATTAACTCTGAAGATATATGAGAACATCCATCCATCCATCCATCCATCTTCTGTGTCTGGTTTTTCTGCTACAGGGCAATCCTGACAGCAAAAGACACAAATCGGAAACCATATGTTATGAATGGCACAATCACATTTACACATTCATAGAAGCCAACTAAGAGCCGACATTTTATATTTGGAAATTATCAGTACAAGAGCAGAACAGACAACCATGAAAAATAGAAGCCACTAGGGATCGAATTTGAATTAAAGTCACTAGCGATTATTTTTATATGTAGTTAGTTTTCTCATCCATAATAACTGAAGAATTATACTTATAACATGTTCACCAGTCTGAATGTTTTTATATATACAAGGGAAGCAGTTAATCTAATTGAAATATCCACTAACTATTCTTGCTCTTCCAATTAAAATAATTGCCATCCCGATCCTTGCATTTGTTTGCAACAAAAACATTTGGCCATGCAAATCATGAAAACATTTATGTATTACAAGATTACAATACAAAAAACAAAATATAATAATAATGTGTAGATCAGTAGTGTGTATTCAAGATATTCATTTTCACATAGGTTTGCAAATTGCATATCCTTTACTTTGTTAATATTTTATTTTTGGGTGATTTCCATTTCCTTTTTTTACTTTATAATATCTGTTAATATTTCACACAGACCAGTGGAATTTTGTTTGGAATGTTGTAGACTTTGTCTGATATGCTTTTAGATAAACACTAGCTTTATGATGGATTAGTTAAACCTGGAGATGTTAGTAAATTAAAAAGCTTAAACTGTACCTTATTTGCAACTTGAATCTTCAAAGTACTTGGAAGTTCTTTGTTTTATTTATATTTTGACATGTTTTTCTGTTGTGTGCCTGTTTTGTTAAATGAATGGACATAAGAGAATATTCTTCATGTTCATATTTGATATATACAGCTCTATGCAAAAGTTGACACCCCTGGCCAAATTATGTATTTTGTTGGCATTTGAAGGAAAAAATTATACAACTTTGGCAACAAACTAATTAAACAATGGCATTTATATGAAAATGTTAATATATAATTATGATTTATCAGATGAACTATAAATTTGGAAAACAATATGAGCATGTATAGTGTTTGCAAAAGTCTGTGCACCCATTCAGTTTTAAGGCCTTAAAACTCATTAGGCCATTAGTTTGGTCAGAGTTCGCTCATAAGGTGTTAGTTGGGTGAAAGATTGTCAGTAGGAATTGTCAGCTGATTACCGTTCCAGTGTCTAATAAATTCTTTTGACTCTTCAAACATTGTGCAACCCAAATCCGAAAATTAAAGTAACTGATACCTACAAAGAAGGGGAAGACTGTAAAAATGTATGTCCAACTAATAATTTGCATTGTCTGAAATGCTATTAAGAAATGCCAGTTAAACGAAACTGTGGAGGTAAAGACAAGATCTGGAAGACCAAGAAAACTGACAGATAGGACAGCTGGTATACTGTGCAGTAAGGCAAAGAAAATCCCCCTATGACTGCAAGGGGCCTGCAAGCAGGTTTAGCTGAGAAAGGAGTGGTTAGTAATGGTGGAGCACTGCCCTACTGTGCAAACATTATGTATATGGACATGGATTTAGTGGAAGAGTCATGAGATGGAAACATTACCTATGATCTCATCACAAAAGACAGCATAAAAAGACATTTTGCAGCCAAGTGTTCTGGACAGATGAAGTTAATATCGAGCTGTTTTGCCATAACCATGAAAGATTTGCAGAAAAAAGGGCCAGCATTTGAAAAAAACCCCACTTGCCTACTGTTAAGTTCAGATCTATGCTTTGGGATTGTGTGGCACAGAAAAGATTGTGCAAGTACAGGGAAGACTAAATTCCATCAAGTATCCGCAAACCTTCGAGGAGAATGTTGGACATTCAGGAAACTGAAGCTGAAAAAGGAGGACTTCTACAACAAGTGATCTGTATGGACAAGTGAGGAAAAAGTTCCAAAGCAACAATTCTAAGACTCCTAGCTGTCAACAAAAAACAGCATAAGCTAAGATTTTTGCTAAAGGAGGGGGCGTTACCAAGTGCTGACTTAATAGGGTGCCCCAACTTTTAAAAACTCCACATTTGCTCCCTTTTACACAATTTTGTTTAGTTAATTGGATAAGTCATAATTGTACAATTATTTTTGTATAAAAATTCTATTTTAGTTTGTTTGCTGTTATATTACTATTCTGTTTTGCATCAAATGTTAACAGACTACGTAATTTTTTCAAGTGTGTCCAAGCATTTGCATGAAACTTTATTTGCAATTTATGGGCTTAATGTAGTTTTTTTTTGTTGGTCCAGTATTTTGACTAGTCAGAAAACTAGGACACATTCTTCCATAGTGAATATATATATATATATATATATAAAAAATCTGTTATAAAAAAAATCTTGGAAGGTGAAGATACGTGATCTTCTTGGAAGACAATTTGACTTCCCGCGAGAAGGCAGTGAGATAAAAAGACAGCTGCTGTACATGCTTTTAAATGATCGACGCACAGTGCGACAAGCAGAACATGCTGATCAGACCGCACTTCCTCAGCGTGCGTTCAGCCGCCCAAAGAGATGCAAAGTGGCTGGAGCGTAGTGCGCCTGGGGGGGTGGGCAAGCAACGCGAGTAGGGGGCAAAGCCCCCAAGTACATGTAAAACCTTTAGCAGATTGCCAGGGTGGGTGAAATAAATATTCCAGTGAAATTGCTGAACATTAGCTTAATGTTAGATGAAAGTTACAGATAAACAATATGAAATGGGACATTGTGCTTTTAATCTATAAAAGCCTAAAGGGCTGCTACTGTCAATTTCAGTAGTTGAAAACGCAGATAGCAGTTGCCTCACTGTAGTAACCAAATATTATCTACAAATTGTTGTCTCAGCTTACTGCTGCAGATAGTTCAATTTCTTAGCTCAAAATGTACTAACAGTCCTCATGTTTGTGTACTTGGTCCATAGAAATCATGGAAGAAGGTGCTATCTTATGAATAAGAAAAATATTTAACAGCCGTTGGAAATACATGTAGTGTGTAGTATGTGATAAATTATTACTTACATTATGTATGCCTATTACTAAAAATGATACTGAAAAGTGAAAATCAATACAGTAACCAGCTTAAATCAAATGAGGAGAGTAAATAAATATGTAAGACGATTACAAGTTTGCATTACAAGTCAAAAGATTTCCTGAACTTGTATGTATTTATGTTAGTAACTTGCACAATGTATGCCCACTTCTAAAAAATTATGCTTCAAATAAAAGTTCAATGTGATAACCAAGTGAATTTTAAATGAAGAGAATAAAAAGATACACAATTAAAATCTGTGTTATAACTCCAAAGATTTTCTGAAAATCTTGTGTTTATTTGTATAGGCTCCTGGAGGCCATGAACTTCACTGTGATTACTGGGAACTAATTGGCTTAGCACCAGCAGGGGGTGCTGATAACTTGATCAATGAAGAGTCTGATGTGGATGTACAGCTGAACAACCGGCACATGTTGATCCGTGGAGAGAATGCTTCAAAAATCCTAAAAGTTCGATCTTATGTAATGCAGTGCTTTAGAGATCACTTTTTCAGTCGGGGATACTATGAAGTAAATAACTTTCTTTTTCCCTTAATGTGCTTTAATATGATGGATAATAACCTGCACCTCTAAAGTTAATTATTTATAGACAGTAACAAATACAAAGTGTTTTATTGTACATCACTTTAGAGCTCTTCTGCTTAATCTGTTATTTTAACAATACTTAAGAGTGAGTTGTGTTTTATTTTTTATCTTGATGTATGAAAGCTATTTTGAATTATTACCTCTTAAAGAAACCTTAATTTTTGTCTTCTTCATGTTCATAGATTATTGTTCCAATTAAAAGCAAAAGGTTGCAGATAATTATTTTGTTATTAAGCACAAAGCAACTGGTAATATTATTATGTGTTTCAGATATCATGTCCCTTAATACATCAATAACTTTTTTAAAATCGATTTAACAAAAAAAACAGAATTCTGTTTTACATCATAGCCTCTCTCTCTTTCTGTCTTTTTAAGATGACTCCACCAACACTTGTCCAAACCCAGGTAGAAGGTGGGTCTACGCTCTTCAGTCTGAACTACTTTGGAGAACAAGCATACCTAACACAGTCTTCCCAGCTCTATCTGGAAACTTGTATTCCATCACTAGGTGATACATTCTGCATCGCCCAGTCCTACCGAGCAGAACTGTCCCGGACCCGCAGACATCTCTCAGAGTATGACAACTATCCAAAATTTTCTTTGTGTGAGGAATCACAAAACCTCTCATATTTCTTTCTGGCAAATTATTAGATAAGGAGTTTTGGATGGATTGCTGTAGTTAATTTAAAAAAAAAAAAAAAAAAAAAAGGTTTTGACATAGATTTCTGGTTGTTTAACAGTAAGTAAATAGGTTCAGTGTAGGAGAGGGGAATTTTTTCCTGGAACAAATTGGACAAGGAATAATCTGATGTAATTCATGGTGCTTTAAACTGAATGTGAGCTTGTTTTTCCACTTTATCAGTGGAATAACTCCATTCATAAGGTGCTTCACATTGCACACTCTTCCATTATTAAAGTACAGTTACAGATATAAAGAGAGCTACAGTGGAACCTCTAGATACGAGTTTAATTCGTTCCAGCACTGAGCTTGTATAGTGAATTTCTCGTATCTAGAACAAACTTCCCCATTGAAAATAATGGAAATCCAGTTAATCCGTTCTGCACCCCAAATATA
This sequence comes from Erpetoichthys calabaricus, assembly GCF_900747795.2. Classification (NCBI taxonomy): domain Eukaryota; kingdom Metazoa; phylum Chordata; class Cladistia; order Polypteriformes; family Polypteridae; genus Erpetoichthys; species Erpetoichthys calabaricus. The sequence continues at coordinate 216,993,478 of NC_041398.2, read as the reverse complement.
TTAACATAAAAATCAATTTTCCTAACAAATAACACTGATAAATTATATATACTGTAGTCTACCTTTAATAAATAACACTGGTAAATAATATAACTGATTATTAAAAGAATCAAAACAGGTGTCCAAAGTGCAGTAGAGCATTCAATAAATCTTTAAATAAATAATCCTTAAAACAGTTGTGAAGTGGAGGTTTAAAATACACAAGAATAACAATCCTTTAACACGAATTTAAAACGTCAAAAGGATGCCGTCTTTAAAAAACAGATGACAATCCCCGGTGCTTCTTCTCTGTTAGCGTCTCACCTGCGGGCTCTGCAACAGGCGAGACACTCTTAATGCAGCTGACCTTCTCTACACCGTCCTGCTTCAGCTGTTTGGCTCGCCTGTTCAGCTCACTGTTCAGCTACACGCGAGCCTGCACTCACTCGCCCGCCCGCCTGCCTGCTTGCTTGTGCTTGTGCTTGTGTGCGCGCTCGCTCGCGCTCTCTCTCTCTCTCTCTCTCTCTCTCTCTCTCTCTCTCTCTCTCTCTCTCTCTCTCTCTCTCTTTTCTTTTACTTTTTCTCCCCCTTAACCGGCTTGCGCTTCTCTATATATGCGGGGAGTACATGGCAGCTGCAGCCCATCAGCCACAGGAACAATCATGGATGTGGGCAGTTTCCCACCTGTGCACTTAAGTGAGAAACGCAGACACCGCAGATCGCGGCTCGCAACTGCTACCACGCCCCCTTGCTAAGCCGCGAGCTATACCCACAGCCCGGCTCGTGGCTCGTTATGCGAGCCAATGCTCGTATTTAGATCTGAATTTTTCGCTCATACTTTCCTCGTATTTTGAATTTCTCGTATACAGAGGTGATCGTATCTCGAGGTTCCACTGTACTTTGTTTTTTGCTTTGTCTCCCTTCTGCTTTGCTGTGATGCCAATTGAACAAAACAGCCCCTCGACCCTAATTCCATCAACACAAACCTCCAAACAAAACAGTATGAAACTATTTCTAAATGCTCTACTGTATAACAGATATATATTTTAGCAAGCATATTTACATTCATGTGTTTTTGTAGTGGCAGAAATGTTACTAAACCTGCAAAAAGTTAAGAGTAACAAAGTGACCACACAAATAACTTGTAAAATTTTACGAAACTCAGGTTTTAAAGCATATTAAATAAACCCCTCAAAACCGGAAAGATAGTGAAGTCACATTACACCACTGATAGTAGTTGCTGTCTTTTTTTATGTTTTAGGACAGTGGTTGTTTTTCTTTTTCCAGGGGATCAACCGATCTGCTGGGGCTGTCAGTGTTTATTATGACTGAAGTATTAAGTAGAATCCTGATTGTTTTAATTACTTTTATTATTTAATTAGATTCTTAGTTACCAGAAATTAGAAATTGTATAGATTTTACCTCTTACTAAACAATTGTAACCTTTTAATATACAGAAAAGATTTAGTGCTGCTACTTTTCTCCATCTTTGTTTGTTCTGAATATTAAGATTTCTAGGTTTTAGTTAAATGTTTTCTTACCTGGCTACCAAGCAGTAATAAGGTTTATATATCAGAGTAAGAAATAAACATTTGCACCTGTATGTGTTCATCATAAAGTAAAAATTTTAGAAAGAAAAAGGGGTGCTCACATACACATTGATTCTCAAAATACAGTACTGCTAATGCAGAAGTTAAAAGAAGAAACATACTAACTTAATTTATAAAAGAAACCTTTTCAAACATCATAAAGTTTCTTGTCTAGTGTAAAGAAATCAGTCAACACAAGAAAACCATGAAAAAACAGTTGTTTGTACAATAAGATTCAGTTTGGTAACAGGTGTACAGAAATCCACTGAAAAAGTCATGAAAACTGACATAATATGAGAGCTAATAGCAGTGCTATGTAAAATTTTGCAGCTATACAGAAACACCAAAATGTAAAATGGATTTGGAGAAATGTGAATAAAATAGAACACAATAGGCATGATTGGTAGCTTAAGGGTCTATAAAAGAAGAACATCAAGCAATTAATTGATAACTATTAAAAGAAGAGGTATTGGAATTGATCACAAAGTGGGTGTCTTGAATGTGTCTTTAGTAAGAACATGCAGAATATCATCCTGTTACCATTTGGAAAAGAAACATGCAGCCTTATTTATACCAGCCAATGAGAATTAAAAGTGAAACAAATGGTGTTGCTAGTTTAATGTCTATGCTTGCAATAATTTGATTGAATTTATGCTGGATAATAATTCATGGATCAGAGCTTTTTAAATGTCTGCTTTCTAAAAAAAAAAAAAGTTGCTCACATTTTCTTAATATATTTTTATATTTTATCAGATTTTATAATATTGTGTTACTGTGCACAGGATTATCAAGGAGCACATCACCAGAATTTAAGAAGCCTGTAACTCTTTTACTGTACTTTGTAGCAAAACAGTTTTTAAGTTTAACAAAGCTGTACAGGCATCTCCAGTTGTATGTTTAATAATTGTATCACATACATGTACTCACGGCATAAGACTAGTTTAATGATTTGGTTATATATATTACATCTTAAAAGATCTGTTTTACTTGTTTGTTTTTGTATTTTTTTTTTAACTAGAATAGCATCTTGGTCATTTGTTGCTACTACTTAAAAGAGGAATCTGTTGTCAATAAACATGCCTTTATATTTTTATCCAGATATACTCACATTGAAGCTGAATGCCCTTTCATCTCATTTGAAGATCTTTTGGACCGTTTAGAAGACCTTGTCTGTGATGTAGTGGAGAGAGTGTTAAAGTCTTCAGCAGCTAGCTTGTTGTATGATATCAACCCTGTATGTTAACACCTTTTGAATTTTTTCATGTGCTTGCACATTTAGTAAAGTTCTTGTTACTATTTATTTTACTTAAGCCTACCTACTTAATACCAAGTTTCTTCTACTGACAGTAGTTACCTTTACAGATTATGTTGTTCAACCAGTGTAAAGAAATGTATCCTTTCATCTTATTCTTTATATCGTATGTTAACCAGAGCCATAGCCGTAGTGAAGATGCTGGGATCTGTTTAAAACCGTGTCTTCCATTATAAAAGAGCAAGAGTCAATCAATACAGTGATGGGTACAGCACTGGAGCCCTCCCTAGATGGGATGCTAATCCATATAAAACGATCAGTACTAATTTAAATGTTGACGTCAACTTCCTCGCACTACAGAAGTACTACTACTGAATCAGCTTCTAATCCCTTTGTTATTTTGTTTATTGCTCAATATTTTTTTTCCTTTTACTTGCATCCCTTAGTTCATTCTTTGCCGTTAACACCCTACAACTGTGAATTGGATAACTGAGCTTAGCAGAATAATGAATGGGAGGTTAAATTAGGTCATGTGAGGAGTCCTGTTTAAATCATAAAGACATTAAAAAGGATTAAGTGGAAGGGAAATCCATACAGTACTGTTTTTTTCTGTTACACATACTGAATTTTGTACTTTGAAAAGTCTAAGATGGATTTTACACAAAAAATAATTTTTTTTTCCTAAATTCCAAAAATATGCATTGGAAGAGAAGTGTTACAATAAACAAAAACTTATAGTTAAAGCAATATGGTTAGTCCGGTCAGTAATGCAAACAATCTTAAACCACACTAAAAACCACCCATCTTCATTTATATGGCAATATTAATATCTGAACGGTCAGTAATTAATGACCACAACATTGAGATTAGTATAATAGTTTTAGGTTTAAATGCTCTTTCTATCTAGTGAACTTTTCTTTAATTAGTACGATTTAAAGAAATGAATACTGTATGTAAGAGACAGAATTTTTTACAATTAACACTTGGCATTTTGTAGTGGGTACATGTTCCCTGAATTTTTTGTTTTTTGTCACAAGCCTAATGCCAGCCCACAAACAACCACATGCAGCTCATAATAGGCATTGGAGATCAAAACATTCGAAGTGGGAAAAAAACAGAACATAGCTTTTAATGTCAGTGTAAATTGGAGCATGCAAGCAGCTGTAGGGGCACTCTCATTTATGTCATCATCATCATCCAAACAGGATTCTCTGGTACAGTAGGAGTGTGGATAGGTTTTGTATCTGACACTGAAGAGGCTGTGTGATAAGCTGTAAAGAAATAATTATTTCCTCTGCTGTGCAGCTTCGTGTTTCTGCTTAATTTGTTAATTAAATACAGTAGTTTAACTACAGTAGATCTTCAAAGCTGGGTACAGTGTTCATATTAGGTAAAATCCAGGTTGGAGTGTAAGCTTGAAAAGGGATTATTGTAAATCCACGCTAAGTAGAAAATGTTCTGGAAGTGCAGAGTTAACTACATTGAAATTTTTAAGCAGTTACCAAACACTGATCCATGGGTCTAGAGGAGTAATTTTATTAAAAATAAACACAAGAATTTGAATGCAATTGAGAACTTCAGATGCATAGTTAAATTTTCTTGTTTAAAATAGTACTGGTTAATGGACAACACAATGTAGTATTATTATTATTATTATTATGTGATATTAATGGTAATCTAATGGAGTCGGATGTGACTTTCTGGTTAAGTAAAAAATATTATAATATACACTGAGAAATCTGTTTATGAATGCTATGCCCAAATATTGCCCATGTGGAAACTGCACACTGTGTCTGTGTGCATTTTCCTCTGGATACTCACAATCAATCATCCCTTATCCCTGAAGATGTGCAGGTTAGGTTGATTGCCGATTCCAAATTGGCCCCAATTTGAGTTAATTGTGAGTTTGTTTGAGTGGGCCCTACAACAGACTGATGCCGTACCCAAGGCTATTTTATGCCTTATACTCCTTGCTGCCAGGATAGACTCCAGGCTACGTAACCCTGTCTTGGATTAAGTTGGATTTTAGCGCAAATGACTGACTGATTAACTATAATGGTTCATGAATACAGGCATGTTTAGAAATCATTTATTTTATAGAATATTTTTTTTTATTATTATCTCATGTCTTTTTTTTCTATTGTTGAGGTTTGCAATAGTTGTGGGTGGATCCTTTCCAAACAGAAAAGACCTCACTTTCCCAAGCATATATTTAAGATATCATTTTCTTCATTTTTATCATCTATATTTTAAAATAGAAATTTAAAAGAAAGTTGATCACTTCTGCCATGTTGTTTCTTCCAGGATTTTAAGCCACCAAAACGCCCTTTTAAAAGAATGAACTACTCCGATGCCATTGCCTGGCTAAAGGAACATGATGTTAAAAAAGAGGATGGCACATATTATGAATTTGGAGAGGTGGGAATATTTTTAAAATGTTATTATTTGTTTTATTCTTTAACACTTTGCAGATCATTCATTTTTGTTAGTTTATGAGCTATTAATGGGTCTATATGTTATAATGTCAAGTTCACATTGGTTGCATGAAAACTGTTCTCTTTAGACTTTCCAATACCCACAACACACTTTTGTGTAATTTCATTTAATCTTAGTTTGTGCACAGGTTGAGATTTACAGTATGATTTGTGGTGGTACATATTGTCTCCAGGTAAATACAGATGTTTGTGTATTTAACAGATTTCCACAATACAGTCTTCAGAATAGATCAGTTTAGTGCATTGAGCAACCTGTTGAATACAGCCAGTCATTGCAAAACGTGTGTGTGATAGACTTGGCTTTATTTTAACTATTAAATTGTCTCAGCATGGAGCCATAATGAGATACGGCAGTGTTTTTAACTGTACGTTTTAGCTTTTGTCAAGTTTAAACTTGTCTTTACAGTTTTGTTCATGACAATGTTTGTAATAAGGGGCTCACCCTTTTTTAAATTCATTTATTTATTTATTGATTTTTGACATTTAGATATTTTTCTAATGGTTTTTGGAAACAAAAGTGCTCTGTTATATCTAGTACATTGCTCTGCAGCATTTTCATGCTTATAGTCATCTTTAACTTCAGTCTTCCATCTAACATGGCCCTATTATTAAACTGCTAGTTGAATCCTGGTATTTGTAATAGTTTTGTTATGGGTTTACTCAATATCAGCATTGGTTTTGTTTGCACATTGTTGAAACAGCAGTTGATGAAAACGGGGTCTGTATTTTTAGGCTTAAACTGTGTATGAACAAATTATCTATATTATTTATAACATCTTATATATCCAGACATGAACTGCTTCTTACATGATCCTGGTATATAACAAAAGTTGAAAAAAATCAGTCAAAAAAAGTTGTAGTTAGAGTTTTAAAACTAATCCTGGCCAGCATGGCAAATAAAAAAAAGAAATAAATGCTTGATGTAGTAGAGCCCAAATCAATGACATTGATATTGTTTACATGACTTACTTCATTACAAAAGCTCAATTTGATGCATTTTTAAATGTATTTATTATTTCATTTAGGATATTCCTGAGGCACCAGAGAGACTTATGACAGACGCAATCAATGAGACTATATTATTGTGTCGCTTTCCAGCAGAAATCAAGTCATTTTACATGCAGCGATGTCCTGAAGATCGTCGTCTGACAGAGTCGGTTAGTAGAAAGTTCATTCATTTTGGTCATATGCTGAAAAAGATTTTCAAGAGAGAAAGAACAATAAAGACCACTTTATAGAATTTGTTAACAAATCAGTATCACGGAGCTGAAGCCCATCCTGGCAGCACCTACTGCAATGAAGGAACGAGCCATGGATAGGGTCCTAGTTAGTCACTGTTCCCATAGGCCCACACTTGCATATGGCCAACTGAGGATCATTAAACAGTCTAACAGTCATGTCTTTGGGAATGTGGAGCATAAACCAGAGTACCTAGAGAACAACAAGGAGAGTGCTCCAGACAAATAATTACTAGAGTTCAGATTTGAAACCAGGATATTTGAATTTATGTGAGAGCTGTGCTAAGCACTATAACATCAAGCTTGCCTAATGGGAGTTATTATTTTCAGCAAGATATATAGAAAATACAAAGTTCTAACATACTCTGGCCAAAGATACCTATTTATCTACAATAAAAACAGGACAGATATATAGCATTCCATTTATACCAAGTGGGAAATTTAGCTTTTTATATACAGAAGCTCAATAAATAAATAATAAACAAATATTATAACATCAACAAACCCCCACATTGGAATTACTGAAAAGACAAAACTTCTCACTTGGCTAAAGACAAAAGGAGCAGTTACAGCTATATTGAGGCATTAAAAATGTCTTGCCATTGGTATAAACCTCAGTAGCGTTTCTTGACACTGGTCTGCTAAATATTACATATAATGAAAAAGTATAGTGTTAAAGAAGAAGTTTGGTATTTTTCAAGTCAAATTTATTTCTTCATGAACATGGTATAAATACATTTGCCGCTCAAAGTTGTGTTGTAAAAGTAAGAGTTATTTGTAAATTTAAAAATATATATATCTTGCCCGTATTGGCACTTTACAGTGGATGCTATGGGGCAAAGGGGGAAAGCTTAAAGTTACCAAATATGTCCATTTTCATATTTTTATTGCAAGTCATCCAGTGGCAAATAGCACTATTATGGCGTAATATCTGGCTGATTTTTCAATAGCTGCAATCTGTTTTTCGTTTAGGATATCAGATATGTTAAAGTCTATTTAATATATTTTTGTAGGTTGATGTTTTGATGCCTAATGTTGGAGAGATTGTTGGTGGGTCAATGCGTATTTGGGATAGCGAAGAATTGTTGGAAGGCTATAAAAGGGAAGGTATTGACTCCACACCTTACTACTGGTATACAGATCAGGTAAGAATTGATAAAGCTAAGAAACTTAGTCATTATACGTACAGAGATTAAAATTCTATGCCATTCTCTAGCCCTGTCTTTGTTTGGTGGGCCTTAATTGCTGATTTTTTGTTGTTTTTGGAACATACTATTGTATTTATTAGTTGTTTTTACTTGATTGTTTAGTGCATTTTATAATGATTTCTTATGTAGAAAAAAATCTATAACACTAAATGTTATAAGCTTTTGAATTAAATTTTCTCATAAAGCCAAAAAATCTTAAGATAGGAAATCTTTTCCTGACCCAAAGGCAGATGTGTACATTTTTTAAAAAGAGCCTCAAAAGCAGTTAATTGGTGATAAATCGATAATATAACGTAAAGGAATATAATAACTTACTGCTTCAGAATGTCGAGCCTGAAAGCTTTTGTTTAAATGAAGGCCACATTTAGAAGCATACAGCATATTTTGATGGCGAATTCCCAAAAAAATAATGCTTTTATCTGTATTCCTATGACTGCTTGTGCCTCAATGGTTACATGTGTTTGTCTGACACATGGACAAAGGGCCATTTAGAAAGTTAACTGGGACATATCCCACCCCCTGACAAACAGTAAAAAGGAAAAAAAAATGTGACACTTGCTATTTCTCTAGGACTTGGTGCTCTTCAATACAGAAAACAAAATTGAAATAAGATCAGTTCTGCTTTAAAATGAAAAATATGCACACTACCCTCAACGCATTCATAATAATCAGAATTTGAAAAGCTTGAAGGCCCCTTCTGCTATAAATGACTGCTTGCACAATGATGACACTGAGACTTTAACATCATTGCCCATAAATCAATTTTTCTTTTGTATTCTTTATATAGACATAAGAACATAACACGTTTTTTGTGTTATAGTATTACTTTATGAAAAGGTACATCCATTAAATAAAATACAAAAATATAGTTAAGGTATATAATATTTTAACATTGCAGCAGAATGTAAAATGGAAGCAAGTTGAGAAATGGCTAAATAAATGTGTCCTTTGTGGGATATCCACATATATTAATTATAAAGACAAAAGGACTTTCTACTATGAATTTCAATCCATTTTACACATTTGGTGTAAGTAAATGACTGCTGGCATGCCATAAGCATGTTTTGTAAATTCACTTGTTACTAAATTAATTAATATTATTATCTTAAGTGTTTCAAAAATAAATTGGTGTATTTATTGTTTGTAATAATGCCATCAAGCATTATTACAGTAATAGTGGGAGTAATGGATAGTAAGATTGAGGTGTGTAGGATGTAAAAATAAAGTGGATTATTGACAGAAATGTTAATTAAACTTCATCTGAGAAGTAATGTATTGAGACTTCATAAAAAGATCATTTAAGCAGCAAAGAAGGTAAACAGAAAAAACAAAAGTTACATTTGGGAGAGAAAAGGCAATAGCATTTTAGAAGATTCGTCTTTTACTACCAGCTAAAACTTTAATACACTTTTCCTTCAGTTATGGTTTTATATGGAATTATTTTGTTTTATAAAGCAAAGTGACTGCACCAAATAAAAATGGTCAAGGGTTTACCTGATGCCCAACTACAGTTGTAAAAGTTTATAAATTTGTGCATGTGTTACGTGGTTTCTTTAGTAATTACAGTACATTTGCTTGGTAACCTACAAAAAAATCCCTATACTGTAGAAACTGTCTAAAGGTTGTTTTTTCAGTGCATAAATCATCACTCCTCAATCTTTTACAAATGTGTTGCATTAGATGTCAGTAAAATATATTTTAATACATTTAGGGATTGTATATTTGCAAACTCAATTTATACCAGAGTCACTTTGATTTTTATTATTATATTTTTTTTTATTATTATTATTACCACGCTTACATTAACTTCACCCGGTTGTTGTCTGGTACAAATCTTGTAATCAATATTTAACCCACTTCCTATTGTCCAAATGACTTGAAATTTTGCACACTTACTCACTTCTGATGACAATACATGAATCAATAATCAGTTTCACTAATTGATCAGTTAATCCTTGTTAATTAAGAAATGAAATTTTCATATGAAGAATAGTTCAAGATTTCACCAATAGATAGCGCTAGTAACTGCATCTTGTATAAAGATGTGTGCATATAAATGTCAAAGGAAGCGTTAAAATATTGATTACAAAATTATACTAAAACAAACCCAAGACTAAAAAGTTGAAAATAATATGTATAAAAAAATACTTTTTAAAAACAACGCTTATATTAAGTTAAAAAGTGTACTAAAAAGTAAAAAATAAGTCTCTCATACATCACTCATAAAAAAAAATAAGTAAATAAAAGTGTGGGTGCTTTTTTGAATGTTGATTGATGAAAAGCACCCACACTTTTTTTTTTTTTTTTTTTTTTTACGAGTGATGTATGAGAGACTTATTTTTTTAGTACACTTTTTAACTTAATATAAGCATGGTATTTAAAAAGTATGTATGTATGTATGTATGTATGTATGTATGTATGTATAAAAACTATTTGCCCCCTTCCTGATTTCTTATTCTTTTGCATGT